>NC_086445.1:750952697-752295197 GCF_028390025.1 Pseudophryne corroboree | reverse complement strand
CATACACTCTAGACTCTGGGACAGCACTGCCGGCTAGAGAGGAGGGGGCTGAGATGGATCCTGCACACGGGCCTCCTCTTCTCTAGATACGCCCCTGCACCCAGGTACACACAGCACTGTGTATACTCTTAGCATGTCCTCAGCCCCATTTACCTTATATGATAACTGAGACTTAAAAAACACTGGGGCAGATGTATTAAGCCTGGAGAAGGTATAAAAAAAGTGATAAAGCAGTGATAAGTGCAAGTGATAACGCACCAGCCAGTCAGCTCCTGTCAATTTTCAAATCCGTAATGATTGGCTGGTGCGTTATCACCTTGCGCTTATCACTGCTTTATCGCGTCTTTATCCCTTAAGAATGCCAAATTGATTTCTCACAAATATTTATAATGCCCGCTCTAATATATATTGTAAATGCCTGCATCTCTTATTACCATATCCCATGAATGTGCGCTATACATCGCAAAACACTGCATCCCATAAGAGAAAACAATACACCCACACATTATCTGAGTTCCAAAGCTCATTGATGTATATATTTGTTATTAAAAGGATTTGGATTCAATATATATTACAAAGTACAGTATACCTATAGTTACATGATTACAACTCACACAGTAAGCAGTTAATACATAAAGTTACATACAGTTACATGCCATTACATACAGTTTCAGTTACAGGCCAGCGATACAATTACCATTCCCTCCAATGCATCTTATGTCTCTCTCTCTCTGTAAATAAATACAGGAACTGAACTGGCAGCAAGTCCATCATCCTCTGAGACCAAAAAGCCACTGAGCTCCTGTGTGATCAATGTGTTATCTAGTTTCTGGGGAAGGGGTTCACGATGAGTCACCAGTCCCTTTGTATATGCTGAACAGGTTCAGCCTTGGGGACGTACAAAAGGACTGGCCTGAGCTTCCTGTCCACTGTCCTAATAAGAGTGATTTTTAGCTTTCATACATGTAATCATAACTATTTGTTGCAATGTCCTATAACTTAATAACAAGTATCAAATTAATATACACATTAATCTGGTTGCTTCAATAGTAAACATGACAGGTCTATCTGGTTTCCTTCAAATAATACACATACATGACATTACTTCATTATATATAATTTTAAATCATCATGATGTCTGGCGCTTGATATTATTATAATTATGTACTGTATGAAATAAGTGTCGAATCCATCTCTGTGGCATGTCCATGTAAATGCGTGTGTTACCATATATTGCTGTGTTCGCTGCGCGTATTTGCAAGTATAGTGACTTATATGTGTGTAGTTTGTATGTTCTCTTTATGTAATATTTTTTTTTACTTCGACAGTCCACCCTTTGGCAGCAAACAATAACTGCCATCAATTATTAACATAAGAAAAAAATATTTCATACAATAATCGGTGACCTAGACACAAGTATGTATTCATTTTGCAAATCAGACACTTGACTATATTTGGGGAAGACAGGGAGGAGGACGAGACATCCTCTATATGCACTCGGCGGTCACGGGACCACTGGTTGGGTGTGGGACAACATTCAACCTACAGAGTATGCTGGGACAGTGCTTTGGCCTATAATGTCTGATTTGCAACGAACATTTCACACATACATGTACCTACGTCTTTGTACACTGATATTTGGATTCGATTGAGGTTCTGCTGGGTAGGTGAAGAAGACATAAACAAATCGTGACTGAGACATATAAAATTTTCATGATCTACATATTCCTATCATTTTCTGAACATTGTTTCCATTTCTGGAACGTATGCTAGGTCTGTTTAATCATTGAGCAAGGGTTATAAGTAGTGTCCTTCCTAAATAACATAAACCTTCGGAGTTCGGGGAGAGCCACTCATAAACCTTTTTCCACATATATTAATGAGCTCTTTATCTGCAATGTGTGAATAGTCATTGTCTGATTGTTCCTGATTACCTCTGAACTCCATAACTACTAGAACTTTGATTTTTCTCTGACTTTAACAAACTGATCGGCTAATCCTGGGATCCTATAAGGAAATCACTTCTTCCTACAGAACCAGTTCCAGTCCCACACTCGACTCTTCATAAAAAAAACCTCGCAAAAATAGAATATCCTGAAAGAAAATGTTTGTCAGCGGGAAAGAGAGAAAAGAGAAATAGAACAAAACAACTCTTGTTCATAACAAATCAATTACAATGACTGGTCTTTCTGCAATCCTTTAGTACGCTCAGGTAGTGTTCAACAGTGCCGCCTCTCAGTCTTCACGGAACAGAGTCTCTGGTGATACAAGGTTCTCTTTGCCTTGCTCTTTGGACACACAGTTCACTTGGAACACACAGTTCACTTTGCTCTCCACCTTGCTCTTTAAACACACTGTTAACTTGGAACACACAGTTCACTTCGAACACACAGTTCACAAACTCGATGAATGTGAGCAATAAACTACTTTGTCATGAGTTCTCTCCGGGTCAGCGACGTTCTTGCAGTGGGACGAGTGGACCCAAATCTCTCTTTCGGCGACCTTTAGTGCTGTCAACAAAACTTGATATGGTCCTTCCACCTGTCTATTAGGCAACCTGAGCGTAAGAACAATCACACAGTCTCTTGGTTCACAATCAAGACAGTTAGCATTTGGCATACCAGCAATCAACAGTTTCAAGTTCTTTTGTCAAGTTCTCAAATGCTGGCTCATCTCAATAAAGTACTGTACTGTCACCTCATTGGTGTATTTCTGATTATTGTGCGGATCAATCATGACATGAGGTTGTCTTCCAAAAACAACCAAAAAACACAAATACCAAAACAAAACCAAATTTCGAAGAGGGTGATTCGTTAAGTGAAGATCTGGGAGTGGTTCTGAAGCTACATAATACTAGTGGCAGTGTCTATGATCACAATAGTACAATTTCAAGCTTTGCTCCTACTTCTAGGGGTACCATTATCTACACACAAATTTCTGCGCAATTTTCCTTTGCGGTAAACACATCAGCATCCGTGGCGGCAGGAAATGCCTCTACCCAGTTTGAGAAAACATCAGTGCACACCAATACATAACAATAATTCCTAAAGGGTGTTAACTGTACGAAGTCGATTTGTATTTCCTGCAAAGATCCGTCTGCAGGAGGGATATGGGATGGCTCTGTTGGTATTGCTTTACCAATATTCTTCCTCAAGCAAGTATGACAGGTCATTGCTCTCTTACCTGCATGAGAATAGAATCCTGGCGCACACCAGTAGGCTCTCATCAGCCTGCACCTACCCTCTTTGCCTAGATGAGTCAGACCGTGTGCCACCTCAGCTAGACTTGGAAGGTATCCTCTGGGGGCTACTGGCTTACCGTGTCCACCTGCCCACAGTCCTCCAGACTGCCTCTTCCTGCAGGGAACACAATTTTTTTTTTTGTATCTTAATTTAACTATCGTGTGTTTGCAATGTAGAGTACCATGAGCATAACTTAAAAAAAAGAAAAAGAAAAAAGAAACATCTCTAGAGGAGAGAAAGAAGAAGAAAATGAAAAAGAAAATGTCAGGATTGCCATTCACCAACAGGCATATCAGTGTCTATACAAAATTTCCCTTCACCAGTATTCCCATTCTCCACCCTTTGTGCATGACAAGGCACACTGCAGTAATACTGGTGTCATCGTGCTGTTGAGATATACTGGGTTTGGGCAGAACTCTGAAGGACCTAGGCATGTGGAGTTTGAACTGTACTTGGGTCCATGTATTGTACCACCTTGTGTGAACGCAAAAGATGAAGAGGAAAACTGTAGAGAAACAGAATAGAGGTTGGTGACAGATGAGTTTGTAGAGGTGGAGAAGATTTTATAAAAAATTGACATCTGAATTGGGCACTACGGGGAAGTGATTCTCTACTTGGTCTATACCCCTTAAAAAAATTCTGTGTTTATTGTATCGCTATTGGGACTACCTCAGCCATCAATCCAGTGTCCTGTCCATCTTAAGTTCATAGGGAACCCGGTATCTGTGAGATAATTTCCTCTACCTGTGATGGACATGCATCTAGAACAGTAGAATGCGACATTAGCCTTCGAGGTGTGTCTAGTATATTTTGTACTTCTTGAGCATGGTTCTCAGGTATATCCAAGAAGACACCCTCAGGAGTACAATATATGACACACCGCATTTTACACACTAAGTCTCTGCCGAGTAGATTAGTCGTAGCCGATGCAGCCAGCAGAAAAGACTATTTGGTTTGCAAGGGCCCTATCGTAATCTCTGCAGGTCTACTCAGAGGGTATTGTTGCATCGTTCCTGTTACTCCCATTGCCCTAATCTGTGTTTTCTATATGGCTCGTGATTCCTTACTATATGTCCCTTGGTCCCGTCTATGTGTTTAATAATGTAGCTTGTTTTCTCTGTCTAGGGGTCAATATTGGCTATGTGCTCTACTACTCTTACAATCTCTAGCAAAATGTCCTTTATTTTTACAAGTGTAACATATTATTGGCCTTTTCTTACCACCAGGGTTTTGGGGTTTAGGCTGATGAGACTTTGGTGTAAGAGCCTGTATACTTTCAATCCTCAGCCTCTCCACCTGTTGTTCTCTGCGCCTAGCACTATTCTGGTGATGTTCAATAGCACACTATCTAAGATTAGCTACTGTGACCCCTTTCCAATTTTGCAAAGAAGTCTGCACCCTGACACTCAATGCCTTATTGAGCCCGTCCATTTGCACAGAGACAGCCATCTCCCATTTGCCGAATTAGTGTTTACCAGTGGTCTTATCCAGATGGAGAGTTTTCTATTACTGCAAGAGACAAAAACAAAAAAAAGTTTAACAAGCTTCTAGGTCATGCGAAGTATTTCATAAACCTCACACGTCAGATGCATCCACTCGCCACTCAAGCACACTTATTCTATGAAATAAAGACACCACAACTGTAATTGGCGTGAAAGGGGTCAGCTTTTATTTTCTGACTGAGAAGAAGGCCTATTAAATGCTAAAACTAAAATGTAGCTTCCCTCTCTAACTAAGGTGGCGGGGAGAAGAACGGTTAACATGATAAAGTAACATGGGTGAAAAAACATTGTAGTACATAAAAATAAGCAATAAAAACATATGTGTGAGGGAGCCTTCTGCCCCCAATGTTCCGGGATCGGCCTCCTGCCTGCATCCCGGACATAAAAATGCAAAAATCCAAGGACAGGGGTCGACCTTCTGCCACTACCCCTGCCCACCAACAGTTGTAGGGACGGAGGTACGCTCCGCCCCTATGAGGTAAAAATTCGGGCCACCAGCCCCGCCATCCACATATGTTTTCACCAATTAATGGGCTCCACTTGGTAGAGTGATGCCCGGAAACTAATTCAAACGACTAAGAAAAATGTTTCTAAAAACACACCCAAACTTCTCACCTTGAAGTCATGGTTAAAAATTAAGTAACCGTTCATAAACCGGCCACCCAAAGCCGACACAATGAACACAACTGCAGAACAGAAAAACAAGTCCCCAGGGAGGGAGGGTGGGTAACGAACAGGCTGAAGAGAGGCAGGAAGTATCCTGCCAGCTGCATATATGCATGACAGGCCAGCCCCCTCTCATGCAGCAGCCAATGGGCCCCCCGGCCCACTCTCTGAGTTCCTCCCAGCCAAAAAACATTAACCCCTCACAGGCCAGGTGATGCCTCGAGCGGCGCTGCGGAGGCCCTGGACGGTGCGTTTATGCCGCTGTGGTCGCATTATGCTCCCTACGCGGTCTTAAACCTCACACGTCAGATGCATCCACTCGCCACTCAAGCACACTTATTCTATGAAATAAAGACACCACAACTGTAATTGGCGTGAAAGGGGTCAGCTTTTATTTTCTGACTGAGAGGAAGGCCTATTAAATGCTAAAACTAAAATGTAGCTTCCCTCTCTAACTAAGGTGGCGGGGAGAAGAACGGTTAACATGATAAAGTAACATGGGTGAAAAAACATTGTAGTACATAAAAATAAGCAATAAAAACATATGTGTGAGGGAGCCTTCTGCCCCCAATGTTCCGGGATCGGCCTCCTGCCTGCATCCCGGACATAAAAATGCAAAAATCCAAGGACAGGGGTCGACCTTCTGCCACTACCCCTGCCCACCAACAGTTGTAGGGACGGAGGTACGCTCCGCCCCTATGAGGTAAAAATTCGGGCCACCAGCCCCGCCATCCACATATGTTTTCACCAATTAATGGGCTCCACTTGGTAGAGTGATGCCCGGAAACTAATTCAAACGACTAAGAAAAATGTTTCTAAAAACACACCCAAACTTCTCACCTTGAAGTCATGGTTAAAAATTAAGTAACCGTTCATAAACCGGCCAACTGCCAGGTTACCAACCTGCCACCGCCACCTAACTAACCACTCGAACTAACCACTAACTAGAGGAGGGGCTAACAACCGACAAAACTAACTAGACACTAATGAACGACTAAACACTAACTAATGCAACTGAAACCTAAACAACTACCGAGGGGGACCGAAGGACTTGTATAAAGTCATCCCAGAAGATAGCCATGCCAGCTGGCGACAAATGCACCCCGTCAGACCGGTAAAGAGTCGGATTCCGGAAAGAGATCCCACTGTGCGGCATGACCAGGCCACCATGCTGGAGGACAGCACTACCGACCACCGAATTGACCCGTCTCCGAACCAAGTCAATCGCCCCCGGGTTAAAGGCTCCACGCCAAGATCGCCGGGGGACCATGTCCGACCAGAGGATCAGGCAAAACGGCCACTCAGCCATAAGTACCAGCAGCTGGCGCCGGATCTCAAGGCGAATGTCAAGGCCCGTGCGGCGTACCAAATCATTGCCCCCGAGATGTACCACCAAGAACAGCGGATATCCAAAACGGCCAACTGCCGCCCTAAGCCAGTCCCGCAGGCCGTCCCAGCGGAGGCCTCTACGCCCCAACCAGCGCACGGCCCGCAGTTCAGGAAAACGGGTTGTGTCGCAGGCCAGAGCCGACACGGACAGCCAATAGATGTACGAATGGCCCACGAACCATATAAAGTGCGGATCTAACCGCCGTCCTGTAAAAGAAGGGTGTGATGAAGGTCAGAAATTACATAAAATATAGCCTTGACTAAATGGGGAACCTATCTACGTCCCTGACGGGGAGTGGAAAAGGGGGGGGGGATTGGGCCACCCAATTTGACTTGAGGCAAAAACGAAACTTCGTTAGCCGGCAAAAGCCGTAGTAAAACCAACGTTAAAACAAAAATTCCTCAAGGCCCCCACAACCGCAAAATGCAGTTGCGACGAGCGGCTAGTCCTCAAATGGGTGCACTGGGAGGAAAAGGCCTGATATAGCGTCTGACTGCACCAGACCTCCACCTACCCAGTGCCCGGACTTCGACTTCGGACCAACCCGCCGCAGCAGCTGCTGAAGCCGCGCCGATGCGGAAAGAGTGAGTCCCATAGTCGGCCGGAGATAGACCCAGGTACAAGATACAACGCCCCAAAACCGACCGGAATTGATATCTGGTCAACGGGGAACCATCGCTATGGACGAGCCACCCAGTGGGCGTTGGAGGCCGAAGGGACGAATAAGCCAGGGCCGCGGCAACCGGACAAATGCCCCGCGACCCGGCCCGGCCCATTCGAACCCACTGCCCCCTGCCGGCTACGTCAGTCTTGGAGCGCTGAATCCTGCACCACAAACCGTCGGGGCGTAGGACGACGTGGGCCGCCAGCATGGGCGAGGCAGAAGTCCGAGAGACGGCCACCAGCTCGCCCACCCTGAACGCGCCGTGGAAGGCCATCGTAAAGGCCGCCCTGAAGAGGCGAACTTCGTATCCCGAGGAGCAAATACTCCGGAGGGATCCCAAAATCCGCCGCAGCAAAGCACCCGTGATCGGCAGACGAGTATCTGGGAGGGGCGGGGACGCCCGAGCCCAACCTTTCAACACCCGCCGGAGGAAAAAGGACTTCGTAAAATCCGCTTCCCCCCGCAGCTGCAGAAAGTATGATATACCCGCCAGAATCCTGTTAACAGACGCCCGCGAGATCCCGTCGGAGTACAGCATCCAGATATATTCTAAGAGTAAAGTGTGAGAGGTCTTACCACTCTGGCCTCGCTCCAGGAGGAAGCGACTCCACCGTTCCCAGGCGGCACGATAGGCCGCAAACGTAGCAGGGGCCAACGATCTGTGTGCTAACTCCTCCAATCCGGGTGGATGACCTGCCACACATAAGCAGGACATAATTCCCCATGGAGTGACGCTGCAGGAGCCAGGCGCCGAAACCGCTGCCAATCGCCGCGCGACAGGGCATCCGCAATTTCGTTACGCACGCCAGGGACGTGTTTTGCTCGCAACGTAATGTTGTTCACCAAGCAGAGCAAGACTATCTGTGCAAGGACCCGCAGAACCGGCAAGGACGTAGATTTTTGCCGGTTTATGGCAAAAACCATGCCCAAATTGTCGCACCAGAAGAGAACCTGTTTGTTCCGCAGGGCCGCGCACCACAATTCCAGAGCGACTAAAATGGGAAATATTTCCAGCAACAGCATATTCGTCGTAAGGCCCCCGCTAAGCCAGGCCCGAGGCCAGGGACACGCGCACCAGCGGCCTGCAAAATAAGCTCCGAACCCGTAACCGCCAGAGGCGTCCGTGAAAAGCTCCAGGGCTGGGCTAGACACAGCCGCCTCCTGCCAAATGCATATGCCGTTGAAACGAACAAGAAATTCGTCCCAAATGCGCAAATCCCTTCGGATTTCAAGAGGCAATCGAAGAAAATGATGTGGGCGTCTAACCCCAACGGTAGATCGTTCCAATTTTCTACAGAAAACTCTACCCATGGGTATCACCTTACAAGCAAAGTTAAACAGGCCCAATAAGGATTGAGCCTGTTTGAGCGTGAGCTTGCCCGTCGCCAGCGCATATAGGATACCATCGTGCAAACGCAACACCTTGTCCGCAGGGAGCCTACACAAACCACCGGCCGTATCAATCTGAATCCCGAGGTAAACCAAGGAGGCGGAGGGACCCTCCGTCTTCTCAGGTGCCACAGGAACACCAAAGTGCCCGAAGAGGGCGAGAGCCCCCTGCAGCAAGCGGAGGCAGCGATCCGAATCTGAAGGGCCGATAAAAAGGAAATCGTCTAAGTAGTGCGAAATGCCCCGTTCGCCCGTCTCCTGCTGGAGACACCAGTGGAGGAAAGAACTGAAACGCTCGAAGTAGGCGCACGAGATGGAACACCCCATAGGGAGGCACCGATCGATGTAAAAACCATCGTCCAGCTTAAAACCCATAAACCGAAAGGCGGACGGGTGCAGCGGGAGGAGGCGGAACGCTGACTGGATGTCCAATTTACACATCACTGCCCCAGGACCAAAGGACCGGATGATGTCGTTGGCTGAGTCAAAGGATAGATAAACAACCCGACACTGATCCGGAGGGATGGCATCATTAACTGATGACCCTGGAGGGCAGGACAGATGCTGGATGAGGCAAAATTTTCCCATGGTCTTTTTGGGCACTATGCCAACGGGGGACAATACGAGGTCCGGCAAGGGGGGTTCCCGGAAAGGGCCAACCATCCTACCTAGCGACACCTCGGCCTCGACCTTCTGGCGGAGCACTTCCGGAAAGTCCCTGGCCGACCGCAGGTTCGTGCCCGTCCCGGGGCCCACACGCCCATGTATAGGTAAAGGGAAGCCCGACGCGAATCCCGAGTGTAGGAAATGGGCGTCTGCCGGCCGCGGGTACCGTCGCAGCCAGGGAAGGAGTGCCCGAAGACTAATTGGGGTGGGGGCTGTGGCCAACGCCAGAGGCCGCGGGCGCGCGGCTCTGCCGGGTCTGCGGTCCGGACGCACCTCCGACCCCAGGACTGGAACAGTCCTTAATCCCGTGTCCCCCCCCACAGCGGATACAGGAGTGACGAAAACGACAGCGGCTGCCTAAGTCGCAGTGTGCATTATTAAAAGCGAAGCATTTTCCATGCCCCGCGCGCCCTGAACCGCCGCGAAAGCCGGGTGAACGAGGGGTGGGACGCTTAGCCCATCTCTTCGCTGTGCCGCTCTCCTCAGCGCCGGCCGGACCCTGGGTCAGTTCCGAGCACAGTTCCACATCTTTTTTGCCGAAGTTATGGATCTGCCGCCCGTGTTGCTTTCTGCGAAAATCCTCGTCATAACGACGCCAGGCCGACCCTTTATACTTGTGGTACAGAACATGTATGAGGAATTGATATCGAACTATGTTCATATGTTCGTCCGGGCGGGTCTCTAGGTAACATGCCGCAAATATCAACATGCAGCGTACCCAATTCGGGTAGGAGCGCAGAGCGTCCTCGCTGCCCTGCCCCTTTTTCTTGGCGGAAAGTAAGGCTTTTCTATCGTCACTAGTAAGAGCGAAAATATTCACATATTGACCCTTACGGATTCTATCCCGGACCCGGGGCCTAAGACCACGTTGCACCGCCGTATTAGCGCAGTGCACGGTGTCCGATTCCACCGAGACTTGGGAGGCGGACGAGGTTGAGTACCGACGCTCGCGTCGTCTGCGGCGCTTAACCCTGTGCAGTCCGCCATCAGAGGAGGACAGGCCCTCCGAGGACGTGGAGGCAAGGGAAGAGTCCGTGTACCGACGCCTGCGGCTGCGCCTGCGGCTGCGCCTGCTGCGCTTGCTAGAAACCTTACGCGCACTGCCGCCGTCACTAGAGGAGCCGGAGTGAGAAACCGATCCTAAGCCGCTAAGGGGTGTAACCGCGCTTCCCCGGGACCAGTCGGGGTCCGATGAAGACTCACCTGCACGAGAGGGAACGCCGTCAGTCCCGACGGCCACTGGTCGACTCGCGGATGCACCGACAGGCTCCATTTCTCTCCTGACGTCCGCGGCTGGGGGGACAAAAGAGACATGGTTTTCCCGCTCCTCCACCGGGTTTGCCGCAGCCGGGAGCGGGGCAGGCGGGGGAACCGTCGCGCCAGAGGACAGAAGCGGGGCAAGAGCATGCGCAATGCTATCTGCCAAAGAAGTGGAGGACCGCCCAAGTCCCCCGGGTACGGGGGATAACAAGGGCGCCACTGCCGACACGACAGCCGCACAAATAGCGGACAGAACGGTTGAGTCCACCAAGGGTGCCGCTGACGTGGCATGCGTAGGAAAATCAGAGCCGCCACGCGGGTCGTGCTCCCCACGGGAGGATCGTAAACCCCCCGTTGGGAGCAAGGACCCCGATGATCCCTCACTGTCGGGCGTCACGGTATCGCCGTCCCGCTGGGAGAAATCCCTCGCCAATTGCTCCCGCCGCGATCTTCTTCGATATTGGCCACCGGAGGAGAAACTGAACAGTCATCGCTGCTGGCAGGAGGGGGCGCAATGAAGGCATGTGACCCCTCCGTATCCACATTAGCAGGAAATGACCGGCCGCGAGGAGGTGCGGAACGGACACCCCCCGACTGTGCACGCCGCCCCCTGGGGTGAGAAACCCCCGTCGAAGGCGCATGGCCGTGGACGGCGGCCGCAGCGCCTCGAGCCAGACGCGGTATCCTGGAGGGGAGGGGCGCCACAGGGCCACCCCTGGCAGGAGAGGCCCAGTGGGGCACGCCACCGCGGGCAGCCGCAGAACGCCCCCGCCGTATGGGCCCCTCCCTAGTGGAGATAGGTAGAGGAGGGTCTCCAGTAGCGGGGCGGGGGCGACGCCCCACCCTGTCGGGGGGGGCGCAGGCTGGACCTGACTGGATGAGGGGGAGGGGTGAACAGCGGGGACAGGCCTCATCTGTGCCCCCCTAGCGGCATTATCCCTTGTGCCACGCGCGTGCTGCCTGGTCTGTGCAGGTGTGGCAGCCGCGCGACCCCCCTCCCGTCCACCACTTCCCACATGTTTATTAATTGCATGCGGCTGCTGATCCGCGGGCCGGGAGCTCTGTCCCGGCCCCACGTGATCAGGGCAGCCGCGGGTAGCGAGCGGCGAGCTCAGGGACGGCAGGACACCATCCCTGGCTCTTTGCCGCGTATTTCTCTGGCCGCCCAGCGCTCCGTTCCCCGCCGCGGCAAGCAGCGGGGACGGAGAGCGCACGCGCGGGGGAGCCCGGGCGGGCGGCTGAGCCCGGCCGCGCGCGCCCTGGGGTTCCCGCACCGCCGCTGCAGCCTTTCTTCCTCGTGCCGGCTGGACATCAGACTTGTCCATAAGTCGAGCGGGGAGGCCAGCGGACCGTGTGGGGCGCATTCTAGCGGCCATGGGGGCCCCGGATCAGTGTTAAAGTGAATGAAATATGAGGACAGAAAAGGTAAGAAAGTATAGGATTAATAAGGATAGGACAAAGCAGAAGGGGAATTAAAGATCAGAGGAAAGGAAATAGAAAGTATGAAATGAGCAGAGAATAAGGAGATTAGTTAGATGTAAGGAGAGTAATACTTGCAGTCTAACGAACAGGCTGAAGAGAGGCAGGAAGTATCCTGCCAGCTGCATATATGCATGACAGGCCAGCCCCCTCTCATGCAGCAGCCAATGGGCCCCCCGGCCCACTCTCTGAGTTCCTCCCAGCCAAAAAACATTAACCCCTCACAGGCCAGGTGATGCCTCGAGCGGCGCTGCGGAGGCCCTGGACGGTGCGTTTATGCCGCTGTGGTCGCATTATGCTCCCTACGCGGTCTTTCAATCCTTCTCATCCCGTATTAAGGGTCTGTACATGGTCCAACAAACATTTCCAAGCTCATCTTTACTAGGGGCATTACTAGGAATGAATACTTCTTATATGGTAACTGAAAGAAATACCCTGGGGTTACCTTGTCTCTGTCCGCTTTCCTACTGGCAAATACTAATGTGCGGACAGGTTTTTCTCCATTTCTGACATTACTTTCTTGATTTTTTTTGTTTACTATATATGTACACGAATGATACCATACTTACCTGTTCCACTGGTCTCAGCCACTTCCCCCACAGGCTACCGGTTGGATACTCCTCTGGGTACATGAGAAATGGCTGAAAGCAATCAGGTCACCTTCTCCTCCTGAATAAAACTTCAACATTCATTAGAACATACATAGGTTACAGTCATATTTTTCATATTTTTATTATTTTCTATAGTTTGTATGCTGGCCGTAACTGCTTCCACATCTACATATGGCGGTGTACTTGCATTCTCTCTCTTTTGTTTCCTACTTATTTATTGTTGCTACAAGTTCAAACAGTTCTTTTATTTCCATTCTTGTCTTATATGACTTTGGTTAGACATACCACCTGCAATACCTTAGGATCAAACTCACCAACCCCTCTTGCTGTCACAGGTTTAAACAATTTGTATGTCTGACCCTTTGTTTTCGGGATTTTATCAGACATATTCTTATCCTTAAGTTCTGCAATACCTCTAGTTCTTCAAAGCTGCCCACCCTAGGGAATAGTACCCTTTCTTTGTCAGTCATACGTAACCATTCAGACAAAAAGTCTTCCGTGTGTGATCCATATTTACCACACATAACAATCCTCGCTGACCCCTTGGGCCGCGGCTCTTCAACCTGAACCCTGGCTACAAAACGTCCATCGCTTGTGCAATTGGATCCCATCGCAGACTTTTTCCTTTTTACGCAATCCCCAATGCACAATACGAATAGACGGTGAAAGTTCTTAGAGCGCTTTCACCTACTCCTTCTCTGCTGAGTACCACGACTCACTCCAATAGTGACCACCGCGAACCCAGTGAGGACCCTATCTGGTTTCTATTCACTGGAAGTGTTTAGGAGTGACTTACCTATTCCAGTGAATATACACCGCTGGAGATTTTCCTGAGAGAGACCAGCGAAAACTCCCTATACACTTATACACAAATCACGCTTGCATATTCTCTACACAGCGCTAATGATACAGCGATTTTACGCAAAAGTTCATAAAGGGGTATCAAGTTGCGCTGTATATATCGCACCCACAAACGCGCGGTCCAATTGCACAGCTTATAGGTACTTGTTACCTATCTGCCGTACAACCACGGGTCGATGTACAAACTGCGACCCTCAGCCCGGAGCGTAATACAAAAAAACCTTTTTACTTCAATACTTCGCAATACTATGCACTACCACGCTCCTCTTCAAATCACCTCACGATTTGCGTATTAAACCTTATACTAACGTGAGTAAGCCGCCTCACGCCACCAAGTCTCCACTTACTTGCTGTACCACACGACGGGATCCCGATTTCCCGGGGTTCAAATATCCACTCACTCCTACGTTCGCTCACTCAAATACACTTTGTTTTTCTGTACAGAAAATTTTAATTCATTCAGATAGGCAGCTTTACCCCAGAGGCAATACAGTTTTTAAACTAAATTTAGAGTAACCTGCTTTTGAAATCTGATAGCTATGTGCTATTGTAGTAAATGTCTACTATCCCACCTTTGAACTAAACAACACTATTGTGTGGTTTTATTATGCGCACACAACCCTACGCAAGCTTGCGTAATTACGCAACCGTGCGTACCTCTATGCCACGTGTGTGGCCTTGCGCCACGTGCACGTTTTTGTACGCTGTCCTCACGTTCCGTACCACGTGTACCAATGTACGTACGCAATAAAACAACTCACACCACTTCGATAAATGTGAGCAATAAAAACTATAATTGCTCACTTAACACAACACACAGCTTCTTTCTGTATAAACCTTTACAACCAGATCAGACTGCGTTTGTGCTTTACACTTACTTCCTTAAACATTTATTTTAGTTTTAACTATATAGCAACAAATGTATTCGGTTTCACACAGATCTATAATGAATCTAGCAATAATCAATAATTTAAATGATATGATTCAGATTGGATAGCTATCCTGCAGAACATACACTGATATAAACACACACATAATTATAATAATATTATATATAATATACCATTCACTGGTCTCCTATGAGACACCTTACCCATTCAGTGCTTCTAATTTGCATATCAGAGGTTCATATGCCTGTTCAAGAGGGTAGTGGGACAGGTTAATTAACATTTCAATGGCTATCCTAAACTAGCAAGCAGATTTAACTAAATCCTGGAGGAAAAAGAAAAAAACTTTGTTTATATCTGTGTGTAATTCTTACATCAAGTATTCATCTATTAACTCTCACTAGGCCCAGCTGAAACTATTTGTAATTGACTATGGCATGGGTTAAATAAATGCATTGGTAACTCATAAATGGTGTTTGATGTGACCAAGGAAAGCTGATTATTCTGAGCAGTGAAAATCAGCCATTTAGAAAATGACCTTCCCAAAATGGCCGCTGCTACTACACCTTCCACATCCATGAGGGTTACACAAAATGGTGGACAGGCCATGTGGTTAGTCCAAAATGGAGGACAGACCATGCGGCTTCCTTTGTCACAAAGAAATCACACACCATACAAGCACCAGAAGTTATTTTAGGCCTGAGTTAAAACAGATAAACAATCCAATCTGAATCAAACACAATATGACTTATTTGAACCTTGTTTTGCAACAATAAAAATACATATTAGCATCTTAAATATTATGAGAAACGCATTGTCCCTTGAATTTCATATCAGCGTCTTACTAATAACACAACAATACACACGGATATGATTTTCTCAGCTTTTAGGATGCGTCCATCACAAGCTGATCGACCACAGCGTCGCGTTTATAATGTACAGTGCATCATTAAGAACGTGATATCCCGGACGAGCACCCATCCAAGAATGCCAAATTGATTTCTCACAAATATTTAAAATGCCCGCTCTAATATATATTGTAAATGCCTGCATCTCTTATTACCATATCCCATGAATGTGCGCTATACATTGCAAAACACTGCATCCCATAAGAGAAAACAATACACCCACACATTATCTGAGTTCCAAAGCTCATTGATGTATATATTTGTTATTAAAAGGATATGGATTCAATATATATTACAAAGTACAGTATACCTATAGTTACATGATTACAACTCACACAGTAAGCAGTTAATACATAAAGTTACATACAGTTACATGCCATTAGATACAGTTTCAGTTACAGGCCAGCGATACAATTACCATTCCCTCCAATGCATCTTATGTCTCTCTCTCTCTCTGTAAATAAATACAGGAACTGAACTGGCAGCAAGTCCATCATCCCCTGAGACCAAAAAGCCACTGAGCTCCTGTGTGATCAATGTGTTATCTAGTTTCTGGGGGAGGGGTTCACGATGAGTCACCAGTCCCTTTGTATATGCTGAACAGGTTCAGCCTTGGGAACGTACAAAGGGGCTGGCTGAGCTTCCTGTCCACTGTCCTAATAAGAGTGATTTTAGCTTTCATACATGTAATCATAACTATTTGTTGCAATGTCCTATAACTTAATAACAAGTATCAAATTAATCTACACATTAATCTGGTTGCTTCAATAGTAAACATGACAGGTCTATCTGGTTTCGTTCAAATAATACACATACATGACATTACTTCATTATATATAATTTTAAATCATCATGATGTCTGGCGCTTGATATTATTATAATTATGTACTGTATGAAATAAGTGTCGAATCCATCTCTGTGGCATCTCTGTGTAAATGCATGTGTTACCATATATTGCTGTGCTCGCTGTGCGTATTTGCAAGTATAGCGACTTATGTGTGTAGTTTGTATGTTCTCTTTATGTAATTTTTTTTTTTTTACTTCGACACCCTTGTACAGGTTAATACATCTGCCCCACATCCTGGCTTGCGGAAGTAGTTGTCAGGAATGTATTTAAAATGGCATTTTTTATTAAAATTTTTCATTACTTCATCAACTAAGAAAGAAATACATATGTAATCCTGGCGGGCGGGAAGTCAGCTATCAGTATCCTGACAGCAGCATCCCACCAGCCAGAATGCTGCCACGGGCTCAGTGGCTCGCTACAGGATCTATTCCCACTCTATGGGTGTCGTGCACATCCACGAGTGAGAATAGCTCCTGTGAGCTAGTGTTTACGGCTGTTGGCACTGTCAGATGTCGGGATTCCGGCTTCGGTATCCTGACCACCAGGATCCCAACAGCAGGTAAATTGATTGCCTCCCCTAAGAAATACAGTTAATTTCCACTGTACGTAATGCACCATAGTACTGAATGAGTGATAATAAAAAAAAGCCTGAAAGGTGCTAGGTACAGACTGTGCCGTAATTAGGGTGGTGCAGACATCACACACACACACACACACACACACACACACACACACACACACACAAAAACAGGGTACGGAGACGCACGGCTTCTAACCGGGGCGGAATGCATCTCCAGACACAGTACACAGCTGCGTCTCAGTACACTGTACACAGTACCCACACTGGCAAAAACAGCCTTAAAACGCTTTTCTCTCCATTTTAAGCACCAGATTACCTCAGCCAGTATAAAAAAAAAGCGGGAAGACCATGCGCCATTGAAGGGGCAGGGCCTTCACTATGAGCGGATCCAGCAGCTCACCAGAGCCATTTTCCCACTGCAGTGGACACAGGGGCAAATTCAGTAAGGATTGCAAAAATTACAAATTAGCAAAAATTGCGAGCAAAAGCAAAATTGCGAAAGCACGCCCAAATGGAAAAACTGCAACACTAATTTAATTTAACAAAAAGAAGGTGTCCTTGTGAAATGTGCAAATATTGTGAAAACCATCCTAATAATCGCAATTTTTGCGTACATATTACAAATGTACGCAATTTTTGCGTACATGTTTCTGATGTTGCATTTTTTGCTAACAGTGTTTTCCCATTAAAAATTGCACAACCTACTTTCCTGCAGCCAAATTAAAGAAACTACTCAACAATTGTAAATCAATTCAATCATCAATTAATTGGTCAAATGATCTTGTGGTAATTTAGCAATTATTATCTTAAAGACACCACAGTGTTTTTCTTCAAACATTGACTAATGCCCATAACTGTGTTCAAATATATTCAACTAGAGAGAGTGAGAATTATAGCCTCTAAACCTTACACAACAGCAATTATTGGTACATGTTTTAACAAACACTTTTTTTGGAGTCAAAATATTTTAATTCAGAAACAACAGTAACGTTTTTATAAAAATAAAAAAAAGTTTTTTTTTGATTGTGAAGTGGTCAAACATTACATATTATTGTTTCGTTGCTTTTATTTACATACCTTGCTTTAAGGAATTATGTGTAAATATTTGTTTCAATAAGTATACAAATGGAGCATAATTTGCAAAACTTGAAAATAAAAAGATGGTGTTGCTGTTCTTCAAAGTAAGGTTTATGTGTGTAGCGCACAAATAAAATGTAAAAATAAATAAATTGTATGTGGGTATGTTTTGTTTAACAAAAAAATGTTGGTTGTTTAATAAAAAAAAAAATGTTAGGAAGCTAAATGTCATTCAGCAGATACTACTAAGCAAAATGCTTGTAAAGGTTATTTTACATTTGCTTCTATCAAATAGTGTGGTTGTCAAACCTCGATTGTTAGTAAGTGTAAACACAAATCAGTTATACCCCTTTCACACTGCCAATGCCGAATCCCACCCGGGAATTGGAAACAGGTCCTTCCCGGGTGGGATCCGACATTGGCAGCTGCTGCAGGCTTCCCCGACCCGTCAATATGCCGAGCGGGTTGTCATAGCAGCGGTGGGCAGAGCCGGCGGCGGGGGCTGAGGTGGAGGCGGCGCTGGGAGAAGAGATCATCTTCGCGCCGCCTCTCCCTGCTGTAGTATCGACCCGGCTGCGCATCGACCCGGGAGCCCGTTTACGCAGCCACTGACCCGGTATTCAACCCGGGTATAACACTGCTTTATTCCCGGGTTGAATTGCCGGGTCAGGCGACCCGCGATTTCGGCTATGCCCCTTTCACACCGCACGCCGACCCGTGTTGATCCAGCAATATGCCGGGTCAATACCTGGTTATTTGTGCAGTGTGAAAGGGGTATTAGTAACATATATTTTCACAATCAACATGTGTTACAGAGTTAAACAATACCTTACATGTTTGTAAGTTCCAATACAGCTGAATGAAGTGATTTGTGGTCTGAGGTGTGAGCTTCTCCAGCTGGGTGTAATGTAGCAATGATTGCAGTATACATGCAGTCTACAACTGAGGTCAGCTTGTGCAATTTTTAAGGTAGACCTGTAGTCACTCAGAAATTGCACATCAGAAATGTGCGATCTGTTGTAATAATTGCGAATGCACTGCCCACCGACCATCACCATACGCCCACAACATGCCCCTGATCGTAGTTTTTGCGAGTCCAGCCCTTTAGTATGCCCCCTACACGCCTACTTTTCGTAGTGCTTACGCAGTTTTTGGTAAGTCTCAGAAATTGATTTTTTTTTCTCAGTTTTTGCTATTTAAGTTGCAGAATTTGCGTTTGTACGCTTTTTTTTGTGCAAAATTTGCTGGTCAAGACGGGGATGTAGTCATGTTGCTGGCGGTCGGGATCCCAGTAGTCAGGATACTGACACCGGAATCCTGACCGCTAGAAATGGCGTCAGCCAGAATGCCACAACACCCATATAGTGGGAACAGATTCTGTGGCGAGCGCAGCGAGCCTACAAGGAGCTTTGTTGTGCTTGCGCTCCTGCCGGCTTTCTGGCAGCCGAGATCCCAGCATCGGTATACCATACCCAACCCGCAAGATGTCAGTCCTTGCAGGATATATACAAATATAGGTAACTTATAGAGAATGCAATTACACAATTAATGGTAAATCTGAACTTTCAAACAAACTGTCAAATTGTAAAATATTTTATTTTACACTCCTGCCAGGAACCAGTTTGGCCAGCTGGAAAGGTGTTAGAGCAGAGGTTCTCAAACTCGGTCCTCGGGGGCACACACAGTGCATGTTTTGCAGGTCTCCTCACAGAATCGCAAGTGAAATAATTAGCTCCACCTGTGGACCTTTTAAAATGTGTCAGTGAGTAATTAATACACCTGTGCACCTGCTGGGTTACCTGCAAAACATGCACTGTGTGTGCCCCCGAGGACCGAGTTTGAGAACCTCTGTGTTAAAGTGTAGAGAGAAGGCATCATCAGAAGCAGAAACAATAAAGAAAGGGCATTAACTTGCAGAGTCCATAAGCCATACCTTCCAACTTTTGCTCCTACGGAGTTGGGAACCCCGGTGGTCATTCCGAGTTGTTCGCTCGTTGCCGATTTTCGCTGTATTGCGATTAGTCGCTTACTGCGCATGCGCAAGGCTCGCAGACCACATGCGCTTAGTTATTTTACACAAAAGTTAGGTATTTTACTCACGGCATAACAAGGTTTTTTCATCGTTCTGGTGATCGTACTGTGATTGACAGGAAGTGGGTGTTTCTGGGCGGAAACTGGACGTTTTCTGGGCGTGTGTGAAAAAATGCTGGCGTTTCTGGGAAAAACGCAGGAGTGTCTGAAGAAACGGGGGAGTGTCTGGGCGAACGCTGGGTGTGTTTGTGACGTCAAACCAGGAACGAAACTGACTGAACTGATTGCATTGGCTGAGTAAGTCTCGAGCTACTCAGAAACTGCTAAGAAAATTCTATTCGCAATTCTGCAAATCTTTCGTTCGCAATTCTGCTAAGCTAAGATACACTCCCAGAGGGCGGCGGCTTAGCGTGTGCAATGCTGCTAAAAGCAGCTAGCGAGCGAACAACTCGGAATGAGGGCCCTCGTGTATTGTAAGCATGCGCAGCCAAAAATGGGGAATGGCCTTGGGTGAGAGGGATGTGGTCATGGGTGGGAGTGAGCAGGGGCGGATCCAGAAGAAAATGATAGGGGGGCCCCATGGAAGGGGCAAGTACATTTGCGTGCGGCTTCGGTGCATGTGAGGTGGCGCTTCTTATACAATGCCCACAGTTGTAGCGCTCATTATGCAATGTCCACTGTACTGGTAGTGCCCCTTATATAGACCCCATAGTAGTGGTGCCCCTTATGCAATGCCCGTATTGCCCCCAGTAGTAATGTTGCCTGTAGTAATGCCCCCAGTCATTTAGCGCCCTAGTAGTTATGCCCCCAGTGGTAATGCCCCTGCAGTTATGACCCCAGTAGTTTACCCCCGCCCCCTTTAGTTTATCCTCCCAGTGGTAATACCCCCAGTAGTTTGCCTGCTTGTAGTTTAGCCACCAGTAGTAATGCCCCCCTGTAGTTTGCCCCATTGTAGTTTAGCCCCTGTAGTTATGCCCCCCTTGTAGTTTAGCCCCCAGTAGTAATGCCCCCAGTAGTTTGGCCCCTGTAGTTATCCCCCAGTAGTTTGGCCCCTGTAGTTATGCCCCCAGTAGTTTGGCCCCCCTGTAGTTTAGCCCCCAAGTAGTAATGCCCCTGTAGTTAAGCCGCCAGTAGTAATGCCCCTGTAGTTACGCCGCCAGTAGTAATGCCCTCCTGTAGTATGCCCCCAGTAGTTAGCCCCTTGGTAGTTTGCCCCCAGTAATAATGTCCCCCAGTAGTTTGCCCCAGTAGATGCCCCCCAGTAATAATGTCCCCCAGTAGTTTGCCTCCAGTAGATGCCCCCCAGTAATAATGTCCTCCAGTAGTTTGCTCCCAGTAGTAATGCCCCCAGGGTCATCTATTGGGAGTTTGCCCCCAATAGATGACCCCCCAGTAGTAATGCCCCCAGTAGATGCCCCCCAGTAATAATGCCCCCAGTAGATGGCCCCCAGTAAAAATGTCCCCCAGTAGTAATGCCCCCAATAGATGACCCCCCCAGTAGTAATGCCCCCCCAGTAATAATGCCCCCAGTAGTTTGCCCCCAGTAGTAATGCCCTCCCAGTAGTAATGCCCCTTGTTGATGCCCCCCAGTAGTAATGTCCCCCATAGTTTGCCCCCAGTAGATGCCCCCGCTGCACTAAGGAAGAAAAAACCATCATACTTACCGAGCCCCGTTCTCGCTTCCAGACCGCTGCAGTCCTCCTCTTGGCGTCCGCTCCTCAGCACTATGAGAGAGACGTCATGACTGACATCTCTCCCATAGCGCACACCGCACAGTGACAGCGCCGGAAGCCGGAGCTCAGTAATGAGCTCCTGCCTCCTGCTGCCGCTGTGCAGGGAGGCGGGCGCCCGCTGGTAACACAATCTCAGCGGGCGCCCGTCATCTCCCTGTGTGGCGCCGGGAGGGGACGGGGGACGGAGGCCACAGATGACAGGGGGGGGCCCGGGCCCGAGTGCCCTCCCCCCCCCCTCCCCCCCTGGATCTGCCACTAGGAGTGAGTGCTTTGGAGGGTGATGGGATCTTCTACAACACTAGACACATTCATTAATCCTATGGAAAACTGATATTATGTCATTTTATACTCCACCTGAATGATGTTCTGCAGGATATAATCAGAATGATATGAGCTTACTATACACTAACAATACCAGTGCAAAAAGGTCAGCAAAAGGTAGCTCACCCCACTGTGGTGATGGGCGCAGCCCCTAGTGTCCCCAGTTCTAGGGTTGATAAGGTCCTAGATAGCAAGCTGCAGGCTCCTCACTTCTAAATCTTCAATGCCCGTGTCACTTCCATCATGACAGAGCCTGACCTCCCTGCAATGTGCTGTCTGTATAGAGCCATCTGATCTGCCCACTAAGATTCAGAGGCTGCAGACTGGCACTAAACATGGGATGTTCTCTTACCTCCCTATGATTGTCTAGACTGGGCCAGGTGGTGCCCCCTCTGGCCAACCCATAGTTACAGCCTTTCTCTCATGTGTTTTGCTATAAATGCAACTTTGCATGTGGTTACAATTGTGGCTATTTCAGTGATCACGTTACGCCTATGATTACAATTACTTCCACTGCATAACATGAACTAGATAGATAAAGCTCATTTCAGATTGATTTCTATGGTTGTAAGTTTGCATCTACACAGTCGAGTCACATTATTATGACCACCCCTACATTTGACGTTGGCAGCGCATATCCCATGAAGTATGTCACGTGTCGTGTGCCGGCTTCGTGAGTATATAATGTGTGCAATAGGCCTTCTGCACACATATCACTCATTTCTGTCATGGGTAAAAGGAGCGATTTATCTTAGTTGCAAAAAGAGATGATTATCGGCTTTCAGGCCAAGGGTGGCAGTATTTCTGAAACAGCGCAGTTTGGGAACTGTTCGGGTGCTGCTGTGGTGAAGGTGTATAGTGACTGGACAAACGGCACCATTGTGAGTAACCAATGTGGAAACTGCGGATCACCGCGTGCCACTTATGTCACAGGTGAACGTCGGCTACGAAGGTGTGTGAGGGCAGACCGACATGCTACAGTGGAGCAGCTCACCATCAGAATGAACCTGGGGCTACCAGACGTGTGTCTAAAATTACAGTTCAGTCCGTCTAGCTGCTGTCTTTGCTGCACACATAATAATGTGACTCGACTGTGTATTTTATATGTACATAGAATGGAAGTAAAATATTTATTTTGTCTAGGAAAGCATGACTATTTTGTAGTGCATTCATAAATGGGTGTATCCCATAGTAGTGGATCCCGTCACTCAGGATGCCGGCGGTCAGAATACCGGCACCGGCATCCCAACAATGAGAATCCCGACAGTGCTTTGCAAGGAACATAAGCCTAATTCTTACACTTCCCCTAACCCTCCCTCTCTGCAGCCTAACCCTAACCCCCTCCCCCCCGCAGCCTAACCCTAACCCTCCCTCCCTGCAGCCTAACCCTAACCCTCCCCACCGCAGCCTAACACTAACCCTCCCTCCCTGAAGCCTAACCCCCTCCCCCCCACAGCCTAACCCTACCCCTCCCCTCCCTGCAGCCTAATCCTCCCCTCCCTGCAGCCTAACCCTAACCCCCTCCCACCCCCACGCAGCCTAACCCTAACCCTCCCTCCCTGCAGCTTAACCCTAACCTCCCACTGATACTTACATTAAGCATGTCAGGTGATTCCGGCATCCGGATTCTGACTGGTGCCGGGATTCCAGCGCCGGTCTTCTGTCCGGCGGTATCCTCAGCTTCGGGATGCTAACTACATCCCTTAATAGATAAAAAGTAATAAAGCTGTGTTGTGCATTGCATTACAGGTGACTGTAGATGACTTTGAGCTGGCTGCAAAGGGTCTATTTCGAGCACTGACCATACGAGAAAAGTACATGAGAGAATCCATCCAGCGGTTCCCAAGGACAGTAGCCCAATATCTCCGTGATATTGAAGGTGGGGCCTGGAAAGAAGATGATGAGATATACCCAGGTAAGAGAAATAAAGATGATGCTATGGAGAGATAGTTGTTGAGCATGTAAAGTCACTATGTGACAATAAGAAGTATTAAAATAAGCAGGTGCATATTACTGATTTGAATAAGATACCTGAATTACCTTAGATGTTCATTGTACATTTATGTAAAAATAAATATACCTATCATGCTGTCTTCCACCCAGAGGTGTAGCTAGGTGTCATGGTGCCAAGAGGAAGGGTATATTTTGGCGCCCCCTTCCCCTGTACTTAATTGGGGGTCTGGACAATATGTGGTGGCATGTTACACTTGATAAGAAAAAACATTTAAAAATCCTAAACTGGTGACAGGGCCAGTTCTAGACCTTGTGGAGCTCAATTCGAAAATTTCCGTTGGGTGCCCCCATGTTTAAAATATGGACAGTGCACACTGAAGGGGCGCAACTAAAATATAGGGTTGTGGTTTCATGGGAAGGGGCACGGCGGCATAACAGTACCAATTTACATTACATCGCACAATAGTGCCCGTTATTCACATTACACCACACAGTACTACCCATTATTATACATGCTAAACCACACAGTAGAATTGCTTATACACATTACACAACAGTAGAGCTGCTTATACACATGACACCACAGTAGAACTGCTTATACACGTTATGCCACAGTAGAGCGCTTATACACAATATGCCACAGTAGAGCCCATTATACATATTATGCCACAGTAGAGCCTCCTATACATGCTATACCATGGTAGAGCCCCTAATACATGTTATACCATGGTAGAGCCCCTTATACATGTTATGCCATGGTAGAGCCCCTTATACATGTCACAGCACGGTAGAGCTGTTATGGAAGTAGTAACTATTTATTTGTTTTGTTTCAAATAAATTATTATTAATAATAATAATAATTATTATTTTATTTATACAGTACTCTTTCTCCAATAGGACTCAAGGTGCTTTATTAAAAACACTATGTATTCCTCAACTGACTTGAACTCACAACCCCCAATCCCCTAATGAAAATAATGTTCCAAATGTGATCTCCCACAGACCTGATAATCCCCCCCAATCTCTCAATGAAAATAATGCCCCAAAACTGACCCTCTCCCCAGATCTGATAATCTCTAATACCTCAATGAAAATAATGCCCCAAATGTGACCCCCGCACAGACTTGAACCCTCCCCCCAAACTCTCAATGAAAATAATGCATCAAAACTGCCCCCACTACTTGATTTTCTCACAATTCCTCAATGAAAATAATACCTTAGCACTGCCATCCCAGACCTGATAATCCCACTATGGCTCAATTAAAATAATGGCAGCTTGAGGGGCGGAGAGAGGTGCTGCAGCTGCCTGAGAGGTAGAGTGAGGTGCTATGGCAGCAGCCGGGGCAGAGAGAGGTGCTGCAGCAGCTAGGGCAGAAAGAGGTGCTACAGCAGCTGGGCAGAAAGAGGTGCTGCAGCAGCTTGGGCAGAAAGAGGTGCTGCAGCATCTGAAGTAGAGACATGTGCTGCAGCTTCCAAGAAAGAGAGAGGTGTTCCAAAAGCTGGGGCAGAGAGAGCTTATGCAGCAACTGGGTCAAAGAGAGGTGCTGCAGCAGCTGGGCTAGATAGAGAGAGGTGCTGCAGCATCGGAGGCAGAGAGTGGTACTGCAGGACAGAAGTAACCCTGCTGCACAGCCACAAGCACACAGTGAGCCATATAAAGAGGACGGGCAGAGCTTCAGCATGTGCCGGCTTTTAGTATCTACTCCTGCCGCCTCTGGCCTGCTCTGTTCATTACCTAGTCTCAGAGTCCGAGTCAGTGTACCCTCTGCTCCTCCCAGGGCCGTTTCTAGACAATTTGGCTCCCAGTGCGAGATTTCAAAATGCGCCCCCCCCCATTGCTATAAAAAAAAAATTGCGTGCCCCCCCCCATATAGCCATAAAAAGAAAAAGCATGCGCGCGCTCCCGACAAGGGTGTGTGGCCTGATTAAAATGGGTGTGGTCTCATTAAAGTGGGCGTGGCCTCATCTGATATCATCACACCCACCACAGGGGAAAAATAATAAAAATAAAAAAGTCCCCTTTTTACACATTACAGCAGGCAAGTGTCCCCATATTACACAGCGCGGCAGGCAGGTGTCCCCATTTTACACAGCGCGGCAGGCAGGTGTCCCCATTTTACAAAGTGCGGCAGGCAGGTGTCCTCATTTTACACAGTGCGGAAGGCAGGTATCCCCATTTTACACAGTACGGCAGGCAGATATCCCCATTTTACACAGTACGCAGGCAGGTGCCCCCATTTTACAAAGTGCGGCAGGCAGGTATCCCCATTTTACACAGCGCGGCAGGCACGTGCCCCCATTTTACACAGCGCGGCAGGCAGGTGTTCCCATTTTACACAGTGCGGCAGG
Organism: Pseudophryne corroboree; assembly: GCF_028390025.1. NCBI lineage: Eukaryota > Metazoa > Chordata > Amphibia > Anura > Myobatrachidae > Pseudophryne > Pseudophryne corroboree. The sequence goes on along the minus strand of NC_086445.1, from coordinate 752,268,781 downwards.
CAGGTATCCCCATTTTACACAGTGCGGCAGGCAGGTATCCCCATTTTACACAGTGCGGCAGGCAGGTATCCCCATTTTACACAGTGCGGCAGGCAGGTGTCAAGTGGGGGGTAAGGATGGGGGAGAGAGAGAGAGAGATAATACTTACATATTCCCGCTCTTCGGGTACCGCTGACTCACGTCCCTCGCGCCGGCCGCCTCCTCTTTCCATGCTTATCTCCTCTCCTCCCTCTCCCCGAGCGCTCCTGCTTGGGGGGCGGGGCTTCACGGAATGACGCGTTTGCGTCGTGATGTCACGACGCAAATGCGTCATTCCGCGAAACTCCGCCCCCCGAGCAGGAGCGCTCGGGAAGAGGGAGGAGAGGAGATAAGGAGTCACAAAGTGCCGCGGCGAGCGCCCCGTGCGGTTGCACGGCTCGCCCGCCGCTAGAAACGGTACTGGCTCCTCCTCCTCTTGCTCTACGGCTGCCTGAACAGTGCTCCGCGGCAAAGCAGGGGGGAGGCGGCATGCCCTCTAACTTTTCTGGCACCTGGAGCTCGCGCTCCGCCTGAGCCATCCTCGCTACACCTCTGCTTTCACACCTCTGCAGCAGGTTGCCATTTTATAGGGCACAAGTTTTCTACCAGAGCAGTCAGAATGGGATTGATAAGCTTACAAGCATGCTTTACAAAAATGCCCTGTGTTTTCTTGGGAGAGTCATGCACAGGGGCAGTTATGTCACAGCAGTAATAGTTTTTATTGCCAGCATTATGTCACACCTTTATTAATTATCAATTATTAATTATCAATTGATTATGTGAAAGGATTTTTTTTTTACATTTAGGGGATGATTCAGAGATGTATGCCATACAGCTGGAATTGTACTGTTTGTGCCTAGCTAAATGCAGATAGTGGGCCTTCTTCAGGTTTGATAGCAAACCAAAAAGCACACTAATGGGCAAAACCATGTTGCACTGCAGGTGGGGCAGATGTAACATGTGCAGAAAAAGTTAGATTTGGGTGGGGTGTGTTCAAACTGAAATCTAAATTGCAGAGTAGAAATAAAGCAGCCAGTATTTACCATGCACAGAAACAATATAACCCACCCAAATGTTGCATTTGCCCCACCTACAGTGCAACATGGTTTTGCCCATTAGTGTGCTTTTTTGGTTTGCTAACAAACCTGAATAACCCCCATTGACCTCTATACCAAGTTGCATGCATCTATGTGACTGCACCGTCCTTCATATCTATACATTCGTTCAAACAGTCTTCATCATTATCAGTGCACACTTGCACCAGCCCTATACTTGCATACCTATACCAGCCCTATACCTGCATACCTACTGCATATCCGTCCTATACCTGCATACCTATACATAGAAACATGGAATTTGACATCCGTTAGGAACCACTTGGCCCATCTAGTCTGCCCTAAACACATGTATACACACAGACATGCGCACACACACAGGTTAATTTCAAAGGGGAGCCAATTAGCCTACCAGTATTTCTCTGGCTGGGTCCACAGGTTATCCACAGGATAACATTGGGATATGCCGGAGCGACAGCGGAAATGGCACCAAACGGTCACAAGTTTCTGGCCTCCCAGGATGCATCGGGGCTTCACCATATAATCCCGCCCACTGACTCAGTCAAATCAGTTTTTTGTTTGGTGCGGCAGGAGCCGGACCATGGTCACAGGGCTGCTGTTAATAAAGCAGCCTGAAGCTTTTTTTATGTTATTTTTATAGTCCTACTATGTTTTTGAGTGACGTTTCTTAACAGCGTCTTAAACGCATATTAGAAAGAGTCGCTCCAACAACTCCCCTCCGGGTCGCAACAATGCTTACCTTCGCGGTACAGTGCTGTCTCGACGGGCGTCTGTGTCGGATGTTCTAGCAGGTCCAGCAGACGTAACCAGGCTGTGGCCGGAGCATGGGGGGAAGGTAAGTCTATGGATTTCCTCTTACTAGGGGGGTCCGGACACAGCTACACTGCTTTTGGTGGAGACTACAAACAGTGTGTTGATGCGCCGAACACTCTCTGGTGCGACAGCACTACGCTCTAGGGATCATATGTGCCAGGACTAGGTTGAGGCCGCGATCCTTAAAGTTGAAGTCAATGGGGGGAATTAGACGCTCTCCTGGCCGCCCCTCTCCCAAGTTCATGACCAGTTTCCGCGCGTCTCCCGTCCATGAACTGAATGACCTCACTTCCGTCTCAGACGCTTCCATGAGGGTACTCGGTAGCAGCTTAGACGCCGCGGTTGTGTACACTAGAGATTGCCGGACCGAGTCGCAGGCCTTAGCATCAGCATACACGTGGCATTTCACTGAGCGTCCGAATCTTGCATCAGTTATCAGAACGGCAGTGTACACCAGTAGCGTCTGAATCCACTCAGCGTCTTGTGAGCGTATTTGTTTGGATATGGAAGTGTGGTGAGTCTCCCTGTATCCCGCTCTATGGAGGAAGGGTATACAGTACTAAAAATTCTCTCTACTTGTTAGTATGAATTGTTAATTTTAGTACATATTGCATATGAGATCTGTATATTACTGTGGTTTCTGTATGTTATGTTGGGGGGAAAAAACAGTTAAAAACAGAAGTACAATTTTCCTACTTACTTGTAAGTTGTTATGGGGGTTGTATTCTCATATGACAATGTTTAATGCCTTAACATGTGACTGACTGCTAGTATGTGTGCTGACTTTTTTATGTCGTCAATCCTGTTCTGACCCTCAATTCAGGTGCATGGTTGTGGTCAGATTGATCTCACTTCTATATATCCATATATAGGTGATTTTCAGTCACAAATTGTGTAGTCATAAACAGCATATTACCATGTCTGTGAGCGGCAAAAGTGACGAGGAGAATTTATTAGGCACTCCTACATCCCTAACATGTTTATCTTGTAAAACAGGGTTAATTGGTATAGGTCAGTTGGTCACTTATGAGGGGTTGTGTGCGAACTGTTTTGCTTTTCAGCAAAGTAAAAAACAGGATTTGGTTCAACAACCAGCAGAGCCACCATGGAGTATGTTCGCAAAGACTTTGTCTTCAATAGCGGACAGGCAGGGGTGTATCTAGGGGTCTGAGCGCCCCTGGCAAAGTGGCTGCCCCCCCCCCCCCCCTCACACATATATTTGAAATAAGGGAGGCGTGTTAAAAAAGGGATGTGGCCTTGTGGGGAAGGGGCATAGCCACACAATAGTACTTCCAATTCAAATTATGCCACACAGTATCACATTACTCTGCACAGTAGTGTCCATTACTCACATTACAACGCACAGTAGTATCTCTTATTCACGTTACGCCACACAATCATACCCCTATAGAAAACACAGTCTATAAAGGGCATATGGGGAATGCAAATAGAAAGTGGAAATGTGGACCAGTGCTAATAAATATATTCCTAATTTTATATGGGGAACGCGGTCAAACCACATTTGCCATTAGTATATCTGATCCTGCGCATAGGCAGACACATATACACTTACATACATAGTCACGCACAAAATACATACAAACAGTATGATATACAGTACAGTCACACATGCAGTATATACAAATACAGTCACATACATACATACTGTACATAGTTACACACTTATTCACATACATAGTCACACACTAAAACACACATAAATACAGTAGATACTTATACACACACACACACACACACACACACACACACACACACACACACACACACACACACATATACATTCATACATAGTCACACACATACATAAATTCAGTCACAGATACACATACAGACAGACTATATAGTATCCCCCCACCCACCCCCCACATTACAGACAGGGTACGCTGACTGCATGTACTTTAGTAGCTCATTGTCCTCTCTCCCTCTCCTCCATGCTGCAGGGCAGCCTGGCAGTGAGTGTCGTGTAGTCCCATTCCCGTGCTTCCACTCCGTCCACGGCCCTAGCCCAATACAGGGCAGTGCAGTTCTGTGCCTTGACCCCCTCCCAATAATCCGGCTCTGACTGTACCTGGTGACTGTCTGTCACTGCCGGCGCCAGTGTCCAGCGGCACAGCTCAGCACTAGTGATCAATCAGACTCAAAGTAAACTATAGCTCCTAGCAGCCCTTGGTGCCGGGAGCTCCCAGTAACAAGGGCTGCTGGGAGCTGTAGTTTATGTTGAGTCTGATTACAAGCGAGGTGCAGTGCACTGCTGCCGGACACTGGCGCCGGCACTAACAGACAGTCACCAAGTCTAACAGTACCACTTGGTTTTACCCCCTGGCCATGGATGGCACAGCCGGATGGCGCCCCCTCCTTGCCTGGCGCCCCTGGCGAGTGCCATCCTGGCCAATAGGTAGATACACCCCTGCGGACAGGTTAACTCCGGCAGCACCACCCCAGGGGTTAGGTTACACTATTAACCCATACATGCAGCTCCCTTCCTACGGGTTGATTCCAGTAGCCTCTACAAGTAACCAAGGGACAGGTAAGACTAAGACAGATGCGTCTATGTGGCAGACTACACAAGATGATACAACAGATGATGATACAGTATTTTCAAATACTCCGTATGATGATCAGTCTCAGAGTTTTAGTTCAGAGGATGTAGCTGAACTTATTGATGCTATGAAGGCTGTTCTCTCTTTGGAAGAGCCAGCCAAAACAGTGTCAAAATCTAAAGCACCTGTGTTTAAACGAGCAAAGACAGTTAACAGCTGTACTTTATCTCTCTTCCCCAGGGAACTTTTGTCCAGTGTTCCAGTCCGGGATCCTCAGTGGACACTCATTAGCAGCATATTTGAATTTTTTCTCAGCTCCATTTATGCCCTATAACTTCATATGAATGTGTGAATTTTACATTTTATTCATGTTTTTATTCACTAATTAGTGCTTAGTTAATAAAATTAAGTGTTTTCAATCATCCATAGTTGTTTGTATCATTTAGTTAGGTAGATGACAGTGGTAAAGCAGATTTATGTACAAGTCACAGTACATGTGCGTCTACTTTTGGAGGAACTTCTCTTTTCGAACAATCCGCAGCTGGAAATGGATAATAAGAATCCCATCTTTTCGGAATCTTATACTTTTTACTGAGCGTCGCCCAAGACTCTTCCATGATTTCCGTCAGCTCATCTGACGCTGGGAATTCAGTTGTTTTACCCGTATTGGTGGAGGCTTCCAAATGCTTTTGAAAACAGCAAGCAAGCTGTATCACTTGTAATCAAGCTGGGTCCCTCCGGTTGATGCTGTAATTGATATGTCCCACAGAGAACAATTCCAAGGCAGGTGTTCCAAAATAAATTGTCAAACGTCCATATCTGGATCCTATTGTGACGTGGAGCACTGGTGATGATGGCGATGGCAGCTTTTTTCACACTTAACGCGTTTCCCTAGGCACGGTCACCTAGCTTCATCGGCCGTGGGGGTGTTCCAAAATATCCTTAGATGTCCCGGATATACGCACAGAACCATCAGAACTCAGAGTCCGGAATCAGGTCATGTGACTGCACTGACCTTTAACATCTTTCCCATCTAGTTCCATTTATGGTTATATATTACATATATACATACATTTTTGTAGGTTTGCCTCCTACATATCGCTCTATCTTTTTAATAGGACTAGTGACATTGTAAAATTATTGTTTATATAAATACTGTGGATGATTGATCTTTTATTGTTACACACCTGTTACACACCTGTTGGGCATCAGGTAATTAAATAGGGTTTAAATAGATCCCTGAATCAGAGGGAGCTCTACTTCTGATGAAGCTAGGTGACCGTGCCTAGGGAAACGCGTTAAGTGTGAAAAAAGCTGCCATCGCCATCATCACCAGTGCTCCACGTCACAATAGGATCCAGATATGGACGTTTGACAATTTATTTTGGAACACCTGCCTTGGAATTGTTCTCTGTGGGACATATCAATTACAGCATCAACCGGAGGGACCCAGCTTGATTACAAGTGATACAGCTTGCTTGCTGTTTTCAAAAGCATTTGGAAGCCTCCACCAATACGGGTAAAAACAGCTGTACTTTATCTCTCTTCCCCAGGGAACTTTTGTCCAGTGTTCCAGTCCGGGATCCTCAGTGGACACTCATTAGCAGCATATTTGAATTTTTTCTCAGCTCCATTTATGCCCTATAACTTCATATGAATGTGTGAATTTTACATTTTATTCATGTTTTTATTCACTAATTAGTGCTTAGTTAATAAAATTAAGTGTTTTCAATCATCCATAGTTGTTTTTATTATTGGAAAGACAGCCAGCGCCGGCTTAACTGCTTTTTGTTGTAAAAACTCTTCTTTGGGACTGACAATCCCTTGCTGGCAGCTGTGACAGCGCGTCTGGAACTGTTCTTCTCTACCTAACTAAATGAAGTCACAGACAGAAGGGTAGATAGCTTCTTGAAAAATATATTTTCTCTCTCAGGAGCAGTGGTAAGACCTGCTATGGCTTCGGCCTGGATAGCAAAGGCAATGGGCGAATGGTTAGAGGAACTAGAGAATGGCCTCTCTCCTCCTAATAGGGAGCAAGAGTATCATTTGAGCCGTTTAAGACAAGCCGCCCAATATTTGGAAGAAGCAGCAATTGATATGGGTACAATTGCTTCTGAAGCTTCAGCCTTGACAGTAGCCGCTCGTAGAACAATTTGGCTACGTACCTGGAAAGCAGATGCGGAATCCAAGAAAGAGTTGGAAGCATTGCCTTTCATGGGTAATATATTGTTTGGAAAACAATTGTCTGATATTCTAGAATCAGAAGCTGAATCAAAGAAGGTCAGATTTCTGGCTAGTTATAACCCTAAGACCAAGGGTTTAAAGTTTCAGCCATTTCGATGGCAAGGCAAAGCGAAAGCTAAAGAGGAGTCTAAGCAACCCCAGTCCAATAGATCAGCCAGGGGTAGGAGGCAATGGGCTAGTAGAAAGCCAGCTTCCAAGCCTGAACAGAAACCATCAGCCTGAAGAGACGGGCCTCCGCCTGGAGGATTCCAGGGTTGGGGGCCGACTCCTTCATTTTCCACACATATGGCAACAGTCGACAACAGATGCTTGGGTGCAGAAGGTGGTATCTCAGGGGTATGGGTTCCCATTCAGGAGGCAGCCTCCTCAAAGATTTTTTTGCTCCAGCCCGTCTCGTATAGAGTCGAAGGCCAATGCCCTGCAAGAAGCAGTCCAAAAATTACTGCAGTCAGGTGTGATTGTCCCAGTACCTCCATCACAAAGGGGACAGGGGTTTTATTCCAATCTATTTCTGATCCAGAAGCCAAATGGGTCATTCCGACCAATTCTCAATCTGAAAATGTTAAACAAATACACTTGGATTCCAAGGTTCCACATGGAGACATTACGCTCCATAATGTTGGCTATGGAACCGGGAGATTACATGGTATCTCTGGATGTACGGGATGCTTACCTACATGTGCCTATAGCACTGTCTCATCAGTGTTACCTCAGGTTTGCCATCCTCCAGGAACATTTTTAGTTCCAAGCCTTGCCCTTCGGGCTAGCAACAGCACCCAGTGTGTTTACCAAAATGATGGTGGTTATGGCAGCTTATCTCCGCAAGCAGGGGATAAGGATAATTCCCATACCTAGACGACCTGTTAATCCTAACACATTCGCAGGAGTTACTTTTGAGCAATCTTCAACAGACAGTAGTTTGTTTACAGAGACACGGGTGGCTTATAAATTGGGAAAAGTCGTCTCTGAATCTGTCACAGCGGATGGTTCATTTGGAGGCCATATTGGATTCAGGTCTACAGAAAGTTTTCTTACCAGAGAAAAAGATAGTCAAGTTGCAGGTCATGACTCAGGAAGCGTTGCACACCCAATGTCAGTCCATGCAGCAATGCGATTGTTGGGTCTGATGGTATCAACCTTCGACATGGTGGAATATGCGCAATTCCACTCCAGACCATTACAGCACCTTATTCTGACCAAATGGAACGGAAATCATCAGACGATAAAAAAGCAGATGATAAAGTTTCCATTAAACATAAAAAGGTCTCTAGCGTGGTGGCTACAGACAGACCATTTAAACAAGGGGAGACCCTTTTGGATAAAAGAATGGCAAGTCCTGACAACAGATGCCAGTCTGCAAGGCTGGGGGGCGGTACTCAGAAGCCTTTGGTTCCAGGGAAAATGGACCGTAAGGGAAAGTCGCCTGCCAATAAATCTGTTGGAAATAAGGGCCATTTATATGTCTGTAGTTCAGGCAAAGGACAGTCTGCAAGGAAGATCGGTCCAGATTCACTCAGACAATGCTACAGCAGTAGTGTACCTCAATCATCAAGGAGGAACTCACAGCAAGAGACTGATGGAGGAATTAACTCCCATTCTAAGATGGGCAAAACTTAATCTCCCAGCATTGTCAGCAGTGCTTGTCCCAGGTGTACTGAACTGGGAAGCGGATTTTCTCAGTCGACACACCATTCAGGAAACCGAATGGGCATTACACCCAGAAGTGTTTCAGATGATAGTGAACAGATGGGGTCTACCGGAGATAGATCTCATGGCGTCTCGTCTAAACAACAACGTTCCGAGGTACGGATCAAGAACAAAGGATCCTGGAGCATCCTTGTAGACGCACTGTCAGTAGAATGGAAATTTCATCTGGCGTATCTGTTCCCTCCAATATCTCTGTTACCGAGAGTAGTGAGAAAAATAAAGCAAGCAAAGGGAGACATAATTCTAATAGCTCCAGCTTGGCCAAGAAGGCATTGGTACACAGATCTACTAAGGATGTCCGTGGAAGCACCGATACTGCTCCCTCAACGTCCAGATCTGCTAATGCAGGGTCCTTGTTGTCACAGCCATCTGGATCGTCTGTCTTTGACGGCGTGGCTGTTGAAACCTCTATCTTAGAAGTAGTGATGAGCGGGTTCGGATCCTTGGAATCCGAACCACCCCGAAATTCACCCTTTTTACACGGGTCCGAGGCAGATTCGAACCTTCCCGCCTTGCTCGGTTAACCCGAGCGCGCCCGAACGTCATCATCCCGCGGTCGGATTCTCGCGAGATTCGTATTCTATATAAGGAGCCGCGCGTCGCCGACATTTTTCACTCGTGCATTGGAAATGATAGTGAGAGGACGTGGCTGGCGTCCTCTCAGTTTTATTCAGGTGGCTGCAAATATCTGTGCTCACTGCTTTATTGTGGGGACTGGGGACCAGCAGTATTATATAGGAGGAGTACAGTGCAGAGTTTTGCTGACCAGTGACCACCAGTATTATACGTTCTCTGCCTGAAAAACGCTCCATATCTGTGCTCAGTGTGCTGCATATATCTGTGCTCACACTGCTTTATTGTGGGGACTGGGGACCAGCAGTATTATATAGGAGGAGTACAGTGCAGAGTTTTGCTGACCAGTGACCACCAGTATTACACGTTCTCTGCCTGAAAAACGCTCCATATCTGTGCTGCATTGTAGTATATAGTAGGAGTACAGTGCATAATTTTGCTGACCACCAGTATATAATATATAGCAGTACGGTACAGAAGGCCACTGCTCTACCTACCTCTGTGTCGTCAAGTATACTATCCATCCATACCTGTAGTGCATTTCAGTTTTGCACAGTTTGCTGACCACCAGTATATAATATATATCAGTACGGTACAGAAGGCCACTGCTGTACCTACCTCTGTGTCGTCAAGTATACTATCCATCCATACCTGTGGTGCATTTCAGTTTTGCACAGTTTGCTGACCACCAGTATATAATATATAGCAGTACGGTACAGAAGGCCACTGCTCTACCTACCTCAGTGTCGTCAAGTATACTATCCATCCATACCTGTGGTGCATTTCAGTTTTGCACAGTTTGCTGACCACCAGTATATAATATATAGCAGTACGGTACAGAAGGCCACTGCTCTACCTACCTCTGTGTCGTCAAGTATACTATCCATCCATACCTGTGGTGCATTTCAGTTTTGCACAGTTTGCTGACCACCAGTATATAGTATATAGCAGTACGGTACAGTAGGCCACTGCTCTACCTACCTCTGTGTCGTCAAGTATACTATCCATCCATACCTGTGGTGCATTTCAGTTTTGCACAGTTTGCTGACCACCAGTATATAATATATAGCAGTACGGTACAGAAGGCCACTGCTCTACCTACCTCTGTGTCGTCAAGTATACTATCCATCCATACCTATGGTGCATTTCAGTTTTGCACAGTTTGCTGACGACCAGTATATAGTATATAGCAGTACGGTACAGTAGGCCACTGCTCTACCTACCTCTGTGTCGTCAAGTATACTATCCATCCATACCTGTGGTGCATTTCAGTTGTGCGCAGTATATATAGTAGTAGGCCATTGCTATTGATACTGGCATATAATACCACACATTAAAAAATGGAGAACAAAAATGTGGAGGGTAAAATAGGGAAAGATCAAGATCCACTTCCACCTCGTGCTGAAGCTGCTGCAACTAGTCATGGCCGAGATGATGAAATGCCATCAACGTTGTCTGCCAAGGCCGATGCCCAATGTCATAGTAGAGAGCATGTAAAATCCAAAAAACAAAAGTTCAGTAAAATGACCCAAAAATCAAAATTAAAAGCATCTGAGGAGAAGCGTAAGCTTGCAAATATGCCATTTATGACACGGAGTGGCAAGGAACGGCTGAGGCCCGGGCCTATGTTCATGGCTAGTGGTTCAGATTCACATGAGGATGGAAGCACTCATCCTCTCACTAGAAAACTGCAGTGCCACTCCTAGATGGGCCAGGTGTTTGTGTCGGCCACTTGGGTCGCTAAGCTTAGTCACACAGCTACCTCATTGCGCCTCTTTTTTTCTTTGCATCATGTGCTGTTTGGGGACTATTTTTTAAATCTGCCATCCTGTCTGACACTGCAGTGCCACTCCTAGATGGGCCAGGTGTTTGTGTCGTCCACTTGGGTCGCTTAGCTTAGTCACACAGCTACCTCATTGCGCCTCTTTTTTTCTTTGCATCATGTGCTGTTTGGGGACTATTTTTTTGAAGTGCCATCCTGCCTGACACTGCAGTGCCACTCCTAGATGGGCCAGGTGTTTGTGTCGGCCACTTGTGTCGCTTAGCTTAGCCATCCAGCGACCTTGGTGCACCTCTTTTTTTCTTTGCATCATGTGCTGTTTGGGGACTATTTTTTTGAAGTGCCATCCTGCCTGACACTGCAGTGCCACTCCTAGATGGGCCAGGTGTTTGTGTCGGCCACTTGTGTCGCTTAGCTTAGCCATCCAGCAACCTTGGTGCACCTCTTTTTTTCTTTGTATCATGTGCTGTTTGGGGACTATTTTTTAAATCTGCCATCCTGTCTGACACTGCAGTGCCACTCCTAGATGGGCCAGGTGTTTGTTTTTGCCACTTGGGTTGCTTAGCTTAGTCACACAGCTACCTCATTGCGCCTCTTTTTTTCTTTGCATCATGTGCTGTTTGGGGACTATTTTTTTGAAGTGCCATCCTGCCTGACACTGCAGTGCCACTCCTAGATGGGCCAGGTGTTTGTGTCAGCCACTTGCGTCGCTTAGCTTAGTCATCCAGCGACCTCGGTGCAAATTTTAGGACTAAAAATAATATTGTGAGGTGTGAGGTGTTCAGAATAGACTGAAAATGAGTGTAAATTATGGTTATTGAGGTTAATAATACTATAGGATCAAAATGACCCCCAAATTCTATGATTTAAGCTGTTTTTGAGGGTTTTTTGTAAAAAAAAACACCCGAATCCGACAAAAATTTTTCAGGGAGGTTTTGCCAAAACGCGTCCGAATCCAAAACACGCCCGCGGAACCGAATCCAAAACCAAAACACAAAACCCGAAAAATTTCCGGTGCACATCACTACTTAGAAGCTAGAGGATTTTCAAAACAAGTAATCCAAACTATGCTTAGAGCAAGAAAGCCTTCTTCAGCTTGTGTTTATCATCGAATATGGCAAGCCTATATTCATTGGTGTACTGAAAAAAGTTTGAATCCAAGATCTTTTAAAGTATCGAGGATTTTGGATTTCCTTCAAGCAGGATTGGATAAGGGTTTGAAAGTAGCTTCCTTGAGAGTTCAAGTATCAGCGTTAACTGTATGGTTTCAGCGTAAGATTGCTGATTTACAGGATGTACGTACTTTTTTTCAGGGAGTTGTACATATTCAACCTCCATTTGTTCCTCCTGCAGCTCCCTGGGATTTGAATCTAGTTCTTAAATTCCTTCAGGGACCTCCATTTGAACCACTTAAGAGAGCAGATCTTAAATGGTTAACGGCTAAAGTACTTTTTCTACTGGCAAAGGCGTCAGCCAGAACAGTGTCAGATTTAGGAGCGTTATCGTGTAAGTCTCCTTTCCTAAGTTTTTTTCCAGACAGAGCAGTTCTCAGAACTAGATCTGGTTATCTTCCGAAGGTGGTTTCAAAGTTTCACCTTAATGAAGAGATTGTAGTCCCAGCTTTTCAGGTATCGGGACTTTCTGCGGGAGAAGCGTCGCTGGATGTAGTCCAAGCATTAAGAATCTACATAGATCGTACTAGTGCCATCAGAAAAACAGATTCTCTCTTCATCCTCTACGGATTACATAGAAGAGGATGGCCTGCTAGTAAACAGACGCTGGCAACATGGCTCCGAATGGTAATTTCAGAAGTTTATTCTCATGCAGATCTCCCTACTCCGGCTAATGTCTCTACACGTAATGTCTCTACACGTAAGGTAGGTCCTTCATGGGCAGCACAACAGGGTGCTTCAGCAGAACAGATTTGTAAGGCAGCCACATGGTCTTCCATAAACACATTCATCAGACATTATGCCTTGGATACTTTTGCCTCTCATGATGCAGACTTCGGGCGAAAGGTCCTCCTGTGTAATCAGGAGCGTCCCCACCAATAAAACTGGCTTTGGGAATCCCAATGTTATCCTGTGGATAACCTGTGGACCCAGCCAGAGAAATAGACGTTATGGTAAGAACTTACCGTTGATAACGTAATTTCTCTTATGTCCATAGGTATCCACAGGGGTCCCACCCTGACGCACCTGATTTGAGGATCTTGACAATCACTAAACCTCTTCCCCCTTGTATGGAAGGGTGTGCATGTGTGTTCTTATCGCCTAAATAGGTTTCTACCTGATGCTCCTGCCTAATACTGATTTGACTGAGTCAGTGGGCGGGATTATATGGTGAAGCCCCGATGCATCCTGGGAGGCCAGAAAGCTCGTGACCGTTTGGTGCCATTTCCGCTGTCGCTCCGGCATATCCCAATGTTATCCTGTGGATACCTGTGGACATAAGAAAAATTACGTTATCAACGGTAAGTTCTTACCATAACGTCTATATTTTTGGATTGTGGGAGGAAATCGGAGTACCCGGAGGAAACCCACGCAAGCACAAGGTGAATATATGAACAGTTAGGACAAATTCTTACAAGACACTCTGCGCTAATCTGATCTAACAGGCTTAAGAAATTAGAGTGAATTCACATGTGTATAATAAAAACATTTATTCAATGAATTAATCATATACACCTTTAAATAAATATGTGTACACAAATACAATTAATTAATTAAAAACTGTATACATGCACAATTAACCATATAAGTGAACCTAATTGGATCCTATTTCTAATAGCCGGCTATATAATGAAGATCTGTATCCAGGAGGATCAGATATTGAATATTAGATATAGACCATGTCCACAGTCTCTCATGTGAAAAATATCCTCATCACTGATGTATTTTGTAAATGACCACAGGTAGTTCACTTGTCAATTGAGCAGAGACCATATATTGAGATAAAAAGTTCATCAATTGATGTTTAAAAAGTCTCAACAAATTTCCTGTGAATGACAACAGGCTTCAAATAACCTAGGCAGGCTTAGCTACAATGCGCTCACCCTCCGTCTCAGTTTAGAAGACGGATCCAGCTGGACACTCACTGTGTGCGCCTTGCGGGTGCGGCTAGGAGGCTAAATTGAACAATTGATGACAGTACCATTCATCTGGGATATCCCCGGTTTTCACTGTGTAAGCGCTGGACACCAGCAGTAATTCACCAGCGAGATTCTTGGGGACTGCAGCGACTCATTTCATGTGGGAGGTCGGAGACGTCCGGAGCCTCATAGCCGCACCCGCAGGGCGCACACAGTGAGTGTCCAGCTGGATCCATCTTCTAAACTGAGACGGAGGGTGAGCGCATTGTAGCTAAGCCTGCCTAGCCTATTTGAAGACTTTTTAAAAATCAATTGATGAACTTTTTATCTCAATATATGGTCTCTGCTCAATTGACAAGTGAACTACGGGGGTAATTCCAAGTTGATCGCAGAAGGATTTTTGATAGCAATTGGGCAAAACCATGTGCACTGCAGGGGAGGCAGATATAACGTGCAGAGAGAGTTAGATTTGGGTGGGGTGTGTTCAATCTGAAATCTAATTTGCAGTGTAAAAATAAAGCAGCCAGTATTTACCCTGCACAGAAATAAAATAACCCACCCAAATCTAACTCTCTCTGCAAATGTTTTTTCTCTGACGTCCTAGTGGATGCTGGGAACTCCGTAAGGACCATGGGGAATAGACGGGCTCCGCAGGAGACTGAGCACTCTAAGAAAGAATTAGGACTACTGGTGTGCACTGGCTCCTCCCTCTATGCCCCTCCTCCTCAGTTAGAATCTGTGCCCGGCTCGAGCTGGTTGCACACTAGGGGCTCTCCTGAGCTCTTAGTAAAGAAAGTATTTATTAGGTTTTTTATTTTCAGTGAGATCTGCTGGCAACAGACTCACTGCTACGAGGGACTTAGGGGAGAGAAGCGAACCTACCTGCTTGCAGCTAGCTTGGGCTTCTAGGCTACTGGACACCATTAGCTCCAGAGGGATCGAACACAGGCCCAGCCTCGGTCGTCCGGTCCCGGAGCCGCGCCGCCGTCCCCCTTGCAGAGCCAGAAGCAAGAAGAACGTCCTGGAAATCGGCGGCTGAAGACTCCGGTCTTCATTAAGGTAGCGCACAGCACTGCAGCTGTGCGCCATTGCTCCCCATGCACACCACATACTCAGGTCACTGATGGGTGCAGGGCGCTGGGGGGGGGGCGCCCTGGGCTGCAATTAGATTACCTTAAAATGGCAAAAAACACATAATATAGTCTAATAAACTATATATGTGTAAAAATCCCCTGCCATAATATTAATATAAAGAGTGGGAGAAGCCCGCCGAAAAAGGGGCTATCTCCCTCAGCACACTGGCGCCATTTCCTCTTCACAGCTCCGCTGGAAGGATGCTCCCCAGGCTCTCCCCTGCAGTTTCCAGGCTCAATAGGGTAAAAAAGAGAGGGGGGGCACTAAATTTAGGCGCAATACTGTGTATTATAGCTGCTATAGGGAAAATCACTTTGTGTAGTGTAAATCCCTGTTTATATAGCGCTGTGGTGTGTGCTGGCATACTCTCTCTCTGTCTCCCCAAAGGACTTTGTGGGGTCCTGTCCTCAGTCAGAGCATTCCCTGTGTGTGTGCGGTGTGTCGGCACGGCTGTGTCGACATGTTTGATGAGGAGGCTTATGTGGAGGCGGAGCAGGTGCCGATAAATGTGATGTCACCCCCTGCGGGGTCGACACCAGAGTGGATGGATATGTGGAAGGTATTAACCGACAGTGTCAACTCCTTACATAAAAGGCTGGATGACGTAACAGCCGTGGGACAGCCGGCTTCTCAGCCCGTGCCTGCCCAGGCGTCTCAAAGGCCATCAGGGGCTCAAATACGCCCGCTACCTCAGATGGCAGACACAGATGTCGACACGGAGTCTGACTCCAGTGTCGACGACGACGAGACTAATGTACATTCCACTAGGGCTATCCGTTGCATGATTACGGCAATGAAAAATGTGTTGCACATTTCTGACATTAACCCAAGTACCACTAAAAAGGGTATTATGTTTGGGGAGAAAAAGCAACCAGTGGTTTTTCCCCCATCCGATGAGTTGAATGAAGTGTGTGAAGAAGCATGGGCTTCCCCCGATAAGAAACTAGTGATTTCTAAAAAGTTACTGATGGCGTACCCTTTCCCGCCAGAGGACAGGGTACGTTGGGAGACATCCCCGAGGGTGGATAAAGCGCTCACACGCTTGTCAAAAAAGATGGCACTACCGTCTCAGGATACGGCCGCCTTAAAGGAGCCTGCGGATAGAAAGCAGGAGGCTATCCTGAAGTCTGTATATACACACTCAGGTACTATACTGAGACCTGCTATTGCTTCAGCATGGATGTGCAGTGCTGCAGCAGCGTGGTCTGATTCCCTGTCTGATAATATTGATTCCCTTGACAGGGACACTATATTGCTAACCATAGAGCATATTAAAGACGTAGTCTTATACATGAGAGATGCACAGAGGGATATTTGCCGGCTGGCATCTAGAATAAATGCAATGTCCATTTCTGCCAGGGGAGTATTATGGACTCGGCAGTGGACAGGTGATGCGGATTCTAAAAGGCACATGGAGGTTTTGCCTTACAAGGGTGAGGAATTGTTTGGGGATGGTCTCTCAGACCTCGTTTCCACAGCGACAGCTGGGAAGTCGACATTTTTACCCCAGGTTCCCTCACAGCCAAAGAAAGCACCGTATTATCAGGTATAGTCCTTTCGGCCCCAGAAAGGCAAGCGGGTTAAAGACGCGTCCTTTCTGCCCAGAGGCAGGGGTAGAGGGAAAAAGCTGCACCATACAGCCAGTTCCCAAGAACAGAAATCCTCCCCTGCTTCCACTAAATCCACCGCATGACGCTGGGGCTCCACTGGTGGAGCCAGGTGCGGTGGGGACCCGTCTCCGGAACTTCAGCGACCGGTGGGTTCGCTCACAGGTGGATCCCTGGGTTCTACAAGTGGTATCTCAGGGATACAAGCTGGAATTCAAGACGTCTCCCCCTCGCCGTTACCTCAAATCAGCCTTGCCAGCTACTCCCCCGGACAGGGAGGTAGTGCTGGCGGCAATTCACAAGCTGTTCCTCCAGCAGGTGATAATAAAAGTTCCCCTCCTTCAACAGGGACGGGGTTACTATTCCACAATGTTTGTGGTACCGAAACCAGATGGTTCGGTGAGACCCATTCTAAATTTAAAATCCTTGAACACTTATATAAGAAGGTTCAAGTTCAAAATGGAATCGCTCAGGGCGGTTATTGCAAGCCTGGAAGAAGGGGATTACATGGTATCACTGGACATCAAGGATGCGTACCTGCATGTCCCCATTTACCCACCTCACCAGGTGTACCTCCGTTTTGTGGTACAAGACTGCCATTACCAATTCCAGACATTGCCGTTTGGTCTGTCCACGGCACCGAGGGTATTTACCAAGGTAATGGCCGAAATGATGATACTCCTTCGAAAGAAGGGAGTTATAATTATCGCATACTTGGACGATCTCCTTGTAAAGGCGAGGTCCAGGGAGCAGTTGTTGGTTGGAGTAGCACTATCTCAGGAGGTGCTACAACAGCACGGCTGGATTCTGAATATTCCAAAGTCGCAGCTGGTTCCTACGACGCGTCTGCTGTTCCTGGGTATGATTCTGGACACAGAACAGAAGAAGGTGTTTCTCCCGGAGGAGAAGGCCAAGGAGTTGTCATCTCTGGTCAGAGACCTCCTGAAACCAAAACAGGTGTCGGTGCATCACTGCACGCGAGTCCTGGGAAAGATGGTAGCTTCTTACGAAGCAATTCCATTCGGCAGGTTCCATGCAAGGATCTTTCAGTGGGATCTGTTAGACAAGTGGTCCGGATCGCATCTTCAGATGCATCGGCTGATCACCCTGTCCCCGAGAGCCAGGGTGTCTCTGCTGTGGTGGCTGCAGAGTGCTCATCTTCTAGAGGGCCGCAGATTCGGCATACAGGACTGGGTCCTGGTGACCACGGATGCAAGCCTCCGAGGTGGGGGGGCAGTCACGCAGGGAAGAAACTTCCAAGGACAATGGTCGAGTCAGGAGGCTTCCCTACACATAAATATTCTGGAACTAAGGGCCATTTACAATGCCCTAAGTCAGGCAAGACCCCTGCTTCAAAACCAGCCAGTGCTGATTCAGTCAGACAACATCACGGCGGTCGCCCATGTAAACCGACAGGGCGGAACAAGAAGCAGGATGGCGATGGCAGAAGCCACAAGGATTCTCCGATGGGCGGAAAAATCACGTGATAGCACTGTCAGCAGTGTTCATTCCGGGAGTGGACAACTGGGAAGCAGACTTCCTCAGCAGGCACGACCTCCACCCGGGAGAGTGGGGACTTCATCCAGAAGTCTTCCAACTGATTGTAAACCGTTGGGAAAGGCCACAGGTGGACATGATGGCGTCCCGCCTAAACAAAAAGCTAAAAAGATATTGCGCCAGGTCAAGGGACCCTCAGGCGATAGCTGTGGACGCTCTAGTGACACCGTGGGTGTACCAGTCGGTTTATGTGTTCCCTCCTCTTCCTCTCATACCAAAGGTGCTGAGGATAATAAGAAAGAGAGGAGTAAGAACTATACTCATCGTTCCGGATTGGCCAAGAAGGACTTGGTACCCGGAACTGCAAGAAATGATCTCAGAGGACCCTTGGCCTCTGCCTCTCAGACAGGACCTGCTACAGCAGGGGCCCTGTCTGTTCCAAGACTTACCGCGGCTGCGTTTGACGGCATGGCGGTTGAACGCCGGATCCTGATGGAAAAGGGCATTCCGGTTGAAGTCATTCCTACGCTGATAAAAGCTAGGAAAGATGTGACAGCAACGCATTATCACCGCATATGGCGAAAATATGTTGCTTGGTGTGAGGCTATGAAGGCCCCCACAGAAGAATTTCAGCTGGGTCGATTTCTGCACTTCCTACAGTCAGGAGTGACTATGGGCCTAAAATTGGGTTCCATTAAAGTCCAGATTTCGGCCCTGTCTATTTTCTTTCAAAAAGAACTGGCTTCACTGCCTGAAGTTCAGACGTTTGTTAAGGGAGTGCTGCATATTCAGCCCCCTTTTGTGCCCCCAGTGGCACCTTGGGATCTCAACGTTGTGTTGGATTTCCTAAAATCACATTGGTTTGAGCCACTTCAGACCGTGGAATTAAAATATCTCACGTGGAAAGTGGTCATGCTTTTGCCCTTGGCTTCGGCTAGGCGGGTGTCAGAATTGGCGGCTTTGTCCTGTAAAAGCCCCTATCTGATCTTCCATATGGACAGAGCAGAATTGAGGACGCGTCCCCAATTCCTCCCTAAGGTGGTATCAGCGTTTCATTTGAACCAACCTATTGTGGTGCCTGCGGCTACTCGGGACTTGGAGGCCTCCAAGTTGCTGGACGTAGTCCGGGCCCTGAAAATCTATGTTTCCAGGACGGCTAGAGTCAGAAAGACTGACTCGTTGTTTATCCTGCATGCACCCAACAAGCTGGGTGCTCCTGCTTCTAAGCAGACTATTGCTCGCTGGATCTGCTCCACGATTCAACTTGCACATTCTGCGGCTGGACTGCCGCATCCTAAATCAGTAAAGGCCCATTCCACGAGGAAGGTGGGCTCTTCTTGGGCGGCTGCCCGAGGGGTCTCGGCTTTACAACTTTGCCGAGCTGCTACCTGGTCGGGATCAAACACGTTTGCAAAATTCTACAAGTTTGATACCCTGGCTGAGGAGGACCTTGAGTTTGCTCATTCGGTGCTGCAGAGTCATCCGCGCTCTCCCGCCCGTTTGGGAGCTTTGGTATAATCCCCATGGTCCTTACGGAGTTCCCAGCATCCACTAGGACGTCAGAGAAAATAAGAATTTACTCACCGGTAATTCTATTTCTCGTAGTCCGTAGTGGATGCTGGGCGCCCATCCCAAGTGCGGATTGTCTGCAATACTTGTATATAGTTATTGCCTAACTAAAGGGTTATTGTTATGAGCCATCTGTTCGTGAGGCTCAGTTGTTATTCATACTGTTAACTGGGTATAGTATCACGAGTTGTACGGTGTGATTGGTGTGGCTGGTATGAGTCTTACCCGGGATTCCAAATCCTTTCCTTATTGTGTCAGCTCTTCCGGGCACAGTTTCCCTAACTGAGGTCTGGAGGAGGGGCATAGAGGGAGGAGCCAGTGCACACCAGTAGTCCTAATTCTTTCTTAGAGTGCCCAGTCTCCTGCGGAGCCCGTCTTCTCTATTCCCCATGGTCCTTACGGAGTTCCCAGCATCCACTACGGACTACGAGAAATAGAATTACCGGTGAGTAAATTCTTATTATCTGCCACACCTGCAGTGCACATGGTTTTGCCCAACTGCTAACAAATTTCCTGCTGCGATCAACTTGGAATTACCCCCTACCTGTGGTCATTTACAAAATACATCAGTGATGAGGATATTTTTCACATGAGAGACTGTGGACATGGTCTATATCTAATATTCAATATCTGATCCTCCTGTATACAGATCTTCATTATATAGCCGGCTATTAGAAATAGGATCCAATTAGGTTCACTTATATGGTTAATTGTGCATGTATACAGTTTTTAATTAATTATTTGTATTTGTGTACACATATTTATTTAAAGGTATATATGATTAATTCATTGAATAAATGTTTTTATTATACACAAGTGAATTCACTCTAATTCTTAAGCCTGTTAGATCAGATTAGCGCAGAGTGTCTTGTAAGAATTTATTGGCTATCCTATGTGGTTGGAGACCCGGTTAATTTATGCCTACACAAGCATAATAACACTCAGCAGCTGAAAGAGTATAAATGTGTTTACTTTAGACCTTATTTAAAGTACTACTATTAGCGCCGTGAGATAATTTCTGTAAAGTATATGAACAGTTAGGGCCTTGGTGCAAATCAGACCCATGACAGTGCTGAGGCAGTAATGCTAGACATTACGCCATCTGTGCTGCCAATATTCAAGCTGTTTCCACCACTGGTCTGGAACTCGGGTGGTTGAAATCTACCTTGGCATAGCCCTCATTCCGAGTTGATCGCTAGCTGCCGTTGTTCGCAGCGCAGCGATCAGGCTAAAAATCGGCACTTCTGCGCATGCGTACAGGCCGCAGTGCGCACACGCGAAGTACTTTCACACAAAACTATGCAGTTTTACACAAGGGCGAGCGATGCTTTTCTGTCGCTCTGCTGATCGGTGAATGATTGACAGGAAGTGGGTGTTTCTGGGTGGTAACTGACCGTTTTCCAGGAGTGTGCTAAAAAACGCAGGCGTGACAGGTGAAAACGCAGGCGTGCCTTGGGAAACGGGGGAGTGGCTGGCCGAACGCAGGGCGTGTTTGTGACATCAAAGCAGGAACTAAACTGACTGAAGTGATCGCAAGGTAGGAGTAGGTCTGGAGCTGCTCAGAAACTGCATGAAAAATTTCACGAGCAGTTCTGCTAACCTTTCATTCGCACTTCTGCTAAGCTAAGATACACTCCCAGAGGGTGGCGGCTTAGCGTTTGCACTGCTGCTAAAAACAGCTAGCGAGCGATCAACTCGGAATGAGGGCCAAAGTTTGATCCTGAACCGGGCAGACTGCAAGAATTGACCAAGCTATATAAAGTGCAAGGTGAATGGTACAGAGCTCCAAAATATTAATTGGAAGGACAGACTCCCACACAGACCAAGACCCTGCAGGCAAAGGTGCAGGGTCACCGCTTCCCAACCCAGAAGGTCGTCATCCATGGTCACAATGACCCAGGCTGGAATGGCCAGAGACCTGCCCCTGCTGAGATTCTCTGGAAACCACTACCAATACAGGGACTGACACGTGCGCAGCAAAAGGCTGAGTAGTTAAAACTCCAGGTGATTATTGGACCCTGTCCAAGCCCACAGAATATTCCACTGAAAGTCTTGGGAGTGGAACCTGGAGTACTGGATGGTCTTGAAAGTCAAGACCATCTTCCTCAGCAATTGCATGCACAAGAGGACCAACGGACATTACCAGCCCAGACCCTCTGAACCAGTACCTCGAGGGAACAGATCTTGTCCGGCGGAACACCCACTGAAGGCTGGTGTCTAAGATCAAGCCCAGAAACAGCAAGTGTTGAGAAGGTGTCAGATGGAACTTCTTGAAGTTTAGAATCCTGCTAGGACCATGCTCCTCAACAGTTGAACCATGCGGTTGAGGTGACTTCTCAGCAAAAGAGCCGAGTCTGCCTTTATAAGGAGATTATCCAACTAGGTATAAAGTCTATACACTCCATGCGCAAGAGAGACACCATAAGTGTCATGATCTTAATAAAAAAAATCACAGACCCAATGGCAGTCTGAAACTTATAGTGTAAAAAAAGAAAAAAAAGCTAAATAAATCACACACACACACACACACACACACACACACACACACACACACACACACTTGTTTTTGTGACCTCATCGGGACCCATGTATGGAACATCCCTCATGGGGACACCATTTCCCTTACCCCTGGAAGGGCCCAGCCTGTAGCCTGTGCAAGGGGACAGAGGGTGCGGGCATGCGTGGCCTGGGAGGGGACCATGGGGACATAATATATGGATCAATTTATGTGTGACACCCTCCCCCCAGGTGGCCAACGGGTGCAATGGCACCCACATTTTATTATGTATTGATTTATTTATTCATTTATTTATTTATTTATTTGTGTATGGATGCATGTGTTTGTTTACTTATTTATTATTTATTTAGTTCATGTTCTTTCTCTTTATCGCAGTTATTCTGTTCTTTATGTAGAATTTAATTGAAAGCCAGTTCCGAGCCTTCAGTGCTTGGGTTTCAGCCCCTAGGCACGCATCACAATCCTTCTTGCCCGGAACCTTGCAGGAGTGGATGAACCGCATCATGTGTCTTTCAACGGCTCTGACTTCCGCTGGGGTCCATGGTTTTCTCTTAGCACCTCTGCTGTCACCTTTGTGGGAGAGGAAAGGTCAGTCACCCTGCAAGGCCATCACCAGCCAAGGCCACCCCCCCCCCCCTCACCAGCATGGAAGGTTGCACCCACCTTTAGGAATGGCTCCCTCCACTGCCACACTGTTTGCTTCTTTCTCGGTGTGCACCACTGTCACCTCACTGGCTTGCCTCTCTGGCTCATCCCCAGAGTCATCACTTGCCACCTGGATTGGTTCTGGAAATAGAGAAAGACAGTAAACCCCGTCACACCAGCCCACTTACAGTGTCAGTCCCTGGAGACACTTGTCCAGTGATACTTACCATCTGGATCAATGGAGATCTCCTCCAGACTGCGGCCCCTGAACTCAGCCATTCTCCCTTGCTCCAGGGCCACAAAGAGCTTGCTTAACTTGGCCAGCTGCAGGGTACCTTCTGGAAGACGATAATACTGTCTATGCACCCGTATGTCATGTCCGAGGAAATCGGCTAGCTGGTCCATCTCGGTGTCGCTTAGGTTGAGGACCCTGGAAAGGGTGGCTACATGCTTCCGGAGGCGGGTGGAGGACAGTGCTTCGGGATGCTTGGCCCCACACTCCCGGGCATAGAGACGAATGCAGTTGGATCCCCTGAAGTGTGATAAGGCGGCTGGCCTGGCAAACATGTAGAAATTTTCAGGGGTGACACCACACTCTGCCCTCTTCTCGGTCAGGATCTCCATGGCTTTCTGCATGCATGGGGATAACAGGACGGGAACCTTCCTGCCTCTTTTACCAGGTATCTCAATACGGGTGAAGTGGTGACAGAGAGCCTTCTCCATCTCAGAGAGGGCCTGGGCCACGTCACCCTGCAGGTCAGCTGTGTGCCGTGATTCAAATGAGGATAGCCGCATCTTGGACACCTCACCTTCCCTCCTGCGGTTGAAGAGGATCAACTGTGTGAGGGTGACCTTGGCCAGCATTGACCACTGCTTTGGAGAAGGGTGGGCAGATAACCCATCCAAGTACTCCCGCTGCCGGTCAAGGAGGTACAGGTTCAATCGCTTCACGTCGTCAGTGAAGGGTAGGAGGAGTGGGGCATTCCATTTTATCTCTCGTAGGGTCTTCAGGGCAGCAGTTGAGATGAGCTCACTCCACCTCGCCTCGTACAGTTTCCTGAAGCTCCGTGCGCTCTCCACTGTCAGGGCACTGCCCTCCATCAGCGCCTGGCACTCAACCATGGCGGAAATCTTTTGCAAGCTGTGGCCCACCTTCAGGGCCAGCGAGGGGACCCTATATGTGTTGGTCTTGTCATCGTAGCCAGCCAGGCTACTGACGGCATGCACCACATGGAAAAAGTTGGGTGGGCGGATAAAATCTTCCATGCTCCGCAATGGAGTGACCTTCATCGCATGCAGCAGGAGACGACCCACCTCCCGGAGCTTCTGGCGGATGTACTCGTGCTTGCCGACATCAGACCCCAGTCGGTTGTAGAGGTGCTGCCCGAACTGCATGATGCAGCTGTCCCCCTTGATCACAGGTACCACATCATCATAATTCATTTGGCTCAACAACTTCCACAGGCCGGTGCCAACACCTGGCGGAATGGGTGTGGCGTAAGTGCACAGGGACTGGACCCGAGTTCTACCAGGTTTGGGGTGGCCACCCCTTTTACGAAGAGGGCACCTCTTCACATGTCGCCACAGGTGTCGCCTGGAGAACAGACCTTGGCAGTGTGCGCAGTGCATGAAATCTTGGGGAGCTGCTGCTTTGGCCGGCTGCTTGCAAGGTAGTAGGACACCGCTGCCCTCGCGGAGAACACCGATATTATGTGCAAAGTTCCCCCGGTGGCGAATTAGGTCCAGCTGCACTGACCTTTCCCTGGAGTTCTTGTCAAAGCTCAGTGCCCTTGCTACCTCTGGCTCACTGCGGTGGACGGCTTCCACGTGCCTCGCAATTTTGGAATATGGCCTCTCACACCATAGGCAGAAGTTTTTCTTCTTGTTATATGTTCTGGAACCATCCCCTTTTTGGGTAAGAACCTGGACTGACACGCCGTGATGTGTCCGTCGGTTCAGGCCGCCGTCTGTGGAGGAAGCCTCGGCTTCTTCCAGCGCCTGTCTCCTGTGAAAAGATGTCTCTTCCGCGCTGCTGTCATTTGAACTGCTCAACTCAGATGAGTCGGGGAGATAGTCTTCATCACTGCCATCCGTTTTACTGTCTGCCCCATCCGCGTTCATTGTCTTAAGGAAACAAGCCAGGGACTTCCGGGAGTGGAAAACAGACCGAGGACTTCTGGGAGTGAGAGATATATAATGGTGAACTTCTGGGGGTGGGAGACAAACCAAGGACTTCTGGGAGTATGTGATGCTGTGTGCTTTGACCCTGCCCAGTTTAAAAAAAATAAAATAAAGTGCAGCTGGGTTGTCCAATATCCCCATCCACTGCTGCAGCACAAGGGGTAAAAAAAAAAAAAAACACGCAAAACCAAAACGAACCCCCCCCCCCCCCCTAATAAAAACCACACACAAAAATATTTTTTTTTTCAAACCACAAAAAAGGACTCCCCAAAATAAACAGTACGGGAAAAATACCTTGGCCGGCAGCGGGGTTTGTCCAGTATCCCCATCCGCCACTGCAGTGCATGGGGCAAGAACAAGACCCCCCACCCCCACAAAAAATACAAAAAAACAAAACAAAACAAAAGAAAAACAACCCCCCCCCCAAAAAAAAGACCCCCAAATAAACAGTACTGGAAAAATACCTTGTCCGGCAGTGGGGTTTGTCCAGTATCCCCATCTGCCACTGCAGTGCCTGGGGCAAGAACAAGAACCCCCCCCCCCAAAAAAAAAAAAAAAAAAAAAAATCACCCTGAAATAAAAGAAAAACAACACACCCCAAAACACCCAAAACAAACAGACCCCCCCCCCAAAAAAAAAGAAAAAGAATACCAAAGCCCCCCCCCCCCAAAAAAAAAAAAAAAAAACCACACACACAAAAACACCCAAAAAACAAACAGACCCCCCCCCCCCCCAAAATAAACAGTACGGGAAAAATACATTGGCCGGCAGCGGGGTTTGTCCAATATCCCCATCCGCTACTGCAGTGCTTGGGGCAAGAACAAGACCACCCCACAAAAAAAGCACCCCACCCAAAAAAAGACCCCCCAAAATAAAAAGTACTGGAAAAATAACTTGTCCGGCAGTGGGGTTTGTCCATTATCCCCATCTGCCACTGCAGTGCCTGGGGCAAGAACAAGACCCCCCCCCCCCAAAAAAAAAAAAAAAAACACACCCAAAAACAAACAGACCCCCCCCCAAAAATAAACAAGTACAAAGCACCCCCCCTTATCCCCCTCCAAAACAAATTCCAAAACAAAAGAAAAACCACAAACAAACAAACCCCCCCCTCCAGAAAAAAAACCAGCACGGGAAAAATAATTGTGGCGGCGTCGGTAAATGCCAAGAATCCCCATCCGCTGACGCTGCAGCGCCTGCGTAGATAAAAAAAAAAAAAAAAAAAAAACAAAACCATGGGCTGGCAGCAGGTGTGTCCAGCCCATGGGAGGGGGGGGGAGAAATAAAAACCTTCCCCCAATAATCCCCCTCCCCCCCAAAAAATGGGGAAAAAATCCACAAGCTGGGGCTGTCCAGTATCTGCATTCCGCCATTGACCCGCCGGCCGGCGGGTGTTCCCCGGCTGTTCAGCCCTGGGGAAGGGGCAGCCGGCCCCCGACTATTGAGCCCGGGGAGCGGGGGCTCCGGCCGGGTATTAAGCCCAGGGAGGGACCAGCCACCGGGGGCCGGGAGGACCAGGGGAGAGGCGACTCCGCCGACCCACCCGGCCGGCGGAGGCGCTGGCCCTCGTGCCGAACCGATTGTCCCCGGCCAAGTCCCCGAGACGGGACACTGCTCGCGCCGCCGGCCCCCGACTATTGAGCCCGGGGAGCGGGGGCTCCGGCCGGGTATTAAGCCCAGGGAGGGACCAGCCACCGGGGGCCGGGAGGACCAGGGGAGAGGCGCCTCCGCCGACCCACCCGGCCGGCGGAGGCGCTGGCCCTCGTGCCGAACCGATTGTCCCCGGCCAAGTCCCCGGGACGGGACACTGCTCGCGCCGCCGGCCCCCGACTATTAAGCCCGGGGAGCGGGGGCTCCGGCCGGGTATTAAGCCCAGGTAGGGACCAGCCACCGGGGCCGGGAGGACCAGGGGAGAGGCGCCTCCGCCGACCCACCCGGCCGGCGGAGGCGCTGGCCCTCGTGCCGAACCGATTGTCCCCGGCCAAGTCCCCGGGACGGGACACTGCTCGCGCCGCCGGCCCCCGACTATTGAGCCCGGGGAGCGGGGGCTCCGGCCGGGTATTAAGCCCAGGGAGGGACCAGCCACCGGGGCCGGGAGGACCAGGGGAGAGGCGCCTCCGCCGACCCACCCGGCCGGCGGAGGCGCTGGCCCTCGTGCCGAACCGATTGTCCCCGGCCAAGTCCCCGGGACGGGACACTGCTCGCGCCGCCGGCCCCCGACTATTAAGCCCGGGGAGCGGGGGCTCCGGCCGGGTATTAAGCCCAGGGAGGAACCAGCCACCTGGGGCCGGGAGGACCAGGGGAGAGGCGCCTCCTCCGACCCACCCGGCCGGCGGAGGCGCTGGCCCTCGTGCCGAACCGATTGTCCCCGGCCAAGTCCCCGGGACGGGACACTGCTCGCGCCGCCGGCCCCGACTATTAAGCCCGGGGAGCGGGGGCTCCGGCCGGGTATTAAGCCCAGGGAGGGACCAGCCACCGGGGCCGGGAGGACCAGGGGAGAGGCGCCTCCGCCGACCCACCCGGCCGGCGGAGGCGCTGGCCCTCGTGCCGAACCGATTGTCCCCGGCCAAGTCCCCGGGACGGGACACTGCTCGCGCCGCCGGCCCCCGACTATTGAGCCCGGGGAGCGGGGGCTCCGGCCGGGTATTAAGTCCAGGGAGGGACCAGCCACCGGGGGCCGGGAGGACCAGGGGAGAGGCGCCTCCGCCGACCCACCCGGCCGGCGGAGGCGCTGGCCCTCGTGCCGAACCGATTGTCCCCGGCCAAGTCCCCGGGACGGGACACTGCTCGCGCCACCGGCCCCCGACTATTGAGCCCGGGGAGCGGGGGCTCCGGCCGGGTATTAAGCCCAGGGAGGGACCAGCCACCGGGGGCCGGGAGGACCAGGGGAGAGGCGCCTCCGCCGACCCACCCGGCCGGCGGAGGCGCTGGCCCTCGTGCCGAACCGATTGTCCCCGGCCAAGTCCCCGGGACGGGACACTGCTCGCGCCGCCGGCCCCCGACTATTAAGCCCGGGGAGCGGGGGCTCCGGCCGGGTATTAAGCCCAGGGAGGGACCAGCCACCGGGGCCGAGAGGACCAGGGGAGAGGCGCCTCCGCCGACCCACCCGGCCGGCGGAGGCGCTGGCCCTCGTGCCGAACCGATTGTCCCCGGCCAAGTCCCCGGGACGGGACACTGCTCGCGCCGCCGGCCCCCGACTATTAAGCCCGGGGAGCGGGGGCTCCGGCCGGGTATTAAGCCCAGGGAGGGACCAGCCACCGGGGCCGGGAGGACCAGGGGAGAGGCGCCTCCGCCGACCCACCCGGCCGGCGGAGGCGCTGGCCCTCGTGCCGAACCGATTGTCCCCGGCCAAGTCCCCGGGACGGGACACTGCTCGCGCCGCCGGCCCCCGACTATTAAGCCCGGGGAGCGGGGGCTCCGGCCGGGTATTAAGCCCAGGGAGGGACCAGCCACCTGGGCCGGGAGGACCAGGGGAGAGGCGCCTCCGCCGACCCACCCGGCCGGCGGAGGCGCTGGCCCTCGTGCCGAACCGATTGTCCCCGGCCAAGTCCCCGGGACGGGACACTGCTCGCGCCGCCGGCCCCCAACTATTGAGCCCGGGGAGCGGGGGCTCCGGCCGGGTATTAAGCCCAGGGAGGGACCAGCCACCGGGGGCCGGGAGGACCAGGGGAGAGGCGCCTCCGCCGACCCACCCGGCCGGCGGAGGCGCTGGCCCTCGTGCCGAACCGATTGTCCCCGGCCAAGTCCCCGGGACGGGACACTGCTCGCGCCGCCGGCCCCCGACTATTAAGCCCGGGGAGCGGGGGCTCCGGCCGGGTATTAAGCCCAGGGAGGGACCAGCCACCGGGGGCCGGGAGGACCAGGGGAGAGGCACCTCCGCCGACCCACCCGGCCGGCGGAGGCGCTGGCCCTCGTGCCGAACCGATTGTCCCCGGCCAAGTCCCCGGGACGGGACACTGCTCGCGCCGCCGGCCCCCGACTATTGAGCCCGGGGAGCGGGGGCTCCGGCCGGGTATTAAGCCCAGGGAGGGACCAGCCACCGGGGGCCGGGAGGACCAGGGGAGAGGCGCCTCCGCCGACCCACCCGGCCGGCGGAGGCGCTGGCCCTCGTGCCGAACCGATTGTCCCCGGCCAAGTCCCCGGGACGGGACACTGCTCGCGGCCCAGGCGAGCAAGAAGCTTCGGGTGCGTGGGCACAGGACGCCCCATATGCCCACCCCCGCTGTCAGCCAAATATTGACTGATTTCGTGGCACTCGGTCATAATATCAGAGATAGTAGCTCAGGCTCCTCTAGTTTCTCAGCTTTACATGTGCAGCAAATGTCTGATCTTATAGTTACTCTCTTATAGAGAATTTCAATAGTGACAACACATCATCAGTAGGCCGACACAAACCTAACCACCAGCGCCCAATATCTCAACCTGACACCAAAGTGAGAAATGATGACAGCGGATCCCCCCCCCCACCTCCAAGGTGAAGGGGGTTACGAAAACCTTGCACAGCAATGACGTTCAACCATGGCCAATAAGTAAAGGAACCAGCAAACCTTAGAACCCTGCAGTCACCATCACCGCCCTGCAGAGCCTGTCCCACACTCCCACCGCCTAAGGGGGGACGAGGGTGAATATCACCCCACCTCCAAGATGGATTAGGAACTGACAACCTCCCGCGACAGCCCCCAGCCATACCTCTCACTCAGACTCGAGCAAGCATTGGGGAATCCAGCAGCCCTCCGCATCCTGCAGTGATGCGGGGGAAAGCTGCAGACAGGGCAGAGGAGCAGCCGGTGGAGGTGATGCCTCCGGCCGACATCACCGCCCTGCGGAGCCTGTCCCGCACCCCGCTGCCTAAGGTGGACAAGGGTGGCTGTCACCTCCCCCCCTCCTGGATGGAGGGGGGCAGACATCCTCAATCCATCCCGACCCGTGCCGCTCATCCGTCAGCAAGCATTGGGGAATCCGGCAGCCCTCCGGATCCTGCGGTGATGCGGGAGGAGGCTGCAGACAGGGCGGAGCAGCGACCGGTGGAGGTGAACCCTCCGGCCGACATCGCCGCCCTGCGGAGCCTATCCTGCACCCCGCCGCCTAAGGTGGACAAGGGTGGCTGTCACCTCCCCCCCTCCTGGATGGAGGGGGGGCAGACATCCTCAATCCATAACCCGACCCGTGCCGCTCAGTCGCCAGAAAGCATTGGGGAATCCGGCAGCCCTCCGGATCCTGCGGTGATGCGGGAGGAGGCTGCAGACAGGGCGGAGCAGCGACCGGTGGAGGTGACCCCTCCGGCCGACATCACCGCCCTGCGGAGCCTGTCCCGCACCCCACCGCCTAAGGTGGACGAGGGTGGCTTTCACCTCCCCCCCTCCTGGATGGAGGGGGGCAGACATCCTCAATCCATCCCGACCCGTGCCACTCATCCGTCAGCAAGCATTGGGGAATCCGGCAGCCCTCCGGATCCTGCGGTGATGCGGGAGGAGGCTGCAGACAGGGCGGAGCAGCGACCGGTGGAGGTGAACCCTCCGGCCGACATCGCCGCCCTGCGGAGCCTATCCCGCACCCCGCCGCCTAAGGTGGACAAGGGTGGCTGTTACCTCCCCCCCTCCTGGATGGAGGGGGGGCAGACATCCTCAATCCATAACCCGACCCGTGCCGCTCAGTCGCCAGAAAGCATTGGGGAATCCGGCAGCCCTCCGGATCCTGCGGTGATGCGGGAGGAGGCTGCAGACAGGGCGGAGCAGCGACCGGTGGAGGTGACCCCTCCGGCCGACATCACCGCCCTGCGGAGCCTGTCCCGCACCCCACCGCCTAAGGTGGACGAGGGTGGCTTTCACCTCCCCCCCTCCTGGATGGAGGGGGGTCAGACATCCTCAATCCATCCTCGACCCGTGCCGTGCCGCTCAGTCGCCAGAAAGCATTGGGGAATCCGGCAGCCCTCCGGATCCTGCGGTGATGCGGGAGGAGGCTGCAGACAGGGCGGAGCAGCGACCGGTGGAGGTGACCCCTCCGGCCGACATCACCGCCCTGCGGAGCCTGTCCCGCACCCCGCCGCCTAAGGTGGACGAGGCTGGCTGTCCCCTCCCCCCCTCCTGGATGGAGGGGGGGCAGACATCCTCAATCCATCCCCGACCCGTGCCGCTCAGCCGCCAGCAAGCATTGGGGAATCCGGCAGCCCTCCGGATCCTGCGGTGATGCGGGGGGAGGCTGCAGACAGGGCGGAGCAGCGACCGGTGGAGGTGACCCCTCCGGCCGACATCACCGCCCTGCGGAGCCTGTCCCGCACGCCGCCGCCTAAGGTGGACGAGGGTGGCTGTCACCTCCCCCCCTCCTGGATGGAGGGGGGGCAGACATCCTCAATCCATCCCCGACCCGTGCCGCTCAGCCGCCAGCAAGCATTGGGGAATCCGGCAGCCCTCCGGATCCTGCGGTGATGCGGGGGGAGGCTGCAGACAGGACGGAGCAGCGACCGGTGGAGGTGACCCCTCTGGCCGACATCACCGCCTTGCGGAGCCTGTCCCGCACCCCGCCGCCTAAGGTGGACGAGGGTGGCTGTCACCTCCCCCCCTCCTGGATGGAGGGGGGGCAGACATCCTCAATCCATCCCCGACCCGTGCCGCTCAGCCGCCAGCAAGCATTGGGGAATCCGGCAGCCCTCCGGATCCTGCGGTGATGCAGGGGGAGGCTGCAGACAGGGCGGAGCAGCGACCGGTGGAGGTGACCCCTCCGGCCGACATCACCGCCCTGCGGAGCCTGTCCCGCACCCCGCCGCCTAAGGGGGGACGAGAGTGGTTATCACCCCCCCCCCTCCATAATGGAGGGGGACCTGAAAACCTCCCGCGACAGCCCCCAGCTGTGCCACTCAGCTGAGGGCAAGCATTTTGGGTTACAGCAGCCCTCCAGTTTCTGCATTGATGCGGAAGGCTACTGGCAGGATCAACAAGGTAGCTCTCAGTAGCCAGCGGTGACAGGGGGTGAGCCAGCCGCCATCTCGAAAGCAGCAGGAAACCCCACAGAGAAGAAGGAGCCACACACCAAGCAGGCAACCAACAAGAGGAGTAGGCCCAGTGGATGGCCATCAGTGCGGGCCAAGTGAGAAGTTCAGAGTCAGATGGACAGTGGGGCCCGCTCTCCGTGGTACCCAGGCACCAGGCACATTGATCAGCCCCCAGATAAAGGGGAACAGCACCCACTCCATCTCACATTTTTCTCCTCACCCGACAACCTGTTCACTAGGCAACCAGTGCAAGCCACCCTGGGGGACAGTTTGGGTAAGCAGCGATTTAAAAAGGTCGCCTCAGGCCTCCCAACCCAGGTCCCCGCCGGTCGAGGCGAGGGTAAGCCGTCGGCCCCCAGGGAACCCCGCTGCCCCCAACCCATCACATCCCAATCTACACCTGACTGGTTTCATCTTGTCATGGGGGGTGAAAGGTTCATATTGTAAAGGGCTGTTCCACTCTCCAGGATACCGTCAATGATACATGGGTAGTCCCAGGCCCACTCTGTGCGCAGCTTCCACTGGATCCCTCCAAAGGGGCCTCCCACTCTCCCTTTTTCTACTGACGTAATCCAGTCAGCTTTGCTCAGAGCCTGTGCTTCTCTCTCACGCCATACGAGACTCCCCTTTCTCGCACACTTTCATTCTCACTCTACCTCCATCCTGTCTGGCTCTTCTCTCCGCAGGACCCCACAGCTGAACCCTTCCGTGCAGCCACCTGCGGCCATTGACAGACCGCATCATTGGTTCATGGTGGCACTTGTGCAGTTCCCGGGAAATCATGTGCTCCACCAGGGTCCAATGGTGAGCTTTGCTAGGTGATGGGGACACTTCCCCAGCACCCCTGGTGTTGTCAGGCACCTGCTGGGCTGATAGACAGAGCAGACCATACTGACTGGAGTCAGAAACAAGGCCCACCCAGCTCTGGCCAAGAGCACTGGGCGGACATTTGGGGACTAGTAAACCCTTACAGTGGAGGGTTTCCAGGCACGCCGTGGGCAGAAGGAGGGCCTTGTTCGCCTGGAGCTGGCCGGGACCCCTGGGTTCCGGCCAAGCGAATGGCCCTCCCCGCCGGGGCGCAGGGAGCCACATCGATCGGGTTTGCAGGACAAAGAAAAGAGGACTTTCTATCGAGTACCCATCTTTTTCCTGGCTGGACTGTTCTCATCCTGTGAATCTCTCAGCTTGGTTCTCTTGGACGTAGCAGGACAGGTGATGCGCGCGACACTTTTGCAGTACACTCTCCTATTTTACCCAGGCTCTTGGAGCCACTCCCAGCCTGAGGGTTCAGCCGTACACACTCATCAGCATGACTTCCACAAAATGCAGTAACCAGTTCAGCACACTGGGGGGCGCTGCTCCCAGGAATAGGGAGCCAGGCCAAGCCCGGTCCGCAGGCTCCAACCGATGCCTGGAAGAGCCCCATTTCGGCCTCGGAGGGGAGATCGGAGGAACGAAAGACTGGAAGTCCCGGTGGGACTGCGCTTCCCCTGTCTGCCACAGGGGGCGCTGCACCAGGCGAGAAGGAGCTGGGCCAAGCCCGGTCCGCAGGCTCCAACCGATGCCCGGAGGAGCCCCATTTCAGCCTCGGAGGGAAGATCGGAGGAACGGGAGTCTGGAAGTCCCGGTGAGACTGCGCTTCCCCCATCTTCCACAGGGGGCGCTGCGCCAGGGAAGAAGGAGCTAGACCAAGCCCAGTCCTCAGGCTCCAACCGATGCCCGGAGGAGCCCCATTTCAGCCTCGGAGGGAAGATCGGAGGAACGAGAGACTGGAAGTCCCGGTGAGACTGCACTTCCCCCATCTTCCACAGGGGGCGCTGCACCAGGCGAGAAGGAGCTGGGCCAAGCCCGGTCCGCAGGCTCCAACCGATGCCCGGAGGAGCCCCATTTCAGCCTCGGAGGGAAGATCGGAGGAACGGGAGTCTGGAAGTCCCGGTGAGACTGCGCTTCCCCCATCTTCCACAGGGGGCGCTGCGCCAGGGAAGAAGGAGCTGGGCCAAGCCCAGTCCGCAGTCTCCAACCGATGCCCGGAGGAGCCCCATTTCAGCCACGGAGGGGAGATCGGAGGAACGGGAGACTGGAAGTCCCGGTGGGACTGCGCTTCCCCCGTCTGCCACAGGGGGGCGCTGCACCAGGGGAGAGGGAGCTGGTCCAAGCCCAGTCCGCGGGCTCCAACCGATGCCCGGAGGAGCCCCATTTCAGCCACGGAGGGGAGTTTGGAGGAACGGGAGACTGGAAGTCCCGGTGGGACTGCGCTTCCCCCGTCTGCCACAGGGGGGCGCTGCACCAGGGGAGAGGGAGCTGGTCCAAGCCCAGTCCGCGGGCTCCAACCGATGCCCGGAGGAGCCCCATTTCAGCCTTGGAGGGAAGATCGGAGGAACGGGAGACTGGAAGTCCGGGTGAGACTGCACTTCCCCCATCTTCCACAGGGGCGCAGGGAGCCACATCGATCGGGTTTGCAGGACAAATAAAAGAGGACTTTCTATCGAGAACCCATCTTTTTCCTGGCTGGACTGTTCTCATCCTGTGAATCTCTCAGCTTGGTTCTCTTGGACGTAGCAGGACAGGTGATGCGCGCGACACTTTTGCAGTACACTCTCCTATTTTACCCAGGCTCTTGGAACCACTCCCAGCCTGAGGGTTCAGCCGTACACACTCATCAGCATGACTTCCACAAAATGCAGTAACCAGTTCAGCACACTGGGGGGCGCTGCTCCCAGGAATAGGGAGCCAGGCCAAGCCCGGTCTGCAGGCTCCAACCGATGCCTGGAAGAGCCCCATTTCGGCCTCGGAGGGGAGATCGGAGGAACGAAAGACTGGAAGTCCCGGTGGGACTGCGCTTCCCCTGTCTGCCACAGGGGGCGCTGCACCAGGCGAGAAGGAGCTGGGCCAAGCCCGGTCCGCAGGCTCCAACCGATGCCCGGAGGAGCCCCATTTCAGCCTCGGATGGAAGATCGGAGGAACGGGAGTCTGGAAGTCCCGGTGAGACTGCGCTTCCCCCATCTTCCACAGGGGGCGCTGCGCCAGGGAAGAAGGAGCTAGGCCAAGCCCAGTCCGCAGGCTCCAACCGATGCCCGGAGTAGCCCCATTTCAGCCTCGGAGGGAAGATCGGAGGAACGAGAGACTGGAAGTCCCGGTGAGACTGCACTTCCCCCATCTTCCACAGGGGGCGCTGCACCAGGCGAGAAGGAGCTGGGCCAAGCCCGGTCCGCAGGCTCCAACCGATGCCCGGAGGAGCCCCATTTCAGCCTCGGAGGGAAGATCGGAGGAATGGGAGTCTGGAAGTCCCGGTGAGACTGCGCTTCCCCCATCTTCCACAGGGGGCGCTGCGCCAGGGAAGAAGGAGCTGGGCCAAGCCCAGTCCGCAGTCTCCAACCGATGCCCGGAGGAGCCCCATTTCAGCCACGGAGGGGAGATCGGAGGAACGGGAGACTGGAAGTCCCGGTGAGACTGCGCTTCCCTCATCTGCCACAGGGGGCGCTGTGCCAGGGGAGAGGGAGCTGGGCCAAGCCCAGTCCCCAGGCTCCAACCGATGCCCGGAGGAGCCCCATTTCAGCCACGGAGGGGAGATCGGAGGAACGGGAGACTGGAAGTCCCGGTGGGACTGCGCTTCCCCCGTCTGCCACAGGGGGGCGCTGCACCAGGGGAGAGGGAGCTGGTCCAAGCCCAGTCCGCGGGCTCCAACCGATGCCCGGAGGAGCCCCATTTCAGCCTTGGAGGGAAGATCGGAGGAACGGGAGACTGGAAGTCCCGGTGAGACTGCGCTTCCCCCATCTGCCACAGGGGGGCGCTGCGCCAGGGGAGAGGGAGCCGGCCCAAGCCCGGTCCCCAGGCTCCAACCGATGCCCGGAGGAGCCCCATTTCAGCCACGGAGGGGAGATCGGAGGAACGGGAGACTGGAAGTCCCGGTGGGACTGCGCTTCCCCCGTCTGCCACAGGGGGGCGCTGCACCAGGGGAGAGGGAGCTGGTCCAAGCCCAGTCCGCGGGCTCCAACCGATGCCCGGAGGAGCCCCATTTCAGCCACGGAGGGGAGATCGGAGGAACGGGAGACTGGAAGTCCCGGTGGGACTGCGCTTCCCCCGTCTGCCACAGGGGGGCGCTGCACCAGGGGAGAGGGAGCTGGTCCAAGCCCAGTCCGCGGGCTCCAACCGATGCCCGGAGGAGCCCCATTTCAGCCACGGAGGGGAGATCGGAGGAACGGGAGACTGGAAGTCCCGGTGAGACTGCGCTTCCCCCATCTGCCACAGGGGGGCGCTGCGCCAGGGGAGAGGGAGCCGGCCCAAGCCCGGTCCGCGGGCTCCAACCGATGCCCGGAGGAGCCCCATTTCAGCATCGGAGCTCTGGCTGGGTTGCCTCTGAAAGGGAAGAAGACCTCTCTCTATTGTTCAGCCTGTATCCAGTCTCTGAGCTCCAAGGCATTTTTGGCACAGATCCTTAACTGCAGTTCCAGCCTCTCATCCACATCACCATCCCCTGAAGATCTGGCCATATCAATATGCCCGAGGGGTTCTTTTCAGGGTAGCAGATCGGGTGGAGCGCGCGTCATTCTAGTGAGCCATGCTCAGATTTTACCCTAGCTCCTGGAAACGTGTCCAGGCACGAGGGATACACGTCCACACTCATTTGGGGGAGTTCCAGAATGGGAAATTCAACACTTTTTATCGAGATAAGTCGAATAGCTCCTCTCCAGCGCCCGTGAAAACTATAAGAAGGGCCCCGGCTAGAGCCCGTACTGGGGAAAGTGGGAGGGGGCACGTGCGGCGCCCCCTGTTGGCCGCTGGGTGGAACTGCAGTGGGCCCCAAAAATTATGGGAAGGCACCCTGGGTTCCCAAAATTACGGGGAGGCGCCCTGACTGCTGCTCCTGTAGGGGGGCAGAGGGAGGGGGCACGCGCGGCGCCCCCGGTGGCCGACGAGCGGAACTGCAGCGGGGCCCCAAAATTATTGGAAGGCGCCCCAGGTCCCCAAAATTATGGGCAGGCGCCCTGTCTGCTGCTCCTGCAGGGGGCAGATGGAGGGGGCATGTGCGGCGCCCCCCGGTGGCCACCGGGTGGAACTGCAGCGGGGCCCTAAAAAATTATGGGAAGGCACCCCAGGTCCCCAAAATTATGAGGAGGCGCCCTATCTGCTGCTCCTGCAGGGGGCAGATGGAGGGGGCACGTGCGGCGCCCCCCGGTGGCCACCAGGCGCAACTGCAGTGGGGAACTAAAAATTATGGGAAGGCACCCTGACTACAGCTCCTGTAGGGGGCAGAGGGAGGGGGCACGCGCGGCGCCCCCCGGTGGCCGCCGGGCGGAACTGCAGCGGGGCCCCAAAATTATTGGAAGGCGCATCGGGTCCCCAAAATTATGGGGAGGCGCCCTGTCTGCTGCTCCTGCAGGGGGCAGATGGAGGGGGCATATGCGGCGCCCCCCGGTGGCCACCGGGTGGTACTGCAGCGGGGCCCTAAAAATGATGGGAGGCACCCCGGGTCCCCAAAATTATGGGGAGGCGCCCTGATTGCTGCTCCTGCAGGGGGCAGATGGAGGGGGCACGTGCGGCGCCCCCCGGTGGCCACCAGGCGGAACTGCAGTGGGGAACTAAAAATTATGGGAAGGCACCCTGACTACTTCTCCTGTAGGGGGCAGAGGGAGGGGGCACGCGCGGCGCCCCCCGGTGGCCGCCGGGCGGAACTGCAGCGGGGCCCCAAAATTATTGGAAGGCGCATCGGGTCCCCAAAATTATGGGGAGGCGCCCTGTCTTCTGCTCCTGCAGGGGGCAGATGGAGGGGGCATGTGCGGCGCCCCCCGGTGGCCACCGGGTGGTACTGCAGCGGGGCCCTAAAAATTATGGGAGGCACCCCGGGTCCCCAAAATTATGGGGAGGCGCCCTGATTGCTGCTCCTGCAGGGGGCAGATGGAGGGGGCACGTGCGGCGCCCCCCGGTGGCCACCAGGCGGAACTGCAGTGGGGCCCTAAAAATTATGGGAAGGCACCCTGACTACAGCTCCTGTAGGGGGCAGAGGGAGGGGGCACGCGCGGCGCCCCCCGGTGGCCGCCGGGCGGAACTGCAGCGGGGCCCCAAAATTATTGGAAGGCGCATCGGGTCCCCAAAATTATGGGGAGGCGCCCTGTCTGCTGCTCCTGCAGGGGGCAGATGGAGGGGGCATGTGCGGCGCCCCCCGGTGGCCACCGGGTGGTACTGCAGCGGGGCCCTAAAAATTATGGGAGGCACCCCGGGTCCCCAAAATTATGGGGAGGCGCCCTGATTGCTGCTCCTGCAGGGGGCAGATGGAGGGGGCACGTGCGGCGCCCCCCGGTGGCCACCAGGTGACACTGCAGTGGGGCCCTAAAAATTATGGGAAGGCACCCTAACTACTGCTCCTGTAGGGGGCAGAGGGAGGGGGCACATGCGGCGCCCCCCGGTGGCCGCCGGGCGGAACTGCAGCGAGGCCCCAAAATTATTAGAAGGCCTCCCGGGTCCCCAAAATTACAGGGAGGCACCCTGTCTGCTGCTCCTTAAGGGAAAGGGGGAATGTGTGGCACCCCCGGTGGCTGCCTGGTGGAACTGCAGTGGGCCCCTAAAATATATAAATCTATATTTTTTAGAGAACCAATCAGTTGCTTTAATACAATCTGCATTGCACACACATACACACAGCATGGTCTGGCAAATGTGATTCCCGAGGACATGCCCGATTTTGATGCTGGGTAGTTGGGACATGCCCTTACTATCACCTCCTGTGGTCTGACTTGTGGGGACCTCATTTCAGGTCCCCACCATGTTGAAAGTCCCTCCAGTGTTGGTGTGCTGTCCGGTCTGTGTCCCCATAAGGATAGGAATACGAGTGCACACACACACGCACGCACGCACGCACACACACACACACACACGCGTTAATTTTGTTGGGATCCAATTAACCCAGCTCAGTGCTGCATTTACAGTTTAAAATACATTTATCAGAAATGCATACAGGGCCGGTGCTAAGGTGTTCGGCGCCCCCCTGCAAACTATACATTTGCGCCCTTCCATACTTTACAAAGGGACAGTGCACATAATGCTTTTACACATAATGCTCCCTGTAGTGGTGCAGCTTACACACATAACGCCTCCTGAGGTAGTGTCGCTTATACACAACGCCCCCTGTAGTAGTGGCACTTACACACATAACGCCCCCTGCAGTAGTGATGCTTACACACATAACGCCCCCGTACCAGTGACGCGTATACAATACGCAGTGACACTTACACATGTAACGCCCCCTGCAACAGTGGCACTTACACACGTAACGCACCCTCTAGCAGTGACACTTACACATGCAACGCCCCCTGTACCAGTGACGCTTATACAAGATGCAGTGACGCTTACACATGTAACGCCCCCTGCAACAGTGACGCTTACACATGCAATGCCCCCTGTAATAGTGACGCTTACACACGCAACGCACCCTGTAATAGTGACGCTTACACACGCAACGCCCCCTGTACCAGTGACGCTTGCACACGTAGCGCCCCCCTACCAGTGACGCTTGCACACGTAATGCCCCCTGTAGCAGTGACGCTTATACAAGACGCAACACCCACTGTAGCAGTGACACTTACACACATTATGCTGCACAGTCACACATACACACACACACACACACACACACACACACACACACTGTACATACATTACACACATACAGTACAATCACACATACACACACATATACACAGATACTGTATACACACACACACACACACACACACACACTGTATACATATGCACTCACACACACTTTCACTCACTCTTCCAGCCACTTACATAAAGAAATCTAGTAACTCGTCCTTCTGTGTTGCAGGCAGCAGCCTGGCCCCGTGTAGATCCACCCAGCACACTGCACCGTGAAGTGAGTCTGTGACAGGGGAGGGGGAGAGGAGGCTTCATGGTGCCGACGCCGCTGCCTGTCATAGAGTGTGACAGGCGCAGCAGCTGGCATCAGCAGGGAAACTCAGTAGCAGGATGCAGAGCAGGCAGAGTGCCTCTCCTGCCTGGCGCCTACCTGCTTTGCATCCCTTTGCTGAGCGGTAAGCGTCGGGCCTGAATGCATAACTTGTGTTTGGTGCCCTGCATCAGGCTCCACATATCCAGGCACTGCAGCCTGGCTGCAGCACGTTATTTTACATTATACGTTATTATTTTGTGTACATATTTTCTGTCTGGTGCTCAGCTCACCACAGGTGCAATGGGCAGCCGTGCCTAGCGCTGTGGTCTGGGACTAAATTCCCAGCTGCAGCGGCACCTTAACCCATGCCCTGCCGCACTGGGTGCCGACTGTCCCGGTCCCCCATGTGTGGTACTCACAGCCCTTGTGCCAGCTGCTGTGGCTCTCTGACTCCCTGCAGGGCTAAGGCGCTGGGAACGAAGCTCTCGAACCTTAGCGATCAGCACCCACAGTCTTGCAGCGCCGCACTCAGTATGGGGGTACAGGGAGTGGGCTTTCCCAGTCCCACAGCATGCGGCACACAAAACCCTAGAGTGGTGAGGCATTGGTGGTTGGCTCACAAAGCCCTGCAGCTCTGGGATTGGTCTCCCGGATGCAGTAGCTCCCCCCTCACAGGGCACCTAGCGCCTATTGTACATAGTGTAGCAGCACGGGGGTTAACTCCTCTGTCACCGCCGTCATCAACCATGTGAGATGAGGTCTCCCACCACACAGCATTTAGGTTACACTTTTAGGAATGCATGATCTATATATAATCATTGTAAATGTACTTTTTTTGCATATATATCGGTCACAATTAAGAGAGGAATCAGCATCAGAATCAGAATCAGCTTTATTGGCCAGGTATACTAGAAATTTGTCTTACAGCCAAGTAGGTAACAGATAAGCAGGTGGGGGCCAGCAAGTAAAGTCATACAGATAGGTATACTGTAGGGACACAAGTGAGTAACATGTACGTCTAGTCAGTCAATGTTCAGGAGTTAAGCGCTCGGACCGCTTCTGGTGGACCTGGCGGGGACGGCCCTGTAACGCCTGCCTGAAGGAAGCAAGTTAAACATGCTGTGGCCAGGGTGTAGCTGGTCTTTTACTATCTTCATTGCCCGCTTTTTAGCTCTGGACAGGTACAGGTCCTAGACTGAGGGAAGGTCGGCTCCGATAATCTCTGTGGTTCTGACCACCTTTTGGAGCCTGCATCTGTCCCTCACGCTGGCGGAGCTGTACCATACCAGTATCGAGGAGCACAGTTCTGACTCCACAATCGTGGAGTAGAAGAGGAGCAGAAGCTTCTGTGGGATGGTGAACTTCCTTAGTTGCCTGAGGAAGAACAATCTCTGCTGCGCTTTCCAGACAGTGGCATCGGCTTTGGACCCCCATTTAAGGTCCCGGGAGATTGTGGTCCCTAGAAACTTGAAGGAGTCCACTAGCGATACCACACTGTCGGCAATCGTTAGCGGAGGTGCACTAGCTGACTTCTTCCTGAAGTCCACTATCATCTCGACCGTTTTGAGGGGGTTGAGCTCAAGGTCGTTGTGGCTGCACCACTGGGCCAACCGGTCTACTTCCCATCTATAGGCTGATTCGTTGGCGAATTTGATGCCTGCGTACAGTGACCCTCCTCTGTAGCCGGCAGAGCAATAGACTCTGGGTACTAGGGTCACTAGTAGAGCCTAGCGCTGTCCCAGAGTCTAGTGCGCATGTGTCTCTGGGAAAATAGCACAGCGTCCATTTTCTCTGTTATTTTCCTACAGTGCATGCGCAAAATGCTGGAAAAATGGCCGCTGCACCAATTTTCAGTGGTTTCTACAGCACTACTGCTGCCGGCGCAGGACCCCGGTAGGTAAGTATTGAAAAAATGGGTGCACCCATTATAGATACGCCAGTATTGTGGTAGATGGGTGTATTGATGCGGTGTCTATGTGTTTAGCTGCTGTGCGGTGTCTAGGTGCCAGTGCAGTGTCTAGGTGCTTAAATCAGGTTCCAAACACAGCTTTTCTGGTGAATAAATGAAATGGTTCTTTACGGTCAGCATTCAACATAATCAGACAGACTAGCCCCTGTAGGGCACTACCTCACTGCTTCGCCCCTCACTATGCTTGGCAGCTAGTGTGCAGATTAAGCCCCTCTCACTTATAGTGTCAAAGTCTCACAATCTTGCCTGCTACCTGGCTTGGTTGGCTGCCACAACTTCCCAGGTCTGGACTGGCCTCTTTGCCCTCAGTGCCTCCAAGCACTCTGAACGCTGCCTGTAGTTCCACTTGGACTGTGTGCTCCAGCTCCACCTGGTCTTTGTGCAAATGGCAGCCTCTAGATGTGGTCACACCTCCTTTTTGTTCCTTCTGTTGGTGGAACCCTCCAGCTCAACCATGCATCAGCTGCTCGTCAGTGCCATCTTTGGTGACTCTGCCATACATCCCCCTCCCCAGCTCGAAAACCCTGGGTTGAGGGACAAGGGTGAGACAATTCCATGCTGAAGTCCCTCTTTTCTTATGAGGGACATCCACTGAATTGAAGATCCTCATACAGATTTGTCTGTCATCTGGCGGTCTCATCACCCAAATTTCATTTTCGCCTTTTATCTTCACTTTCTGGTACCACTTGAACACCTTGCTGTCTATATGAAGCACTTAAGATTAATTCTTGGAAACTATGTCAGGCTTTAAGAATTTGAAGTACAGTACCTTTTCTCACAGTATCATACTTAATTTTCATGCTTGTCAAATCCAGCAAGTTCTTTTCTTCAGAATCTTCTGGTTCACATAAAGAACAGCTTTTCCTTAGTTTATTTATAACTGAACTTTCTCTTGCTTAAACCTCTTAAAGGCACACCTTTTGGCCAATGTCTGCTTGAAACATCTTTAATCTTAGGCCTTAAAGTATGGTATTGGCTACTGGCATGCTTCACAGAAAACTTATCTTCTTTTAAGGAGGCACCCTATACCTGCATAGTGCATACCTATATCAGCTCTATACCTGCATACCTATATCAGCTCTATACCTACATACCTAAATCAGTCCTATACCTGCATACCTATATCAGTCCTATACCTGCATACCGATTCCAGCCCTATACCCAAGACTGCCATTAGAAATTGAGGGGCCCGGCACTGCCAGAATAGGCAGGGTCCCCACCACTATCACCACCCCACACCTTCCGCTTCCCCTGCAGACCCACAGCTTACCATTCTGAGCGCAGGTTGCTAATCCCAGAAGCAGGCTGCAGGACATCAGGTGGCTCCTAGGCATGACCGTGGCAGCCCAGGATCACAGCAACAGCACAGAGAAAGAGTCCAAAGCAGGCAGCCATAGAGAGAAAGCGCCACTGTATTTCAGATTTGGATCCAGCAGCCAGCCAATCAGCCAGACCTGATTGGCTGCTGGTCTGGAGAGCTCTAATTGCCATGTAAGCCCCCTCGCGTTCTGGGCCAGGGACTGGAGCCCCGGCAGTCCCCCCCTGATGGCGGCCCTGCCTGTATCTGCATATCTAGACCAGTTCTATACCTGCATACCTATATCAGCTCTACTGTATACCTGCATACCTATGTCAACTCAATACCTGTATACCTATACCAGTCCTATACCCGCATGCCTATACAGCCTTATACCTGTATACCTATACCAGCTCTAAATGTGCATACCTATATCAGTTCTATACCTGCATACCTATATCAGTTCTATACC
Source organism: Pseudophryne corroboree (assembly GCF_028390025.1). Taxonomy (NCBI): domain Eukaryota; kingdom Metazoa; phylum Chordata; class Amphibia; order Anura; family Myobatrachidae; genus Pseudophryne; species Pseudophryne corroboree. The sequence continues at coordinate 752,225,138 of NC_086445.1, read as the reverse complement.
TGCATACCTATATTACTATATCTGCATACCTATACCAGCCATATACTTAGTGCAATAGATCCCTCTGAAATCAGACCAATTGCATATGCAGAACTCTGTATAGTCCGTTATTCCAAAACACATTCTCACTAAACTTAAAAATGAGCACGTATCTATATAACATACTGTAGATGAATAAACAAATCTCCAAGGCCCACCAAAGAAAGCAGCTGAGAATTACCAGTTCTACTGAATCATAACTGAGCATAAATGGGGATGAATGTGCAAGTTGAGTAAAGAGGGGGGGGGGGGGGGGGGGGGGTTACACACGGAAAGATGTATGCTTAATTTCTAAGCAATCTGCCTTAAACATTTACCTACTCCATCTGGAGATTTATTTGGACTGTATTTTGAGCTTAACTACTACTGTGTTGTACATTGGACAGCACCTGGACGTTGCACATATATCTATATGACAACATCCACTGTATTGTCAATGAGCCAAAGTTATTGTTGGTTGACTGGCAGTATGCACCTTTAAATAAAGATATTTAGTCATTTACACCCAAATCTTGTAATCCAAACTGGTTACTTCAAAGAAGAAATAAATACAGAAACATACAGTACAACACTTTAGTTTCCCTCCTACTTTACAGATTTCACCTCACCACCACAAAAGGGAGAAGACCCTTTCAGAACGGATAACCTACATGCTGACGTTGGATACAAGACAGAGATGAAAAATGGTGTGATTTATGTCTACCCAGACAAGGATGCCCTGACAAACAACAAGCCTAAAGATCTCAACTACCCAGATGTTCATGTCTTTGTGGATGACATGAATTTTTTACTTACACTTATTGCTCAAGGACCTGTGTAAGTAAAACCAATACTTGTCTTATATTTCTAGTTTAACAGTTGATGTTGCTGTTTGTGAGCCTGTCTGATGCTACCATTTTCTGTCTACTGTTACTTGTTTACCCAACAGGAACATATTGAGCTACTGCCCTTTGCTGTATGAAATTTCAGTAAGAAATTCCTAAGTAATCTCCTTTAAATTGATTTATTTGCATATATGTGATTTATTTTGCCTTCACTTGCCATATGCTAAGTGTTAATGGTTCTTACCTTCCCCTTTCTAGCCAAGGCCAGCCCATGACCTTCAACCTAAATAAAGACAGAGGGAGAGATGTATAAAACCTTCTTAAGAGGATAGGTGGAGAGAGTTGCTTTTGACAACCAATATGTTTCTTGCTATTATTTTATAGAATTTACTAGATCAGGAGTGGCCAGCCAGTCAGAGGGAAAGAGTCCAAAAATATCTGTAGTCGAGGCAAAGAGTCTGTATCATTCGTACGTGTAAAAACTGGGGTGTGGCACAAGACCACGCCCCATTTTTGTGCACACTCCTTCGATATGACGTTTGTAGGAGCATGACCATGTGTCACACCCCGGTTTTTGGTCAGACTGTGGGCGAGAAAAACTGAAACAATCCAAATCCACATGCAATACACTGAAATATGCCAACCTCCCCCTCCACTCTGTGCCTCTAAGACTCCCACTCTTCACTCTGTGCCTCTCAGCATTCCACCTGTCTTTCAGCCTGCTCTCCTTCAGTCTGTGCCTCTCAACATCCCACCTGTGTCTTTCAGCCTAATGGGTTCCGTAGATTGACAAGACTTTAGAATAAACCTGGACTGCTACAATAATTATCATTCAAAATCTAAGCACAGGTGAAAGATGTCTCCTATTAAGTATAGGGTTAAAGCAATGACAGAGTCCACAATAGCTGTATTAATAGTTGACTAAAATAATTCCTAGTGAGACATGCCTCAGGTTTAGGTACACCCCTGTCAAAGTTGAAAAATATCGTGCTTTACGTTGCCATATACTAACCCCATGCACATGCCCGCTGCTCGTGCATTTAGTCTGCTGTACGTGCACATGTCCGCAAATTGCGTACGCTCGCTCCGGCGATTACGTGCGGTATATGCGTATTTACGGTAGAGTTTATGAGCTTGTAGCGGGCGACTCGTTTATAGCATAGTTAACCTTTATAGTGTGTTTTGTAGATATTAATCCCCTTAATAATGTCTGCAAGTATGTTTAGTGTAAATGGTTCGTGGACATAGGGATTCCTCTTTGCATGATACGAAGGGTCTGACAAAGGTTGAACAGTGGTGTCTAGTACCTAACTGAAGAGTATTTTATTAGAAACAATCCGGTGTTGGTTAGGAAGAGATTAGTCGCTCCTGCGTATAGTTATGTTTAAAAGAAGTTTATGGACATTTAAATGTATTTGCTGTTTTATTACACATGAGATGGGAGTCCTGAGGATGCCTCCCACCTGAGCAGTTGGCTAGAGACACATCCCCTCATACGAACCCACCTATGACCTTTTGTTATAATGCAGATACAAATTCCTGTGTCCAATAAACAATGAGATTGTAGGGCCCTTTGTATTGTACAGTATGTTGTGTATATAAAGACCCCCATAGCCAGACCAGCCTCACTTCTCTCCACAAGGTTTTCCCCGTGATGACTGAGAGCTGGTTTCCAGATAGCGCATACGATTCATTCCCAAGTGTGTAAGTTTCTCTGTGGCCATTTCGTTACTCTGTATGTATGCAATTGTTCTTTTGTAGCTAACCTATAAGTGTTTGCCATTTATCCTCTTTCTGTTTATTTGTATTTGCAATCGTTTGCTAGTGTTTGTGTTTCTGCTTAGTTATTGTGTTTAGTTATTAATGTTAGGACTGTAGTGTATAAGCTGTTAACTGTACTTTTCCCTTTTACTTACTAATAATCATCTGGTAAGGTGTTGTAACCTTAACAAGTGTTTGTGTGATTCACCATATAAGTGCTAAGGGTTTCAGAGCATCTCAATTGCTCAAACAGCTTGCATACTCACAAAGGTTCAGTGTTACACCATTATAGTACCACGGTATTAAGGTTTACAGTGTAAGCATATTCTGTGTTTAAAGTTTATAAAGGTTACTGTCTGTGTGTACGCTCGCTGTGTGTATTCCGTACACCCAGTGCAGCGTGTGTACGTAAAATTGCGTACCACGTGTGAGGTCTTTGTACGCAAATAGCGTACGAAGTGCGTAGCACGTGCACGTGGTTTAGCGGCCATTACGGCTACACGGTATTAGTAAATAGCTTATGTTAAAAGGTAAATAATTAGCTTTATCAATTGAGGGCAAGTCCGGTCTACCTCATATCCGCAGTCAGGCGAAAACGCGCAGACTTTATCGATCAGCAAAGGGCGGAAAGGTGGTATCTTGTAGTGCTGATCGGATGAGCGTCTGCGTCTGATTCTCTTGGTTTGTAGGGATGCTGGTGGAATCCGGTTCCAGAAGGTAAGAACGTTACGCTATTGTCTTTTTAAATGGTTTTTAATTTCTGTTAAGTAGGTTTGAAAGTATTTTAATCGCTTTGCATAGCTTGATAGTTTTATTTTTAACCCAGGCCTAAAATAACTTCAGGGGCTTGGATGGTGATTTTTTTTTTTGTGACAATAGAAGCCGCATGGTCTGCCCTCCATTTTGTCTAACCCTCATGGATGTGGAAGGGGGAGGAGCAGCGGCCATTTTGGGAAGGTCACATTTTTTTGTTTTTTTCTGAATGGCTGATTTTCAGTTGACTCAGGAATAATCAGCCGTCCTTCGTCAAAAATAAATCACCATTTATGAGTTTCCAATGCATTTATTTAACCCATGCATAATCAATTATAAATAGTTCAGATAGGGTTTAATGTAAGTTAATAGTAAAATTAATATTTTGATTTAAGAACGACACACACAGATAAAACAAAGTTTGTTTTTTTCTTTGGTTTCTTTTACCTCCAAGCTTCTAGGATTCTCTGCTTGTTGTAGGATAGCCATTGAAATGCAAATTAACCTGTGTAATTGTTTTTTTTCCCCAGCAGTGAAGAGACTCACCCTCACACACAGTCAAGGGCACATTCATATGCAAATTAGAGAAGTGAATGGGTCTCATAGATGTAATAGTGATTAGTACATAGATGTAATACTATATATGTGTGCTTACATCAATGTATGATATTAGATTAATTTAGAATTGTATTGTATTTGTGTATTTTACGCATATCTCACCATCCTGTTTGCCATTTGCATTTGATAACGTACTGAGAAAGATTTGTTGCTATTGGTAGTTAAAAATAAAATTAAATACTTAAAAGGAGTAATTGTAAGGCACACACATAGCCTGGCCTAATTAAAGATTGCTACAGTGGAATACTGTGTGATGTGCAGTAAGCGATTATAGTTAAATATCGTTTACATTTATAGAAACGTGTTACTTGTGTTACTGCGGACGTATCTAGGCTGTGTACACGTGTCTCTCACCGAGTGCGAGTCAAGCGTATGCGACGCAAAGGCCTACGCAAGTAGCGTGTATTACGCAACAAGCGTACGGATACGCCTGCTAAACACAAATCACACGATAACATTGTTTTAGTAAGGCGATACGGGAGCAACGCGATAATAGCACAAATTGGTTTCAGTCTTCTAAAACTAGTTTAAAAAAAAAAGATCCTTCTCTTGTTGCAACTCCTCTGGGATTAGCCTGTGATACCTGAGTGAAAGAAAAATTTTCTGTACAGAAAAGTCAAAGAGTATATGAGGTGAAAGATCGTGTGTATGCAAAAGTTTTTTTCTCTTTGGTGAACCTTAGAAATCGAGTCTCGTAGGTGTGTACATCCGTGGAGTGATATCACGTGGTGGCGTGGGAGGCATCTCGCGTTAAAATAAATATTCCGCGCCCAAGAAAGGGTTAGCGACGCAAAAGAGAGCAAATAGTGTTACAGCAGACCAGGAGGTCCGCGAAAGTCAGAAATCCGTTAAAAGTACATATATGAAGTTCTGAAAACCCTGACTTAAGAAAGGTCAGAGGTAGAGAGCGCAACCCTGGGGGTTGGCGCAATACCCATATAGGCCCGTTTTGAGAAAGCTCCGGCTGAAGGTTTCGCAGCCCAAAACAACCGATTCCGCTGGTCGTAAGGCGTATAAATAATAGTTATTTATACACAGTGCGACTGTACCGCACGTAAGTGTGTGCATTAGTTTGTTACCTTGATACCCACTAAGATTTACTGTGGGATCATAAACGCTACTTGTACATTCTAATGTGATTTGTGTAGGTTTTTTTTATTTTAAGGGAGGTTCGCTGATCACTCAGGAATTCTCCAGCAACTGATATTTACTGGGAAGGGTAAGTGCTCTGCGGATCACACCCACATGTCCCAGTAAATAGAGGTTCAGGTTGCAGGGGCCCTGGGTTGAGTACGCCAGCGCTAAGGCAGCATGTGGGCATATTGGTCGACGCGGGCGAGAGTGTGTGAAGGTACTCGGTAAACTTTCACCATCGCCTTACCTCTGGGAACTTGGTTTTTTGTAAGGGTTCGCTGAGAAGGCAAAGCCTGCAAATAATGGGGGCCAGTTGCTCAAGTAAGGGGCGATCAACCAAGGTTCAGGTTGATGATATTCCGCGCCCAGCCGGGTTAGCGAGGTACATAATGTGTGAGAAATATGGATCACACGCAGAGGTATTATGCAATGAGTGGGAACGAATGACTGTGCATAATGGGGAAAAGTTCCCACGAGTAGGCAGTTTTAGTCCTGAGGTGTTACAAAATTTAAAGAAAAGGATATGTCTAATAACATCTGCAAAACAGAGGATTAGGCATTATGATTGTTTACAGTTATGGCAACGGGAAGGTGAGATACAAGGAGGATTAGCTTACACAGCTGACTCTCACTTTGGTAAGAAAAACATGGCAAATAGAGAACAAATGGCTGCAGAGAATGACACACTGGTATATGATAATTGTGCACTTAGCAACTGTATTATTAATGATAAGAATAATTGTAACAAATGTAATAATGATAGAAGGAAAACTGATAAATGTACAAATTCTAACCCGTGCAAGTTGCACTCCATGTTAAACTTCCCTCAGGATTACAAACAAGAAAGTGAGCCCAGCACGATGTCGGCACCTTTTTCCAGCAGCCATCATACAAGACATCCAGGTGGACGCGACCCAATCGGTAAAGGCAGTAGTCAAACCCCCTAACGGAGGGTCAGGTGAGGTCGTGTCCACAGGTAAGTACGGTGTTATATATCATGCACAGCATAGAGAGATAGCGGTTAAGGTATTAATGGATGGTTTAAAGGTAGTATTGAGAACAAGGGTACAGACCACCCAACCAAACTGGAGAAATATCTCGGTGGCTGCATTAAGAAAGTCAGCTGTTGGGCATGATCAAATCATCAGCAAGCACAGGAAGGCACAGGGAGATAAGAAGCCTCAGATCCCTGTGAGTAAGTCAAAGGTGATAAGATGTTATAATTGCCAGAGGGAAGGTCATTTTGCACGAAATTGTAGGTTTTGAAGATACACACAAGGTAGATAAACCCCCTAGACAAAAACACGAGCAAAGTCATGACACACGAAATGGTAATCAGGAATCACCTAGGAAGAAGTTTGGGCCGCATCTGTAATGTGCAGTCAGTAAAGTTGATCATTAGTCGTGACAATAAGCCTGAGGTTACAGTTAATGAAATTGGGAGGTCAGTTCCTTGTAGACACAGGAACGGCCGGGTAAACTTTGTAATTTATCTTTGAATGTTTTCTTCTCATCTGTAACTTTCACCAACAGAACTCAAACGTCACATGGCTACTTGGTCTTTTCAGAGGTCTACCTTACCAGCATCGTTGTGTTTGGCCAGACACAAAGGGTGGAGAGGGGAAATACTGGTGGGGGGAGATTATGCAGAGATACTGGTGGACATGTTGATGTGACAGCCTGTTGATGAAAATCTGATAATGTTTTTTCCTTTTCAAATTGTTCTCTCTCTTTTTGTTCTTTCATGTTTTACGGATGGTATGTCACACATCAGTTAGACAAATGGTAATGCAAGATTTTTGCTCCTTACAGAAAGATCGCTGATTTGGAAAGAATATTGTATCACCAGAGTGTACGTTTTGGGAAGACTGAGAGACAGCACCTTTGAGATGACATCTGAGCAAGAAGAACAACAAGACCAGAGGACAAATCATCGTAACAAGTTTTTTTCCCCCTTCAATTATTTTCTGTCCCCCCCATTACAACTTTCTCTTTCTCCTCCTGTAAGATGGACTCGCCCCAAGAGACTGCAGTCCGTGTTTTCCTGTTGACCCTGTTGTTGACCAGAGCAGTCTGTTTCGGTGAGAGTACCAGTGAGGTCGAGAAAGGATCTGGAATGGGATCTGATGATCAGGATTGAGGCGTAGAGTTCCAAGAACAACACAATCACCGAGAAAAGGCGAGTATCAGAAAACGATCTGGCAGCCATGTTATTAATAGACATTGTGAAGGATTGTTAGCTGAAGAGAATTGTATCTGTAGGAATTGTGACAACATAGTTGAGGACGGTTGCATCAAGGAATGTCAGTCCCGTTTTAATATCAACATGGACCAGCATCCATTGAGTGACTATCACTCATTGGTGTGTAAAGTGTTAAATCAGACAGACTGTTGGGTGTGCTCACAAGTACCTCAAGGTCATAGCAAATCAGGACTAGTACCATTCCCTTTAACGACAGAAGAGGTACTTGAGTTAAGTGGTGGGAGACCGGTGGACAAGAGATTCAATATTTCTAGTCCTCCTAGTTTGAAGCTCCACCAATATCATGTAGATAGGTCCTTAGTATGCTTTAACATTTCCAATCCCCGAAAGCCGGGAAATTGGGAAGTGTCATGGAGTAATCAAACCATGACATTTTCACACAGAGCCGACAGAATGCCCATAGATTCAGAGCTTATACGCCACATAGCCAACAGTGGAAAATATTTCCAGTATAGGTACACTCTAGGAAGTAGGATCATGCGAGCTGGAGAAGTATCACCAGGATACTGTGCACATGTCATACAGCCTGATATGTGTACTAGACAAATGAGAGAGTTAGAGATAGGACTGTTTTCATGGAAGGTTTGTAATATGGTTATGTCATTTTCCATCTCATATGTTCTCCCCGATGACGCATATTTCATATGTGGGAGAAAGGCGTATAGGTTCCTTGCCCCAAACTCAGAGGGATTGTGTTACATTGGAAAAGTGTTGCCTGAAGTGAATTTATGACCCAACGATTGAGACAATGTTGTGATAAGATATGATTCTACGGTCCGTTTCTTTCACCCGTTTCTCCTTTGATTTTCCCAGAGGTACCAAGAGATCAGCCTGGAAGAAGAATTTGATGACCATTTATACAAGACCAATGATGAACTGTGTCACAGACACCCGATGAGCTTTTTAGAGACTGTAATTCTTCTTATGGACACTTGAAGAAGCTTTTTGTTTGCCAGTAAACCTCAAAGCTACAGTAAAGACCCGACGATCCCAACAAGACACCAGACAAGACATCAACAAGACCCCAATCGGCGACTGTATACTAAACCTCACATAGTTATATGACTGCATTTATAACGTTTGTTTCTTATCTTCATCTCTACAACCTCCAGGTAGTATCCCACATAGTCGACAGGTGATTTTCACATATTAGCATTCACATATTCTCCCCCTTCATGTATCATCAACTAATGTGCACCCCATTTGTTATAACCAAAAGCCGGAAAGAGCTCGGTAGAGTTTGACAGCACATCCACAGACCCTTAATAAGGGATAAGAAGGATTCAAATGTATACTTCGCAATACCTCGAAGCTTGATTTAAAACACGTACGGCACAATGATACATGGCCCCTCAGACATGGATCTCATACACACATGCTTTTATTATCTCACTAGGTCATATCTTTCCCACCTTCTCCTCTCCTCCCTCTACCCAATCATAAAAAGGTATTTACATGATGACATATATTTTTCTGTTTGAATTGTTTAGGAAGTGGCAGTTATTGGTGACTGCCAAAGGGTGGACTGTCAAAGTCGAAAAATATCGTGCTTCACGTTGCCATATACTAACCCCATGCACATGCCCGCTGCTCGTGCATTTAGTCTGCTGTACGTGCACATGTCCGCAAATTGCGTACGCTCGCTCCGGCGATTACGCGCGGTATATACGTATTTACAGTAGAGTTTATGAGCTTGTAGCGGGCGACTCGTTTATAGCATAGTTAACCTTTATAGTGTGTTTTGTAGATATTAATCCCCTTAATAATGTCTGCAAGTATGTTTAGTGTAAATGGTTCATGGACTTAGGGATTCCTCTTTGCATGATACGAAGGGTCTGACAAAGGTTGAACAGTGGTGTCTAGTACCTAACTGAAGAGTATTTTATTAGAAACAATCCGGTGTTGGTTAGGAAGAGATTAGTCGCTCCTGCGTATAGTTATGTTTAAAAGAAGTTTATGGACATTTAAATGTATTTGCTGTTTTATTACACATGAGATGGGAGTCCTGAGGATGCCTCCCACCTGAGCAGTTGGATAGAGACACATCCCCCCGTACGAACCCACCTATGACCTTTTGTTATAATGCAGAGACAAATTCCTGTGTCCAATGAACAATGAGATTGTAGGGCCCTTTGTATTGTACAGTATGTTGTGTATATAAAGACCCCCATAGCCAGACCAGCCTCACTTCTCTCCACAAGGTTTTCCCCGTGATGACTGAGAGCTGGTTTCCAGATAGCGCATGCGATTCATTCCCAAGTGTGTAAGTTTCTCTGTGGCCATTTCGTTACTCTGTATGTATGCAATTGTTCTTTTGTAGCTAACCTATAAGTGTTTGCCATTTATCCTCTTTCTGTTTATTTGTATTTGCAATCGTTTGCTAGTGTTTGTATTTCTGCTTAGTTATTGTGTTTAGTTATTAATGTTAGGACTGTAGTGTATAAGCTGTTAACTGTACTTTTCCCTTTTACTTACTAAAAATCATCTGGTAAGGTGTTGGAACCTTAACAAGTGTTTGTGTGATTCACCATATAAGTGCTAAGGGTTTCAGAGCATCTCAATTGCTCAAACAGCTTGCATACTCACAAAGGTTCAGTGTTACACCATTATAGTACCACGGTATTAAGGTTTACAGTGTAAGCATATTCTGTGTTTAAAGTTTATAAAGGTTACTGTCTGTGTGTACGCTCGCTGTGTGTATTCCGTACACCCAGCGCAGCGTGTGTACGTAAAATTGCGTACCACGTGTGAGGTCTTTGTACGCAAATAGCGTACGAAGTGCGTAGCACGTGCATGTGGTTTAGCGGCCATTACGGCTACACGGTATTAGTAAATAGCTTATGTTAAAAGGTAAATAATTAGCTGTATCACCCCAGAGAGTCAAATATTGAATAGTAGGAAGTAAAGAGAGAGGAACTCTCATGTTTTTTTGGAAGCCTTCTTATGGAAATTATGACATTCAGGGGTACATTTACTAAGCAGTGATAAGAGCGGAGAAGTGAGCCAGTGGAGAAGTTGCCCATGGCAACCAATCATTCCCCATTCAGTCTGTGCCTCTCAGCATCCCACCTGTGTCTTTCAGCTTGCCCCCCCCTTCAGTCTGAGCCTGTCAGCATCCTACCTGTGTCTTTCAGCTTGCCCCCCTTTCAGTCTGAGCCTCTCAGCATCCCACCTGTGTCTTTCAGCCTGCCCCCGTCACTCTGTGCCTTACAACCTCCCCCGTTCCCTCTGGGCCTCTCAGACTCCCATCCTTTACTCTGTGCCTCTCAGCTTGCCCCCTACTTCCTTCTGTGCCTCGCCCCTTTACTCTGTGACTCTCAGCCTCCCACCCTTCACTATGTGTCTCTCAGCCTGCTTCCCCTTCACTCTGTGCCGCTCAGCTTCCTACCCTTCACTCTGTGTTTCTCAGCATCCTCCCCTTCTATGTCTCCTCTCTCCCCCCTCGGTCACTGGTAGCTGCCCTCACCTGCATGACAGCTCCAACAGCCTGGGAAATGAGATTCCTAGGAAAGAGACCCAGTTATAAAGCAACATCAGCATTGAGATCTGGTGCCTATGCTAAGTGCCCAGCCCAGCAGAAGTCCAGGTTTTAAACATAACCATGCTTAGGCACAGATGAATTAGTACCTCAGTCAATTAGATGTATCCATCTGTGCTCACCCATGGATATCCTTAAAACCTGGACTATTAGGGTGCCTTGAGGACCATGTTTGTTAACCACTGGAATAACCAACAAACATATAATTCACAGTGTTATAAAAATAATTACTTAGGAGCAACTATGGCCCTCATTCCGAGTTGTTCACTCGCTAGCTACTTTTAGCAGAAATGCAAACACAAAGCCGCCGCCCTCTGGGAGTGTATCTTAGCATAGCAGAATTGCTAACGAAAGATTAGCAATTCTGCTATTAAGTATTTCCTTGCAGTTTCTGAGTAGCTCCAGACCTACTCCTAGATTACGATCACCTCGGTCCGTTTAGTTCCTGGTTTGACGTCACAAACATGCCCAGCGTCTGACCAGCCACTCCTCCGTTTCTCCAGCCACTCCTGCGTTTTTACCTGGCACGCCTGCGTTTTTTAGCACACTCCCTGAAAACGGCCAGTTTCCGCCCAGAAACACCCACTTCCTGTGAATCAGCAGAGCGATTGAAAAGCTTTGTTTGCCTGTGAGTAAAATAGCATCGTTTTTTGTGTAAATTTGCTTAGCGCGTGCACCCTGCTGTGCCTACGCATGCGCAGAACTGCCAGATTTTAGCCTATTAGCAATTCTGCTAAAATTAGCAGTGAGCGAACAACTCGGAATGAGGGCCAATGTTCCCAATATTGCACCATAAATAGAATCATCTTAAAAAGAACGTTTGTACATTTGTAGCTAGCTATTTAATGCAGTCAGAAGTGCACTTTGAATGATAATTGTAGCAGCCCAGGATTATTCTAAATTCTTGTCAATTTATGGAACCCATTAGGGTTCTAATCTGAAATCCAAATGATTAACATTTCCTACAAACATAGCAGCTCCAGTAGCGAACTAATGTACATCTAGGCCAGGATGTAATGAAATCCAAGTTTGGCAGCCATGTGGGGTACCGGCCTAAGGGGAACATTTACTAAGCAGTGATAAGAGCAGAGAAGTGAGCCAGTGGAGAAATTTCCCCATCAATCAATCAGCAGCTCTGTATCATTTTATAGTATGCAAATTATAGATGTTACTTCAGTGCTGATTGGTTGCCATGGGCAACTTCTCCACTGGCTCACTTCTCCGCTCTTATCACTGCTTAGTAAATGTACCCATAAATGTCATAATTTCCATAAGAAGGCCTCCAAAAAAACATGAGAGTTCCTCTCTCTTTACTTCCTACTATTCAATATTTGACTCTCTGGGGTGTACCTAAACCTGAGGCATGTCTCACTAGGAATTATTTTAGTCAACTATTAATACAGCTATTGTGGACTCTGTCATTGCTTTAACCCTATACCTAATAGGAGACATCTTTCACCTATGCTTAGATTTTGAATGATAATTATTGTAGCAGTCCAGGTTTATTCTAAAGTCTTGTCAATCTACGGAACCCTTTAGTACTCTACTCTGGAATCTAAATGATTAACAGTTCCTTCCTACAAACACAGCAGTTCCAGTGGCAAAATAATGTACATCATGTCATAGAAACATATAATTTGACGGCAGATAAGAATCACTTGGCCCATCTAGTATGACCTGGCCTAAACGCATCTACACAAACACACACACACACACACACACACACACACACACACACACACACACACACACACACACTTTCACAATAAGGTTAATTTTTGTCAGGAGTCAATTAACCTTCCAGTTTATGTTTAGATTGTGTGAGGAAATGGGAGTACATGGAGGAAACCCATGCAAGTACAGGGATAATATACAAACTCCACACAGTTAGGGCCATGGTGGGACACGAACCTCTGACCTCAGTGCTGTGAGGCAGTAATGCTAACCATTACACCATCCGTACTGCCCTGCCGTACTGCCATAATGTCTTTGCAGTCTTGCAGGTTATTAAGAACCCATGTCAGATATCTTGGTCAGGAGAGCAAATACCCCTTTGATGCAGTGACGTAACTCCGTAACTTACAGAGACATTGGAGACACTGGTCGCCGGGTTCCAGCTGCCAGAGGTGTACAATGAAAGAAAGACCGAGGGGGGCTGCTAAACTAGGACAGATCTCTCTCCACTCATTTCATACTGATTTGCTACAGTCACTGCCAGCGGCGGCTCCTACTTCATTTTAGTAGGGGGCTGCCACTACCACCGTGCCCGGAGAGGAGACAAGACAGCCAGCCCATGGGCAATTGATCTGTCAGTTGCTGGGACCGGCGCATGTGCAGATGCTGCAGTGTGACTGCTCTTGCGCAAACACCCAGCCTCTATTGACTGCATCAGATGCAGCCCAAAGAATTCAGATTGGGCTGCACGAAAGGCAGGGAGTGGCTTCCTATAGGAAACCAGCTTTCTGCTTTTTGCAGCCCAGTCTAGTAGTCCCAGAGGGAGGAACCACCTCCCAGTGGAACTGCCTTGTGTGTCTCTGACTGACAGGACTTTCAATAGGAAGTCAATGCCAGTTACAGTGAAGCCAGTGCAGTCTCACAGAAGGCATCTGGCTCACTGACACTGAGTGGGGTGGTGAATTTTACCTGGGGGCCCTGCAGCCCATAGGTAAAATCTGCCACTGGTCACTGCTGACTGCTGTCCAAGTTCACAAATCCCCTTTGCAGCCCCCTTGAGCTGAAGAGTCATGGAATGTGTGTGATAATAGATCAGAGTGTGTACTGTATATAGTAAGCTACAGTACTGCTGTTGTGTCTTATATGACAACAGAAAAGAGAGCAAGTTGTTTAAAGGAAATGCACTAATTATTATAATAAAGCTTTTAGGGGACTCTTTATAAAAGATTGGAGAGAGCTAAAATTGTGACAGATAATGTACCAACCAACCTGCTCCTAACTGTCATTTTTCAAACACAGCCTATAAAGTGTAAGGCAGAAAATTGCCGGTGCGTAATCTGTTACAATTTTATCTCTCCCCGAGCTTTAATAAGCTCGAATGAGAGGAGGAGGGCTAGCAGTGGCAGTGAGTGCATCCAATCTCTGCTGCGTCCGCCTCCCCTGCAAGTGATTTGTTGTAAGTGGTGGCTGGTCCCTCCTCTAGGACCAGCCACCCATGTGCTGCTGCAGATGTATTTCCTCCCTTCTGCTGGACCAGGCATGCCCCATCCCCTTCCCCTCTACCCTGCTGCCCTATAGTCTAACATACCTGTATATATATTTTCAAAGCTATGAGTGCCGCACTACTGCTTTCCATATGGATTCCCGTGTGAAGGCACTGGCTGGCTGCAGATAACTTTTGTTGTTTGGAGTTCCGGACTATCTCTCTCTCTCTCTCTCTCTCTCTCTCTCTCTCTCTATTTAAATATATATATATAAATATATATATATATTTACATATACGTGTAGGAGGGCACCGACATTTATTTTGCCACTGTGCGACTGGGATGAACTTATGCCACTAGCTTTATGGGCTGCAAATAGTGTATTCCCTGAATTTTTTACATATTGATTATCTTTCTTTATCTATACATAGTGATTATCTTTCTATAGGTGGTATATAAGGGATCACAATACCGACGCTGGGATACCCATAGAGTGGGAATAGAACCTGTGACGAGCACAGAGAGCCACCGTGGCCGCAAGGGGTTTTGTTGCGCTCACCCCCGCCGGCCACGTAACAGCCGGGATCCTGCCATGGTTATTGTGACCGGCGGTCTCCTGGGTCTCCTCCCAACCCATGTATATAAGTGCGGGAGGGGGTTTTCTTGTGTTGCTTGTTTCTACTCTCAGCTGCACTTAATAAATAGTATGCCCACATCTAAAGCCTCATAATTGTGATTGGGTACTGTATGTCAGCCCACCCATGGAGTGGCCCCAATTTGTCCTTTGTCTAGGATAGCTGCTCTCCACTACAAACCGCTGGCAGTGAGGAGGCGAGCTGTTTCTTACATGTAAAGAGGTGTCTGTCACATCTGTACCACTACTGTGTGAGGCAGCATATGTCATATGCCATCACAAAATACTTTCAAACTGCACAAAAATATCTACATAAAATAAACAGAACATTTTATATTAGTATAGTCAACATTGGATGTACAGTATATACTATGATATAAATGTGATACCTAAATTAAGTTTACAAATGTTTGCTTGCAGTAAGACTTACACCCATCGACGCCTGAAGTTTTTGTCATCTAAATACAAGGTCCATGAAATGCTGAACGAGATGGAAGAACTGAAAGAGCTGAAAAATAACCCACACCGAGATTTTTACAACTGCAGAAAGGTAATGTGTAGTGTTCTCCGGAAAGGTAGAAAATTGTTTCTAATTTAAAATAAAATTAAAATAGAATCTTCTGCACAAGTATTATCAGCAGTACATACATATATTACATGGGAATACTATTATCGGCAGTACATACATATATTACATGGGTATATTATTATCAGCAGTACATACATATATTACATGGGAATACTAATATCAGTAGTACATACACACCGGTATATTACATGGGGATATTATTATCAACAGTACATACATATATTACATGGGAATACTATTATCGGCAGTACATACATATATTACATGGGTATATTATTATCAGCAGTACATACATATATTACATGGGAATACTAATATCAGCAGTACATACATACCAGTATATTACATGGGGATATTATTATCAACAGTACATACATATATTATATGGGGATATTATTATCAGCAGTACTTACATATATTACACGGGGATACTATTATCAGCACTATACACATATATTACATAGGGATACTATTATCAGCAGTACTGTACATACATATATTACATGGGGATACTATTATCAGTAGTACATGCATATATAACATGGGGATACTATTATCAGCAGTACATACATATATTACACGGGGATACTATTATCAGCAGTACATATATTACATGGGGATATTATTATCAGCAGTACATACATATATTACATGGGGATATTATTATCAGCAGTACATACATATATTACATGGGGATACTATTATCAGCAGTACATACACATATTACATGGGGTTCGGGGATATTGTTATCAGCAGTACATGCATTACATGGGAATACTATTATCAGCAGTACATACATATATTACATGGGGATACTATTATCAGCAGTACATGTATACATACATTACATGGGAATACTATTATCATCAGTACATGCATATATTACACGGGGATACTATTATCAGCATTACATTCATTACATGGGAATACTATTATCAGCAGTACATACATATATTACATGGGGATACTATTATCAGCAGTACATACATACATACATACATTACATGGGAATACTATTATCATCAGTACATGCATATATTACACGGGGATACTATTATCAGCATTACATTCATTACATGGGAATACTATTATCAGCAGTACATACATATATTACATGGGGATACTATTATCAGCATTACATACATTACATGGGAATACTATTATCAGCAGTACATGCATATATTACATGGGATACTATTATCAGCAGTACATACATATATTACATGGGAATACTATTATCAGCAGTACATGCATATATTACATGGGGATACTATTATCAGCAGTACATGCATATATTACATGGGAATACTATTATCAGCAGTACATGCATATATTACATGGGGATACTATTATCAGCATTACATGCATATATTACATAGGGATACTATTATCAGCAGTACATACATATATTAGATGGGGATATTATTATCAGCATTACATACATTACATGGGGATACTATTATCAGCAGTACATACATATATTACATGGGACAACTATTATCAGCAGTACATGCATATATTACATAGGGATACTATTATCAGCATTACATACATTACATGGGAATACTATTATCAGCATTACATGCATATATTACATGGGGATAATATTATCAGCAGTACATGCATATATTACATGGGGATACTATTATCAGCATTACATGCATATATTACATGGGGATAATATTATCAGCAGTACATGCATATATTACATGGGGATACTATTATCAGCATTACATACATTACATGGGGATACTATTATCAGCAGTACATGCATATATTACATGGGAATACTATTATCAGCAGTACATACATATATTAGATGGGGATATTATTATCAGCATTACATACATTCCATGGGGATACTATTATCAGCAGTACATACATATATTACATGGGAATACTATAAACCTCATATAGTCTGAGGATTGTCCGTAACATAAACCATAACATCTTAACACTTAATTACAATAAATAAAGACACGAAAATAGCCAACGCAACAACAAAATCAAACACCACCAGTAGGGAGGGAGGGTGGGACGACAAAAGCAGAAGAGGCTGACCCAGCCCCTTTCTCAGGCTTAAGAACCCATTCCACCTACCCCCAACATTCATTCCTATTGGCTAACAATAATACTCCCATAATGCCTTACCGTCCTGCCCCCAGACTAGCTGAGGTTTAACCCACTCCTCTCCTATTCTGTCAATTCGTTCTCCTAAACCTCATATAGTCTGAGGATTGTCCGTAACATAAACCATTACATCTTAACACTTAACTATAATAAATAAAGACACGGAGACTTGAATTTAGCAGAAATTGTTAGCTATTTATTTAAGTGAACTATTAACTGTGAATAATTAAACTAAAGTATGGTGGCCAGAAAGAACGGCTAAACAATAGGGATGTGCACTTGAAATTTTTCGGGTTTTGTGTTTTGGTTTTGGGTTCGGTTCCGCGGCCGTGTTTTGGGTTCGACCGCGTTTTGGCAAAACCTCACCGAATTTTTTTTGTCGGATTCGGGTGTGTTTTGGATTCGGGTGTTTTTTTCAAAAAACCCTAAAAAACAGCTTAAATCATAGAATTTGGGGGTCATTTTGATCCCAAAGTATTATTAACCTCAAAAACCATAATTTCCACTCATTTTCAGTCTATTCTGAATACCTCACACCTCACAATATTATTTTTAGTCCTAAAATTTGCACCGAGGTCGCTGGATGACTAAGCTAAGCGACCCTAGTGGCCGACACAAACACCTGGCCCATCTAGGAGTGGCACTGCAGTGTCACGCAGGATGGCCCTTCCAAAAAACACTCCCCAAACAGCACATGACGCAAAGAAGAAAAAAAGAGGCGCAATGAGGTAGCTGTGTGAGTAAGATAAGCGACCCTAGTGGCCGACACAAACACCTGGCCCATCTAGGAGTGGCACTGCAGTGTCACGCAGGATGGCCCTTCCAAAAAACACTCCCCAAACAGCACATGACGCAAATAAAAATGAAAGAAAAAAGAGGTGCAAGATGGAATTGTCCTTGGGCCCTCCCACCCACCCTTATGTTGTATAAACAGGACATGCACACTTTAACCAACCCATCATTTCAGTGACAGGGTCTGCCACACGACTGTGACTGAAATGACGGGTTGGTTTGGACCCCCACCGAAAAAGAAGCAATTAATCTCTCCTTGCACAAACTGGCTCTACAGAGGCAAGATGTCCACCTCATCATCATCCTCCGATATATCACCGTGTACATCCCGCTCCTCACAGATTATCAATTCGTCCCCACTGGAATCCACCATCTCAGCTCCCTGTGTACTTTGTGGAGGCAATTGCTGCTGGTAAATGTCTCCACGGAGGAATTGATTATAATTCATTTTAATGAACATCATCTTCTCCACATTTTCTGGAAGTAACCTCGTACGCAGATTGCTGACAAGGTGAGCGGCGGCACTAAACACTCTTTCGGAGTACACACTTGTGGGAGGGCAACTTAGGTAGAATAAAGCCAGTTTGTGCAAGGGCCTCCAAATTGCCTCTTTTTCCTGCCAGTATAAGTACGGACTGTCTGACGTGCCTACTTGGATGCGGTCACTCATATAATCCTCCACCATTCTTTCAATGGTGACAGAATCATATGCAGTGACAGTAGACGACATGTCCGTAATCGTTGTCAGGTCCTTCAGTCCGGACCAGATGTCAGCATCAGCAGTCGCTCCAGACTGCCCTGCATCACCGCCAGCGGGTGGGCTCGGAATTCTGAGCCTTTTCCTCGCACCCCCAGTTGCGGGAGAATGTGAAGGAGGAGATGTTGACAGGTCGCGTTCCGCTTGACTTGACAATTTTGTCACCAGCAGGTCTTTGAACCCCAGCAGACTTGTGTCTGCCGGAAAGAGAGATCCAAGGTAGGTTTTAAATCTAGGATCGAGCACGGTGGCCAAAATGTAGTGCTCTGATTTCAACAGATTGACCACCCGTGAATCCTTGTTAAGCGAATTAAGGGCTCCATCCACAAGTCCCACATGCCTAGCGGAATCGCTCCCTTTTAGCGCCTCCTTCAATGCCTCCAGCTTCTTCTGCAAAAGCCTGATGAGGGGAATGACCTGACTCAGGCTGGCAGTGTCTGAACTGACTTCACGTGTGGCAAGTTCAAAAGGTTGCAGAACCTTGCACAACGTTGAAATCATTCTCCACTGCGCTTGAGACAGGTACATTCCACCTCCTATATCGTGCTCAATTGTATAGGCTTGAATGGCCTTTTGCTGCTCCTCCAACCTCTGAAGCATATAGAGGGTTGAATTCCACCTCGTTACCACTTCTTGCTTCAGATGATGGCAGGGCAGGTTCAGGCGTTTTTGGTGGTGCTCCAGTCTTCTGTACGTGGTGCCTGTACGCCGAAAGTGTCCCGCAATTCTTCTGGCCACCGACAGCATCTCTTGCACGCCCCTGTCGTTTTTTAAAAAATTCTGCACCACCAAATTCAAGGTATGTGCAAAACATGGGACGTGCTGGAATTTGCCCATATTTAATGCACACACAATATTGCTGGCGTTGTCCGATGCCACAAATCCACAGGAGAGTCCAATTGGGGTAAGCCATTCCGCGATGATCTTCCTCAGTTGCCGTAAGAGGTTTTCAGCTGTGTGCGTATTCTGGAAAGCGGTGATACAAAGCGTAGCCTGCCTAGGAAAGAGTTGGCATTTGCGAGATGCTGCTACTGGTGCCGCCGCTGCTGTTCTTGCGGCGGGAGTCCATACATCTACCCAGTGGGCTGTCACAGTCATATAGTCCTGACCCTGCCCTGCTCCACTTGTCCACATGTCCGTGGTTAAGTGGACATTGGGTACAACTGCATTTTTTAGGACACTGGTGAGTCTTTTTCTGACGTCCGTGTACATTCTCGGTATCGCCTGCCTAGAGAAGTGGAACCTAGATGGTATTTGGTAACGGGGGCACACTGCCTCAAGAAATTGTCTAGTTCCCTGTGAACTAACGGCGGATACCGGACGCACGTCTAACACCAACATAGTTGTCAAGGCCTCAGTTATCCGCTTTGCAACAGGATGACTGCTGTGATATTTCATCTTCCTCGCAAAGGACTGTTGGACAGTCAATTGCTTGGTGGAAGTAGTAAAAGTGGGCTTACGACTTCCCCTCTGGGATGACCATCGACTCCCAGCAGCACCAACAGCAGCGCCAGCAGCAGTAGGCGTTACACGCAAGGATGCATCGGAGGAATCCCAGGCAGGAGAGGACTCGTCAGAATTGCCAGTGACATGGCATGCAGGACTATTGGCATTCCTGGGGAAGGAGGAAATTGACACTGAGGGAGTTGGTGGGGTGGTTTGCGTGAGCTTGGTTACAAGAGGAAGGGATTTACTGGTCAGTGGACTGCTTCCGCTGTCGCCCAAAGTTTTTGAACTTGTCACTGACTTATTATGAATGCGCTGCAGGTGACGTATAAGGGAGGATGTTCCGAGGTGGTTAACGTCCTTACCCCTACTTATTACAGCTTGACAAAGGCAACACACGGCTTGACAAATGTTGTCCGCATTTCTGGTGAAATACTTCCACACCGAAGAGCTGATTTTTTTGGTATTTTCACCAGGCATGTCAACGGCCCTATTCCTCCCACGGACAACAGGTGTCTCCCCGGGTGCCTGACTTAAACAAACCACCTCACCATCAGAATCCTCCTTGTCAATTTCCTCCCCAGCGCCAGCAACACCCATATCCTCCTCATCCTGGTGTACTTCAACACTGACATCTTCAATCTGACTATCAGGAACTGGACTGCGGGTGCTCCTTCCAGCACTTGCAGGGGGCGTGCAAATGGTGGAAGGCGCATGCTCTTCACGTCCAGTGTTGGGAAGGTCAGGCATCGCAACCGACACAATTGGACTCTCCTTGTGGATTTGGGATTTCGAAGAACGCACAGTTCTTTGCGGTGCTTTTGCCAGCTTGAGTCTTTTCAGTTTTCTAGCGAGAGGCTGAGTGCTTCCATCCTCATGTGAAGCTGAACCACTAGCCATGAACATAGGCCAGGGCCTCAGCCGTTCCTTGCCACTCCGTGTGGTAAATGGCATATTGGCAAGTTTACGCTTCTCCTCCGACAATTTTATTTTAGATTTTGGAGTCCTTTTTTTACTGATATTTGGTGTTTTGGATTTTACATGCTCTGTACTATGACATTGGGCATCGGCCTTGGCAGACGACGTTGCTGGCATTTCATCGTCTCGGCCATGACTAGTGGCAGCAGCTTCAGCACGAGGTGGAAGTGGATCTTGATCTTTCCCTAATTTTGGAACCTCAACATTTTTGTTCTCCATATTTTAATAGGCACAACTAAAAGGCACCTCAGGTAAACAATGGAGATGGATGGATACTAGTATACTTATGGATGGACGAGCGACTGCCGACACAGAGGTAGCTACAGCCGTGGACTACCGTACTGTGTCTGCTGCTAATATAGACTGGATGATAATGAGATGAAATCAATATATATATATATATATATATAATATCACTAGTACTGCAGCCGGACAGGTATATATATTTATTATGTAATGACTGATGACGGACCTGCTGGACACTGTCAGCTCAGCAGCACCGCAGACTGCTACAGTAAGCTACTATAGTAGTATGTATAAAGAAGAAAGAAAAAAAAAAAACCACGGGTAGGTGGTATACAATTATGGATGGACGAGCGACTGCCGACACAGAGGTAGCTACAGCCGTGGACTACCGTACTGTGTCTGCTGCTAATATAGACTGGATGATAAGGAGATGGAATTAATATATATATATATATATATATAATATCACTAGTACTGCAGCCGGACAGGTATATATATTTATTATGTAATGACTGATGACGGACCTGCTGGACACTGTCAGCTCAGCAGCACCGCAGACTGCTACAGTAAGCTACTATAGTAGTATGTATAAAGAAGAAAAAAAAACCACGGGTAGGTGGTATACAATTATGGATGGACGAGCGACTGCCGACACAGAGGTAGCTACAGCCGTGGACTACCGTACTGTGTCTGCTGCTAATATAGACTGGATGATAATGAGATGAAATCAATATATATTATATCACACTAGTACTGCAGCCGGACAGGTAGATATATTTATTATGTAATGACTGATGACGGACCTGCTGGACACTGTCAGCTCAGCAGCACCGCAGACTGCTACAGTAAGCTACTATAGTAGTATGTATAAAGAAGAAAGAAAAAAAAAACCACGGGTAGGTGGTATACAATTATGGATGGACGAGCGACTGCCGACACAGAGGTAGCTACAGCCGTGGACTACCGTACTGTGTCTGCTGCTAATATAGACTGGATGATAATGAGATGAAATCAATATATATATATATATATAAAATATCACTAGTACTGCAGCCGGACAGGTATATATATTTATTATGTAATGACTGATGACGGACCTGCTGGACACTGTCAGCTCAGCAGCACCGCAGACTGCTACAGTAAGCTACTATAGTAGTATGTATAAAGAAGAAAGAAAAAAAAAAAACACGGGTAGGTGGTATACAATTATGGATGGACGAGCGACTGCCGACACAGAGGTAGCTACAGCCGTGGACTACCGTACTGTGTCTGCTGCTAATATAGACTGGATGATAATGAGATAAAATCAATATATATATATATAATATCACTAGTACTGCAGCCGGACAGGTATATATATTTATTATGTAATGACTGATGACGGACCTGCTGGACACAGTCAGCTCAGCAGCACCGCAGACTGCTACAGTAAGCTACTATAGTAGTATGTATAAAGAAGAAAGAAAAAAAAAAAAAACCACGGGTAGGTGGTATACAATATTATATATATATTATATACAATTATATATATATATATATTAAACTGGTGGTGACTGGTGGTCAGGTCACTGGTCACACTATCAGCAACTTGCAAGTAGTACTCCTAAGCAGACAATCACAATATATATTATACTGGTGGTCAGTGTGGTCACAATGGCAGTGTGGCACTCTGGCAGCAAAAGTGTGCACTGTACGTTAT
The DNA here is from genome assembly GCF_028390025.1 of Pseudophryne corroboree. NCBI lineage: Eukaryota > Metazoa > Chordata > Amphibia > Anura > Myobatrachidae > Pseudophryne > Pseudophryne corroboree. The sequence goes on along the minus strand of NC_086445.1, from coordinate 752,201,779 downwards.
ATGTACTCCTGAGTCCTGCTCTCAGACTCTAACTGCTCCCCACTGTCAGTGTCTCCCCCACAAGTCAGATAATATACAGTCACACTATCTATCACTTCAGCAAGTAACTAGTACTCCTCCTAATGCTCCCCAAAATTACTACTGTGTCTCTCTCTACTGTCTCACTCTCTTCTCTATAAACGGAGAGGACGCCAGCCACGTCCTCTCCCTATGAATCTCAATGCACGTGTGAAAATGGCGGCGACGCGCGGCTCCTTATATAGAATCCGAGTCTCGCGATAGAATCCGAGCCTCGCGAGAATCCGACAGCGGGATGATGACGTTCGGGCGCGCTCGGGTTAACCGAGCAAGGCGGGAAGATCCGAGTCGCTCGGCCCCGTGTAAAAAAACATGAAGTTCGGGCGGGTTCGGATTCCGAGGAACCGAACCCGCTCATCCCTACTAAACAACCCTATCCCATAGCAGAAAAAGAAAGGAGATTTTTCTTGCGCTTATTAGCAAGTTACAGCCTCTCGTCCCACACTAAGAAACCTTCACCGTGGTTTTGTCTCTAGAATATACACCAGTAGGGAAAAACGTGAGGAAGAGATGGCGCCACTTGTCACTTCTATAGACACAAAACAATGCTTACACAATGTATTCTCACACGGAGAAATGGATGAATTCAAGTTAGCCTTCCACAGATAAGAATTCTAAAGATATAATAAGAAAACACAAAAAAACAGTGTATTCTAAAAAAATATTGTGGATGGATCTTTAATTGCTTCTTGGTCCCACTCACATGATAGAAATGTTTAATTCACATGTAGAAATCCATAAGCGTGATGAACCCACTTCATAAATATGCACTGAGTATAGAATCCAATTGGCACGCAAGTCCCGGTTCACTCGAGGCGTCCCCACGCTGTCAGGTCCGTTCTCCCCGTTTCCAATCAGTCCAGCACACAGGAGTCCCCGGCTTGAGCGCTTTCGGATAGTATATCTTTAGAATTCTTATCTGTGGAAGGCTAACTTGAATTCATCCATTTCTCCGTGTGAGAATACATTGTGTAAGCATTGTTTTGTGTCTATAGAAGTGACAAGTGGCGCCATCTCTTCCTCACGTTTTTCCCTACTGGTGTAAACCCTATCCCATAGATAACTATCTTATAAAACAGAACTTACGTAAACCTTCCAACACACAAATAGGTATCCGCTCAACCTCCATCCTGACTACCCACCCGTGAAGGTGATGAGGCTGCCACCCGTGAAGGTGGTCCAGCAGATGTAAAACCAGTCAGTGAAGGAGAGCGCACCTAAAATCAACAACCAAATGACCTCAAATTCATTCTTTAATCCAACAAATGTTAACTTGCCGTTCTTTCCTGCCAACAGCAAAGTTCTGTTCTACAGAACTACGCACCGCCACCATACCCCTAACCTACCGAACCAAACACCGAAAACAGATCCTCCAAAAACATAGATAGTCCCTGTCTTGTCAAGTGCACACTATCCGGTCTAAACAAGTAGAAGTGCCGAAACTTGATCCGCTGATGCCAAACCACAGCACCGCCATGGGCCACCACAAACTTAGCCACCGCGGCATTCACCTTCCGGCGAGCCACATCGATCGCTCGACCATCCATCACTCCACGCCAACACAACCGCGGCACCATACAAGACCAGATAAGCCTACAGCCTGGCCAAGCGTGAGAAATTACTTGCAGATCCTGAATAATGGCCAATCGAAGATTCACTGCCTTCCTCCTACCTAGGTCGTTCCCTCCTAAGTGAATCACCAACAGTTTGGGGATGCCAAACCGCCGAACCTGCTCCATAAGCTTCGCTTTCAGGTCATGCCAAAGCAAACCATGCACACCTATCCACCGCACATCATCCGAGCCCACAAAGCAAGGAGCCCCTTGCGTAGCCAAAAATTTGGCTGCCCAATAAACATAGGAATGGCCAATCACCCACACATCACACACATCCACCCGCCAACCTAAAAGGGTTAAACAGATAAACAAATGTGAATATGTGAGGTAAAACCAAGCCCAGCCCAGAACAGGAACCAACTATCAGAACGAGGATCTGCCAAAAAGAAAAAATTTGAATAGAGGACTATAACTTTCCTCTTGAACAAGCTTCAGGCCAATCGAATCAACAGAAAGACACAAAAGGAAAAAACAAAATAACAAAAAGGGGGGTAGGTTAGAGCTGGGAGGGGGGGGGGGTTGGGGGAAACACAGAATAACTTGGCTGGAGGTGAAACGTAAAAACCTGCTGAGGAACTTGTAATTAGATGCCAATTAGCCGAATTGAATAAATTAAGCCAAATCAGTTCGTCAGTTCAGGCAAAAAATCGCGAAGCACTCCAGACTAGAGATGAGCGGGTTCGGTTCCTCGGAATCCGAACCCGCCCGAACGTCAGTTTTTTTTACACGGGGCCGAGCGACTCGGATCTTCCCGCCTTGCTCGGTTAACCCGAGCGCGCCCGAACGTCATCATCCCGCTGACGGATTCTCGCGAGGCTCGGATTCTATCGCGAGACTCGGATTCTATATAAGGAGCCGCGCGTCGCCGCCATTTTCACACGTGCATTGAGATTCATAGGGAGAGGACGTGGCTGGCGTCCTCTCCGTTTATAGAGAAGAGAGTGAGACTAGAGTAGAGAGAGACACAGTAGTAATTTTGGGGAGCATTAGGAGGAGTACTTTAGGAGGAGTACTACTACTTGCTGAAGTGATAGATAGATAGTGTGACTGTATAATGTATATCTGACTTGTGGGGGAGACACTGACAGTGGGGAGCAGTTAGAGTCTGAGAGCAGGACTTGCTGCCAGAGTGCCACACTGCCATTGTGACCACACTGACCACTAGTATAATATATATTGTGATTGTCTGCTTAGGAGTACTACTTGCAAGTTGCTGATAGTGTGACCAGTGACCTGACCACCAGTTTAATAATCACCACCAGTTTAATATATATAATATATATATATAATTGTATATAATATAAATATAATATTGTATACCACCTACCCGTTTTTTTTTTCTTTCTTCTTCTTTATACATACTACTATAGTAGCTTACTGTAGCAGTCTGCGGTGCTGCTGAGCTGACAGTGTCCAGCAGGTCCGTCATCAGTCATTACATAATAAATATATATTATATACCTGTCCGGCTGCAGTACTAGTGATATTATATATATATATATTGATTTCATCTCATTATCATCCAGTCTATATTAGCAGCAGACACAGTACGGTAGTCCACGGCTGTAGCTACCTCTGTGTCGGCAGTCGCTGGTCCATCCATAATTGTATACCACCTACCCGTGGTTTTTTTTTTCTTTCTTCTTTATACATACTACTATAGTAGCTTACTGTAGCAGTCTGCGGTGCTGCTGAGCTGACAGTGTCCAGCAGGTCCGTCATCAGTCATTACATAATAAATATATATTATATACCTGTCCGGCTGCAGTACTAGTGATATTATATATATATATATTGATTTCATCTCATTATCATCCAGTCTATATTAGCAGCAGACACAGTACGGTAGTCCACGGCTGTAGCTACCTCTGTGTCGGCAGTCGCTGGTCCATCCATAATTGTATACCACCTACCCGTGTTTTTTTTTTTTCTTTCTTCTTTATACATACTACTATAGTAGCTTACTGTAGCAGTCTGCGGTGCTGCTGAGCTGACAGTGTCCAGCAGGTCCGCCATCAGTCATTACATAATAAATATATCTACCTGTCAGGCTGCAGTACTAGTGTGATATTATATATATATATATATTGATTTCATCTCATTATCATCCAGTCTATATTAGCAGCAGACACAGTACGGTAGTCCACGGCTGTAGCTACCTCTGTGTCGGCAGTCGCTGGTCCATCCATAATTGTATACCACCTACCCGTGGTTTTTTTTCTTTTCTTTCTTCTTTATACATACTACTATAGTAGCTTACTGTAGCAGTCTGCGGTGCTGCTGAGCTGACAGTGTCCAGCAGGTCCGTCATCAGTCATTACATAATAAATATATATTATATACCTGTCCGGCTGCAGTACTAGTGATATTATATATATATATATATATATTGATTTCATCTCATTATCATCCAGTCTATATTAGCAGCAGACACAGTACGGTAGTCCACGGCTGTAGCTACCTCTGTGTCGGCAGTCGCTGGTCCATCCATAATTGTATACCACCTACCCGTGGTTTTTTTCTTTCTTTCTTCTTTATACATACTACTATAGTAGCTTACTGTAGCAGTCTGCGGTGCTGCTGAGCTGACAGTGTCCAGCAGGTCCGTCATCAGTCATTACATAATAAATATATCTACCTGTCCGGCTGCAGTACTAGTGTGATATTATATATATATATATATATATATTGATTTCATCTCATTATCATCCAGTCTATATTAGCAGCAGACACAGTACGGTAGTCCACGGCTGTAGCTACCTCTGTGTCGGCAGTCGCTGGTCCATCCATAATTGTATACCACCTACCTGTGTTTTTTTTTTTCTTTCTTCTTTATACATACTACTATAGTAGCTTACTGTAGCAGTCTGCGGTGCTGCTGAGCTGACAGTGTCCAGCAGGTCCGTCATCAGTCATTACATAATAAATATGTATTATATACCTGTCCGGCTGCAGTACTAGTGATATTATATATATATTGATTTCATCTCATTATCATCCAGTCTATATTAGCAGCAGACACAGTACGGTAGTCCACGGCTGTAGCTACCTCTGTGTCGGCAGTCGCTCGTCCATCCATAAGTATACTAGTATCCATCCATCTCCATTGTTTACCTGAGGTGCCTTTTAGTTGTGCCTATTAAAATATGGAGAACAAAAATGTTGAGGTTCCAAAATTAGGGAAAGATCAAGATCCACTTCCACCTCGTGCTGAAGCTGCTGCCACTAGTCATGGCCGAGACGATGAAATGCCAGCAACGTCGTCTGCCAAGGCCGATGCCCAATGTCATAGTACAGAGCATGTAAAATCCAAAACACCAAATATCAGTAAAAAAAGGACTCCAAAATCTAAAATAAAATTGTCGGAGGAGAAGCGTAAACTTGCCAATATGCCATTTACCACACGGAGTGGCAAGGAACGGCTGAGGCCCTGGCCTATGTTCATGGCTAGTGGTTCAGCTTCACATGAGGATGGAAGCACTCAGCCTCTTGCTAGAAAAATGAAAAGACTCAAGCTGGCAAAAGCACCGCAAAGAACTGTGCGTTCTTCGAAATCCCAAATCCAAGCCCTTAATTCGCTTAACAAGGATTCACGGGTGGTCAATCTGTTGAAATCAGAGCACTACATTTTCTGATGGTGAGGTGGTTTGTTTAAGTCAGGCACCCGGGGAGACACCTGTTGTCCGTGGGAGGAATATGGCCGTTGACATGCCTGGTGAAAATACCAAAAAAATCAGCTCTTCGGTGTGGAAGTATTTCAACAGAAATGCGGACAACATTTGTCAAGCCGTGTGTTGCCTTTGTCAAGCTGTAATAAGTAGGGGTAAGGACGTTAACCACCTCGGAACATCCTCCCTTATACGTCACCTGCAGCGCATTCATAATAAGTCAGTGACAAGTTCAAAAACTTTGGGCGACAGCGGAAGCAGTCCACTGACCAGTAAATCCCTTCCTCTTGTAACCAAGCTCACGCAAACCACCCCACCAACTCCCTCAGTGTCAATTTCCTCCTTCCCCAGGAATGCCAATAGTCCTGCAGGCCATGTCACTGGCAATTCTGACGAGTCCTCTCCTGCCTGGGATTCCTCCGATGCATCCTTGCGTGTAACGCCTACTGCTGCTGGCGCTGCTGTTGTTGCTGCTGGGAGTCGATGGTCATCCCAGAGGGGAAATCGTAAAACCACTTTTACTACTTCCACCAAGCAATTGACTGTCCAACAGTCCTTTGCGAGGAAGATGAAATATCACAGCAGTCATCCTGCTGCAAAGCGGATAACTGAGGCCTTGGCATCCTGGGTGGTGAGAAACGTGGTTCCTGTATCCATCATTACTGCAGAGCCAACTAGAGACTTGTTGGAGGTACTGTGTCCCCGGTACCAAATACCATCTAGGTTCCATTTCTCTAGGCAGGCGATACCGAAAATGTACACAGACCTCAGAAAAAGAGTCACCAGTGTCCTAAAAAATGCAGCTGTACCCAATGTCCACTTAACCACGGACATGTGGACAAGTGGAGCAGGGCAGGGTCAGGACTATATGACTGTGACAGCCCACTGGGTAGATGTATGGACTCCCGCCGCAAGAACAGCAGCGGCGGCACCAGTAGCAGCATCTCGCAAACGCCAACTCTTTCCTAGGCAGGCTACGCTTTGTATCACCGGTTTCCAGAATACGCACACAGCTGAAAACCTCTTACGGCAACTGAGGAAGATCATCGCGGAATGGCTTACCCCAATTGGACTCTCCTGTGGATTTGTGGCATCGGACAACGCCAGCAATATTGTGTGCGCATTAAATCTGGGCAAATTCCAGCACGTCCCATGTTTTGCACATACCTTGAATTTGGTGGTGCAGAATTTTGTAAAAAACGACAGGGGCGTGCAAGAGATGCTGTCGGTGGCCAGAAGAATTGCAGGACACTTTCGGCGTACAGGCACCACGTACAGAAGACTGGAGCAACACCAAAAACGCCTGAACCTGCCCTTCCATCATCTGAAGCAAGAAGTGGTAACGAGGTGGAATTCAACCCTATATATGCTTCAGAGGTTGGAGGAGCAGCAAAAGGCCATTCAAGCCTATACAATTCAGCACGATATAGGAGGTGGAATGCACCTGTCTCAAGCGCAGTGGAGAATGATTTCAACGTTGTGCAAGGTTCTGCTGCCCTTTGAACTTGCCACACGTGAAGTCAGTTCAGACACTGCCAGCCTGAGTCAGGTCATTCCCCTCATCAGGCTTTTGCAGAAGAAGCTGGAGACATTGAAGGAGGAGCTAACACGGAGCGATTCCGCTAGGCATGTGGGACTTGTGGATGGAGCCCTTAATTCGCTTAACAAGGATTCACGGGTGGTCAATCTGTTGAAATCAGAGCACTACATTTTGGCCACCGTGCTCGATCCTAGATTTAAAACCTACCTTGGATCTCTCTTTCCGGCAGACACAAGTCTGCTGGGGTTCAAAGACCTGCTGGTGAGAAAATTGTCAAGTCAAGCAGAACGCGACCTGTCAACATCTCCTCCTTCACATTCTCCCGCAACTGGGGGTGCGAGGAAAAGGCTCAGAATTCCGAGCCCACCCGCTGGCGGTGATGCAGGGCAGTCTGGAGCGACTGCTGATGCTGACATCTGGTCCGGACTGAAGGACCTGTCAACGATTACGGACATGTCGTCTACTGTCACTGCATATGATTCTCTCCCCATTGAAAGAATGGTGGAGGATTATATGAGTGACCACATCCAAGTAGGCACGTCACACAGTCCGTACTTATACTGGCAGGAAAAAGAGGCCATTTGGAGGCCCTTGCACAAACTGGCTTTATTCTACCTAAGTTGCCCTCCCACAAGTGTGTACTCCGAAAGAGTGTTTAGTGCCGCCGCTCACCTTGTCAGCAATCGGCGTACGAGGTTACTTCCAGAAAATGTGGAGAAGATGATGTTCATTAAAATGAATTATAATCAATTCCTCCGTGGAGACATTGACCAGCAGCAATTGCCTCCACAAAGTATACAGGGAGCTGAGATGGTGGATTCCAGTGGGGACGAATTGATAATCTGTGAGGAGGGGGATGTACACGGTGATATATCGGAGGATGATGATGAGGTGGACATCTTGCCTCTGTAGAGCCAGTTTGTGCAAGGAGAGATTAATTGCTTCTTTTTTGGTGGGGGTCCAAACCAACCCGTCATTTCAGTCACAGTCGTGTGGCAGACCCTGTCACTGAAATGATGGGTTGGTTAAAGTGTGCATGTCCTGTTTATACAACATAAGGGTGGGTGGGAGGGCCCAAGGACAATTCCATCTTGCACCTCTTTTTTCTTTCATTTTTCTTTGCGTCATGTGCTGTTTGGGGAGTGTTTTTTGGAAGGGCCATCCTGCGTGACACTGCAGTGCCACTCCTAGATGGGCCAGGTGTTTGTGTCGGCCACTAGGGTCGCTTATCTTACTCACACAGCTACCTCATTGCGCCTCTTTTTTTCTTTGCGTCATGTGCTGTTTGGGGAGTGTTTTTTGGAAGGGCCATCCTGCGTGACACTGCAGTGCCACTCCTAGATGGGCCAGGTGTTTTTGTCGGCCACTAGGGTTGCTTATCTTACTCACACAGCTACCTCATTGCGCCTCTTTTTTTCTTTGCGTCATGTGCTGTTTGGGGAGTGTTTCTTGGAAGGGCCATCCTGCGTGACACTGCAGTGACACTCCTAGATGGGCCCGGTGTTTGTGTCGGCCACTAGGGTCGCTTATCTTACTCACACAGCTACCTCATTGCGCCTCTTTTTTTCTTTGCGTCATGTGCTGTTTGGGGAGTGTTTTTTGGAAGGGCCATCCTGCGTGACACTGCAGTGCCACTCCTAGATGGAATACAATAAAAAGGAGGAGGGGTATGATCAAAGGCGCCCAAAGTTAACAAAAAACGGGGATTATGAAGGAATCAACATCAAGAAATACCAACATAAGAGGATAAGTGGTGAGAAAATTTCAACGATACTTAGGGATTCTTCAAGCGGATATCATTCAGTCGTCCGTCTATGGTGAAAATACTCAAAGAATATGTAAAACACATTGAGTTTTGGTACGTCCCTAATCCTAAAAGAATTGGTGGCGTGACTCTGTCCTTTCTGCTATCAAGTCCCCCATCCACCAGGGCTTCATTTTCTGGACACCATTTCAGATAGACTTTTTCCTTTAATTTACTACACATTGGTTTTGTTTTATTGTTTTTGTTTTACATATTCTTTGAGGATTTTCACCATAGACGGACGACTGAATGATATCCGCTTGAAGAATCCCTAAGTATCGTTGAAATTTTCTCATCACTTATCCTCTTATGTTGGTATTTCTTGATGTTGATTCCTTCATAATCCCTGTTTTTTGTTAACTTTGGGCGCCTTTGATCATACCCCTCCTCCTTTTTATTGTATTGTATCTTTACCTGTGTTTGGGCAGGTATAGGGGTTTGATTGGGCAGACCTTTGTGCGCCAGAGTTCACTTCACATTTTTTTCTGTACCACTCCTAGATGGGCCCGGTGTTTGTGTCGGCCACTAGGGTCGCTTATCTTACTCACACAGCTACCTCATTGCGCCTCTTTTTTTCTTTGCGTCATGTGCTGTTTGGGGAGTGTTTTTTGGAAGGGCCATCCTGCGTGACACTGCAGTGCCACTCCTAGATGGGCCCGGTGTTTGTGTCGGCCACTAGGGTCGCTTATCTTACTCACACAGCTACCTCATTGCGCCTCTTTTTTTCTTTGCGTCATGTGCTGTTTGGGGAGTGTTTTTTGGAAGGGCCATCCTGCGTGACACTGCAGTGCCACTCCTAGATGGGCCCGGTGTTTGTGTCGGCCACTAGGGTCGCTTATCTTACTCACACAGCTACCTCATTGCGCCTCTTTTTTTCTTTGCGTCATGTGCTGTTTGGGGAGTGTTTTTTGGAAGGGCCATCCTGCGTGACACTGCAGTGCCACTCCTAGATGGGCCAGGTGTTTGTGTCGGCCACTAGGGTCGCTTAGCTTACTCACACAGCTACCTCATTGCGCCTCTTTTTTTCTTTGCGTCATGTGCTGTTTGGGGAGTGTTTTTTGGAAGGGCCATCCTGCGTGACACTGCAGTGCCACTCCTAGATGGGCCCGGTGTTTGTGTCGGCCACTAGGGTCGCTTATCTTACTCACACAGCTACCTCATTGCGCCTCTTTTTTTCTTTGCGTCATGTGCTGTTTGGGGAGTGTTTTTTGGAAGGGCCATCCTGCGTGACACTGCAGTGCCACTCCTAGATGGGCCCGGTGTTTGTGTCGGCCACTAGGGTCGCTTAGCTTAGTCATCCAGCGACCTCGGTGCAAATTTTAGGACTAAAAATAATATTGTGAGGTGTGAGGTATTCAGAATAGACTGAAAATGAGTGGAAATTATGGTTTTTGAGGTTAATAATACTTTGGGATCAAAATGACCCCCAAATTCTATGATTTAAGCTGTTTTTTAGTGTTTTTTGAAAAAAACACCCGAATCCAAAACACACCCGAATCCGACAAAAAAAATTCGGTGAGGTTTTGCCAAAACGCGGTCGAACCCAAAACACGGCCGCGGAACCGAACCCAAAACCAAAACACAAAACCCGAAAAATTTCAAGTGCACATCTCTACTCCAGACCCCCACTGCCAGCAGTGGCGAGTAGCTAGCCATCCGAGTAGGGAGGACAGGGGAGACAAACAATACAGTACGAACACACTGAACTGAAACACACAACGCAGTAACACAAACAACATGTTAGTAGAACCAACTCGCTTATGCAACAACGGGCCGAATGTAACGCTTATAAGCCGCCGACTTCCAGCGGCCCAAAGCCTTAATTTCGTCCACAGCGCGCCCTGCAGATGCTGCGGAAGTGGCGGCCCCGATTCTGAAGGAATGGGACCCAAAGTCCCTAGGCGAGAGGCCCAAACTGGACAGGCAGCGCCGCATCATCCATGTAAATTGGTACTTCGTCAAAGGCGACCCGTCGTAATGCAGGAGCCAAGATCCTTCAGACGAGGGCCTGACCTCCGCATACCGACCAGCCAATGCTACCGGACAACAGTCCCCACCACCCGAAGGTGTCAAAGTGAGCCAATGCCCTCTACCCATCTGATCAGTTTTGGAGCGGCGCAGCCTGCACAGCACGGACCCCCCAGCCACAAAAACATCCGCGCGCCGCATAAAGGCCTCGGTTTTCTTAGAAGCCGCAACCAGCTCAGAAACCCTGAATGCACCATGGAACGCCATGGAAAAGGCCAGCTGAAACAGGAGCGTTTCAAAACGTGAGTCCGCCATCCCCGCCACCGCCCCCTAATAGGGAAGAAAGCAGGGACGCATCAATAGGGTGTCGGCCATCGGGAGGCACCGGAGCCGAACGCGCCCAACCTGTAAGCGCCCTTGCCAGTAGGAAACCCTTCGTAAAATCCGGCATACTCTTCAATTTAGAATAAAAGGATATCCCGGCAAGGTACCGAGAAACCACGGCCCTCGATCTCCCCGTTACGAAGAGTTGCCAAACGAAGTCTAGAAACAAGCTCTGACCCTGCTTACCTCTAGGCCCTTGGCCATGGGAAAAGTCTTCCCACTCCTTCCAGGCCCAGCGGTATCCAGCGAGAGTGGACGGAGCCAAAGACAGCTCCGCTAGCCCTTCCATTCCGCCATGATGACCTGCCAAACATAAGAAGGGCAGGGCAAACCTACCGAATCAGCCTCCAGGGCCAACAAACGGAACCTATCCCTCTGCCCCCTGGACAATGCGTCGGCGATCCCATTATCTACCCCGGGGACATGTTGCACCCGAAACAGAATATTGCAGCGCAAACAGGTTAGCACGAGCCGTGACAACACTCGGAGGACTCGCAGGGCCTTAGCCCTTTGGTTGTTAACCGCGTGCACGACCCCCAAGTTATCGCAGCGGAAGAGAATACTGCGATCGCGCAGTCGCTCCCCCCAAACCTCCAAGGCCACCATGATGGGAAAGAGCTCCAGCAACAACAGGTCGCTGGTCAGCCCCTCCCTCGACCACGACTCCGGCCAAGAGGCCGCGCACCAAGCCCCGTCCAGGTAACAACCGAACCCCGAGGAGCCCGCCGCATCTGTAAACAACTGCAATTCGAAACTATCAACGAGCGGGGCCATCCAGATCCGTACACCATTGAAATCGGCCAGGAACGAAACCCACATAGCGAGGTCCCGCCTAATCTCTGCTGAGAAACGAACAAAATGGTGCGGCCTGGACACCCCGGCCGTGGACCGCTCCAACTTCCGGCAAAAAACCCTGCCCATGGGAATCACCCGACAGGCAAAGTTCAAGCGACCTACGAGGGATTGCGCCTCCCGCAAAGTAACCTTACTTCGACTTGAGCACTGCGCAATGGACTCCCGAAGCTGCACGACCTTGTCCTGAGGCAGCCGGCACGCCCCCGCGACCGTATCGATCTCGATACCTAAAAAGGACAAGCAGGAGAGGGGCCCCTCCGTCTTATCTTCGGCCACCGGGACGCCAAAATGCCCCAGCAATGCTCGCAGGGAGAACAGCAGGAAACCACAGCGAGGAGAATGCGCGGGCCCCATGCACAAAAAATCATCCAGGTAATGGGCAATCCCGCTACCTCCGCAAGAAAACTCCACGCACCAATGCAAAAAGGTGCTGAACTGTTCAAAAAAGGCACACGAAACGGAACACCCCATAGGCAGACACTTGTCAATGAAGTATTCCTTCCCGACGCGGAAACCCATGAATCGAAACGACTCCGGGTGCAAAGGGAGCAAGCGAAAAGCCGATTCAACATCCAGCTTAGCCATGAGGGCCCCCGGGCCACACTCCCGGACCAAGCCCAGAGCATCCTCAAAGGACTGATACACCACCGAACAATCTTCTTGCGAAATTGCATCGTTCACCGAGGACCCCCGATGGATAAGACAAATGCTGAATGAGCCTAAACTTACCCGGAGCCTTTTTGGGCACCACCCCCACCGGGGAAATAATCAAATCCTCGATAGGTGGCTGCGCAAAGGGGCCCGCCATTCTCCCTAGTCGAACCTCCTGTTCCACTTTACCTCGAAGCACGTCAGGGAAATCCCGGGCAGACTGCAGGTTCCTGGCGGCCCGAACTAAAACATCCCCCACCACAGGCAAACGAAAACCCGACGCAAAACCCTCCCGCAGAAATCTTGCGTCGTCTGTGTTTGGGTACCATCCCAACCATTTTAGCATGGCCCCCAAACGAACCGGGGATGGCGCCCTAACTAGCGGCAAGCCCGCCCGTTGCTCTTCCGGCCGGGCCAGCTGCCGCCTTGGCACCAGGACGCCCCCCGCGGAAGCAATTGGAAGCAGGGTGGGATCCGTTACATCGCAAGCAAAGGTGTCGAAAACGACACCGTTGCTCAAGGGGGCACGTGGCATTGTTGAACGCGAAACATTTCCCCTTCGCCGGCGTCTCCTGCGGAGAACGAGCCGCGTTCCAAGGGCGGCGCGGCGGACCCTCCACCGCCGGCCGAAACTGACTCGCCGTTGCGGCCTGCGCCACCGGCGTCCCCTTAGCCACCACCTTCACATCTTGCGCTCGCGTGACCCGCAGCCATACCTCCACGTCCTTGCAACCAAAGTCAATGACGTGTAGGCAATCGTGCTTCTGACGGAACTGCTTGTCATACTGCAGCCACGAATCGTCCGTAGACTGACGCTGCATGTCATGCACGAGGTGAATATACCTGATGACGTTCATGTGTTCATCAGGGCGATCCTCCAAGTAGCACGCCGCGAAGACACAGAAACCCGCCAACCAGTTGTCATACGAGCGGAAGGCCTCCGCCCCAATACCGCCCTTCGCGAGCGCTTCCTTACCTTCCCTCTTGGTGTCTTCTGTCAACGTAAAAAGGTCGACATATTCCCCCCCGTCTAATCTTCCTCCTGCAACTCTCCCGCAATCCCCGCAAGACTGCCGTGTACTCGCAGCGAACCACGCCCGGCAAATTACGCCTCCTCCTTTCCCGGCGAGAACTGCTACTACTCTTCCGAGACCGCTTATCCCGGTGCCGCGCCTCACGCCGCGCGTACTTGATAGCCCTCTTCCTAGCCTTAGCGGTGCTACTAACCGCAGACTGCCACGAAGAAGAAGAAGAGGAAGATCTACTCGACGTACTGCCGTACGAGGAAGAAGAGGACCCCTACGATAAAGCAACTGTATCGGTGTCCCACTCACCGGTCGGCCCGCTTCCTGGAGGTGACACGTCCGCCACGACCGGCTCCTCCTCCCGATCGTCCCCCGTATCCGAACCTGCAAAAGAAGGGAAAACCGCCGCGGGTGCCGAAGCCCCCCCTGGCGGGGATGAAAGCAGACGCCCCCGCGGCCGACGGGGCAGCGCCACCCAGCAGCGAAGCGGCTGAGCCCATAACGCAACACGCTTGCAGGAACTGCGCCATAGCGGGGCCAGAAACACTAGGGGAAACGGCCGCATCGACCGCGGCAGGAGTCACGGACACGCCACCCGGGGACAGCGTGAATGCCGCCGCCATTGCCGACACTGCCGCCGTAACGGCAGAGGGATCCGGAGCCGCAGCCCCAACGGACCCCCCGCTCCCTGGGTCCGCAGCAGGGACGGTCCTCGCGCCGCCACTGCGCCGACCCGGGCGGCCCCGACTGGGGCCAGCGCCAGACGGCCGCCGTGCCCCCGCATTATTGCGTGAAGCACCAGCCGCCCCCACATTGCCACGGCCCCCACCGCCCCCGCCCACCGGGAGAACCGGATGGCCACCGCTCCCAGACCCCTCCCCTCCACTCCTGTCCCCCACAGCAACGGAAGCAGAAACCAGGGAGCCCCCCCCGCTGGAGTGGGGAAAGCCCCCAGGAGGCACAAGCGCCACACGTGCATGCGGGCGCGCCCGCGAATCAGCAGCTGCCTGGCAGGGGCGGCCAGTGGAAAAGCCATGGGCCGCAGCCCTGAAACCAACCCCCTGAAGCAGTGGTGATCCTCCATCCCCCACATCCCTTCTTGTCTGCACGACTCTTAGTGGTGGAGGGCGCGGGGACCGCGCGCGCGTCCCCGAGCCGCCGCAGCCGGAGAGGGATTACCGCCAGCGGGCACCTCCGCTGGCTCCCCCATACGGCCGCCCGACCGCGTCCTCCGCCACCCCGGAACCTCGTCCCCCCGTAGCCGCCGCTGCGCCGGGAGAAACCCCCGGCGCCCGCAGCACCGCCAGCACAGGAGCGGACGCCTGTGCCGCTGCGCACGCCCGTGGACGGGCACCCGCGGCAGCGTCCAGGGACAGAGCCTCGGGCGTGAGCGCAGCGCCACGGCCCGGGGCACGGGATGAAGAGGGGGCAGGAGAAGCATACCGCAAAGGGGGACCAGAGGAGCGGCGGGGATGGGACATGGCGGCCAAATCGATAAAAATGATGGCCACAGAGAGGGGGTGGGGGCACCAGATGCAATGTGGCACAATATAAAAGCCGGCAGTGCTTTAACACAGCAACAATGCAAGCAGCACAAAAAACACAGGAGCACTCACCCCTACCACGACAAAAGCAGAAGAGGCTGACCCAGCCCCTTTCTCAGGCTTAAGAACCCATTCCACCTACCCCCAACATTCATTCCTATTGGCTAACAATAATACTCCCATAATGCCTTACCGTCCTGCCCCCAAAGGGAGTGTGGCCTGCAAAAGGGGGCGTGGCTTCGTGGGAGGACCCGCAATCGTGAGTCACGCCCCCGTTTTCGTCACTGAAGGGGCATGCCCAGCGCTCTGTGAGCTGCTGGCATGCCCCCTCTCCCTCTGTCTCCAATAAATTGACGCTGTGCGCATGCTAAGCAGGGCAGCGAGAGACAGAGCCTCCCAACTGCCCCCCCCCCCACCGCGTGACACTCCCCAAAAAACGGGACTGTCCCGCGAAAATCGGGACAGTTGGGAGGTATGCATACATTACATGGGAATACTATTATCAGCAGTACATGCATATATGACATGGGGATACTATTATCAGCAGTACATACATATATTACATGGGGATACTATTATCAGCATTACATACATTACATGGGAATACTATTATCAGCAGTACATGCATATATTACATGATAAAGCTCAATATTTATCGTATATACAACCCTTTATGAGGTCTAAGAACACTGTACGCTGTTTACTTAAGAAGTACCGTAAGGGTACGCAAGTTGCGTAACGATCGCTCAGCCGTAGGCGAGACGCTCAAGCGTCACGTTCGCTCACGGCCCAGGGATCACAGACAAGCACTCTGTTGGCTATGACTAACGTAATGATTCGCTATGGCGTAGCGGACGCTCGAGACCACGAGGAGATCACCAGCGGCGCAGACGCTCACAACGCTATACCTTTATGTCTAAAACCTTTTATTAATGAAATACACAGAATACCTTAATGTGAATACAGGGTGTAAGTGCAACCTTATGTAACCTGACTAACTACAAAGCTGCTTGAGCGTCACCGACGCTCAAGTGAACACTTAAAACTATGAGAAAATACACAGATACTGGTTTAGGGTCCAAAGCCTATTATCTGTATTATAACTATTATAATTGCAAAAAGAATCACAGTACAAATGATACACTACAATATAACAGAGACTTCCTAACCAAATAACTACACAAGAAATACAATACAATGCTATGCTGATCTAATACAATACAATACTAGTCAATGGGAGATACGAGAGAAGGAAAAGAGAGAGAGAGAGAGAGAGAGAGAGAGAGAGAGAGAGAGAGAGAGATATGAGAGAAATGGCTCACAGAAAGACAATGATTACGGAGAGAAACTTACGCACAAGGGTAAACGATCGCATGCGCCTGGACATCCAGCACCCGATTTTCAGCAATGAGAACCGTTGAAGAGTGAGAGCTGGATGTGGTCGGCCTGCCTATTTATGCCCCACACACAATGCAATCTTACAGTCCCTACAATCCCATTGTCCATTGGACGTCGGAATTCGGCCCTGCATCATAACAAAAGGTCATAGGTTGATTCATACAGGTGGGCTGTGACGATCTCAAACAGCTCAGGTGGGTGGGGAACTAGGTTTCCCGCCGCATACCTGAGTATGAGTAAATAGTAGAAATGGACATAAACTTCTTATGTCCATAACTATTCGCACGAGCGATTAATACGCTCCAAACCAACACCGGAATATTGCTATTTAAATACTCTTCCGATGGGTACCAAACACTACTGCATGACTCCTGTTAGACCCTTCCTACGATACAAAGAGGGATTCCTCAGCTCAGGGACATTCTATATTAACCAAACTTTCAGAATCTATCAAAGGGACCATGATCTACAAACTACATTATTACTGAAAATATGTAACGAATGAGTCGCACGCTACGATTACATAAACTCTACCGTAAATACGCATACCGTGCGCCCGCGGGTGCACGCTATTGCGGGTATGCGCCTTCACGGGAGAGCGTACGCATGCGCAGCGCAGACCAGTGTGCGGTGCAAATATGGCAACGTGCATAGAGATATTTTTCTGACTTTGACAGTCCACCCTTTGGCAGTCAATAATAACTGCCACTTCCTGAAAACATTTCAAAAGGAGAAAAATATATGTCAGGGGTTAATTCATTTCCATGGTTGGGTAAGGGAGGAGAGAGGAGTAGGTGTGAAGAGGGTATGACCTAGTGTGATAGCAGAAGCATGTGTGTATGAGTCCATGTTTGGGGGGTCATGTATCATCGTGCCGTACGTGTTGTAAATCAAGCTTCGAGGTATTGCGAAGTATACATTTGAATTCCTTCTTATCCCGTGGTACAGGTCTGTGGATGGGCTGTCAAACTTTACCGAGCTCATTTCGGCTTTTAGTTGTAACAAAATGGGGATGCACATTTTAGTTGATGATACATGGATGGGGGAAGTATGTGGTTGCTGATATCTGTGCCTGTATTCCCTATCGACTTATGTGTGTCATTACCTGAGGGTTATAGAAATGAAGAAAAGACATAATTACGGTAGATGCGGTGGTATTCTATGTCAGGGAAATGTACATCTGTTGTTGAAGCTTTGTTCGGTATCTGTTGAGAGTCGTCTTCTTTGCGCTGTATTGCTCCTTGGGCAGGAGCAAATAGCTTTGTCAGTGCCATCAGATTTACAAAAATGTTGGGCTAGCGTGAGTTTAAAAATACTAGGGAAACTGGGGATCCATGGCAAAGTTCATCAAGTGTCCATATCATAGGTTGTCAAAACTTCATCTTTGGTGCTTGTCTGTTGTCTGTATAGTGTCTCGTCAACTTCCTCGTCCAAGGGGGTCTCTGTATTCGCCTTTGCTTGTTGGCTTGGTTGATCTTGGAAAACTGCGCCTCCATCATCATAATCGGAACCCATTCCAGAACCTCTCTCGACCTCTATGGTACTCTCGCCGGAACAGACTGCTCTGGTCAACATCATGGTTAACATCAAAATCCGGATCACAGTCTCTTGGGGCAAGTCCATCTTTGAGGAGGAAATAGAGAAGAATGAGAAGGGGGAAAAAGAAATTTTTAAGGGAGAGGGGGATGGGAAGTGGAGAAAACAATAAAAGGGAGAAGGGGGTCAACAACTGCTTTCGGTCTTCAAGGCTCAGGTGCCGCCTCAGTCCTCCTGGAACAGACACTCCAGTGATACAACCTCTACCGTCTGTTCCTTATCACGGGACTTCTCTGGATCAGCAACCTTTTTGCAGTGGGATGAATGGACCCAAGTCTCTCTCTCAGCAACCTTCAATGCTGTGGTGCTAGTCAATAAGACCTGGTATGGTCCTTCCCATCTATCAATAAGACAACCTGAGCGTAGAAAATTTCGTATCATTACATAATCCCCAGGTTCAATGTCATGACAATTACTACCTGGTAAATCAGGAATCACCAACTTCAGATTATCATTTTGATTCCTCAACTGCTTACTCATGTTAATCAAGTACTTTACAGTTACTTCATTGTTACATTTCAAATCATCCTGAGGGTTAATCATGACATGCGGTTGTCGACCAAACAAGATTTCAAAAGGGGACAGATTAAGAGGGGACCTGGGAGTGGTTCTGATACTGTACAATACAATGGGTAAAGCTTCTGGCCATGTCAATCCTGTCTCTGCCATCACTTTACTCAATTTATTTTTAATAGTGCTGTTCACTCTTTCGACCTTCGCACTCGCCTGTGGACGGTACGGAGTGTGCAGCTTGCTATCAATTCCCATCAACTTACACATTCCTTGAAAGACATCACCTGTAAAATGGGTACCCCTATCACTTTCAATGATTCTAGGGATACCATATCTACATACAAATTCCTGCACAATTTTCTTAGCTGTAAACATAGCGGTATTTGTAGCTGCTGGAAATGCTTCGACCCAATTCGAGAAAACATCTATACAAACAAGTACATATTTCAAATTTCGACATGGGGGTAATTGAATGAAGTCAATTTGTACTACCTGGAAAGGGCCGCCGGCAGGTGGGATATGGGATGGTTCTGTAGGTATTGCTTTTCCAACATTCTTTCTCAGACAGGTAAGGCATGACATTGCTCTTTTACCCGCATGAGAGGAGAATCCTGGGGCGCACCAGTATGCTCTTACCAATTTGCACATCCCCTCCTTGCCTAGATGAGTCAGCCCGTGAGCTGCTTCAGCCAGACATGGAAGATATGCTCTGGGGGCCACTGGTTTACCATGTCCATCCGTCCAGAGCCCTGAGGACTCCTGGCCATATCCCTTTGCCTTCCAGACTGCTCTTTCCTGTGTGGAACACAAATTCTGCATCTCACACAACTTCTGTGTGTTGATGGTATTAAATACCATCAGTTGTGTGGTGTCTGTCTGTATGGGGGTAGCAGCTGCAAGCTTAGCTGCTTCGTCTGCTCGGCTGTTACCAAGTGACACTGGGTCTTGACTATATGTGTGTGCTTTACATTTGATAACAGCCACTCTGTCGGGTTCCTGTATCGCTGTTAGAAGCCTTTTTATGTGAGTTGCGTGCGCTACCGGTGTACCAGCTGCCGTCATGAAATTTCTGAGGCGCCATAGGGCTCCGAAATCATGGACTACCCCGAAGGCGTATCTAGAATCGGTGTAGATATTGGCTGACTTACCCTTAGCCAATTCACATGCTCTGGTTAGGGCGACCAGTTCAGCAATCTGGGCTGAGTGAGGTGGGCCTAGCGGTTCCGCTTCTATGGTGTCTTGGTCATCTACGACTGCGTATCCAGTACACAAGTCTCCCGAGTCTGACTGTCTGTGACAACTACCGTCCGTGTAGAACGTGAGTTCTGCATCTTCCAGTGGGTTGTCACTGATGTCAGGCCTTGCGGTAAAATTTTGGGTCAAATATTCCATACAATCATGTGTATCTTCCTTTGTATTGAATCCTCCTTCCCCAGCACTCTCACCTTCCTCCCTTTGTGCCTGACCAGGCACACCTGGGAGATATGTTGCAGGATTTAATGCACTGCATCTCCTTATGGTGATGTTTACGGGGGCCATTAGTGCCAATTCCCATCTTGTAAACCTCGCTGATGAGACGTGTCTGGTTTGGGCAGAATTCAATAAGGCTGATACTGCATGTGGCGTATGGATTGTGAGGTTGTGGCCTAGCACGACGTCTTCGCTTTTTGTCACTAGCAATGCTATCGCAGCAACGCTTCGCAAGCATGTGGGGAGGGATCGCGCTACCGTGTCTAGCTGAGCGCTGTAGTATGCAACTGGCCTGCTGGCATCACCGTGTTTTTGGGTTAGTACACCTGCTGCGCAACCAGCACTTTCTGTTCCGTATAGTTCAAAGGGTTTCCCATAGTCTGGCATACCTAGTGCTGGCGCCTGCGTTAGGCACTGTTTGAGTCTCTCAAATGCTGTTTCGGATTCGTCTGTATGCGAGATCCTATCAGGTTTGTTTGAGGAGACCATTTCCTGCAAAGGTAACGCCAATATGGAAAACCCTGGGATCCAATTACGGCAATACCCACACATTCCTAAAAACGTCCTGATCTGTTGCTGGGTTTGTGGCAGTGTCATGTCTCTAATTGCTTGGATTCTATCAGTGGTCAGGTGTCTCAGTCCTTGTGTTAGACAGTGTCCCAAATATTTTACCTTAGTTTGGCATAATTGCAACTTGTCTTTGGACACCTTGTGTCCGGTGTCTGAAAGATGAAACAGGAGCTGTTTCGTATCCTTCAGAGATGCTTCCAGTGAATCTGAACACAGTAATAAATCGTCCACATACTGTATCAATACTGATCCACTGTCTGGTTGGAAAGACTGTAAACAATCATGCAAAGCCTGAGAAAATATACTTGGACTATCTATGAAACCTTGGGGTAATCGAGTCCACGTGTATTGGACTCCTCTGTATGTGAATGCAAACAAATATTGGCTGTCGGGGTGCAGAGGTACCGAAAAGAAAGCGGAGCAGAGGTCAATAACAGTGAAAAATTTGGCAGTGGGAGGGATTTGCATTAGGATGACAGCTGGATTTGGCACTACGGGGAACTGACTCTCAACTATTTTGTTAATCCCCCTTAGATCCTGCACTAGCCTGTAACCCCTCCCCCCACTCTTCTTAACAGGGAAGATGGGACTATTGGCAGTGCTGGACATTCTTACTAGAATGCCCTGTTGTAGCAAGCGCTCTATTACTGGGTAAACTCCTAACTCCACCTCTGGCTTCAGAGGATATTGTGGGATTTTTGGAGCTATCCTACCATCTTTTACTTGTACCACTACTGGAGCTACGTTTGCCATTAATCCAGTGTCCTGTCCGTCTTTTGTCCAAAGTGACTCTGGTATCTGAGATGTCATCTCTTCTATTTGGGATGGATTCCTATTTGTCATAATGGTATGTGACATTAATTTTGATGGGGAGTCTAACATGTCTCGCACTTCCTGAGCGTGTTTCTCAGGTATGTCCAAGAATACACCTTCAGGAGTACAATAAATGATGCACCCCATTTTACACAGTAAGTCTCTTCCCAGGAGATTGGTTGGTGCCGATGCAGCCAGCAAAAAGGAATGCTTGGTATGCAAAGGCCCTATTGTAATCTCGGCTGGTTTGCTAACAGGGTAGTGCTGGACTACTCCTGTTACTCCCATGGCTGGAATTGTCCTACCAGTGGTTCTCATGCCCACTGTCGAATTTATCACTGACTTGGCCGCCCCTGTGTCTACAAGAAAGTTTAAAGTTTTACCAGCTACATTGATTGCGACCTCGGGTTCACTTTCAAGGTTGGCAATCAATTTCACCGGCTGCAGATTACAGGTATGGCCACACCCCTATTGGGTATGGTGACCTCCCTGAATCTCGCTGGCAGCAACTATTTGTGAGGGAGATAGTTGGGAACTACCAGAGGCATGCCAGTCTCTGTTTGGGGGATATCTTTTTGTTTCCCCTGTATGTGGCTCATAACTCCGTTTCTGCGGACCTTGCTCCCAATGTCGTGTGTCGTGTCGTTGTCTAGGGGTTTGGTATGAGTTTCGTGGATTCTTTACTCTACAATCTCGTGCCATGTGTCCCTGTTTGTGACAAGAATAACAAGTAACCATACTTGACTTACCCACAGGATTTGGTGATACAAACAAAGGCTGCTGTCACGATCCGGGTATCTGGACGCCATTACTTACCCTTCAGATGCCTCCTAAGGCGGGCTCAGCGTTCCAGGACCGGATTCCGCTGTTCCTGAGTTTCCACATACAGAGTGGTCTTTTCATCAGCCGCGGCCTCCGCTGTGCCCGCGTGGTTAAATGTGCATCTATCAGCCTGGCGTCTCCTGTCTCCGGTGGCCGGCGCCGCCATTACTGTTTCCCAGACCACATGGATTACAAACCAAACTTCCCTCCAAGTGTCTGCATGGGCGCAGCCATCTTGGATTCTGTCATCTGATCATTTCCACCAATCTGCTGTCTGTGTTGTTGATTTGCATAATTGCCTAGCCAACCCCTTCCTTGCTGCAGGTATAAGTAAGCTGTACCTGAGCAAGGAAGACGTCAGTGCTTTGGTTGTCAAACCTAGTTCCTGTTTGTCTCTCTTCTATGATTGTCTTCCAGGTTCCAGCTCCTGTCTCAAGACTTCCACCATAGAGACCCGCACCAGCATTCCACCTGCGGTGTAGCCTGACTCTCCAATCCATTGTGGATTCATCTGTTTCCAGCTACAACACTACCTGCTTCCAGCCTCAGCTTCCAGCAGAGTACAGCTTCCCTTAAAGGGCCGGTGTCCTTTCTACACTTTACCACTCTCCACCGGAATTATTATTTCTCCGCTCTCAAGTTCTACATTTCAGTTCACATTTCATCGCTCCCAAAGTTCATTTATTATTTAACTGGTTCCAGCCAGTATCCACTCCGTGCTAACAACAGTCTGGTTCCAGCCAGTATCCACAGCAGCTGTTTTACCTTCAGCAACCCAGCTCTTCCTGGAACACCAGCTGGTATAATCCTGGGTTATCTCCATTGCTACAGCCGGGCCTGGTAAGGACTTTCCATCTAGAAGATCATAAGAACTATCTCACACTACCAGTGCCCTGTGGCTCCTGCCATGCTGTAGTACTCAGGAACTGTATTTATTCTTTGCTGACTTTTACGTTTTCTTTTATTGCTGCTGTGATGCGGAGTTGTCATAATAAACATCATTGACTTTTATCTAAGTTGTCGTGGTCACGCCTTCGGGCAGTTATTATTCATGTTACTTACATGTCCAGGGGTCTGATACAACCTCCCAGGTTCCGGTACATCTCAGCCCCTACAACTGAGGCTGCCTCCCGTCAGCTCAGGCCCTCAGTTGTGACAGTAAGCACTGACCTAATGAATCCAGCCGGAGACCAGGATCAAGCGGCCAGGCCGATGCAAGAACTGGCAGCCCGACTAGAACATCAGGAGGCTGCACAGGGCCACATCATCCGCTGTCTCCAGGATCTCTCTACTCGGCTGGATGGGATTCAGACAACTCTCCGTGGATCAGGCGCGTCTGGTGCGTCAACCACAGTGACTCCAGCTATAACCCCACCCACCTTACCCATTTCTGCTCCACGTCTTCATCTTCCAACGCCAGCAAAATTTGACGGATCTCCAAGATTCTGCAGGGGATTTCTCAACCAGTGTGAGATTCAGTTTGAGCTACAACCTGGCAATTTTCCCAGTGACCGTACAAAAATTGCCTACATTATTTCTCTTCTCAGTGGCTCAGCCCTTGATTGGGCATCACCGTTATGGGAGAGGTCCGACACCCTGCTATCTTCTTACACTGCATTTGTGTCAACATTCAGGCGCATCTTCGACGAGCCAGGCCGGGTAACTTCAGCTTCGTCTGAGATTCTCCGTTTACGCCAGGAATCACGTACTGTAGGACAATATCTTATACAGTTCCAGATCCTGGCATCCGAACTGGCATGGAACGACGAGGCCCTGTATGCTGCATTCTGGCATGGTTTATCCGAGCGTATTAAAGATGAGTTAGCTACCAGAGACTTACCCTCCAAGTTAGATGAGCTAATCTCACTTTGTACGAAAGTTGACTTGCGTTTCAGAGAGAGAGCAACTGAGCGTGGAAGATCATCTGCTCCAAAATCTTCTACTCCTCCTCCTCGCCAACTGTCACCAACTACAGATGAACCCATGCAAATTGGCCGTTCCCGTTTAACTCCTGCTGAGCGCCGAAGACGTCTCTCCGAGTTTCTCTGTCTGTATTGTGCAGCTCCGTCTCACACCATTAATGCCTGTCCCAAACGTCCGGGAAACTCCAAATCCTAGCTCGCCAAGGAGAGGGCCGGCTAGGAGTAATGATCTCCTCTCCATCTCCTCAAGATTGTAACCTCCCAGTCTCGCTTCAAGTTGCTCAACGTTATCAGAACGTCATTGCCCTCCTGGATTCCGGAGCAGCTGGGAACTTTATTACTGAAGCCTATGTTAAACGGTGGTCCCTACCCACCGAGAGACTTCCTTCGTCCTTTTCCTTAACTGCTGTGGATGGCAGTAAAATTTTTGATACAGTTATTTCTCTAAGGACTCTACCAGTTCGTCTGAGAGTGGGAGTTCTTCATTCCGAACTTATTTCATTTTTAGTGATTCCAAGAGCCACACATCCTGTGGTCCTGGGCCTTCCATGGCTCCGTCTTCACAATCCTACAATTGATTGGACGACTACGCAAATCCTGGCATGGGGTTCCTCCTGTACTAAGACATGTTTGTTTAAAGTGTTGCCTGTCTGTTCTTCCTCCCCCAGGTCGTCTGATGTTCCACCTCCTCCATATCAAGATTTCACGGATGTGTTCAGTAAAGCTTCTGCTGATATCCTTCCTCCTCATAGAGAATGGGACTGCCCGATTGATCTCGTTCCAGGGAAGGTTCCACCTCGAGGCCGAACTTATCCGTTGTCTCTCCCCGAGACACATTCTATGGAGGAATACATTAAAGAGAACCTAGCAAAGGGGTTCATTCGACCTTCTTCTTCTCCAGCCGGCGCAGGCTTCTTTTTTGTAAAGAAGAAAGATGGTGGTCTGCGGCCGTGCATCGACTACAGAGGTTTGAACGACATTACCATCAAGAACCGCTATCCTTTACCCCTGATTACTGAGCTCTTTGACAGAGTTAGCGGAGCTACCATCTTTACAAAGCTGGACCTGAGAGGTGCATACAATCTCATCCGGATCCGTGAGGGTGACGAGTGGAAGACCGCATTTAACACCCGTGACGGACATTATGAGTACCTCGTCATGCCCTTCGGATTGAGCAATGCTCCAGCTGTCTTCCAGCATTTCGTCAATGAGATCTTCAGAGACATTCTATACCGTCATGTCGTGGTCTATCTAGATGATATCCTCATTTTTGCCAACGATTTAGAGGAACATCGTTTCTGGGTAAAGGAGGTTCTGTCCCGTCTCCGTGTCAATCATCTCTACTGCAAATTAGAGAAATGCGTCTTTGAAGTCAAGTCCATTCCGTTTCTAGGGTACATTGTGTCCGGTTCCGGACTAGAGATGGATCCTGAGAAACTACAAGCAATCCAGAATTGGCCGGTACCCTTAACCCTCAAAGGGGTCCAGAGGTTCTTAGGGTTCGCCAATTATTACCGAAAGTTTATACGAGACTTTTCCACCATTGTGGCGCCTATTACTGCTTTCACCAAGAAGGGTGCTAACCCGTCCAAGTGGTCTGAAGAAGCCATGCAAGCTTTTCATCTTTTAAAACAGAGGTTCATCTCTGCACCTGTCCTGAAACAGCCTGACATCGACTCTCCTTTCATCTTAGAGGTGGATGCCTCCTCCGTTGGAGTAGGAGCGGTGTTATCTCAGAGGGCTAAAGATGGTCATTTACATCCTTGCAGTTTCTTCTCACGGAAGTTCTCCCCAGCGGAGCGCAACTATGCCATTGGCGACCAGGAGTTGCTAGCCATCAAGCTCGCTCTAGAGGAGTGGAGATATTTGTTGGAGGGAGCTTCTCATTCAATCACCATCCTTACAGACCACAAGAACCTTCTATATCTAAAAGGCGCACAATGTCTCAACCCTCGTCAGGCCAGATGGGCACTTTTCTTTTCCAGGTTCGACTTTAAACTCCAGTTCTGTCCGGGCTCTCAGAATCGCAAGGCCGATGCCCTTTCCCGCTCATGGGAGCAAGAAAATGAGTCAGAGTCTTCAGACAAGCATCCTATTATAAATCCGTTGGCATTCTCCACGGTAGGGATGGACTCTACGCCCCCATCAGGGAAAAGTTTTGTGAAGCCGACACTAAGGAAGAAGCTCATGCATTGGGCCCATGCTTCCCGTTTTGCCGGACATACAGGTATCCAAAAAACCCTGGAGTTTATCTCTAGGTCCTATTGGTGGCCAACTCTGAAAAAGGACGTTTTGGAGTTTATTGCATCTTGCCCAAAGTGTGCTCAACATAAAGTATCCCGCCAGTCGCCTGCGGGGCAACTGGTTCCACTATCTGTTCCCCGTCGACCATGGACCCATTTGTCGATGGATTTTATTACAGATTTGCCCATGTGCAACAAGTTCAATACCATCTGGGTGGTAGTTGACCGGTTCACCAAGATGGCACACTTCATTCCTCTCACCGGTCTTCCGTCAGCTTCCAAGTTGGCTCAAGTATTCATACAAGAGATCTTCCGACTCCACGGTCTTCCAGAAGAAATTATCTCAGATCGAGGAGTTCAATTCACAGCCAAATTCTGGCGAAGTTTATGTCAAGTCCTCCAAGTCAAGTTAAAGTTTTCCACGGCTTACCATCCTCAGACCAATGGTCAAACTGAGAGGGTGAATCAGGACTTGGAGGCCTTCCTCCGCATCTATGTGTCCTCCTCTCAAGATGACTGGGTTCAATTACTTCCCTGGGCCGAGTTCTGTCATAACAACCAGTATCATTCTTCATCTTCTTCAACACCATTCTTCACCAACTTTGGATTCCACCCTAAAGTCCCTGAGTTCCAACCGCTTCCAGCAACTTCTGTTCCCGCAGTGGATATCACCTTGCATCAGTTTGCCAATATCTGGAAGAGCGTACGATCAGCTCTGCTCAAGGCATCGTTCAGGTACAAGAAGTTTGCGGATAAGAAGCGTCGAGCAGTTCCTGCTCTCAAGGTGGGTGATCGGGTATGGTTATCCACGAAGAATTTGAGGTTAAGAGTTCCCAGTATGAAGTTTGCACCTCGCTACATCGGTCCTTTCAAAATTGATCAAGTCATCAATCCTGTTGCTTACAGACTCCAGTTACCTCCCTTCTTAAAAATACCCAGGACATTCCATGTTTCCCTGTTGAAACCGCTAATCTTGAATCGGTTTCATTCCTCACTTCCACCAACTCCGAAAGTCCAAACTCAACGAGGCGTTGAGTATGAAGTGGCCAAGATCCTGGACTCACGTCACCGTTACGGTCAACTTCAGTATCTCATTGACTGGAAGGGCTATGGTCCTGAAGAACGCTCTTGGACCAATGCCTCTGACGTCCATGCTCCTGCCTTGGTCCGAAATTTCCACGCAAAGTTTCCTTTAAAGCCTAAGAAGTGTCCTGGGGCCACTCCTAAAGGGGGGGGTGCTGTCACGATCCGGGTATCT
Source organism: Pseudophryne corroboree (assembly GCF_028390025.1). Lineage (NCBI taxonomy): Eukaryota > Metazoa > Chordata > Amphibia > Anura > Myobatrachidae > Pseudophryne > Pseudophryne corroboree. The sequence continues at coordinate 752,174,041 of NC_086445.1, read as the reverse complement.
GGACGCCATTACTTACCCTTCAGATGCCTCCTAAGGCGGGCTCAGCGTTCCAGGACCGGATTCCGCTGTTCCTGAGTTTCCACATACAGAGTGGTCTTTTCATCAGCCGCGGCCTCCGCTGTGCCCGCGTGGTTAAATGTGCATCTATCAGCCTGGCGTCTCCTGTCTCCGGTGGCCGGCGCCGCCATTACTGTTTCCCAGACCACATGGATTACAAACCAAACTTCCCTCCAAGTGTCTGCATGGGCGCAGCCATCTTGGATTCTGTCATCTGATCATTTCCACCAATCTGCTGTCTGTGTTGTTGATTTGCATAATTGCCTAGCCAACCCCTTCCTTGCTGCAGGTATAAGTAAGCTGTACCTGAGCAAGGAAGACGTCAGTGCTTTGGTTGTCAAACCTAGTTCCTGTTTGTCTCTCTTCTATGATTGTCTTCCAGGTTCCAGCTCCTGTCTCAAGACTTCCACCATAGAGACCCGCACCAGCATTCCACCTGCGGTGTAGCCTGACTCTCCAATCCATTGTGGATTCATCTGTTTCCAGCTACAACACTACCTGCTTCCAGCCTCAGCTTCCAGCAGAGTACAGCTTCCCTTAAAGGGCCGGTGTCCTTTCTACACTTTACCACTCTCCACCGGAATTATTATTTCTCCGCTCTCAAGTTCTACATTTCAGTTCACATTTCATCGCTCCCAAAGTTCATTTATTATTTAACTGGTTCCAGCCAGTATCCACTCCGTGCTAACAACAGTCTGGTTCCAGCCAGTATCCACAGCAGCTGTTTTACCTTCAGCAACCCAGCTCTTCCTGGAACACCAGCTGGTATAATCCTGGGTTATCTCCATTGCTACAGCCGGGCCTGGTAAGGACTTTCCATCTAGAAGATCATAAGAACTATCTCACACTACCAGTGCCCTGTGGCTCCTGCCATGCTGTAGTACTCAGGAACTGTATTTATTCTTTGCTGACTTTTACGTTTTCTTTTATTGCTGCTGTGATGCGGAGTTGTCATAATAAACATCATTGACTTTTATCTAAGTTGTCGTGGTCACGCCTTCGGGCAGTTATTATTCATGTTACTTACATGTCCAGGGGTCTGATACAACCTCCCAGGTTCCGGTACATCTCAGCCCCTACAACTGAGGCTGCCTCCCGTCAGCTCAGGCCCTCAGTTGTGACAGCTGCCTTGTGGTCAGAGCCTGTATACTTACTGACATTAATTTGTCACCTTGTTGTTCCCTGTGTCTGGTGATGTTTCTGTCGTGATCAATAGCAGCCTCTCTCAAAGTAGCCACAGACAGACCTCGCCAACATGGTTGCGTGGTCTGTACCCTAGTCTTCAATGACTCTTTTAAACCATCCATCAGTACCGATACTGCTACTTCCCGATGGTTTGTGTCTGTTTTAATGTCCTCTATACCTGTGTATTTTGCCATTTCTAATAATGCTCTGTGAAAATACTCTGCAGCTGTCTCTGACTCCTTCTGTTTAATGGAGAATATCTTATTCCATTTAGCTACTGCTGGGAAATACTCTTTTAGCTGCAAGTTTATTCTTTTCACATTATCTTGGTTGTACACATCTGTAAGAGGTACATCATGATCTAGTCCGCAATCAGCCAAAAACTGAGTTGCGTCGACATTTGAGGGTAAACATGCTCTCAGCAATATCTGCCAGTCTTTATTGTTGGGCTCTACAGTGTTACCTAAGTCTCTGATGTATTTTTGACTGGCAACTAAGTCTTTTCTAGGGTCAGGAAATTCAGACACTATGGTCCTTAATTCCATTCGGGAAAATGGAGTGTACATGGCGATGTTCCTAATGGGAGTGGCTCCTGATGCGTCTGTTTTCCCATTTGGTACTGCTATTACTCTAACAGGTGTGATTCTAACAACCTCATTCTGTGTAGATTCTACAGGCTGTGGTGAAATAGTTTCAGCATAATGCATGGTGCCGTACTTACCAGTTGATACGACCTCACCTATCCCTCCGCTAGGGACCTTTACTAATCTCGTGGGTGGAGCTGTGCCTACTGTGGTCTCTGCTATGGTGGCTGCTAGAGAGAGCGCTGAAATCGTTGCCGATTCGTCCTCTTGATCATACTCCTGGGGAAGGTTCAAAACAGGGTACAACTTGCACGGGTTAATAATTGCATGGGTTAATGAGTTAACATTATCATTAACATTTACACAGTTACTAAGTGATTTTGTGTTACACCTTAGTGCGTCTTTCTCCGTAATCAACTTCTCTCCTGATATATATGGTGGCGGCGGGGCCGTGGCAATTAATTTTCTGTTAGTGCCAGATCCCGCCGCCTGAGCCAAACCTCTCTGTATCTCACCTTCCTGTTGCCACAACTGTAAATAATCATAATGCTGAATTCGTCTCTTTGTTGATTTTATGAGACATATCCTCCTCCTTAAATTTTGTAACACTTCTGAGCTGAAGCTCCCTATTCTTGGGAATTTCTCCCCGTCATGCACAGTCATTCTCTCCCATTCATCACATAAAGTTTCTGTGTGACTTCCATATTTCTCACACATGATATACCTGGCCGACCCAATTGGCCGGACCACTGAATCAACCCGAACCGAGGTTGATCGCCCCCTACCTGAACAAGTGGCCCCCATAGTTCGAAAGTGTTGCTTTATTTAGCCAACCCTTTACGAAAAACCAAATGCCAATAATAGGCTGACGGTGGCGGTTTACCGAGTACCCCACTCACTCGCCCACGCCGACCTATACGACCTGATCACACCGATATGGTGCTGGCGTACTCGACCTAGGGCCCCTATGGAACCTTCGGTTTACTGGAACATATGAGGGTTACCCGCAGGACACTTACTCTTTCCAGTAAAGGTGGGGTTGTTAGATAGTTCCTGAGTGACCAGCGAACTTCCCTTAAAATAAAAAAATTACACAAATCACGTCAGAATGTACAAATAGCGTTTGTGACCACTTTACTCTAATGGTATTAGGTCAGATTACTAACTACTGCACACACTTACGTGCGGTCCAGTCGTTCAGTACACAAACAACTAAGCTTATGTACGGAAAGACCAATGGAATCGAAACTTACGACTGCGAATTCCTTCAGCCAGAGCTTATATGGCCTATATGGGTGTTGCACCAACCCTTTTCGGTGTTGTGCCTGTGACCTGTATAGCGGACTTCCTTGTCGGCTGTACCTGGACCTCCTGGTCTGTTATGACCTCCTGGTCTTGTTACAGTATGACCTCCTGGTCTGCTATACTCTAATGCTCAAAATTGTATTTAACCAGAGATGCCTCCCTAGCCACCGTGCACGTCACTTACACGCATGTACCTCACGAGTACTCGACTTTTCTTGTGGTTCAACCTTTAAAATTGTAAAAACACTCACTCATCACATGTACACTTTTGTTTCTATTTCTATTTCTGCGCAGAAAATTTTCTTCAGCCCAGCTGTGTTACCAATTAGGAGCAGGATCTGTTAATTTAAATTTTTGGATTTCCAAAAATAGACTTGCGTTATTTACCGCCTGTTGCGCTATTTACCACGTTGCGTTAAAAATCAACTTATCGTGACTTGAGCTACGTGGGCGTAACCGGATGCTACGTTGCGTAATAAACGCTGCGTGCGTCGGCCTTTGGATTGCGTACGCTAGTCTTTGTTAGAGACACGTGTACGCAAAACAAAGATCCACCGTAACACAATATACTTTTATCAATGTAAACGATCCCTGATCATCTACCGCGTACCCCACTGGCTTTGCCCTATCTCCCAGGCAAACCTGTGTGTTTGTCTACACTTTTAACTATTACCTCTATCCTTAAACTATGAAATAACAGCAAGTCTCTTTTAGCACTTTTCTATCAACTATAAAAACTGGCAGACAGGATGGTGATATATGACAACTGAACTACACAGATGGAAAAGAAGTGCAGATATATATATGTATGCGTGCGTATATACGCAAGACAGAAGAAAAATAAACAGTTTTAAAAAAAACGCAAGCGTTTTGTTCTTACCTCCGGTTCCCGGATTCCTTCAGCACTCGTTATCTAAGCGAAGCAGACGCTTATCCCGTCAGCACTACGAGACAACCTCCCGCCCTTTGCTGAGGGATAATGTCTGCTGATCTACCTAGTGCAGATATGTGAAGGACAGGACGAGCCGCCAATTGATAAAGCTCAATATTTATCGTATATACAACCCTTTATGAGGTCTAAGAACACTGTACGCTGTTTACTTAAGAAGTACCGTAAGGGTACGCAAGTTGCGTAACGATCGCTCAGCCGTAGGCGAGACGCTCAAGCGTCACGTTCGCTCACGGCCCAGGGATCACAGACAAGCACTCTGTTGGCTATGACTAACGTAATGATTCGCTATGGCGTAGCGGACGCTCGAGACCACGAGGAGATCACCAGCGGCGCAGACGCTCACAACGCTATACCTTTATGTCTAAAACCTTTTATTAATGAAATACACAGAATACCTTAATGTGAATACAGGGTGTAAGTGCAACCTTATGTAACCTGACTAACTACAAAGCTGCTTGAGCGTCACCGACGCTCAAGTGAACACTTAAAACTATGAGAAAATACACAGATACTGGTTTAGGGTCCAAAGCCTATTATCTGTATTATAACTATTATAATTGCAAAAAGAATCACAGTACAAATGATACACTACAATATAACAGAGACTTCCTAACCAAATAACTACACAAGAAATACAATACAATGCTATGCTGATCTAATACAATACAATACTAGTCAATGGGAGATACGAGAGAAGGAAAAGAGAGAGAGAGAGAGAGAGAGAGATATATATATATATGAGAGAAATGGCTCACAGAAAGACAATGATTACGGAGAGAAACTTACGCACAAGGGTAAACGATCGCATGCGCCTGGACATCCAGCACCCGATTTTCAGCAATGAGAACCGTTGAAGAGTGAGAGCTGGATGTGGTCGGCCTGCCTATTTATGCCCCACACACAATGCAATCTTACAGTCCCTACAATCCCATTGTCCATTGGACGTCGGAATTCGGCCCTGCATCATAACAAAAGGTCATAGGTTGATTCATACAGGTGGGCTGTGACGATCTCAAACAGCTCAGGTGGGTGGGGAACTAGGTTTCCCGCCGCATACCTGAGTATGAGTAAATAGTAGAAATGGACATAAACTTCTTATGTCCATAACTATTCGCACGAGCGATTAATACGCTCCAAACCAACACCGGAATATTGCTATTTAAATACTCTTCCGATGGGTACCAAACACTACTGCATGACTCCTGTTAGACCCTTCCTACGATACAAAGAGGGATTCCTCAGCTCAGGGACATTCTATATTAACCAAACTTTCAGAATCTATCAAAGGGACCATGATCTACAAACTACATTATTACTGAAAATATGTAACGAATGAGTCGCACGCTACGATTACATAAACTCTACCGTAAATACGCATACCGTGCGCCCGCGGGTGCACGCTATTGCGGGTATGCGCCTTCACGGGAGAGCGTACGCATGCGCAGCGCAGACCAGTGTGCGGTGCAAATATGGCAACGTGCATAGAGATATTTTTCTGACTTTGACAACATGGGGATACTATTATCAGCAGTACATGCATACATTACATGGGAATACTATTATCAGCAGTACATGCATATATTACATGGGGATACTATTATCAGCATTACATGCATATATTACATGGGGATACTATTATCAGCAATACATACATATATTAGATGGGGATATTATTATCAGCATTACATACATTACATGGGGATACTATTATCAGCAGTACATACATATATTACATGGGGATACTATTATCAGCATTACTACATACATTACATGGGAATACTATTATCAGCAGTACATGCATATATTACACGGGAATACTAGTATCAGCAGTACATGCATATATTATATGGGGATACTATTATCAGCATTACATGCATATATTACATGGGGATACTATTATCAGCAGTACATACATATATTAGATGGGGATATTATTATCAGCATTACATACATTACATGGGAATACTATTATCAGCAGTACATGCATATATTACATGGGGATACTATTATCAGCATTACATATATTACATGGGGATACTATTATCAGCAGTACATACATATATTACATGGGGATACTATTATCAGCAGTACATGCATATATTACATAGGGATACTATTATCAGCATTACATACATTACATGGGAATACTATTATCAGTAGTACATACATATATTAGATGGGGATATTATTATCAGCATTACATACATTACATGGGGATACTATTATCAGCAGTACATACATATATTACATGGGGATACTATTATCAGCATTACTACATACATTACATGGGAATACTATTATCAGCAGTACATGCATATATTACATGGGGATACTCTTTTCAGCAGTACATACATATATTACATGGGGATACTATTATCAGCATTACTACATACATTACATGGGAATACTATTATCAGCAGTACATGCATATATTACATGGGGATACTCTTTTCAGCAGTACATACATATATTACATGGGGATACTATAATCAGCATTACTACATACATTACATGGGAATACTATTATCAGCAGTACATGCATATATTTCATGGGGATACTATTTTCAGCATTACATACATTACATGGGAATACTATTATCAGCAGTACATGCATATATTACATGGGAATACTATTATCAGCATTCCATACATTACATGGGGATACTATTATCAGCAGTACATGCATATATTTCATGGGGATACTATTTTCAGCATTACATACATTACATGGGAATACTATTATCAGTAGTACATACATATATTAGATGGGGATATTATTATCAGCATTACATACATTACATGGGGATACTATTATCAGCAGTACATACATATATTACATGGGATACTATTATCAGCATTACATACATTACATGGGAATACTATTATCAGCAGTACATGCATATATTACATGGGGATACTATTATCAGCATTAACATACATTACATGGGAATACTATTATCAGCAGTACATGCATATATTACATGGGGATACTGTTATCAGCAGTACATACATATATTTCATGGGGATAGTATTTTCAGCATTACATACATTACATGGGAATACTATTATCAGTAGTACATACATATATTTCATGGGGATACTATTATCAGCAGTACATACATATATTACATTGGATACTATTATCAGCATTACATACATTACATGGGAATACTATTATCAGCAGTACATGCATATATTACATGGGGATACTATTATCAGCATTACATATATTACATGGGGATACTATTATCAGCAGTACATACATATATTACATGGGGATACTATTATCAGCAGTACATGCATATATTACATAGGGATACTATTATCAGCATTACATACATTACATGGGAATACTATTATCAGTAGTACATACATATATTAGATGGGGATATTATTATCAGCATTACATACATTACATGGGGATACTATTATCAGCAGTACATACATATATTACATGGGGATACTATTATCAGCATTACTACATACATTACATGGGAATACTATTATCAGTAGTACATGCATATATTACATGGGGATACTCTTTTCAGCAGTACATACATATATTACATGGGGATACTATTATCAGCATTACTACATACATTACATGGGAATACTATTATCAGCAGTACATGCATATATTACATGGGGATACTCTTTTCAGCAGTACATACATATATTACATGGGGATACTATAATCAGCATTACTACATACATTACATGGGAATACTATTATCAGCAGTACATGCATATATTTCATGGGGATACTATTTTCAGCATTACATACATTACATGGGAATACTATTATCAGCAGTACATGCATATATTACATGGGAATACTATTATCAGCATTCCATACATTACATGGGGATACTATTATCAGCAGTACATGCATATATTTCATGGGGATACTATTTTCAGCATTACATACATTACATGGGAATACTATTATCAGTAGTACATACATATATTAGATGGGGATATTATTATCAGCATTACATACATTACATGGGGATACTATTATCAGCAGTACATACAGATATTACATGGGATACTATTATCAGCATTACATACATTACATGGGAATACTATTATCAGCAGTACATGCATATATTACATGGGGATACTATTATCAGCATTAACATACATTACATGGGAATACTATTATCAGCAGTACATGCATATATTACATGGGGATACTGTTATCAGCAGTACATACATATATTTCATGGGGATAGTATTTTCAGCATTACATACATTACATGGGAATACTATTATCAGTAGTACATACATATATTTCATGGGGATACTATTATCAGCAGTACATACATATATTACATTGGATACTATTATCAGCATTACATACATTACATGGGAATACTATTATCAGCAGTACATGCATATATTACATGGGGATACTATTATCAGCATTAACATACATTACATGGGAATACTATTATCAGCAGTACATGCATATATTACATGGGGATATTGTTATCAGCAGTACATACATATATTACATGGGGATATTATTATCAGCAGTACATGCATATATTACATGGGGATACTATTATCAGCATTACATGCATATATTACATGGGGATATTATTATCAGCAGTACATGCATATATTACATAGGGATACTATTATCAGCAGTACATACATATATTAGATGGGGATATTATTATCAGCATTACATACATTACATGGGAATACTATTATCAGCAGTACATGCATATATTACATGGGAATACTATTATCAGCAGTACATGCATATATTACATGGGAACAGTGGCGTAAGTTCGTCACAGTTGCCCCGGAGGCAAGTTCATACCAGTTACCCCCCCCCCCCCCCCCTTATATTTAGATAAAATATATGTGTGTGTGTGTGTGTGTGTGTGTGTGTGTGTGTGTGTGTGTGTGTGTGTGTAGTTTTCTGAATTTTTTTTTATATACTCTATACATACATTTCATTGTCTTTTATTTTAAATCACACATTTCTTAACAGTCATACCCAGGATTAGAACCCACTGACAGCAGACACTTTACTGATGGAGCTATTTGCTCCAGCACAGGAAGCATGAGAATTGTAACTATATGAAGTTATGTGTAATTGTCAGAGAAGTAACTTCATATAGTGAAAAGATAGCGGCAGCCATCAATTAACTTACTTCAATGGTGTCACAGAATGGGGGGAGAAGAGCCCCCCTTCAGAGCAGGAGCCCGGCGGCAGATGACTCCGTTGCCTCCCAGAGTTCTGCCTCTGCATGGGAATACTATTATCAGCATTCCATACATTAAATGGGGATACTATTATCAGCAGTACATGTATACAGAGTTGGACTGGCCCACAGGGGTACAGGGTAGCCACCTCCTCCTCTAGTGATCAGATTCCAGACTGTGCCCACAGTGCGTTTCTTTTATTGATCTGGTAAATTATCATGCATGCACATACATTACATGGAATACAGCAGAAAAATGGAGCATATGGCAATCAGTATTATGACAAGCACTTTTACACTACACTGCGCTATTCACTTTCCAGTGATGCCCAAATTAGGTAAAGCGTCAATGTAATCATAGCCTTGGTATCCAGCATATTGCCAGCCTCAGTAGCAGCCACTTTGCCAACCACAGTACCAAGCATAATACTAACCAAATATCAACTATAGTATATTGCCAATCTCAGTATCACAGGTGCTCACAGCCTTACCCTGAGTATTCCTTGTTTCATTTTTGCCTGTAATTCTATCCTCAGCACCAAGCATATTCCTAGCAACAGTATAGATAGTAACTCTAGCATCAGTATAGAGAGTATTCCTAGCTTCAGTATTATTAATAATGCTACATTTTGTATCCAGCATATTCCTAGCCTAAGTATAGATGATAATCTTAACCTTGGTATTGAGCATATTCCTATATTCAATTATTATTTACTGTATATATTGCTAGCCCCAGTGTTTATAAAACATAGTTTGTGTATGATACCACTTTAGCCACTACAAATAGACCATGTAGTATTTCTGTTGGCCACTAGGGGATGATAAACAGTGAAATCATTAGGACAATCTGTGAATGTAACATTTGATTGTCACTTGTGCTGAGTTAACATTGATCACTTATCATTTTGTTATCAAATAACATGACCGGAGACACAAAGTCTGATTCTGATTGGACGGATCTCTATTCACTGATGTAAACAGTGGGGATTAACATAAAGCACATGTGCAGGTACAAAAGTACGCATTTCTGCATAAATCCGTCCTATTCTGAATTGGACGTAACGTAGCCGGATCTGTCTTTCTGTGAAAATTGGCGTTTTGGCGTGGCAACAATGTGCGCACACGGAACCACCCTGTCTTTGTGGGAGGGTCATGGGCAGGTAGCTAAATATACATGCAATTCTGTGTTTCTGCTTGCAGACTCACAAACTCCAGCATTAGCCCTACGGATACTCTCTTTAACATTGGTATTGAATATGGTTCCACGGCTGCCCGCAACTACAGCCACTTTGCCTGAAACTCAGAACCAGCCCAACAAATTGTTCCGTGTGCTTGCCATTGAATTACGTTCTCTGACGCAGCCGATGTTTTCCATATTTGTTGAATCATCATTACTAAAGAATTCATACATACCATCTCAAAGTTTAGAAGTCCTGTTTTTGCCCCAAAGTTATTCTGATCAAAAAAATATAAATATTGAGACAGGTTCAGTACGTTTGCCCGGTGGACAGGATGCTGGCGGTCACAATACCCACGCCGGCATCACAATGTTTGAAATCCCGACAGGGGTGTGGGAAGTATGTTATCCCCGCTCCCCAACTCCCTAACCCTATCTCCCTCCTCCCCGCAGCCTAACCCTAACACTCCCTCCCCCGTAGTGCCTAACCCTAACCTCCCCTCGGTGGTGCATAACCCTAATCCCCCTCCCCACAGCCTAACTAGCCATCCCCCACACTGCAGCCTAATCCTAACAACGACGTACAGTGAGGTAAATAGTTGAAGAGGCACTGGCTAGTACCAGAGACAAGTTTACACACAATGGGGGTCATTCCGAGTAGAGATGAGCGGGTTCGGTTCCTCGGAATCCGAACCCGCCCGAACTTCATGTTTTTTTACACGGGTCCGAGCGACTCGGATCTTCCCGCCTTGCTCGGTTAACCCGAGCGCGCCCGAACGTCATCATGACGCTGTCGGATTCTCGCGAGGCTCGGATTCTATCGCGAGACTCGGATTCTATATAAGGAGCCGCGCGTCGCCGCCATTTTCACACGTGCATTGAGATTGATAGGGAGAGGACGTGGCTGGCGTCCTCTCCATTTAGATTAGAAGAGAGAGAGTGAGATTGAGACAGAGACACTTGATTTACTGGAGCTTAGGAGTACTAGAGAGTGCAGAGTTTACTAGTGACTGACCACTGACCAGTGACCACCAGTGCAGTTTTATTTAATATAATCCGTTCTCTGCCTGAAAAAAACGATACACAGTGACTCAGTCACATACCATATCTGTGCTCAGCCCAGTGTGCTGCATCATCTATGTATAATATCTGACTGTGCTCACACAGCTTAATTGTGGGGGAGACTGGGGAGCAGTTATAGGTTATAGCAGGAGCCAGGAGTACATACATATTATTAAAATTAAACAGTGCACACTTTTGCTGCAGGCAGGAGTGCCACTGCCAGTGTGACCTGACCACACTGACCACCAGTATAGTATACTATATTGTGATTGCCTGAAAAAGTTAAACACTCGTCGTGTGACTTGTGTGGTGTTTTTTTTTTTTATTCTATAAAAAACTCATTCTGCTGACAGACAGTGTCCAGCAGGTCCGTCATTATATAATATATACCTGTCCGGCTGCAGTAGTGATATATATATATTTTTTATATCATTATTTATCATCCAGTCGCAGCAGACACAGTACGGTAGTTCACGGCTGTAGCTACCTCTGTGTCGGCACTCGGCAGTCCATCCATAATTGTATACCACCTACCCGTGGTTTTTTTTTTCTTTCTTCTTTATACATACTACATCTCATTATCATCCAGTCTATATTAGCAGCAGACTGTCACAACTGAGGGCCTGAGCTGACGGGAGGCAGCCTCAGTTGTAGGGGCTGAGATGTAACGGGACCTGGGAGGTTGTATCAGACCCCTAGACATGTAAGTAACATGTAGAATAACTGCCCGAAGGCGTGACCACGACAACCAGGATAAAAGTCAATGATGTTTATTAAGACAAACTCCGTAACACAGCAGCAGTAAAGGAAACATAAAAGTCAACAGAGGATAAATACAATTCCTGGGTACTACGGCAAGGGCCACAGGCACTGGTAGAGTGAGACAGTTCTTATAATCTTCTAGTTGGAAAGTCCTTACCAGGCCTGACTGTAGCAATGGAGAGAACCCAGGATCGTACCAGCTGGTGTTCCAGGAAAGGCTGGGTTGCTGAAGATAAAACGGCTGCTGTGGATACTGGCTGGAACCAGACTGTTGTTGGTACGGAGTGGATACTGGCTGGAACCAGTTAAATAATAAACGAACTTGAGAGCGATGAAATAATAATGAAGTTTGGAGTTTGAGAGCGGTGAAATAATAATACCGGTGGAGAGTGGTAAACTGCAGAGAGGACACCGGCCCTTTAAGAGAAGCTGTACACTGCTGGAAGCTGAGCTGGAAGCAGGTGATTGATGAAGTTTGGAGTTTGAGAGCGGTAAAATAATAATACCGGTGGAGAGTGGTAAACTGCAGAAAGGACACCGGCCCTTTAAGAGAAGCTGTACACTGCTGGAAGCTGAGCTGGAAGCAGGTGATTGATGAAGTTTGGAGTTTGAGAGCAGTGAAATAATAATACCGGTGGAGAGTGGTAAACTGCAGAAAGGACACCGGCCCTTTAAGAGAAGCTGTACACTGCTGGAAGCTGAGCTGGAAGCAGGTGATTGATGTAACTGGAAACAGGTGAGTCCAGAATGGATCGGAGAGTCAGGCTACACCGCAGATGGAATGCTGGTGCGGGTCTCTATAGCAGAAGTCTGGAGACAGGAGCTGGAACCTGGAAGACAACCACAGGAGAGAGACAAACTGGAACTAGGTTAGACAACCAAAGCACTGACGCCTTCCTTGCTCAGGCACAGCTTACTTATACCTGCAGCAAGGAAGGGGTTGGCTAGGCAATTATGCAAATCAACAATACAGACAGCAGATTGGTGGAAATGCTCAGATGACAAAATCCAAGATGGCTGCGCCCATGCAGACACTTGGAGGGAAGTTTGGTTTGTAATCCATGTGAGAATTGAAACAGTAATGGCGACGCCGGCCACAGGAGACAGGAGACGCCAGACTGACAAGCGCACATTTAACCACGCGGGCACAGCGGAGGCCGCGGCTGATGAAATCACCACTCTGACATTCTGCATGTGGAAACTCAGGAACAGCGGGATCCGGTCCTGGAACGCTGAGCCAGCCTTAGGAGGCATTTGAAGGGTAAGTAATGGCGTCCAGATACCCGGATCGTGACACAGACACAGTACAGTACGGTAGTCCACGGCTGTAGCTACCTCTGTGTCGGCACTCGGCAGTCCATCCATAATTGTATACCACCTACCCGTGGTTTTTTTTTTCTTTCTTCTTTATACATACTACATCTCATTATCATCCAGTCTATATTAGCAGCAGACACAGTACAGTACGGTAGTCCACGGCTGTAGCTACCTCTGTGTCGGCACTCGGCAGTCCGTCCATAATTGTATACCACCTACCCGTGGTTTTTTTTTCTTTCTTCTTTATACATACATACTACATCTCATTATCAACCAGTCTATATTAGCAGCAGACACAGTACAGTACGGTAGTCCACGGCTGTAGCTACCTCTGTGTCGGCACTCGACAGTCCATCCATAATTGTATACCACCTACCCGTGGTTTTTTTTTCTTTCTTCTTTATACATACTACATCTCATTATCATCCAGTCTATATTAGCAGCAGACACAGTACAGTACGGTAGTCCACGGCTGTAGCTACCTCTGTGTCGGCACTCGGCAGTCCATCCATAATTGTATACCACCTACCCGTGGTTTTTTTTTCTTTCTTCTTTATACATACATACTACATCTCATTATCAACCAGTCTATATTAGCAGCAGACACAGTACAGTACGGTAGTCCACGGCTGTAGCTACCTCTGTGTTGGCACTCGGCAGTCCGTCCATAATTGTATACCACCTACCCGTGGTTTTTCTTTCTTTCTTCTTTATACATACATACTACATCTCATTATCATCCAGTCTATATTAGCAGCAGACACAGTACAGTTCGGTAGTCCACGGCTGTAGCTACCTCTGTGTCGGCACTCGGCAGTCCATCCATAATTGTATACCACCTACCCGTGGTTTTTTTTTCTTTCTTCTTTATACATACTACATCTCATTATCATCCAGTCTATATTAGCAGCAGACACAGTACAGTACGGTAGTCCACGGCTGTAGCCACCTCTGTGTCGGCACTCGGCAGTCCATCCATAATTGTATACCACCTACCCGTGGTTTTTTTTTCTTTCTTCTTTATACATACATACTACATCTCATTATCAACCAGTCTATATTAGCAGCAGACACAGTACAGTACGGTAGTCCACGGCTGTAGCTACCTCTGTGTCGGCACTCGGCAGTCCGTCCATAATTGTATACCACCTACCCGTGGTTTTTTTTTCTTTCTTCTTTATACATACATACTACATCTCATTATCATCCAGTCTATATTAGCAGCAGACACAGTACAGTACGGTAGTCCACGGCTGTAGCTACCTCTGTGTCGGCACTCGGCAGTCCATCCATAATTGTATACCACCTACCCGTGGTTTTTTTTTTTCTTTCTTCTTTATACATACTACATCTCATTATCATCCAGTCTATATTAGCAGCAGACACAGTACAGTACGGTAGTCCACGGCTGTAGCTACCTCTGTGTCGGCACTCGGCAGTCCATCCATAATTGTATACCACCTACCCGTGGTTTTTTTTTCTTTCTTCTTTATACATACATACTACATCTCATTATCAACCAGTCTATATTAGCAGCAGACACAGTACAGTACGGTAGTCCACGGCTGTAGCTACCTCTGTGTCGGCACTCGGCAGTCCATCCATAATTGTATACCACCTACCCGTGGTTTTTTTTTCTTTCTTCTTTATACATACTACATCTCATTATCATCCAGTCTATATTAGCAGCAGACACAGTACAGTACGGTAGTCCACGGCTGTAGCTACCTCTGTGTCGGCACTCAGCAGTCCATCCATAATTGTATACCACCTACCCGTGGTTTTTTTTTCTTTCTTCTTTATACATACATACTACATCTCATTATCAACCAGTCTATATTAGCAGCAGACACAGTACAGTACGGTAGTCCACGGCTGTAGCTACCTCTGTGTCGGCACTCGGCAGTCCATCCATAATTGTATACCACCTACCCGTGGTTTTTTTTCTTTCTTCTTTATACATACATACTACATCTCATTATCAACCAGTCTATATTAGCAGCAGACACAGTACAGTACGGTAGTCCACGGCTGTAGCTACCTCTGTGTCGGCACTCGGCAGTCCGTCCATAATTGTATACCACCTACCCGTGTTTTTTTTTTCTTTCTTCTTTATACATACATACTACATCTCATTATCATCCAGTCTATATTAGCAGCAGACACAGTACAGTACGGTAGTCCACGGCTGTAGCTACCTCTGTGTCGGCACTCGGCAGTCCATTCATAATTGTATACTAGTATCCATCCATCTCCATTGTTTACCTGAGGTGCCTTTTAGTTGTGCCTATTAAAATATGGAGAACAAAAATGTTGAGGTTCCAAAATTAGGGAAAGATCAAGATCCACTTCCACCTCGTGCTGAAGCTGCTGCCACTAGTCATGGCCGAGACGATGAAATGCCAGCAACGTCGTCTGCCAAGGCCGATGCCCAATGTCATAGTACAGAGCATGTCAAATCCAAAACACCAAATATCAGTAAAAAAAGGACTCCAAAACCTAAAATAAAAAATTGTCGGAGGAGAAGCGTAAACTTGCCAATATGCCATTTACCACACGGAGTGGCAAGGAACGGCTGAGGCCCTGGCCTATGTTCATGGCTAGTGGTTCAGCTTCACATGAGGATGGAGGCACTCAGCCTCTCGCTAGAAAAATGAAAAGACTCAAGCTGGCAAAAGCAGTAGCACCGCAAAGAACTGTGCGTTCTTCGAAATCCCAAATCCACAAGGAGAGTCCAATTGTGTCGGTTGCGATGCCTGACCTTCCCAACACTGGACGTGAAGAGCATGCGCCTTCCACCATTTGCACGCCCCCTGCAAGTGCTGGAAGGAGCACCCGCAGTCCAGTTCCTGATAGTCAGATTGAAGATGTCAGTGTTGAAGTACACCAGGATGAGGAGGATATGGGTGTTGCTGGCGCTGGGGAGGAAATTGACCAGGAGGATTCTGATGGTGAGGTGGTTTGTTTAAGTCAGGCACCCGGGGAGACACCTGTTGTCCATGGGAGGAATATGGCCGTTGACATGCCTGGTGAAAATACCAAAAAAATCAGCTCTTCGGTGTGGAACTATTTCAACAGAAATGCGGACAACAGGTGTCAAGCCGTGTGTTCCCTTTGTCAAGCTGTAATAAGTAGGGGTAAGGACGTTAACCACCTCGGAACATCCTCCCTTATACGTCACCTGCAGCGCATTCATAATAAGTCAGTGACAAGTTCAAAAACTTTGGGTGACAGCGGAAGCAGTCCACTGACCAGTAAATCCCTTCCTCTTGTAACCAAGCTCACGCAAACCACCCCACCAACTCCCTCAGTGTCAATTTCCTCCTTCCCCAGGAATGCCAATAGTCCTGCAGGCCATGTCACTGGCAATTCTGACGAGTCCTCTCCTGCCTGGGATTCCTCCGATGCATCCTTGCGTGTAACGCCTACTGCTGCTGGCGCTGCTGTTGTTGCTGCTGGGAGTCGATGGTCATCCCAGAGGGGAAGTCGTAAGCCCACTTGTACTACTTCCAGTAAGCAATTGACTGTTCAACAGTCCTTTGCGAGGAAGATGAAATATCACAGCAGTCATCCTGCTGCAAAGCGGATAACTGAGGCCTTGACAACTATGTTGGTGTTAGACGTGCGTCCGGTATCCGCCGTTAGTTCACAGGGAACTAGACAATTTATTGAGGCAGTGTGCCCCCGTTACCAAATACCATCTAGGTTCCACTTCTCTAGGCAGGCGATACCGAAAATGTACACGGACCTCAGAAAAAGACTCACCAGTGTCCTAAAAAATGCAGCTGGACCCAATGTCCACTTAACCACGGACATGTGGACAAGTGGAGCAGGGCAGGGTCAGGACTATATGACTGTGACAGCCCACTGGGTAGATGTATGGACTCCCGCCGCAAGAACAGCAGCGGCGGCACCAGTAGCAGCATCTCGCAAACGCCAACTCTTTCCTAGGCAGGCTACGCTTTGTATTACCGCTTTCCAGAATACGCACACAGCTGAAAACCTCTTACGGCAACTGAGGAAGATCATCGCGGAATGGCTTACCCCAATTGGACTCTCCTGTGGATTTGTGGCATCGGACAACGCCAGCAATATTGTGTGTGCATTAAATATGGGCAAATTCCAGCACGTCCCATGTTTTGCACATACCTTGAATTTGGTGGTGCAGAATTTTTTAAAAAACGACAGGGGCGTGCAAGAGATGCTGTCGGTGGCCAGAAGAATTGCGGGACACTTTCGGCGTACAGGCACCACGTACAGAAGACTGGAGCACCACCAAAAACTACTGAACCTGCCCTGCCATCATCTGAAGCAAGAAGTGGTAACGAGGTGGAATTCAACCCTCTATATGCTTCAGAGGTTGGAGGAGCAGCAAAAGGCCATTCAAGCCTATACAATTGAGCACGATATAGGAGGTGGAATGCACCTGTCTCAAGCGCAGTGGAGAATGATTTCAACGTTGTGCAAGGTTCTGATGCCCTTTGAACTTGCCACACGTGAAGTCAGTTCAGACACTGCCAGCCTGAGTCAGGTCATTCCCCTCATCAGGCTTTTGCAGAAGAAGCTGGAGACATTGAAGGAGGAGCTAACACGGAGCGATTCCGCTAGGCATGTGGGACTTGTGGATGGAGCCCTTAATTCGCTTAACAAGGATTCACGGGTGGTCAATCTGTTGAAATCAGAGCACTACATTTTGGCCACCGTGCTCGATCCTAGATTTAAACCCTACCTTGGATCTCTCTTTCCGGCAGACACAAGTCTGCTGGGGTTGAAAGACCTGCTGGTGAGAAAATTGTCAAGTCAAGCGGAACGCGACCTGTCAACATCTCCTCCTTCACATTCTCCCGCAACTGGGGGTGCGAGGAAAAGGCTCAGAATTCCGAGCCCACCCGCTGGCGGTGATGCAGGGCAGTCTGGAGCGACTGCTGATGCTGACATCTGGTCCGGACTGAAGGACCTGACAACGATTACGGACATGTCGTCTACTGTCACTGCATATGATTCTCTCAACATTGAAAGAATGGTGGAGGATTATATGAGTGACCGCATCCAAGTAGGAACGTCACACAGTCCGTACTTATACTGGCAGGAAAAAGAGGCAATTTGGAGGCCCTTGCACAAACTGGCTTTATTCTACCTAAGTTGCCCTCCCACAAGTGTGTACTCCGAAAGAGTGTTTAGTGCCGCCGCTCACCTTGTCAGCAATCGGCGTACGAGGTTACATCCAGAAAATGTGGAGAAGATGATGTTCATTAAAATGAATTATAATCAATTCCTCCGCGGAGACATTGACCAGCAGCAATTGCCTCCACAAAGTACACAGGGAGCTGAGATGGTGGATTCCAGTGGGGACGAATTGATAATCTGTGAGGAGGGGGATGTACACGGTGATATTTCGGAGGATGATGATGAGGTGGACATCTTGCCTCTGTAGAGCCAGTTTGTGCAAGGAGAGATTAATTGCTTCTTTTTTGGGGGGGGTCCAAACCAACCCGTCATATCAGTCACAGTCGTGTGGCAGACCCTGTCACTGAAATGATGGGTTGGTTAAAGTGTGCATGTCCTGTTTATACAACATAAGGGTGGGTGGGAGGGCCCAAGGACAATTCCATCTTGCACCTCTTTTTTCTTTTATTTTTCTTTGCGTCATGTGCTGTTTGGGGAGGGTTTTTTGGAAGGGCCATCCTGCGTGACACTGCAGTGCCACTCCTAGATGGGCCCGGTGTTTGTGTCGGCCACTAGGGTCGCTTATCTTACTCACACAGTCAGCTACCTCATTGCGCCTCTTTTTTTCTTTGCGTCATGTGCTGTTTGGGGAGGGTTTTTTGGAAGGGACATCCTGCGTGACACTGCAGTGCCACTCCTAGATGGGCCCGGTGTTTGTGTCGGCCACTAGGGTCGCTTATCTTACTCACACAGTCAGCTACCTCATTGCGCCTCTTTTTTTCTTTGGGTCATGTGCTGTTTGGGGAGGGTTTTTTGGAAGGGCCATCCTGCGTGACACTGCAGTGCCACTCCTAGATGGGCCCGGTGTTTGTGTCGGCCACTAGGGTCGCTTATCTTACTCACACAGTCAGCTACCTCATTGCGCCTCTTTTTTTCTTTGCGTCATGTGCTGTTTGGGGAGGGTTTTTTGGAAGGGACATCCTGCGTGACACTGCAGTGCCACTCCTAGATGGGCCCGGTGTTTGTGTCGGCCACTAGGGTCGCTTATCTTACTCACACAGTCAGCTACCTCATTGCGCCTCTTTTTTTCTTTGCGTCATGTGCTGTTTGGGGAGGGTTTTTTGGAAGGGCCATCCTGCGTGACACTGCAGTGCCACTCCTAGATGGGCCCGGTGTTTGTGTCGGCCACTAGGGTCGCTTATCTTACTCACACAGTCAGCTACCTCATTGCGCCTCTTTTTTTCTTTGCGTCATGTGCTGTTTGGGGAGGGTTTTTTGGAAGGGACATCCTGCGTGACACTGCAGTGCCACTCCTAGATGGGCCCGGTGTTTGTGTCGGCCACTAGGGTCGCTTATCTTACTCACACAGTCAGCTACCTCATTGCGCCTCTTTTTTTCTTTGCGTCATGTGCTGTTTGGGGAGGGTTTTTTGGAAGGGACATCCTGCGTGACACTGCAGTGCCACTCCTAGATGGGCCCGGTGTTTGTGTCGGCCACTAGGGTCGCTTATCTTACTCACACAGTCAGCTACCTCATTGCGCCTCTTTTTTTCTTTGCGTCATGTGCTGTTTGGGGAGGGTTTTTTGGAAGGGACATCCTGCGTGACACTGCAGTGACACTCCTAGATGGGCCCGGTGTTTGTGTCGGCCACTAGGGTCGCTTATCTTACTCACACAGTCAGCTACCTCATTGCGCCTCTTTTTTCTTTGCGTCATGTGCTGTTTGGGGAGGGTTTTTTGGAAGGGACATCCTGCGTGACACTGCAGTGACACTCCTAGATGGGCCCGGTGTTTGTGTCGGCCACTAGGGTCGCTTATCTTACTCACACAGTCAGCTACCTCATTGCGCCTCTTTTTTTCTTTGCGTCATGTGCTGTTTGGGGAGGGTTTTTTGGAAGGGACATCCTGCGTGACACTGCAGTGACACTCCTAGATGGGCCCGGTGTTTGTGTCGGCCACTAGGGTCGCTTATCTTACTCACACAGTCAGCTACCTCATTGCGCCTCTTTTTTTCTTTGCGTCATGTGCTGTTTGGGGAGGGTTTTTTGGAAGGGACATCCTGCGTGACACTGCAGTGCCACTCCTAGATGGGCCCGGTGTTTGTGTCGGCCACTAGGGTCGCTTATCTTACTCACACAGCTACCTCATTGCGCCTCTTTTTTTCTTTGCGTCATGTGCTGTTTGGGGAGTGTTTTTTGGAAGGGACATCCTGCGTGACACTGCAGTGCCACTCCTAGATGGGCCCGGTGTTTGTGTCGGCCACTAGGGTCGCTTATCTTACTCACACAGCTACCTCATTGCGCCTCTTTTTTTCTTTGCGTCATGTGCTGTTTGGGGAGTGTTTTTTGGAAGGGCCATCCTGCGTGACACTGCAGTGCCACTCCTAGATGGGCCCGGTGTTTGTGTCGGCCACTAGGGTCGCTTATCTTACTCACACAGCGACCTCGGTGCAAATTTTAGGACTAAAAATAATATTGTGAGGTGTGAGGTATTCAGAATAGACTGAAAATGAGTGGAAATTATGGTTTTTGAGGTTAATAATACTTTGGGATCAAAATGACCCCCAAATTCTATGATTTAAGCTGTTTTTTAGGGTTTTTTGAAAAAAACACCCGAATCCAAAACACACCCGAATCCGACAAAAAAAATTCGGTGAGGTTTTGCCAAAACGCGGTCGAACCCAAAACACGGCCGCGGAACCGAACCCAAAGCCAAAACACAAAACCCGAAAAATTTCAGGCGCTCATCTCTAATTCCGAGTTGATCGCTCGCTAGCTACTTTTAGCAGCCGCGCAAAGGCATTGTTGCCGCCCACCGGGGAGTGTATTTTCATTTTGCAGAAGTGCACGGCGGCTGCAAAATCATTTTGTGCAAAACAAGACCAGCCCTGTAGTTACTCTTTGTGTGCGTTGATTCTAACGACGAAGGGACGGCTTTGACATCACACACCCGCCCAGCGTTCGCCCAGCCACGCCTGCGTTTTCCCCAACATACTTGCGTATTTCTAAGCACTCCCTAAAAACATCCGGTTGCCACCCAGAAACGCCCACTTCATGTCAATCTTCCTGCGTTCTGCCGTGCGACTAAAAGCTTCGCTAGAACCTGTGCAAAACCACAAAGGACTTTGTACCCGTATGTCGCGTGTGCGCATTGCGGTGCATACGCCTGCACAGAAATGCAGATTTTTAGCCTGATCGCTGCGCTGCGAATAATGGCAGCTAGCGATCAACTCGGAATGACCCCCAATATACGAACCAAAGGGTTCACGTGGGCATTATACACAGGTGCAGCAGTATATACTGCTGGAAATTTGGTGACTTTTGATCAGAGATATGCGGAAAAGGTAGGCACAGCCTCACTTGCCATAGACTTATTACTCCAGAATTTTTACTATAAAAATGATCAGAATAATACAAAGAAGTATTTTTCATATACTTTCTATAGCCAAATCTCTGGTGTGTACGTTAGTATGACAGGAAAGGCTCTGCCTCACCACACACCATAACTTCCCCCGGGTTGCGCCTAAACCTAACCTCCCTCCTCATCTGGCCCCAGAGGCGGATTGGCCATAGGGCTTACAGGGAAGATTCCCGGTGGGCCGACGCACCCGTCGGGCCTGTTTTGTTTGAGGACATGTGGTCCTTTTTATAGACATAATGAATAAGATGCTAAATAATTTGCATATCTGAAAATTACTTTGCCACTTAGCCTGTGATTGCAGATGATCTAGTGTATGCTCTGTCTGCCTGCTTGGCTGACATATAGGATTGAGTGAATAGTGATTGGGATACGGTTGGTGTAATAAGCAAGAAAATATATATTTCTAAAGAATGATATAGTTTCCTAAATTCTGAAGGTGTATCATATAATGTGCTCAGAATATTTAATTTTATTTCTTTTTAACTTCCCCCTTGATGCTGGACATGCCCACTATCTGGAAAGTATTGGGGGGAGGGTGCTGCTGCCAGGCCCATGGCTAGACCTTACACCTCTGGTGCTGCCCATGTGGGGCCACTAGTACAAATATTTCCAGGGCCGCTTTTTGTTCCCAATCCGCCCCTGTCTGGCCCTAACCCGCCCGCTATACATATGGTCGGAATGCCGGCTTTCAGGATTCCGGCATAAGTCCCCTGACCCTGTTGGGATTCCAGCGTTGGCATTCTGACAGGTGTCGGAATTCCGACTGCTAGGATCTCGACAGCTGACATCTTAACTAGAGATGAGCGCCGGAAATTTTTCGGGTTTTGTGTTTTGGTTTTGGGTTCGGTTCCGCGGCCGTGTTTTGGGTTCGACCGCGTTTTGGCAAAACCTCACCGAATTTTTTTTGTCGGATTCGGGTGTGTTTTGGATTCGGGTGTTTTTTTAAAAAAACCCTAAAAAACAGCTTAAATCATAGAATTTGGGGGTAATTTTGATCCCAAAGTATTATTAACCTCAAAAAACATAATTTACACTCATTTTCAGCCTATTCTGAACACATCACACCTCACAATATTATTTTTAGTCCTAAAATTTGCACCGAGGTCGCTGTGTGAGTAAGATAAGCGACCCTAGTGGCCGACACAAACACCGGGCCCATCTAGGAGTGGCACTGCAGTGTCACGCAGGATGGCCCTTCCAAAAAACCCTCCCCAAACAGCACATGACGCAAAGAAAAAAAGAGGCGCAATGAGGTAGCTGACTGTGTGAGTAAGATTAGCGACCCTAGTGGCCGACACAAACACCGGGCACATCTAGGAGTGGCACTGCAGTGTCACGCAGGATGTCCCTTCCAAAAAACCCTCCCCAAACAGCACATGACGCAAAGAAAAAAAGAGGCGCAATGAGGTAGCTGTGTGAGTAAGATTAGCGACCCTAGTGGCCGACACAAACACCGGGCCCATCTAGGAGTGGCACTGCAGTGTCACGCAGGATGTCCCTTCCAAAAAACCCTCCCCAATCAGCACATGATGCAAAGAAAAAGAAAAGAAAAAAGAGGTGCAAGATGGAATTATCCTTGGGCCCTCCCACCCACCCTTATGTTGTATAAACAAAACAGGACATGCACACTTTAACCAACCCATCATTTCAGTGACAGGGTCTGCCACACGACTGTGACTGATATGACGGGTTGGTTTGGACCCCCCCCAAAAAAGAAGCAATTAATCTCTCCTTGCACAAACTGGCTCTACAGAGGCAAGATGTCCACCTCATCTTCACCCTCCGATATATCACCGTGTACATCCCCCTCCTCACAGATTATCAATTCGTCCCCACTGGAATCCACCATCTCAGCTCCCTGTGTACTTTGTGGAGGCAATTGCTGCTGGTCAATGTCTCCGCGGAGGAATTGATTATAATTCATTTTAATGAACATCATCTTCTCCACATTTTCTGGATGTAACCTCGTACGCCGATTGCTGACAAGGTGAGCGGCGGCACTAAACACTCTTTCGGAGTACACACTTGTGGGAGGGCAACTTAGGTAGAATAAAGCCAGTTTGTGCAAGGGCCTCCAAATTGCCTCTTTTTCCTGCCAGTATAAGTACGGACTGTGTGACGTGCCTACTTGGATGCGGTCACTCATATAATCCTCCACCATTCTATCAATGTTGAGAGAATCATATGCAGTGACAGTAGACGACATGTCCGTAATCGTTGTCAGGTCCTTCAGTCCGGACCAGATGTCAGCATCAGCAGTCGCTCCAGACTGCCCTGCATCACCGCCAGCGGGTGGGCTCGGAATTCTGAGCCTTTTCCTCGCACCCCCAGTTGCGGGAGAATGTGAAGGAGGAGATGTTGACAGGTCGCGTTCCGCTTGACTTGACAATTTTGTCACCAGCAGGTCTTTCAACCCCAGCAGACCTGTGTCTGCCGGAAAGAGAGATCCAAGGTAGGCTTTAAATCTAGGATCGAGCACGGTGGCCAAAATGTAGTGCTCTGATTTCAACAGATTGACCACCCGTGAATCCTTGTTAAGCGAATTAAGGGCTGCATCCACAAGTCCCACATGCCTAGCGGAATCGCTCCGTGTTAGCTCCTTCTTCAATGCCTCCAGCTTCTTCTGCAAAAGCCTGATGAGGGGAATGACCTGACTCAGGCTGGCAGTGTCTGAACTGACTTCACGTGTGGCAAGTTCAAAGGGCATCAGAACCTTGCACAACGTTGAAATCATTCTCCACTGCACTTGAGACAGGTGCATTCCATCTCCTATATCGTGCTCAATTGTATAGGCTTGAATGGCCTTTTGCTGCTCCTCCAACCTCTGAAGCATATAGAGGGTTGAATTCCACCTCGTTACCACTTCTTGCTTCAGATGATGGCAGGGCAGGTTCAGTAGTTTTTGGTGGTGCTCCAGTCTTCTGTACGTGGTGCCTGTACGCCGAAAGTGTCCCGCAATTTTTCTGGCCACCGACAGCATCTCTTGCACGCCCCTGTCGTTTTTTAAAAAATTCTGCACCACCAAATTCAAGGTATGTGCAAAACATGGGACGTGCTGGAATTTGCCCATATTTAATGCACACACAATATTGCTGGCGTTGTCCGATGCCACAAATCCACAGGAGAGTCCAATTGGGGTAAGCCATTCCGCGATGATCTTCCTCAGTTGCCGTAAGAGGTTTTCAGCTGTGTGCGTATTCTGGAAAGCGGTGATACAAAGCGTAGCCTGCCTAGGAAAGAGTTGGCGTTTGCGAGATGCTGCTACTGGTGCCGCCGCTGCTGTTCTTGCGGCGGGAGTCCATACATCTACCCAGTGGGCTGTCACAGTCATATAGTCCTGACCCTGCCCTGCTCCACTTGTCCACATGTCCGTGGTTAAGTGGACATTGGGTACAACTGCATTTTTTAGGAGACTGGTGAGTCTTTTTCTGACGTCCGTGTACATTCTCGGTATCGCCTGCCTAGAGAAGTGGAACCTAGATGGTATTTGGTAACGGGGGCACACTGCCTCAATAAATTGTCTAGTTCCCTGTGAACTAACGGCGGATACCGGACGCACGTCTAACACCAACATAGTTGTCAAGGACTCAGTTATCCGCTTTGCAGTAGGATGACTGCTGTGATATTTCATCTTCCTCGCAAAGGACTGTTGAACAGTCAATTGCTTACTGGAAGTAGTACAAGTGGGCTTACGACTTCCCCTCTGGGATGACCATCGACTCCCAGCGGCAACAACAGCAGCGCCAGCAGCAGTAGGCGTTACACGCAAGGATGCATCGGAGGAATCCCAGGCAGGAGAGGACTCGTCAGACTTGCCAGTGACATGGCCTGCAGGACTATTGGCATTCCTGGGGAAGGAGGAAATTGACACTGAGGGAGTTGGTGGGGTGGTTTGCGTGAGCTTGGTTACAAGAGGAAGGGATTTACTGGTCAGTGGACTGCTTCCGCTGTCACCCAAAGTTTTTGAACTTGTCACTGACTTATTATGAATGCGCTGCAGGTGACGTATAAGGGAGGATGTTCCGAGGTGGTTAACGTCCTTACCCCTACTTATTACAGCTTGACAAAGGGAACACACGGCTTGACACCTGTTGTCCGCATTTCTGGTGAAATACCTCCACACCGAAGAGCTGATTTTTTTGGTATTTTCACCTGGCATGTCAACGGCCATATTCCTCCCACGGACAACAGGTGTCTCCCCGGGTGCCTGACTTAAACAAACCACCTCACCATCAGAATCCTCCTGGTCAATTTCCTCCCCAGCGCCAGCAACACCCATATCCTCCTCATCCTGGTGTACTTCAA
Source organism: Pseudophryne corroboree (assembly GCF_028390025.1). Classification (NCBI taxonomy): domain Eukaryota; kingdom Metazoa; phylum Chordata; class Amphibia; order Anura; family Myobatrachidae; genus Pseudophryne; species Pseudophryne corroboree. The sequence goes on along the minus strand of NC_086445.1, from coordinate 752,147,531 downwards.
CACTGACATCTTCAATCTGACTATCAGGAACTGGACTGCGGGTGCTCCTTCCAGCACTTGCAGGGGGCATGCAAATAGTGGAAGGCGCATGCTCTTCACGTCCAGTGTTGGGAAGGTCAGGCATCGCAAACGACACAATTGGACTCTCCTTGTGGATTTGGGATTTCAAAGAACGCACAGTTCTTTGCGGTGCTTTTGCCAGCTTGAGTCTTTTCAGTTTTCTAGCGAGAGGCTGAGTGCTTCCATCCTCATGTGAAGCTGAACCACTAGCCATGAACATAGGCCAGGGCCTCAGCCGTTCCTTGCCACTCCGTGTGGTAAATGGCATATTGGCAAGTTTACGCTTCTCCTCCGACAATTTTATTTTAGGTTTTGGAGTCCTTTTTTTTCTGATATTTGGTGTTTTGGATTTGACATGCTCTGTACTATGACATTGGGCATCGGCCTTGGCAGACGACGTTGCTGGCATTTCATCGTCTCGGCCATGACTAGTGGCAGCAGCTTCAGCACGAGGTGGAAGTGGATCTTGATCTTTCCCTAATTTTGGAACCTCAACTTTTTTGTTCTCCATATTTTATAGGCAGAACTAAAAGGCACCTCAGGTAAACAATGGAGATGGATGGATTGGATACTAGTATACAATTATGGACGGACTGCCACGGTTAGGTGGTATAAAAAAACCACGGTTAGGTGGTATATATTATAATAATAATACAATTATGGATGGACGGACTGCCTGCCGACTGCCGACACAGAGGTAGCCACAGCCGTGAACTACCGCACTGTACACTGGTTGATAAAGAGATAGTAGTATACTCGTAACAACTAGTATGACACTATGACGACGGTATAAAGAATGAAAAAAAAACCACGGTTAGGTGGTATATATTATAATAATAATACAATTATGGATGGACGGACTGCCTGCCGACTGCCGACACAGAGGTAGCCACAGCCGTGAACTACCGCACTGTACACTGGTTGATAAAGAGATAGTAGTATACTCGTAACAACTAGTATGACACTATGACGACGGTATAAAGAATGAAAAAAAAAACCACGGTTAGGTGGTATATATTATAATAATAATACAATTATGGATGGACGGACTGCCTGCCGACTGCCGACACAGAGGTAGCCACAGCCGTGAACTACCGCACTGTACACTGGTTGATAAAGAGATAGTAGTATACTCGTAACAACTAGTATGAAACTATGACGACGGTATAAAGAATGAAAAAAAAACCACGGTTAGGTGGTATATATTATAATAATAATACAATTATGGATGGACGGACTGCCTGCCGACTGCCGACACAGAGGTAGCCACAGCCGTGAACTACCGCACTGTACACTGGTTGATAAAGAGATAGTAGTATACTCGTAACAACTAGTATGACACTATGACGACGGTATAAAGAATGCAAAAAAAACCACAGTTAGGTGGTATATATTATAATAATAATACAATTATGGATGGACGGACTGCCTGCCGACTGCCGACACAGAGGTAGCCACAGCCGTGAACTACCGCACTGTACACTGGTTGATAAAGAGATAGTAGTATACTCGTAACAACTAGTATGACACTATGACGGTATAAAGAATGAAAAAAAAACCACGGTTAGGTGGTATATATTATAATAATAATACAATTATGGATGGACGGACTGCCTGCCGACTGCCGACACAGAGGTAGCCACAGCCGTGAACTACCGCACTGTACACTGGTTGATAAAGAGATAGTAGTATACTCGTAACAATTAGGATGACACTATGACGGTATAAAGAATGAAAAAAAAACCACGGTTAGGTGGTAGGTATATAATAATAAATAATACAATTCTGGTCGGACGGACTGCCTGCCGTGTGCCGACACAGAGGTAGCCACAGCCGTGAACTACCGCACTGTACACTGGTTGATAAAGAGATAGTAGTATACTCGTAACAATTAGGATGACACTATGACGGTATAAAGAATGAAAAAAAAAACACGGTTAGGTGGTAGGTATATAATAATAAATAATACAATTCTGGTCGGACGGACTGCCTGCCGTGTGCCGACACAGAGGTAGCCACAGCCGTGAACTACCGCACTGTACACTGGTTGATAAAGAGATAGTAGTATACTCGTAACAATTAGGATGACACTATGACGGTATAAAGAATGAAAAAAAAACCACGGTTAGGTGGTAGGTATATAATAATAAATAATACAATTCTGGTCGGACGGACTGCCTGCCGTGTGCCGACACAGAGGTAGCCACAGCCGTGAACTACCGCACTGTACACTGGTTGATAAAGAGATAGTAGTATACTCGTAACAATTAGGATGACACTATGACGGTATAAAGAATGAAAAAAAAACCACGGTTAGGTGGTAGGTATATAATAATAAATAATACAATTCTGGTCGGACGGACTGCCTGCCGTGTGCCGACACAGAGGTAGCCACAGCCGTGAACTACCGCACTGTACACTGGTTGATAAAGAGATAGTAGTATACTCGTAACAATTAGGATGACACTATGACGGTATAAAGAATGAAAAAAAAACCACGGTTAAGTGGTAGGTATATAATAATAAATAATACAATTCTGGTCGGACGGACTGCCTGCCGTGTGCCGACACAGAGGTAGCCACAGCCGTGAACTACCGCACTGTACACTGGTTGATAAAGAGATAGTAGTATACTCGTAACAATTAGGATGACACTATGACGGTATAAAGAATGAAAAAAAAACCACGGTTAGGTGGTAGGTATATAATAATAAATAATACAATTCTGGTCGGACGGACTGCCTGCCGTGTGCCGACACAGAGGTAGCCACAGCCGTGAACTACCGCACTGTACTGTGTCTGCTGCTAATATAGACTGGTTGATATTTAAAGAGATATTAGTAGTATACAACAATACTATACTGGTGGTCAGGCACTGGTCACCACTCCTGCAGCAAAAGTGTGCACTGTTAATTAATATAATTGTACTCCTGGCTCCTGCTAACAACCTGCAGTGCTCCCCAGTCTCCCCCACAATTAATTATAAGCTTTTAATTTATACATTGATGACTGTGCAGCACACTGGGCTGAGCTGAGTGCACACAGACTGAGTCACACTGTGTGACTGACTGTGCTGTGTATCGTTTTTTTTTTCAGGCAGAGAACGGATATAGCAGAGAGAAGTGAACGGATATATTATATTAAATAAAAGTTAACTAGCAACTGCACTGGTCACTGACTGTGGTAAACTAACTCTGTCTGCGACTCTGCACAATCTCTCTCTATCTAATCTATCTATCTCTATTCTAATGGAGAGGACGCCAGACACGTCCTCTCCCTATCAATCTCAATGCACGAGTGAAAATGGCGGCGACGCGCGGCTCCTTATATAGAATCCGAGTCTCGCGATAGAATCCGAGCCTCGCGAGAATCCGACAGCGTCATGATGACGTTCGGGCGCGCTCGGGTTAACCGAGCAAGGCGGGAAGATCCGAGTCGCTCGGACCCGTGGAAAAAAAAGTGAAGTTCGTGCGGGTTCGGATTCAAAGAAACCGAACCCGCTCATCTCTAATCTTAACCACATCTCATTGAGACACTTTATTGAACAAACATATATGGGGTATTTTTTTGACTGCAGACTAAACATGGACATGTGTCTTTGTAAAGGTGGACACTCATATCCACGCTGCAGCCTGCATGAACCAGAAACACCTCCTACGTTTCATCAAGAAGACTTACAGGGTGGATTCAGAACGTGTGGTTTACAACACCAAGGGCCATCAGCTGACCTTAAAACAAGTGTTTGAAAATCTGAAACTTCACCCCTATGACCTGACGGTAGATTCTCTTGACGTCCATGCTGTGAGTATTTAATTTCTTATTTTACTTGTCAGTATTCATGTTTGTTTATCAGCTTTTATATCGGTGACAAGCATTATAAGCACTGATGGATCATCTGACCTGAGGTCTTGTATACTTCCACTCATACAAATTGGGTCACATGTTTTCCAAAATATAACCCTGGCACAGCTAGTTTATCCAGTCCATGAAAGCCACCCCTTGCTTTCCATTAGTAGCCAAATGCAATATGGAAGTAATCGGAAAGTTTTTTTTTATAAATAAGAACAAAAGTAAATAAATAATATAAGAAAATGAATTCCCATTAAATATGAAAGATTTCTAAAGTAAAAAACCCCCAGTAATGAGGACACCTGAGAGATCTATCAGTAAGTTATGTCTTACTGCATTTACATTTTTTAAGCACATTCATAAAATCTATAGGGATATATATAAAAGTGGTTGAAATACTTTATTACAATTTGGCCTTTAGGAGCTGCCTGGTAACATGGGGCCTAATTCATGTTTGTATGCAGTGGCCGATTATCACGCAATGGGTGATTATCTGCAGACTGCGCATGTACCGCAATCACAATGCGCATGTGCAAAAGTGCAGCTGTGATCACACTCGCAATGAGAATTTCATGGAAAATTGATTGACAGGAGGTGACATTTGGAGGTGTTAATAGGGAGTTTATGGGGAGTGTCACACATTTGTGTCATGGGGATGCGGTCAACATCCCGCCGGACGGAATCCCGGCGGTCGAAATACCGACGCCGGAATCCCGACCGGCACAATCCCGACATATTCTCCCTCCGTGGGTGTTCACGACACCCATAGAGGGAGAATAAATTAGTGTGCCCGCAGCGTGGCGAGCGAAGCGAGCCCACAAGGGGCTGCGTTCCACTAGCCACCCCTGTCGGGATTGTGTGGTCGGGATTCCGGCGTCGGTATTTCGACGGCCGGGATCCCGTCCAGCGGGATTTAGTACTGATTCTGTGTCATGCCCTTGGGTTGTGTATCTGCTGACGGCTGCAAGCTTGTATGTGCAAAAACATGGCATCTGAGTCGCTATTGCCAACCCTTAGCCCTGATGCTCCTCATTTTAGCGTGTAGTCTGCGAATGTGTACGCAATTTGTGAATGAGTTGCAATGGCTCCGGTAGGCATCTCTTTTCATTTCTGGGCGGCAGCTTCACTTGCTAACAATAGCAATTCCGTACCTAGACAATCGCATTTACTAATTTATTAGCGTACAAACATGAATTAGGCCCATGCTGTGGTTTAAGATGCTTTATTTAAAGGCAACTGAAAAGCATCCAGAACAATTCAGCAATATCCTCACAGTTACTTCTTGTTGATAAACAATACTGACTTAAACTTGTAATTTTTAGTACTTCTTTTGATTAATTTTCTGTGTGAAAATACTCATTGCTTTCATCGCTACGTGTCCCCATTGCATGTACCTTTCTTTGCCTCATATATGGGACAGGTGAGTTGCAGTTGTGTTAGGATCCCATTGAGGGATGAGTAATGCCTACTGGGGGTCATTCCGAGTTGATCGCTCGCTAGCTAGTTTTAGCAGCCGTGCAAACGCTATGCCGCCGCCCACTGGGGAGTGTATTTTAGCTTAGCAGGAGTGCGAATGTTTCTGCAGCCGAGCTCTGCAAAAACAGTTTGTGCAGTTTCAGAGTAGCTCTGAACCTGCTCAGCGCTTGTGATCACTTCAGCCTATTAGTGTCCGGATTTGACGTCATACACCCGCCCAGCGAATGCCCAGCAACGCCTGCGTTTTTTCAGACACGCTTACGTTTTTGCAAACACTCCTTGAAAACGGTCAGTTGACACCCAGAAATGCCCCCTTCCTGACAATCTTCTTGCGGGCGTCAGTGCGAAGAAAAACTTTGCTAGAACCTGAGCACAACCACAATGGGCTTTGTACCCGTACGACGCGCGTGCGCATTGCGGGGCATACACATGCGCATAAATGCCGTTTTTTCACCTGATCGCTGCACTGCGAAAATCGGCAGCAAGCGATCAACTCGGAATGACCCCCTATGTGACCCATCACAACGGTGACTAAAAAAGGCAAATTATAGATTACAGAATTAATTGATAAAAATATTGTATACTTTCCATAGGGAAGGCAAACTTTCCAGCGCTTTGACAAGTTTAATGCCAAATATAACCCAGTTGGTGCCAGTGAATTGCGAGACCTGTACTTGAAAACAGAAAATGCTATTGATGGCGAATATTTTGCTACAATCATTAAGGTAAAGTTCTGTATTTTATTATATTGTTCAAGTTGTGTAAAAATAATTTTTTGTGTCACCATATGTGATTTCATTAAAAGTATTTCTTAAATTAAACACATATTGCCCTACAATCCTTACTATAATATGGCATTGCTCATTAAGCTTCATTCATTCATACAAGTGTGCTTTATTCGTATAAGTGTAATATGTGTGGGGGCACTGGAGGCACTACAGTGTGTTTAACACATTTGTGGTTCTGGGAGTATTTACACCATACTTGCCCACTCTCCCGGAAAGGCCGGGAGGCTCCCGAAATTAGGGTGGCACTCCCGGCCCCACGGGGAAGGGGGCAAGTCTCCCGCATCCCGCTTGCCCCCCCGCCGCATCCCGCTCTCCTCCCGCTGCTCCCCACGCTCCCCACCACTTTCAGCCCGTTAAACAGAAAAAAGGGGCGGGGCGATAATGCGATCGCGCTAATTCGCGTCATCATAGCCCCGCCCCCTGCCCTGCAATACCGCTATTATGGGCATTACAGAGCAGGGGCGTGGCTATGATGATGCAAACTCATCACCACGCCCCCGTACCACCTCCTCCACGCCCCCTCTTGTGTGACCTGGCTGCTCCCTCCCGGAGGGAGCAGCCACAAAGTAGGTAAGTATGATTTACGCATTATTCTTTTTATAACATTGGCAGCATATACAGTACTATTGACAATATTATTGATAGGTCCCCTACAAAATAGTGGTCATGGGGCACCCACAAACCTTAATCTGGCCCTGGTGGCCACTACCTGGGAGGGATGCTTCGGATCAGTCTCGGGGCCACTTTACAGTATGAAGCCCATAGGCTTTTATAGGCAACTGATTGGCGCTAGCAGGTGATCCACTATGCCTTCCTGACAGATCAATTCTGTCAGATTTATTATTACATTTAAAGCGTTGGTAAATGTGGTTAAAGTGAACAAATGTCCCTAGAATCTGTATGTATTTAGTAAGCTACAAACTCACTTAGAGTACACTTTTAGCAATGTGTAGTTGCTTTAGCACAATTTCAGTCCTTCAGATAATGTACAGGGTAAGATAAGTGTTCTCGCTAACAACAATTCCCGACAAAGGAACTATTATTGGATTGGATTGGCCATGTAATATCACCAATTAAACCATGATTTTTTTTATTTTTTTTTACTGTATAAGGAAGATCAACATTTATTGGTCTGTTTAGATGAAAACAAACATAATATTCTATGGAGTTCATGTACTAAGCGGCGTTAGTGGAAAAAAAAATGAAATGAAAAAGTCATAGAGAATATCCCAGTACATATAGCTTATCAGTATATACTAAAGAGATTTCTCTGACTTCTACCTGCTAGCGCTAATAACAGGCTACAATATCATGCTGCCATAGGCATAGACATGTCACTGACTGGCAGTTGTCTTTCCAAGTGCTGGCTTTGTCACCTGCAGCTGCCGTTGTCTGCCTCTCTTCACAGGAGGAGCAGGAGGAAAGCTCTTTGTCATTTTGGCTGTTTGTCAGTAAAGTTTTGACAAAAAAAGTCACTGCTGCAGATGTATGGGAGGGGAGAGGTGAGTCCCTAGCGCAGTTATCAGGAAATTAGTCTCTGACAACACCGCAGAGGGGGTGATTTAACGTTCTCTCTTCTTGGCAGGGCTATTTTTCGTAAAGATCACAGTAGCCGCCTCCTTCTTTACAATGATAACAGGCCAAGCAGTCCTTTTTTCCACATTAAATGGAGTTTTAGTACAGGGACCCCTATATCACCTCCTATTCCACCAATATATTGCTTCATACATGCATTTTTCATATTAGGAAGTGGGATCAGATCTGGAGGATGCTAAGTACCAGTATGCTGAACCTCGTCTATCAATCTATGGACGCTCCCCTAAAGAATGGAACAACCTAGCTAACTGGTTCAACAAGCACAAGGTTTACTCACCTAACATGAAATGGATGATCCAAGTTCCAAGGATTTAGTAAGTTACTGCATGACCTAACGGAGATAAGTGACCTGCCCTTTACAGCTCCCTCCTACACCCAATTAAAAATATAATTGTGTTGACAACAATTAATGAAAAGATATAAACAATTGGCATGTGAACAATCTTACACAATTCGTAAATGAATGCAGTAAAGACAATGGGCCTAATAAAGACCTGATCGCTGGGCATCGATTTTTGCAGCCCTGCGATCAGATAGTCGCCGCCTACTGGGGGAGTGTATTTTAGCTGTGCAAGTGTGCGAACGCATGTATAGCAGAGCTGCATAAACAGATGTTGTGCAGTCTCTGCGCAACCCAGGACTTACTTAGCCGCTGCGATCACATCAGCCTGTCCGGGACTAGAACTGACGTCAGACACCCTCCCTTCCAATGCTTGGACACGCCTGCGTTTTTCCAGACACTCCTTGAAAACAGTGAGTTGCCACCCACAAACGCCCTCTTTCTGTCAGTCACCTTGCGATCGCCCATGTGATCGCTTTTTTCGCACCATCCCGTCGCTAGGCACCGATCCCCGTTGCTGAGGTCCGTCACGCCCGCGCATTGCAGTGCATATGCATGCCCAGTTCAGACCTGTTCGCAGGCTGTGAGAAAACGCAGCCTAGCAATCAGGTCTGAATTACCCCCATTGTACTTCTCTCTTATTGCACTTGGTCTCAGTGCAAATGGTTTTCATGCATATGAGGAGAAATATGAAACACAATATAGTATGATATTATCAGAACAAAAGATAATACCAAATTTATTAGAATAAAAGAAATTAGCTTTCACATAGAGAAGTAAACATAAACACGCAAATCTGTTCTGGAGTAAACGTAGGAAAACAGACAATTTCAGCAGTCACAGGGTAACAGTAAATGGGTAGAAAGTCTTTATACCAAAAGCAGGTAATTGTTCAGCACTGGTTTGCACTGAGGGGAATCCTGATAACCCCCCCCCCCCCCCCCCCCCCCCAGTGTCTAACAACCACTTCTGTAATTCGGTGGGAACTGCACCACCTCTGCAGCTCTTGCTCAGAAGGCTTTAACGTGTTTCAAGCATTCCACTCTTCATCAGAAGGCAATGCAAGTGTGTAATAGACCAAGGGGCTTTAAATACCTAAAGGACTAAAGAACCGAAAGACCTGCAGTACCGTGACCAGGAGTGAGGTGATCAGGAACGTCCGGTCCGTGGCTGGCTGCTACAGATATCCATGGGCTTGTTAAAACTTGCTATGGCCAGTGGAAGGTCTCATGAGCCTCCTGAAGTTTGCTTAACCCAGTTAAAGTTTGATAGAGGAGGTGGGCAGCTTGTATATTCTCCTTGAAACCCCCAAAGTGCTGCGATACTGACTTCTGGTCCAGGGGAAAACTGGAAGTTGTACCTAACTTCTGGTATGCAAGATATGTGTCCTCTGAAAACACTTGCTTCCTTAACATTAGTTCCAGACTTGTAAATAAAGGAAACAAGGAGGAAATTATTAATATACATACAAATATAAATACATAAGGATGAATGGTAATAAATACTGTAGGTGTATGATAAGAGTTTGAGGAGAAACTTAAGACATAATAGTGGATAAATAGCAATAGAGAAGATGACATAAAAATACTGACTAAATAATGTAAAAGTTTTTTCAGAGGAACCATTTCAACTCAAAGCCGCACTGTATTGGGAGAAGACTACCAAACAGTAGCTGATGCAGCTGCCCCCGCGGGTGCACCAGCGCTAGGCCTTAGGGATCTTAGGCTCCAGGGGTAGTATGAGGCCGCGATCCCTGTGGTTGATGTCAGCAGTGGGGAGTCAGCCGCTCCCTTGGTCATCCCTCCTCCCGGTTCATGACCAGTTTCCTCCGAGTCTCCCACCATGAACTGATTTCCCGCTTCCGTCTGAGACGCTGTGTATCTAAGGGGACCGAGTCGCACCATAGGTGGCTGTGTGACTTGTGCGTCAGTGTTTACTTGGGCATCTGTGTTCACTGTAGGTTCATGAGGCGAGTGTGTACACTATTAGTGTCTGGATCCACTCAGCATTCGCTAACGTATCGATCGATCCTGGAAGCGGGGTGAGTCTCCCTGTATCCCACTCTACTGAGTTGGGTTATACAGCACTAAGTCTCTATCTACCTTTGCGTATGAATAGTTAGATAAGTGCTTGATGCCTATGAGTCTGATAACTATTGCTGTTGTTTTATTTCGCTGTATGACTGAATATGGTTAAATCCTATATAAGGTAATGCAGTAATATGTTTCTCCTACATACTTTAAATGTATTTGTAGTTGATTATGTGCCCATATTGCTTATTATACTAATGTACAACCTATGACTGATTGCTAGTGTGATTGCTCACTTTACTATAGTTCTGTCAGTTTTACTGTGTATCTAATCCTCAATGCTGGTGCAATGCAGGGTAGGGTAAGATTGTGTGCACGTTAACAAATTTTTAAGTGATTACAAATTGTGTAGTAACACTGTACAGGTGTGTGATTTATTTATCATGTCTAAGAGTGGCAAGGGTGAGGAAAAATACACTTTCTATAGCAGCACCAACACTTATTTCAGGTTTGTCTTGCAAAGCTGGGTTAACCTATCAGGATCTGGTTCAAAGGGATTATGTGCAAAATGTTTTAGTTGTCACCGAAGCCTCTTAAATAACTGAGGCAAGCACAGGTTCTAGTTGAACCTTCATGGGCTACTTTGCACAGACATTATCCAATATAGCTGAGCAGATTATGCCAGCTCCTATACCAGGGATAGGTTACCCTATTAACCCTTACATGCAACATTCATTCTCAGGTTTATTCACCTCTGGAATTGGCAGTCTCTCAACAAAAGCAGGCTGAAATGCTGGTGGTAAGTAAATCACATAGACATGAACATCTTCACAGTCTATACATGTTTTAGATGAGGATTCATCGGAGGATGAGGACTCATTGCACTTTGGAGGAAGGTCTCAGCTCAGTGGACATATCTGAGCTAATTATTGCTATGTAAGCCATTCTATCCTTAGAGGAGGCAGCAGAGTCTGTGTTGAAAACTAAGGCAACTGTGTTTAAACTTCCCAAAACAGATGATGGAAATTATGCAAGAGGTTTGGGTTACACCCAGTAAGAAGTTAGATTTCCAAGAATTATCCTTGTCCAGCTGGGGAATGTTTAAAAAAGGGAGGTGGCTCCCAAAATAGATTTGCATGTCATAGATTGGTGCGAAAATCTACATTATATCTGCTATCAACATAAATAAATGATGTCACAGATAGGAGAGTCGATGGTTTTCTAAAAACCATTTTTTCCTTGTCTTGGGCAATCATTAGACCAGCCATGGCTTCAGCCTGGATGGCATAAGCAGTGGCATCCTGTGCTGATGCATTTCAGTGGCATCTAGAGAGCAAAAATTCTATATTGCACATATCAAACAGGCAGCAATAAGCCCCCCTGGATATGGGTATAATTGCCTCTTATGCATCAGCTTCATCAGTAGCAGCTCACAGAGCGGGTTGGCTATGTACATGGTAAGCTGACTCACAATCCATGAAGGTTTTGGAGTCTTATTCTTGTTTACTGGAGATATTCTTTTTGGTAAAGAATTAAACAGTATTTTGGAGTCAGAAGCATACTACAAGAAAGTGAAGTTTCCTTTCACACATAAATTCAAGCTTAGTTTCCAGCTTTTCAGTCCTTTCAGAATTAAGGAAAAGCAAAAGGAAAGGGTAATGGCAAACAGTCCCAATCCAACAAGTCTGGTAAGACTAAAAGGTTTTGGGCTACCAAAAGACCGGTTTTAAAATCTGAAGACAAGTCATCAGCCTGATGGTGTGGGCCTCCACCTGGGGGAACCCAGGGTGGGAGGCTGACTTCTTCAGTTTGCACAGATCTGGCAGCAGTCTACTACAGATGCCTGGGTGCAAGAAGCGGTATCTCATGGTTATGATCTACAGCCACACCACACGCCCAATCTTATCTGATCTTGCAAACTAAGCAGTGTTGGTCCTGGTTAGTACATGGGTGGTAAACCACCTGGGAATACCAGGGGCTGTAGGTGTTTTCAAGAAACACCCTAATTAAAAGTTTGTACCAGCCTATCTTCAGTGGAAACGAAGATCAGGGCTTTGCAAGATGCAGTACAGGAGTTGTTTCAGTCAGGAGTGATAATTCAAGTTCCTCCTGCACAACGAGGACAAGGGTTTTATTTAGTGATGAGCGGGTTCGGTTCCTCGGAATCCAACCCCCCCCCCCCCCCCGAACTTCACCCATTTTACACGGGTCCGAGGCAGACTCGGATTCTCCCGTATGGCTCGGTTAACCCGAGCGCGCCCGAACGTCATCATCCCGCTGTCGGATTCTCGCGAGATTCGGATTCTATATAAGGAGCCGCGCGTCACCGCCATTTTTCACTCGTGCATTGGAAATGATAGTGAGAGGACATGGCTGGCGTCCTCTCACTTTGTTTCAGGGGGCTGCAAATATCTTTATTCTGGGGACCAGCAGTATTATATAGGAGGAGTACAGTGCAGAGTTTTGCTGACCAGTGACCACCAGTATTATATGTTCTCTGCCTGAAAAACGCTCCATATCTGTGCTCAGTGTGCTGCATATATCTGTGCTCACACTGCTTTATTGTGGGGACTGGGGACCAGCAGTATTATATAGGAGGAGTACAGTGCAGAGTTTTGCTGACCAGTGACCACCAGTATTATACGTTCTCTGCCTGAAAAACGCTCCATATCTGTGCTCAGTGTGCTGCATATATCTGTGCTCACACTGCTTTATTGTGGGGACTGGGGACCAGCAGTATTATATAGGAGGAGTACAGTGCAGAGTTTTGCTGACCAGTGACCACCAGTATTATACGTTCTCTGTCTGAAAAACGCTCCATATCTGTGCTCAGTGTGCTGCATATATCTGTGCTCACACTGCTTTATTGTGGGGACTAGGGACCAGCAGTATTATATAGGAGGAGTACAGTGCAGAGTTTTGCTGACCAGTGACCACCAGTATTATACGTTCTCTGCCTGAAAAACGCTCCATATCTGTGCTCAGTGTGCTGCATATATCTGTGCTCACACTGCTTTATTGTGGGGTCTGGGGACCAGCAGTATTATATAGGAGGAGTATAGTGCAGAGTTTTGCTGACCAGTGACCACCAGTATTATACGTTCTCTGCCTGAAAAACGCTCCATATCTGTGCTCAGTGTGCTGCATATATCTGTGCTCACACTGCTTTATTGTGGGGACTGGGGACCAGCAGTATTATATAGGAGGAGTACAGTGCAGAGTTTTGCTGACCAGTGACCACCAGTATTATACGTTCTCTGCCTGAAAACGCTCCATATCTATGCTACATTGTAGTATATAGTAGGAGTACAGTGCATCATTTTGCTGTCCACCAGTATATAATATATAGGAGTTGGTAAAGCTAAATATTTATCGTGTATATAACCCTTTATGAGGTCTAAGAACACTGTACGCTATCTACGTAAGAAGTACCGTAAGGGTACGCAAGTTGCGTATCGATCGCTTAGCCGTGATCGAGACGCTCAGGCGTCACGTTCACTCACGGCCAAGTGATCGCAGGCAGGCAGACTATTGGCTGTTGACTTATCGTAATGATTCGCTATAGCGTAGCAGCGCTCGGGACCACGAGGAGATCACCAGCGATGCAGACGCTCACAACGTTAAACCTTTATATCTATACCTCTAGTAATGAAATACACAGCAAACCTTAGTGTAGAGACAAAGTGTAAGTGCAACCTGGTGTAACCTGATTAACTACAAAGCTGCTTGAGCGTCACCGACGCTCAGAGAATACTTAACACTATAAAGAATACACAGATACCTGGGCTTAGGGTCCGAAACCTATTATATGTATTATAACTATTATACTTGCAAAAGGAATCACAGTACAAATGATACACTACAATATAACATAAACCAACTAACCAGATAAACTACACAGGAAATACAATACAATGCAATTTAAGGAAAATACGAGAGAAAGAGTAGAGAGAGAGGGAGAGATAGAGAGAGAGAGAGATGGCTCACAGTAAGACAATATGATTACGGAGAAAACTTACGCACGAGGGGAACGATCGCATGCGCCTCGATATCCAGCTCCCGATTATCAGCAATGAGAACCGTTGAAGAGAGTGAAGTTGGATATGGTCGGCCTGCTATTTATGCCCCACACACAATACAATTCAATGGTCCCTACAATCTCATTGTTCATTGGACACAGGAATTCGGCTCTGCATTATAACAAAAGGTCATAGGTTGATTCATACAGGTGGGCTGTGACTATTTCCAACTGCTCAGGTGGGAGGGAAACTGGGTTTCCCGCCGCATGGGTAATAAAGTGCAAATAAAGTAAATGTTCATAAACTTCTTATGTCCATAACTATTCGCACGAGCGATTGATCTGCTTCAAACCAACACCGGAATATTTCTAATTAAATATTCTTCCGATGGATACTAAACACCACTGTATTACTCCTATCTGACCCTTCGTATCAAACAAAGAGGGATTCCTCTGTTCATAAACATTCTATATTAACCAAACTTTCAGAATCTATCAAAGGGACCATGATCTACAAAACACATTATTAGTGAAAATATGTAATGATTGAGTCGCACGCTACAACCACATAAACTCTACCGTAAATACGCATACCATGCGCCTGCGGGTGCCCGCGACTGTGAGTATGCGCACGTACGGGAGAGCGTACGCATGCGCAGCACGGACCTGTGTGAGGTGCAAATATGGTAGTGTGCATAGAGATATTTTTCTGACTTTGACAGTCCACCCTTTGGCAGTCAATAATAACTGCCACTTCCTGAAAACATTTCAAAAGGAGAAAAATATATGTCAGGGGTTAATTCATTTCCATGGTTGGGTGAGGGAGGAGAGAGGAGTAGGTGTGAAGAGGGTATGACCTAGTGTGATAGCAGAAGCATGTGTGTATGAGTCCATGTTTGGGGGGTCATGTATCATCGTGCCGTACGTGTTGTAAATCAAGCTTCGAGGTATTGCGAAGTATACATTTGAATTCCTTCTTATCCCGTGGTACAGGTCTGTGGATGGGCTGTCAAACTTTACCGAGCTCTTTTCGGATTTTGAACAAAATGGGGAGCACATTTTAGTTGATGATACATGAATGGGGGAATATGTGATTGCTGATATCTGTGCCTGTATTCCCTATACTATGTGTGTCATTACCTGAGGGTTGTAGAAATGAAGAAAAGACATAATTACGGTAAATGCGGTGGTATTCTATGTCAGGTTAATGTACATCTGTCGGTTGAAGTTTTGTTCGGTATCAGTTGAAAGTCGTCTTCTTTGCGCTGTTTTGCTCATTAAGCGTGAGCAATAAGCTTTGTCAATGCCACTAGATTTACAAAAAATGTTGGGCTAGCGTAATTTTAAGAATTCTAGGGAAACTGGGGATCCATGGCAAAGTTCATCAAGTGTCCATATCTCAAGTGGTCAAAACTTCGTCTTTGGTCTATCCGTTGTCTGTATAGCGTCTCATCAACTTCCTCGTCCAAGGGGGTCTTGTTATCTTGGAGAAAAACCAGAAAAACAGGTGAAAGAAACGGACCGTAGAAATCGCATTTTCATCACATCATTGTTTCTATCGTTGGGTCGTAAATCAAATCCAGGTTAATTACAGTTTCCTCACTCCTCAAACTCATCACTCTGGTACTTTGTTTGCACCTCATTAAAGCCTGCCCGCATCTAAATATCAATCCAATCGATATAACGACACCTAAGATACATAGTAGAAACTTCCCAACATCCATTATGACTCCTTGAGCCCAGTCTCCTAAACCAGAGAACCAATTTCGCGGGTTCAACCATGACACCCAACCAGTCAGCTCATTACCTACAGTAGCAAGAGTGAGATTGTGTTTTCGGCGAAATTCCCACTTTAATTGGAGAATATCGTCCATCTTTTGGTCTATGACCTCTACCGGATCCTCGGTGCTATTTGTGATATACGTGCAACACTTTATGCCGTACTGTGTTGCCAATGTAACACAATATCCGCCTGTCACTGCTGTGAGGTAATTAAGAACCATTCTATGCTGTACCAGTTCTGTTTTGTAGGCTTGAAGTTCTCTTCCAGTGTATCTAAACGTGTCATCATACATTTCAGTGATATTATCTAACAAATTGGCGAGTGCGGAAATGTATCTATAATTCATCACTCCTCGAGCGGTGCGAGTGAAATCTAACGCCACCAGAACCTGAATCCCGGTGGATTCATGGATCAGATCAGAGGCCGGATGCTCTAACCTTTCTGACAGTTGTCTTTTAACGAGGTGCTCGTAATGAGTGTGAGTATAAGGAGCTTGGGCACCACGGTGTATGTCTTTCATTTTATCATGAGTTACAGTCATTACTTCAGGCAATACTCTTCCAATATAACACAATCCTTCAGAGTTTGGGGCAAGCCACTTGTACGCCTTTCTCCCGCATATGAAATATGCATCATCGGGGAGAACATATGGGACGGAGAAAGACATTACCATATTACAAACCTTCCAGGCGAAATCTCCTAGCCCTAATTCTTCCATCTGCTTAATGCACGTATCAGGTTGTACGATATGTGCACAGTATCCTGGTGATACTTCTCCAACTCTAGTAATCCTATTTCCTAGGGTGTATCTATACCGGAAAGATTTTCCTCTACTGGCTATGTGGCGTACAAGCTCTGTATCTGTAGGCATTCTATCTGCTCTATGTGAAAAGGTCATGGTGTGGTTACTCCATGATACTTCCCAATTTCCCGGCTTTCTGGGATTGGAGATGTTAAAACATAATAGGGACCTATCCACGTGGTATTGGTGGAGCTTCAAACTAGGAGGGCTGGAGATATTAAACCTCCGGTCCACCGGTCTCCCACCATTTAACTCAAGTACCTCCCCTATCGTTAAAGGAAATGGTACTAGCCCTGATTTGCTATGACCCTGAGGTACTTGAGAGCACACCCAACAATCTGTTTTGTTTAATACATTACCCACTAAGGAGTGATAATCACTCAATGGATGTCGGTCCATATGGATATTAAAACTGGATTGGCATTTCTTAATGCACCCATCTTCAATGACATTGTTACAGAGCCTACAGATACAATTTTCTTCAGCTAACAATCCGTCACAATTTCTTCTATGGTCAATGCTATCGGATCGTTTTCTGATACTCGCCTTTGCTTGTTGGTTAGGTTGATCTTGGAAAACTACGCCTCCATCATCATAATCGGAACCCATTCCAGAACCTCTCTCGACCTCCATGGTACTCTCGCCGGAACAGACTGCTCTAGTCAACATCATGGTTAACAGGAAAATCCGGATCACAGTCTCTTGGGGCAAGTCCATCTTTGAGGAGGAAATGGAGAAGAATGAGAAGGGGGAAAAAGAAATTTCAAGGGAGAGGGGATGGGAAGTGGAGAAAAACAATAAAAGGGATTGGGGAGTCGACAACTGCTTTCGGTCTTCAAGGCTCAGGTGCCGCCTCAGTCCTCCTGGAACAGACACTCCAGTGATACAACCTCTACCGTCTGTTCCTTATCACGGGACTTCTCTGGATCAGCAACCTTCTTGCAGTGGGATGAATGGACCCAAATCTCTCTCTCAGCAACCTTCAATGCTGTGGTGCTAGTCAATAAGACCTGGTATGGTCCTTCCCATCTATCAATAAGACAACCTGAGCGTAGAAAATTTCGTATCATTACATAATCCCCAGGTTCAATGTCATGACAATTACTATCAGGTAGATCAGGAATCACTAACTTCAGATTATCATTTTGATTCCTCAACTGTTTACTCATGTTAATCAAGTACTTTACAGCTACTTCATTGTTACATTTCAAATCATCCTGAGGGTTAATCATGACATGCGGTTGTCGACCAAATAAGATTTCAAAGGGGGACAGATTAAGAGGGGACCTGGGAGTGGTTCTGATACTGTACAATACAATGGGTAAAGCTTCTGGCCATGTCAATCCTGTCTCTGCCATCACTTTACTCAATTTATTTTTAATAGTGCTGTTCACTCTTTCGACCTTCGCACTCGCCTGTGGACGGTACGGAGTGTGCAGCTTGCTATCAATTCCCATCAACTTACACATTCCTTGAAAGACATCACCTGTAAAATGGGTACCCCTATCACTTTCGATTATTCTAGGGATACCATATCTACATACAAATTCCTGCACAATTTTCTTAGCAGTAAACATAGCGGTATTTGTAGCTGCAGGAAATGCTTCGACCCAATTTGAGAAAACATCTATACAAACAAGTACATATTTCAAATTCCGACAAGGGGGTAATTGAATGAAGTCAATTTGTATTACCTGGAAAGGGCCGCCGGCAGGTGGGATATGGGATGGTTCTGTAGGTATTGCCTTTCCAATATTCTTTCTCAAACAGGTAAGGCATGACATTGCTCTTTTACTCGCATGAGAGGAGAATCCTGGGGCGCACCAATAGGCTCTTACCAATTTGCACATCCCCTCCTTGCCTAGATGAGTCAGCCCGTGAGCTGCTTCAGCCAGACATGGAAGATATGCTCTGGGGGCCACTGGTTTACCATGTCCATCCGTCCAGAGTCCTGAGGACTCTTGGCCACATCCCTTTGCCTTCCAGACTGCCTTTTCCTGTGTGGAACACAAATTTTGCATTTCACACAACTTCTGTGTGTTAATGGTATTAAATACCATTAATTGTGTGGTGTCTGTCTGTATGGGGGTAGCAGCTGCTAACTTAGCAGCTTCGTCTGCTCGGCTGTTACCAAGTGATACCGGGTCTTGGCTATATGTGTGTGCTTTACATTTAATAACAGCCACTCTGTCGGGTTCCTGTATCGCTGTTAGAAGCCTTTTTATGTGAGCTGCATGCGCTACCGGTGTACCAGCTGCCGTCATGAAATTTCTGAGGCGCCATAGGGCTCCGAAATCATGGACTACCCCGAATGCGTATCTAGAATCGGTGTAGATATTGGCTGACTTACCCTTAGCCAATTCACATGCTCTGGTTAGGGCGACCAGTTCAGCAACCTGGGCTGAGTGAGGTGGGCCTAGCGGTTCCGCTTCTATGGTGTCTTGGTCATCTACGACTGCGTATCCAGTACACAAGTCTCCCGAGTCTGACTGTCTGTGACAACTACCGTCCGTGTAGAACGTGAGTTCTGCATCTTCCAGTGGGTTGTCACTGATGTCAGGCCTTGCGGTAAAATTTTGGGTCAAATATTCCATACAATCATGTGTATCTTCCTTTGTATTAAATCCTCCTTCCCCAGCACTCTCACCTTCCACCCTTTGTGCCTGACCAGGCACACCTGGGAGATATGTTGCAGGATTTAATGCACTGCATCTCCTTATGGTGATGTTTACGGGGGCCATTAGTGCCAATTCCCATCTTGTAAACCTCGCTGATGAGACGTGTCTGGTTTGGGCAGAATTCAATAGGGCTGATACTGCATGTGGCGTATGGATTGTGAGGTTGTGGCCTAGCACGACATCTTCGCTTTTTGTCACTAGCAATGCTATCGCAGCAACGCTTCGCAAGCATGTGGGGAGGGATCGCGCTACCGTATCTAGCTGAGCGCTGTAGTATGCAACTGGCCTGCTGGCATCACCGTGTTTTTGGGTTAGTACACCTGCCGCGCAACCAGCACTTTCTGTTCCGTATAGTTCAAAGGGTTTCCCATAGTCTGGCATACCTAGCGCTGGCGCCTGCGTTAGGCACTGTTTGAGTCTCTCAAATGCTGTTTCGGATTCGTCTGTATGCAAAATCCTATCAGGTTTGTTTGAGGAGACCATTTCCTGCAAAGGTAACGCCAATATGGAAAACCCTGGGATCCAATTACGGCAATACCCACACATTCCTAAAAACTTTCTGATCTGTTGCTGGGTTTGTGGTAGAGTCATGTCTCTAATTGCTTGGATTCTATCAGCGGTCAGGTGTCTCAGTCCTTGTGTTAGACAGTGTCCCAAATATTTTACCTTAGTTTGGCATAATTGCAACTTGTCTTTGGACACCTTGTGTCCGGTGTCTGAAAGATGAAACAGGAGCTGTTTCGTATCCTTCAGAGATGCTTCCAGTGAATCTGAACACAGTAATAAATCGTCCACATACTGTATCAATACTGATCCACTGTCTGGTTGGAAAGACTGTAAACAATCATGCAAAGCCTGAGAAAATATACTTGGACTATCTATGAAACCTTGGGGTAATCGAGTCCACGTGTATTGGACTCCTCTGTATGTGAATGCAAACAAATATTGGCTGTCAGGGTGCAGAGGTACCGAAAAGAAAGCGGAGCAGAGGTCAATAACAGTGAAAAATTTGGCAGTGGGAGGGATTTGCATTAGGATGACAGCTGGATTTGGCACTACGGGGAACTGACTCTCAACTATTTTGTTAATCCCCCTTAGATCCTGCACTAGCCTGTAACCCCTCCCCCCACTCTTCTTAACAGGGAAGATGGGACTATTGGCAGTGCTGGACGTTCTTACCAGAATGCCCTGTTGTAGCAAGCGCTCTATTACTGGGTAAACTCCTAACTCCACCTCTGGCTTCAGAGGATACTGTGGGATTTTTGGAGCTATCCTACCATCTTTTACTTGTACAACTACTGGAGCTACGTTTGCCATTAATCCAGTGTCCTGTCCGTCTTTTGTCCAAAGTGACTCTGGTATCTGAGATGTCATCTCTTCTATTTGGGATGGATTCCTATTTGTCATAATGGTATGTGACATTAATTTTGATGGGGAGTCTAACATGTCTCGCACTTCCTGAGCGTGTTTCTCAGGTATGTCCAAGAATACACCTTCAGGAGTACAATAAATGACGCACCCCATTTTACACAGTAAGTCTCTTCCCAGGAGATTGGTTGGTGCCGATGCAGCCAGCAAAAAGGAATGCTTGGTATGCAAAGGCCCTATTGTAATCTCGGCTGGTTTGCTAACAGGGTAGTGCTGGACTACTCCTGTTACTCCCATGGCTGGAATTGTCCTACCAGTGGTTCTCATGCCCACTGTCGAATTTATCACTGACTTGGCCGCCCCTGTGTCTACAAGAAAGTTTAAAGTTTTACCAGCTACATTAATTGCGACCTCGGGTTCACTTTCAAGGTTGGCAATCAATTTCACTGGCTGCAGATTACAGGTATGGCCACACCCCTATTGGGTATGGTGACCTCCCTGAATCCCGCTGGCAGCAACTATTTGTGAGGGAGATAGTTGGGAACTACCAGAGGCATGCCAGTCTCTGTTTGGGGGATATCTTTTTGTTTCCCCTGTATGTGGCTCATAACTCCGTTTCTGCGGACCTTGCTCCCAATGTCGTGTGTCGTGTCGTTGTCTAGGGGGTTGGTATGTGTTTCGTGAATTCTTTACTCTACAATCTCGTGCCATGTGTCCCTGTTTGTGACAAGAATAACAAGTAACCATACTTGACTTACCCACAGGATTTGGTGATACAAACAAAGGCTGCCTTGTGGTCAGAGCCTGTATACTTACTGACATTAATTTGTCACCTTGTTGTTCCCTGTGTCTGGTGATGTTTCTGTCGTGATCAATAGCAGCCTCTCTCAAAGTAGCCACAGACAGACCTCGCCAACATGGTTGCGTGGTCTGTACCCTAGTCTTCAATGACTCTTTTAAACCATCCATCAGTACCGATACTGCTACTTCCCGATGGTTTGTGTCTGTTTTAATGTCCTCTATACCTGTGTATTTTGCCATTTCTAATAATGCTCTGTGAAAATACTCTGCAGCTGTCTCTGACTCCTTCTGTTTAATGGAGAATATCTTATTCCATTTAGCTACTGCTGGGAAATACTCTTTTAGCTGCAAGTTTATTCTTTTCACATTATCTTGGTTGTACACATCTGTAAGAGGTACATCATGACCTAGTCCGCAATCAGCTAAAAATTGAGTTGCGTCGACATTTGAGGGTAAACATGCTCTCAGCAATATCTGCCAGTCTTTATTGTTGGGCTCTACAGTGTTACCTAAGTCTCTGATGTATTTTTGACTGGCAACTAAGTCTTTTCTAGGGTCAGGAAATTCAGACACTATGGTCCTTAATTCCATTCGGGAAAATGGAGTGTACATGGCAATGTTCCTAATGGGAGTGGCTCCTGATGCGTCTGTTTTCCCATTTGGCACTGCTATTACTCTAACAGGTGTAATTCTAACAACCTCATTCTGTGTAGATTCTACAGGCTGTGGTGAAATAGTCTCAGCATAATGCATGGTGCCATACTTACCAGTTGATACGACCTCACCTATCCCTCCGCTAGGGGCCTTTACTAATCTCGTGGGTGGAGCTGTGCCTACTGTGGTCTCTGCTATGGTGGCTGCTAGAGAGAGCGCTGAAATCGTTGTCGCTTCGTCCTCTTGATCACACTCCTGAGGAAAGTTCAAAACAGGGTACAACTTGCACGGGTTAATACTTGCATGGGTTAATGGGTTAACATTATCATTAACATTTACACAGTTACTAAGTGATTTTGTGTTACACCTTAGTGCGTCTTTCTCCGTAATCAACTTCTCTCCTGATATATATGGTGGCGGCGGGGCCGTGGCAATCAGTTTTCTGTGAGAGCCAGATCCCGCCGCCTGAGCCAAACCTCTCTGTATCTCACCTTCCTGTTGCCACAACTGTAAATAATCATAATGCTGAATTCGTCTCTTTGTTGATTTTATGAGACATATCCTCCTCCTTAAATTTTGTAACACCTCTGAGCTGAAGCTCCCTATTCTTGGGAATTTCTCCCCGTCATGTACAGTCATTCTCTCCCATTCATCACATAAAGTTTCTGTGTGACTTCCATATTTCTCACACATTATATACCTGGCCGACCCAATTGGCCGGACCACTGAATCAACCCGAACCGAGGTTGATCGCCCCCTACCTGAACAAGTGGCCCCCATAGTTCGAAAGTGTTGCTTTATTTAGCCAACCCTTTACGAAAAACCAAATGCCAACAATAGGCTGACGGTGGCGGTTTACCGAGTACCCCACTCACTCGCCCACGCCGACCTATACGACCTGATCACACCGATATGGTGCTGGCGTACTCGACCTAGGGCCCCTGCGACCTGAACCTCTATTTACTGGAACCTGTGAGGGTTATCCGAAGAACACTTACTCTTTCCAGTAACTATTGGTTGCTGGATAGTTCCTGAGTGAGCAGCGAACTTCCCTTAAAATAAAAAAATTACACAAATCACGTTAGAGTGTACAGATAGCGTTTGTGACCCCTTTACTCTAATGGTACTAGGTCAGATTACTAACTACTGCACACACTTACGTGCGGTCCAGTCGTTCAGTACACAAACAACTAAGCTTATGTACGGAAAGACCAATGGAATCGAAACTTACGACTGCGAATTCCTTCAGCCAGAGCTTATATGGCCTATATGGGTGTTGCACCAACCCTTTTCGGTGTTGTGCCTGTGAACTGTATAGCGGACTTCCTTGTCGGCTGTACCTGGACCTCCTGGTCTGTTATGACCTCCTGGTCTTGTTACAGTATGACCTCCTGGTCTTGTTACAGTATGACCTCCTGGTCTGCTATACTCTAATGCTCAAAATTGTATATTTAACCAGAGATGCCTCCCTAGCCACCGTGCACGTCACTTACACGCATGTACCTCACGAGTACTCGACTTTTCTTGTGGTTCAACCTTTAAAAATTGTAAAAACACTCACTCATCACATGTACACTTTTGTTTCTATTTCTATTTCGGCGCAGAAATTTTTCTTTAGCCCAGCTGTGTTACCAATTAGGAGCAGGATCTGTTAATTTAAATTTTGGATTTCCAAAAATAGACTTGCGTTATTTATCGCCTTTTGCGCTATTTACCGCTTAGCGCTAACTATCGCCTTTGCGTTAATTATCGCTTTGCGCTAAAATTCTACTTTTCGTGATTTGAGCTACGTGGGCGTAACCGGACGCTCCGTTGCGTAATGTACGCTGCGTGCGTCGGCCTTTGGATTGCGTACGCAAGTCTTTTGTTAGGGACACGTGTACGCAAAGCAAAGATCCACCGTAACACAATTTATATTTTTATCAATGTAGATGATCCCTGGTCATCTACCACACAACACACTGACTTCGCCTTATCTCCCAGGCAAAACTGTGTGTTTGTCTATCTTTTAACTATATTACCTTTACTCTTAAACTATGAAATAACGGCAAATCTTTTTTTTAGCACTTCTATCGACTATAAAACTGGCAGACAGGAGAGTGATATACGAAAATGAAAAAGAAAAAGAAATGCAGATATATATGTGTGCGTGCGTGTGTACGCAAGACAGAAAAATACAGTTTTAAAAGACACTAGCGTTTTGTTCTTACCTCCGGTTCCCGGATTCCTTCAGCACTCTTTTATCTAAGCGAAGCAGACGCTTATCCCGTCAGCACTACGAGACAACCTCCCGCCCTTTGCTGAGGGATAATGTCTGCTGATCTACCTAGTGCAGATATGTGAAGGACAGGACGAGCCGCCAATTGATAAAGCTAAATATTTATCGTGTATATAACCCTTTATGAGGTCTAAGAACACTGTACGCTATCTACGTAAGAAGTACCGTAAGGGTACGCAAGTTGCGTATCGATCGCTTAGCCGTGATCGAGACGCTCAGGCGTCACGTTCACTCACGGCCAAGTGATCGCAGGCAGGCAGACTATTGGCTGTTGACTTATCGTAATGATTCGCTATAGCGTAGCAGCGCTCGGGACCACGAGGAGATCACCAGCGATGCAGACGCTCACAACGTTAAACCTTTATATCTATACCTCTAGTAATGAAATACACAGCAAACCTTAGTGTAGAGACAAAGTGTAAGTGCAACCTGGTGTAACCTGATTAACTACAAAGCTGCTTGAGCGTCACCGACGCTCAGAGAATACTTAACACTATAAAGAATACACAGATACCTGGGCTTAGGGTCCGAAACCTATTATATGTATTATAACTATTATACTTGCAAAAGGAATCACAGTACAAATGATACACTACAATATAACATAAACCAACTAACCAGATAAACTACACAGGAAATACAATACAATGCAATTTAAGGAAAATACGAGAGAAAGAGTAGAGAGAGAGGGAGAGATAGAGAGAGAGAGAGATGGCTCACAGTAAGACAATATGATTACGGAGAAAACTTACGCACGAGGGGAACGATCGCATGCGCCTCGATATCCAGCTCCCGATTATCAGCAATGAGAACCGTTGAAGAGAGTGAAGTTGGATATGGTCGGCCTGCTATTTATGCCCCACACACAATACAATTCAATGGTCCCTACAATCTCATTGTTCATTGGACACAGGAATTCGGCTTCGCATTATAACAAAAGGTCATAGGTTGATTCATACAGGTGGGCCGTGACTATTTCCAACTGCTCAGGTGGGAGGGAAACTGGGTTTCCCGCCGCATGGGTAATAAAGTGCAAATAAAGTAAATGTTCATAAACTTCTTATGTCCATAACTATTCGCACGAGCGATTGATCTGCTTCAAACCAACACCGGAATATTTCTAATTAAATATTCTTCCGATGGATACTAAACACCACTGTATTACTCCTATCTGACCCTTCGTATCAAACAAAGAGGGATTCCTCTGTTCATAAACATTCTATATTAACCAAACTTTCAGAATCTATCAAAGGGACCATGATCTACAAAATACATTATTAGTGAAAATATGTAATGATTGAGTCGCACGCTACAACCACATAAACTCTACCGTAAATACGCATACCATGCGCCTGCGGGTGCCCGCGACTGTGAGTATGCGCACGTACGGGAGAGCGTACGCATGCGCAGCACGGACCTGTGTGAGGTGCAAATATGGTAGTGTGCATAGAGATATTTTTCTGACTTTGACAGAGTACGGTACAGAAGGTCACTGCTCTACCTACCTCTGTGTCGTCAAGTATACTATCCATCCATACCTGTGGTGCATTTCAGTTTTGCACAGTTTGCTGACCACCAGTATATAATATATAGCAGTACGGTACAGTAGGCCACTGCTCTACCTACCTCTGTGTCGTCAAGTATACTATCCATCCATACCTGTGGTGCATTTCAGTTTTGCACAGTTTGCTGACCACCAGTATATAATATATAGCAGTACAGTACAGTAGGCCACTGCTCTACCTACCTCTGTGTCGTCAAGTATACTATCCATCCATACCTGTGGTGCATTTCAGTTTTGCACAGTTTGCTGACCACCAGTATATAATATATAGCAGTACGGTACAGTAGGCCACTGCTCTACCTACCTCTGTGTCATCAAGTATACTATCCATCCATACCTGTGGTGCATTTCAGTTTTGCACAGTTTGCTGACCACCAGTATATAATATATAGCAGTACAGTACAGTAGGCCACTGCTCTACCTACCTCTGTGTCGTCAAGTATACTGTCCATCCATACCTGTGGTGCATTTCAGTTTTGCACAGTTTGCTGACCACCAGTATATAATATATAGCAGTACGGTACAGTACGCCACTGCTCTACCTACCTCTGTGTCGTCAAGTATACTATCCATCCATACCTGTGGTGCATTTCAGTTTTGCACAGTTTGCTGACCACCAGTATATAATATATAGCAGTACGGTACAGTAGGCCACTGCTCTACCTGACAATAGTTTTTATATGCAGCCCTGCGCTGCCAGTTAAAAGCAGCCTGTTTGCAACACGTGGGATATTCCCTTATTTATCCCTATGAACCACACGAAATATACACAAGCAATAGATGGTTGCAGACTAGCGCTGAGTTTAAAAATAATGAAATTTATAAACAACTTGAGACTTTTCAATCTTCGTCCAAAGTTTCTTTCAAGCTCTTTCCACACATCAGAAAGACACTCACTTTATTATTCTGTCTCGCTTTCATGTAAAGGTATCTTTCTATCACCATACATCCACGGTACACTTCACTTGCAATGGACTTAGCTATTGGAATAACACTTACATTAGTGTCCTATCCCGCGTACACATCAAGGTATCTTTCGTATCCCTCACAGTATGGGCGGCAGGAATAAGGCAGACCAGTATTTTTCCAAAAAACACACGGCTTCTTTATTCATCCAATACAGCAAGTAAGTGATCTGGTATGATGGTTTCCAGATATTAAACCGGCAAATAGCCGGCGATCATATTGTAACAGACGTCTGCACCCAATGACTCCTGGACATCTGTTACAATATGATATCTCTACAATGTTGTGCCACAGTTTATATGTCGGGGGGTCTGTTTAAGTCAGAAAACAAGTATTATATACGCCAAGAGAGCATTCCCATTCGGGTCCGTTTTATCTGCACCGCCAGTCATCTGCCGACTGCATTTATTTTCTGCATTTATCCTTCAAATTAGTTTTACTTGGGTATATTAAACCCGCATCGCCGGCTATTTGCCGGTTTAATATCTGGAAACCTATCTGAGTTTAACTGTGCTTAACATACAGCGGGTCCTATTTATATCGTATCTAGTGAGAGAATATTCTCCACATATTCTCCACGTCTCTAGCGCTCTATATGGGCACATAAACTAAACAGTGCTTTTTGGTTTTGTACTGCTTGTTTTCTGAAAACTAAACAGGTCTGCTGCAATGCATGTTTTGCTTATGAGGATCAAACATTCTGATCCTAATCATTACCAACGCTGAATTAGGTTTACATATTTTTAATCTGTGAATTGAAAACATGTTGTATGATTTATGTGCAAGTTACTCCTGTTGTGGGAGTTCTTAATTGTTTAAACATATACACCTGTTAATTGTCTATGGTGAGGGATTGGTCAAAATGAATCATGTGACCTTGTGAAGCCTAAATATAACCGGGCTGATTAGAACATACATTTTACTTCTTGAGGAAGGGGAGGGTATCCCCGAAACGCGTTGAAGTTTGCTGCTAACCATCATACCAGATCACTTACTTGCTGTATTGGATGAATAAAGAAGCCGTGTGTTTTTTGGAAAAATACTGGTCTGCCTTATTCCTGCCGCCCATACTGTGAGGGATACGAAAGATACCTTGATGTGTACGCGGGATAGGACACTAATGTAAGTGTTATTCCAATAGCTAAGTCCACTGCTCTACCTACCTCTGTGTCGTCAAGTATACTATCCATCCATACCTGTGGTGCATTTCGGTTTTGCACAGTTTGCTGACCACCAGTATATAATATATAGCAGTACGGTACAGTAGGCCACTGCTCTACCTACCTCTGTGTCGTCAAGTATACTATCCATCCATACCTGTGGTGCATTTCAGTTTTGCACAGTTTTCTGGCCACCAGTATATAATATATAGCAGTACGGTACAGTAGGCCACTGCTCTACCTACCTCTGTGTCGTCAAGTATACTATCCATCCATACCTGTGGTGCATTTCAGTTGTGCGCAGTATATATAGTAGTAGGCCATTGCTATTGATACTGGCATATAATTCCACACATTAAAAAATGGAGAACAAAAATGTGGAGGGTAAAATAGGGAAAGATCAAGATCCACTTCCACCTCGTGCTGAAGCTGCTGCCACTAGTCATGGCCGAGACGATAAAATGCCATCAACGTCGTTTGCCAAGGCCTATGCCCAATGTCATAGTAGAGAGCATGTAAAATCCAAAAAACAAAAGTTCAGTAAAATGACCCAAAAATCAAAATTAAAAGCGTCTGAGGAGAAGC
Organism: Pseudophryne corroboree; assembly: GCF_028390025.1. NCBI lineage: Eukaryota > Metazoa > Chordata > Amphibia > Anura > Myobatrachidae > Pseudophryne > Pseudophryne corroboree. The sequence continues at coordinate 752,118,735 of NC_086445.1, read as the reverse complement.
GTAAACTTGCCAATATGCCATTTACGACACGGAGTGGCAAGGAACGGCTGAGGCCCTGGCCTATGTTCATGGCTAGTGGTTCAGCTTCACATGAGGATGGAAGCACTCATCCTCTCGCTAGAAAAATGAAAAGACTTAAGCTGGCAAAAGCACAGCAAAGAACTGTGCGTTCTTCTAAATCACAAATCCCCAAGGAGAGTCCACTTGTGTCGGCTGCGATGCCTGACCTTCCCAACACTGGACGGGAAGAGGTGGCGCCTTCCACCATTTGCACGCCCCCTGCAAGTGCTGGAAGGAGCACCCGCAGTCCAGTTCCTGATAGTCAAATTGAAGATGTCACTGTTGAAGTACACCAGGATGAGGATATGGGTGTTGCTGGCGCTGAGGAGGAAATTGACAAGGAGGATTGTGATGGTGAGGTGGTTTGTTTAAGTCAGGCACCCGGGGAGACACCTGTTGTCCGTGGGACGAATATGACCATTGACATGCCTGGTCAAATTACAAAAAAAATCACCTCTTCGGTGTAGAACTATTTTAACACAAATGCGTACAACAGGTGTCAAGCCGTGTGTTGCCTTTGTCAAGCTGTAATAAGTAGGGGTAAGGACGTTAACCACCTCGGAACATCCTCCCTTATACGTCACCTGCAGCGCATTCATCATAAGTCAGTGACAAGTTCAAAAACTTTGGATGACAGTGGAAGCAGTCCACTGACCACTAAATCCCTTCCTCTTGTAACCAAGGTCCTGCAAACCACACCACCAACTCCCTCAGTGTCAATTTCCTCCTTACACAGGAAAGCCAATAGTCCTGCAGGCCATGTCACTGGCAAGTCTGAGGAGTCCTCTCCTGCCTGGGATTCCTCCGATGCATCCTTGAGTGTAACGCCTACTGCTGCTGGCGCTGCTGTTGTTGCTGCTGGGAGTCGATCGTCATCCCAGAGGGGAAGTCGGAAGACCACTTGTACTACTTCCAGTAAGCAATTGACTGTCCAACAGTCCTTTGTGAGGAAGATGAAATATCACAGCAGTCATCCTGCTGCAAAGCGGATAACTCAGGCCTTGGCAGCCTGGGCGGTGAGAAACGTGTTTCCGTTATCCACCGTTAATTCACAGGCAACTACAGACTTGATTGAGGTACTGTGTCCCCGGTACCAAATACCATCTAGGTTCCATTTCTCTAGGCAGGCGATACCGAAAATGTACACAGACCTCAGAAAAAGAGTCACCAGTGTCCTAAAAAATGCAGTTGTACCCAATGTCCACTTAACCACGGACATGTGGACAAGTGGAGCAGGGCAGACTCAGGACTATATGACTGTGACAGACAATTGGGTAGATGTATTGCCTCCCGCAGCAAGAACAGCAGCGGCGGCACCAGTAGCAGCATCTCGCAAATGCCAACTCGTTCCTAGGCAGGCTACGCTTTGTATCACCGCTTTCCAGAAGAGGCACACAGCTGACAACCTCTTACGGAAACTGAGGAACATCATCGCAGAATGGCTTACCCCAAATGGACTCTCCTAGGGATTTGTGACATCGGACAACGCCAGCAATATTGTGCGTGCATTACATCTGGGCAAATTTCAGCACGTCCCATGTTTTGCACATACATTGAATTTGGTGGTGCAGAATTATTTAAAAAACGACAGGAGCGTGCAAGAGATGCTGTCGGTGGCCCGAAGAATTGCGGGCCACTTTCGGCATTCAGCCACCGCGTGCCGAAGACTGGAGCACCAGCAAACAGTCCTGAACCTGCCCTGTCATCATCTGAAGCAAGAAGTGGTAACGAGGTGGAATTCAACCCTCTATATGCTCAGAGGATGGAGGAGCAGCAAAAGGCCATTCAAGCCTATACATCTGCCTACGATATAGGCAAAGGAGGGGGAATGCACCTGACTCAAGCGCAGTGGAGAATGATTTCAACGTTGTGCAAGGTTCTACAACCTTTTGAACTTGCCACACGTGAAGTCAGTTCAGACACTGCCAGCCTGAGTCAGGTCATTCCCCTCATCAGGCTTTTGCAGAAGAAGCTGGAGACATTGAAGGAGGAGCTAAAACAGAGCAATTCTGCTAGGCATGTGGGACTTGTGGATGGAGCCCTTAATTCGCTTAACCAGGATTCACGGGTGGTCAATCTATTGAAATCAGAGCACTACATTTTGGCCACCGTGCTCAATCCTAGATTTAAAACCTACGTTGGATCTCTCTTTCCGGCAGACACAAGTCTGCAGAGGTTCAAAGACCTGCTGGTGAGAAAATTGTCAAGTCAAGCGGAACGTGACCTATCAACAGCTGCTCCTTCACATTCTCCCGCAACTGGGGGTGCGAGGAAAAGGCTAAGAATTCCGAGCCCACCCGCTGGCGGTGATGCAGGGCAGTCTGGAGCGAGTGCTGACATCTGGTCCGGACTGAAGGACCTGCCAACGATTACTGACATGTCGTCTACTGTCACTGCATATGATTCTGTCACCATTGAAAGAATGGTGGAGGATTATATGAGTGACCGGATCCAAGTAGGCACGTCAGACAGTCCGTACATATACTGGCAGGAAAAAGAGGCAATTTGGAGGCCCTTGCAGAAACTTGTTTTATTTTACCTAAGTTGCCCCCCCTCCAGTGTGTTCTCCGAAAGAGTGTTTAGTGCAGCCGCTCACCTTGTCAGCAATCGGCGTACGAGGTTACTTCCAGAAAATGTGGAGAAGATGATGTTCATCAAAATTAATTATAATCAATTCCTCCATGGAGACGTTCACCAGCAATTGCCTCCAGAAAGTACACAGGGACCTGAGATGGTGGATTCCAGTGGGGACGAATTAATAATCTGTGAGGAGGGGGATGTACACAGTGAAAGGGGTGAGGAATCGGACGATGAGGAGGAGGTGGACATCTTGCCTCTGTAGAGCCAGTTTGTGCAAGGAGAGATTGATTGCTTCTTTTTTGGTGGGGGCCCAAACCAACCAGTCATTTCAGTCACAGTTGTGTGGCAGACCCTGTCGCTGAAATGATGGGTTTGTTAAAGTGTGCATGTCCTGTTTATACAACATAAGGGTGGGTGGGAGGGCCCAAGGACAATTCCATCTTGCACCTCTTTTTTCTTTCATTTTTCTTTGCATCATGTGCTGTTTGGGGACTATTTTTTTGAAGTGCCATCCTGCCTGACACTGCAGTGCCACTCCTAGATGGGCCAGGTGTTTGTGTCGGCCACTTGTGTCGCTTAGCTTAGCCATCCAGCGACCACAGTGCACCTCTTTTTTTCTTTGCATCATGTGCTGTTTGGGGACTATTTTTTAAATCGACCATCCTGTCTGACACTGCAGTGCCACTCCTAGATGGGCCAGGTGTTTGTGTCGGCCACTTGGGTCGCTTAGCTTAGTCATCCAACGACCTTGGTGCAAATTTTAGAACTAAAAATAATATTGTGAGGTGTGAGGTGTTCAGAATAGACTGGAAATGAGTGGAAATTATGGTTATTGAGGTTAATAATACTATGGGATCAAAATGACCCCCAAATTCTATGATTTAAGCTGTTTTTGAGGGTTTTTTTGTAAAAAACACCCGAATCCAAAACACACCCGAATCCGACAAAAAATTTTCAGGGAGGTTTTGCCAAAACGCGTCCGAATCCAAAACACGACCGCGGAACCGAATCCAAAACCAAAACACAAAACCCGAAAAATGTCCGGTGCACATCACTAGTTTTATTCTAACCTGTTTTTAGTCCAGAAGTCAAATGTGTCGTTCTGGCCCATACTCAATCTCAAAGCACTGAACAAGTACGTTTGGGTGCCTCCGGTTTCATATGTAGACTTTACGTTTCATTATTTGGCCATGGAGCAGGAGGATTTTATGATATCCCTGGATATCCAGGATGCGTATCTACATGTTCTTGTAGCACTGTTCCATCAGCGGTATGTCGGGTTTGCTATCCTCCAGCATAATTTTCAGTTTCAGGCCCTACCATTTGGACTGACCACCACGGTATTCACCAAAATTATGGTGGCGATGGCATCTTATCTCCGTTTGCAAGGGATAAGGATTTTTAAAAATCCATACCTCAAAGACTTATTAATCCTGACACAGTCTCAGGAATTGTTCAGTGTCATCTGCAACAGACAATAGCTTGGTACAGAGATACGGTTGGCTCATAAATTGGGCAAAGTCATCTCTCCATCACAATGGATGACTCACTTGGGGCTGTGTTGGAATTGTGTATTCAGAGAGTAATTTTACCTCTCAACAAAATATCCAAAATTCACTTAAAGATTCAGGAGTTACTACACAGTCAAATGGTATCCATTTACGCGGTAATGCGTGTGATGGGTTTAATAGTGTAGACATTCAACATGATGGTGTATACTCAGTTCCACTCGATACATCTGCAACGTCTGATCCTTTCCAAGTGGAAAGGTTTTTTCATCAGACAATAAAAGCGCAGATTATGCTCTTTCCTCTGGAAGTTAGGAGGTCAATAGCCTGGTGGCTACAGACAGCCTATCTGGACAAAGATTTCAGATTGTGAAACTTTGACAATGGATGTCAGCCTGCAGGGCTGGGGAAAAATGTCAGGTAGGAGTTGTTTCCAGGGGCAGTGGACCAAGGAAGAAAGTTGTTTGCCAATAAATATATTGGAACTTTGGGCCATATATATGGCATTTATTAAGGCAAAGAATATCCATCTGATGAAACCAGTTCAAATCCGCTCGGACATTGCAATGGCAGTAGCGTACTTCAACCATCAGGGAGGACTCGCAGCCAAAACACAATGAAGAAGGTAAGTCCCACCTTAAGGTGGGCAGAACTTCAATGTCCACAGTATTCATTCCGGAAGTCCTAAATTGGGAAGCGGATTTTTTCAGTCGACACACCATTCATGCAAAAGAATGGGCTTTACACCCCAAGGTCTTACAAACTATGGTAGATAATGGGGATTACAGGAGATAGCTCTCATGGCATCCTGTCAGAACAACAAAAGTTTATACATACGGGTCAAAAACAAAGGATTGCAGAGCGACCTTTGTGGATGACTTGTCAACTTTCGTCTGGCTCATGTGTTTCCACCAATCGCCTTGTGATCCAGGGTGATGCGAAAGGTAAGACAAGGTAAGGGTGCAGTGATACTAATAGCTCCAGCTTGGTCCAGAAGACATTGGTACACAGATCTGCAGAGGATGTCGATGGATGCTCCATTCCTACTCCTTCAATGTCCATATCTACTGTCTCAGGGTCCTGGTTGTTACAAACACCTGGATCGACTGTCTTTGACGGCATGGCTCTTGAGACTTCCATCCTGAAGGCAAGAGGATTCTCACAACAGGTAACTCAATCTATGTTCAGAGCAAGGAAACTTGCCTCAGCTCGCATTTATCAACAAATATAGCAAGCCTATATTCAATGATGCAGTAATAAAAAATTTGACCCATGGTTTTTCAGAGTTTCCAGAGTCTTAGCACTCCTTCAAGCAGGAATGCATAAAGGTTTATGGGTGGCTTCTTTTGAGAGTACAAATATCAGCATTGACTGTATTGTTCCAAAAGAACATTGCTAAACCTGCAGGATGTGCAAACTTTTTTCCAGGGAATGTTGCACATTCAACCTTCTTTGTTCCTCCTTCAGAGCCTTGGGACTTAAGTTTAGCCCTAAAGGCCCTTCAAGTTGCCCCATTTGAACCACTAAAAAGAGTTGATCTTAAATGGTTGACTATTGCTTCAGTTAGAAGAGTTTCAGATTTAGGGGCATTGTTATGTCACCCTCCATTTCTGATTTTTTTATACAGATAGAGAGGTTCTTAGAACCAAATCTGGGTATCTTACTAAGGTGGTGTCTAAATTCCACCTTAACAAAGAAATTATAGTCTCAGTCTTCCAGAGGCCGGACCTTTCTGTGGGAGATGCATCGTTGGACGTAGTCCGTGCCTTAAGGATCTACGTGGATCGTACCAGTGCCATCAGAAAGACAGACACTCTCTTCGTTTTCTATGGATTTCTCAAGAGAGGATGGCCTGCTGATAAGCAGATACTGGCGAAATGGCTTTGGATGAATATTTCAGAAGCATACTCTCAAGCTGATCTCCCTGTTCCGGCTAATGTCTCTGCTCATTCTACTTGTAAGGTAGGTCCATCATGGGCAGCACAACATGGTGCTTCAGCAGAATAGATATGTTAGGTAGCCACGTGGTCTCCAGTAACACGTTCAGTAGACATTATGCCTTTGATACCTTTACCTCTCAGGATGCTGAATTTGGGTGAAGGATTCTCCTGTCCAATCAGGAGCGTCCCCACCATTAAATTGCTTTGGGATATCCCAATGTTATCTTGTGGATAACCTGTGGACCCTGCCAGAGAAATATTCATTATGGTAAGAACTTATCATTGATAACGGTATTTCTCTTAAGTCCACAGGATCCTCAGGGATCCCACCCTGATGCACCTGATTTGAGGATCCTTTTACTCACTAACCTCTACCTTCTTGTACGGAAGGGTGTGCATGTGTGTTCTTCTCGCCTGATTCGGGCTCTCTATGATGCCCCTGCCTTGAGCTTTGAAAAAACAACTGATTTGCCTGGAGGCGGGGATATATGGATGGGCCTGTTGCATGCTGGGAGGCCAAAAGCTTTGACCGATTGGTGGTCAAACCAATGAGGTGGTAGGCCACCCCCCCTCTGCAGACTGGCCACACCTCTAAACATGGGCCCTTACCACTGCATTCCCCTGGTGGGCCCTGCATGCCCCAGTCTGACACTGGGTGTATCTAGGGGTCCGATTGCCCCTATCAAAGTAAGGGGTTGGCACCCCTCCCCCATATATTTGAAATAAGGAAAGCATGAGTGCTGAAAAAGGGGCATGGTCTTGTGGGGGAAGGGGTGTGGTCACACAATAGTACCCCCAATACAAATTACACCGCACAGTAGTGTCCCTGATTCACATTACACCGCACAGTAGTGTCCCTTATTCACATTACACCGCATAGTAATGTCCCTTATTCACATTACACCGCATAGTAGTGTCAATGACTCACAATAGACTGCACAGTAATGTCAGTTACTCACCTAACATCGCACAGTAGTGCCTCTTATTCACGTTATGCCGCACAGTAGTACCCCTATAGAAAACACTTTCTATAGAAGGCATATGGGGAATGCGAATAGAAAATAGAAATGTGGACCACTGATAATAAATATAATTCTATTTTAATATGGGGAATGCAGTTAAATCACATTTTGCCATTAGTACATCTGATGCCACCCATAGGCACACACATATACACTTACATATTGCAACAAGGGCTGCTGGGATCTGTAGTTTATTGTGAATCTGATCACCTAGTGCGGTGCAGTCGGACTTCAGCATCGGCAGTAACAGAGACTCACCAGGTACAGTACTGACATTACTATTTGATTCTACCCCCTGGCAGCGGGTGGCACCACAGGGCAGTGCCTTCTACTTGCCTGGTGCCCCTGGCGAGAGCCATCCTTGCCAATGGGTAGATACGCCCCTGCACTAACACACACTTAAACTGTCCTTTTGAGACTCCTTTGATGCTCGCTATCTTTGTTGATGTAGCTGTTTGTATCTGTAGGCTTACGATAACATTTAATTTGTAGGCTATTGTCCTTGATATAAGGATTCAGGTCAGTAGCATTTCATATGGCTTTACTCATATGGAACATTAACTTGAGTTTCAATAAATTAGTGTTAAGTGAGGAGCAGAAGCTTTTTAATGTTTCCTCTGGTCCTCTCCAAAAAAGGACATCATCTATGTAACCATTATACCTGTACCAAGTTTGTCCCCCAGTATGCGTTATGCCAAATGTTGCCCTCTTTCCAATTAGTGAGAAACAATTAAGCATAACTGGTGGCAAACTTGCTACCCATTGCTGTACCGATTCACTGAACATAGTACTCCCATTGGTTATTATCAAAAATGAATTTGATACCTTTTTCTAAAAAAATAAAATATTCTGGTTCATCTCAGCTTGTTGTAAATGCAGGGCTGTCGCGTCAATCCTTTTCTTATGTTCGATAATTGAATAGAGTGAATTATGTTGGCTGATATCATAAACGTCCTCGTCCCATTCAATATCTTTGAACTTTGCTAGAGTCTGCATGGTATCTCTTAGGTATGATCTATTCTTCTTAACAAGAGGCTGTAGGTGATCAAAAAAGTTCAGAGAGATTGCTGGTGAGGCTTCCTGTACCAATGATAATGGGGCTTCTGGGTGGTCCATCTCATTCTTATGGCCCTTCAGTAGGACATAAATAGTAAGTATGAGTGGATTGGTGATGTTAAGAAATTCCTCATCTTTTGTGCACATGCATTTTTCTAAACTTTTCTCTATAAATTTAATTAAGAGGTTTTTTTGTTGTTCGATTCGTGGGGTCCTTCTTAAATTTATAATTAGTGGAAGTGTTTAATTGGCAATAGATCTCCTTCTTATAGTCACTTCAGTTCATGATAACAATACTACAACCTTTGTCCGATGGTTTGATAATGATATTTTTATCGTTCTGAAAGTCTTTGATCACCATCCTTTCTTTTCTAGTCATATTCCATTTGCGAACATATTTCTCTTTATTAATATCTTCAATATCATCCAGGACCAATTTAGTAAAACTGTCAATAAAACTCCCTTTTACATTGGACGGGTAAAAAGATGATTTCTTACTAAATAAAACTGGCAGCTTTTGGGGGATGGGTTCCTGATTAAAGAAGATACATATTAAGAACTGGGGCACTTTAATGAGTCAGAATATGAAATGGAGGCACTAAAGTGTGGCATAATATGAACTGGGGCTCTGTAACATAGCATAATTTGAACTGGAGGAAACTTTAATGTGGCACAGAATGAACAGGGGCATTGTATTGTGGCATAATATGAACTGGGAACGCTATGCACCCTTGTCATTATTGACACTACTATTTTTAAGTCGCACTATCGTTCTGACACCTGCAGCTATCTATTTTGACAGCTGCATGTGTTGTTTCCCCATTGATAGCCACTGTGGTGGCTGTTGCGGCTGCTGCCTCCAGCAGTCACACTAGGCTGACGCACTGAAGGCTCAGACAGGAATTGCCAGAGGGGGGGGTTTCTCTTGTCACGATCAGTGCCAGGGTAATACATTTACCCCTATATGTCATAATGCGAATTGGGACACTGTGTGGCATAATGTGTACTGGCAGCCCTACAATGTGACATAACGTAAACTAGGGGACTACAATTGTTCATAAAATAAACTAGGGAAATACTATGGGGCATAATATTAAGTAGTGCATTACAGTATTTCAGAAAATGAACTAGGGCACTACTATAGGGCATACAATTAATAACTGCTTCAGAGAGGTGTCATCTTTGGGGCCTGTAATACATACTCCTCCCAAGAGGCATATTTTGAGATGCAGCCAAGCAGTGTCTGACTGGGGCATGCAAGGCCCTCCGGGGGGAATGCAGTGGTAGGGGCCCATGTTAGGGGGTGTCCAGTATGCAGAAGGGGTGTGGCCAGCCAGTTTGACTAACCATTAGAGAGTGCAACGTCTGGGCCCCTTCATAAATATATACAGTAAATTCAGCTGCTGCATGCATGATAATGTACCAGATTAATAACATATTTATAACAGTAATGCATTGTAGAAAATACACCATAGTACAGTATATGGTAACAAATGTATAATGTATAATTCAAGTGCACAGTCTGGAACCTGATCCTTAGAGCAGGAGGTAGGCCCGGTGGTTTCACCTGTATCCCTGTGGGCCAGTCCAAGCCTGCAGCCAAGTCTAACTAGGTAGCCACAAATACCATTTGCTGTAGATTGTTCAATTTTACAATGGATTGCAAACTGCAATTGGGACAGCAGCTCACAGCTTAATTGTGTGGTAATATTTAGGATTTCTCTCTGCATGTTGCAGCTATCTATCGCCCACTTAGGCTTCCCAAACAACAATTTCTAGAAGATTTTTCTGCCTGGCTCCCACATTTCTTATACATCATCATGGGTGATTTCAATATTGCTATTGACAGTCCACAATCTCTTCATGCCTCTAAACTCCTCTCTCTAACCTGCTCTCTTAGCCTCACACAATGGTCTGACTCCTCTACTCATCAGGAGGGCCACTGCCTTATTCTTGTATTCACCAGGCTCTGCTCAGTTTCTGAGGGGCAGATGTATTAAGCCTGGAGAAGTGACAAAGTTGAAGGTGATAACGCACCGGCCAGTCAGCTCCTAACTGTCAAATTACAGGCTGGGTTTGAAAAATAACAGTTAAGAGCTGATTGGCTGGTGCATTATCACCTTTCACTTTATCACTTCTTCAGGCTTAATACATCTGCCCCTATATTCATTAACACTCCTTTACCTCTCTCTAATCACAACCGTATCACCTTTTCAATCTCTTCCATTACTCCAAACTCTATGACACTGAAATCAATCAAGCCTCCTCTAACCTGCAGAAATACGCTATTAATTTTCGACAACTTTCCACCTCTCTGCAGCAACTACTCTCACTGATTTCTACATTTACCTCTCCTGAGACTGCTGTATCCGATCTGAACCAGACTCTAGAGAGAGCCCTTGATGAAGTGGCCCCAGCTTCCCATCACACTCTACATAGCCTTAGATGCCAACCGTGGCACTCTAAATCAACAAGACACCTACAAAAACTGTCATATAAAGTCGAACATCAGTGGCATAAATCTGGGAATCCAAGTGACTTCCTCACATATAAGACCACCTACCACTCCTATTGTAATGCCCTGAACACTGCCAAACAAACATATTTCCAATCTCTCATCTCTTCTCGTGCCACCAACCCCAAGTGATGTTTTAATACATTTAAATCACTTATTTACCCTCCCTCGCCCCTCCCCCCCTCCCACTGGTTACTATCAGTGCACAAGAACTTGATTCTTACTTCGAGGAAAAGATTGATAAAATCTGAGATGAAATGGTATGCTCGTCCTCAGCCAGTGATCTGCTCAATTCCCTACCTGAACCCTCTGGCACTTTCTTTTCATTTGATCCCACAACTGAAGATGAAGTATCTGCACTCTTCTCATCCTCCTACTCTACTACCTCTCCTCTTGATCCTATACACTCACAAGTCAGTAAAACTCTGTCTCCTGTGCTTAACTAAAATCTGTAATCTCGCTATTTCTCTCTCTCTCTCTCTCTCTCTCTCTCTCTACTGGTATCTTTCCTTCTCTCTTCAAGCATGCAGTGATTACCCCCATTCTGAAAAAACACAATTCTGACCCAAACTCTCTCTCTAACTACTGTACCATCTCTCAGCTCCAATGCCCCTCCAAGCTACTTGAGAGACTCACCTCATACACTTTCTTAACTTACTCAACTTATTGGACCCACTGCAGTCAGGCTTTCGTTCCTAACATTCCACAGAGACAGCACTGACTAAAGTAGTGAATGATCTGGCCATTACTCACTGTTGACCACTGTTTTCTTATACAAACACTACAATCCCTAGGTCTTCAGGACATCGCCCTTTCTTGGTTCTTATCCTACCTATCTAATCACTCTCTCAGTGTTCACTACTCTGATTCCACCTCCTCTTCACCACCTCTATCAGTTGGGAGTACCGCAAGGCTCAGTCTTAGGTCCTCTACATTTCTCTGACGTCCTAAGTGGATGCTGGGGACTCCGTCAGGACCATGGGGAATAGCGGCTCCGCAGGAGACAGGGCACAAAAGCAAAAGCTCTAGGATCAGGTGGTGTGCACTGGCTCCTCCCCCTATGACCCTCCTCCAAGCCTCAGTTAGGTTTTTGTGCCCGGCCGAGAAGGGTGCAATCTAGGTGGCTCTCCTAAAGAGCTGCTTAGAGTAAAAGTTTTGTTAGGTTTTTTATTTTCAGTGAGACCTGCTGGCAACAGGCTCACTGCAACGAGGGACTTAGGGGAGAAGAAGTGAACTCACCTGCGTGCAGGATGGATTGGCTTCTTAGGCTACTGGACACTAGCTCCAGAGGGACGATCACAGGTACAGCCTGGATGGGTCACCGGAGCCGCGCCGCCGACCCCCTTGCAGATGCTGAAGAGAGAAGAGGTCCAGAAATCGGCGGCTGAAGACTTCTCAGTCTTCATGAGGTAGCGCACAGCACTGCAGCTGTGCGCCATTGCTCTCAGCACACTTCACACCAACGGTCACTGAGGGTGCAGGGCGCTTGGGGGGGCGCCCTGGGCAGCAATGAAAGTACCTATGCTGGCTAAAAATACATCACATATAGCCCCTGGGGCTATATGGATGTATTTAACCCCTGCCAGGTTGTCAGAAAAACGGGAGAAGAAGCCCGCCGAAAAGGGGGCGGGGCCTATTCTCCTCAGCACACAGCGCCATTTTCCTACACAGTTCCGCTGCTAGGAAGGCTCCCAGGCTCTCCCCTGCACTGCACTACAGAAACAGGGTTAAAACAGAGAGGGGGGGCACTTATTTGGCGATATTATTATATATTAAGATGCTATAAGGGAAAACACTTATATAAGGTTGTCCCTGTATAATATAGCGTTTTGGTGTGTGCTGGCAAACTCTCCCTCTGTCTCCCCAAAGGGCTAGTGGGGTCCTGTCCTCTATCAGAGCATTCCCTGTGTGTGTGCTGTGTGTCGGTACGTGTGTGTCGACATGTATGAGGACGATGTTGGTGAGGAGGCGGAGCAATTGCTTGTAATGGTGATGTCACTCTCTAGGGAGTCGACACCGGAATGGATGGCTTATTTAGGGAATTACGTGATAATGTCAACACGCTGCAAGGTCGGTTGACGACATGAGACGGCCGGCAAACCAATTAGTACCTGTCCAGGCGTCTCAAACACCGTCAGGGGCTTTAAAACGCCCATTTACCTCAGTCGGTCGACACAGACACAGACACGGACACTGACTCCAGTGTCGACGGTGAAGAAACAAACGTATTTTCCATTTGGGCCACACGTTACATGTAAGGGCAATGAAGGAGGTGTTACATATTTCTGATACTACAAGTACCACAAAAGAGGGTATTATGTGGGGTGTGAAAAAACTACCTGTAGTTTTTCCTGAATCAGATAAATTAAATGAAGTGTGTGATGATGCGTGGGTTTTCCCCGATAGAAAATTATTGGCGTTATACCCTTTCCCGCCAGAAGTTAGGGCGCGTTGGGAAACACCCCTTAGGGTGGATAAGGCGCTCACACGCTTATCAAAACAAGTGGCGTTACCGTCTCCAGATACGGCCGCCCTCAAGGAGCCAGCTGATAGGAGGCTGGAAAATATCCTAAAAAGTATATACACACATACTGGTGTTATACTGCGACCAGCGATCGCCTCAGCCTGGATGTGCAGCGCTGGGGTGGCTTGGTCGGATTCCCTGACTGAAAATATTGATACCCTTGACAGGGACAGTATTTTATTGACTATAGAGCATTTAAAGGATGCATTTCTATATATGCGAGATGCACAGAGGGATATTTGCACTCTGGCATCAAGAGTAAGTGCGATGTCCATATCTGCCAGAAGATGTTTATGGACACGACAGTGGTCAGGTGATGCAGATTCCAAACGGCACATGGAAGTATTGCCGTATAAAGGGGAGGAGTTATTTGGGGTCGGTCCATCGGACCTGGTGGCCACGGCAACAGCTGGAAAATCCACCTTTTTTACCCCAAGTCACATCTCAGCAGAAAAAGACACCGTCTTTTCAGCCTCAGTCCTTTCGTCCCCATAAGGGCAAGCAGGCAAAAGGCCAGTCATATCTGCCCAGGGATAGAGGAAAGGGAAGAAGACTGCAGCAGGCAGCCCATTCCCAGGAACAGAAGCCCTCCACCGCTTTTGCCAAGTCCTCAGCATGACGCTGGGGCCGTACAAGCGGACTCAGGTGCGGTGGGGGGTCGTCTCAAGAGTTTCAGCGCGCAGTGGGCTCACTCGCAAGTGGACCCCTGGATCCTACAAGTAGTATCCCAGGGGTACAGATTGGAAATTCGAGACGTCTCCCCCTCGCAGGTTCCTGAAGTCTGCTTTACCAACGTCTCCCTCCGACAGGGAGGCAGTATTGGAAACAATTCACAAGCTGTATTCCCAGCAGGTGATAATCAAAGTACCCCTCCTACAACAAGGAAAGGGGTATTATTCCACACTATATTGTGGTACTGAAGCCAGACGGCTCGGTGAGACCTATTCTAAATCTGAAATATTTGAACACTTACATACAAAGGTTCAAATCAAGATGGAGTCACTCAGAGCAGTGATAGCGAACCAGGAAGAAGGGGACTATATGGTGTCCCTGGACATCAAGAGGCTTACCTCCATGTCCCAATTTGCCCTTCTCACCAAGGGTACCTCAGGTTCGTGGTACAAAACTGTCACTATCAGTTTCAGACGCTGCCGTTTGGATTGTCCACGGCACCCCGGGTCTTTACCAAGGTAATGGCCGAAATGATGATTCTTCTTCAAAGAAAAGGCGTCTTAATTATCCCTTACTTGGACGATCTCCTGATAAGGGCAAGGTCCAGAGAACAGTTGGAGGTCGGAGTAGCACTATCTCAAGTAGTTCTACGACAGCACAGGTGGATTCTAAATATTCCAAAATCGCAGCTGTCTCCGACGACACGTCTGCTGTTCCTAGGGATGATTCTGGACACAGTCCAGAAAAAGGTGTTTCTCCCGGAGGAGAAAGCCAGGGAGTTATCCGAGCTAGTCAGGAACCTCCTAAAACCAGGAAAAGTGTCAGTGCATCATTGCACAAGGGTCCTGGGAAAAATGGTGGCTTCTTACGAAGCGATTCCATTCGGCAGATTTCACGCAAGAACTTTTCAGTGGGATCTGCTGGAAAAATGGTCCGGATCGCATCTTCAGATGCATCAGCGGATAACCCTGTCTCCAAGGACAAGGGTGTCTCTTCTGTGGTGGCTGCAGAGTGCTCATCTACTAAAGGGCCACAGATTCGGCATTCAGGACTGGGTCCTGGTGACCACGGATGCCAGCCTGAAAGGCTGGGGAGCAGTCACACAAGGAAAAAATTTCCAGGGAGTGTGATCAAGTCTGGAGACTTCTCTCCACATAAATATACTGGAGCTAAGAGCAATTTACAATGCTCTAAGCTTAGTAAGACCTCTGCTTCAAGGTCAGCCGGTATTGATCCAGTGGGACAACATCACGGCAGTCGCCCACGTAAACAGACAGGGCGGCACAAGAAGCAGGAGGGCAATGGCAGAAACTGCAAGGATTCTTCGCTGGGCGGAAAATCATGTGATAGCACTATCAGCAGTGTTCATTCCGGGAGTGGACAACTGGGAAGCAGACTTCCTCAGCACGACCTCCACCCGGGAGAGTGGGGACTTCATCGGGAAGTCTTCCACATGATTGTGAACCGTTGGGAAAGACCAAAGGTGGACATGATGGCGTCCCGCCTGAACAAAAAACTGGACAGGTATTGCGCCAGGTCAAGAGACCCTCAGGCAATAGCTGTGGACGTTCTGGTAACACCGTGGGTGTACCAGTCGGTGTATGTGTTCCCTCCTCTGCTTCTCATACCTAAGGTACTGAGAATTATAAGACGTAGAGGAGTAAGAACTATACTCGTGGCTCCGGATTGGCCAAGAAGGACTTGGTACCCGGAACTTCAAGAGATGCTCACAGAGGACTCATGGCCTCTGCCGCTAAGAAGGGACTTGCTTCAGCAAGTACCATGTCTGTTCCAAGACTTACCGCGGCTGCGTTTGACGGCATGGCGGTTGAACGCCGGATCCTAAGGGAAAAAGGCATTCCGGAAGAGGTCATTCCTACCCTGGTCAAAGCCAGGAAGGAAGTGACCGCACAACATTATCACCACATGTGGCGAAAATATGTTGCGTGGTGTGAGGCCAGGAAGGCCCCACGAAGAAATTTCAACTCGGTCGATTCCTGCATTTCCTGCAAACAGGAGTGTCTATGGGCCTCAAATTGGGGTCCATTAAGGTTCAAATTTCGGCCCTGTCGATTTTCTTCCAGAAAGAATTGGCTTCAGTTCCTGAAGTCCAGAAGTTTGTCAAGGGAGTACTGCATATACAACCCCCTTTTGTGCCTCCAGTGGCACTGTGGGATCTCAACGTAGTTCTGGGATTCCTCAAATCACATTGGTTTAAACCGCTCAAATCTGTGGATTTGAAATATCTCACATGGAAAGTGACCATGATGTTGGCCATGGCATCGGCCAGGCGAGTGTCAGAATTGGCGGCTTTGTCTCACAAAAGCCCATATCTGATTGTCCATTCGGACAGGGCAGAGCTGCGGACTCGTCCCCAGTTTCTCCCTAAGGTGGTGTCAGCGTTTCACCTGAACCAGCTTATTGTGGTACCTGCGGCTACTAGGGACTTGGAGGACTCCAAGTTGCTAGATGTTGTCAGGGCCCTGAAAATATAGGTTTCCAGGACGGCTGGAGTCAGGAAAACTGACTTGCTGTTATCCTGTATGCACCCAACAAACTGGGTGCTCTTGCTTCTAAGCAGACGATTGCTAGTTGGATGTGTAGTACAATTCAGCTTGCACATTCTGTGGCAGGCCTGCCACAGCCAAAATATGTAAATGCCCATTCCACAAGGAAGGTGGGCTCATCTTGGGCGGCTGCCCGAGGGGTCTCGGCTTTACAACTTTGCCGAGCTGCTACTTGGTCAGGGGCACACCCTGGCTGAGGAGGACCTGGAGTTCTCTCACTCGGTGCTGCAGAGTCATCCGCACTCTCCCGCCCGTTTGGGAGCTTTGGTATAATCCCCATGGTCCTGACGGAGTCCCCAGCATCCACTTAGGACGTCAGAGAAAATAAGAATTTACTTACCGATAATTCTATTTCTCGTAGTCCGTAGTGGATGCTGGGCGCCCATCCCAAGTGCGGATTGTCTGCAATACTTGTACATAGTTATTGTTACAAAAATCGGGTTATTATTGTTGTGAGCCATCTTTTCAGAGGCTCCGCTGTTATCATGCTATTAACTGGGTTCAGATCACAGGTTGTACAGTGTGATTGGTGTGGCTGGTATGAGTCTTACCCGGGATTCAAAATCCTTCCTTATTGTGTACGCTCGTCCGGGCACAGTATCCTAGCTGAGGCTTGGAGGAGGGTCATAGGGGGAGGAGCCAGTGCACACCACCTGATCCTAGAGCTTTTGCTTTTGTGCCCTGTCTCCTGCGGAGCCGCTATTCCCCATGGTCCTGACGGAGTCCCCAGCATCCACTACGGACTACGAGAAATAGAATTATCGGTAAGTAAATTCTTATTTTCTCAATCTACACTTCTTCTCAATCTTCTCAATCTACACTCAATCTTCTCTTGGTAAACTAATCAGATCCTTTGGATTTCAGTAACATTTGTACATTGATGTTACGCAAATCTATCTATTCTCCCCAGATTTGTCACCATCTTTATTGGTCCGTGAAACTGAATGCCTTTCTGCCATTTCATCTTGGATGTCATCTTGCCACCTCAAACTCAACATTTCCAAAACAGAATTAATTATATTCCTGCCAATCAAGAGTAGTTACGAACCTGATATCTCCATCTGTCCAATCTTGCTGGCTGGAATAAAAATCTGGTAATGCATGAGAACAAACAGGGGCACTTTAAGAAAGGAGAAGGCCGGTGTGCTGCCTCCTCCATTCAGGTCTCCTCCTCTCTGCCGGCAGTGCTTGAGAGTCTGAGCGCTAAAGGGCTCAGACTCTACTGTGCATGCGCAGATTACTAGGAAAATGGCGCGATGGACATCTTTCCAGTGATTTCTCTGATGCGCATGCGCAGAACATTGTGAAAATCTCCGCTGTGCCATTTTCACAGTGATTCCATAGCGCTGCTGATGTCAGCGCGTGACTCCCGAAGGGTGAGTATTTAAAAAATGGGTGCAACATGTGCGATGAGGGCACCCTCTGGACTCAGTGGCCCGTGTGCACCGCACACAGTGCACCCATTATAGATACACCAGTGAGAGCAAATGATAATCGATCATTTGCTCTTAAACACTAGAAAAAAAAGACAAAAATGGTAGTTCAGACTAATTGGTTAAATCACAGATTTAACCAATTTGTCTGAATGACAATTTTTGACCACCTTAAGTAAAGCAAAACAAAAGCAAGTTAAGGTGTGTACACACGGTAAGATCTTTTCTTCCGATTCTGACTATATAGTCAGAATCGGAAGAAAAGATAGTGCAGATCGCAAGGTGACAGTCACCTTGCGATCCCGATCCGATGTCGATGCGCGGCCCCGCGCGGTCAGCATCGGCCGAAAAAATAGGCTGTGCAGGCAAGTTAATCCTGACTATCTCTATAGAAGAGATAGTCAGGATTGACACTTAGCCAAAATCGCACAGAACCAGGATCGCAAGCACACTCATTATGTGCTTGCGATACTGGCTAAGTGCCGACCCGGCCCCCCGTCGCACAGTGAGAATCGGATAAGTCCGAATCTCACTGTGTGTACACGGCC
The DNA here is from genome assembly GCF_028390025.1 of Pseudophryne corroboree. Lineage (NCBI taxonomy): Eukaryota > Metazoa > Chordata > Amphibia > Anura > Myobatrachidae > Pseudophryne > Pseudophryne corroboree. Next base: position 752,100,310 of record NC_086445.1, on the reverse strand, counting down.
TAACTTTATGTTCGGAACAAACCATGTTGTCCTGCAAGGGGAGTAAATACATTTATATATTTTTTTTTTCCGTGTAGGGTAAATACTCACTGCTTCATTATGTAGCCCAGAAATTTACATTTTAGTTTGAACACACCCCACCCAGATCTTTCTGCACATGTTACATTTGCCCCACCTGCAGTACAGCATGGTTTTGCCCAGTAGCTTGCTTTTTTGCTTTGCTTAAGTTGCAAGTCAGAATCAGGCCCAGTGTATCCTCTCATCATGTTTATATAGTCCTTCATTGTCCCAGCCCTCACTGCATCCCTATCGGTGCATTTGTATTACATTTATAAACACATTTATAAATAAATGCACAAATAAATTAACCTTAATTAACACTACAGAAAGCAGCAATACTGACAAGAACCATACCATACTTGCATACTTCAACGGAGAGGCTGGGAGGTTCCCAAAAATCAGGTGGTGCTCCCAGCCCCCAACAGTGGACAATTCTCCTGGATCCTACCTTAATTGACTGCCCGCACACCCCAACCCCCCCCCCCCCTTCCCCCCTCCACCATGTGTACTGCCTCCGGCAACCCCCCTGCAGTCCTCCATGAAAGTGGGAGCAGTCCGGTGAGCCGATGACGCAATTTGTGCTGAATTGCATCATATTAGCCCTGCACCTCGCTTTACACTGTTGGTAGTCTGGGCATTATATAGCGGGGGTGGGCTACGATGATGTGATCGAGCATCTATGACCCCGCACCGCCAATCTTTGGATGATGTTACGCCCCCTGTTGTACCGCCCTGGCTGCCCTCTCCCAGATTGGGCAGCCAGAAAGTTGGTAAGTATGGACTATACATATGTGTAAATGACAGACTCTCTGATGGATTACCAAAAACAATCCAATCAATTAAATTATAAAACACTGCAGTTGCAGAGTTCATTGTACGTATTGCTACAGTATATTAAGTCAGTTTCACTTCCACTCTGTGTAGTTAAGTAGGGCAATTGAATGTCATGGGAACAAATGAATCAGGGTGGGTATGTAGAAAGTATATTGATTTACCAGAGTAAGAAGGAGGTGTCATCAAAATACCTGAAGAAGGTGTGTTACATGCCCCTTTCCCTCAATTAAAGGAGGTTGACAACCACATCCATTTCATTAGTAAAATATGCCAAGTAAAACCAGTTTCCATGTACATGCTAATGATGTTTACTATTCTGCATGGCAAAGCAAACGACTCACGTGTATATGTAACAACACATCCCTTATAAGTCTGCATCCATTAGTGAAAGTCATTAATCAGCTATTAATGGATATACTACAGCTTCACTACTTATCCTATTGTAAAAACTTATCATATTTATACCATAGCAAAACCATGTTATGCTGTAGGAAAAGGGGACATTTAGAGTTGGGAGACGGAAACAGTATAAACCAGTGGTTTTTAAACTGTGTGCTGTGGCACCCTGGGGTGCATCAGGACACTTGCAGGGGTGCCTTGGACTGGTGGCCCAGGACCAATTAAAATTATTTATGGTCATTGTAATAGGCAAAACCAGTGCTGATGGCTGTCAATCATAAAATATGTGGACAAACAGACATGAATCTTGTCCCTCACCACACAATTGAACCTAAGGATGACATATAAACACAATTTCTGCTGCGGGGTACACTGGGCTCCACAAGAATGGACAATGGGGTGTAGAGTAGGATCTTGATCCAAGGCACCAACAGGCTCAAAGCTTTGACTGTTCCCAGAATGCACAGCGTCGCCTCCTCTATAACCCCTGCACAGGAGCTCAGTTTTGTAGTTGGTGCGGCAGTAAGCAGGCACTTAACAGAGGGGTTGCTCCAGGCAGCCCTAAGAAGAGCTTTTTTATGAAGAAAAAGTGAAGACTTCAAGGGCAGCAGCGGTGGTAAATGTCAGAAGACATTCACGGCTGTAGCTTCAGCTCTCCCCAGCGGCGATGTACACACTCCCGCGCCCTGGTTGCCGGGTAACTACAGCAGGAGGCTCCGGTTTTCTTCACGTCAGGCACACACGATGGGGGCTCTCCGGGATCGCGTGGCCGCGCTTCGGGAGGTGGTGAGTGGGTCCCGCTTGTGGGACCCGGTCTTTATCGCGATCCGGCGCGGTCAGTGGGAGGCAGGCCGCGCGCGCTGGCGGTGGACACTGTGGCAGTACAGGCGATACCACTAGATCACCAGGGCATGGGCGCAGGTCAGGTTTTCTCTCTAAACCAGTTTAATAAAGCCCACAGTACCCGTTGGTTTTGCCAGCAGGGGGATAAGGCTTAGACCTGAAGCCCCTCCCCCAGCCCCAGGGCACCATTCCCCGCAACTGTTCCCGCCCTGGAGCTGCATATCTGTCTCTCTCTCACTCCCAGTCAGTGTCTGGACGCCATTATCCCTCAGCTTCACTGTTCCTGGGACTGCTTGGGCAAATCCTCCTGTGTAAAGCCGCCTGGTTGTCAGTGTTGTGACTTTACATGACACTTAAGTATTCTACCTGCCTTTTTAGACAGTGATAGTTAAGAAAGAGTGCATTTAGTCAGGGTTTTCTAGTTACCCTGTGATATACATCCAGTTCTTACTGTGTAGTGTTATATCTATTGATTATATAGATATATATATATAAGCTAGTCCAGTGCAGTATTATTGTTAGTAATAACCTCTGCATTGTACAAACTGTCGGGCGGATCCAGAAGAAAATGATAGGGGGGGCACCATGGAAGGGGCAAGTACATTTGCGTGCGGCTTCGGTGCATGTGAGGTGGCGCTTCTTATACAATGCCCACAGTTGTAGCGCTCATTGGGGGTCATTCCGAGTTGTTTGCTCGTTATTTTTTTCTCGCAACGGAGCGATTAGTCGCTAATGCGCATGCGCAATGTCCGCAGTGCGACTGCGCCAAGTAAATTTACTATGCAGTTAGGTATTTTACTCACGGCATTACAAGGTTTTTTCTTCGTTCTGGTGATCGGAGTGTGATTGACAGGAAGTGGGTGTTTCTGGGCGGAAACTGGCCGTTTTATGGGTGTGTGCGAAAAAACGCTACCGTTTCTGGGAAAAACGCGGGAGTGGCTGGAGAAACGGAGGAGTGTCTGGGCGAACGCTGGGTGTGTTTGTGACGTCAAACCAGGAACGAAACTGACTGAACTAATCGCAGATGCCGAGTAAGTCTGGAGCTACTCAGAAACTGCTAAGAAGTGTCTATTCGCAATTCTGCTAATCTTTCGTTCGCAATTTTGATAAGCTAAGATTCACTCCCAGTAGGCGGCGGCTTAGCGTGTGCAAAGCTGCTAAAAGCAGCTTGCGAGCGAACAACTCGGAATGACCCCCATTATGCAATGTCCACTGTACTGGTAGTGCCCCTTATATAGACCCCCAAGTAGTGGTGCCCCTTTTGCAATGCCCGTAATGTTGCCTGTAGTAATGCCCCCAGTCATTATGCCCCCAGTGGTAATTCCCCTGCAGTCATGACCCCAGTAGTTTACCCCCCTTTAGTTTAGCCTCCCAGTGGTAATGCCCCCAGTAGTTTAGCCACCAGTAGTAATGCCCCCCTGTAGTTTGCCCCATTGTAGTTTAGTCCCTGTAGTTATGCCCCCTTGTAGCTTAGCCTCCAGTAGTAATGCCCCCAGTAGTTTGGCACCCCGGTAGTTTAGCCCCCAAGTAGTAATGCCCCTGTAGTTAAGCCGCCGGTAGTAATGCCCCTGTAGTTATGCCGCCAGTAGTCGGCACCTTTGTAGTTGGCCCCCAGTAATAGTCCCCCAGTAGTTTGCCCCCAGTAGATGCCACCCAGTAATAATGTCCCCCAGTAGTTTGCCCCCAGTAGATGCCCCCCAGTAATAATGTCCCCCAGTAGATGCCCCCCAGTAATAATGTCCCCCAGCAGTTTGCCCCCAGTTGATGCCCCCCAGTAATAATGTCCTCCAGTAGTTTGCCCCCAGTAGTAATGCCCCTTATGAGTTTGCCCCCAATAGATGACCTCCCAGTAGTAATGCCCCCAGTAGATTCCCCCCAGTACTAATGCCCCCAGTAGATGCCCCCCAGTAAAAATGTCCTCCAGTAGCTGCCCCCAATAGATGACCCCCCAGTAGTAATGCCCCCAGTAGATGCCCCCCAGTAATAATGCCCCAGTAGCTGCCCCCAATAGATGACCCCCCAGTAATAATGCCCCCTACGAGTTTGCCCCAATAGATACCCCCCTGTAGATGGCCCCCAGTAAAAATGTCCCCCAGTAGCTGCCCCCAATAGATGAACCCTCAGTAGTGATGCCCCCAGTAGATGCCCCCCAGTTATAATGCCCCCAGTAGTTTGCCCCCCCCCAGTAATAATGCCCCTTGTTGATGCCCCCCCAGTAGTAATGTCCCCCGTAGTTTGCCCCCAGGAGATGCCCCCGCTGCATTAAGGAAGAAAAAAACATACTTACCGAGCCCCGTTCCCGCGCCGCTGCAGTCCTCCTCCTCTCTGGGCATCCGCTCCTCAGCACTATGACTGACGTCTCTCCCATAGCGCACGGCGCACAGTGACAGCGCCGGCAGCCGGAGCTCAGTACTGAGCTCCTGCCTCCGACTGCCGCTGTGCAGGGAGACGAGCGCCCGCTGGTAACACAATCTCAGCGGGCGCCCGTCATCTCCCTGTGCGGCGCCGGGGGAGAACGGGGGAGCGCAGGGGGAGAACGGGGGACGGAGGCCAGAAATGACAGGGGGGGCACGGGCCCGAGTGCCCCCCCCCCCCTGGATCGGCCACTGCAAACTGCGACTATCTATGTGTGCATTTGATAGCTGAGTGGTGTCCATTTCGTGTCTTTCACTCAACTTGCTATCCCTATATTCTATAACCTGAGGAGGCTTGGTGCGTCAGGTTTTATATTGATATAGGATTTTCACAAAGATATAGTTTATTACGTATTTTTCTCTGTGATTTAGTCACCATATCTCTCCTTTATCTCTGCTAGTGCTGACTACACTGCACAGGGGTTTGGGTAAGAGGTATTGTGCTGCCGCCAATTGTACTGTGTTACCTGATACTGCAAGTTATGTCATGTCTGCTTCTGAGGGTAACGGTTCTGGGGCTAAACACACTGCCGGAGGCTCAGAAGCCACAGATCCCTATGAGAGGAATATAGCAGCTGTGGGCTCTGGTTCTGGGGGCTCCTTGCCCCCCAGTGGGACTGTGACAACAGAGGCACATAATGACCCACCGTGGGCCACTTTTTTCACGCTTCTGCATACGCTAGTTCATAAACTAACAACCCCTATGGGACCCCCAATGCCGGTACAACCGTATGTTGTCCCTGCAGCTAACCTGCCGTGGGCGGACGAAAAACCGACCCCCTCATCGATTTAGCCAGACAGACGTCCTGTCGGACCAGACGAAGGCAAACACTCTGCATTCGGTGGTACAGACCCTCCTGGATACAGGAGTCGTAGTACAGGTGCCTCTTGTGCAGAGGGGCCGGGGGTACTATTCTCCGCTGTTTTTAGTCCCGAAACCGAATGGGTCCTCACGGCCCATTCTCAACCTCAAGGCATTGAACAGGTTTGTGAAGGTTTACAAGTTCCGTATGGAAACCCTTCGCTCTATAGTTCTGGCCTTGGAACCTGGGGACTACATGGTCTCCCTGGACATACAGGATGCTTACCTTCACATTCCTATAGCAGCGTCACATCAGCAATACCTGAGGTTTGCTATTGGCAACCTCCATTACCAGTTTCGGGCGTTACCTTTTGGTTTAACAACGGCTCCGCGAGTCTTCACCAAAGTAATGGCGGTAATGACGGTGGTACTCCGCCGTCAAGGGGTCAGGATACTGCCGTATCTGGACGACTTGTTAATCCTGGCAAATTCCCCAGAACTTCTCCTTCGTCATCTGGATATGACGGTCCGGTTTCTACAAGCCCATGGGTGGCTCAACTGGAAGAAATCCTCCCTGATCCCTGCTCAGAGCATGGTGCATCTGGGAGCGCTATTGGACACACACAACCAGAGGTTGTTCTTGTGCCAGGAGAAGGTCCTGAAGCTTCAGGACAGAATTCGTTGCTTCCTTTCTCGTCCGCAAGTGTCGTTACATTTGGCGATGCAGGTGCTGGGCCTCATGGTATCAGCATTCGACATGGTGGAGTATGCTCAATTCCATTCTCGCCCACTCCAGAGGCTGATTCTAGCCAAGTGGGATGGCCTGCCTCACCAGATCAGGTCTCAAATGATCTCATTGACTGCAGAGGTCCGTCTGTCGCTGCTCTGGTGGCTCCAGGACCAACAATTGTGCAGGGGCCGTCCCTTCTGGATATCCAACTGGGTCCTGTTGACGACAGATGCCAGTCTAAGAGATTGGGGCGCGGTGCTGGAGCAAAACTCCCTTCAGGGTCGGTGGACCAAGGAGGAATCTCGCCTCTCGATCAACATTCTGGAATTGCGGGCGGTCTTCAATGCATTGAACCTGGCCCAGCATTTAATTCAGAACCGTCCTGTTTAAGTACAGTCGGACAACGCCACCACAGTGGCTTACATAAATCACCAAGGCGGCACTCTAAGCCGTTTGGCAATGAAGGAAGCCTCACGGATTCTACATTAGGCGTGACGCCATCTACCGGCCATATCGGCAATATTCATTCCGGGAGTCCTGAATTGGGAAGCGGACTTTCTCATTCATCAGGACGTGCATGCCGGCGAGTGGGGCCTCCATACAGAAGTGTTTCAACTCCTAGTGGAAAAGTGGGGTCTTCCAGACGTAGATCTGATAGCGTCTCGACACAATCACAAGGTTCCGGTCTCCGGAGTAAGGACAAGGGATCCTCAAGCAGCATTCATGAATGCGCTGGCGGTGCCGTGGAGGTTTCGGCTGCCGTACGTGTTCCCTCCGGTGTCACTCCTGCCCAGGGTAATTCGGAAGTTCAAGCAAGAAAAAGGAATTCTGCTTCTCATAGCTCCAGCGTGGCCCAGACGGCACTGGTTCTCAGACCTGCAGGGCCTATCGTCAGAGCGTCCAATTCTACTTCCACAACGCCCAGACCTCCTTGTTCAGGGCCCCTGTGTCTAACAGGACCTAGCCCTGCTGTCTTTGACGGCATGGCTCTTGAAGCTTCCGTCTTGAAGGCTAAGGGTTTTTCTGAAGAGGTCATTAAAACTATGTTGCGGGCCCGGAAACCGGCTTCTGCTCGGATTTACCATAGGGTCTGGCTTTCCTACTTTGTTTGGTGCGCATCTAACAATTATGACGCTTCCAAGTTTAGTACAGCCAAACTTTTGGCTTTTCTGCAGCAGGGCCTGGATTTAGGCCTGCGTCTGGCCTCCCTCAAGGTTCATATTTCTGCCTTGTCGGTGTGGTTTCAGAGACAAATTGCGACTTTACCTGATGTTTGTACTTTCAGTCAGTGTGTGTTGCGTATCCAACTTCCCTATGTCCCGCCTGTGGCTCCTTGGGACTTGTCGGTGGTTTTGGAGGCGTTGCAGGAGCCTCCGTTTGAACCCCTTGGTTCAGCTGACCTTAAGTGGCTTTCCTTTAAGGTGTTGTTCTTGCTGGCTATTGTCTCTGCTAGAAGAGTGTCAGATTTGGGGGCCTTGTCTTGTAGTTCCCCATATCTGATATTTCATCGTGACCGGGCGGTTCTTAGGACTTGTCCCGGATATTTACCTAAGGTGGTTTCTTCGTTCCACCTTAATCATGAGATTGTGGTTCCGGCCTTTGTCTCTCCTGATTTGTCTCCCAAAGAGCGGTCTTTGGATGTGGTACGGGCTCTCCGTATCTATGTGAAGAGAACTGCTTCTATTCGAAAATCTGATTCTCTCTTTGTTTTGTTTGGATTTCACAAATGTGGCTGGCCTGCTCACAAGCAGACCCTGGCCAGGTGGATTAGAATGGTGATTGCACATGCTTATGTGAAGGCTGGTCTGTCAGCTCCTGCTCACATTACGGCCCATTCTACTCGGTCTGTTGGACCTTCTTGGGCGGCCCAACGTGGTGCGACCCTTGAACAATTGTGCAAGGCGGCTACGTGGTCCTCAGGGAACATGTTCATAAGGTTCTATGCCTTTGATACTGCCGCTTCCCAGGATGCTTCCATTGGACGCCGGGTTCTTGTGCCCGCTACAGTGCGTCCCCTCCCATAAGGAACTGCTTTAGGACATCCCCTATGTCCATCCTTGTGGAGCCCAGTGTACCCCGCAGCAGAAAATGAGTTTTATGGTAAGAACTTACCTTTGTTAAAACTCTTTCTGCGAGGTACACTGGGCTTCACAAGGCGCCCACCCTGACGCACTTAGCTTCTTCGGGTTGATATGGCATTAGCCGCTGACACTTCTCTTGTCATGAGAGTGTGGTGTATGTGGCTACTAACCGTTGTTGTCTCTTTTCTTGCTACTGCATTGGGCTGGTTAACTAAAAACTGAGCTCCTGTGCAGGGAGGAGGGGTTATAGAGGAGGTGGCGCTGTGCATTCTGGGAACAGTCAAAGCTTTGAGCCTGTTGGTGCCTCGGATCAAGATCCTACCCTACACCACATTGTCCATCCTTGTGGAGCCCAGTGTACCTCGCAGAAAGAGTTTTAACAACGGTAAGTTCTTACCATAAAACTCATTTTTCTTAATTTAATATTTCTTTTTAAATTTCTCAATAAGAAACTGTTGGCCTAGGTGTGCCATGAAATAAATACTCTATGAAGCCATGATTCAAAACAGTTTGGGAACTACTGGTATAAACATTAAGGGATGTGTTTACCAGGCTGGAGATAAAGTGGACGTAGATAAAGTTTGAGCCAATCAGCTCCTAACTGTCATGTTAAAGGCTGTGTTTGAAAAATGACAGGAGCTGGTTGGCTGGTACTTTATCTCCATCTACTGTATCACCGCCCAAGGCTTAATAAATAGACTCCATAGTGACTTAATGGATAAACAAATGGTTAACTTATCAAACAGTGTCGGGATGCAGTCAAAATCCCGGTGGTCAGGATCTCGATGGTCAAAATCCCAATACCGGAATCCCAATGCTGAGAATGCCAGCATATCCCCAAGGTGAGTATGAGGGCTTTGGTTAGGGTGAGCACTAGGAGTAGGGTTAGAGTTAGGCACCCGGGAGGGTGTGTGTGTGTGTGGGGGGGAATAATGTGAGGCTTTCGGGGGTGGGGGGGGGGGTGTTTGGTTAGGGTTGGTACCTAGACGATAAACAGCATTATCAGCTAATCATAACTCGTTAGCAGGATAAAAAAAATGACATGCTATCGGTAAATACTAAATAGTAAGAAGAACTACAATAATACCAGCTACTGTTAACAATAAGAAATCATAAGTCTAAGTACATAATGTTAAAGTCTAAAGGCCCCCATACATCTGAGTCTCATTTCCCCAACCCAGCTGAAACTATGGCCATTGATGATTGGCTTCCCGTCGGGGAAACAGTGAAATTCTTTATTTTAAAATCCCTAATTTGTCAATCCCGACATTGAGATTTCTAAACTTGTCCCGATTCCCCAACCCGGACGTCAGGGGATCTGGAAATTGTGGCAATATATCACTAATGTATGGGATCTTTGTTCTATAGTGTAATTTTTTTTCAGCTTGCAGGCAGTGTTGGAGTGTGAAGGAGCAAGAGGAGTGATGAAAACATAATTTTATATGTTCCTGTCATTTCTAGTTTTTTTCTACACCTACAAATAGTACATGTGGATCTCAATGAAAAATTTATTTTAGGCTCAAAATTGTATCCACATAAAAACAACAGCTGTCATTAAAGCTATATAGAAGCATAAATATTAGCTATACAGATGTGCCCTCTTACACCTAGCGTCTGTGACATTAACTGCCAAGGAATTAGTTTTACACACGTACAGTACAAAGGCGATGCGACACCACTTGGAATCCTAGCGCAGGAACACTGACCACCAACATCCCGAAGAAAAGTATCAGGGATGCAGCTAGGGCCCAAGGGGGGGTTAGGGTTAGGCACTAGAAGGGGGTCAGTCCTAGCCGCCTCCCAGTGGTGTTTTAAGAGAGGAGGAGTCCCTTGTTCAGCCTCCTCCGTTCGGGTCCCCTCCTCTCTGCCGGCAGCGTTGAGAGTCTGAACTCTAGAGGGCTCAAACTTTACTGCGCATGCACAGATCTCCGGGAAAATGTCACGGCGACCATTTTCCCTAAGAATTCTCCACTGCACATGCGCAGAACTCCGTGAAAATAGCTGCTGACATATAATGTGTATCTGGCAGCACTGCTGGGGGTATATATTGTGTATCTGGCAGCACTGCTGGGGGCATATAATGTGTATTTGGCACTGAGGGCTTTTTGTGTATCTGGCAGCACTGCTGGGGACATATAGGGGGTCATTCCGACCCGATCGCTCGCTGCAGTTTGTCGCAGTGCAGCGTTCGGGTCGGAACTGCGCATGCGCCGGCGCATGGCAGCGTTCGTTACCTAGCGAACGCCTCTGAGACAGAGGCAGTCGCTAGGCGGGAGGGGGCTGAACGGCGGCGTTAAGCCGCCATTTAGGGGGAGCGGTCCGGCCAACGCAGGCGCGGCCAGACCGTTGGGGGGTGGCCGCGGAGGCTGCGTGACGTCTCACGCAGCCTCTGTGGCCAGCGGGCGTGACGAGCAACTCCCGGCCAGCCGCAGGAGCTGCGCTGGCCGGGAGTTACTCCTCAAATACAAAGGCATCGCCTCTGTGCAATGCTTTTGTATTTGTGTGTGTGGGGGGGGCGGCACTGACATGCGGGGCGGACTAGCCCTGTGCTGGGCGTCCCCCCGCATGTCTGAGTTAACGATCGTAGCTGTGCTAAATTTAGCACAGCTACGATCAACTTGGAATGATCCCCATAATGTGTATCTGGCAGCACTGCTGGGGGCATATAATGTGTATCTGGTAGCACTGCTGGGGGCATACAATGTGCATCGGCACTGAGGGCATTTGTGTATCTGGCAGCACTGGGGGGCATTTGTGTATCTGGCAGCACTGCTGGGGGCATTTGTGTATCTGGCAGCACTGCTGGGGACATTTGTGTATCTGGTCAGCCCCCACACATTTTTACCTCACCAAATCTGTCCTTCTTTGCAAAAAGTTTGGACACCCCTGCTCTAGAGGAACCACAGTTCAATTTACTAAGTTCCAAAAAGATTAGCTTCTCTAAGCTTGGTTGGCCCCAATAACTAATACCATCTTCAGACATTGTTAGCCAATGTAGCTTATAGAAAAAAACGACACCATAAAAATGAAGAAAAAAACCCTCATGTCGACCATTTTTCATGTCGACCTAATGCTTGTGTCGACCTATTTTAGGTGTCGACTTAGTCACTGTAGACCAATAGTGGTTGACCTAGTGACTAACGACCTAAGTGTGGTCGACCCTATGAACCACACCCGACAGGCTCTTATCAAACAGTGGCAATAAACAAATGAACCTTATTGGTGCAAAATGGCATTCTGTCTTAAATAGACAACTTAAGCATAGATTGTGAGTTCCATATATGGCAATATACAGTAGGCTGGTTGCCTACCCAACTCCTGCTCAAAATTCTAACACCACTCTTAATGGGCAGCAAGTCAGGTCCAATTATTTATTGCTTGGCAAGGTCTTAGATGATTTTATGGAATTCTATGGAATTTACTTATTTGTTTTGAAATATGCACTTTATATTGTCAAGTCCATGAAATAAGCAGTTTGGTATAAAAACAAAATTTTTTTCATCTTTATTTACAGTGATATATTCAGGGCTCAAAAGTTTGTGCCTCACTTTGGAAAAATGTTGGAAAATATCTTTATGCCAGTGTTTGAAGCTACAATCAACCCAAATGCAAACAAAGAGCTCAGTGTGTTCCTCAGACATGTAAGTGTGTTTCTTGGACATGTATGTAAACAATGCGTGTCCGTTTCAGGACTATCTGATTGTAAATCTCAAGTCACCTCTGGAAAAACAGTTGATTTCATAATCATCATCACTGTTTATTTGTATGTAGCAACAGGTGTTTATTTATGCTTCTGATTGTGTTTATGCCCGACATATTTAAAAGGGCAATGCTTTTACTAACAATACACAGCAGTAAAAGCATTGCCTTTTTAAATATCGGGCATAAACACAAACAGAAGCGTAGGGTTGTAAAATAAACCCCACAGATTCGATAGCGACTGACATGCATGACAAATATGAAAACTGTAAGCATAAAATAACAGCTAGGCGGGTACAAAGAAGCAGAATAATATATGTAAGGATGCAAATAACAGCACAAATTGTATGCCACAGTGAAAAATTCAGCAGTGGACATGACAATGGAGATACAGGTATGAGGTAGACGGAAGACATAGTTACAGAAAAGTAGGGAGGACCCTGCCCATTATAGTTTTCATTCAACAGCCGGGTAAAGAGAAACAATAGGATTATGTAATATAGTTCAGTTTGGGATATGGTCTGCAATCGGTAAAGTTTATTAAAGTACTAAGCATGAGGTCCAAGATGGTGTAGTGCAGTTGGTGTGGTAGCAGGCAGGTCTGGGGGAGCCCAGGCTGAGATCAGACAGTAGTTTGTAATGTAGGGAAACCATGTAGTGGAGAGAGCAAAGCAATAAAAGGAAAATGATGGAGAGTTCGGAGAATGGGGAAAGAGCAATACAGAGGCAGTCCGTTGTGAGGTGGAAAGAAAGGTACAATCAGGAAGTTCAAGTAGGACACACTAGCAGAGTTAATAGACGGGGCCCACGGTGAAGACGGTTCGACAACACTGAGGTGAGGTCAGGAGAGGGTTATAGAGTTTACAGAGCAGGACCCAAAGTGAGTGGCAGTTGGATGGCAGAGCATCAGGTCCCGGAAGTGGTTGGGTACAGGAGGCACAGGCTAGTGAGGAAAATCCCAGGCAGTTGTATTTATGGTATATCTCAATTTTACAACATGTTTTACCACATATTAACTAATACTGTGGCAGAACAAAGATACAGTATGCCCTCCAATTACAGTAGCTGAAGGTGACAGGATCAGAGTGTGGAAGACTTTATGCAATTTCTGTTTCTTTCACCTGTCATTTATAATCTTGATTCCCAATAACCACTACACTTTCATTAATAATAGAACTTATTATACTACACATGTGTAGCTTTATGCTTATGCTCTCACTTTCACAGATAACTGCTTTTGACAGTGTGGATGATGAGTCTAAACACAGTGGCCACATGTTTTCATCAAAGAGTCCCATGCCCCAGAACTGGACCTTTGAGAAGAACCCATCATATACATATTACATCTACTACATGTATGCCAACATCCGAGTGCTGAATAACCTGAGAAGGTACGACACAAGTCCAAATGTTACATCCCTTAATAACTCATTACCTCTACCTGTGTTATATGGCTATGTGCCCACCTACATTGACAGTGAATTTGTTAGCATTGCTAAAAATATTGTGTTATGCAATATATTTATATCATAAATATACAAAAATACACATAATTATCTTTTTGTGTGTGCAATTTTCTTGTAATAGAGAGAATAATGCCACATTTCCCATATTGTTCTTGTATAAAACAAGAACCCTATTTGGCTTGGTGCCACGGGAAGACCTTTTGGTGACTTTAGTGACCAACGTCCAGATCACATTATGTTAAACCTGTGATTGCATTCTATCTGGCAGACAGTGCTATTCCAGCTCTAACCATGTGGTGTCTCATGTCACCACCAGTTTATTAGCACAATTTATTAAAGTACTAATGGACAAAGTACAACAGATATTAAAAAACAACAAATGTTCTGGTAACATTTCAAGAATAGCTGTATCTGAAGATAGGACTGACATACAATATACTGCTAATGTGAAATATGTTGTGAGAACTCATTCTATCAAACAGTACAATGTAGGGGCCTGGACCTGACGTATGAGATTCATTTACATGGCATTAGCGCTCTCATTCAGCATTTATTGAATTTGCAAAGATGCACACAGGCAGCTTTACAAATGCGATCCCTAAAAATGCAAATACAGTAGGAGGTGTTAAACAACTCCTTGCTGCATTTGCAAACCCAGCGCTGCATTTGGCGTCGCAGCCTGGGATCAACATCGTGATCGATGGCCACGATGTTCCCCAAATGGGCAGCCGAGTAAGCTGTCAATCAGGCAGAGGCTTACGGAAGGCTGCCTGTGAACACACAGGAACCATTCTCCACATGCACAGTTTTCCAATAATTGGGAAACTGCACAGGGCATCACAGGAGTGATCCATCCTGAATCAGCCCCTATATTCCCTAACATGACATGCTTACCCAGCTTGCGGCCTGAATCAGAGTTGTACACAACGTTGGTGTTGTAAGCACTGGGGCAATGTTTTGCCACTGAGCATGCGTCCAAGTGTCACTGCGCATATGCCGTGATGCTCTGCAATGGCAGGCGTGGAGAGGACTTATTTGCAAAATGAGTGACAGGAAGAAAGCCGCTTGTGGGAGATAATGGGGGAGTGGTGACTTAAACGCAGGTGTTTTTCGTGTCTGTTTCTGGGGCATCACAGCTTGCGACTTGCGATCCCGTACACAGTTACAATAGCTATGGCGCCTTCCTTCCAGCGGCCAGGCTGTGTGACCGTAGGGTTACTCAGGTTGTCAATGCTTGACCACTGTGCCTCCGATGGTTGCATCTATGTGCCAGTGGTGGTCTAACTCTCATACACATAAAACACGGAGCCAGCATTGCAGCTCCTGCGGCCATTCTGCACTGCAGTGGAGGCACTCAGGGAGTCAATGGTGGTCATTCCGAGTTGATCGCTAGCCGCATTCGTTTGCTGTACAGCGATGAGGCAAAAAAACGGCACTTCTGTGCATGCGTATGCGGTGCAATGCGCACGCGTGACGTATTATTACAACGAATGATGTCGTTTTTCACACAGGGTCTAGCGAAGCTTTCCAATGGCACTGGTGGCCGCAGAGTGATTGACATGAAGTGGGCGTTTCTGGGTGTCAACTGACCATTTTCAGGGAGTGTTCGGAAAAACGCAAGCGTAGCAGAAAAACGCAGGCGTGGCTGGGCGAACGCAGGACGTGTTTGTGACGTCAAAACAGGAACTGAACAGTCTGAAGTGATCGCAAGCGCTGAGTAGGTTTTGAGCTACTCTGAAACTGCACACAAAAAAATTGTAGCCGCTCTGCGATCCTTTCGTTCGCACTTCTGCTAAGCTAAAATACACTCCCAGTGGGAGGCGGCATAGCGTTTGCACGACTGCAAAAAACTGCTAGCGAGCTATCAACTCGGAATGACCACCAATGTTCCTTGCATCTGCGTTATGGTTGTGAGCATGTTGCGAGGGCTTCAGTGGACATCTCTTTTCACTTGTGGGTGGGTGCTACACTCGCAATGCCTCGCAGTTTCGTCACTGAAAGAAATCATTGCTGCGTCGACAGGGGCGGATTGGGAACAAAAAGCGTCACTGGAAAAAATTTGTACTAGTGGCCCCACATGGGCAGCACCAGAGGTGTAAGGTCTAGCTATGGGCCATGGCAGCAGCACCCTCCCCCCAAGACTTTCCAGATAGTGGGCATGTCCAGCATCAAGGGGGAAGTTAAAAGGAAATAAAATTAAATATTATGAGCACATTATATGATACACCTTTAGAATTTAGGAAACTATATAATTCTTTAGAAAGATATATTTTCTTGCTTATTACACCAAACGTATCCCAATCACTATTCACTCAATCTTATATGTCAGCCAAGCAGGCAGACAGAGCATACACTAGATCGTCTGCAATCACAGGTCAAAGAAATTTTCATATATGCAGATTATTTTGCATCTTATTCATTATGTCTATAAATAGGACCACATGTCCTCAAACAAAACAGGCCCCACGGGTGCGTCGGCCCACCGGGGATCTTCCCTGTAAGCCCTATGGCCAATCCGCCTCTGTGTGTCGATATTGTGACCACATCTGAATCAGGCCCACAGAGTAATCATAAATGAATGAGAATAACATCCAGGATGTTATTAATTATTATCCTGTACTTATATGACACCAACAGGTGTCTTTAGCACAGTAGAAAGAAACACTTTCATTGAAAACACAACCACTTAATATATAAAAGTACAAAAAGAATTGTACATGGCGATATACTAAAGGGGGGTACTCACGGAGCGATCGCTGCTTAAACTCTAAGCAATCTGATTGCTTAGATTTTAACTATGAACGCTCCGTGTGTACCCCCCACAGCGATAGCGATGTGCAGCTCCACACGTCGCTATCGCTGGTGCTAGATTGGCCTGCTGGTGCTAGATTGGCCACATCGCTCTGTGCTGAGCGGCAGGAGAGATGTGTGCTGAGCGGTTCGCTCAGCACACATCTCTCCCAAATCGGGCCGTGAGTACTGGCCTTAAGCAGTGAAACAAGATGATAATGACAATGGGTGGGAAGATAAAGGATGATTGACAATGACCATGAATGGGACCGTGACATGGATAATTCTGGGAGAGAAGAAGTGGGAGGAGAGCTGTAAGAATGGAGAGTTAGGAGTAAGGAAGACCAGTGAGTAGGAGGTTACAGTAATCTTGGCTAGGTATAATGTATAAAGAAAGAAAAATGCTGGGTACTGAGTTGAATAACCCAATAAAATTAAAAAGAAAATCCTTTTATCAATAAGGTTATGAAACACTGTAATATAATAAAACATGTAATACTTTGTTGCAAGTAAACATTACAAATATACAGTAAATCTGAAGGTTGCAAACTTTTCATGATAGCACTACTAACTTCATACAATCATAATCATAAATACTAGAGCACTAAAAAGAAAGCATAGCCATTTGTAATAGGTAGCATAAACTCGGAGGATTCAAGCAAATTGGAAACACAATATTTAAACATATGCAGTATATCCCTGTTTAGAAAATCGGTGGGGGCTGCTCTTTCTGACACAGGGCACCAAATTGGCTAGTTACGGGTCTGCGTAATAGCATAGGTCAGAGGTTCCCAAACGCAGTCCTCAAGGCACCCCAACAGTCCGGGTTTTTAGGTATATCCATGGCTCAGCACAATTGGTTAAATCAAATTGACTAAGGTGCTAATTAAGTCACGTGTGGCCAAGCATGGATACATATAAAACCAGGACCGTTGGGGGTGCCTTGAGGACCGCGTTTGGAAACCCCTGGCATAGGTTGTGGGCACCAGAGCTGGATTAACAACACACATATAGCTCCATCGCCAGCATGATGGCACTATGTCAAATGTGAACTGGGGGCATTATGGGTTGTTTAACACATTTGTGGTGCTGGGAGAATATACGCATTATGCTTTTCAATAACATCAGCATATCATATTGACAATCTTACTGATAGGGCCCCCACTAGTTAGTTGCCATGGGGTCCCCACAAATCTGGTAGTGGGATATGCAAATGGCTGGTCAATATGGTGGGTGCGTTTTATGTGCATGAAATGGGATATTCACATGAAATGCAGTATACAGTAAGTGCAATAATATAATGTTTTTATGAACCAATGAAAAATGAGTTTTCTCTAACGTCCAAGAGGATGCTGGGGACTCCGTAAGGACCATGGGAAATAGACGGGCTCCTCAGGAGACATGGGCACTTTAAGAAAGAACTTGACTCTGGGTGTGCACTGGCTCCTCCCTCTATGCCCCTCCTCCAGACCTCAGTTTGAGACTGTGCCCAGAGGCAGATGGGTGCACTGCAGGGAGCTCTCCTGAGTTTCCTGCTAAGAAAGTATATTTGTTAGGTTTTCTATTTTCAGGGAGCACTGCTGGCAACAGACTCCCTGCATCGAGGGACTGAGGAGAGGGGAGCAGACCAACTTAAATGATAGGCTCTGCTTCTTAGGCTACTGGACACCATTAGCTCCAGAGTGAGTCGGAACACAGGTTCGCCCTGGACGTTCGTCCCAGAGCCGCGCCGCCGTCCTCCTCACAGAGCCAGAAGAAAGCAGCCGGGTGAGTATGAGAAGAAAGAAGGCTTCAAAAGGCGGCAGAAGACTTTGTGAGCTTCACTGAGGTAACGCACAGCACGGCAGCTGTGCACCATTGCTCCCATACACCTCACATACTCCGGTCACTGTAAGGGTGCAGGGCGCAGGTGGGGGGGGCACCCTGGGCAGCAATATAAACCTCTTATTTGGCAAAAGAGAGCATATATACAGCTGGACACTGTATATATGCATGAGCCCCCGCCAATTTTACACTTTTAGCGGGGCTTCTCCCTCAGCACTCACCAGCGCCATGTTTTTCTCCACAGCACCGATGAGAGGAAGCTCCCCGGACTCTCCCCTGCTTATACCACGGTAGAAGAGAGGGTTTTAAAGAAGAGGGGGGGCACATAATTTGGCGCAGATATTAGTAACAGCGCTACGGGGAAAACATTAAATTGCTGTGTTTTTCTTGGGTCACATTGCGCTTGGGTGTGTGCTGGCATACTCTCTCTCTGTCTCTCCAAAGGGCCTTGTGGGGGAACTGTCTTCAGAAGAGCATTCCCTGAGTGTGGTGTGTCGGTACGTGTGTGTCGACATGTCTGAGGTAAAAGGCTCTCCTATGGAGGAGATGGAGCAAATGTGTGTGTGGTGTCTCCGTCGACAACGCCGACGCCTGATGGGATATGTGAAATTAAGGGCTAAGATGAATTTATTACACAAAGATTAGAGAACAGACAGGGAATCTACTAGAGATGAGCGGGTTCGGTTTCTCTGAATCCGAACCCGCACGAACTTCATGTTTTTTTTCACGGGTCCGAGCGACTCGGATCTTCCCGCCTTGCTCGGTTAACCCGAGCGCGCCCGAATGTCATCATGACGCTGTCGGATTCTCGCGAGACTCGGATTCTATATAAGGAGCCGCGCGTCGCCGCCATTTTCACACGTGCATTGAGATTGATAGGGAGAGGACGTGGCTGGCGTCCTCTCCATTTAGATTAGAAGAGAGAGAGAGAGAGAGATTGACCTGATTTACTGGAGCTTAGGAGTACTGTAGAAGTGTAGAGAGTGCAGAGTTTACTAGTGACTGACCACAGTGACCACCAGACAGTGCAGTTTTATTTAATATATCCGTTCTCTGCCTGAAAAAAACGATACACACAGTGACTCAGTCACATACCATATCTGTGTGCACTGCTCAGCCCAGTGTGCTGCATCATCTATGTATATATATCTGACTGTGCTCAGCTCACACAGCTTATAATTGTGGGGGAGACTGGGGAGCACTGCAGTGCCAGTTAATAGTTATAGGTTATAGCAGGAGCCAGGAGTACATATTATATTAAAATTAAACAGTGCACACTTTTGCTGCAGGAGTGCCACTGCCAGTGTGACTGACCAGTGACCTGACCACACTGACCACCAGTATAGTTAGTAGTATACTATATTGTGTGATTGCCTGAAAAAGTTAAACACTCGTCGTGTGACTTCACTTGTGTGGTGTTTTTTTTTTTATTCTATAAAAAACTCATTCTGCTGACAGACAGTGTCCAGCAGGTCCGTCATTATATAATATATACCTGTCCGGCTGCAGTAGTGATATATATATATTTTTTATATCATTATTTATCATCCAGTCGCAGCAGACACAGTACGGTAGTTCACGGCTGTAGCTACCTCTGTGTCGGCACTCGGCAGTCCGTCCATAATTGTATACCACCTACCCGAGGTTTTTTTTTCTTTCTTCTTTATACATACATACTACTACATCTCTTTATCAACCAGTCTATATTAGCAGCAGACACAGTACGGTAGTTCACGGCTGTAGCTACCTCTGTGTCGGCACTCGGCAGTCCGTCCATAATTGTATACCACCTACCCGTGGTTTTTTTTTCTTTCTTCTTTATACATACATACTACTACATCTCTTTATCAACCAGTCTATATTAGCAGCAGACACAGTACAGTACGGTAGTTCACGGCTGTAGCTACCTCTGTGTCGGCACTCGGCAGTCCGTCCATAATTGTATACCACCTACCCGTGTTTTTTTTTTCTTTCTTCTTTATACATACATACTACTACATCTCTTTATCAACCAGTCTATATTAGCAGCAGACACAGTACAGTACGGTAGTTCACGGCTGTAGCTACCTCTGTGTCGGCACTCGGCAGTCCGTCCATAATTGTATACCACCTACCCGTGGTTTTTTTTTTCTTTCTTCTTTATACATACATACTACTACATCTCTTTATCAACCAGTCTATATTAGCAGCAGACACAGTACAGTACGGTAGTCCACGGCTGTAGCTACCTCTGTGTCGGCACTCGGCAGTCCGTCCATAATTGTATACCACCTACCCGAGGTTTTTTTTTCTTTCTTCTTTATACATACATACTACTACATCTCTTTATCAACCAGTCTATATTAGCAGCAGACACAGTACAGTACGGTAGTTCACGGCTGTAGCTACCTCTGTGTCGGCACTCGGCAGTCCGTCCATAATTGTATACCACCTACCCGTGGTTTTTTTTTCTTTCTTCTTTATACATACATACTACTACATCTCTTTATCAACCAGTCTATATTAGCAGCAGACACAGTACAGTACGGTAGTTCACGGCTGTAGCTACCTCTGTGTCGGCACTCGGCAGTCCGTCCATAATTGTATACTAGTATCCATCCATCTCCATTGTTTACCTGAGGTGCCTTTTAGTTGTGCCTATTAAAATATGGAGAACAAAAATGTTGAGGTTCCAAAATTAGGGAAAGATCAAGATCCACTTCCACCTCGTGCTGAAGCTGCTGCCACTAGTCATGGCCGAGACGATGAAATGCCAGCAACGTCGTCTGCCAAGGCCGATGCCCAATGTCATAGTACAGAGCATGTCAAATCCAAAACACCAAATATCAGTAAAAAAAGGACTCCAAAACCTAAAATAAAATTGTCGGAGGAGAAGCGTAAACTTGCCAATATGCCATTTACCACACGGAGTGGCAAGGAACGGCTGAGGCCCTGGCCTATGTTCATGGCTAGTGGTTCAGCTTCACATGAGGATGGAGGCACTCAGCCTCTCGCTAGAAAAATGAAAAGACTCAAGCTGGCAAAAGCAGTAGCACCGCAAAGAACTGTGCGTTCTTCGAAATCCCAAATCCACAAGGAGAGTCCAATTGTGTCGGTTGCGATGCCTGACCTTCCCAACACTGGACGTGAAGAGCATGCGCCTTCCACCATTTGCACGCCCCCTGCAAGTGCTGGAAGGAGCACCCGCAGTCCAGTTCCTGATAGTCAGATTGAAGATGTCAGTGTTGAAGTACACCAGGATGAGGAGGATATGGGTGTTGCTGGCGCTGGGGAGGAAATTGACCAGGAGGATTCTGATGGTGAGGTGGTTTGTTTAAGTCAGGCACCCGGGGAGACACCTGTTGTCCGTGGGAGGAATATGGCCGTTGACATGCCTGGTGAAAATACCAAAAAAATCAGCTCTTCGGTGTGGAACTATTTCAACAGAAATGCGGACAACAGGTGTCAAGCCGTGTGTTCCCTTTGTCAAGCTGTAATAAGTAGGGGTAAGGACGTTAACCACCTTGGAACATCCTCCCTTATACGTCACCTGCAGCGCATTCATAATAAGTCAGTGACAAGTTCAAAAACTTTGGGTGACAGCGGAAGCAGTCCACTGACCAGTAAATCCCTTCCTCTTGTAACCAAGCTCACGCAAACCACCCCACCAACTCCCTCAGTGTCAATTTCCTCCTTCCCCAGGAATGCCAATAGTCCTGCAGGCCATGTCACTGGCAATTCTGACGAGTCCTCTCCTGCCTGGGATTCCTCTGATGCATCCTTGCGTGTAACGCCTACTGCTGCTGGCGCTGCTGTTGTTGCTGCTGGGAGTCGATGGTCATCCCAGAGGGGAAGTCGTAAGACCACTTTTACTACTTCCACCAAGCAATTGACTGTCCAACAGTCCTTTGCGAGGAAGATGAAATATCACAGCAGTAATCCTACTGCAAAGCGGATAACTGAGGCCTTGGCATCCTGGGTGGTGAGAACCGTGGTTCCGGTATCCATCATTACTGCAGAGCCAACTAGAGACTTGTTGGAGGTACTGTGTCCCCGGTACCAAATACCATCTAGGTTCCATTTCTCTAGGCAGGCGATACCGAAAATTTACACAGACCTCAGAAAAAGAGTTACCAGTGTCCTAAAAAATGCAGCTGTACCCAATGTCCACTTAACCACGGACATGTGGACAAGTGGAGCAGGGCAGGGTCAGGACTATATGACTGTGACAGCCCACTGGGTAGATGTATGGACTCCCGCCGCAAGAACAGCAGCGGCGGCACCAGTAGCAGCATCTCGCAAACGCCAACTCTTTCCTAGGCAGGCTACGCTTTGTATCACCGGTTTCCAGAATACGCACACAGCTGAAAACCTCTTACGGCAACTGAGGAAGATTATCGCGGAATGGCTTACCCCAATTGGACTCTCCTGTGGATTTGTGGCATCGGACAACGCCAGCAATATTGTGTGTGCATTAAATATGGGCAAATTCCAGCACGTCCCATGTTTTGCACATACCTTGAATTTGGTGGTGCAGAATTATTTAAAAAACGACAGGGGCGTGCAAGAGATGCTGTCGGTGGCCAGAAGAATTGCGGGACACTTTCGGCGTACAGGCACCACGTACAGAAGACTGGAGCACCACCAAAAACTACTGAACCTGCCCTGCCATCATCTGAAGCAAGAAGTGGTAACGAGGTGGAATTCAACCCTCTATATGCTTCAGAGGTTGGAGGAGCAGCAAAAGGCCATTCAAGCCTATACAATTGAGCACGATATAGGAGGTGGAATGCACCTGTCTCAAGCGCAGTGGAGAATGATTTCAACGTTGTGCAAGGTTCTGCTGCCCTTTGAACTTGCCACACGTGAAGTCAGTTCAGACACTGCCAGCCTGAGTCAGGTCATTCCCCTCATCAGGCTTTTGCAGAAGAAGCTGGAGACATTGAAGGAGGAGCTAACACGGAGCGATTCCGCTAGGCATGTGGGACTTGTGGATGGAGCCCTTAATTCGCTTAACAAGGATTCACGGGTGGTCAATCTGTTGAAATCAGAGCACTACATTTTGGCCACCGTGCTCGATCCTAGATTTAAAGCCTACCTTGGATCTCTCTTTCCGGCAGACACAAGTCTGCTGGGGTTGAAAGACCTGCTGGTGAGAAAATTGTCAAGTCAAGCGGAACGCGACCTGTCAACATCTCCTCCTTCACATTCTCCCGCAACTGGGGGTGCGAGGAAAAGGCTCAGAATTCCGAGCCCACCCGCTGGCGGTGATGCAGGGCAGTCTGGAGCGACTGCTGATGCTGACATCTGGTCCGGACTGAAGGACCTGACAACGATTACGGACATGTCGTCTACTGTCACTGCATATGATTCTCTCACCATTGAAAGAATGGTGGAGGATTATATGAGTGACCGCATCCAAGTAGGCACGTCACACAGTCCATACTTATACTGGCAGGAAAAAGAGGCAATTTGGAGGCCATTGCACAAACTGGCTTTATTCTACCTAAGTTGCCCTCCCACAAGTGTGTACTCCGAAAGAGTGTTTAGTGCCGCCGCTCACCTTGTCAGCAATCGGCGTACGAGGTTACATCCAGAAAATGTGGAGAAGATGATGTTCATTAAAATGAATTATAATCAATTCCTCCGCGGAGACATTGACCAGCAGCAATTGCCTCCACAAAGTACACAGGGAGCTGAGATGGTGGATTCCAGTGGGGACGAATTGATAATCTGTGAGGAGGGGGATGTACACGGTGATATATCGGAGGATGATGATGAGGTGGACATCTTGCCTCTGTAGAGCCAGTTTGTGCAAGGAGAGATTAATTGCTTCTTTTTTGGGGGGGGGGTCCAAACCAACCCGTCATATCAGTCACAGTCGTGTGGCAGACCCTGTCACTGAAATGATGGGTTGGTTAAAGTGTGCATGTCCTGTTTTGTTTATACAACATAAGGGTGGGTGGGAGGGCCCAAGGACAATTCCATCTTGCACCTCTTTTTTCTTTTATTTTTCTTTGCGTCATGTGCTGTTTGGGGAGGGTTTTTTGGAAGGGACATCCTGCGTGACACTGCAGTGCCACTCCTAGATGGGCCCGGTGTTTGTGTCGGTCACTAGGGTCGCTAATCTTACTCACACAGCTACCTCATTGCGCCTCTTTTTTTCTTTGCGTCATGTGCTGTTTGGGGAGTGTTTTTTGGAAGGGCCATCCTGCGTGACACTGCAGTGCCACTCCTAGATGGGCCCGGTGTTTGTGTCGGCCACTAGGGTCGCTAATCTTACTCACACAGCTACCTCATTGCGCCTCTTTTTTTCTTTGCGTCATGTGCTGTTTGGGGAGTGTTTTTTGGAAGGGCCATCCTGCGTGACACTGCAGTGCCACTCCTAGATGGGCCCGGTGTTTGTGTTGGCCACTAGGGTCGCTAATCTTACTCACACAGCTACCTCATTGCGCCTCTTTTTTTCTTTGCGTCATGTGCTGTTTGGGGAGGGTTTTTTGGAAGGGACATCCTGCGTGACACTGCAGTGCCACTCCTAAATGGGCCCGGTGTTTGTGTCGGCCACTAGGGTCGCTAATCTTACTCACACAGCTACCTCATTGCGCCTCTTATTTTCTTTGCGTCATGTGCTGTTTGGGGAGGGTTTTTTGGAAGGGACATCCTGCGTGACACTGCAGTGCCACTCCTAAATGGGCCCGGTGTTTGTGTCGGCCACTAGGGTCGCTAATCTTACTCACACAGCTACCTCATTGCGCCTCTTATTTTCTTTGCGTCATGTGCTGTTTGGGGAGGGTTTTTTGGAAGGGACATCCTGCGTGACACTGCAGTGACACTCCTAAATGGGCCCGGTGTTTGTGTCGGCCACTAGGGTCGCTAATCTTACTCACACAGCTACCTCATTGCGCCTCTTATTTTCTTTGCGTCATGTGCTGTTTGGGGAGGGTTTTTTGGAAGGGACATCCTGCGTGACACTGCAATGACACTCCTAAATGGGCCCGGTGTTTGTGTCGGCCACTAGGGTCGCTTATCTTACTCACACAGTCAGCTACCTCATTGCGCCTCTTTTTTTCTTTGCGTCATGTGCTGTTTGGGGAGGGTTTTTTGGAAGGGCCATCCTGCGTGACACTGCAGTGCCACTCCTAGATGGGCCCGGTGTTTGTGTCGGCCACTAGGGTCGCTTATCTTACTCACACAGTCAGCTACCTCATTGCGCCTCTTTTTTTCTTTGCGTCATGTGCTGTTTGGGGAGGTTTTTTTGGAAGGGACATCCTGCGTGACACTGCAGTGCCACTCCTAGATGGGCCAGGTGTTTGTGTCGGCCACTAGGGTCGCTTAGCTTAGTCATCCAGCGACCTCGGTGCAAATTTTAGGACTAAAAATAATATTGTGAGGTGTGAGGTATTCAGAATAGACTGAAAATGAGTGGAAATTATGGTTTTTGAGGTTAATAATAATATGGGATCAAAATGACCCCCAAATTCTATGATTTAAGCTGTTTTTTAAGGTTTTTTGAAAAAAACACCCGAATCCAAAACACACCCGAATCCGACAAAAAAAATTCGGTGAGGTTTTGCCAAAACGCGGTCGAACCCAAAACACGGCCGCGGAACCGAACCCAAAACCAAAACACAAAACCCGAAAAATTTCAGGCGCTCATCTCTAGAATCTACCCATGTCTGTCCCTATGTCACAGAGACTTTCAGAGTCTCACAACGCTCACTATCCAAAATAATAGACACTGATATCGACACGGAGTCTGGCTCCAGTGTCGACTACGATAATGCAAAGTTACAGCCAAAACTGGCAGAAAAGTATTCAATATATGATTATTGTAATAAAAGATGTTTTGCTTATCACTGATGACTCATCTGTCCCTGACACGAGGGTACACAGGTTTAAGGGGAAGAAAGCTGAGGAAATTTCCCTCCTCTCATGAAGAAAAAGAGCGGGAATCTCCAGACAAGAAGCTGCAGCTTCCCAAAAAGAATTCTCAGGGAGTATCCTTTCCCTAATGGGGCCAGGATAAGATGGAAATCTTCCCCTAGGGTGTACAAGGCATTGACACGTTTACCCAAAAAGGTAGCGCTGACTTTACAGCTATCCTCAGGGATCCTGCAGATAGCATGCAGTAAAAGTACTTTGAAGGCCATTTACACACATTCTGGTACACTACGCAGACCGGCGATTGTGTCGGCATGGGTTTATAGCGCTGTAGCAGCGTAGACAGATATCTTATCTGCGGAGATTGAAACCCTAGATAAGGATACCATGTTATTGTCCCTAATATATATATATATATATATATATATATATATCTCCTATATAATAGCCCAGATCTGTGACTTTGTGACTCATTTGCTAACACTGGGTGGAGTCACAACACTGGGCGGAGTTAGTCAAATGAGTCACAGATCTGGGCAAATCTATAGGAGACTAGGAGCAGAAGCAGATGGTATGGGCATGGCACAGGCAGGGGTGCATACCTCCCAGGTTTCTTCAGGCAGAAGGAGGGACACACACACACATGCAGCAAAAAGGGGGCGTGGCAAAGAAAAGGGGCATGGCTTCACAGGAGGGCCCCCATTTTCGTCAGTGAGGGGGCATGCCCAGCGCTCTGTGAGCTGCTGGCATGCCCCCAGGGGCGGATTATGAGTCAGGGGGGCCCAGGGCACTAGAGACGGGGGCCCTATCTCATTGCTGTGCCTGCTGTGGGTTTGGGCGTGGCCTAATCGTGGGCTGCATGGCCACGCCCCCTTATGCAAATTCCAGATTTTTTTTTTATGTGATTTTGGCCCTTCAGCTAGGGGTAAATCAAGAGGGGGTGGTCGCTCCCCCCTACACACCCGCACAGGCAGAAGAAAGCAGTGAGTCTGCTACCTCCCTGCAACACCACAGACCTGCCAACACGCAGCAGCGTGTGCTGACTGTAGCACAATGCTGCTGCTGGCAGGACGGGGGAGCTACAGAGCTGGGACATAGCTACTCCAGCCGAGGGGCCCCCTAAAATTGTGGGGCCCGGGGTACATACCCCCTGCCCCCCCCCTTATTCCGCCTCTGCTACCGGGCCACCCCCTTAATCCGTACACCCTGATGCCCCCCCCCTGAGCTTCCCAACTGCCCCCCCCCCCCCACCGGGGGACACTGCGGCCCGCGGGTGGGACAGCGGGACAGACCCAAAAAAATGGGACTGTCCCGCGAAAATTAGGACAGTATGGGGGTGTGTGAGGGGGTATGCCGTACAGACAGACGGGCACCGGCTCACTGCGTGCTTGACCCCCCCACATCAGCAAACTCAGCAGGGGCTCTCTGGTGCGGAGGAGCGTCACTTTCTGGCACACTCCACGCTTCTTAGCTGCAGTTTTGTGGGACACCTGCCGCTGTGCAGGTTTCATACTGCCTCTGTTATCTCCAGCCCCAGCAACCCCACCACTAGCTGCAGCGCTGCCGCCCGCAGTGAGGTGCGCCCAGCTCCTTCACACACTTTAGCCGGCAGGTAGCGCTGCAGAAGTCCGCGCTGCTTGCAGGCTCTGACTCCCCCCCCCTCCCTCCAGCCTCAGCGTCTCCTGGGGGCTAACCAGTCACTTCCAGTCTCCCCTTACCACAGTACCCGGCAGCCGCGAGGTCCACGCCGCGTGCATGCTCCGACCCACTCCTCCCTCCAGCCGCAACGTCTCCTGGAAGCTAACCAGTCACTCCCAGTCTCCCCTTTCCACAGTGCCCGGCAGCCGCGAGGTCCGCGCCGCGTGCATGCAATGACCCCCTCCTCCCTCCAGCCGCAGCGTCTCCTGGGGGCTAACCAGTCACTCCCAGTCTCCCCTTACCACAGTGCCTGGCAGCTGCGCGAGGTCTGCGGTGTGTGACAGAGGAGGGGGAGAGGGATGCGGACGGGCAGAGGAAGCAGGACTCCAGCCTGAGAGAGTCAGCCATGCCAAGTCTCCACCAGCAGCAGATCCCAACAGGTTGGAGTGGAACAGCAGCAGCCAGCAGCAGTGACTTCGGTAAGACACATCTGTCTGTCACCACTGTTCTGTCCCTAATACCAATCTCTCCCGTGCCCTGTGTTCTGTCATGTCCCTGTCACCCCTGGCCTTGCTCTGTCACCCTTATCCTGGCCCTTTCACCCTTATCCTGGCCCTGTCACCCTTATGCTGGCCCTGTTACCCCTATCCAGGCCCTGTCACCCCTGTGCTTCCCCTGTCAACCCTATACTGGCCCTGTCACCTCTGTCCTGGTCCTGCCGCCCCTACCCTGGCCATTTCACCCCTATCCTGTCCCTGTCATTTCTGTCCTGGCCCCGTCGCCCCTGTCCTGTCCCCGTCACCCCTGTCCTTGCCCCGTCACCCCTGTCCTGGCCCCGTCACCCCTGTCCTGACCCTGTCACCCCTGTCCTGGCCCTGTCACCCCTGTCCTGGCCCTGTCACCCCTGTTCTGACCCTGTCACCCTGTTACTGCATACCCTCCAACTACCTTTTTGGCAGGTACAGTACCCGCAGTGCCTCCAGACCCTTCCCCAATGCACCACACCTCCGTACCTTTCCCTCCACCACATGCGGCACTTCACCCCTCCCCCACACGCTGTGCCTCCAGACCCCCTACACCACCCGCGGCTCCCACTCCCCCACCCCGCCACCATCCACAGCACCTCCAGGCCCCCTCCACCATCCACCCCCCATATATGTCTCCCCCCACACCTGCCCCCCTTCCACCCACAGCATCTGCAGACACCCTCCTCAATCCATGGTCGTCCCCCTCACCCACCCCTCCCCCACCCACGGCACCCCCACACCTGCCCCTCCACCACCTGCAGCGCCTCGAGACCCCCTTCCCCATCCGCCGCACCACCTTTATCTGCTCCTCCGCACCCATGGTGCCTCTGGACCCCGTACCCCACCCCACCCCAGCACCCCCGCCCCTTACCATCCCACAGCACCTCCAGAACCCTTCACCCATCCGCAACATCCCCGCACCTGCCCCTCTCCCACCCGTGGCCCCCCTGCCCTCCCCCACCTGCAGTGCCTCCGGACCCCTCCCTCATCTGCAGCCCCCACTCCTCTGCCCCTCCCCCATCCGCAGCACCTCCCGACCCTTCCCCATCCAGGCCCCCCCCCCCGCTTCCGCCCCCCCTCCATCCGCAGCATCTACAGACACCCTCCCCGATCCGAGGTCCCCCCCGCACCCGCTACATTCTATACATCATGCCCTGCAGGTGCTGTTCACGCCGTCGCAAGGGGCTGCGCCTCCTTCACCATCGCACGCCCTTTCATTGTGCAATATTTAACCACTAACAAAGGAATGCAGGTAATACTCCATATAATACAAATATTGAACCCCAGAAAGGCATGCAAGGGTTTAGGGGGCGTAGCCCCTTGCGACGGTGTGAAGAGCGCCCATAGGGTGCTATGAAGCACCTAGTATATATATATATATATATATATATATATATATATATTTATATGTAAAAGATGTTGTCTTATATATATATATATATATATAAGACATGTCCAAAGAGACGTTAGTCTACTGGGTTCTAGAGTCAACGCTATGTCGATTTCTGCTAGACGTGTCCTGGGGCACATGCAGTGGACAGGTGATGCCGACTAAAAGAGGCATATAGAGTTGTTGCCTTACAAGGGTGAGGAATTGTTTGGAGAGGGCCTCTCGGATCTCGTCTCCACGGCTACGGCAGGTAAATAAATTTTTTTGCCATATATTCCATCACAATCTAAGAAAGTGCCTCATTATCAAATGCAGTCCTTTCGTTCCAATAAAAGCGAGAGAGCACGTGGTTCGTCCTTTCTTGCCAGAGGTAAGGACGGAGGGAAAAAGCTGCACAACACAGCTAGTTCCCAGGAACAGAAGTCCTCCCCGGCCTCTGCTAAATCCACCGCATGACGCTGGGGCTCCCCTGAGGGAGTCAGCTCCTGTGGGGGCACGTCTTCGACTGTTCAGCCACGTCTGGGTCCACTCACAGGTGGATCCATGGGCAATAGAAATTGTTTCCCAGGGTTACAAGCTGGATTTCGAAGAAGTGCCTCCTCGCCGTTTTTTTCAAATCGGCCCTACCGAAACAACCCCTGGAAAGGGAGATAGTGTTACATGCGATTCACAGATTGTGTCTGCAACAAGTGGTGGTAGAGGTTCCCCTGCTTCAAAGAGGGCAGGGGTACTACTCAACTCTGTTTGTGGTTCCGAAACCGGACGGTTCGGTCAGACCCATTTTAAATTTAAAACCCCTGAACCTTTACTTAAAACGGTTCAAGTTCAAGATGGAATCACTCAGGGCGGTCATCGCCAGCCTAGAAGGGGGAGATTTTTTGGTATCTCAGGACATAAAGGATGCATACCTATATGTCCCCATATATCCTCCTCATCAGGCGTACCTGAGATTTGAGGTACAGGATTGTCATTACCAATTTCAAACGTTGCCGTTTGGGCTTTCCACGGCCCCGAGAATTTTCACCAAGGTCATGGCGGATACGTTGGTGCTCCGGCGCAAGCAGGGTGTCACAATTATCCCGTACTTGGACGATCTCCTCATAAAAGTGAGATCACGGGGAAGTTGCTGAGCAGCGTATCACTTTCACTGAATGTGTTACAGCGACACGGTTGGATTCTCAATACAGGTTGAGTCTCCCTTATCCAAAATGCTCGGGACCAGGGGTATTTTGGATATGGGATTTTTCCGTATTTTGGAATAATTGCATAGCATAATGATATATCATTGTGATGGGACCTAAATCTAAGCACAGAATGCATTTACGTTTCATATACACCTTATACACACAGCCTGAAGGTAATTTTAGCCAATATTCTTTCTAACTTTGTGCATTAAACAAAGTGTGTGTACATTCACACAATTCATTTATGTTTCATATACACCTTATACACACAGCCTGAAGGTCATTTAATACAATATTTTTAATAACTGTGTATTAAACAAAGTTTGTGTACATTGAGCCATCAGAAAACAAAGGTTTTCACTATCTCACTCTCACTCAAAAAAGTCCGTATTTCGGAATATTCCGTATTTCGGAATATTTGGATATGGGATACTCAACCTGTATTCCAAAGTCGCAGCTGAATCCTACAACTTGTCTGCCCTTCTTGGGCATGATTCTGGACACAGACCAGAAAAGGTTTTTTCTTTTTTTCTTCCGAAGGGAAAAGCACAGGAACTCATGACTCTAGTCATGAACTTGTTGAAACCACAACAAGTGTCAGTACATCAGCTCATGTAAACCGCCAGGGCGGCAAAAGGAGCAGAGTGGCAATGGCGGAAGCCACCAGAGTTCTTCGCTGGGCGGGGAGTCATGTAAGCACTCTGTCAGCAGTGTTCATTCTGGGAATGGACGACTGGGAAGCAGACTCCCTCAGCAGACACGCTCTGCATCCGGGAGAGTGGGGACTTCATCAGGAAGTCTTCGCACAGATTGCAAGTCGGTGGGGACTACCCCAAATAGACATGATGGCATCCCGTCTCAACAAAAAGCTACAAAGGTATTGCGCCAGGTCAAGAGACCCTCAGGCGGTAGCTGTAGACGCCCTGGTGACACCGTGGGTGTTCCAGTCGGTATATGTGTTTCCTTCTCTTCCTCTCATACCCAAGGTGTTGAGGATAATAAGAAAAAGAGGGGTGAGAGCAATTCTCATTGTTCCAGATTGGCCACGGAGGACCTGGTATCCGGATCTGCAAGAAATGCTCACAGAAGATCCGTGGCCTCTTCCTCTAAGGCTAGACGTGTTACAACAAGGTCCCTGTCTGTTCCAAGACTTACTGCGGCTGCGTTTGACGGCATGGCGGTTGAATGCCGGATCCTAGCGGAAAAAGGTATTCCGGATGAGGTCATTCCTACGCAAATAAAGGCTAGGAAGGACGTGAACATCTAAACATTATCACAGAGTATGGAGAAAATGTGTTTCTTGGTGTGAGGCCAGGAATGCTCCTACGGAAGAATTCCACCTGGGCCGTTTTCTTAGTTTCCTACAAACTGGAGTGAATTTGGGCCTGAAATTAGGCTCCATTAAAAGTTCAGATTTCGGCCTTATCTATTTTCTTGTACCTCCGGTGGCGCCTTAGGACCTTAACGTGGTGTTAAGTCTCCTTAAGTCACATTGGTTTGAACCACTTAAGACAGTGGAGTTGAAATATCTCACCTGGATGGTGGTCATGTTGTTAGCCTTGGTTTCGGCTAGGCGAGTTTCGGAATTGGCGGCTTATCACATAAAAGCCCCTATCTGGTTTTCCATATGGATAGAGCGGAATTGCGGACCCGTCCTCAATTCCTACCTAAGGTGGTCTCATCCTTTCATATGAACCAACCTATTGTCGTGCCTGTGGCTACATGTGACTTGGAGTATTCCGAGTCCCTTGATGTGGTCAGGGCTTTGGAAATTTACGTGGCCAGAACGGCTAGGATCAGA
Organism: Pseudophryne corroboree; assembly: GCF_028390025.1. NCBI lineage: Eukaryota > Metazoa > Chordata > Amphibia > Anura > Myobatrachidae > Pseudophryne > Pseudophryne corroboree. Next base: position 752,067,968 of record NC_086445.1, on the reverse strand, counting down.
AAAACAAAAGCACTGTTTGTCCTGTGTGCAGCCATCAAGGTTGGCGGCCCTGCTTCAAAGCAGACTATTGCTCGCTGGATCTGTAACACGATTCAGCAGGCGCATTCTACGGCAGGATTGCTGTTACCAAAATCGGTTAAGGCCCATTCCACTAGGAAGGTGGGCTCTTCTTGGGCGGCTGCCAAGAGGGGTCTCGGCACTACAGTTGTGCCGGGCTGCTACTTGGTCGGGGTCAAACACCTTTGCAAAGTTCTATAAGTTTGATACCCTGGCTAAGGGGGACCTCCTGTTTGCTCAAGCGGTGCTGCAGAGTCATCCGCACTCTCCCGCCCGTTTGGGAGCTTTGGTATAATCCCCATGGTCCTTACGGAGTCCCCAGCTTCCTCTAGGACGTTAGAGAAAATAAGATTTTAAACCTACCGGTAAATCTATTTCTCGTAGTCCGTAGAGGATGCTGGGCGCCCATCCCAAGTGCGGACTACTTCTGCAAGACTTGTAGATAGTTATTGCTTACATAAGGGTTATGTTATAGTTTCATCGGTCTTGGACTGATGCTATGTTGTTGTTTTCATACTGTTAACTGGGTAGTTTATCACAAGTTATACGGTGTGATTGGTGTGGCTGGTATGGATCTTGCCCTTGGATTAACAAAAATCCTTTCCTCGTACTGTCCATCTCCTCTGGGCACAGTTTTTCTAACTGAGGTCTGGAGGAGGGGCATAGAGGGAGGAGCCAGTGCACACCCAGAGTCAAGTTCTTTCTTAAAGTGTCCATGTCTCCTGCGGAGCCCGTCTATTCCCCATGGTCCTTACGGAGTCCCCAGCATCCTCTACGGACTACGAGAAATAGATTTACTGGTAGGTTTAAAATCTTATTTTTATTCTGCAGTATTACATATTCTAGTAAATATACTGTAAGTGGGTGAAGAATGGCCACATTTTAACACATTAACGATTTAGAATGAGTCCACAGAGCTTTAGTCATGCTGAGTGGCCACAGTACAACAGTGGAGGGTATTTATTGCAACCTCTAGTTTCAATCATACGTCTTTTAATTACAGTCATATGTATACCGGTGGCATCTCCACTTGCAGCTGAATAGGTGTAAACCTGTCTGATAATGGACGGGTCTATTTCACAGGTATAGAACTTGTACAGATGTGCGTTGATAGCGGATGGATGGTGGCAGCGCATGGGTAGATGAATCACTCTGAATACAGCTAAAGACCTGCATTTATTTCTGAGCATGAACTGTGGGTGCCCATGTGGTTGAGGAGCACTTGTGAATCAGGCCCTGCGACCAAGGGTATAGCTACCATAGGTAAAGAGAGGGCAGCTGCTATGGGGCCCAGATCTGAGAGGGGCCATCTTCCCTGTCACAGTTATATGTATTATATAATAATTGGGTGGTACATAGGGGCCCTTACAAACTTTTGCCTTAGGGCCTGCTTTCTTTAATACTGCACAGAGGGCCTGATTCAGAGAAGTATGTGAATGCAGCTGCAAGTGCGGTTTTATATGCAATGCAACTGCAGATATCAACAAGTGAAGTTGGCATCCAAAACTCAAAAGAGACGCCCACCAGAGTATCCGCAACACATTTGCAAGTGCGTACGCATACACAGCCTTTAAGCAAGAACGGGAAACATCGGCTGCCCGAGCTGGTCTATGGCTACACATACTGGATACTGCAATAGTCACACAGATGCCATGTTTTTGAAAGCTAACTGACGTCAGACTCACACCTTGAAAATGGCCATGACACAACTGCATTTTAACAGACACTCCTCGCTAACACCATGTTAACACCCCCAAACAGTCACCTCCTGTAAATCACTTTGTGTAGGAATCCTCAAAGCGTGTGGGTAAGCAGCAGCATCTTGATGCATGCACCATATAAACACAGCACATGCGCAGTCTGCCAATAATCTCTCCGTTCCATGGGACATCAGCTTTGTGTCATACTTGCCAACTTTATGGCTGCTCTCTCCGGGAGAAAACAGCCAGGTCGGCTCAGCAGGGGGCGGGGCAGAGACGTGACGAGCAGAGGGGGCCGGTCCAGAGGCGGAACGGGGGTGTGGCAGAGGCGGAACAGGGCGTGGCCGATGTATAGCGTCACGTAAGCCACACCCCCGGTGTGTAATGCTGCTATTACCGGCATTATACTGCAGGGGGCGTGGCTATGATGACACGATTCTTGTTGAATCGCGTCATCGACTGCCCGGACCGCCCACTTTACTCGTTAAGTGGGCGGCCGGGCAGGGGGGACCCTAGAAATCGGGAGACTTGCCTGCTCTTACGGGGGGCTGGGAGGGTCACCCGATTTTCGGGAGCCTCTCGGACATTCTGGGAGAGTAGGCAAGTATGCTTTGCGTACTTCTCTGAATCAGGCCCAGAATCAGCCTTGCTACATATTTACTGAACTGGTGCTGACTACATATGCATGGTTTACTCTGGTTATTCTGCTTTTGCACTAGCTCAGTGAAAAGCTAACAGATAGATTCTGGTCTCTCTGGGCGGGAGGCAGTAACCTAAAAAATTCGGTAAATCCCCAAATCCATAAAAATGTCCCTAAGTGGATATTGGAGATATCTGCTGTGGACTGAGGGCCTAATTCAGAGTTGATCGCAGCAGCAAATTTGTTAGCAGTTGGGCAAAACCATGGGGGTCATTCTGACATGATCGCACGCTGCAGTTTATCGCAGAGGTGCGATCGGGTCAGAACTGCGCATGCGCCGGCGCCACGATCACCTCTGCCTGATTGACAGGCAGAAGCTGTCGCTGGGTAGGGGGGGTGGAATGGCGTCGTTCGGCCGCCGTTTTGTGGGCGCGGTTTGGCCAACGCAGGTGTGGCTGGACCGTGGGGGGTGCGGGCTGCAGTGAACATGGGCCCTCATTCCGAGTTGTTCGCTCGCTAGCTGCTTTTAGCAGCATTGCACACGCTAGGCCGCCGCCCTCTGGGAGTGTATCTTAGCTTAGCAGAATAGCGAATGAAAGATTAGCAGAACTGCTACTAAAAAATTCTTTGCAGTTTCTGAGTAGCTCCAGACCTACTCACAGATTGCGATCACCTCAGTCCGTTTAGTTCCTGGTTTGACGTCACAAACACGCCCTGCGTTCGGCCAGCCACTCCCCCGTTTCTCCAGACACTCCCGCGTTTTTCCCTGACACGCCTGCATTTTTTAGCACACTCCCGGAAAACGCTCAGTTACCACCCAGAAACGCCCATTTCCTGTCAATCATTTACCGATCAGCAGAGCGACTGAAAAGCGCCGCAGAATCCACAGCAAATCTGCGAAGTTTTTAGTTAAATAACTAAGTGAATGCGCCCTGCGTGCTTTGCACATGCACAATTAGCAATAAATCGCAGCATAGCGAAAATCGGCAACGAGCGAACAACTTGGGTTTTGCCCAACTGCTAACAAATTTGCTGCGGCGATCAACTCTGAATTACCCCCCTAGTGCACTGCTGACTCTCTCTGATTGCACCCTACCCCCACCTGTCCCCTCCAGCATGCACATGTGCAGGTCAAAGGTCACGCATGCGCAGTAAAGGTGCATACTCACGGTGAGATTTATCCTTGTGATTTTGACTATCTAGTCAAAATTGCAAGGAAAGTTAGTGCAAATCGCAAGGTGTTAGCCAACTTGGGATACTGATGCGATCCCGATGCGCGGTTCTGCGGGGTCGGTATCGCAAGGTTAGATAGACTGTGCAGGCAATTAAATTGGCACTTAGCGGGTCATTCCGAGCTGATCTCGTAGCTGTGCTAAATTTAGCACAGCTATGATCATCTTCCCTGACATGCGGGGGGACGCCCCACATGTCAGTCCACCCCCCCCCCCCCCCCGCACAAGTACAAAAGCATCGCACAGCGCCGATGCCTTTGTAGTTGTGGAGTAACTCCCAGCTAGCGCAGCTCCTGCGGCTGGCCGGGAGTTGATCGTCGCTGCCCCCATAACGGCGGCCAAACGCCACCGTGCCGCCCCCTCCCGCCCAGCGACCACCTCTGCCTGTCAATCAGGCAGAGGCGATCACTAGGAAACGACGGCCGTCGGCCATGCGCATTTCCGACCCGATCACTGCACTGTGATAAACTGCAGCGAGCGATCGGGTCAGAATGACCCCCTTAATCAAAATCACACATAGGGGCTCATTCCGAGTTGATCGCTCGCTAGATATTTTTTGCAGTGCTGCGAACAGATAGTCGCCACCTATAGGGGAGTGTATGTTTGCTTTGCAAGTGTGCGAACGCATGTGCAGCCGAGCACTACAAAAAAGTTCTGTGCAGTTTCTGAGTAGCTCAGAACTTACTCAGCCGCTGCGATTACTTCAGCCTGTTCTTGTCCGGAATTGACGTCAGACACCCGCCCTGCAAACGCTTGGACACGCCTGCGTTTTTACAACCACTCCCAGAAACCGGTCAGTTAACACCCACAAACACCCTCTTCCTGTCAATCTCCTTGCGATCGGCTGTGCAAATGGATTCTTCGTTAAATCCATCGCTCAGCAACGATCCGCTTTGTACCCGTACAATGCACCTGCTTGCGCAGTAGTGACCTGATCACAGTGCAGAGAAAAATCCTAGCGTGCGATCAGGTCAGAATGACCCCCATAGCCAATATCACATGCACATAATCAAAATCGCATAGTCCATATTGCATATTCAAAATCGAAGATAGCCAAAATCTCACCGTGTGTATGCACCTGTAGACTCTCATGTTATAAACCCAAACATTCTCTGTTTGCAAAGGGCAGCTTTTATCAGAAGAGCTGTCCGTTACATAATTACAGCATTAATAATCATCACAGTCTGAGAAAGATCTAAAAAAAATTAATGAATTTCCCCGGTGTACAGTATTCTAGCAGCCCATAAACATTGCAATGGAAAGAAGACAGTAATATACAGAACAGAAACTGTGACCAGCCCTGAAACACAATAGTGGTCTATATTTATTTATCTATTCTATTCTATTATGTTACTCACATAAATCATATTTCATCCCGAAATACAGTATGTAAATTGCCTTTTCACTGATTGGAATATTATAGCAGCCAACATCTTCCCAACATATATGCTGTAATATATACAATTAATCTACAGTAGGTCATTTGAAAGTAAACATTTTCAATCCCTCCTATTTTCTGACCCACTTTAGAAACTATTATAATTTTTTGCTTGTCCTACCCTTCTTAACATGAGGCTAAAGGCAGAACGTGACCTGACACTTGCCAACTGCTGCTACACATTCCACATCCACCCCATGGGAAAAAACTATTTTGCAATAACATTATTAACTGGATCTGCCTTTACTGCACTACAACCGAATTATCTTTTAAGTAGTTGTCAGTAGCATATATCTTATTGTCTACAATACACCTGTAAATCAGGTACTTAATGAGATTCAATCTCTTTGTCTGTACTACAATTGACCTGTAACTCCAAGGATTATCATAAAATAATATTAGCTGGAATAATATGTAAAAAGCCATTATGTTTACTAAAGATGTGCACCAGCCCATTTTTGCAGGTTTTAGTTCTAATTCGTCATCTGGTTTTGTTATTGCCAAAAGCACCTTACTGGTTTTGGTTTTGGATCTGTATTTTTTCCAAAAATTGCTAAACAAAAATAAAATAAAAGTATGTGGGCCTTTTTTCTTGTTCCTACAGTATTTTTACTAGTGATGAGCGGATTCGGTTTTACTCGGTTTTACTCGGTTCTCAAAAACGAATCTTATTGGCTATCCAAAACACGTGACATCAGTGAGCCAATAAGATTCGGTTTTGAGAACCGAGTAAAACCGAGTAAAACTGAATCCGCTCATCACTAATTTTTACCTCAATAACATTCATTTCTAGTCATTTCCAGTCAAGTTTGACCAGCTCACAGCTCACATAATTGTTTTCATTCAGTTTAGGCCAAAGACTGCAGCTAGCTGGCTGGTTACTAAGCGATGGCACAAACACATGGCAGTTTATAGCACATCTATGAAACATTGCCACACAGCAGTGGCAGAAATGAAAAGTGGTGCAAGATGGAATTGTACTCGGGTCTTCCCACCCACCCTTATGTTGGATATTAAAATGGACATGCACTGTTTAACAAATCAAGCACTTTTGTGCTGAAGTGCTTGGTTTGTTTGGGCCCTAACAAAACAAAATACCAATGGGCTAAGATAACAGCCTTACAATGCCAAGATGCCAGTACAGGTCACACTGTGGGGATTCAAAGGGCTTTTCTATATGCGTGAACAAAGTCGCAATGGGGTACAGCACACAGAACAGTACAAGCAATAGAACAATATATTTTTTCTTTTTTTAAATTTGCAGCTCAGCTCACACTGCAGTGATTCAAAAGGCTTTTCTATATACGTGAATAAACTCACACAGGTTGTACAATCTTTAAAAAAACAACTATTTTTTAACTTGTTTTGTTTTTTTGTATTTTTACTTTTTATTAACTTTTTTCACAACTTTCACAAATTTGACAAAATCTGAACCGTTCATCTCCAATATTTACCAGTACAAAATATGGTATTTACAAATACCAAAACAGACAAGGTGCAGTGCAAATTCTCTGTGCTGATACTATACCCTCAATTTGTGCCAAAGTATATAACTGGAGAAAGATGGTGGCATTTGCAGTGGAGCAGACTTTGCACTAGCTCATGCGTCATGTGAGAGTGTTCATTGGGGCTAATTCAGAGAAGTATGCAAACTGATGGTTTACATACATCTCTAATTTACTAAACTGAGCATGTGTGGGACCTGTTCTGTGCATGTGCAGATCGGGTGCTGGGTCATCGGGGCGTTTTGGGGCTGAGTTACTGGCCCTGGCAGCGTTACTCAGATCACCAATGTTGTATCTTCAGACGAAGCAGCAGATCACACAAGCATGTAGGTGGTGTCTGTTTTCTCAAGACACCTCCAGCAGCATTGAATTATTATCACACGGCAGTCAGGGCCACTGAGAAGGGGTACTAATTATCTGGGCCTGGGCTTGTTGGAGGGGCCTGGCATGGTATGATATGGGTGACATAGTGGCATGGGTCCCAAAATCACAGATGGAACTTCAGATGAGATAAGTATAACAAAATATAGTGTGCACTAGGCAGAGCCGGCCCTAACCAATCTGATGCCCTAGGCAAGTTTTTAGCTGGTGCCTCCTAGCACCGCTGCTAGTTCCACCTCTGACGCTGCACCCCTTTCCCAGCACCATCAACCCTCACCCATAGCAGTCCTTATTTTGGTGCTCCAACCTCCTATATTTTAAATCGGAACAGTGCGCACATTCTGCGCACAGTCCAAAAAGGGGCGTGTTCTTGCTGGGTAGGGGCATGGCCACACAATAGTACCCCAAGTCCAAATTAGACCACACAGTAGTGCAACTGTATTCACATTTTATCATGCGATAGTGTCCCTAATTCACGTTACATCACACAGTAGTCCCACTTTACCTTATATAAGTTACTACTCACAGTAGTGCCCCTTATTGACATTACATCACACTGAATAGCTCCTTATTCACATTACACCACACCATATTGCTCTTTATTCACATTAGACCACACAGTAGTGCCCTTTCCTATACTTTATGCCACACAATAGAGCACCTTATACACATAATGTCACACATTAGTAATGCATTTATGCACATAATACCACACAGCAATGCCCCTTATAAACATAATGTGCCTTACACATTATGCCAACCTTTATTAATGCCCTTATACACATAATGTCCCTTACACATATGCTGCACATTATTAATGCCCTTATACACATAATGTCCCTTACACATATACCACACATTATTAATGCCCTTATACAGATGACACACATAATGTCCCTTACACATATGCTAAACACTATTGCACAACCAACCAACAGCACTCACATGGCCGCTAATACTGTGACTTCTGCCTCTGCTTGGATACAGATGTGTCCTCATATCTTGCCCCAATACACCATGGATGTTCACTTAGAAAACCCAATGACCTTCATTTTTGGGGGGAATCCAGTATGTTTCAGTTGTCACTACTGTGTGTGACTGTGTGACTTACACCAATATATAGGTGCGAGTGCTTGTAATGCGTAAAATAATGCCAACGGGAAAAAAAGTGAGTAGTTGAAATCATGTTATTTACCACAATATATAAATATCTTCAAAAAGCACTATATATATATAATATAAAAAGCACTATATATATAATTTTAATTTTTGATACACAATTGTCTCTTATGGTACTTATTTTATGAGTACGTGAATTTTTTAGCACCATTTTTTTATCGTTTTTATCTCTATTATTATCTTTATGTCCTTTAGAATGCTTTTAAACGACTTTGTAACAATTTTTTTTAAAAAGCATCCTTATATGTTGCCTTTTATGTCCAAAAAACTTTTTTAAAAAAGTTCGTTATAAATAAACCCCGCTTTTTGCTTTTATTAAAAAAAATCATCTTTTTAGTCTCCTATAGTTTTTACCACCGGTGGTCGCTCCGATCTTATCTGCATTTCTCAAATATATATATATATTCGTAAAAGCACCAAAGGTCTATGAAAAGGAAATACTTTGGGGAAGATTTATAAAATCTGATTGGTAGCCATGGGCAAGTTCTCCACTGGCTTACTTCTCCACATTTGTCCACATGAATAGACCCCAGAGTGGAGACAGATAAAGAGTGATAAAATGACCAGCAAATCAGCTCCCGTCATTTTTCAAACACAGCCTGTTACATGGCAGTTAGGAGCTGATTGGTTAGTACTTTATCCGTCTCCACTTCATCACTTTTTTAGGCTTAATACATTTGGGCCTGTGTTCCAAATCCCGGGTCATACCAGGGTCTTTGGTGTAAAAGGGGTATTAGTAAAACAGGCAAATCATGGTTATTGTCCATCTGGTTTGTCCTACTTAACATAAGATGACCAAATTGACCATCTAACTCTCTGTGTATGATTAAGTAGTATTAGCAGGAAGTATACGCTTTGCTATTTGAGTACTTTTTGTTTTCTAGTTAGCGATGAATTGAGAATAAATAATGAAACTTGCTTTACTTTCTCTTATGTCCTAGAGGATGCTGGGGACTCTGTAAGGACCATGGGGACAGACGGGCTCCGCAGGAGACACGGGCACCCCAAGAAAGACTCTAGATCTGGGTGTGCACCGGCTCCTCCCCCCACGCCCCCCTCCAGACCCCAGTTTACTACTGTGCCCAGAGGAGACTGGGTGCATTACAGGGAGCTCTCCTGAGTTTCCTGTCAGAAAGTATATTTGTTAGGTTTTTTATGTTCAGGGAGCACTGCTGGCAACAGACTCCCTGCATCGAGGGACTGAGGGGAGAGAAGCAGCCCTACTTCTGTGAGTTTCAAGGCTCTGCTTCTTAGGCTACTGGACACCATTAGCTCCAGAGGGAGTCAGAACACAGGTCTCACCCTGGAGTTCGTCCCGGAGCCGCGCCGCCGTCCCCCTCGCAGAGCCGGAAGATAGAAGCCGCGAGTATGAGAAGTAAAGAAGACTTCAGAGGCGGCAGAAGACTTCATGATCTTCACTGAGGTAACGCACAGCACTGCAGCTGTGCGTCATTGCTCCCATACACCTCACACACGGCAGTCACTGTAAGGGTGCAGGGCGCAGGGGGGGGGGGGGGGGGGGTCGCCCTGGGCAGCATGTAAATCTCTTTCCTGGCAAAATAATATATATACAGCTAACCACTGTATATATAAAGAGCCCCCGCCAGTGTACAGTATATTTGAGCAGGACAGAAGCCCGCCGTCGAGGGGGTGGGGCTTCTCCCTCAGCACTCACCAGCGCCATTTTTTCTCCACAGCACTGCTGAGAGGAAGCTCCCTGGACTCTCCCCTGCTTATACCACAGTAGAAAAGAGGGTTTTAAAGAAGAGGGGGGGGGGGGGGGCACATAATTCGGCGCAGATAATATATAACAGCACTACTGGGTAAAACATTAAATTACTGTGTTTTTTTCCTGGGTCATATAGCGCTGGGGTGTGTGCTTTCTCTGTCTCTCCAAAGGGCCTTGTGGGGGAACTGTCTTCAGATAAGAGGGTTCCCTGAGTGTGTGGTGTGTCGGTACGCGTATGTCGACATGTCTGAGGTAAAAGGCTCTCCTAAGAAGGTGCACAATAAAAAATAGAAACTGAGACTTAACTAGCGCGTTCTCAATTCCTGCTGACTCTTGTAGTTCCACAGAGTTCCATACAGATTCCGGATAATCCCATATAACATCTTGCATGTGTTTTCAGAACTGTCTAAACCACAGTTCAGAATCATCTGGTAAATGGTAATTAGCCTGTCCTCCTGTTTTTTGCTTGAAGGGATTGTGCAATATTGTGGATATCTGTGTATTTTTATTCATTTGTATGTTATATATGTTTTACTATTAAAACGGTACTTCACTATATACATACTTTTTTTCTCCATATGGCATCCAATTATGATTAATGGAACTCTGTGGAACTACAAGAGTCAGCAGGAATTGAGAACGCGCTAGTTAAGTCTCAGTTTCTATTTTTTATTGTGCACTTTATTGGTGAGGGGTGAAGGAAAACCTCCTATGAAACTTTGAGACTATACCAGCAGCTGCATTTGCGCACGAAGTTTTCCTATTCATTCTTGCATTGTCTCCTAAGAAGGAGATGGAGCAAATGTGCGTGTGTGGTGTCTCCGTCGACAACACCGACACCTGACTGGATATGTGGAATTAAGTGCTGAGGTAAATTTATTGCACAAAAGATTAGAGAACAGATAGGGAATCTATCCATGTCTGTCCCTATGTCGCAGGGACCTTCAGAGTCTCAAAATGCCCACTATCCAAAATAATAGACACTGATACCGACACGGAGTCTGACTTCAGTGTCGACTACGATAATGCAAAGTTACAGCCAAAACTGGCAGAAAAGTATTCAATATATGATTATTGTAATAAAAGATGTTTTGCATATCACTGATGACTCATCTGTCCCTGACACGAGGGTTCACATGTTTAAGGGGAAGGAAGCTGAGGTAAATTTCCCTCCTTTCATGAAGAAAAAGAGCGGGAATCTCCAGACAAGAAACTGCAGAATTCTCATGGCGTATCCTTTCCCTGCTAGGGCCAGGATACGATGGGAATCTTCCCCTTGGGTAGAAAAGGCATAGACACGTTTACCCAAAAGGTAGTGCTGACTTAACAGCTATCCTCAGGGATCCTGCAGATAGCATGCAGTAAAAGTACTTTGAAGTCCATTTACACACATTCTGGTACACTACTCAGACCGGCGATTGTGTCGGCATGGGTTTATAGCGCTGTAGCAGCGTGGACAGACACCTTATCAGCGGAGATTGACACCCTAGATAAGGATACCATGTTATTGACCCTAGGATATATATATATATATATATATATATAGCATTTGGAAAGGCTCGGCACTCACTTGTGGGAAGCAGTTACTTGCTGCGGTGCCATCCAGGGAATAAACACTCATGTAACAATGCTTGATAATGGCGGCACTCAGCAGTCTGCTGAGTGCCGCCATTATCAAGCATTATATATATATATATATATATATATATATATATAAACAATGAAAAAGAGGCGGCACTCGGAGACTTAAAACTAAGTTCAAATAGTGTATTCAGCAAAACAACCACGTTTCGGGGTCAGATGCACCCCTTTGTCAAGGTGAATAACAATGTGCAATGTGTTTAACATACCTTAAATAGAGAGACATCCCTCCGTGAATCACGCCCGCCCGGCCACGCTGTTTCTCGAATCATTTCCGGCTGTCCAAATGTGACGTCAGCGCTGACGTCACATTTGGACAGCCGGAAATGATTCGAGAAACAGCGTGGCCGGGCGGGCGTGATTCACGGAGGGATGTCTCTCTATTTAAGGTATGTTAAACACATTGCACATTGTTATTCACCTTGACAAAGGGGTGCATCTGACCCCGAAACGTGGTTGTTTTGCTGAATACACTATTTGAACTTTTAAGTCTCCGAGTGCCGCCTCTTTTTCATTGTTTATGAGGATTTTCTTGGAGGGCACCGGAGCCATTGTAGCAAACGGAGGAGGGAGTGCCGGTCCGTGGGGAATATATATATATATATATATATATATATATATATATAAATAAATAAAAGATACTGTCTTATATATAAGACATGCCCAAAGAGACATTGGTCTACTGGGTTCTAGAGTCAATGCTATGTCGATTTCTGCTAGACATGTCCTGTGGAACATGCAATGGACAGGTGATGCCGACTAAAAGAGGCATATGGAGGTTTTACCTTACAAGGCTGAGGAATTGTGTGGAGAAGGGCTCTCGGACCTAGTCTCCACAGCTATAGCTGGTAATTCTGATCTTTTGCCTTATATTCCCTCACAGCCTAAGAAAGCACGACATTATCAAATGCAGTCCTTTCGGTCGCAGAAAAAAAAGAAAGTACGAGGAGCGTCCTTTCTTACCAGAGGTAAGGGCACAGCTAGTTCCCAGGAACAGAAGTCCTCCCCGGCCTCTACTAAATCCACCGCATGACGCTGGGGCTCCGCTAAGGGAGTCCTCCCCAGTGGGAGCACGTCTTCGACTCTTCAGCCACATCTGAGTTCACTCACAGGTGGATCCCTGGGCAATAAATCTCAGGGTTACGAGCTGGAATTCGAAGAGGTGCCTCCTCGCCGGTTTTCCTTATCGGACCTACCGGCTTCTCCCCCAGAAAGGGAGATACTATTAAATACAATTCACACATTGTATCTCCAACAGGTGGTGCTTAAGGTTCCCCTCCTGCAACAAGGAAGGGGATATTACTCAACCTTGGCTGTAGTCCCGAAACCGGACGGTTCGGTCAGACCTATTTTAAAATTAAAATCTCTGAACCTATACTTGAAAAGGTTAAATTTAAAAATGGAATCGCTCAGAGCGATCATCGCCAGCCTGGAAGGGGGAGATTTTATGGTGTATCTGAACATAAAGGCTGCATACCTTCATGTTCCCATTTATCCACCCCATCAGGCGTACCTGAGAATTGCGGTACAGTATTGTCATTACCAATTTCAGGGTAATTGGTGGAAATGATGGTGCTCCTACGCAAGCAAGGAGTCACAATTATCCCATACTTGGACGATCTCCTAATAAGGGCGAGATGAAAAGAGCAGTTGTTGAACAGTATGTCACTTTCGCTGTCACAGCAACACGGCTGGATTCTCAATATCCTGAAGTCACAGTTGGTTCCTATGACTCGTCTGCCCTTCTTGGGTATGATTCTGGATACGGACCAGAAATGGGTTTACCTTCAGATAGAGAAGGCCCAGATACTCATGACTCTGGTCAGGAACCTGTTGAAACCAAGACAGGTGTCAGTGCATCACTGCACTCGAGTCCTGGGAAAGATGGTGGCATCATACGAGGCCATTCCCTTCGGCAGGTTCCATGCGAGGACTTTCCAATGGGACCTACTGGACAAGTGGTCCGGGTCACATCTACAGATTCATCAGTTGATCACCCTATCCCCCAGGGCCAGGGTATATCTCCTGTGGTGGCTGCAGAGTGCTCACCTTCTAGAGGGCCGCAGGTTCGGCATGCAGGACTGGATCCTGGTGACCACGGACGCGAGCCTCCGAGGTTGGGGAGCAGTCACACAGGGAAGAAATTGCCAAGCTCTTTGGTCAAGTCAAGAGACTTGTCTTCACATCAACATCTTGGAACTAAGGGCCATATACAACGCCCTACGTCAAGCGGAGACCTTACTTCGCGACCAACCGGTTCTGATCCAGTCAGACAACGTCACCGCAGTAGCTCATGTAAACCGCCAAGGCGGCACAAGGAGCAGAGTGGCGATGGTGGAAGCCACCAGAATTCTTCGCTTGGTGGAGAATCATGTAAGCGCACTGTCAGCAGTGTTCATTCCGGGAGTGGACAACTGGGAAGCAGACTTCCTCAGCAGACGCGACCTACATCCTGGAGAGTGGGGACTTCATCAGGAAGTCTTCGCACAGATTGCAAGTCGGTGGGGATTGCCACAGATAGAGATGATGGCGTCCCGCCTCAACAAAAAGCTACAGAGGTATTGCGCCAGGTCAAGAGACCCTCATGCAGTAGCGGTAGACGCCCTAGTGACAGCGTGGGTGTTCCAGTCAGTCTATGTATTTCCTCCTCTTCCTCTCATACCCAAGGTGTTGAGAATAATAAGGAAAAGAGGAGTGAGAACAATCCTCATTGTTCCAGATTGGCCACGAAGGACCTGGTATCCGGATCTGCAGGAAATGCTTACAGAAGATCTGTGGCCTCTTCCTCTAAGACAGGACCTGTTGCAACAGGGGCCATGTCTGTTCCAAGACTTACCGCGGCTGCGTTTGACGGCATGGCGGTTGAACACCGGATCCTAGCGGAAAAAGGCATTCCGGATGAGGTCATTCCTACGCTGATAAAGACTAGGAAGAATGTGACATCTAAACATTATCACCGTATATGGCGAAAATATGTTTCTTGGTGTGAGGCCAGGAATGCTCCTACGGAAGAATTCCATCTGGGCCGTTTCCTTCACTTCCTACAAACTGGAGTGAATTTGGGCCTAAAATTAGGCTCCATTAAGGTTCAGATTTCGTCCCTATCCATTTTCTTTCAAAAAGAATTGGCTTCTATCCCAGAAGATCAGACTTTTGTGAAGGGAGTGCTGCAATTTCAGCCTCCTTTTTGTACCTCCGGTGGAGCCTTGGGACCTTAACGTGGTGTTAAGTTTCCTTAAGTCACACTGGTTTGAACCACTTAAAACGGTAGAGTTAAATATCTCACTTGGAAGGTGGTCATGTTATTAGCCTTGGCTTCGGCTAGGCGAGTGTCGGAATTGGCGGCTTTGTCACATAAAAGCCCCTATCTGGTTTTCCATATGGATAGAGCGGAATTGCGGACCCGTCCTCAATTCCTATCAAAAGTGGTTTCATCCTTTCATATGAACCAACCTATTGTGGTGCCTGTGGCTACGCGTGACTTGGAGGATTCCGAGTCCCTTGATGTGGTCAGGGCTTTGAAAATTTACGTGGCCAGAGCGGCTAGAGTCAGAGAAACAGAAGCACTGTTTATCCTGTATGCGACCAACAAGATTGGTGCCCCTGCTTCAAAGCAGACTATTGCTCGCTGGATCTGTAACACGATTCAGCAAGCGCATTCTACGGCTGGATTGCCGTTACCTAAATCGGTCAAGGCCCATTCCACAAGGAAAGTGGGCTCTTCTTGGGCGGCTGCCCGAGGGGTCTCGGCACTACAGCTGTGCCGAGCTGCTACTAGGTCGGGTTCAAACTCCTTTGCAAAGTTCTATAAGTTTGATACCCTGGCTGAGGAGGACCTCCTATTTGCTCAGTCGGTGCTGCAGAGTCATCCGCACTCTCCCGCCCGTTTGGGAGCTTTGGTATAATCCCCATGGTCCTTACGGAATCCCCAGCATCCTCTAGGACGTAAGAGAAAATAAGATTTTAAACCTACCGGTAAATCTATTTCTCGTAGTCCGTAGAGGATGCTGGGCGCCCGTCCCAAGTGCGGACTACTTCTGCAATACTTGTATATAGTTATTGCTTAAATAAGGGTTATGTTTTAGTTGCATCGGTTTTGAACTGATGCTATGTTGTTTCATACTGTTTTCTGGGTAGTTTATCACAAGTTATACGGTGTGAATGGTATGAATCTTGCCCTTGGATTAACAAAAATCCTTTCCTCGTATTGTCCGTCTCCTCTGGGCACAGTTTCTCTGGCTGGGGTCTAGGGGGGGGGGGGGGGGGAGAAGCCGGTGCACACCCAGATCTAGAGTCTTTCTTGGGGTGCCCGTGTCTCCTGCGGAGCCCGTCTGTCCCCATGGTCCTTACGGAGTCCCCAGCATCCTCTACGGACTATGAGAAAAAGATTTACCGGTGGGTTTAAAATCTTATTTTCCATGAATAATAATTCTGCATATGCATGTGTCCTACATTCAAGGGAGAGGGGAATGAACACCTTCCTGTTTCGTCCTCACTGTGGAGAAGCTGGTGCTATCACTCACTTATTAGCAGCATTCATGACAGCAGACAACATTTCTCATGGTTTAAACCTGAAAAAGGTAAGTTTGTAAAGTAATATATGAGATTTCTTCATTAATGTAATATACTCCCACTCTAAGGGCCTGATGGTTTATCTCCGATAGTTGTAGATCTGCGCATCCACAGGTCTTGTATTGTGCCCCTAAGCCATAGCATGACTGACATACTGCAGTGGTTTGGGGACGGGGAGTGGGTGGTGACAGCGTGTCAGCTGGTAGTGGCGAGGTCAGTGACTGTGTCTTCTGACCACTTGGCTACAGAGCTGAGACACCCATTCTGACAGCCATTTTGAATAACGCTTGGGGCACATTCAGATGGCCGATACTGCAACTTGTGGCCGGGATAGTGATCTGATGCTGCGTCTTTAGACAGCACTGGGATTTGCAATGCCAGAATTGGGAAATTTTAGGGCTAATTCAGACCTGATCAGTGCTGTGCGTGTTCGCACAGCAGCGATCAGGCCTGAACGTCGCATGCGCCGGCGCCGCAGTGTGCAGGCGCATGGCAGACAGCCGACGGCTGTCTTTGCCCTGTGATTTCCTCTGCCTGATTCACAGGCAGAGGCGGTCGCTGGGCGAGAGGGCGCGGGCCGGTGGCGTTTAGCCACCGTTTAGTGGGCACAGTCCGGGCAACGCAGGCGTGCCCGGACCATTGGGAGGTCGGGTTGCGGTGGCTGCGTGACATCACATGCAGCCTATGCGACCCGGCCTGCGACGAGTAGCTCCCTGCCAGTGTGCAGGAGCTGCGCTGGCTGGGAGCTACTCCTATAGTACAAAAGCATCGCCGCTGCGCTTGTTCTGACATGCGGGGCGGACTAACCCTGTGCTGGGCGTCCCCCCGCATGTCAGGGAAGCTTATCGTAGATGTGCTAAATTTAGCATATCTACGATCAGGTCTGAATCATCCCCTTTGTCCTCAAACGCCTCCTGTGGCATTAGTATATTTTCACATCAAAGACACAGCAGCGATACAAATAGTGTCCTTCTCTGATTTACACCCTATGGTGGTCATTCCGAGTTGTTCGCTCGCAAGCTGCTTTTAGCAGCTTTGCACACGCTAAGCCGCCGCCCTCTGGGAGTGAATCTTAGCATAGTAAAATTGCGAACGAAAGATTAGCAGAATTGCGAATAGACACTTCTTAGCAGTTTCTGAGTAGCTCCACACTTACTCGGCATCTGCGATCAGTTCAGTCAGTTTCGTTCCTGGTTTGACGTCACAAACACTCCCAGCGTTCGCCCAGACACTCCCCCGTTTCTTCAGACACTCCCGCGTTTTTCCCAGAAACGGCAGCGTTTTTTCACACACACCCATAAAACGGCCAGTTTCCGCCCAGAAACACCCACTTCCTGTCAATCACATTACGATCACCAGAACGAAGAAAAAACCTCGTAATGCCGTGAGTAAAATACCTAACTGCATAGCAAATTTAGCATTTTAGCAATTTAACTGCATAGCAAATTTACTTGGCGCAGTCGCAGTGCGAACATTGCGCATGCGCAATTAGCGGAAAATCGCTGCGATGCGAAGAAAATTACTGAGCGAACAACTCGGAATGAGGGCCTATATACTCTCTTGCTTACATAGAAATACAATAGCTCCTAGTCATTTCACCCACTGTTTGCAGCAGCAGATGCACATCACTTTTATCCAAATATAATACACGGATTCAGGATGATATCCCGAGTGACAGGATGTTGGCGGTGAAAATCCTTAGTGCCTGACCCTAGCCCCCCCGGTTGTGCCTAAGCATAATCCCCCCTCCCTGCAGCCTAATCTTTACCTCTCCCCCTCCCCGCAAACTAACCCCCCCCCCCCCCCCCCCCGGGTGTCACCTAAACCTAGGTGCCTAAGCCAAGGCCCTAACCCTAACCCGCCCATTAGACTTACGGTCAGCCTCCCGGTGTCTGTCTCCTCACCCTGTTGGGATTCCGGCGTTTGCATTCTGAATGCCAGGATCCCGACAGCCGGCATCTTGACTGCATTCCTAATACACATCTGTAGTGGATGAAGTTTGTGTTAAATAACATACCCCCAAAACTGAAAACTAAATCTATAATGATTTCACTCTAGAAAGTGGCAAGATTTTGGTTATTTAGCCACAAGATTTAAAATGGCATTTTTTTTATTCCGTAGGCTGCAAGCTAAATCCTACGGTATGTTGGCCCATTTTGTGTTGGCCTTGGGATTATATTTCTAAAATTTTCATATAAAATGGGAATTTATCTTTAAAGAAAATAATACACTGAACTTGACTTTACAAAAATCTGCAATAATGTAAAGCTGGGTACACATGATAAGTTCATGCCAATTTGGCGATATCTGGCAGGACGGCCCGAGAATTGTTTGATGTGTACACAGTACCAGGGCCTGACAGGCAGTTGAAAACCCATCAGAGCGGCTCCCAACATAGTGTGTGCTGCATAGCATGTGCTGCAGACACGGGGCCTGATTCAGATGTGGTGGGAGTAGCTATTGCTGGTGCTTACAAAGAAGCAGAAGTGAAGCACTAAATATGTTACTGCAGCAGAACACATCACACCTCCTGCTTGCACTAGTGATTCAAAGTGCATCCAAGGACACCTGCAACACCATTAGTCGGCTACGTGACCCATCTGATGGAGAGTCTGACCTCGTCACCCCTCATTAACGGTGGTGACATGTCTCCAGTTTGGGAAATGGCAGCCGTCGCCAACACCTACCTACTCCCAAACGGCAGCATTCTGTCAATCACTGACAGTCTGCTGCCAATCTGCTTCTGACATCGCAGACCCATACTGAACATTGTTACTTTGCGGCATGTGCCACACTAGTGTCACGACCTGAATCAGGCCACTATGTCGGTCCCCTGATTTTGGCTTGGTTCAGAAAGTGCAATGTGTACGGAGATCTGACTGATGTCTGCTGGAAAGACAATTTGGAAACAAGAGGATCATTTGGAACTAAACAAATCTAGTGCAGTGTCTCTACGCCGTGCATCACCTGGTTTTGGGATTGTTTCATTAATCGGATCAGTTCCGTTGTTAGTATAGTGTGGAGTGGACCCTGCTTTAGCTA
Organism: Pseudophryne corroboree; assembly: GCF_028390025.1. Lineage (NCBI taxonomy): Eukaryota > Metazoa > Chordata > Amphibia > Anura > Myobatrachidae > Pseudophryne > Pseudophryne corroboree. The sequence goes on along the minus strand of NC_086445.1, from coordinate 752,048,852 downwards.
CTGCATTTATATTTTTCTGTATCTCATACTGCTGTTTTGTATTTTTGTATTACAATTATAATACTTCTATATTCCAGAGTCCTGTGCTGCAATATATGTACTTTTTGGCAAAAATACCCATTGCTATGTCCCCTTTGAGTAACAACAGTCTGTTTCTGGAGTATGCCAAGAATCCCTTGCTGGATTTCCATGAAAAAGGCCTTATAATATCACTGTCTACAGATGATCCCATGCAGTTCCATTACACCAAGGTAACGTCAATTTGCAAAAGATTTTCCTAAAATTCTGCATAAAGAATGAAAGTATCATTAAACAACTGTTTGAACAGAGGGGGTGATTCAGACCTGATTGTAGATGTAAATTTAGCACATCTACGATCAGTTTCTCTGACATGCAGGGGAACGCCCAGCACAGGGCTAGTCCGCCCCGCATGCCAGGCCCTACCCCAACCCGCACAGGTGCGAAAGCATCGCACGGCGGCAATGCTTTCGCACCAGTCAAGTAGCTCCCTACTTGCACTGGCAGGCAGCTGCCCACGGCATTCTGGGTCACAACGGCTGCGTGCGACATCACGCAGCTGCAGCGTCCCGCCCCCGCACCAGTACGTACACACCTGCATTGTTGGACAGCGCCCCTCCCGCTCTGCGACCGCACCAGTGAGATGCTTTCACCGGGTGCGCACGCGCAGTGTGGCCACTTCGCATGCACACAACGCTTAGGGCTTCAGAGTGCAATCGCTGTCGGTGCAGTGATCGGCTCTGAATTAGGCCCATAGACAATTTCTGTTGTCTGATGATGGTAACAAGGGATGGGCTCACTTTGTACTCTTTTATGGCTTTTAAAGAGTGTGCACTAATGTTGTGCCCCCAATTATAAGATGTTAGTTATACCCCTTTCACATCGCACAAATAACTCGGTATCGACGCGGCATATTGCCGTGTCGAAACAGGTCAGTGGCCCTCATTCCGAGTTGTTCGCTCGCTGCTAATTTTATCAGAATTGCTAATAGACTAAAATCCGACAGTTCTGCGCATGCGTATGCACAGCAGGGCGCACGCGCTAAGCAAATTTACACAAAACTATGCTATTTTACTCATAGGCGAACTAAGCTTTTCAATCGCTCTGCTGATTGACAGGAAGTGGTGTTTCTGGGCGGAAACTGGCCGTTTTCAGGGAGTGTGCTAAAAAACGCAGGCGTGCCAGGTAAAAACGCAGGAGTGGCTGGAGAAATGCAAATGCCGGATCCCACCCGGTAAGGACACGCTTCTCTTACCGGGTGGGATACGGCATTTGCGATCTGAAAGCGGTATTACTGTCACCCCTAGAATCATTTACAGGCATCTGGAGTAATGTGTGTTGCTTTGCTGCACATACAGTATTTGCAGGTTATGCTTATTGGAACCTTCTGAGTTCTTACTTCAGTTAATTAGTGCTGGATTGTGGGCAGAACATTGACTAAGGGGCCGGATGTAACGGCTTGCGAGACGGCCGGAACGCTGATACTCTGGCCGAACTCATACGTTTTTTTTAAAGCAGCAAACGTTTACAAGGCAAAATCAACCAGGTTTTGCCTTGTAAATGTTTGTTGCTTTAAAAAAAAAACGTTACATCCGGCCCAGGATGTTTGATTCATCAAAGGGCAGTGAGTAGATTAATTAAAGTTAGCTATTATATGTAGATTACAAATGAGTCTGTTTGTTCTGGAAAAATGTTATCACTACACTTCAACCAATTTATTAATGGGGTAAAACTGGAGAAATTAAAAATTTCTATGACATTAACCCAGTCATGGCACTTAGCTCAATCCAGAATAAAAGGAGGGTATCTCCCAGCGCTTAGTTTTATCGGATGAGTCCTATAGATTGTTAACTATAAGATTGAACTATCAAATACCAATAATCACAAAGTCAAATATAAAATGAATTTCTTTTATTAAAGGTGAGATATGGAAATTTCCATATAGGATATCTTTCACTCCATTCTAAAATACTAAAAGATTTTACAGTGGTTCCTAATACCGGTATACTGAAAATAAATAAAACGACAAGACAAACAACACAGAAACATATATAATTTGTGATACGCTGTCCTTAGCGATTTACTCACTAAAAGTCTTAGATGTTATAATCGCTGAAGTATAATTCTTAAGTTCCAGGAATGTGTTAATTTTCCCCAAGGTAGGACTATTTGAATCAGAGAGGCAGTCTTAGTAAAGAGTCCATTCAGGCCAAAATCTCCTGAAATCAGTATGTATTGCTGTCTTCAGGTAAACCATATGGAAAGCCACTTACTTCAAACTCACGGAGAAACAAACGACGGGTGTCTGCCGGCAGACAGCAAATCGGCGTCTCTGCAATCGACTTAGCTCAATCCCCATAGACTTACGTTTAACATGGGGTCCTTTGCCTGCCAGAGAGGTTTCGCTGGATCTCTTGTTGGGGCATATCATTATATGCTATTCCGATTTAAACACATACTGTAGCTTAGACAAGGAGGTAACTCACATTCTCCTTTCACCGCAGCATAGGCTTCTAGACAGAGGAAAATAATTATTGCAGGGGGCAGGTTATTTGCTGGGGCTTGAAGTTCAGTGAAATCTGTGCTTTCTCTGTGGTTTACTCCTTCTCAAATGGATAATACTGATCACCTCTTTTTCAACAAAAACAATCCAAAGGTCAGTTGTGCATTTTAACAAATATGTTTCCAAAAACATAACTGATAATGATAGCTTGAATAGTCCTGCAGAAAGAATGCACAAACACCACTGGATCCTACTTCCACAGAAAGAGATTTTAGTTGTCACATACCCTCCAATATAGTAGATATGTTGGTGAGCAAATATAGGGGGAAAGGGAGATACTATATAATACTAGTAAGCCTTGTAACCTTATAAAGTAATCAGGCATTATTTTCACCTATACGCAAGTACAGTTAAGTTCACCGAAAGAGAACAAAGATGATTTCATATTATGCAATGAGGTTTGATTTTCAGAACCGTGTGTCAATTATTTAACTCTGCATGTATTGAAAAATTCCTATATGGCATGTATGTCAAATAATTGATATTGTCATGATGGGTCTGATTCTGAGTCAAACACAAAAGCGAATGCAGCGTGTACTGGGGAGTTTATGCAAATGACTTACAAACTATTTACTTGTGTACCACGTCCTTATATGCCGCCACTGAGAACTATATCATCTGTATGGCAGGTGCAGTTTTTCCATCTGACCACGGCCTCCTATTCCTGCATCTCTGCCTCTGGGAATTCAATCACTTGCATACACCCTCACCACTCCCATAACACACCCACTGAATGGACCATTTTGTGTACGCTAGTAGCAACCTCCCAGTCACCGCCAATCACTTTTCCGCCACCTGTCTGAATCAATTGCAACAGCAGCTTTGTGTATACACTGTGTGTACTGCATGTGCAATAGGGGTTTTCAGAACTTTTGCGCAAGCAGGGCCAAATGCAGGATTTGTAGTGGGGTACGTGACATGATATATCTCAAATCACACATCCTTACTTTAATGGTTTGGATTTTAATCCCTCATCAGGATGGGTACACAGCAATGCTATGTATTGTTTCAGATGGCAGATTAAACTCTGAAAGTAAGAACGTGTTATTTGAGCCATGTTTTTAGTCTGCTGGAGAGCCACTTATTTCTGCCAAGTATTGTATTTTAGTTCTGTGGGCGGAGTTCCGTCCCTGATGGAATGTGTGTGTATATATATATATATATTTATTTCTCTAACGTCCTAGTGGATGCTGGGGACTCCGTAAGGACCATGGGGACTAGACGGGCTCCGCAGGAGACAGGGCACTTTAAGAAAGAATTTGGATACTGGTGTGCTCTGGCTCCTCCCTCTATGTCCCTCCTCCAGACCTCAGTTTGAATCTGTGCCCGGACGAGCTGGGTGCTACTTAGTGAGCTCTCCTGAGCTTGCTATAAGAAAGTATTTTGTTAGGTTTTTTTTATTTTCAGAAAGATCTGCTGGCAACAGACTCTCTGCAGCGTGGGACTGAGGGGAGAGAAGCAGCCCTACTCACTGAAGATAGGTCCTGCTTCTTAGGCTACTGGACACCATTAGCTCCAGAGGGATCGTACACAGGATCTCACCCTTTGTCGTCCGATCCCGGAGCCGCGCCGCCGTCCCCCCCGCAGAGCCGGAAGACAGAAGCCGGTGAAAGAAGCAAGAAGACTTCGAAATCGGCGGCAGAAGACTCCAGTCTTCACTGAGGTAGCGCACAGCACTGCAGCTGTGCGCCATTGCTCCCACATTAAACCCACATACTCCGGTCACTGTAGGGTGCAGGGCGCAGGGGGGGGGGGGGGGGGGGGGGCGCCCTGGGCAGCAATTAGAGACCTCTTTGGCAAAAGTTTACATAATATACAGTTGGGCACTGTATATATGTATGAGCCCCCGCCAAAATTGTACATGAAAGCGGGACAGAAGCCCGCCGTCGAGGGAGCGGGGCTTCTTCCTCAGCACTCACCAGCGCCATGTTTTTTCTCCACAGCACCGCTGAGAGGAAGCTCCCCAGTCTCTCCCCTGCAGTTACACGGTAGAAGAGGGTAAAAAGAGAGGGGGGGGGGGGCACATAATTATGCGCAAAAATCAATATAAACAGCAGCTACTGGGTTAACATTAAGTTACTGTGTTATTCCTGGGTTAATAGCGCTGGGGTGTGTGCTGGCATACTCTCTCTCTGTCTCTCCAAAGGGCCTTATGGGGGAATTGTCTTCAGATGAGCATTCCCTGAGTGTGTGGTGTGTCGGTACGTGTGTGTCGACATGTCTGAGGTAAAAGGCTCCCCTAAGGAGGAGATAGAGCAAATATGTGTGTGTGAGGGTGTCTCCGTTGACAACGCCGACACCTGTTTGGATATGTGTAATTAAGTGCTAAGGTGAATTTATTGCACAAAAGATTAGAGAACAGACAGGAAATCTACCTATGTCTATCCCTATGTCGCAGAGACCTTCAGAGTCTCTCAATGCTCACTATCCAAAATAATAGACACTGATATCGACACGGAGGTTGACTCCAGTGTCGACTACGATAATGCAAAGTTACAGCCAAAATGGCAGAAAAGTATTCAATATATGATTCTTGTAATAAAAGATGATTTGCATATCACTGATGACTCATCTGTCCCTGACACAAGGGTACACATGTTTAAGGGGAAGAAAGCTGAGGTAAATTTCCCTCCTCTCATGATGAAAAAGAGCGGGAATCTCCAGACAAGAGACTGCAGTTTCCCACAAAGAATTCTCAGGCAGTATCCTTTCCCCACTAGGGCCAGGATAGGATGGGAATCTTCCCCTAGGGTGTCACGTTTGCCCAAAAGGTAGCCCTGATGTAACAGCTATTCTCAGGTATCCTGCAGGTAGCGTGCACATTCTGGTACACTACTCAGACCGGCGATTGTGTCGGCATGGGTTTATAGCGCTGTGGCAGCATAGACAGGTACCTTATCAGCAGAGATTGAGACCCTAGTATGTAGATATATATATATGTATATATAAAGATATATATATATCAAAGATGCTGTCTTAAGAGAGATATATATATATAAAACATGCCCAAAGAGACATGAGTATACTGGGTCCTAGAGTCAAAGCTATGTCGATTTCTGCTTGACGTGTCCTGTAGAATATGCAATGGACAGATGATGCCGACTTAAGAGGCATATGGAAGGCTGAGGATTGTGTGGAGAAGGGTTCTCGGACCTGGTCTCCACAGCTATAGCTGGTAATTCTGATATTTTGCCTTATATTCCTGCACAGCCTAGGAAAGCACGACATTATCAAATGCAGCCTTTCGAACAAAGAAACAAGAAAGTCCGAGGTGCGTCCTTTCTTGCCAGAGGCGGGGGCAGAGGAAAGAAGCTGCACAACACAGCTAGTTCCCAGGAACAGAAGTCGTCCCCGGCCTCTACAAAAATCCACCGCATGTCGCTGGGGCTCCACAGGTGGAGCTAGGCCCGGTGGGGGCACGCCTTCGTAAGTTCAGCCACATGTGGGTTCACTCCCTGTTAGATCCCTGGGCAATAGATATTGTGTCTCAGGGATACAAGCTGGACTTTGAGAAGATGCCCCCTCACCGACGGCCCTGCCGGCTTCCCCCCACAAGAGGGAAACAGTGTTAACTGCAATTCACAAATTGTATCTTCAACAGGTGGTGGTCAAGGTTCCCCTCCTTCAACAAGGAGGGGGTTATTATTCGACCATGTGGTAGTCCCGAAACCGGACGGTTCGGTCAGACCCATATTGAATTTAAAATCCCTGAACATATACCTGAAAAGGTTCAAGTTCAAGATGGAATCGCTAAGAGCGGTCATTGCAAGGCTGAAAGGGGGAGATTTTATGGTGACTCGGGACATAAAGGATGCATACCTTCATGTCCCCATTTATCCACCTCATCAGGCGTACCTCAGAATTGCGGTACGAGATTGTCATTACCAATTTCAGACGTTGCCGTTTGGTCTCTCCACGGCCCCGAGAATGTTCACCAAGGTAATGGCGGAAATGATGGTGCTCCTGCGGAAGCAAGGTGTCACTATTATCACGTACTTGGACGATCTCCTCATAAATGCGAGATCAAGAGAGCAGTGGCTGAACAGCGTATCACTTCTCTGGAAGTGTAACGGCAACACGGCTGGATTCTATATATTCCAAAGTCGCAGTTGGTTCCTACAGCTCATCTGCCTCTCCTAGGCATGATCCTAGACACAGACCAGAAAAGGGTTTATCTCCCGGTAGAGAGAGAGCTCAGGAGCTCGTGACACTGGTCAGGAATCTATTTAAACCAAAACAGGTGTCAGTGCATCACTGCACTCGAGTCCTGGGAAGAATGGTGGCATCATACGAGGCCATTCCCTTTGGCAGGTTCCATGCGAGGACCTTTCAATGGAACTTACTGGACAAGTGGTCCGGATCACATCTTCAGATGCATCGGTTAATCACCCTATCCCCCAGGGCCAGGGTGTCTCTCCTGTGGTGGCTGCAGAGTGCTCACCTTCTCGAAGGTCGCAGTTTCAGCATTCAGGACTGGGTTCTGGTGACCATGGATGCAAGCCTCCGAGGGTGGGGGGCAGTCACATAGGGAAGAAATTTCCAAGGGCTGTGGTCAAGTCAGGAGACTTGCCTTCACATCAACATCCTGGAACTAAGGGCCATATACAACGCCCTACGTCAAGCGGAGTCCCTGCTTCGCGACCAACCAGTTCTGATTCAGTCAGACAATATCACCGCAGTGGCTCATGTAAACTGCCAAGGCGGCACAAGGAGCAGGGTGGCGATGGTAGAAGCCACAAGAATTCTTCGCTGGGCGGAGAATCACGTAAGAGCACTGTCAGCAGTGTTCATTCCGGGAGTGGACAACTGGGAAGCAGACTTCCTCAGCAGGCACGACCTCCACCCGGGAGAGTGGGGACTTCATCAAGAAGTCTTCACGCAGATTGCAAGGTGGTGGGAACTGCCACAGGTGGACATGATGGCATACCGCCTCAACAAAAAGCTACAGAGATATTGCGCCAGGTCAAGAGACCCTCAGGCGATAGCTGTAGACGCACTAGTGACACCGTGGGTGTTCCAGTCGGTTTATGTATTTCCTCCTCTTCCTCTCATACCAAAGGTGCTGAGAATCATAAGAAAAAGAAGAGTGAGAACAATACTCATTGTTCCGGATTAGCCAAGATGGACTTGGTATCCGGATCTGCAAGAAATGCTCACAGAGGACCCATGGCCTCTGCCTCTAAGACAGGACTTGTGGCAACAGGGGCCCCGTCTGTTCCAAGACTTACCGCGGCTGCGTTTGACGGCATGGCGGTTGAACGCCGGATCCTAGCAGAAAAAGGCATTCTGGATGAGGTTATTCCTACGCTGATAAAGGCTAGGAAGGACGTCATGGCTAAACATTATCACCGTATATGGCGAAAATATGTTGCTTGGTGTGTGGCCAGGAATGCCCCTACGGAGGAATTCCAGCTGGGCCATTTCCTTCACTTCCTACAGTCGGGAGTGACTTTGGGCCTGAAATTGGGTTCTATTAACGTCCAGATATCGCTTCTATCCATTTTCTTTCAAAAAGAACTGGCTTCTCTTCCTGAAGTCGAGACGTTTGTAAAGGGAGTGCTGCATATTCAGCCCCCTTTTGTGCCTCCAGTGGCACCTTGGGATCTTAACGTGGTGTTGAGTTTCCTGAAGTCACACTGGTTTGAGCCACTCAAAACCGTGGAGTTAAAATTTCTCACGTGGAAGGTGGTCATGCTATTAGCCTTGGCTTCAGCTTGGCGTGTGTCAGAATTAGCGGCTTTGTCACATAAAAGCCCCTATCTGGTTTTCCATATGGACAGGGCAGAATTGCGGACCCGTCCACAATTTCTGCCAAAAGTGGTGTCATCCTTTCATATGAACCAACCTATTGTGGTGCCTGTGGCTACTCGTGACTTGGAGGATTCCGAGTTACTAGATGTGGTCAGGGCTTTGAAGGTTTATGTAGCCAGAACGGCTAGGGTCAGGAAAACAGAATCTTTGTTTATCCTGTATGCTTCCAACAAGCTTGGTGCGCCTGCTTCAAAGCAAACTATTGCTCGCTGGATCTGTAACACGATTCAGCAGGCTCATTCTGCGGCTGGGTTGCCGCTGCCTAAATCAGTTAAGGCCCATTCCACAAGGAAGGTGGGCTCTTCTTGGGCGGCTGCCCGAGGGGTCTCGGCATTACAGCTTTGCCAAGCGGCTACTTGGTCAGGTTCAAACACCTTTGCAAAGTTCTACAAGTTTGATACCCTGGCTGAGGAGGACCTTGTGTTTGCTCATTCGGTGCTGCAGAGTCATCCGCACTCTCCCTCCCGTTTGGGAGCTTTGGTATAATCCCCATGGTCCTTACGGAGTCTCCAGCATCCACTAGGACGTTAGAGAAAATAAGATTTTACTTACCGGTAAATCTATTTCTCGTAGTCCGTAGTGGATGCTGGGCACCCGTCCCAAGTGTGGACTTCTTCTGCAATACTTGTATATAGTTACTGCTTAGATAAGGGTTATGTTGGTTGCATCAGGGTTGATCTGATGCTCCGTTGTTGTTCATACTGTTAACTGGGTAAGTTTATCACGAGTTATACGGTGTGATTGGTGTGACTGGTATGAGTCTTGCCCTGGATTCCAAAATCCTTTCCTTGTACTGTCAGCTCTTCCGGGCACAGTTTTTCTAACTGAGGTCTGGAGGAGGGACATAGAGGGAGGAGCCAGAGCACACCAGTATCCAAATTCTTTCTTAAAGTGCCCTGTCTCCTGCAGAGCCCGTCTATTCCCCATGGTCCTTACGGAGTCCCCAGCATCCACTACGGACTACGAGAAATAGATTTACCGGTAAGTAAAATCTTATTATAAATATGTGATTGGGGGGATCCATCTGTCTGGTAATGTATAGTATATTATTTGTATATATATATATATATATATATATATATATATATATATAGGACATTAATAGAATCCCCCGAATTAAATATATATATATATATATATATATACAAAACAAATACTCTCCCTCTGCGCTTTTACACAACAAGATAAATGGGAATTAAATTAGGCTGCCCAAATTCCGCTAAGTCCCTTGTTAGGGGGGACTAAAAATAGAAATATATAGCAATAGAGGAATAGGCACCCTTGGGTTATACTTCCTCCCAATAGTAAAATAGGATTCAACAGAAATCTCTAAACATATATACATATATATTTGCTCAATATTTTAGAGCATAAAAATCACATTAACATGTTCCATATAAAATGTATTAAAACATAAAAACATAAGCAATGGTACAGAGAGTTAAGTATCCATCCTTGACAAATGACACCAAACGATTATACAGAGGACAAGTAGAATAATTTTTACAGACTCCTCCTTCTCCTTATAGCAAGTTCGGAGATTGATGTTATAAATAGAAAAATCCAACGCGTTTCGTCTTGCTCAAAGACTTCATCAGGGGTACATCTCAAATGCTTGATAAATGCTGATAGTGTGTCAATGAAATAGCAAATAGGCGTTCAGGGTACTTGAATACCACCCACACATCAGTGGGATATATAGGTGAAAATTAGATTAGGCCTTGTTCAAATGCTTGAATGACAAGTTCGAATACACAGGTCTAACAAAGGTTCATATAGGTGTGTGACCCTCCAGCAGATCAGCAGTGTTAGCTCAGTACCAATGGAATGACTCCATTGGTACTGAGCTAACACTGCTGATCTGCAGGATCCCTAAAAATGGCTTGTAGCACTGGATTCACAGTATATAATACATCCTGGGTTTTATTGAAAGTTTAAAGCAGTGTGTGAGTGCACCCATATCCTGACCCTGTTTTTTTTGTTGACATGTTAGTATTGAAACTACCCATGATGCACTGATCTTGTTGTTGTCTGCAGGAGCCTCTGATGGAAGAATATGCCATTGCTGCACAAGTCTTCAAGCTTAGCACCTGTGACATGTGTGAGATCTCCAAGAACAGTATTTTGCAGTGCGGCATGTCCCATGAGGTGTGTGCTTATTGTTTTGTTTTTTGTTTTTTCTCTGGCAGGGTCCACAGGTTATCCACAGGTTAACAATGGTATATAATTGAGCGACAGCGGATTGGCACTAATCGATCAAAGCTTTCTGGCCTCCCAGGATGCAACGGGCCCATCCATATATCCCCGCCCACTGGCTCAGGCAAATCAGTTTTTTGTTTGGTGCGGCAGGAGCCGGATCATGGTCAGAGGGCTGCTGTTCTTTAAGCAGCCCTAAGCTTTCTTATGTTATTTTTATAGTCTTACTAGTTTTTTTGAGTGATCTTTTTAAACAGCGTCTTATACGCTTAGAAAGAGTCGCTCCAACAACTCCCCGCCGGGTCGTGATGCACTTACCCTCGAGTACAGTGCTGTTTCGGCGGGCGTCTGTGTCGGATATACTAGCAGGTCGAGCAGACGTTACCAGGCTGTGGCTGGAGCACAGGTAGACGGTAAGGCATCGGTTCCGCTTAGTAGATGGAATACGGACACAGCCGCACTGTATTGGGAGGAGACTACCAAACACTAGCGCTACCACGAGGGGAACCGGTCGCAGCATAGGTGGCTGTGTGACCGGTGCGTCTGTGTTCACTGAGCGTCTGTTTTCACTATAGGTTCATGGAGAGGCAGTGTACACTTGTAGCGTCTGGATCCACTCAGCATTCGCTAACGTATTGATCGATTTTGGAAGGGAGGTGAGTCTCCATGTATCCCACTCTACTGAGTATGGGCTATACAGCACTAAGGGGTATGTTCAATTAAAGTCGGATCCATTCCGACATGTATTTGTCGGAATGGATCCGACAACCCCTATTCAATCCCATCTTAATTTGACTTTTTCAAGTCGAATTTAGATGGGACGCAGAGGAGGAGAAGGGGGGCAAGCCGCGGGGAGACAGCCGGCGGGCATACAGGGAAGATCAGCGCTACAGTAGCGCTGCAGCAGGATGTCACTCAGCCGCCCGACCTCACGGCAGCTTCCACCCGGCTCCAGCAGCGTGCTGGAGCTGGGTGGAAGCTGCCGTGAGGTCGGGCGGCTGAGTGACATCCAGCTGCAGCGCTACTATAACGCTGATCTCCCTGTATGCCCGCCGGCTGTCCCCCCGTCTCCCTGCGGCTCCCCCCCTCGCCTCCTCTGGGTCTGCATCTCAGTCCGACATCATTTTGATGATGCCAAATCATCAAAACCTGTCGATTTTGGCCCCGTTTTCGACCAAAACCTGCCAAAAACTGTCGGTTTTGGCCCCGTTTTCGACACAAGCACGTGGATCGGCAGCAATTCCGCCGATCCACGTGCTTTTCGACAAGTCGGATTCATCGACTCGTCGAAAAATTTAGGGAAATATTGAATAGGTCGAATCAGGATTCAACCTAAAAAAGTCGAAAACTGCCGTCTTTTTGACAGACGGCAGTTTTCGACTTCAATTGAATATACCCCTAAATCTCTATCTACCTTTAAGTACGGATAGTTAGATAAGTGCCTATTGCATATGAGTCTGTATACATTTACTGTGGTATCTTTCGCATTGCGTCTGAATACGTTAGATCTGTTTAAACATGATTCAGTAATATGTTCTCCTACATACTTAAAAATGTGTTTGTAGTTAATGATGTGCTCATATGACTAATATATAACATGTGACGTATTGCTAGTGTGATTGCAGACTTTACTATATGTTTGTCAGTTGTTTTATCTGATCTTCAATGCTGGTGCATGGGTAGGGTCAGATTGTATATCACCTTAGAAGGTTTAAAGTGATTACAGTCACAAATTGTGTAGTACACTGTGAAAGTTCTGATTATTTATTATGTCTAGCAGCGGCAAAGGTGACGAAGGTACATTTACAATGTAAATGCTGATTTACATATAGGACTAAAAGCAACACTTTAAAAAGACATTTCATACACTTTAAATGGAGCCGCTGCGGCCGCTATACTTAATCCTCAACCTACGTACTTATTACACCATTAGCGTACAGAGTCCCGTACCGTGTACGGACTTTGCGTACAAACGCCGCGCTGGCTGTACAAAGTACACTCAGCGCATACACACCTAAAGATACACCGTGAACCCTTAGCAGCTATGCATGCGATAGTAATACACTTTAAACCTTAGCAGGGAAAGGAAAACATGACACCAGATTGTATTTAAAATGCCGGGTTCCAAAACCACAACATATTATTACTGAAAAGGGGTTACAATAACAAAGCAATACAATACAAAGAATAATGGCTACAGTCAATGGTACATACTTGTTTGGTTTTTGCCGCGCTACCCAGTCTGGTCCTCGGTCATCTAGATAGATAACTTTTAGAGTCTTGTGTGACCAGGCCTGCAGCTGGCTCCTTTTATACAATCTTCCAAAACTTAACACAATGGATATTGTAATCTCTTTGTTCATTGGACACAGGGATGGTCATTTACAGTACAGGAGAGGTCATAGGTTGGTTTGAATAGGTGGGCGATGTCTGTTCAAGATGCACTTATGGGTGGTCTCCTCTGGGTTCCCGCCGCATACCTAATGTACAGTAAATACAGTTTATATCTATATTCTGCTCCTGCACATAACTATTCGCAGGAACGTGCGATCTTCTGCCAACCAAAACCGGAATATTACCCTTAAAATACCCTACAGCTGGATACCAAACACCACCTTATAACCTTGTTCTGTCCCCTCCTATCCTGTAAAGGTGAATCCCTTTAATCTGATACCATTTAAACTGTTGTAACTTGCTGGTGTGGTGCAGGGAGACTATGTGTACATTGTGTACTATTTGGATTAATTATGTAATGTGTTTTGATAGCTTTTCCATGCGTCCACAAACTCTACCGTAAATACTCATACCACACGCTAATGCGCAGGACCACGGGAGTGACCATACGCAAACTGCGAATATGCGCACACACGGCAGAACAAGTACACGCACGGAGGCCATCTGTGTGTAGTTTGTTCGTGATGTGTGTACTGCAATAGTTTTTTACTTTGACAGTCCACCCTTTGGCAGTCACCAATAACTGCCACTATCTAATCAATAAACAGAAAAATATCTATACAATATCTAAAGAAGCTTGGATGGTCGGGGGAGATTTGTAGGTGGGAAATATATGACCTAGTGGGATAGTAAAAAGCATGTATGTATGAATCAATCCATGTCTGGGGGGCATGTATCATCGTGCCGTATATGTTATACATAAGCTTCGAGGTATTGCGAAGTATACATTAAATCCGTCTCATCCTGTATTAAGGGTCTGTAAATGGGCCAACAAACACTACCGAGCACTTTTCGGCTTCTTGTTCCAACAAATGGGGTGCACATTTAGTTGATGATACATGGAGGGGGAAACATATGTGAGTGCTAGTATATGTGGATATCACCTGTCGACTATGTGTGCCATTAGCTGGAGGTTGCAGAGATGAAGATAAGACACATATCTAAAATACATTCACATAAACATTTTGGGTAGGGCTGACGTCTTTTCTGGATGTATGTATCTGGGCAGAGGGGGAGACAAAGAAAAACGGGTGAAAGAAACAGGCCATGAAATTCATTTGCAATCCTTATCATTCATAACACTGTCTCTATGGATGGGTCATAAATTAAATCTGCTGCTATAACAGCGCCCTCGCTCCTTAGACTCATCAAATTTGTGCCGTGCTTGCGCCGCATTAGAATTTGAACACACCTAAATATCGAACCAATAATTATGACGACTCCCAGGATACAAATGAGAAACTTCCCCACACTCATAATGACATTTTGAGCCCACTCTCCTAAACCTGAGTACCATTTGCGTGGGTTCAACCATGAAACCCAGCCGGTCAGTTCATTACTCACAGTCGCTAAGGTAAGGTTGTGCTTCCTCCTGAACTCCCACTTCAACTGCAAGATATCGTCCATCTTTTGAACGATGATCTCCCTTGGGTCGTCAGTGCTGTTTGTAATATAAGTACAGCACTTCACACCATATTGAGTTGACAGAGTAACACAGTACCCACCTGTCATGGCTGTGACATAACTAAGGACCATCCTGTGCTGGATCAGTTCCTTCTTGTAAGCTTGTAATTCCCTTCCCGTATACCTGAAGGTGTCGTCATACATCTCAGTGATATTATCTATCAAGTTCGCTAGCGCATGGATATACCTATAATTTATAGTTCCTCTGGCAGTACGGGTAATGTCTAATGCGAGAAGGAACTGAATCCCGGTGGATTCGTGGATCAAATCAGAGGCTGCGTGCTCTGCCCTATCTATGAGGTGTCTCTTGATGATGTGTTCATAGTGAGTATGAGTATAAGGAGCCTGAGCACTGCGGTGAACGTCTTTCATTTTATCGTGGGTTATGGTCATGACCTCTGGTAGTACTCTCCCAATATAACACAATCCCTCTGAGCTCGGGGCAAGCCACTTGTACGCATTCCTCCCACATATGAAATAGGCATCATCTGGGAGAACATAGGGGACAAAATATAACATCACCATATTACACATTTTCCAAGTAAAGAAACCAATCCCTAGTTCTCCTATCTGCTCAGTACAAGTATCGGGCTGGATGATATGAGCACAATACCCTGACGATACTTTTCCAACCCACATGGTCTTGCTTCCACGAGTATACCTATACCGAAAATACCTCCCACTGTTGGCTATTTGGCGTACAAGTTCAGAGTCTATGGGTATCCTATCAGCTCTGTGTGAAAAGGTCATTGTCTGGTTATTCCACGTCACTTCCCAGTTTTCGGTAATTGGAAATATTAAAACACAATA
This sequence comes from Pseudophryne corroboree, assembly GCF_028390025.1. Taxonomy (NCBI): domain Eukaryota; kingdom Metazoa; phylum Chordata; class Amphibia; order Anura; family Myobatrachidae; genus Pseudophryne; species Pseudophryne corroboree. Next base: position 752,033,536 of record NC_086445.1, on the reverse strand, counting down.
AGGACCTGTCTACATGATACTGGTGGAGCTTCAAACTAGGGGGCCTAGAGATATTGAATTTCTTGTCCACCGGTCTCCCACCCCGCAATTCGAGTACCTCATCTATTGCTAAAGAGTATGGTACTAATCCTGACTTACTCTGACCTTGAGGTACTTGTGAGCACACCCATCATTCTGTCTGGTTTAAGACCTTACCCACTAGTGAGTGGTAATCCCTCAACGGATGGCGGTCCATGTCGTTATTAAGGTTGGACTGACATCTCTGGATGCACCCATCCTCTACTATAGTCTCACAATTCCTACAAATACAATATTCATCAGACAATAACCCCTCACAGTGCCTCCGAGCTCCCTGACTACCAGAGCGCTTACTGATGCCATCCTTTACTAGAGTGATGTGCTGCTCCTGAGATCCTACAAATTCATACTCGCCATCAGAACCCATTCCAGATCCCTGCTCGACCTCTCTGGGACCCTCACCAAAACAAACTGTACTGATTAAAACCAGAATTACTAACAGAACCTGCAACGCAGTCTCTTGTGATCGATCCATTTCGTTAGGGGAAAGGAGGAAAATAAGGAGAAAAGAAAGGAAAATGCAGGGGGAGGTGAAAAAAGAAAATGGTGCGACAACCGTTCTAGATCTTGTTACTGTCTGTGCTCAGATGCCCTTCATTAGTCCTGCCTCTCAACTTTCCCGGAACAAACACTCCAGTGATACGAGGTTCTCTACACTCTGCTCTTTGTCACGAGTTCTCTCCGGGTCAGCGACCTTCTTGCAGTGGGACGAGTGGACCCAAGTCTCTCTTTTGGCGACCTTCAATGCTGTCATGCTGGTTAACAAGACTTGGTATGGTCCTTCCCACCTGTCTATGAGGCAACCTGAGCGTAAGAAATTTTGAATCATCACATAATCCCCAGGCTCAATGTCATGACTATTACTGTTCGGTAGGTTAGGAATCACCAGCTTTAAATTTCTTTGTTGATTTATCAGCTGCTGGCTCATCCCAACAAAATATTTCACAGTCACTTCATTATTACATTTCAAATCATCCTGGGGGTCTATCATTACATGAGGTTGTCGACCAAAAAGAATTTCAAAGGGTGATAAGTTAAGGGGAGACCTGGGAGTGGTTCTGATGCTGTACAACACTAGTGGCAAAGCTTCTGGCCACGAGAATCCAGTTTCAGCCATTAATTTGCTCAGCTTGTTCTTAATAGTGCTGTTCACTCTCTCTACCTTTGCACTTGCCTGTGGACGGTACGGAGTATGCAGCTTGCTATTAATTCCCATCAGTTTGCACATGACCTGAAAGACTTCACCTGTAAAATGGGTACCCCTGTCACTTTCAATTATTCTAGAGATACCATATCTACACACAAATTCCTGCACAATTTTCTTTGCAGTGAAAGTAGCAGTATTTGTGGCAGCAGGGAATGCTTCTACCCAGTTGGAAAATACATCAATACAAACTAACACATAATTAAAATTCCTACAGGGTGGAAACTGTATGAAGTCGATTTGTATTACCTGAAAAAGTCCGTCTGTAGGAGGGATATGGGATGGCTCTGTTGGTATTGTCTTTCCAATATTCTTCCTCAAGCAAGTAAAGCATGTCATTGCTCTCTTACCTGCATGGGAAGAGAATCCTGGCGCACACCAGTAGGCTCTTACCAATTTGCACATACCCTCTTTGCCCAGATGAGTCAGACCATGTTCCGCCTCAGCTAGGCTTGGAAGATATGCTCTGGGGGCCACCGGCTTACCTTGTCCACCTGTCCACAGTTCAGAGGACTCCTGGCCAAACCCCATTGCCCTACAGACTGCCTTTTCCTGTAGGGAACACAAATTTTGCATTTCAATTAATTGTAGTGTGTTGATTGTGTTAAATGTCATCAGTGATGTGATGTTCGTTTGTATGGGGGTGCTTGCTGCTGATTTAGCAGCTTCATCTGCCCGGCTGTTACCAAGCGAAATTGGGTCTTGGTTGTAAGTATGTGCTTTGCACTTGATAACAGCCACTCTGTCTGGTTCCTGTATTGCTGTCAAAAGCCTTTTTTGATGTGGGATGCATGCGCTACAGGTGTTCCAGCTGCCGTCATGAAATTTCTGAGGTGCCATAGGGCCCCGAAATCATGCACTACTCCAAAGGCGTACCTAGAATCTGTGTATATATTAGCTGACTTACCCTTGGCCAATTCACACGCTCTGGTTAGGGTGACCAACTCAGCAACTTGTGCTGAGTGCAGTGGGCCCAGGGGTTCAGCTTCTATGATACCTTTGTCATCTACAACTGCATATCCAGTGCACAAGTCTCCCGATTCTGTCTGTCTGTGGCAACTACTGTCAGTGTAGAAGGTAAAGTCTACACTTTCCAGTGGGCTGTCACTAATGTCAGGTCTCGCTGTGAAAGTCTGATTCAGGTATTCCATACAATCATACGTATCAGTATCTGCACTAAATCCTCCTTCACCAACATTCTCATCCTCCACCCTTTGTGCCTGTCCAGGTACACTTGGCAAGTAAGTTGCTGGATTTAGTGAGCTGCATCTCTTAATGGTGATGTTTACCAGGGCCATCAGTGATAATTCCCACTTTGTAAACCGATCAGATGAGACATGTCTGGTTTGGGCTGAGTTTAGTAAGGCTGATACTGCATGAGGTGTATGAATGGTCAGGTCATGTCCTAACACTACGTCCTCGCTTTTACTTACCAACAAAGCTATCGCTGCAACACTTCGCAAGCAAGTGGGGAGAGACCGTGCTACAGTGTCCAACTGTGCACTGTAGTAAGCTACCGGTCTGCTGGCATCACCATGTCTCTGAGTTAAAACCCCTGCCGCGCATCCTGCATTTTCTGTGCCATACAAGTCAAAGGACTTCTCATAATCTGGCATACCTAATGCAGGTGCCTGTGATAGGCACTGTTTGAGTCTCTCAAATGCCAGTTCGGACTCATCTGTGTGCGAGATCCGTTCTGGTTTTTTCGAAGAGACCATTTCTTGCAAAGGTAAAGCCAGTATAGAGAACCCTGGAATCCAGTTCCGACAGTACCCACACATTCCAAGGAAAGTGCGGATCTGTTGCTGAGTTTGTGGCAGAGTCATGTCGCGAATACCCTGTATTCTATCAGCAGTGAGGTGTCTAAGTCCTTGAGTCAAACAATGTCCCAAATATTTGACCCTGGTCCGGCACAACTGCAACTTATCCTTTGAAACCTTGTGTCCCGTTTGGGATAGCTGAAACAGAAGCTGTTTCATGTCTTTCAAGGACAATTCAAGTGAGTCAGAACACAACAATAAGTCATCAACATACTGTATTAGTACTGATCCACTCTCAGGTTGAAAGGATTGTAAACAGTCATGCAAAGCCTGGGAGAAAATACTTGGGCTGTCAATGAAACCTTGGGGAAGTCGAGTCCAGGTGTACTGTACTCCCCTGTATGTAAAGGCAAAAAGGTACTGGCTGTCAGGGTGAAGAGGGACAGAAAAGAAAGCAGAACAGAGGTCAATGACAGTGAAGAATTTTGCAGTAGAGGAAATTTGCATAAGGATTGGGCACTACGGGGAATTGGCTCTCAACTATCTTGTTTATCCCCCTTAGATCCTGCACTAGTCTGTAATCCCTCCCCCCACTCTTTTTCACAGGGAAGATGGGACTATTGGCGGTGCTGGACGTCCTGACTAGGATGCCCTGCTGTAACAGCAGCTCTATGACAGGGTACACTCCTAACTCTACCCCTGGCTTCAGAGGATACTGAGGGATTTTTGGAGCTATCCTACCATCTTTTACTTGTACTACTACTGGAGCTACATTCGCCATCAATCCAGTGTCTTGTCCATCTTTGGTCCAAAGGGAACCCGGTATTTGTGAGATCATTTCCTCTACCTTTGATGGACACTTGTCTATAACAGTAGAATGCGACATTAGCCTTTGAGGGGTGTCTAGTATATCTTGTACTTCTTGAGCATGGTTCTCAGGTATATCCAAGAAGACACCCTCAGGAGTACAATATATGACACACCGCATTTTACGCAATAAGTCTCTGCCAAGTAGATTAGTCAGAGCCGATGCAGCCAGCAGAAAAGAATGTTTGGTTTGCAAGGGCCCTATCGTAATCTTTGCAGGTCTACTCAAAGGGTATTGTTGCACTGTTCCTGTTACTCCCATTGCCCGAATCATCTTTCCCGTGGTCTTTATACCTGATGTGGAATTCAACACTGACCTGGCCGCCCCTGTATCTACAAGAAATGGTAATGGTACACCAGCTACATCAACCGTGACCTCAGGTTCACTACCAAGGCTAGCAATCAATTTAACTGGCTGCAGACTACAGGTGTGGCCCAACCCCTATTGTGTATTGGTACCCTCCCGCAGCGCATTGGCAGCTACAATATGTGAGGGGGGTAGCTGAGAATTTTCGGAGGTCTGCCAATATCTCCTTGGTGGGTACCTCATTGTTTCCCCTGCATGTAATGCTCGTAATTTCTCCTAGCTGGTCCCTGATCCCAATTATGGGAATTGTAGTGTGGTTCGTATTCTGGTCTAGGGGGTCGGTATACGTTATGTGTACCTTTACTCCTACATTCCCTCGAGTAATGTCCTACCTTCTGACAATTATAACATATTACTACACGTGGCTTACCATCAGGGGTCTGGGGTTTTGGCTGATGTGGTTTTGTTGTAAGAGCATTTATACTCACTGTCATCAGCTTATCCCCCTGAGACTCCCTGTGCTTACTGATGTTCCGGTCGTGCTTGATAGCAGACTCTCTCAATGCAGCCACCAAGATACCTCTCCAGTTAAGTAGAGAGGTTTGTACCCTTGTTCTTAATGCCTTCTTTAACCCGTCCATTAATACAGTAACAGCTACCTCCCTGTGATGTGCATTATCTTTTATGTCCTCGATCCCAGTGTATCTAGACATTTCCTGCAGTGCCCGATGGAAATATTCGGATGCCGTTTCACTCTTCTTTTGTCTTATGGAGAAAATTTTATTCCATTTGACAACAGTAGGGAAATACACTCCTAGTTGCAGATTGATTTGTTTTACGTTCTCCTGATTGTATTCATCAGTGAGAGGTACTTCTGCATCTAACTTACTGTCTGCTATAAATTTCGTGATGTCAATATTTGAAGGTAAACACACTCGTAGCACTGTTCGCCAATCTTTATTTGTAGGCTCATGGGCGTTACCTAACTCCTTAATGAATCTCTGGCATCCGACTAGATCTTTCCTGGGATCGGGTAATTCAGACATAATTGACCTTAACTCTGCCCGGGACCAGGGACAATGCATGGCAATGTTCCTGATGGGAGTTACTCCCTGATTGTCAGTTTTCCCGTTGGGAACTGCAATTACCCTGACAGGATTTAATTCAATTACATCCTTCTGGTTTGATTCTACAATGTAGGGAGCTATTGTTTCTGCATAACGTATAGTACCATACTTACCTGTGGACACGACCTCACTTATCCCTCCGCTAGGGGGCCTTGCTACAACTCTTAATGGTTGGGCCGTGCCCACTTGAGTATCTTGTATGGTGGCTGCTAGAGAGAGTGCTGATATCGTGCTGGGCTCATCTTCCTGCTCACAATCCTGGGGAAAATTTAAAATGGGATACAGCTGGCAAGGGTTAGCGTTAGTACATTTATCAATCACATTCCTATCTTGTACTAATGCACCATTGCTTGTAGCCACTTTCTCCCCAACAATATATGGTGGTGGTGGTGCGGTCGCCATTGTTTTCCCGCTAGGTTTGGAACCTGCTGCACAAGCTAATTCCCTTTGCATCTCCCCCTCTTGCTGCCATAAATTTAAACAATCTGTATGTCTAATCCTTTGTTTTCTGGATTTGATCAGACATATCCTTATCCTTAAGTTCTGCAATACCTCCGGTTCAAAGCTGCCCACCTTAGGGAATGGTACCCTATCTTTGTCAGTCATACGTACCCATTCGTCACAATAAACTTCAGCATGTGGACCATATTTCCCACACATAATAAACCTCGCTGACCCCTTGGGCCGCGGCTCTTCAGCCTGAACCCTGGATAAACGTCCCTTAGTTGAGCAACTGGCTCCCATAATTGTGGGCCTTTTCCCACAAACAACAAAATACTCAATATAAGGCTACGGTGAAAGTTCTCCGAGCGCTTTCACCCACTCTCGCCCACGTTGGCCAGTACTACCATACACTGTTGATAGCGAAGGCAATGTACCCAACTTAGGGCCCCTATTGACTTATATTTACTGGAAGTTTTTAGGAATAACTTACCCTTTCCAGTAAAGTATCTGTCGTTGGAGATTTTCCTGAGAGAGACCAGCAAAACTCCCTATGCACTTTTTTTATACACAAATCACGCTTGCTGTACACAGCGCTAATGATACCACGATTTTACGCAAAAGCTCGTAAAAGGGATATCAAGTTGCGCTATATATCGCACCCACAAACGCGCGGTCCAATCGCACAGCGTATAGGTACTTGTTACTTATCTGCCATACGACTACTGGAATTGAATCACAGGCTGCGAAACCTCAGCCGGAGCGTATCAAAAAACTATATGGGTCACAATTCACAATTCCCTACCATGCTCCTGTGTAAGTCTCCTCACGACTTACGTATTCCAAATCTTATACTAACGTGAGTTAGCCGCCTCATGCCACCAAGCCGCCACTCACTTGGTGTACCGAACGACGGGATCCCGAATTCCGGAGTTCGAATCCACTCACTCCTACGTTCGCTCACTCAAATACACTTTGTTTTTTCTGTACAGAAAATTTTAATTAATTCAGATTGGCAGCTTTAACCCCAGAAGCAATACAGTTTAAACAAAAGTTTTATACTAATCTGCTTTAGAAACTGGATCGTTTTGTGCTATTGTAGCATGGCTACTGTCCCACCTTTGAACTAAATGACACTATTGTGTAATTTGTACTTAGCACTCGCACTCTTACGCACTTTGCGGAAACACGCAACCATGCGTGTCTTTTACGCTGCGTGCACAGTCCTGTACTTTGCCTGAGACACGTGTACAAAACTCTGCGTCCGCAATAAAACAAATCACACAGCTCTATAAATGTGAACAATACTAATTACTATTGTCCACTAGACACAACTTGTTCTGTATAAACTTTTATGCAGACCTGCGTTTGTGTCTTTTACACTTCCTTAAAAAAAATGTTATTTTAGTTTTAACTATATAGCAACAAATGTATCCGGTTTCACACAGATCTAAATGAATCTAGCAATAATCAATAATTTAAATTATATGATTCAGATTAAATAGCTATCCTGCAGAACATACACTGATATAAATATACACATAGTTATAATAATATTATATATATGTACCATTCACTGGTCTCCTATGAGACACCTTACCTCTTATTTGCATATCAAAGCTATTTGGTTTTCACTGCTAAACTCTTTCTTTCCTTTTTCTATCTGTGTTCAACCCCCCACTTGATGTACAGTAATTACGCACAGACAAGAAGGACAGAAAAAAAAACTTATCTCACCATTTACTCTCACTAGGCCCAACTGAAACTATTTGTAATTGACTATGGCATGGGTTAAATAAATGCATTGGTAACTCATAAATTGTGCTTGATGTGACAAGGGAAACTGATTGTTCTGAGCAGACTGAAAATCAGCTATTTAGAAAATGACCTTCCTAAAATGGCCACTGCTCCTCCCCCTTCCACATCCATGAGGTTTACACAAGATGGTGGACAGGCCATGTGGTTAGTACAAAATGGAGGACAGACCATGCGGCTTCCTTTGTCACAAAGAAATCACACATTATACAAGCACCAGAAGTTATTTTAGGCCTGAGTTTAAAAAAAAAAAAAACTATATCAAGGCTATGCAGCAACTTTTAAATGTACTTTTAAATCTACTTAACAGATAAACAATCCAATCTGAATGAAACACAATATGACTTATTTGAACTGTGTTTTGCAACAATGTGAGAGGGTATGCACAGTTTCGGTGTCTTTTGTGTACACTATTTGGCGCCAAAAAATTTCACAGAATTTTTTTTAAATAGCTTTTTTCCTGTGTTTTACGGGTTCTACCAGCACCTCTGCAGACCATACAGAGCAGACGTCATCTAATCAGCACACAAGTAGGGTTTTCAGTGTATCCATCGACCAAGAAAAGGTTATGTAGGATACCTTCTTTCCGCCCTTTGCTGATAGATTAAGACTGCTGTGACCTAGTAGGCCGTGAGTATGTGGAAATCGGACGATGACCCCAACTGTAAATGCTAATTTACATACAGGACTAAAAGCAACACTTTAAAAAGACATTTCATACACTTTAAATGGAACCACTGCGGCCGCTATACTTAATCCTCAACCTACGTACTTATTACACCATTAGCGTATAGAGTCCCGTATCGTGTACGGACTTTGCGTACAAACGCCGTGCTGGCTGTACAAAGTACACTCAGCGCGTACACACCTAAAGATACACCGTGAACCCTTAGCAGCTATGCATGCGATAGTAATACACTTTAAACCTTAGCAGGGAAAGGAAAACACGATACCAGATTGTATTTAAAATGCCGGGTTCCGAAACCACAACATATTATTACTGAAAGGGGGTTACAATAACAAAGCAATACAATACAAAGAATAATGACTACAGTCAATGGTACATACTTGTTTGGTTTTTGCCGCGCTACCCAGTCTGGTCCTCGGTCATCTAGATAGATAACTTTTAGAGTCTTGTGTGACCAGGCCTGCAGCTGGCTCCTTTTATACAATCTTCCAAAACTTAACACAATGGATATTGTAATCTCTTTGTCCATTGGACACAGGGATGGTCATTTACAGTACAGGAGAGGTCATAGGTTGGTTTGAATAGGTGGGCAATGTCTGTTCAAGATGCACTTGTGGGTGGTCTCCTCTGGGTTCCCGCCGCATACCTAATGTACAGTAAATACAGTTTATATCTATATTTTGCTCCTGCACATAACTATTCGCAGGAACGTGCGATCTTCTGCCAACCAACACCGGAATATTACTCTTAAAATACCCTACAGCTGGATACCAAACACCACCTTATAACCATGTTCTGTCCCCTTCTATCCTGTAAAGGTGAATCTCTTTGTTCTGATACCATTTAAACTGTTGTAACTTGCTGGTGTGGTGCAGGGAGACTATGTGTACATTGCGCACTATTTGGATTAATTATGTAATGTGTTTTGATAGCTTTTCCTTGCATCCACAAACTCTACCGTAAATACTCATACCACGCGCTAATGCGCAGGACCGCGGGAGCGACCATACGCAAACTGCGAATATGCACACGCACGGCAGAACAAGTACACGCACGGAGGCCATCTGTGTTTAGTTTGTACATGATGTGTGTACTGCAATATTTTTCGACTTTGACAACAATAATACCAACACTCATATCATGTTTGTCTTGCAAAACTTTATTATCCTCTCAGGATCTGGTTCAGGATGGTTTATGTGCAAATTCTTTTGCTTTTCAGCAAAATACAAGGCAGATCCCTGTACAACGTCAGGTACAGATGGATCCACCTTGGGCTATGTTTGCACAGTCCTTGTCCAGTATAGCTGAACGGATAATTCCTACAGCTTCTAAACCAGGAATGGGGTACACTATTAACCCATACATGCAGCTCCCTACCTACGGTATATAATTTCCCCCAGCAGCAACTTCTCAAAAGAAACAAGCTGATAAACCGATGGTAAGTAAATCTTCACCTTCACAGGCTACACATGAGGATTCGTCAGAAGATTAAAGCTTAATTTACTCTACTTCGGCATATGAAGAGGAGGAAGAAAGTCTCAGCTCAGTGGAGATAGATGAGTTAATTAGAGCAATGAAAGCCATTCTATCCTTGGAAGATTCAGCAGAGCCTGTGTTAAAAACCAGAGCACCCGTGTTTAAACGTCCCAAAACAGTTAAGACTGAGTTTCCAGGGTCAGATCAGCTGACGGAAATCATGGAAGAGGCTTGGGCTACACCCAATAAAAAATATAGTATTCCCAAAAAATGGGATTCCAATTATCCTTTTCCAGCTGGGGATTGTTTGAAAAAAGGAGGTGGCTCCTAAAGTAGATACGCATGTCATTCGATTAGTGCAAAAATCTATATTGCCTTTGCCGTCAACATCATTAAATTATGTCACAGATAGGAGTTGGATGGTTTTTTAAAACCATATTTTCTCTGTCTCGAGCAGTCATAAGGCCAGCCATGGCTTCAGCTTGTATGGCAAAGGCAGTGGCGGCCTGGCCTAATACATTGGAAGGGGATTTTTCATTAGCTTCTAGAGAGCAAAAATCCCATATAGCTCAGATTAAACAGGCTGCAGTATTCTTGGAAGAAGCAGCAAAAGATATTGGTACTATTGTTTCTAGGGCATCAGCCTCAACAATAGCTGCTCGCAGAACAGTTTGGTTACATACGTGGAAAGCTGATTCAGAATCTAAGAAGGTTTTGGAATCTTTGCCTTTTTCTGGAAATATTCTTTTTGGTAAAGACTTGACAGATATTCTGGAGTCAGAAGCAGACTCCAAGAAGGTCAAGTCTCCTTCCACATATAACTCCAAACCTAAGGGTCTGGTTTTCCGGCCCTTTCGGTCTCAAGGAAAAGCAAAGGGAAAAAGTGATCGCAAGCAGCCCCAATACAATAATTTTGATAAGTCAAAAAAGCACTGGGCTACCAAACCAGAAGACAAGCTATCAGCCTGATGGTGCTGTCCTCCACCTGGGGGACCCCAGGGTAGGGGGCCGACTTCTTCAGTTTGCACAGATCTGGCAGCAGTCTACAACAGATGCCTGGGTGCAGGAAGCGGTATCTCTAGGTTATGTTTTTCCCTTCAAGAAGCATGCTCCTCGAAGGTTCTCCTGCACCAGCCCGTCTTGGGTAGAGATGAAGGCCAGGGCTTTAAAAGAGGCAGTTCAGAAATTGCTTAATTCAGGAGTAGTCATTCCATTACCCCTGGCACAACGAGGACAGGGTTTTTACTCCAACCTGTTTTTGGTTCAGAAGCCAAATGTGTCATTTCGGCCCATTCTCAATCTCAAAAATGCTAAACAAATACATTTGGGTACCGCGGTTTCACATGGAGACGTTATGTTCCATAGTTTTGGCCATGGAGCCAGGGGATTATATGGTATCCCTGGATATTTAGGATGCTTACCTACATGTTCCTACAGCACTGTCCCATCAGTGTTATCTCAGGTTCGCTATCCTCCAGCAGCATTGTCAGTTCCAGGACCAACCCTTTGGGTTAGCCACAGCCCCCAGAGTATTTACCAAGATTATGGTGGTTATGGGAGCTTATCTCCGCTAGCAGGGGATAAGAATTTTTCCATACCTCGACGACCTTTTAATCCTGGCACAGTCACAGGAATTGCTACTGTGTCATCTCCAACAGACAATAACATGTCTGCAGAGGCACAGGTGGCTCATAAATTGGGCAAAATCATCGCTAGTTCCGTCACAACGGATGAATCACTTGGGGGCTGTATTGGATTCAGGCCTGCAGAGAGTATTTTTACCTCGGAACAAGATATCCAAGGTACAGTCAAGAATTCAGGACTTATTACACAGTCAAACGGTATCCATTCACGCAGCAATGCGAGTGATGGGTTTGATGGTGTCAACAATGTTTGATGGTGTGCACAATTCCACTCAAGACTTCTGCAGCGTCTGATTCTTGCCAAATGGAATGGAATACATCAGACAATAAAGAAACAGACTATGGTACTTTCTGTAAAAGTAAGAAAGTCATTTGCCTGGTGGCTACAAACATCCCATCTAGACAAGGGGAGACCCTATTGAAAATCAGATTAGGAGATCCTGACAACAGATGCCAGTCTTCAGGGCTGGGGAGCAGTGTCTGAAAAATTTTGGTTCCAGGGACAATGGACCAAAGAAGTTGCCTGCCAATAAATATGTTGGAACTTCGGGCCATATACATGGCATTGATTCACGCAAAGGACATTCTTTAAGGAAAACCAGTCCAGATCCGCTCGGACAATGCGACGACAGTAGCGTACCTCAACCATCAGGGAGGAACTTGCAGCCAAAAAGCAATGAAGGAGGTAAGTCACATACTAAAGTGGGCAGAACTCCATCATCCAGCCTTGTCCGCAGTGTTCATTCCTGGAGTCCTAAACTGGGAAGCGGACTTTCTCAATACACCACTCAAGCAAGCAAATGGGCTCTACACCTGGAGGTCTTTCAGACTCTAGTAGACAAATGGGGGTTGCCAGAGATAGATCTCATGGTGTCCCATCTGAATAACAAAGTGCCCGCATACGGGTCAAGAACAAAGGATCCAGAGCGATCTTTGTGGACGCCTTGTCGGTGAGATGGGACTTTCATCTGGCTTATCCGTTACCTCCGATCACTCTATTACCCAGGGTGGTGAGGAAAATAAACCAAGCAAAGGGTGCCGTGATTCTAATAGCTCCGGCTTGGCACAGAATATATTGGTACACAGATCTGCAGAGAATGTCGATGGATGCTCCACTTCTGCTCCCTCAACATCCAGATCTACTGATGCAGGGTCCTTGTTATCACAGACATCTGGTTCGGCTGTCTTTGACGGTGTGGCTCTTCAAACCTCTATCCTGAAGTCAAGAGGATTCTCACAACAGGTAATTCAAACAATGCTCAGAGCAAGGAAACCCTCCTTAGCTCGTATTTATCACTGAATATGGCAAGCCTATATTCATTGGTGCAGTGAAAGAAGTGTGGGCCTGAAATCTTTCAGAGTTTCCAGGGCCTTAGCATTCCTTCAGGCAGGAATGGATAAAGGTTTGAAGGTGGCTTCCTTGAGAGTACAAGTATCGGCATTGATTGTATGGTTCCAAAATAAAATTGCCAATTTACAGGATGTGCGTACTTTTTTCCAGGGAATTCAACCTCCTTTTGTTCCATCTACAGTACCGTGGGACTTATGTTTAGTCCTGAAAGCCCTTCAAATTGCCACATTTGAACCACTTTATAAAGTGGATCTTAAATGGTTGACAGCTAAAGTGCTCTTTCTACCGACTATGGCATCAGCTAGAAGAGTATCAGATTTAGGAGTGCTGTCATGTCGTTCCCCATTTCTGATTTTTTATCCAGATAAAGCAGTTCTCAGAACTAGGTCTGGGCATCTTCCTAAGGTGGTGTCTAAATTCCACCTTAATGAAGAAATTGTAGTCCCGGCTTTTCAGGTATCATGACTTTCTGCGGGAGATGCATCGCTGGACGTGGTCCATGCATTAAGGATCTATGTGGATCGTACCAGTGACATCAGAAAGAAAGATTCTCTCTTCATTCTCTAAGGATTTCACAAGAGAGGATGGCCTGCTACTAAACAGACGCTGGCAAGATGGCTTCGAAGGATGATTTCAGAACCATTAGCCCTGTTTCGGTTAATGTCTCTGCTCACTCTACTCGTAAGGTAGGTCCTTCATTGGCAGCACAACATGGTTTTTCTACAGAACAGATATGTAAGGCAGCCACATGGTCTACTATTAACACATTCACTAGACATTATGCCTTGGATACTTTTGCCTCTGATGACGCTGAATTCGGGCGTAAGTTTGTCCTGTCCAATCAGGAGCGTCCTCACCACTAAATTGCTTTGGGAAATCCCATTGTTATCCTGTGGATAACCTGTGTACCCTGCCGGAGAAATATACGTTATGGTAAGAACTTACCGTGGATAATGGTACTTTTCCTAAGTCCACAGGGATCCCACCCTGACGCACCTGATTTGAGGATTCTTCTACTCACTAACCTCTTCCTTCTTGTACGGAAGTGTGTGCATGTGTGTTCTTATTGCCTGATTAGGGTTCTGCATGATGCTCCTGCCTTGTGCTTTTGAATACAACTGATTTGCCTGAGCCAGTGGGCGGGGAAATATGGATGGGCCCGTTGCATCCTGGGAGGCCAGAAAGCTTTGATCGATTGGTGCCAATCCGCTATCGCTCCATCATATCCCATTGAATCCTCTGGAACCTGTGGAGAAACTCCGTTATCCACGGTAAGTTCTTACCATAACGTATATTTTTCAAGAAAAATAGAAACTACACCATAATCTATATAGAGAGAACAGCTGGTTTTTGACCTGGAAGTAGTCAATTTCGAAAAGCAATATGTGCACTCTGGAACGTCTAATGCACAGAAATCAGTCTGCGCCCACTTTGTGTGCTTACAGACAGTCTTGAAAATGTGCATGGTGTGTACAGTAAACCTCCACAGGAAAATTCAGTCCACTACTTTTTAGGACTAGCCCCTACGTTCTTTTAAACTTTTCCATTTGTTTCCTAAAATATTGCACATTTTAGCCTCTATTACTTGTGTAAGTTTTGTGCGTTAGATGTCTTTTATTACGTTAGTCAAGGTGTGATTTGAAATGTGCTTTCCCATAGGTGTGCACAGGAGTGCCCACATACACCTTTACTTCAATCAGCCTTATGACTTAGCCACGCCAAGCTTCCCGCTAGACATTTTTTCTAAACGTGGGCATCTTAGTGGCATCACTAATGCAACAAAACTACAATGCAAGGATAAACTGGCTACTGGCACTGGCATTTCATGTGTGCTATTAAATTTCTAATCTAGGGAAAAATGGCAAAAGACAGGGGACTGATACAAGCAAACAGCGCAATGCCTCATACCAAATATCTTTATGCTTAATCTGCAACTTTATGACAATTCCTTTGCGACAAAAGTATTAATCTAGCATGTCCGGTACACTGTGAGCGCCTTTTACTGTATATGGCTACGAAGAATGCAATATTGCGAAAGTACAAATCGCTACCCATGGCGGAGTGTCTAAATCGAGCCAAGCGCCTTATGTTATGTGTCGCAAAAATGCTGGGTGCAGGAGGATACATCTGTAGCTGTAAGGAGTAAAACACCTCAAATTAAAAGTAAAAGGACAAGACTTTCTCTCCAGCGCTGCCAGAGTGGCAAAAAAAAAAAAAAAAAATAGATGGGAGGTGTGCTGTGACCTAAATCTGGGGAGGATCGGCCCATGATATTTTTAGATGTTTATTTGTATGACCAGTGGCTGTGTGGCTATTTTACTCCAGAAACTTCTCTACTATGGAAAATAGAAAATTGTTTGCCTGTACTGGAACTTCCAGCTGCTTTTTTCTTCCTCTGCTGACCCATGCTCGTACCCTGACTACTGGTAGTAAAGATACTGTCTCTAACAGTGCTTGAAGTGGGGCGGTATAGGGTGGTGTGACATACTGTATCGCCACTTCCCGTCGACACTTAATTTCTGCCACAGTAGAGACTGTACCTGCACTGAGATAGCTACAGCATTGTGTGAAGATGTGTCCCTCTCGGTGATGCTGGGTTGGAGCCAGAAGTATTGGGTCCCGGCTGCACTGCAGTTTAAAGTTGGCACCAGCTAACCAGTTGCCAATCAAAAGAAGGGGTGGCTTTTTAAATCTGGCACGAGCCAATAATGTCTCATAGACTGCTTCTTATTGACTGAAGATTTGGGATTGGCTCATCAGCCCCAGATTCAAAAAGCGTCCCTTTCTTTTGATTGGCAGCCAGTTCACAAGCCGTGATTGGCTGGCAGCCGGTGCCAACATTAAACTGCGGTGCAGCTAGGACAGTATACATTTTATTATGATAACAAGTCACCTAACTGGCCACACAGTCGGCCATAAATCATGAGTATTAAAATTGTATTTCTAGTTTTCGGACAAAAATTCAGCAATTTTCTACTTTTATGTATTTTGTGAGACAGTTGGTCAGACAATGTAGGGGGTGTACACACCCACATGGCACTGACCACACCCACACAGCACTGACCACACCCACACAGCACTCCCCTTCTCAGTATAGGCCTGTAAAACATTTTCAGCCCCAGGCCCATGTGGCCCTTCATTCGGCCCTGAGCAATACCAGTCACCCATTCAGTGCTGACAACACAGAGAAATTTCAATGAATTCACTCACAGCATCGGTCACATAATATTATATGAAAGTCTTGAAAATCTTCCATTAAATAAATGCAAAGGTATAATAAACAATATATAGGGTTTAGCATTTTTCCCCACAATCATTTCTTTAATCATATATGCAAATAATAATAATAATAATAATAATAATAATAATAATATAACCACACATTTAATAAACATATTCAAAGATCAAGTTCAGCAAATATTGTCCACAACGGCAAGTACACAGGGTGAAAATTCACTTAGAGATGGTATTTGGAAATTGTAAAAGTAAAGAAATATATATTAATATGAATGTGGATGTTGCAAAATGATGTAATTATATTTACAGTTCATATTCTTTATTTGTGTAGGAAAAGGCACGTTTTCTTGGTGAAGACTATCACAAGGAAGGGCCACAAGGCAATGATATCCGCAAGACCAATGTGGCCCAGATAAGGATGGCCTACAGATATGAGACCTGGTGCTATGAGCTCAATCTCATCCTCCAAGCTTTAATAGCTGCAGAATAAAGAAATCTACAGGCCTGTGATAACTCTATAGTAACCTGCTGAAGATCCTTCCAGCAAGCTCTGAGAAATATGAACAGTTGTCTAACGTAATTTATAATATATATAATCTGTATCCTAGGGCTGAAACGTCACATCAAATGGTACAAAGGAAATTTGCTGGTCTTAATATTTTATTGAACATTAAATACAACCACAACCTCTTAGTAGAAATGCCTTGTTATATTCTAATGGGCCTGGTATGTTAGATGGACAGGTACATGTATCAGGTCAACATGAGAATGTTGACATTTCGTAATTTCAACATGCAGTGTGTCGACATGCCTGGCTTGTCGACGGTGACATTATTTATCAACATATATAATGTCTACACATGATAGCATGTTGCCATAATGTCTCTTGTGGCCCAGTGGTCACTTACCTGGACCCAATGGCTGCAGTGACACCAGCATGGCTTCCAGGTTCCAGCAGTCATGTATCAATCACTTCTGGCCCAGGCCTCTGAGGGAGCGGCAGTTTTGGGGATTATTTTAACCCTAACCTTTTGTCCTAACCCTCCCCCTTGTGCCTAAACCCACCCTCAGCCTGCCCCTAACCCTCCACCTTGTGCCTTACCTCACCCCTTAGGCAACCCCTAACCTCCCCATGTGCCTGACCCTAATCCTCCCTCCTAAACCTAACCATTGGCATTCTGAGACTGTCGACTGTCGTCGACATATCACTTAGGAACATTTCAGGTGTTGATATTGTGAACATTTCGACATTCTAAGGATGCTGACATAGTGTCTGTCAACATTGTGGTGTCGACATTCTTTATGCCGACATGGTAACTGTCAGCAATGTGACTCAATCGCTTTTCTATTCTATTTTCTCTAACACTATTTTCATCCATTTCTAAATCATTACATAATCATTAGTTTAATCATTTAGGTATACATGTGTCATGTGATAATCTGTTTTTAAGCTTCAATTTACAAATCAGAACTGATTCAGAGTTGCACACTATTTCATTTTGTGGACGGATTTTGAGATGTTCAGCATTGCGCATACTCCGGAGCTGAGTGGTACACACACGTACATACAGCTCAGTGGTGACTGTACTTATGGTTAGAACTTGGCAGTGTGTATCTGGATGTTATATAGAGATCTGGCTAACTTCACATGTATCTATAGGACCAGGTACAGAGCTGATAATGATGATGGATAGTATAACGAGGGAATGGATAGGGGCAGTGCAGTCATATAGATATGTACAACTCAGCATACAGGCAAATATACACATTTGGGGGTCTATTCCTGAAGCAGTGAAAAGAGTAGAGAAGTGAGGTGCTACGTACAATTGTAGAGTATGCAAATTATAAATGTTACATCAATGCTGATTGGTTGCCATGGGAAACTTCTCCACCAGCTCACTTCTCCACACTTCTCATGCTTCATGAATAGACCCCTTAGTTCCATGCATGCAGTGGAAGTGTAACTGCATCCGGCTTACGTGCAACTCTAATTATTGGTATGTACAACTTAAGTCTCCTCACAGAATAAGTCAGGGCATCCTGCTTTTGTTGTTCTTTTATTGGTGCAGTTTTCATGTTTAGTTTGTTAAAAAGTAATGTTATGATCTCATTGCACTATACAGTTCAAGTCCTCAGCAATAAATTGAATACATCATATGTAAAGTCTCCGGCAGCCTTCCTTTCTCATACAGGACCTCCCATTTCCTTCCATATGACTGCACCCAACAACTATAAATGGAATTTGGTACAGTAAAATAGGATGCAGGGTCACGAAACAGACATTAAAACTGACACTGAATTTAAGCAATAACAAAGAGCATTTAACGGTCACTTTTATGAATTATGAAAGAGGAACACAAGTGAATAATAACTTTCTCTTGACAGCTTTGTCGCTATTGTAATCTAACCCACCATCATGAGTGAGTGTCTAGACCAGAGGTTCTCAAACTCGGTCCTCAGGACCCCACACAGTGCATGTTTTGCAGGTAACCCAGCAGATGCACAGGTGTATTAATTACTCACTGACACATTTTAAAAGGTCCACAGGTGGAGATAATTATTTATTTTGCGATTCTGTGAGACCTGCAAAACATGTACTGTGTGGGGTCCTGAGGACCAAGTTTGAGAACCACTGATCTAGACTAAGATAGTTGTTGTGCAATTAGGGCATTATGCATTTGATGCAGGTGGCAGCTGTTTCTTGAGGCTCAGTCAAATCTGTAGAGATCATGTCTTCTTCCTCTGTTCTGCAGTTTCTAAGTTCACACACATCCAACTATATAAAAAAATAATAGCTGATAAAGTAAAAAAAAAAAAAAAAAAAACCAATAATTCTGAAACACCTGTCAAATGTAGCATGGAACCCTAGTAAAAACACCCTGATATCTGGCTCTTCATATACAGGACTCCACACACTTCGTACGTCTGCTGTACGGAGGGACCCTTTATCCACCTTTAGGATGGCGTTATTTTTGCAAGGTTCCCTCCAGTATGTTTTTTAAACAGGTGAAATTTACCATTTCAAGTATGACTTACTAAAAAAACAAAACAAAACCTAATTTAAGGGTTTGAAGGAGAATTAAGCAATTTCCCCACCAATAGCCTATTCATACATATTCATACATTTCAGTGATACTGTGAGAAAGAGCATTGTACAAAAGTATTATTATTATTATTATTATTATTCAACAGGTGTGAACACAACCATTTTCGCATTACTTTACTAAAAACATTTATGATAAATATGCCCCTTAGTATTGGGAAGAGTAGACTTAATTTCAGTGTAAAAATAAAGCTACTCAGTAGCTCCATGTGTCTGACTGCAATGTAGAAGGTTGTGAGTTCAAGCCCCAGGTATGGCATGCTGAGAAGTGTGTTTTACATAAAGAGTGATGTAACTAAATGACAAGGTGCTCACAAATCACACTATTACTAGTAGCATGCATGAAAATTGTATGACTATTGTATAGGAGGTATTGTTGATGTTCAAATCCCCTGCTTGAATAGTTTTAAAAGTATGTGTAAGTGAGAATATATATAAAAATATTTTGTCTTTACATGTATCTAGCAGCAGTCTAACATCAACGAAACAGTTAAGCTTTGTTTCATAAACAGGACGAAGTATCAAATAGAACTTTAGATCATGTTTCATAATATTTTATGAACATATAAGCAGCAATTGCTATCCTAGATTCTACAAATTCAATAACACATTTACACTGTATTATAATGAATTAAAGCAATAGTGGTCCGCATATTGCACCCATAGTAATCAGGTTTAGCTGCATAAATGGTTAGGCCACCTCACTTCTCTAGGGGTAGCGAGCTGAAATGATGATACTACACCGGTCAAAAGAAATAGACTGGGTGTGAAAGGGAGTGAAAAGAATTGCATACCGCCCTATGAGTTTACCCACCTCATGATTATAACTGTAACTTTATCAGATAGTAACAGTTATGAATGCTTAATTCAAGGCGCTTCATTACCTTGCTTTTTCGAAATTTGTTCTAAATTCAGAATTCCACTCAAAAATGTATTTTATTTTATTTAAATTAGCTATGTGCATAGTAAAGTTAAAATGTGTATATGTCACTGATCTCTAGCCAAAGTGGATTCGTTATGTCTAAGAAAGGCCTCCACTGATAGATTCATTTCCCCTCTGTATGCCAAGCTGACAACTGACAGCTTCAAATCTAAATTCTTGTAGCAGTCATGAACTTACATGGGAGGCTGAATTGGGTTGATATGAGAGAGAAGGCAGCATCCAGTTCGATCGGTGTTAGGATAACAGAGAATATATACAAACTACTTTATAGGTTCCAACAAGGCTTGCTCTGATAAACCCAGAGTCCTCTGATCAATCTTGTTGAAGCTGCCCATGAGCTCATTCTTTCACATCTGGTGGAGTTGCTTTTGGGTTTCTGGCATAATGCTAAAAACAAATATTCTTAATTCTACCAGTGTCCCTATAACACCCACGTTCTCTTCTGCCCCTCAGAAAGCCTTCAACCGCTCCTCATCAAAATGGGTAAGGTATATAATTTCTGCCAGCTATCGACAGAATGGAGGAAACCTAAACTACTTTCAATACAATATATAATTAATAGAGCTTAACATAGTCATTGTATGAAGTATATGAATAGAATATGTAAGAATTCTCCTAGATGCATTAACAAAATCTGTGGTGTGCCATGCCACCTTCCTTTTCCCCAATATACTGAAAATGGATCAATGGAAACCATTATCCACAACAGTATATTTGCCCTTCTGTGTAAATCTTTTTGCATACATTTTTTTAGATATTTATTTCCAGGGATACTTTGCTACAGAGCTGGTGCAGAGCACATCATGAACTGTACAGTCTCACCTGATCTTGGTACATAACTAGTGGTGGAATTACCACTGCAGCTAACAATGCTGCTGCTATGGGACCAGGTGGTGAGAGGGCCTCGTGATAATGGTCCGTCTGCACAGTACTGTATATTATCAGCACTTCCCACATTATATGATTTCCTGCTGACAAAAAAGCCAAAGGAGTAAGAATGCTTTGATAGTTTCATGCAAGTGACAGATGTAAGCTTTAGCAGGGAAAACATCCGTATGGCACTAAAGAGAGATGAAGCAAGCAGACAAGGGGAAAGATTGGATGACAGAAGAGACAAGTAAAGCAGACAATGCAGAAGGAACACAGTAAAAGCCAAATCACTCACAATGCGTTCCACTCAGATCCCAACAAATGGATGAGATGTGAGCAGAAGAACAAATGATAAGGTGCAAAAATTGTAGAAATGTGCCTGAACCCTTGTATTTTAGTTTTGCCAAAACCACCCTCAGTGTTTTGATTTTGTTTTTCAGTTCTGACAAAACAACCCTCAAGTGTTTTGGTTCAGATTTGGTTTTGGATTTCTTGAAAATTGGGAAAAACTGCTAAAATCATGTAATTTGGACATATGTTTGTTCCTACAGTATTATTAACATCAATAAGATTCATTTCCAGTCAATTTTGACCACACTATTTTATGTGAAATGGCACCTGAAATCACGAGGTAGTGACTTACTGTACAAGCAACCCAAAACCCAAGATTTGGCTCTTACATCTGAGTTCTGACATAAGAGTAGCTCTGAATCAAGACTTAGTTTGACTTGGATACCCTAAAAGGATCCAAGCTGGGATTCTGTATGACTCAGATTACCTAAATTCTGATGAGTTAGGTCTTCTAAAAAACCAAACTGCACATCTCCAAAACATTTACATTGCAGCTTGCGATTGGTTACATGACACCCTCACCATTTTAAAACAGTGAACAGTAATGCTTTCCCATTTCTGGATCAGGGCAAGGAGCATATTACACATTTTCTTTGAGTAGGTGGTAGTAAAGATTTCAGGTAAAAGAGATTATTCCAAATAATTGTCAGTTTCCAATAGAGCTCTGTATAAAATTAACATTTTCTACTCCATTACAACATACCCCTCAAAATTATCCAGATGTACATCGGAACACACACAAAAAGTATGTGGGTGTGTGCTGCCTCCCTAGTGACATGTCATATGCTTTCCAAGTAGTAGGCCACCCAAACCCATCTGTTCCAAAAACACTTAGAAATTGTCCGTTTTTTAAAAAAAAAAGTAATTAAGTTTACAACATATTTTTAAAAAGATAATTAAAATTTTATTGAAAAACTATATTATATATATATATATATATATATATATATATATATATATATATATATATATATAAAAACAAGCCAGCAGGGCGGCACTCACGGAGACTGGATACAATGAACAAACTGACAGCTGAAGCTGGTGTATAGTCAACGTTTCAGAATTTTACTTCTTTTTTCAAGACAACCAGACACAGATCACAGACAAACATATATACCTTACCCAAACCTCGTGCTGGCTGTGCGCTCCCGCACCCGTCGTGGACCGATGACGTCATTGGCTCCCGTCAGCGCCTACGGACCGGCATCACTTGGGGGCGGGGGCCGCAACGTGCAGACTATCACCATGGTGATGACTAAACAAAAACAAAAAACAAAAGTGCCTGACACCTCTGTGAGAGAAATCATTATGTATGACCCTATGTTGAAAAGCATATATATTTGATGGTGGCAAGACTATGTTGGCATTCCTTAAAGTGCCTAGCCACCGGTTGTTCAGACCCTTTGTCCTCCAATGCTGCTCGTATTGCAGAGCGGTGCAGGGCTATTCTCTCCTTAAATTGCCTGGTTGTTTTGCCCACGTAGAATTTTCCACACGGGCATTGGATGTAATATACAACATAACGACTTGTGCAGGTCAACGGGAACTTAATCTTAAATATTTTCCCAGATCGTGGATGTCTAAAGGTATCACCGACTTCCAGTGCACTGCAGGTGGTGCATCCCAAGCACCTAAAATTACCAGGTTTACGAGAGAGAAAATGTGTAGGTTTATCTGGGGTAAAGAGAGTAATGTCATTATGTACCACTATGTCTTTTAAATTCCTACCACGTCTGTAGGAGCGAAGAATGGACTGCTTTCTCATCATAGGTAAGGCCTTATCTTCAGAAATAATCGGCCAAATTTTGCCACCATCAAATATAAGATGATTGATTGGATACCCCCCAACATTAGGGGTGGCAATCGAGGACGCCAGTTGTTGCAGCGAGAGTCCAGATGGATCCATTGCCTCCAGACTGTCCGACCATATGGTCTTAATGAAATTTTGTCTTTTTCTAGCTTTTTAGGATAATCTTATTATGTCATTATAGTATTGATTAACATTAGTCTAGAGTATATTTGCATATGGTATTTTGCAGATCGCAGCATGTATAGTATTACATTATGCATCAGTATTAATTATTATAGATTAGATTTATGGTAGCGTTCTGTTATTACTGCATCTAATACATCTGACTTTAGTATATCATAGCTGTTTGTGTGAATTGTCTACAGCGTGTTACATGCTTTTCAACATAGGGTCATACGTAATGATTTCTCTCACAGAGGTGTCAGGCACTTTTGTTTTTTGTTTTTGTTTAGTCATCACCATGGTGATAGTCTGCACGTTGCGGCCCCCGCCCCCAAGTGATGCCGGTCCGTAGGCGCTGACGGGAGCCAATGACGTCATCGGTCCACGACGGGTGCGGGAGCGCACAGCCAGCACGAGGTTTGGGTAAGGTATATATGTTTGTCTGTGATCTGTGTCTGGTTGTCTTGAAAAAAGAAGTAAAATTCTGAAACGTTGACTATACACCAGCTTCAGCTGTCAGTTTGTTCATTGTATCCAGTCTCCGTGAGTGCCGTCCTGCTGGCTTGTTTTGCATATACAGTGTTTCTGGGCCGGGCACCGGAGCATGCTGTGATGTACAGTTAAGTGGAGTGCCGAACATCTTTGGTCTTTATATATATATATATATATATATATATGACTAGGAGGTGTCTCATACCCCCTCCCCCATCATGTCCATGTGTCCTCATTTACCTTACACCACCGGTGTCAATAAATTCCCCATCAGCAACAGATCCCCAGTAGCATTACCCCCAACCCACCTAATGGTGATAGATCCCCAGTAGCATTACCCCCCCACCCACCTAATGGTGATAGATCTCCAGTGGTATAACCCCACCCTCGCCCCCTCCACTTACCAGATTCCATATGCCCCATGTATTAGTAACCACCTCCCTCAACATGCATTAGGTTGACATGGTCTATAGGTCGACATGGTCACTAGGTCGATATGGAAGAAGGTCAACATGAGTTTTTCAATTTTTTTTTATTTTTTGAACTTTTTCATACTTTACGATCCACGTGGACTACGATTGGAAATAGTAACCTTTGCAGAGCGCAGCGAGGCACCTTGCCCGAAGCATGGCGAGCTAAGCGAGGGGACACAGTGCACTAACTGGTGTTTCCGGTCACATTACGAAGAAAACAACACCAACATTTTTTTTTAAAACTCATGTTATCCGTTTTTTATATCGACCTTGTTCATGTCGAGCTAATGACCATGTTGACCTATTTCAGGTGTTGACCTAGTCACTGTCGACCGATAGTGGTCAACCTAAAGACTGTCGACGTAAGTGTGGTCGTCCCTATGAGTATATTCTCTTTTCTCACAGTGAGATAAGCTAGTGGTTACAATTTCAACAAAATTATGTAATAAACATATGTTAAATGGTTACTGTATTAGTAACAAAATGTTTCAATTGTGTGTTCAGTTTGATCGTGTGGTCAGAAATGATACATGAGTTTCTTCTTTAGACACAGTGGTGTAGTCTCTTATCATCCACAGGATGTTATGGTGAATTTCACCCTCACTTAATAACACAACATCTAGAGAAATATAATTCTGTATCAACTGATATTAATTATATTTATATATTTATATTTATAAATCAGCTGTAATTGTCCCAATGAATCTATGTTAGGATTTAATATAATCTTATTTATGACAGGCTCATGTATATTAGTGTCATCCAATGTGTATATTAATAGAAACCAGGTTTGATGATCAATAGGTTATAAATTATGACATTCAGACTGAATAGCTTGCCGAGTCATATGCATTATACATAGATATATATCAGTTCAATATTATTGTTTTGTATATGAACATTACATTATTGGTAATAAGGATTAGATATCTCTTCTTCTGCTGGTCTCCCTTTATTGAGAGTACCCTAATGTGAGATTTTACTAAAGAGTGATATTTCTCCATAAATAGGTCACCTTATATTATCTCACATTCGTATTCATTAAACCCAATCGCTTGATGGCCATATAGTGTAGAGTTTTGTAAATTAATAGTGCACAATGTTTGTTTACAGTATGTGACCTGGCTCCGTATAAAAGTCATAATAGAACTAGATCTCCCACACTGTTCCTGTTTCTTCTAAACCCACTAGCATATACTAATGATATTGGCAGGGACGGTGCTAGGGTGTTTAGCACCCTCCTGCAAACTATAAAATTGCGCCCTCCCTCCGTTAACTTAGAAAAGGACAGTGTCCGTCACAAAAGAGGGGTGTGGTCTCACAAGGAAGGGGTGTGGACACACAATAGCACCTCACAATAGTTCCTCCAATTCAAATTACTCCACACTGTAGCACAATCTTATTCACATTATACTGCCCGTAGCCCCCATGATTCATATGACACAACATAGGGGGGTATTCAAGTCGGTCCGTTTTTTTCACCTAGGTGAAAAAACAGAACTTGTCATTATTGTTAAGGCGAATGTGTATTCACCCTATTCAATAGCAGAGCCGTTTTTTCACCTAGGCGAAAAATAACATGTGGATCGGCGAATCCACATGTTTTCTCACCTGCGCCGGTGAAAAGGCAGGCTGTTTTCAATGATTTTGAGGCATTTTTCACCAATGCCTTTTCCCACAAAAAAAGATGAAAAGGCATTGGTGAAAATGCCATAAAAATGGGCGAAAACGGCCCGCAATTGAATAGGCAGGGGGGAAAATTCAACAGCTCAGAGATTACACTGACAGGGAGTTAGAGGGAAGGTGAGGGCAGGGGCACTGACAGGGAGTTAGAGGGAGAGTGAGGGCATGGGCGCAGATGTGGTGTTAAAGGGAGGTTGAAGGCAGGGGCACTGAGGGGAGGGAGTTAAAGGAAGGGTGAGGGCACCCTGAGGGGGGAGCTACAGAGAGGATGAGGGTAAAAGCACTGAGGGGGGAGTTACAGGGAGGGTGAGGGCAGGGGCGCTGAGGGGGGGAGTTACAGGGATGGCGAGGGTAGGGATGCTGAGGGGGGAGTTACAGGGAGGGTGTGGGTAGGCACGCTGAGGGGGGAGTTAGAGGGAGGGTGAGGGCACCTTGGGGGGTATGTACAGGGACGGTAAGGGTAGGTTCACTGAGGGGGAGTTACAGGGAGGGTGAAGGAAGTGACGCTGAGGGGGGAGTTAGAGGGAGGGTGAGGGCATCCTGGGGGGATGCTACAGGGACGGTAAGGGTAGGGGCACTGGGCAAGGCGTTACAGGGAGGATGATGGCACTCTGGGGGGGTAGTTACAGGGAGGGTGAGTGTAGGGGCACTGAGGGGGGAGTTACAGGGAGGGTGAGGGCACCCCGGGGGGAAGTTACAGGGATGGTAAGGGTAAGGAGCACTGAGGGAAGAGTTACAATGAGGGCAGGGGCCTAAAAAAATAGCTTTATTAGAAAAAATGCTCTATAATGCAGACTATAAGCTATGGAGAGCCCCCACCCCCCATGACTGTCACTTACCAGTTATTTGCAGTATATGCAGTGCCTCCTCTCTTCTTCAGGAAGAGGCAGCAGCCTGTCACAAGTTGGCTTCTATTGCTGAGAATGCGCTGCTGCGGCTATCCATTCGATTAAAAGCAGCCCACTGGAGAGGCGGAGCTCTGGAGAAGAGGACTCGGAGCTGCGGCACATGTTATTTACATGTCTGCGCTGTGGGCACCGGCTCTTCATGTTGCTAGTTACTTGCGCCGCTGCTTCCTGTGATAAGTGTGACAGGCTCTGGCAGAAGCGACACTGATAGTCGGCAGCAACAGGCATTGCAGTGCGGCACCGTTAGTAAAGAGGCAGGGAGGGGGGAGCCGGTCTTCATGCTGCCGGCGCCACTGCTGCCTGTCAGAGTGATAGGTGCTGGCAGCTGGCAGCAACAGAGCACATCAGTAAGGTCACAGAGCGGGGAGAGCGACTCTCCGACCCAGAGTCTCCCTGCTTTGCAGGATCTTCTGAGCGGGTAGCGCCGGGCCTGGATATTGGTTTAACTGTAAATACATCAATAGATGATAGATAAACAAACAACATAGTGTTAGTGGCACACAGCAATGCCGCCGATGCACATTTCGCTTTGAACCAAAGCTTTCTCTGGGCTTATAGTGCAACTGATCATATCCAGCTAGCTAATGTGCGCAAGCTTCCATCTTTTATGGTGCTCTGGATGTAAAAAAAAAGTTCTTGATATGGTACTTTCTGATAGGCTCTAATTCTCTTTATTTTGATTTAACAGTGTCAGACCATGCTGATGGATTTAAGTTTTTTTTTCCCACCATTTACAATAGTTTTGCTTTAATCATGGATCCATTGGTAACAAGAATCATCAAAATGTTGATGTTGTGGGTCTAAAATTTAGTTCCCAGGAATATAAAATATCCCCCTTGGAAAGTTTCTGTGCCAGTAGAGTTTCATCTAAGAGACTATTATCTCCATTTATTTTTATTATTATTATTATTATTATTATTTCCCATGACCTATTATTATTGATCGCATGACCTTCAGTAGGAGGAGGACATTGAACAACCTTCTTCTACTGAGGACGGACTCTAGATACAAACTCGAGATAACCTATCAACTACATCTATTAGTGTCAGGATAAGTGAAAATGCCCCTAAAATATATTATCATATATTATATTATCATTGGTGCCTAAACAATTACTGTGATATTTTCCTCTTACATCTTCTATCTTTTGGAGGTTTTGTCAAACATCTGGTGGCACTGTCCAAACTGCTTCCATTATGGATTGAGGTACAGATATATCATCTTATTTTCTTTTTTGTTATAGGTGTGACAATGCCAAATTCCCTGTGATATTTTTCTTATTTTGCTTTCCTATATTCCCAAGTATACCAAGAAGCTCATAATACACATTTTGAGTGATTCCAAGTGCCAAAAATAGCTTTATACTTGGAGAACTTGGTCTCTTCCTCCTTACTCTGGATTATAGATAGATTACCACAGGTCTATTATTTAGAATACATGACTGGTATTATTTCTACCACTCCAAATCAGTTTTCTTGGACTCTATGGACTGACCACTATGGGGCTCCCCCCTCTCTAATACTGAACATGCACTACTCTTTTTTATTGACTTTATTGTTTGTGTGACACATCACCAACTCCCTATTGTCTTTCTTATCACCCATCCTGATCCCTTACTTTTCCTCACTTAAACCCTTGCCTTCTCCCCCTTTATTTATTTGTATTTCTTCATGTCTCCAGTCTCCAGTAGAACATTTAAGTGACCAATATTGCTCCATTCTCTAGGTTATTTTGTCTCCTCTATGTTTCTATCATATTTTATGTATCTTTTTGTGGACCTGTAATTACATTTGTTCTTTCTTGTTTGTGTACTCTGCCCTCTTTTAATCTTAAAATCCTTAATAAGAAGAAAAATAAAAAAAATTGATTGAGAAACATTTTTCACCCTCTGACACATTATTATTTGCCAGAATAAATTGCAAACTTCTCAGAGAACTTTTAAAAATAACAACACCTGTGGATTTTGTACTATGCTCTTGCTAAAAAAAAAAAAAAAGCAAAACCATGAAAAGCACACATCTCTCCCGGCGCTCAGCACAGCGCGATCTGTGCTGAGCGTGCGGGGGGAGACGGTGGGGGGGCGCTCACTTCACCCAGCGGGTGAAGTGAGCGACCCGCTAGATTGGCCTGCATGCAGGCCAATCTAGCAGCAGCGATAGCGATGCGCGGGGCTGCGCATCGCTATCGCTGTAAGGGGTACTCACGGAGTGATCGCTGCTTAAAATCTAAGCAATCTAGTCAGATTGCTTAGATTATCGCTCCGTGTGTACCCCCAAGACTAGGTATGAGAATCCCAGGTTCTGAAATCAAACTGTAGTTCTTGATACTAGGAGGATTATTGTCATGTTGTAGGGACAATGGTTTTGCAGTCTTTCACACTACAGTGATTATTTTAAACTATACATTATGCTTTCTCTTATTGTTTTTGCTATTAATGTTAAGAACAAGTCTTCTCTTGTACATAAATCATGAGTGTAATTGGAGGATCTGTCATAAGATTTGAAGTTAGGTGTGTTCATCTTTTCTCATGGCCACATCCCATTTATTAAACATTTATTAAACATACATCTCATTTGCCTTTGCCTCTTTCAGGTCACCAGTTGCTTATATTTAACTCAAGACTGTAAGATGTGCTTAGACATGTTTCTTGTGACTAAACCTTTCACACCCACCTAGACCTTTTCCATATGACACTTTGGTATGGAGTCACTGCCAGGTGATTATCGGCTGCTATCACCTGTTGCCCATCACAACTGATGTGACTATATATATATATATATATATATATATATACACACACACACACACACACACACACACACACACACACACACACACACACACACACACACACTATTCCACTGCACTCACCTATTCCTAGATTTGGGGTGCAACATGGTTTGTGACCACATTGTTTAAACAGAAATCATAGGGGCTCTGCACTCACTATATTAACTAACAATGATAAAAAGTGGAGTTTTCATGTATTGATCAATATATTTAAGCCTGCAGCCCCCAACAAGGGACACCATCATGCTGCAGGTCCTACTCTTTTGTTCAAAATAATTATCTGCTCCTGGACTTCCCTCTTAATTTATAATTGCCATCACCTGTGCTGAAACACCTTTCTTATCCATTAATCTGTTCAAAATAGGTGCTGGCAATGATACATTAGGAGGAAAGTCCAGAAGCAGAGCATTGTGTCCCTCCTGGAGAGGGTCATGTTGGGAGGTATTCATTGATCAATACATGAACTAAAACTCCACTGTTTCTCATTGTTAGTTAATATAGCAAGTGCAGAGCCCCTGTGATTTCTCTCTCTCTCTCTCTCTCTCTCTCTCTCTCTCTCTCCCTCTCTGATTTCTATTCAAACAACGTGGCCACAAACCATGTTTCACCCCAAATATAGAATATGTGAGTGCCGTGGAATTTTCTCATGCACCCTGTTTTTAACTTAATTATAGCTTGTGTCAGCTGTTCTCCAAGGTGCTTTACAACAGGTGTGTTGGTAACTGTCTTACCTATTTAAGAAAAGTTACTGTGAGCTTTAGACCAGAGAGCATACCCAAAGTTTAAAACTAATGTGATAGCTATTTTCCTGATAATTATTTTGAGCAACAGAGTAGGACCCGCAGTATAGTGGGATCCCTTGCCAGGGGCTGCAGGCTCAAATGCATTTGATCAATACATGAACTAAAACTCCACTGTGTATCATTGTTAGTTAATATAGTGAGTACAGAGCCCCTGTAATTCTCTCTCTTTATATATATATATATATATATATATATATATACACACACACACGCATACACACAGAATATATTCATACATATATGCAGTATATATATGCAGAATCTATATATATATATATATATACTCACACATATACAGGATAGATAAATATATAGATAGATAGTGACAATGCTAAATTCCTTTGTCGTATAAACAACCCTTATGAAGCTAAGAACACTGTACGCTGTTTACTTAAGAAATACCGTAATGATACGCTATTTGCGTAACGATCGCTCAGCCGTAGGCGAGACGCTCAAGCGTCACGTTCGCTCACGGCCCAGCGATCACAGGACACGTTATTGGTTATGTCTAGGGGAAAGATTCGCTGTAACGTAGCGTACGCTCGAGACCACGAGGAGGTCACCAGCGGTGCAGACGCTCACAGCACAATACCTTTATATTTAAACCTTTTAACAATGTAATGCGCTATATACCTTAATGTGAATACAGGGTGTAAATGCAACTTTGTGTAGCCTGACTACCTACAAAGCTGTTTGAGCGTCACCGACGCTCAAGTGAACACTTAACACTATAGTAAATACACAGATACTGTTTTAGGGTTCCAAAGCCTATTATCTGTATTATATCTAGTATACTTGTAAAAGAGTAACACAGTACAAATGATACACTACAATATAACAAAGCCTTCCTAACCAAACACCTAACTAAGGGATAAACTACAATACTATCCTGGCCTAACACAATACAATACAATACTATAAAGTATAGTCTAGGGGAGTTACGAGAGAAAAGAGAAAATAGAGAGAGAGAAATAGACACAGAGGGAGAGAGAGGAATTGGCTCACAGAAAGACAATGATTACGGAGAGAACTTACGCACAAAGGGTATGATCGCCTGCGCCTCGATATCCAGCTCCCGATTATCAGCAGATAACCGTTGATGAGAGAGTGAGAGCTGGATGTGGTCGGGTTGCCTATTTATGCCCCACACACAATGCAATCTCCTGGTCCTACAATCCTTCAGTTTATTGGACACAGGAATTCGGCCCTGTACTGTAACCAAAGGTCATAGGTTGATTCATACAGGTGGGCTGTGCTGAGTTTAAACGGCTCAGGTGGGTGGGAAACTGGGTTTCCCGCCGCATACCTGAGTATGGGTAAATAATAGAAATGGACATAAACTTCTTATGTTCATAACTATTCGCACGAGCGATTAATACGCTCCAAACCAACACCGGAATATTGCTAATTAAATACTCTTCCGATGGGTATCAAACACTGCTGTATGACTCCTGTTAGACCCTTCGTGCAATACAAAGAGGGATTCCTCCGCTCAGGGACATTCTATCTAAACCAAACTTACAGAAACTATTGAGGGGAACATGATCTATAAACGACATTAATTGTGAACCTTTGTAACGAATGAGTCGCACGCTACGATCACATAAACTCTACCGTAAATGCGCATACTGCGCGTGCGAGTGCACGCTATTGCGGGTATGCGCTTCCACGGGAGAGCGTACGCATGCGCAGCACGGACCAGTGTGCGGTGCAAATATGGCAGTGTGCATTGAGACATTTTTCTGACTTCGACAGTCCACCCTTTGGCAGTCAATAATAACTGCCACAAAATATTTAAGGAGAAAAATGTAAGTCAGGGGTTAATTGATTTCCATGGTGGGGAAAGGAGGAAGAATGGAGTAGGTGTGAAGAGAGTATGACCTAGTGAGAAAGCAGGAGCATGTGTGTATGAGTCCATGTTTGGGGGGGGTCATGTATCATCGTGCCGTACGTGTGGTAAATCAAGCTTCGAGGTATTGCGAAGTATACATTTGAATTCCTTCTTATCCTGTGGTACAGGTCTGTGGATGGGCTGTCAAACTCTACCGAGCTCATTTCGGCTGTGGTTGTAACACAATGGGGATGCACATTTTAGTTGATGATACATGAATTGGGGGGGTATGTGGTTGCTGCTATCTGTGCCTGTATTCCCTATCGACTATGTGTGTTATTACCTGAGGGTTGCAGAGATGAAGATAAAGAACACTTACGAAAAATGCAATGATATTCTATGTCAGGTTAATGTACGTTCGTCGATTGAGGTCTTGATTGGTGTCGTTTGATTGCAGTCTTCTTCTTTGTGCTTTTGCTCATAAATCGTGAGTAAAGCAAACAACGTCCATGGATTTACAAAAAATGTTGGGCTAGCGTGATTTTAAAGTTCCTAGGGAAACTGGGGTACCCATGGCATTGTCCATCAAATCTTGTATATCAGGTTGTCTGCTCTTCTTCTTTCCATCTTTCCGTTGTCGGCCCCTTGGCTCATCAGGTCCTTCGTCTACGTGGGTCTTTGTACCTCGGAGGAAAACATAGAAATGGGTGAAAGACGGACCGTATACTCATTACATCATTACGTCATGGTTTCTAGCATTGGGTCATAAATCAAATCCAGGTTAATTACAGTTTCCTCACTCCTCAAGCTCATCACTTTCGTACTTTGTTTACACCTCATCAAAGCCTGCCCGCATCTAAATATCAATCCAATAGATATAACGACACCTAAGATACACAGGAGAAACTTTCCAACATCCATTATGATTCCTTGAGCCCATTCTCCCAAACCGGAGAACCAATTTCGCGGGTTCAACCATGACACCCAACCAGTCAGCTCATTACCTACAGCAGCAAGGGTGAGATTGTGTTTCCGACGAAATTCCCACTTTAATTGCAGAATATCATCCATTTTTTGGTCTATGACCTCTACCGGATCCTCGGTACTATTTGTGATGTACGTGCAACACTTTATGCCGTACTGTGTTGCCAATGTAACACAATATCCGCCTGTTACTGCTGTAAGGTAATTAAGAACCATCCTATGCTGAACTAGTTCTGTTTTGTAAGCTTGAAGTTCTCTTCCAGTGTATCTAAACGTGTCATCATACATTTCAGTGATATTATCTAACAAATTGGCGAGTGCGGAAATGTATTTATAATTCATCACTCCTCGAGCGGTACGAGTGAAATCTAACGCTACCAGAACCTGAATCCCGGTGGATTCATGGATAAGATCAGAGGCCGGATGCTCTAACCTTTCTGACAGTTGTCTTTTAACAAGGTGCTCGTAGTGAGTGTGAGTATAAGGAGCTTGGGCACCACGGTGTATGTCCTTCATTTTGTCATGTGTTACAGTCATCACTTCAGGCAATACTTTTCCAATATAACACAATCCTTCAGAGTTTGGGGCAAGCCACTTGTACGCCTTTCTCCCGCATATGAAATATGCATCATCGGGGAGAACATAAGGGACGGAGAAGGACATGACCATGTTACAAACCTTCCAGGTGAAATCTCCTGACCCTAATTCTTCCATCTGCCTAATGCACGTATCGGTCTGTACGATATGTGCACAGTATCCTGGTGATACCTCTCCAACTCTAGTAATCCTATTTCCTAAGGTATATCGATACCGAAAAGATTTTCCTCTACTGGCTATGTGGCGTACGAGCTCTGTATCTGTAGGCATTCTATCTGCTCTGTGTGAAAAGGTCATGGAAAGGTTGCTCCATGACACTTCCCAATTTCCCGGTTTTCTGGGATTGGAGATGTTAAAACATAAGAGGGACCTATCCACATGGTATTGGTGGAGCTTCAAACTAGGAGGGCTGGAGATGTTAAACCTCCGGTCCACCGGTCTCCCACCACTTAGCTCAAGTACTTCCCCTAACGTTAAAGGAAATGGTACTAGCCCTGATTTGCTGTGACCCTGAGGTACTTGAGAGCATACCCAACAATCTGTTTGGTTCAACACGTTACCCACTAGAGAGTGATAGTCACTCAATGGATGCCGGTCCATATGGATA
Source organism: Pseudophryne corroboree (assembly GCF_028390025.1). Lineage (NCBI taxonomy): Eukaryota > Metazoa > Chordata > Amphibia > Anura > Myobatrachidae > Pseudophryne > Pseudophryne corroboree. The sequence continues at coordinate 751,999,135 of NC_086445.1, read as the reverse complement.
TTAAAACTAGATTGGCATTGCTTTATGCATCCATCTTCAACCAGATTACCACAGAGCCTACAGATACAATTTTCCTCAGCTAACAATCCATCACAATTTCTTCTATCGGATCGTTTTCTGATACTCGCCTTTGCTTGTTGGATTGGTTGATCTTGGAAAACTACGCCTCCATCATCATAATCGGAACCCATTCCAGAACCTCTCTCGACCTCTATGGTACTCTCGCCGGAACAGACTGCTCTGGTCAACATCATGGTTAACATCAAAATCCGGATCACAGTCTCTTTGGGCAAGTCCATCTCTGAGGAGGAAATGGAGAAGAATGAGAAAGGGGAAAAAGAAATATCAAGGGAGAAGGGATGGGAAGTGGAGAAAAACAATAAAAGGGAGAAGGGAGTCGACAACTGCTTTCGATCTTCAAGGCTCAGGTGCCGCCTCAGTCCTCCTGGAACAGACACTCCAGTGATACAACCTCTACCGTCTGTTCCTTATCACGGGACTTCTCTGGGTCAGCAACCTTCTTGCAGTGGGATGAATGGACCCAAGTCTCTCTCTCAGCAACCTTCAATGCTGTGGTGCTAGTCAATAAGACCTGGTATGGTCCTTCCCATCTATCAATAAGACAACCTGAGCGTAGAAAATTTCGTATCATTACATAATCCCCAGGTTCAATGTCATGACAATTACTATCTGGTAAATCAGGAATCACCAACTTCAGATTATCATTTTGACTCCTCAACTGCTTACTCATGTTAATCAAGTACTTTACAGTTACTTCATTGTTACATTTCAAATCATCCTGAGGGTTAATCATGACATGCGGTTGTCGACCAAACAGAATTTCAAAAGGAGACAGATTAAGAGGGGACCTGGGAGTGGTTCTGATGCTATATAAAACAATGGGTAAAGCTTCTGGCCACGTCAATCCTGTCTCTGCCATTACTTTACTCAATTTATTTTTAATAGTGCTGTTCACTCTTTCGACCTTCGCACTCGCCTGTGGACGGTACGGAGTGTGCAGCTTGCTATCAATTCCCATCAACTTACACATTCCTTGAAAGACATCACCTGTAAAATGGGTACCCCTATCACTTTCAATGATTCTAGGGATACCATATCTACATACAAATTCCTGCACGATTTTCTTAGCTGTAAACATAGCAGTGTTTGTAGCTGCTGGAAAAGCTTCGACCCAATTCGAGAAAACATCTATACAGACAAGTACATACTTTAAGTTTCTACATGGGGGCAATTGGATGAAGTCAATTTGTATTACTTGGAAAGGGCCGCCGGCAGGTGGGATATGGGAGGGTTCTGTAGGTATTGCCTTTCCAATATTCTTTCTCAGACAGGTAAGGCATGACATTGCTCTTTTACCAGCATGAGAGGAGAATCCTGGGGCGCACCAGTATGCTCTTACCAATTTGCACATCCCCTCCTTGCCTAGATGAGTCAGCCCGTGAGCTGCTTCAGCCAGACATGGAAGGTATGCCCTGGGGGCCACTGGTTTACCATGTCCATCCGTCCAGAGCCCTGAGGGCTCCTGGCCATATCCCTTTGCCTTCCAGACTGCTCTCTCTTGAGTGGAACACAAATTCTGCATCTCACACAACTTCTGTGTGTTGATGGTATTAAATACCATCAACTGTGTGGTGTCTGTCCGTATGGGGGTAGCAGCTGCAAGCTTTGCAGCTTCGTCTGCTCGGCTGTTACCAAGGGATACTGGGTCTTGGCTATACGTATGTGCTTTACATTTGATAACAGCCACTCTGTCGGGTTCCTGTATCGCTGTTAGAAGCCTTTTTATATACGCTGCATGCGCTATCGGTGTGCCAGCTGCCGTCATGAAATTTCTGAGCCGCCATAGGGCTCCGAAATCATGGACTACCCCGAACGCGTATCTAGAATCGGTGTAGATATTGGCAGACTTACCCTTAGCCAATTCACATGCTCTGGTTAGGGCGACCAGTTCAGCAACCTGGGCTGAGTGAGGTGGGCCTAGCGGTTCCGCTTCTATGGTGTCTTGGTCATCTACGACTGCGTATCCAGTACACAAGTCTCCCGAGTCTGACTGTCTGTGACAACTACCGTCCGTGTAGAACGTGAGTTCTGCATCTTCTAGTGGATTGTCACTGATGTCAGGCCTTGCGGTAAAATTTTGGGTCAAATATTCCATACAATCATGTGCATCCTCCTTTGTATAAAGTCCTCCTTCCCCATCACTCTCACCTCCCACCCTTTGTGCCTGTCCAGGCACACCTGGGAGAAATGTTGCAGGGTTTAATGCGCTGCATCTCCTTATGGTGATGTTTACTGGGGCCATTAATGCCAATTCCCATCTCGTAAACCTTGCTGATGAGACATGTCTGGTTTGGGCAGAATTTAATAAGGCAGATACTGCATGTGGTGTATGGATTGTGAGGTTGTGGCCTAGCACGACATCTTCGCTTTTCGTCACTAGCAATGCTATCGCCGCAACGCTACGCAAGCATGTGGGGAGGGACCGCGCTACCGTATCTAGCTGAGCGCTGTAGTATGCAACTGGCCTGCTGGCGTCACCGTGTTTTTGTGTTAGTACACCTGCTGCGCACCCAGCACTTTCTGTTCCGTATAGTTCAAAGGGTTTCCCATAGTCTGGCATACCTAGTGCAGGTGCCTGCGTTAGACACTGTTTGAGTCTCTCAAATGCCGTTTCAGATTCGTCTGTATGCGAAATCCGATCAGGTTTGTTTGAGGAGACCATTTCCTGCAGAGGTAGTGCCAATATGGAAAACCCTGGGATCCAATTACGGCAATACCCACACATCCCTAAAAACGTTCTGATCTGTTGCTGGGTTTGTGGTAGTGTCATGTCTCTAATGGCTTGGATTCTATCAGCGGTCAGGTGTCTCAGTCCTTGTGTTAGACAGTGTCCCAAATATTTTACCTTAGTCTGGCATAATTGTAACTTGTCTTTGGAAACCTTGTGACCTGTGTCTGAAAGGTGAAACAGGAGTTGTTTCGTATCTTTCAGAGAGGCTTCCAGTGAATCTGAACACAGTAGTAAATCGTCCACATACTGTATCAATACTGATCCACTTTCTGGTTGAAAAGACTGTAAACAATCATGCAAAGCCTGAGAAAATATACTTGGACTATCTATGAAACCTTGGGGTAATCGAGTCCACGTGTATTGGACTCCTCTGTATGTAAATGCAAACAAATATTGGCTGTCAGGGTGCAGAGGTACCGAAAAGAAAGCGGAGCAGAGGTCAATGACAGTGAAAAATTTGGCAGTGGGAGGAATTTGCATTAGGATGACAGCTGGATTAGGCACTACAGGGAATTGACTCTCAACTATTTTGTTAATCCCCCTTAGATCCTGCACTAGCCTGTAACCCCTCCCCCCACTCTTTTTAACAGGGAAGATGGGACTATTTGCTGTGCTGGACGTTCTTACTAGAATGCCCTGTTGTAGCAAGCGCTCTATTACGGGAAAAACTCCTAACTCCACCTCTGGCTTCAGAGGATACTGTGGGATTTTTGGAGCTATCCTACCATCTTTTACTTGCACTACTACTGGAGCTACGTTTGCCATTAATCCAGTGTCCTGTCCATCTTTTGTCCAAAGTGAATCTGGTATCTGAGATGTCATCTCTTCTACCTGGGATGGATTCCTATTTGTCATAATGGAATGTGACATTAATTTTGATGGGGAGTCTAACATATCTCGTACTTCTTGAGCGTGATTCTCAGGTATGTCCAAGAATACACCTTCAGGAGTACAATAGATGACGCAACCCATTTTGCATAGTAAGTCTCTTCCCAGGAGATTGGTAGGTGCCGATGCAGCCAGCAAAAAGGAATGCTTGGTATGCAAAGGTCCTATTGTAATCTCTGCTGGTTTGCTAACAGGGTAATGCTGGACTACTCCTGTTACTCCCATGGCTGGAACTGTCCTACCAGTGGTTCTCATGCCCACTGTCGAATTTATCACTGACTTGGCCGCCCCTGTGTCTACAAGAAAATTTAAAGTTTTACCAGCCACATTGATTGCAATCTCTGGTTCGCTTCCAAGACTGGCAATCAATTTAACTGGCTGCAGATTACAGGTATGGCCACACCCCTATTGGGTATGGTGACCTCCCTGAATCCCAGTGGCAGCAACTACTTGTGGGGGAGTTAGCTGGGAACTACCAGAGGCGTGCCAATCTCTGTTCGGGGGGTATCTTTTTGTTTCCCCTGTATGTGGCTCAAAACTCCGCCTCTGTGGACCCTGCTCCCAATGTCGTGTGTGGTGTTGTTGTCTGGGGGGTTGAAAAGATCTTTGTACATTCTTTGATCTACATTCTCGTGCAAAATGTCCTGGTCTGTTACAAGAAAAACATGTTATTCCACTTGCCTTACCCACAGGATTCGGTGGTACATACGCAGGCTGCCTTGTGGTCAGCGCCTGTATACTTACGGACATCAACTTATCACTTTGCGACTCCCTGTGCCTAGTGATGTTTTTGTCGTGATCAACAGCAGCCTCTCTCAAAGTGGACACTGACAGACCTCGCCAACATGGTTGTGTGGTCTGTACCCTAGCCTTTAATGTTTCTTTCAAACCATCCATCAGTACAGATACTGCTACTTCTCGATGGTTTGGGTTGGTCTTTATGTCTTCTATACCAGTGTATTTTGCCATTTCTGATAATGCCCGGTGGAAATATTCTGCTGCCGTTTCAGACTCTTTTTGTTTGATGGAAAATAGTTTATTCCATTTAGCAACGGCTGGGAAATATTCTTTTAGCTGCAAATTTATCCTTTTTACATTATCCTGGTCGTACACATCTGTAAGTGGTACCTCTTTGTCTAGTCCACAATCAGCCAAGAATTTAACTGGGTCGACACTGGGGGGTAAGCAAGCTCTTAGCACTACCTGCCAATCCTTATTATTTGGGCTCTAAAGTGTTTCCTAGATCCCTGATATATTTTTGGCTTGCCACTAAATCCTTTCTGGGGTCTGGGAATTCAGACACTATGGTCCTTAATTCCATTCTAGTGAACGGGCAATACATGGCGATGTTCCTGATGGGTGTGACTCCTGATGCATCTGTTTTCCCATTGGGAACTACTATCACCTTTACAGGAGCAATTCTAACAACTTCATTCTGTGTAGATTCTACAACTTGTGGTACAATTGTTTCAGTGTAATGCATGGTGCCGTACTTACCCGCTGACACGACCTCACCTATCCCTCCGCTAGGGGCCTTCACTAATCTCGTGGCTGTTGATGTGCCTACTGTAGTCTCTGAAATGGTGGCTGCAAGAGAGAGAGCTGAAATTGTTGATGGATCGTCTTCTTGATCACACTCCTGGGGAAGGTTCAAAACAGGGTACAACTTGCACGGGTTAATACTTGCATGGGTTATTTGGTTAACATCATTAACATTAACATGGTTACTAAGAGTTTTAGTTTTACAACCCAGTGCGTCTTTCTCCGTAATCAACTTCTCTCCTGATATATATGGTGGAGGAGGAGCTGTGGCTATCAGTTTCCTTACTGCCCCAGATCCTGCCGCCAGAGCCAAACCTCTCTGTATCTCACCTTCCTGGTGCCACAACTGTAAATAATCATAATGCTGAATTCGTCTCTTTGTTGGTTTTACGAGACATATCCTCCTCCTTAAATTTTGTAACACTTCCGGGCTGAAACTACCTATTCTTGGGAACTTGTCCCTGTCTTGTACAGTCATTCTCTCCCATTCATCACATAAAACCTCTGTGTGACTACCGTATTTTTCACACATAATGTATCTTGCCGACCCAACTGGTCGGTTCTCCGAATCAACCTGAACCTGGGTTGATCGCCCCCTACCTGAGCAACTGGCCCCCATCGTCTGTAGGTGTTGCTTAGTCCTCCTTGGATTTTCTGTATCAAGGTTTTCAGCAAGCCTTTACAGACAACCAAATTACTCCACAGTAGGCCGGCGGTGGCGGTTTACCGAGTACCCCACTCACTCGCCCACCTCGACCAATACGACCTGATCACACCGATATGGTGCTGGCGTACTCGATACAGGGCCCCTATGGAACCTTCAGTTTACTGGAACATATGAGGGATACCCGCAGGACACTTACTCTTTCCAGTAAACGTTGGGGTTGTTAGATAGTTCCTGAGTGACCAGCGAACTTCCCTTCCAAAAATAAAAAATTACACAAATCACGTCAGAATGTACAAATAGCGTTTATGACCTTCGTACACAAATAGTACCGGTCAGGTTTACTAATGCACACAATTACGTGCGGTACAATCGTTCAGCACATAAGCAACTAATCTTATGTGCGGAGCGACCAGTGGAATCGAAAATTTCGGCTGCGAATTCCTTCAGCCAGAGCTTAATGGCCTATATGGGTTCTGCACCAACACCCCAGGCGTTGTGCCACTGGACTTTTATAGCGGACCTTTTTACCTTATGACCTCCTGGTCTTGTTACCTTATGACCTCCTGGTCTTGTTACACTATGACCTCCTGGTCTTGTTACACCTTATGGTCCGCTATACTCTAATGCTCAAATATTTATTTAACCAGAGATGCCTCCCTAGCCACCGTATATGTCACTTACACGTATGTTCCTTGACGAGTACTCGGCTTTCCTTTTGGTTCCCCCTTTAAAATTGTATAAACACACTCACTCAACACATGTACACTTTTGTTTCTACCTCTATTTCTGCGCAGAAATTTGTCTTCAGCCCAAGTGTGTTACTAATTAGGAGCAGGATCTGTTAAACTAAATTTCGGGTTTTCCAAAAATTGATTTGCGTTATTTACCGCGTCGCGTTATCTACCGCTGTGCGTTACTTATCGCCTTTGCGCTAATTATCGCTTTGCGCTAAAATCCACTTTATCACAACTTGAGCTACGTGGACGTAACCAGACGCTACGTTGCGTAATGTACGCTGCGTGCGTCTGCCTTTCGGATTGCGTACGCTAGTCTTTGTTAGCGACACGTGTACGCAATGCAGAGGATCCACCGTAACACAATATTTATTTATCAATGTAGATGATCCCTGATCATCCACCGCAATCCACACTGCACACTGGCTGCCTCGTCTCTAAGACAAAACCGTGTTCTATACTTTAATTATTACTTTTACTATTAAATAACAGCAAATCTCTTTTTGCACTTTCTATCAACTATAAAATTGGCAAACAGGAATAGTGATATACGAAAAATGAAATATACAAGTGGAAAGAAATGCAGGTATATGCGTGCGTACGCAAGACAAAAGAAAAATAAACAGTTTTAAAAGACACAAGCGTTTTGTTCTTACTTCCGGTTACCGGGTTCCTTCAGCACTCTTTACCTAAGCGAAGCAGACGCTTATCCCGTCAGCAACTGTGAGACAACCTCCCACCCTTTTGCTGGGGGATAAAGTCTGCTGATCTACCTAGTGCAGATGTGAAAAGGACCGGGCGAGCCCGCAATTGACAATGCTAAATTCCTTTGTCGTATAAACAACCCTTATGAAGCTAAGAACACTGTACGCTGTTTACTTAAGAAATACCGTAATGATACGCTATTTGCGTAACGATCGCTCAGCCGTAGGCGAGACGCTCAAGCGTCACGTTCGCTCACGGCCCAGCGATCACAGGACACGTTATTGGTTATGTCTAGGGGAAAGATTCGCTGTAACGTAGCGTACGCTCGAGACCACGAGGAGGTCACCAGCGGTGCAGACGCTCACAGCACAATACCTTTATATTTAAACCTTTTAACAATGTAATGCGCTATATACCTTAATGTGAATACAGGGTGTAAATGCAACTTTGTGTAGCCTGACTACCTACAAAGCTGTTTGAGCGTCACCGACGCTCAAGTGAACACTTAACACTATAGTAAATACACAGATACTGTTTTAGGGTTCCAAAGCCTATTATCTGTATTATATCTAGTATACTTGTAAAAGAGTAACACAGTACAAATGATACACTACAATATAACAAAGCCTTCCTAACCAAACACCTAACTAAGGGATAAACTACAATACTATCCTGGCCTAACACAATACAATACAATACTATAAAGTATAGTCTAGGGGAGTTACGAGAGAAAAGAGAAAATAGAGAGAGAGAAATAGACACAGAGGGAGAGAGAGGAATTGGCTCACAGAAAGACAATGATTACGGAGAGAACTTACGCACAAAGGGTATGATCGCCTGCGCCTCGATATCCAGCTCCCGATTATCAGCAGATAACCGTTGATGAGAGAGTGAGAGCTGGATGTGGTCGGGTTGCCTATTTATGCCCCACACACAATGCAATCTCCTGGTCCTACAATCCTTCAGTTTATTGGACACAGGAATTCGGCCCTGTACTGTAACCAAAGGTCATAGGTTGATTCATACAGGTGGGCTGTGCTGAGTTTAAACGGCTCAGGTGGGTGGGAAACTGGGTTTCCCGCCGCATACCTGAGTATGGGTAAATAATAGAAATGGACATAAACTTCTTATGTTCATAACTATTCGCACGAGCGATTAATACGCTCCAAACCAACACCGGAATATTGCTAATTAAATACTCTTCCGATGGGTATCAAACACTGCTGTATGACTCCTGTTAGACCCTTCGTGCAATACAAAGAGGGATTCCTCCGCTCAGGGACATTCTATCTAAACCAAACTTACAGAAACTATTGAGGGGAACATGATCTATAAACGACATTAATTGTGAACCTTTGTAACGAATGAGTCGCACGCTACGATCACATAAACTCTACCGTAAATGCGCATACTGCGCGTGCGAGTGCACGCTATTGCGGGTATGCGCTTCCACGGGAGAGCGTACGCATGCGCAGCACGGACCAGTGTGCGGTGCAAATATGGCAGTGTGCATTGAGACATTTTTCTGACTTCGACAATAGATAGATAGATAGATAGATTGATAGATAGATACGATAGATAGATAGATAGATAGATAGATAGATAGATAGATAGATAGATAGATAGATAGATAGATAGACAGACAGACATATAGACAGACAGACAGACAGACAGACAGACAGACAGACAGACAGACAGACAGATAGATAGATAGATAGATAGATAGATAGATAGATAGATAGATAGACATACTGTATATTTTGGGATCTAGAAATGAACATACACAGAGATAAAAACCATGGTTGTTCATACATGTGAATGCTGCTTTACATGGCATTAATACATTTTGCCTGTATTGATGCTATTAGTAACATTCTTTGCGCCCTATGTGGAGAATGGAGAGATTCACATATACCCATAATCACTGATGTGAAGTAGTCAGAAGATCCATCGACAGAGATTCTTTCCACATAGTTTAGAATGGCGAAGCTTTTGGAGCTCGATAAATAAATGGGAACTATTGTATTCTGCAGATCTTGGCTGAACACTCAGATCTTAGTAAATTGTTCTGATACTAAAAAAATTGCTTTAATCATGTGGAACAATCATTTTCATATATTTTAGCTTGATATAAAGACTAATTAATCCAATACTATCCCTAGCCACAATACTTCTCTCTGTTCTATTGGAATTTGTGATACCTTCGGCTGTCCAAAATATTTTCTTGTGTACTTTAGCCCGAAATGGGGTCAAAGTTGACCCCAGTTTAAAATGAGTTATTCTGTATTTAAATGTATGGTGAGGCAGTCTCATATCTACTACTGTATACAGGGCTGCCAACAGAAATCCTGGGCCCCGGTACAACAACTTCCCGGGACACCTCCTCCGAGTGGGTGTTGCCACAGTATGTATACTTTACATATATATAGGTAAATATATATCTATCTATATATCCATCAAATACTAACACTAATGCTAATGTATGGATGCATGTATTATAGAATATTTATATAGCATTTATAAGACAGTGCCATGTCTGTAACTCACAGTAACAGTTCTCAGCTCAGTGTCGCAGCCTAACAGACTAGCTCCCAATGATGTGACCAGCCCTGCTGCTGATTCTTACAACTGAGCTGAGCTGTGCCACTTCTTAAACCCATGGGCCATGCCCAGACGGCTGCATGTCTGTTCCTCCCAGTTGCTGGCCACCTCCCGGAGCTTGCTGATTCTGAAGAGGTCATCCAGAGCCGGCTGCAGAGATTGATTTGCAAGAAGATGATGATATCATCTTACGAGCTCCTAGCAGCGGTGCGGCAGCTGGAAGTGGCTGCAAGGGACGTACACAACAAGGGATAAATAGCCACATGACACACACTAACATCCCCCCTCCCGGCTGCCTGACCCGCCGCTCACAAACCCGCCCACTGATTTATAATGAAGAAAAAAAAATATCTCACCAAAAAAAATGGCCACTGGTGAGCTCTGGCCTGGGCCCCCTGGCATGCCAGGGCCTGGGTAATCTGTACTCCCCCCCCCCCCCCCCCCCCCACGACACGACTGACTGTATATTCAATAATACGCAACATCAGTAGTCTAATTAACAAAAATTTATGAAAATGAGATACACTGCTCAAAAAAATAAAGGGAACACTAAAATAACACACCCTAGATCTGAATGAATGAAATATTCTTATTAAATACTTTGTTCTTTACATAGTTGAATGTGCTGACAACAAAATCACACAAAAATTATCAATGGAAATCAAATTTATTAACCCATGGAGGTCTGGATTTGGAGTCACCCTCAAAATGAAAGTGGAAAAACACACTACAGGCTGATCCCACTTTGATGTAATGTCCTTAAAACAAGTCAAAATGAGGCTCAGTAGTGTGTGCGGCCTCCACGTGCCTGTATGACCTCCCTACAACGCCTGGGCATGATCCTGATGAGGTGGCGGATGGTCTCCTGAGGGATCTCCTCCCAGACCTGGACTAAAGCATCCGCCAACTCCTGGACAGTCTGTGGTGCAACAAGGGTTGGTGGATGGAGCGAGACATGATGTCCCAGATGTGCTCAATTGGATTCAGGTCTGGGGAACAGACGGGACAGTCCATAGCATCAATGCCTTTGTCTTGCAGGAACTGCTGACACACTCCAGCCACATGAGGTCTAGCATTGTCTTGCATTAGGAGGAACCCAGGGCCAACCGCACCAGCATATGGTCTCACCAGGGGTCTGAGGATCTCATCTCGGTACCTAATGGCAGTCAGGCTACCTCTGGCGAGCACATGGAGGGCTGTGTGGCCCCCAAAGAAATGCCACCCCACACCATTACTGACCCACTGCCAAACCGGTCATGCTGCAGGATGTTGCAGGCAGCAGAACGTTCTCCTTGGCGTCTCCAGACTCTGTCACGTCTGTCACATGTGCTCAGTGAGAACCTGCTTTCATCTGTGAAGAGCACAGGGCGCCAGTGGCGAATTTGCCAATCTTGTTCTCTGGCAAATGCCAAACGTCCTGCACGGTGTTGAGCTGTAAGCACAACCCCCACCTGTGGACGTCGGGCCCTCATACCACCCTCATGGAGTCTGTTTCTGATCGTTTGAGTAGACACATGCACATTTGTGGCTTGCTGGAGGTCATTTTACAGGGCTTTAGCAGTGTTCCTCCTTGCACAAAGGCGGAGGTAGCGGTCCTGCTGCTGGGTTGTTGCCCTCCTACGGCCTCCTCCACATCTCCTGATGTACTGGCCTGTCTCCTGGTAGCGCCTCCATGCAGAGGCGTAAGTTCATACCAGAAGCCCGGAGGCGAAATGCACGGTGGTGCCCCCCCCACCCCCACCATGGCTCCATCCTGCGCATATACCAATGACCATTGGAGCATGAGCAATCAGACAGCTGGGGAGGCAAGGGAGGAAGTAGTGTTGTCACATTACTTCCTAGTGAGTGCCTGGATGGACTCTAATATCCCAGCGACTCACCAGTGGTACATCAGGGTGAATAAAGGGGATGCATTCAATATCCCGGCTGTCGGGATCCCGGCGCTCAGCATACCGGCACCGGGATACCAACACCTATTCCCCCTCTTGGGGTGTCCACGTCAACCCTGAAGGAAGACTAGCGGCACCGTGCCCATAGTGTGGCAAGTGCAGCATGGCGAGCACAGCGAGCCCGCATGGGGCTCTTTTGCGCTCGCCCCGCTGCCGGCACTCCGGCACCCGGCATCCCACGGTCGGGATGACGGGTGCCGGTATATAGATACCAACCTGAATAAAGGTTGCAGGATAGGAGTCAGTGTCCAGGGCTCTGCATGGAAGCTGGGGCTACTGTCAAACATTGTGGGGCCCAGTACAGATGACACAGCCAGGGACCCCTAACTCCAGGCCTGGTACATAATCACTGGCTTAGGTGGGTTTAACAAGCCCCCTGATACTCTGCACTATATACATGGTTTATCTGCAGCACAGGTTCTCAAACTCGGTCCTCATTACCCCACACAGTGCATGTTTTGCAGGTAACCCAGCAGGTGCACAGGTGTATTAATTACTCACTGACACATTTTAAAAGGTCCACAGGTGGAGCTAATTATTTCACTTGCGATTCTGTGAGGAGACCTGCAAAACATGCATTATGTGGGGTAATGAGGACAAGAGTTTGAGAACCTGTGGTCTACAGTAAGCCATACTCTCCACTCCCATATGCTGCAGCACCAGTGGCGGAACTACAGCCAGTGCAAGCTGTGCCCTGCACTGGGGCCCGCCACTGTCAATGGGCCCAAACCTACACATGCCTCTGTGTGCTGCGGGCCTCCGCCGCCCGCAGCACACAACCGCCCACCGAGGAGAGGAGCACTGCGGCCACGTAGGGAGAGGAGGGAGCCGCAGCAGCGCTATGTAATTGGTGGAGGCGCTGCTGTCCCTCTCCTTCACCATAGACTGTTTTCTGCCGCTGTGAATGCTGGGATGCGCTTCCCTCATCACAGCGGCGGAGAACAACCTATGGTGAAGGAGAGGGACAGCTGCAGCAGCGACTCCACCAATTACATTGCGCTGCTGCGGCTCCCGAGTCCCCCTCCCTCCTCCTTCTTCTCCCCTGCCCGGGAATCGGATCCTCATCTGCCAGAAGCTGCTGCACCGAGGAGCCTGACTGCCAGCGGAGACAGTAAGTATAATCTATTCTATCTATCTATTCTGTCTGCCTTAATGTGTAAAAAGGGGGAACGCTGTCTGCCGTAATGTGTAAAAAGGGGGACGCTGTCTGCCGTAATGTGTTAAAAGGGGGACGCTGTCTGCCGTAAGGTGTAAAAAGGGGAAACTGTCCGCCATAAGGTGTAAAAGGGGCTCTACCTGGTGTAGTGGTTCTTCTGTGCGGCGTAATTTGAATAATCTAGACTACTGTGCACCGTTGTATGAATTGGTATTATTTTGCACGCGCCCTGCCCCTGTTTTACATAGAGGGGGGGGAACTCCGATGCCGTTTCTTGCACACAGCACAAAAATGTCTAGTTACGGCACTGTTGCTAGGTATCCATTTCCCTGGCCCTGAACAGGTCCCCCTCACCAGATCCTCTCCAAGGGTGAGGGAGTGGACTTGGATGGTATAAGGAGGGAAGGGGGGAGCCCAAAGCATTTTGTCGCACCTGGGCCCACCGCTCGCTAGTTACGCCACTGTGCAGCACTAAGGGGCCCATTTATCATTGCATATTTGCGGCTATATCCCTGAAATACCCGAAAATGATAAGTAACACCTGGATGTAAGAAGGAGGGACCGCAGCAGGTATCGCAATTGCTCCATTCCCGCAGCAGCTGCATCCCCCATGGGTTTGTATGGTGCATAAGATGCTGCCTGATTTACCAATATTCACCACCGCAGCTAACCTATGGGCTACACATCGCACTTGTGGCCAGGCAGAGGGTTCCGAAAGTGGCCAATGTGCAGTGCGATCTTAGCTGACCGCAGATGCGCAGAAGCTACAGCAGCCATCACAGCACACCACAGGGACATGTCCCTGCATGTGCACAACATAGGTGTGCGCAGGGGGGGTGCCTGGTGCGCACAGGCTCCCCCTAATGTCTGGCACCCCGATCTCACATGCCTGATGCAGCAATCGCCAAGCAGGCTGATTACTGTCCCCTCTGCGCTGCACCCTGTCAGGACTGCATTACTGACCAGACGCCTGGGTTAATTAAGGATGCCACCGCCCACCCATCACACCTGCCACATGCCCACCTCTCTCCTTCTATGCTATGCCAACGCCAGACACTGATGAGGATCAGCATGCAGCCAGCTTTCCTCTTAGGAAGAGAAGTTCAATACTGGCAGGCGGCCGGCAGCAGCATAAACACGTCACTAGTTTTTCCAAGAGCAGCAGTACTAGTCTGCGACTGTCAGTGTCAGTGAGTGACTGACTTGTAAGTAAGCTGCTGCAGCTTGCAGGGGAAAGAGAGGGGCAGCCAGACCAGGCTAAGGACGAGCAGGGTAACTGCAGTGAGTGCCATCAGGGGTGTTTGTCTGACAATGTATCTGCTTTATTAGGATTGGCACAAGGGTGGATATTTTATATTGCATTAACGCCAATAGATGGTGCTAGACACGCCCAAAAGGCGGTGCTAGGCACACCCCTCCGACGGTGCACCCCCTAATAAAATGTGCTGCGCACGCCTATGGTGCACAATAATACATTCGGGTGATAAGATTGCATATTGCAATGCAATACTAGGCGATAAGATCCTGCCCAGATCACATGGAATATGCAATCCATGATAAATGGCCCCTAAATCATTGTACAAGGGCCATGAACAGGTCATTCTCTGCACTCCTGTATGCTGCAGCACTGAATCACAGTATAAGGAGCAGTTCATAATCTGTATACATTGAATCAGTGTTGCAGTATACAGTGTGCAGTGTATGAAATCAATGTCTGCAGCACAAATATTTAGTAGGATGCAGTGCCATTACCTCTGCAGGGTGCAGACCTTCTGCGGGGGCAGGGGCGCTCTGCACACCAGGTTCCCCAAACTTGTAGACGTTTTCCTCTATCTGTGCAGGAGAAGGGGGGGGGGGGGGGGGGGCATGCTGGCGATACTAGGTGCCTGCAGCCACTCTCCTCATACACACACACAACACGTGGATCACAGGCAGCAGGGGGTCCTCCAAGGGGATACTGAGAAACGACAGCAGTGGATGCAGCAAATCACTTTTGAAATGTGAAGAGAGACAGATCTCTCTGCAGTGTCTGCACCTTTCATAAGTGATTTGCTGCAGCCACTGTAGTTGATGCTCAGTAGTCCCCCCACATACCCCCCACCCATTACGAATAGCACATATCCACATACTCTGTTTCAGCCTCGCTCTGACCTCTGCTGCTGAGGCTCTCCCGACTCCCGTCCAGTGTCTATTCATAGTGACAGCCGCTCCGCCCCCCTCCCTGCAAGGCCGCACTGTCTCCCTGACATCTACTCAGTCAGGGTGCCGGGCTGGCCACGATCAGAGGCACTCGGTAGGCACTCTCTTACAGCAGGGGTCACGGAACTGGGGACAACGGAGGAGGTGCCCCCTACAGGCTGGGAGCCCGGCGGCAACCGACTCCGCTGTCTCCGGCAGTTCCGCCCCTGCCTCCATGCTCTGGACACTACGCTGACAGAAACAGCAAACCTTCTTGCTACAGCTCGCATTGATGTGCCATCCTGGATGAGCTGCACTACCTGAGCCACTTGTGTGGGTTGTAGACTCCATCTCATGCTACCACTAGAGTGAAAGCACCGACAACTTTCAAAAGTGACCAAAACATAAGCCAGAAAGCATAGGAGCTGAGAAGTGATCTGTGGTCACCACCTGCAGAACAACTCCTTTATTGGGGGTGTCTTGCTAATTGCCTATAATTTCCATCTGTTGTCTATTCCATTTGCACAACAGCATGTGAAATTGATTGTCAATCAGTGTTGCTTCCTAAGTGGACAGTTTGATTTCACAGAAGTGTGATTGACTTGGAGTTACATTGTGTTGTTTAAGTGTTCCCTTTATTTTTTTGAGCAGTGTACAATTCTTACATTGCACAGACAATTAAATCAAAATTTACTTCTGATAGTTTGTGAGTGTGGGTGACAATACACTAAATTCACTCGTTGCAGTCACCACATCACTTATGAATCTCTATTTTTAATATGGTCCTTAGAGATAAAGAAGTCACATTACTCACTTCTGTTGCGGTAGAGGGCGTGGCTCGGTGTCCCAAGCCCCTTGAACCCCCACGCGGTTTTCATCATTCGGGTGTCTGGGAGATGCAAGCTTCCCTGGGGAGTGCTTTGGCTGCAGTGCCGGCTCCTACAAGGTGACAGAAGCCAGGTGCTGCACAAATGTTATAGTGCAGCACCCAGATCCTGTCACTGAGAAGGAGCCAGCATTTTGGTGTCAAACAGTGGTGCAAGTAGAAATATTTTCTTAGTGGTAGTGAATGCCGAAAAATGGGCATGGTCACGTGTTGTGAGGGGTCGTGGCCACATGCCACTACTAGGAGTGGCTACATGACACTAGCGGCGTGACCACATGACACAGCACTTTTTCTTTGCCCTCATAATAATAGAAATATATTGTAGTGTCCCCATGATATTAGAAATTAATTACCCCACACAGTGAAACCAGAAACAGGCACAGCAGCCCAGCCTGTGAACAACAAAAGCCACTCAGTGCCGATGTGTTACACGAGCCGAGTTAATGGAAACAGCCGCACTGCTACTCCCTGAAAAGGACGCTGCAGGAAAGTGCAATCAGCCTCCTCTCTTCACGCCAGCCACAGCTAACTGAGGAGGAAGCGTGACCTGACGTCCCAGTAACCCTGACAAAGTGGGAGGCACCGTCATGCTGCCATGCACCATGGTCTAGTTACTTTGTGGTATATTATAATTTTGGTAATGGTGGTCAAGTGTGCGGCAGGTGGTACTGCGTACCCGCTGCAAATTTCTTAAGGGTACTCCGTACCCGAGCGTACCCGCATACTTACACCACTGCTGTCAACCCTTGGCGGGTGACACCTGGGTGCAGGCTGCACCCCCCCAGCACCTCCCTTGTGCCGCCACTGACTTCTCCTTTGCATGCTGTGCTAGCTGAAAATCCTAGAGAAAGAAATAATATTCGCACCGATGCAAGTCACGAAACAGCATTCCAAAATGGAGTCAGATTTGACCTAACTACACAAATTAATTTTTACAATTTATTGGGTTATAATTTTTTTAGATCTAAGTTCACATTAGCATTACTAATTAACTAAAAATAAAATACAAAAATAATCAATGATTATCTATAAATATTATACAGTATGCATATAAAAAAAATCTGTTTGGCTTCACTTTTGACCCCATTTTGGGCATCAGAGGGTCAAATAAAAATGGGCACAGTATTTATGTTGTCTGGCCCTACCATTGGATAAAGCATTGGGGTGTGTCGGGGCACAGACATTCAATGCACTGTGCCATAGTCACCATTTATTGCAAATGGCCTACAATCACCTTTCAAAGTCTCAGTGCACTAACTATCGGTGAAAGCAGTTTTGAAAATTAATTTAGCACAAAATAATCTGAAAAGATAATTTAGCATCTGGGATATGTTGAAGGGCAGAAACACGAAAAACAATTACTTTTCTGGGGCCAGATGATGAGTAGCGCAGTTGCCATATAGATGCAGCCTTCACTACACACCGCCTGACTGCACCACGTTTCCATGCAGCAGAAATCCTGCAGTCTTTAAGCCTCAAGCTTTCCACCTTCAGTAATACAAGTAAAGGGGGAGGTTTTAACATCTCTGAATGAAGAAATTTCATCGAACATTGATGATTGTAGATTTACTGTATGTCTTTCAGAGGACCTGTCAGTCTTTTTGTTTATCATATAATATAATTGTCGAAGTCTAAAAATATTGCAGTACACACATCGCGTACAAACTACACACAGATGGCCTCCGTGCACGTACTTGCTCTGCCGTGCGTGCGCATATTCGCAATTTGCGTGTGGTCACTCCCGCGGTCCTGCGTATTAGCGCGTGGTACGAGTAATTACGGTAGTGTTTGTAATCACATGGAAAAGCCATAAAAACACATTACATATTTAATCCAAATAGTGCACAATGTACACATAGTCTCCCTGCACCACACCAGTGAGTTACACATGTTTAAATGGTATCAGAACAAAGGGATTCACCTTTACAGGACAGGAGGGGACAGAACTAGGTTATAAGGAGGTGTTTGGTATCCAGCTCTAGGATATTTTAAGAGCAATATTCCGGTGTTAGTTTGCAGAAGATCGCACGCTCCTGCGAATAGTTATGCACAGGAGCAGAATATAAATATTAACTGTATTTACTGTACACTTGATATGCGGCGGGAACCCAGAGGAGACCATCTGCAAGTGCACCTGGAACAGACATCGCCCACCTATTCAAACTGACCTATGACCTCTCCTGTACTGTAAATGACCATCCCTGTGTCCAATGGATAAAGAGATTACAGTTCCCATTGTGTTAGGTTTTGGACAAATGTATAAATAGCCAGCTGCAGGCCAGGTCACTCTCTCAATCTCTGAAGATCATCAACCTTGATGATTGAGGACCGGACCGGGAAGCACAGGCGAAACCAAAACGTATGTACCATTGACTGTAGCCATTTTCTTATTGTATTGTATTGTTGTTATTGTAACCCCTTGCTAGTAAAGAACTGTTGGTGGGTCAGATCCCAACATAGGGGGTAATTCCAAGTTGATCGCAGCAGGAATTTTTTTAGCAGTTGGGCAAAACCATGTGCACTGCAGGGGGGGCAGATATAACATTTGCAGAGAGAGTTAGATTTGGGTGGGTTATTTTATATCTGTGCAGGGTAAATACTGACTGCTCTATTTTTACATTGCAATTTAGATTGCAGATTGAACTCACCACACCCAAATCTATCTCTCTCTGCACATGTTATATCTGCCTCCCCTGCAGTGCACATGGTTTTGCCCAACTGCTAAAAAATTTCCTGCTGCGATCAACTTGGAATTACCCCCATAGTCTTTGAAATACAAATTGGTGTCGTGTCTCTCTTTCCCTGCTAGTGTTATATAAGTGAAATCCAGTCACACGTGTAACTGCAAAGTACTCACAGCGTGTCTTTGTGTGTGTACGCACCACGTGTACTTTGTACGACCATCGCGGCGTTTGTACGCAAAGTGCGTACACGGTACGGGGCTTTGTACGCAAATTGGGTAAAAAGGACGTAGGCTAAGGATTGATTACAGCGGCCGCAGCGGCTCCATTTAAAGTGTATTGAATGTCTTTTTAAAGTGTTGCTTTTAGTCCTGTAAGCAGAGGAGTATCTAGGGGACCAGGCGCCCCTGGCAAAGTAAGGGACTGGCGCCCTCCCATATTTGAAATAGGGAAGGTGCATAGGCAAAAAAGGTGCATGATCTTGTGGGAAAGGGGCATGACCACACAATAGTACCCCCAATTCAAACTACATTACACAGTAGTACCCCTTATACACATTATGTCACACCATAGTGTCCCATACACATCATGCCCACACAGTAATCCTTGTCGCACTGTGGAGAAATCAGCAGTGCCTAGCCAAGGAGGGGTGCTGCCCAGCGATGTTACCTGCAGTCAGGGGGTATATCAAATATTAATGGCAGTGAAAAGGTATCTCTGCGCACTACCTAGTAGTGGCGATGTAGTGATATATTAAGAATAGCATTCTAGTAGTTTATTTTGAGTTTCTTCACTATGGTGCTGAACACCGGCGCTAGCTCTTGGCTGCTGTGCGAACCACCAGCCCAGGCACTGCCACTACTAAGTGATTCCACTTATTGGTCGAGGGTGGCACTGCCGGGCGGCGTCCCCTCATCGGCTGGCGCCCCTGGCGAGTGCCATCCTGGCCAATGGGTAGATACACCCCTCTCTGTAAGTAAATCCACATTTACATAATATACCCATTGAACTTCTGTATGGTCCAGATTTATCAAGCCTTGGAGAGTGATAAATAGCACGGTGATAAAGTATCACCTCTTATGCACCCTGTGCTGATGCAGGCGCAAAGGGAATGTGGCTTTGTGGAGGAGGTGTGGCGTCATGGAAGGGGACTGGCTAAGTATCCTGACCCCCGTTTTTGTCACTCCGCAGGTCCGGAATTTGCGGGCTGCCCTCGGAGACTAGCATGTCTGCAGCGCCGGCTCCTACACGGTGACAGGACCCGGGTTGCTGCATGTAATGTTACAGTGCATCACCTGGCTCCTATCACTGAGCAGGATCCGGCACTTTAGTGTCACCCCTCGGCGGGTGACACCCGGGGGCGGGCCGCGCCCCCCTTGTGATGCCACTGCATCTGACGTCAGCTGCGATTGCGGAGATTAAAAACATGGTGCCACTGTGATTGCAGCTGCATATATCCCGTGTAGAAAAAGGGGCTTTAAGTAAGGTGTAAAAGGAAAGGGGACTTTCTGGGGCACACTTATAAATTCATCATTTAGAATTATTCTAAATGATGAATTTATTAGTGTGCCCCAGAAAAGGCATACAATCCCCTTTCCTTTTACGCCTTACGTAAAACCCCTTTTTGCATAGTCTGTTTGGATTAATTATCTAGGAGCACCACCAACTAAGAGCCAGAAAGAAATGGTTTACAGTTATAACCAGTATGTTGAGTGACAATTAATGAATTTTGAAAAAAAGTTCCAGTGCTGTTTCAAAACTCTTTTTTTGTATATGTATATGTGTTTTTTTTTAGCAAAAGCTGTTTTGAGAAAAATCGCAATGTCTGTCTCAATAGTGATCCCAGCTGAATTAAGTCCTATGTCTAAAATACAGTAAAAAACAACATGAAATTTGGGGGTTATTCAGAGATGGACGCAGATCTTGTTTCTGCATGTAGTCACATGCTGGGAGTCGCCCAGCACAAGACAAGGACACCCAGCATGTGTGGCACCACTCCACGTTGCGTTTGCAATTTAATTGCGAATGCATCGAATAGAAGTCGATCCCTGCATAGGCAGGGGTCCTGCCGGCTTGATCAATATGCAAGGAACGCAGCCAGCATCATAGTCCGGCCCCAAAAATGGCCATGACAAGCCTGCATTTCCTGATCGCTCCCTCCAACATCGTGTCACCTTCCCCAGATGCCTGTAGTCTGTCAATCAAGGCCGTAACTAGGTGTGTGCCAATGTTGCCTTGCCCACAGCGCAACTGCACTGAAGGCGCACCATCAGGCAACAAACCCCCACGTACTGTACGAGCATTTTAGTTATGCTGTTCGCCGGCGCCTGTGTGCCGCTGCCGCCGCCTTTGTAAGGGATGGGGAGCGGTGGCGCAGGACACAGCACAGTCCCCTGTGCGGAAACTCCTCCTGTGACACCTGCCGCCGCTGCAAAGGAGAGGGAGCCGCCTGTTGCTGTATAGGAGCTGCCGCTGCCTCAGCTAATTCCTCCTGTGAGACCCGCTGCCGCTGCAAAGGAGAGGCAGCGGGTCTCACAGGAGGAATTAGCTGAGACAGTCCCCTGTGCGGAAACTCCTCCTGTGACACCTGCCGCCGCTGCAAAGGAGAGGGAGCCGCCTGTTGCTGTATAGGAGCTGCCGCTGCCTCAGCTAATTCCTCCTGTGAGACCCGCTGCCGCTGCAAAGGAGAGGCAGCGGGTCTCACAGGAGGAATTTGCTGAGGAAGCGGCGGCTCCTATACGGCAACAGGCGGCTCAATAGCACTCCATCTCCTCCTCCCCCACGTACTGTACGAGCATTTTAGTTATGCTGTTCGCCGGCGCCTGTGTCCCGCCGCCGCCACCTTTGTAAGGGATGGGGAGCGGTGGCGCAGGACACAGCACAGTCCCCTGTGCGGAAACTACTCCTGTGACACCTGCCACCGCTGCAAAGGAGAGGGAGCCGCCTGTTGCTGTATAGGAGCTGCCGCTGCCTCAGCTAATTCCTCCTGTGAGACCCGCTGCCGCTGCAAAGGAGAGGCAGCAGGTCTCACAGGAGGAATTAGCTAAGGCCCTTAGCTAATTCCTTCTGTGAGACCTGCCGCCGCTGGAAAGGAGGAGGAGAGGGAGCGCTACTGAGCCGCCTGTTGCCATATATGAGCTGCCGCTGCCTCAGCTAATTCCTCCTGTGAGACCCACCGCCGCTGCAGAGGAGGAGAGGGAGCGCCACTGAAGCCGCCTGCAGGCCCTGCTGCCATTTGACCCGCCACTGCTGATGACGCCTGTTAGACCCACACACGCTTACACACACTCTACCTGCCTAATGTGACACACATACACACACACACATTCTCCACGTCTAATGTGACACACACACTCTCCACGCCTAATGTGACACACACACACACATAAACACACACACTCTCCCCGCCTAATGTGACATTCAAACACACTCTCCCTGCCTAATGTGAAAAAGGGGGCTCTGTTGCTGTAATATATAACAAAGGGGTCTCTGCTGCCTAATGTGTAAAAAGGGGGACTCTACGTGCCTAATGTGTAAAAGGGGACTCTACCTGCTCTTTCTTGCACACATCGCCAAAATGTCTAGTTACGGCACTGCTGACAATTATTATGCGATCGCATCCTTCCGGGATGCAATATCATGGTGAAGGGTCGCGCACGTGCAATATGGGCGGTGCGAGTGCGCAGACCCTATGAATGTGGATGCTGCAAGCGAACGCAGCAGCTGCGTTCATTTTTTAATGACTCCCTTTGTCTTTGATCCCAGTCAATATAAATGTACATATCCTGGAGTTTACAGTATGTGGCATCAGCCTTGATTTCTCCACGCAAACAGCAGTGTCCTAATGACCAACACTGTTGTCATCTGCCGTCTTGGTCATCCTTGAGAACAGATGTAAGTTACAGAAGCAGGAGCTGACGTATACACATGTACAAGAAAACTGCAGACAGAGGAGCCCTGGGTGGGGTGAATCAAGGAATAATTTTGCACTGATGTTTACATATGACAATAGAAGATTGTGAGACCCAAAAAATATGGCTAGGAGCCATGGAGGATCTTCATACAGGGGTGTAGTGGTGGATGACTATTGTGAGGGGTTGGGGCTGGGAGACCGGTGCTCGGGATCCTGGCGGTCAGCATATCGACCTTGGGATCCCGGCAGCAGAATGGCAGCGGGAAGTGTGTGTGGGGGGGGGGGGATGGGAGGCAAGCTCAACAAAGCCCCTTGTGGGCTTGCTGCACTGGCCACGCAGCAGGCTCTATTTCCATGGGTGTCGTGGACATCCATGAGTGGGAATAGTCCCTGTGGGTTGGCATTCTGTCTGCCGACATTTTGATCGCTCGGGATCCTGGCGTCGGCGTGGTGACTGCCGGGATCCCATGCGCTGGTCACATGACCACATCCCGTTGTGAGCACAGCTATAATTGTTAAGAAGCTGGGCTATGTTTGTCAATGTTATTTCAGAAAGACTAAACTAAAACAGTGCCACAATTATGGAAATCAGGGAAATTACAGATCCTTCGACCAGCAATTCCAAATATTGTTGTTTGAAAGAAAATCCGTCCCATAAACACAAATCACTGTGCATATTGCAGCAATGCTGGAAAGTCTGAAGGCATGAGTAATGAATGTTTATGTTGTGTAGTTTATAAATAAGCCTTTGACTCCATGGGCCCGTATTTATACCTGCCAAGTTGCAGGGTTGATGTAGAGAAAAGAGGGTGAGATCTGCACCATTCATTGCGTCATCACTATGGTGTGGGGGTTTAAGAAAAGATAAGTATGTCATTTGCAATGACACCCAAACACAAATATCCCACACCTTTAGCCACACCACCACCTCCCAAACCTGCAATTAAAATTTCAAAATAAGAATGTGTCGGTTGCACACTGCATTTAGTTACCTAGAACCTTTCTAAACTTTTGATCTGTGGGAATAAAAGTTACAATTTGAAATTTTTAAGCTGGTGCAATCATCGATGTCAGATGGCAAACTGGAGCTCTGTGGGATTGCCTCTCATGGATGAACGGATTGGTTGCTTTGTTATAATGGAGTACATATAATAGCCTTCAATGTGAATTTTCTGCCATTTAGCTGCCAGATTTGAAGTGCCAATAATTTAAAAGGCTTAATCAGCATTGTTTTGTCTTTTAACGTGTTGCTGCTTTAAATGATCTGTTGTGGCTAAATTGTTGAAAAATTGCCAGTGCCTGCAACCATTAGGCTATTATATTTATCCCATTGTCTTCATAACGACACATTTTAAAGAGGAAGTAAAGTCATATTGTATATATAGAAATAGATCAAAGCTGTGTATTACTGAACAATATAATATGTGTGACAAACTTAGATTGTTTATACTGAACTAAGATATGTCCACCAAGCTTATATCTCTGTCATGTTAGGTTCTTCTCTAAAGAACCAGACAATGGGGGTAATTCAGACAGCATCGCTGAAGCGGCAGTGATTGCAGTCTGAATCACTTTGTGGAGTGCGCTCTCGCAGCCGGCGCACTGCGCGTGTGCACCCCAGGAGCTAACAGCATCTCACTGGGGCAATCGCCTCTGTCTGATTGAAAGGCAGAGGCGGTAGCAGGGCAGAGAGGGTGTGCCAACGGCGTTAGAACGCCATTGGTGGGGCACGGTCTGGACAACGGAGGCGTGTATGGACCGCAGTGACGTGCAGTGGGGTGAGGCATGTGAGGCAGAGTCTTCCCTGTCATACTAACGTTTGCGCCAGAGTTTTGACTGTATAAAATATATGAAAAACACAAAGAATATGTTTGAAATATCTTCTTTGCATTATTCTAATAATATTTATAGCCAAATCTCTGGAGTAAAAAGTCTATGGCAGGTGTGGCAGTGCCTCACCTGTGTATCTTTTCTGCACATCTCTAATCAAAACTCACCAAATTTCCTGGCGTTTATACTACTGCACCTGTGTATAATGCCCAGATGTACGCTTTGGCTCATATATTGTGTGTAAATCTGGCTCTGGTGCTAGCCAGTGCCTCCTGAGCTATTTAGCTCACCGCACGTCCCTGCTGGATCGTTGGGGGGGGGCTGTTGCAGCTACTCGCCAGGAGGCAGTGAGTAGCGGCCTGCCATTGCGCAGGAGCTGCGCTGGCAGGGAGCTACTCGCCAGGTACAAAAGCATCACCACCATGTGACGTTTTTGTACCTGTGTGTGTGTGGGGGGGGGGGGGGGGGGAGGTTGGGGTAGTGCCTGACATGCCCTGTGCTGGGCATCCCCCCGCAGGTCTGAGTAACTGATCGTAGATGTTGCCCATGGCAACCGATCAGATTCTAGCTATTATATTCTAGAAGGTGCTAGATGACTGATAAGTAGAATCTGATTGGTTGCCATGGGCAACATCTCCACTTCTAAAAAAAATCTCACACTTTAGTAAATATACCCCAGCATGGCCAGGTGAATAAGAATAGTTTGGAACACTGTCATATCTCATGCTAAATTAACCTTTAAAACCAGAAGGTGCACTCACGTCCCATATTTACCAGCAGGACATTTTGAGGTAACAATGACCTCTAGTAGCCACAGTAGGCGTTCTTCTAGTGCACATTTCATGCATTGAGAGGAAGATAACATGATTTAAAGCTGGGCAGAAGGCAGCTTTAGACACACTGGGGGGAGATTTGTCAAAGCTTGGAGAAAGACAAGTACGGACTTGGAGCCTTGATCAAAAATGTGGTTCTGTACTTCACCTCTATACACTCTATACGCATGTAGTTTATATGCATAGTATACAGAATCCCAAATATTCAATGATTTCTTCCTTAGGGCTGTAACACACACTCCGGTTTTTCCCGGATGGCAAAAAGCCGGACAAACTTTGTCCGGCTTTTTGCCTTCCGGGAGAAACCGGCAGTGTCTTGTCACACAGGATGGCTTTTAGCCGTGTGTGATGCTGTGCGCATGCGCAGCATCATACACGGCTACAGTAAAAACCGTTGTGTGTGAAAGCTCCCCTTCACACACACGGTTTACTGGCTCCAAAGACGGCCCGGCGGCCGCCCGGCCGCCGGACCTTCCAGTGGTGAGACCCGGCTGCAACCCGGCAGCCGGGCCGGGGCCGTGCAGTGTGAAGGCACCCTAGCCCTCACACTGTTAACTACAATGCCGGCACGGGAAAAAGACGCCCGGCTTTTTCCCGGCCGGCAAAAACCGTGTAGTGTGTTTCAGCCCTTAGAGTTTAAAGGACCATCATCAAACTAAATGAACATATGCTGTAAGCCTCATATGGTTTTTCTTTTGGTTTCTTCTCTTATTTCCCTAACCCAATGGCTGCAGAAATTGCTGTTCCACTTCCTTCTTCCCTGTTGTGCAATGTAGTCAGACACACATGTTATAATGTTGCCCAAGTGTAAACGTGAATAGACATTGGCATCAAAGACCTGGTATGTTTAGATTTTTCAGAGTACATTTCATTCCACTGAGAGCTTTTTCTACAGGGCCTTATCTGAACAAGCTTTGGGGTAGGCATATCAAAGCTTGGAAAGAGATAAAATACCAAACATGCTTGGGGGAATCTGATCCAGACTCCTTCGACTCCTCTGCACTGCCATCTCAATGAGAGGGAGATTTATTAAAGGCAAGCAGAGGGATAAAGTTAATAGAGATATAAAATTAGAGATGAGCGGGTTCGGTTCCTCGGAATCCGAACCCGCCCGAACTTCAGCTTTTTTTACACGGATCCGAGCGACTCGGATCTTCCCGCCTTGCTCGGTTAACCCGAGCGCGCCCGAACGTCATCATGACGCTGTCGGATTCTCGCGAGGCTCGGATTCTATCGCGAGACTTGGATTCTATATAAGGAGCCGCGCGTCGCCGCCATTTTACACGTGCATTGAGATTGATAGTGAGAGGACGTGGCTGGCGTCCTCTCCGTTTAGAGAAGAAATAGATAGGAGAGTGAGAGTGAGACAGTGACACTTCATTTACTGGAGCTTAGGAGGAGTACTCAGACAGAGAGTGCAGAATTTTGCTGATAGTATTAGTTAGTTATACTAGTGACAGAGTGAGACAGTGACACTTCATTTACTGGAGCTTAGGAGGAGTACTCAGACAGAGAGTGCAGAATTTTGCTGATAGTATTAGTTAGTTATACTAGTGACTGACCAGTGACCACCAGTGCAGTTTTATATTATTTAATATAATCCGTTCTCTGCCTGAAAAAACGATACACAGTGACTCAGTCACATACCATATCTGTGCTCAGCCCAGTGTGCTGCTGCATCATCTATGTATAATATCTGACTGTGCTCACACAGCTTAATTGTGGGGGAGACTGGGGAGCAGTTAGGTTATAGCAGGAGCCAGGAGTACATATTAAAAAATTAAACAGTGCACACTTTTTTTCTGCAGGAGTGCCACTGCCAGTGTGACTGACCAGTGACCTGACCACCAGTATATAGTATACTATATTGTATTGTGAATGTCTGCCTGTAAAAGTTAAACACACGTCGTGTGACTTGTGTGGTGTTTTTTATTCTATAAAATAAAAAACTAATTCTGCTGACAGACAGTGTCCAGCAGGTCCGTCATTACATAATATATACCTGTCCGGCTGCAGTAGTGATATATATATATTTTTTATATCATTATTTATCATCCAGTCGCAGCAGACACAGTACGGTAGTTCGCGGATGTAGCTACCTCTGTGTCGGCACTCGGCAGTCCATCCATAATTGTATACCACCTACCCGTGGTTTTTTTTTTCTTTCTTCTTTATACATACTACATCTCATTATCATCCAGTCTATATTAGCAGCAGACACAGTACAGTACGGTAGTCCACGGCTGTAGCTACCTCTGTGTCGGCACTCGGCAGTCCGTCCATAATTGTATACCACCTACCCGTGGTTTTTTTTTCTTTCTTCTTTATACATACTACATCTCATTATCAACCAGTCTATATTAGCAGCAGACACAGTACGGTAGTCCACGGCTGTAGCTACCTCTGTGTCGGCACTCGGCAGTCCGTCCATAATTGTATACCACCTACCCGTGTTTTTTTTTTCTTTCTTCTTTATACATACTACATCTCATTATCATCCAGTCTATATTAGCAGCAGACACAGTACAGTACGGTAGTCCACGGCTGTAGCTACCTCTGTGTCGGCACTCGGCAGTCCGTCCATAATTGTATACCACCTACCCGTGGTTTTTTTTTCTTTCTTCTTTATACATACTACATCTAATTATCATCCAGTCTATATTAGCAGCAGACACAGTACAGTACGGTAGTCCACGGCTGTAGCTACCTCTGTGTCGGCACTCGGCAGTCCATCCATAATTGTATACCACCTACCCGTGGTTTTTTTTTCTTTCTTCTTTATACATACTACATCTCATTATCATCCAGTCTATATTAGCAGCAGACACAGTACAGTACAATAGTCCACGGCTGTAGCTACCTCTGTGTCGGCACTCGGCAGTCCATCCATAATTGTATACTAGTATCCATCCATCTCCATTGTTTACCTGAGGTGCCTTTTAGTTGTGCCTATTAAAATATGGAGAACAAAAATGTTGAGGTTCCAAAATTAGGGAAAGATCAAGATCCACTTCCACCTCGTGCTGAAGCTGCTGCCACTAGTCATGGCCGAGACGATGAAATGCCAGCAACGTCGTCTGCCAAGGCCGATGCCCAATGTCATAGTACAGAGCATGTCAAATCCAAAACACCAAATATCAGTAAAAAAAGGACTCCAAAACCTAAAATAAAATTGTCGGAGGAGAAGCGTAAACTTGCCAATATGCCATTTACCACACGGAGTGGCAAGGAACGGCTGAGGCCCTGGCCTATGTTCATGGCTAGTGGTTCAGCTTCACATGAGGATGGAAGCACTCAGCCTCTCGCTAGAAAACTGAAAAGACTCAAGCTGGCAAAAGCACTGCAAAGAACTGTGCGTTCTTCGAAATCCCAAATCCACAAGGAGAGTCCAATTGTGTCGGTTGCGATGCCTGACCTTCCCAACACTGGACGTGAAGAGCATGCGCCTTCCACCATTTGCACGCCCCCTGCAAGTGCTGGAAGGAGCACCCGCAGTCCAGTTCCTGATAGTCAGATTGAAGATGAAGATGTTGAAGTACACCAGGTTGAGGAGGATATGGGTGTTGCTGGCGCTGGGGAGGAAATTGACCAGGAGGATTCTGATGGTGAGGTGGATTGTTTAAGTCAGGCACCCGGGGAGACACCTGTTGTCCGTGGGAGGAATATGGCCGTTGACATGCCTGGTGAAAATACCAAAAAAATCAGCTCTTCAGTGTGGAGGTATTTCAACAGAAAAGCGGATAACAGGTGTCAAGCCGTGTGTTGCCTTTGTCAAGCTGTAATAAGTAGGGGTAAGGACGTTAACCACCTTGGAACATCCTCCCTTATACGTCACCTGCAGCGCATTCATAATAAGTCAGTGACAAGTTCAAAAACTTTGGGCGACAGCGGAAGCAGTCCACTGACCAGTAAATCCCTTCCTCTTGTAACCAAGCTCACGCAAACCACCCCACCAACTCCCTCAGTGTCAATTTCCTCCTTCCCCAGGAATGCCAATAGTCCTGCAGGCCATGTCACTGGCAATTCTGACGAGTCCTCTCCTGCCTGGGATTCCTCCGATGCATCCTTGCGTGTAACGCCTACTGCTGCTGGCGCTGCTGTTGTTGCTGCTGGGAGTCGATGGTCATCCCAGAGGGGAAGTCGTAAGCCCACTTGTACTACTTCCAGTAAGCAATTGACTGTCCAACAGTCCTTTGCGAGGAAGATGAAATATCACAGCAGTCATCCTGCTGCAAAGCGGATAACTGAGGCCTTGACAACTATGTTGGTGTTAGACGTGCGTCCGGTATCCGCCGTTAGTTCACAGGGAACTAGACAATTTATTGAGGCAGTGTGCCCCCGTTACCAAATACCATCTAGGTTCCACTTCTCTAGGCAGGCGATACCGAGAATGTACACGGACGTCAGAAAAAGACTCACCAGTGTCCTAAAAAATGCAGTTGTACCCAATGTCCACTTAACCACGGACATGTGGACAAGTGGAGCAGGGCAGGGTCAGGACTATATGACTGTGACAGCCCACTGGGTAGATGTATGGACTCCCGCCGCAAGAACAGCAGCGGCGGCACCAGTAGCAGCATCTCACAAACGCCAACTCTTTCCTAGGCAGGCTACGCTTTGTATCACCGCTTTCCAGAATACGCACACAGCTGAAAACCTCTTACGGCAACTGAGGAAGATCATCGCGGAATGGCTTACCCCAATTGGACTCTCCTGTGGATTTGTGGCATCGGACAACGCCAGCAATATTGTGTGTGCATTAAATATGGGCAAATTCCAGCACGTCCCATGTTTTGCACATACCTTGAATTTGGTGGTGCAGAATTTTTTTAAAAACGACAGGGGCGTGCAAGAGATGCTGTCGGTGGCCAGAAGAATTGCGGGACACTTTCGGCGTACAGGCACCACGTACAGAAGACTGGAGCACCACCAAAAACTACTGAACCTGCCCTGCCATCATCTGAAGCAAGAAGTGGTAACGAGGTGGAATTCAACCCTCTATATGCTTCAGAGGTTGGAGGAGCAGCAAAAGGCCATTCAAGCCTATACAATTGAGCACGATATAGGAGGTGGAATGCACCTGTCTCAAGCGCAGTGGAGAATGATTTCAACGTTGTGCAAGGTTCTGATGCCCTTTGAACTTGCCACACGTGAAGTCAGTTCAGACACTGCCAGCCTGAGTCAGGTCATTCCCCTCATCAGGCTTTTGCAGAAGAAGCTGGAGACATTGAAGGAGGAGCTAACACGGAGCGATTCCGCTAGGCATGTGGGACTTGTGGATGGAGCCCTTAATTCGCTTAACAAGGATTCACGGGTGGTCAATCTGTTGAAATCAGAGCACTACATTTTGGCCACCGTGCTCGATCCTAGATTTAAAACCTACCTTGGATCTCTCTTTCCGGCAGACACAAGTCTGCAGGGGTTCAAAGAACTGCTGGTGAGAAAATGGTCAAGTCAAGCGGAACGCGACCTGTCAACATCTCCTCCTTCACATTCTCCCGCAACTGGGGGTGCGAGGAAAAGGCTCAGAATTCCGAGCCCACCCGCTGGCGGTGATGCAGGGCAGTCTGGAGCGACTGCTGATGCTGACATCTGGTCCGGACTGAAGGACCTGACAACGATTACGGACATGTCGTCTACTGTCACTGCATATGATTCTCTCACCATTGAAAGAATGGTGGAGGATTATATGAGTGACCGCATCCAAGTAGGCACGTCACACAGTCCGTACTTATACTGGCAGGAAAAAGAGGCAATTTGGAGGCCCTTGCACAAACTGGCTTTATTCTACCTAAGTTGCCCTCCCACAAGTGTGTACTCCGAAAGAGTGTTTAGTGCCGCCGCTCACCTTGTCAGCAATCGGCATACGAGGTTACATCCAGAAAATGTGGAGAAGATGATGTTCATTAAAATGAATTATAATCAATTCCTCCGTGGAGACATTGACCAGCAGCAATTGCCTCCACAAAGTACACAGGGAGCTGAGATGGTGGATTCCAGTGGGGACGAATTGATAATCTGTGAGGAGGGGGATGTACACGGTGATATATCGGAGGATGATGATGAGGTGGACATCTTGCCTCTGTAGAGCCAGTTTGTGCAAGGAGAGATTAATTGCTTCTTTTTTGGTGGGGGTCCAAACCAACCCGTCATTTCAGTCACAGTCGTGTGGCAGACCCTGTCACTGAAATGATGGGTTGGTTAAAGTGTGCATGTCCTGTTTATACAACATAAGGGTGGGTGGGAGGGCCCAAGGACAATTCCATCTTGCACCTCTTTTTTCTTTAATTTTTCTTTGCGTCATGTGCTGTTTGGGGAGGGTTTTTTGGAAGGGCCATCCTGTCTGACACTGCAGTGCCACTCCTAGATGGGCCCGGTGTTTGTGTCGGCCACTAGGGTCGCTTATCTTACTCACACAGTCAGCTACCTCATTGCGCCTCTTTTTTTCTTTGCGTCATGTGCTGTTTGGGGAGGGTTTTTTGGAAGGGCCATCCTGCGTGACACTGCAGTGCCACTCCTAGATGGGCCCGGTGTTTGTGTCGGCCACTAGGGTCGCTTATCTTACTCACACAGTCAGCTACCTCATTGCGCCTCTTTTTTTCTTTGCGTCATGTGCTGTTTGGGGAGGGTTTTTTGGAAGGGCCATCCTGCGTGACACTGCAGTGCCACTCCTAGATGGGCCCGGTGTTTGTGTCGGCCACTAGGGTCGCATATCTTACTCACACAGTCAGCTACCTCATTGCGCCTCTTTTTTTCTTTGCGTCATGTGCTGTTTGGGGAGGGTTTTTTGGAAGGGCCATCCTGCGTGACACTGCAGTGCCACTCCTAGATGGGCCCGGTGTTTGTGTCGGCCACTAGGGTCGCTTATCTTACTCACACAGTCAGCTACCTCATTGCGCCTCTTTTTTTCTTTGCGTCATGTGCTGTTTGGGGAGGGTTTTTTGGAAGGGCCATCCTGCGTGACACTGCAGTGCCACTCCTAGATGGGCCCGGTGTTTGTGTCTGCCACTAGGGTCGCTTATCTTACTCACACAGTCAGCTACCTCATTGCGCCTCTTTTTTTCTTTGCGTCATGTGCTGTTTGGGGAGGGTTTTTTGGAAGGGCCATCCTGCGTGACACTGCAGTGCCACTCCTAGATGGGCCCGGTGTTTGTGTCGGCCACTAGGGTCGCTTATCTTACTCACACAGTCAGCTACCTCATTGCGCCTCTTTTTTTCTTTGCGTCATGTGCTGTTTGGGGAGGGTTTTTTGGAAGGGCCATCCTGCGTGACACTGCAGTGCCACTCCTAGATGGGCCCGGTGTTTGTGTCGGCCACTAGGGTCGCTTATCTTACTCACACAGTCAGCTACCTCATTGCGCCTCTTTTTTTCTTTGCGTCATGTGCTGTTTGGGGAGGGTTTTTTGGAAGGGCCATCCTGCGTGACACTGCAGTGCCACTCCTAGATGGGCCCGGTGTTTGTGTCGGCCACTAGGGTCGCTTATCTTACTCACACAGTCAGCTACCTCATTGCGCCTCTTTTTTTCTTTGCGTCATGTGCTGTTTGGGGAGGGTTTTTTGGAAGGGCCATCCTGCGTGACACTGCAGTGCCACTCCTAGATGGGCCCGGTGTTTGTGTCGGCCACTAGGGTCGCTTATCTTACTCACACAGTCAGCTACCTCATTGCGCCTCTTTTTTTCTTTGCGTCATGTGCTGTTTGGGGAGGGTTTTTTGGAAGGGCCATCCTGCGTGACACTGCAGTGCCACTCCTAGATGGGCCCGGTGTTTGTGTCGGCCACTAGGGTCGCTTATCTTACTCACACAGTCAGCTACCTCATTGCGCCTCTTTTTTTCTTTGCGTCATGTGCTGTTTGGGGAGGGTTTTTTGGAAGGGCCATCCTGCGTGACACTGCAGTGCCACTCCTAGATGGGCCCGGTGTTTGTGTCGGCCACTAGGGTCGCTTATCTTACTCACACAGTCAGCTACCTCATTGCGCCTCTTTTTTTCTTTGCGTCATGTGCTGTTTGGGGAGGGTTTTTTGGAAGGGCCATCCTGCGTGACACTGCAGTGCCACTCCTAGATGGGCCCGGTGTTTGTGTCGGCCACTAGGGTCGCTTATCTTACTCACACAGTCAGCTACCTCATTGCGCCTCTTTTTTTCTTTGCGTCATGTGCTGTTTGGGGAGGGTTTTTTGGAAGGGCCATCCTGCGTGACACTGCAGTGCCACTCCTAGATGGGCCCGGTGTTTGTGTCGGCCACTAGGGTCGCTTATCTTACTCACACAGTCAGCTACCTCATTGCGCCTCTTTTTTTCTTTGCGTCATGTGCTGTTTGGGGAGGGTTTTTTGGAAGGGCCATCCTGCGTGACACTGCAGTGCCACTCCTAGATGGGCCCGGTGTTTGTGTCGGCCACTAGGGTCGCTTATCTTACTCACACAGTCAGCTACCTCATTGCGCCTCTTTTTTTCTTTGCGTCATGTGCTGTTTGGGGAGGGTTTTTTGGAAGGGCCATCCTGCGTGACACTGCAGTGCCACTCCTAGATGGGCCCGGTGTTTGTGTCGGCCACTAGGGTCGCTTATCTTACTCACACAGCGACCTTGGTGCAAATTTTAGGACTAAAAATAATATTGTGAGGTGTGAGGTATTCAGAATAGACTGAAAATGAGTGTAAATTATGGTTTTTGAGGTTAATAATACTTTGGGATCAAAATGACCCCCAAATTCTATGATTTAAGCTGTTTTTTAGGGTTTTTTGAAAAAAACACCCAAATCCAAAACACACCCGAATCCGACAAAAAAAATTCGGTGAGGTTTTGCCAAAACGCGGTCGAACCCAAAACACGGCCGCGGAACCGAACCCAAAACCAAAACACAAAACCCGAAAAATTTCCGGCGCTCATCTCTATATAAAATATCAACTCCTAAATGTCATTTTACATGCTGTTTTTGGAAAATGACAGTTAAAAACTGATTGGTTGGTACTTTGGGGTCTATGTACCAATCCTTGGAGAGAGATAAAGTGGATGGAGATAAAGTACTAGCCAATCAGCTCCTGTCACACATAGCAGTTAGGAGTTTTTTGGATTGTACTTTATCTCAATCTACTTTATCTCTCTCCAGTACATAGACCCTATCCACATGATCTCTCTCCATGCTTTGATACATTTGCCCCATATCTCTTAAACACTACCCAAACTGAAAATACATTAAAACGTAACATACTACTACTAATAACTATAGATAGTATAAAAATATAAAGTAACTTAATAAGGTGTTTGGTCACTGTGAGTGGCCAAATAACAGGACCAATGCAGCATAATTATTCCACATGAGAGTAACCAAACTGGCTGATGTTGGTGGAAAATGCTGTCTCGGCAAAACCCATGCTGGTAGCTGCCAATCAGACTGACCATAAATTTGATTTGTCCTTGGACCACCAACCCCTGGCACCCATGAAAGTGCTCCGTGGGCCACTTAGTTTGGAAACCACTGCATTAGCGGTTTTCCAGAAATTACCATATGATCCCTACAACTGCACTGTAAAGCTATAGGTATAGGGTATATAGTAAATCTGTCCCTTGAATTGGCTCTGGGAAGAATTACATAAACACACGTTTTAATAAACCTTACTTAAAAATTGAACATTGTAACATATTCTTGAGTTTCTATGAATCTTTCCGTTAAGACTGCCATCAGCAGTATGAAACACAAAATCCATTTTAATGTATTAATTTATGACATTTCAGTACAACATCATCTACTTTAAGACTCCGTGGGCCAATCCTTTTAATAATACATTTTTAATTTACACACAATTTTCATGTTAAAAATAACTCAGGCATGTTGAGACGTAAACACAGTATTTTGACAATGTAACTGAGTGCTATTCAATAATGAAAAACATTGGATACCTGGCAGGAAAACGCAGAAACCATGCCACTCCACACGAAACAGTACACAGGACAGAACCTGCATCTACAGTCACACGCACACGTGTATCTATAATCGCCTTGGGCGCCCCAGACAAAGGATGATAATATGTGCTTACACTACCAGTCAAATGTTCCATTGAGCTTTAAACTTTTTTCATCTAAATATGTAATTGAACAAGCTTACTCCATGACTAGTAAAAAGGATCAAAGGTAACAATACTGTATACTCGGTTGAGCACACAATGGGGCTTACTATCCAGACTGGTTCATGTGTTAGATATTTACTGAAATGGTAAAAGTGCTGAACCTCTAAGTTAAAATGGTTGAAGAAAAAAAAAAAAAAAATTAAAACAGTGAAAATATCACAAAATAAGAACAAAAATAAAATAATTAAGAATAAAAAAATATTTAACTTGTCTAAGTGGTCTACACTGGTGGGAATAACAAAAGTATCACCATTTCAAGACTATGAGGCCCATTTGTCAATAATCACATTTACAGTGTGATCTGATCATCTGAGCCCAAAATGTATTGCAGTATGCGATTATACAGCCCGAGTATATCACTGTAAACCCGCAAGGATAGGGGCACCAAAGTAATCCGCCCCTGCAGTGTTTTCGGAGTGAAGAGACCAAATCAGCAGTCTCTTCACTCCTCTTCTGCACATGCGTGGTCAGGCCCGCCATCAAGGAGGGGACAGCGGGTACTCCAGTCCCGGGCCCGGGGTGAGATGGGGCCCGGGTGGTTGTAGTGTGGATCAGGGGGCTAGGTCAGCTGCCTGCCTGTGCATCGGCAGGCAGCCACAGAAGAACAGTAGCAGAGGCTGAGCCGCAGCCAGTGGTCATATTCTTAATACAGAGCCGGCCGTGAGCCAATCTAAGCTCACGGACCAGCAGCCAATCAGGAGCTGCCAGCCGGTCCGTGAGCTCCGATTGGCTCACGTCCGGCTCTGTATTAAGAATATGACCGCGGCTCTGTCTCTCCGTGGCTGCCTGACGATGTGCAGGCAGGCAGCTGACCTGGTCCCCTGATCCTCACTACAACCACCAAGACCCCCTCAAAAGGTAATTTGGGGAATGCAGGGAAGGTGCGGGGGAAGGGGGGGGGGTTGGACAGGTGGGGGTCCTGCCTTGTGAGGGTCAGTCCCGGGCCACATAATTTCTGATGGCAGCCCTGTGCGTGGTCTACTGACCACTTAGGTGTGGTGGCCACATCTGGGGAGGGATCCAGAGGAACCCTCTACCGGTAAAATTTGCAAAGTGCAGCTCATAGGTTACAACAGCATAACGCCATCATCAGATGACGTTAGCCGATGACCAAACTCTGAATTGCTTCCCACAATGGAGCTTGGCAGATCTGACACCATCATATCCTTCATAGAAACCTTTGGGGGCTGCAGTCTGATATGGAAGAGCTGCAGCAGATATCATTTGTACATTGGGATGATAGTTAACATTTGTGGGTATCCCCCCAAAATGGGTGTTTTCAGAGAATATGCTGCAAATATTTAATGATAAATAGGCCCCTATCATATTTGACCACTGATATAGAATCCCCAGCATTCTCTGAATGCTTAATGAGATTCCATTATATGAAAAGCAAATAAAATTTAATTAAATGGCTGTAAAACAAACAAATTCTTAATTTGTAATTAAAATAATAAAATTAAAACTCAAAGTTTGTTACTTGGCTATGCTGAATGAAGACTGGTGAAGGGGGCAGAGCCAGAGATGGTAAGAGAGCAGAGACACAGATGGGGAGGGGACAGAGACACAAGTGAGGAGGGTATCAGATGCATAGATTGTAAAAGAAGGGAGGAGGGCAGCAGGGCTGGTGGGAGGCAGGTGCACTGTATGACACTGCAGGCGCCACCCTTGGTGAGATTCTATATGCTAGTTACGCTGCACTGCGCTTCCCAACAGCTGGATGAAAGGACAGGATGTAGGGTTGATGCTACCTGGAAGAAGGGACAAGTGTAAAGGTGAGGGTGCCTGGATAAAGGGACTGGTGTAGGTTTGAGGATGCCTGGATGAAGAGACAGGTGAAGGTTTGAGGATGCCTGGATGAAGGGACAGGTGTAGAAGTGAGGGTGCCTTGGTGAAGGAACAGGTGTAGAGGTGAGGCTGTCTGGAAGAAAGGACAGGTGTAGGGCTGAGGGTGTCTGAAAGAAGGGACATGTGTAGGGGTGAGGGTGCCTGGAAGAAGGGACAGGTGTAGGGGTAAGGGTGTCTGGAAGAAGGGACAGGTGTAGGGCTGAGGGTGTCTGGAAGAAAGGACAGGTGTAGGGCTGAGGGTGTCTGGAAGAAGGGACAGGTGTAGGGGTGAGAGTGCCTGGAAGAAGGGACAGGTGTATGGGTGAGGGTGCCTGGAAGAAGGGACAGGTGTAGGGGTAAGGGTGTCTGGAAGAAGGGACAGGTGTAGGGCTGAGGGTGTCTGGAAGAAAGGACAGGTGTAGGGCTGAGGGTGTCTGGTAGAAGGGACAGGTGTAGGGATGAGGGTGTCTGGAAGAAGGGACAGGTGTAGGGGTGAGGGTGCCTGGAAGAAGGGACAGGTGTAGGGGTGAGGGTGTCTGAAAGAAGGGACAGGAGTAGGGGTGAGGATACCTGGAAGAAAAAACAGGTGTAGGGGTGAGGGTGTCTGAAAGAAGGGACAGCTGTAGGGGTGAGGGTGACTGTATGAAGGGACAGGTGTATGGGTGGGGATGTCTGGAAGAAGGGACAGGTGTAGGGGTAAGGGTGCCTGTATGAAGGGACAGGTGTAGGGGTGAGGGTGTCTGGAAGAAGGGACAGGTGTAGGGCTGAGTCTGTCTGGAAGAAGGGACAGGTGTAGGGGTGAGAGTGCCTTGAAGAAGGGACAGGTGTATGGGTGAGGGTGTCTGGAAGAAGGGACAGGTGTAGGGGTAAGGGTGTCTGGAAGAAGGGACAGGTGTAGGGGTAAGGGTGTCTGGAAGAAAGGACAGGTGTAGGGCTGAGGGTGTCTGGAAGAAGGGACAGATGTAGGGATGAGGGTGCCTGGAAGAAGGGACAGGTGTAGGGGTGAGGGTGACTGGAAGAAGGGACAGGTGTAGGGGTGAGGGTGTCTGAAAGAAGGGACAGCTGTAGGGGTGAGGGTGCCTGTATGAAGGGACAGGTGTATGGGTGAGGGTGTCTGGAAAAAGGGACAGGTGTAGGGGTAAGGGTGCCTGTATGAAGGGACAGGTGTAGGGGTGAGGGTGTATTGGAAGAAGGGACAGGTGTAGGGCTGAGTCTGTCTGGAAGAAGGGACAGGTGTAGGAGTGAGAGTGCCTGGAAGAAGGGACAGGTGTATGGGTGAGGGTGTCTGGAAGAAGGGACAGGTGTAGGGGTAAGGGTGTCTGGAAAAAGGGACAGGTGTAGGGGTAAGGGTGTCTGGAAGAAAGGACAGGTGTAGGGCTGAGGGTGTCTGGAAGAAGGGACATATGTAGGGATGAGGGTGCCTGGAAGAAGGGACAGGTGTAGGGGTGAGGGTGACTGGAAGAAGAGACAGGTGTAGGGGTGAGGGTGCCTGGATGAAAGGACAGGTGTAGGGGTGAGGGTTCCTTGTATAAGGGACAGGTGTAGGAGTGAGGGTGCCTGAACGAAGGGACTGGTGTAGGGGTGAGGGTGTCTGGAAGAAGTGACAGGTGTAGGGGTGAGGGTGCCTGTAAGAAAGGACAGGTGTAGGGGTGAGGGTGTCTGGAAGAAGGGACAGGTGTAGGAGTGAGGGTGCCTAGATGAAGGAACAGGTGTAGGGGTGAGGGTGCCATCTAAGAAGGGTCAGGTGTAGGGGTGAGGGTGCCTGGATGAAGGGACAGGTGTAGGGGTGAGGGTGCCTGGAAGAAAGGACAGGTGTAGGGGTGAAGGTGTCTGAAAGAAGGGACAGGTGTAGGAGTGAGGGTGCCCAGATGTAGGAACAGGTGTAGAGGTGAGGGTGCCTTCGAAGAAGGGTCAGGAGTAGGGGTGAGGGTGCTTGGAAGAAGGGACAGGTGTAGGAGTGGGGTGTGCCTCAAAGAAGGGACAGGTGTAGACGTGAGGGTGCCTGGATCTAGGAACAGGTGTAGGGGTGAGGGTGCCTGGAAGTAGGGATAGGTGTACAAGTGAGAGTGCCTGGAAGATGGGGAGGAGTGTAGGGGTGTAAGGGTATCTGGGTATCTAAATGAAGTCACAATATAAAGCTCCTATAGATTCCCTTAGTAGGTGCCATAGGCTGTGTCCAGCTGAGTGTAGTATTTAAATGAGACCATCATGTGAGGGGGTCCCTGGATAAAGAGCTGTGGGGGCTGAAAGAACACCGCTAATGATTGGGTACTTACTCTGCTGTCATGACTCATGAGCTAAATAAAATCTGTAAAACTAGCGGCATACTGTTATAATACAGACAGCACAGCATTACATAATAAAGGGACTTTTGTGTCAGGTGTCTGCCTGTCTTATCCAGGAAATAAGAACTGACTGGTACTTACAAACTGTTTCCTACCACAAACATTACAAAGCTGTTTTATTTTTGGAGCATCTTCCTCCCAATTCAGTTTTCCATTACATAATTAAATCCTGCAAAGTCAAAATTATATTATGTTTGATGCCAAAATAGCCTGGTCATAGACCATAGAAGTTTCTGTTTCTGGACATTGATGCTTTAAGAGTGACAAAGCTCTAATTCAGAGTAGCTGACATGAGGTGACAGGAATCAGTAGGATTTGGTATAGAGAACACTGCATATAGAGCAGTGGTTCTCAAACTGTGTGCCATGGCTCCCTGGGGTACCGCGAGGCACTTGCAGGGGTGTCTTGGATTGGTAGTCCAGTACTAATTCAAAATAATTTATGAACAATGTAATTGGCAAAACCAGTGCTGGTGGCTGCCAATCATAAAATATGTGGACAAACAGAAGTGAATTCCTATCCCTCACCACATAACTGAATCTAAGGATGACATATAAACACAATTGACTTAATTTAATTATCTTTTTAAAATTTCTCAATAAGAAACTTTTGGCCTAGAGGT
This sequence comes from Pseudophryne corroboree, assembly GCF_028390025.1. Lineage (NCBI taxonomy): Eukaryota > Metazoa > Chordata > Amphibia > Anura > Myobatrachidae > Pseudophryne > Pseudophryne corroboree. The sequence goes on along the minus strand of NC_086445.1, from coordinate 751,958,845 downwards.
GCCGTGAAAAAAGTCTGATACTTTAGGACGCCGCAATTCAACAAAGTTTGGGAACCACTGGTATAGAGAACACTTTTTACAAATATGTCTGTATACCTATACACATTTGTAGGGCTCGACAAAATCTGTCTGCCACTGTGACTACAAAAATACACACTGATGACCAGTCTACAGGGTGTGCCCATTCACGCTAGGTCTCCTTATATCTGTCCAATTGGGTGTAGTATGGCTGACCGCCGGTCTCCTGACCGCCGGTCAGCTTATCGACGCCGGGATCCCGGCAGCATACCGACGCCGGGATCCCGGCGGGGAGGGGCGAGTGCAGCAAGCCCCATGCGGGCTCGCTGCGCTCGCCACGCTGCGGGCTCGGTGGCGACCTGCGGTCGCCACGGGTTCTATTCCCACTCTATGGGTGTCGTGGACACCCACGAGTGGAAATAGTTCCTGTTGGTCGGCATGCCGACCATCGGGAAAGTGAGCCGTCGGGCTCGTGGAGGAGGTCATGTGACTGTCGGTCAGCTGACCGGCGGTCACATGAATACCACCCGTCCAATCTTCCCCAGGCATTGTATCCTAGGATGGGTTATCTCACTACGCGAGTGTAGGAATTTTAGGAGTTTAAGTTTACCACATTGCCCCACAGCAGTACCAGATACAGCTAATTACTTGTTCTGTGTGCCTCGCGATCAGTGTCTGGCTGGCATGGGATCCAATCCGTTGTAGCCAAATAGCAATGTATCCCATATCAGTCTCTTCCTACTTCCCAGTTATAACTCAATGAGTACATGAGAACCTAGTTACTGTATATGGCGATACTAAAACAGATGAAATGTATCAGGCTGAAAAATTGTTTCCAAATAATAAGATACCAAGCCAGATGGGATAACCTGTCAAGTTGTATAAAGCTAATAAGAAATTGAGAAAGGTTGAGGTTCCTGTACAATACCTTACCAGATTTATAACCTTTCCCTTTTCATGTACACCACTTATATGTCCTTAATTCCACTGCCAGACAAAGGCCTGAGGCCAACTGCCACTGCAAAACATAGATTTGCAGATTTTAGCTGAAGTCCTTACAATTATACTAAGCGCTACTTTTGGGCCAGAAAGCTCCTGAAGGTCTTTTCTAAAATGATGTAATCAGGAATGGTGTTCCAGAACATCTGCAACCTGCCCACAGCGGCAGTGTCTGGGGGAAGGGTGCACAACCATTTAAAATGTAGCTCTGGCCATCAGCCAATCAGAGTTTGTGGACTGTCAGTAGCTGCTCCTGATTGGCTGCTGGCCCACAAGCTTTGTTTGGCTCACAAGCTGGAGCCATATTTCAAATGGCCGCTGGAGATGGGACACAGTGAGAGGCAGGAGAGACGCGCACTGCACTCTCCTCCCCTCAGACACAGATGGCGACAGCAGCAGCAGTAGAAGATTGGTGAGCACTACTGGGGGCAGAATGTGTAACTGGCACTACTGGTGGCATTATGTATCTGGCACTACTCTGGAGGCATTGTGTATCTGGCACTACACTGGGGACATTGTGTATCTGGCACTACTCTGGGGGCATTGCGTATCTGGCACTACACTGGGGACATTGTGTATCTGGCACTAAATTGGGGGCATTGTGTTTCTGGCACTATTCTGCGGACATTGTGTATTTGGCACTTCACTGTGGGCATTGTGTATCTGGCAGTACTGGGAGTCATTTTGTATCTGGCACTACTCTGGGGCATTGTGTATCAGGCACTTTACTTGGGGCATTGTGTATCTGGCACTGTACTGGGGCATTGTGTATCTGGCACCGTACTGGGGGCATTGTGTATATATGGCACTACTGTAGGCATTATATGTATATATGGCGCTACTGAGGGCATTATGTGTTTAAAAAAAGATTTATGCATCACCCTTTTCTAAGTTTGAAATACTTAGAAATCTTGGTCCAAAGAGATGTTGCAAATTTTTTCTGCTTTTGAAAAACAGATGTAAGATTTACAAAAAAGAATGCGGTTAGAAATTTCCAAATGCTACATGACTTCATTACTCAGTCTGGACAATGCACCATCTTTTACTGTATTTCACTTTCTGTATCTTCAGTATCTTCCAATATTCCTCCCTGTCCTAAAATTACCAAAGCAACAGCATTCCCATAGTATGATATCACACTATGGTCACTCCTAAAATGTCTCATTATAAAGATAATACAGACCTCATTCACAACAGAACCCACTTATCCCGGCTCGGGTCTTCCCGCCACACTCTGATCCCAGAACAAGCCATGTTCCCAGGGACAGATCTTATGTGTTTTGATTTCCCCAGAGTCAGATCTTGCGTGTTTGGTTTCTATATAAGTCCCTTCATCATGATCATGGGCACCATTTCACACAGGAGAGGGTGTGGGACGGGACTGGAGGCTGGATCAATTTATTAAATAAACAGAAACAAAACAACAGCAAGCATTTATTAGCACACCATCAGGGCACCATTAGGGTTCTATTAGTAGAAGGAGGACTGTTATAAATAATACCAGGGCCGTAACTAGGGGGGGCTAAGGAGGCATGCACCCCAGGTGCAGGATTTGAGGGGGCGCTGAGGAGTTACAGAGGAGCAGGGTTTTTTAACCGGAAGTGCTGTGCTGCTCCAGTGTGACAGCAGACGGCTCCCGGGGCAGTGTCTCTGACCCACCTGTCTGCCTAGAGTTGGCTCCGACGTTGTGCGGGTGAGCTCCAGTACCTGGGATCTCGCCTATGCCGGCTAGTGTCTTAAACTCTCTTCTTTGCCATGCAGTGTTGGGACTAGTGTGCATTGCACCGTACAAGCTATAGAAGTGAGCTGTTGGTGCTGTGTTTTTTATCATCCCAGCTACCGGCCCAGCACCAACCGATAACAAGCTGCAGGCTACACCACATTGAGAGGACACACTGCCCCAGGCTTATGCTTGTTAACAGGTGCAGTCACCGATGTTACAGAAATCAAAGGCTCACTTTGCTAGCTATCCACTTGAAAGTGGAAACATAGAGCCTGGACAACCTCCAACTCTCACCGAGTATCACTACAGCAGCTTTGTGGTGAGTTTAAAGACAGACTTTATTATCGGCACTGTGCTCCCAGTTAGCAGTATCAACCTCCGCTTTTCCTCCCAGATGGGGGGATTTTGTGTAGCTTATAGGGAGATGTAGTGTACTGATGTAGTGTAGCATATAGGGGTATGTAGTGTTGTAATGTATTGCAGTATATACAGTAGGGACATGTAGTGCACTGATGTGGTGTAGGATATAAGGGGATGTAGTGTAGTGAAGTAGTGTAGCATATAGGGTATGTAGTGCAGTGTATAGGGGCAAGTATTGTAGTGATGTAGTTCAGCCATGTAGTATAGTAGTGCAGTGGATAGGGGAATGTAGTGCAGTGATGAAATGTTATGATATAGGCCCTCATTCCGAGTTGAGCTCACCAAGCAACTGTTTGCTGCTGGTGCGATCAACTAATCTCCGCCTATGGGGGAGTGTATTTTAGCAAAGCAGGGCTGCAAACGCTTGTACAGCTCTGCTATGCTAAAAAAGTTTCACACAAAAAAACACTAGCCCTAGCCCTAGACCTACTTACCCTGTGCGACGGATCCAGCAATGCAGGTCCCAGCTGTGATGTCAGTCATCTGCTCTCCGTTCGCCTGGACATGCCTGCATTTTCTTTCGGCTGGAAACGGTGAGTATCCGCCCCGGAACGCCTCCCGCCTGTCCATCTTCTTGTGATCGCCGCTGCGATCACATTTGTCGCTGGCGGTGTTGTTGCCTGGCGACGATCATCGCCAGGCAATGATGCGCGTGCGCAATGCGTCCGCCGCGCATGCGCATTTCCGGCCCATTTGCACCGCTGCATGCGGACGGGTTGGAATGACCCCCATAGTGCAGTGATATTGTGCAATGTATGGGGACACACAGAGGAGCATGTATTTGAACACGCTGCTGGGGGGGCATGTGATGCATAGGGCATTTGAAGCACATAGGGGAATATTGTTTCGTAGTATCCCCTTTTAAAAAATTTTTTTTTGATAATTAAATATTTTACTCTGACAGGGTTTTTTTTTTTTTTAAGGGGGAGAAGGTGTTTGGGGTGCGGGCACCAAAATACTGCCTTGCCCCGGGTGACGAAAATCCTAGTTTCGGCCCTGATAATACACATGGTACACTTACGTAGTGCTGCCTGTGAAGGGTTACTGACTGTTAGTGTCTGCAGGCATCATCATTGTCAGTGCACGATTTGTCATACACACACTGCACAATGCACAGCTGCACATGCACGCACACACACTACAGTGCAAACATATGCAAACTTTGTGTGGTGCTTCAAAAACAAGTTAAAAGAAATCCCCAAGGAGAGTCCAAATGTGTCGGCGGGTGCAATGCCTGACCTTCCCAACACTGGACGGGGACCTAAGTCAGGTCATTCCCCTCATCAGGCTTTTGCAGGAGCAGCTGGAGAGATTGAAGGAGGAGCTAAAACGGAGCGATTCCGCAAAGTATGTGGGACTTGTGGATGGAGCCCTTCATTCGCTTTGCCAGGCTTCAAGGGTGGTCAATCTGTTGAAATCAGAGCACTATATTTTGGCTACCGTGCTCGATCCTAGGTTTAAAGACTACATTGTATCTCTCTTTCCGGCAGACACAAGTCTGCAGATGTTCAAAGACCTGCTGGTGAGACAATTGTCAAGTCAAGGGGAACGTGACCCGCCAACAGCCACTGGAGCTGCCACTAAAAGGATAACATTTCCAAACCCACCTGCTGGCGGTGATGCAGGGCAGTCAGGAGCAAGTGCTGACATTTGGTCCAGACTGAAGGACCTGCCAACGATTACTGACATGTCGTCTACTGTCACTGCATATGATTCTGTCACCATTGAAAGAATGGTGAAGGATTATATGAGTGACAGCATCCAAGTAGGCATGTCAGACAGTCTGTACGTATACTGGCAGGAAAAAGAGGCAATTTGGAGGCTCTTGCACAAACTGGCTTTATTTTACCTAAGTTGCGCCCCCTCCAGTGTGTACTCTGAAAGAGTGTTTAGTTCAGCCGGTCACCTTGTCAGCGAACGGCGTAGGAGGTTACTTCTAGAAAATGTGGAGAAGATGATGTTCATCAAAATTAATTATAAATTCCTCTGTGGAGACATTTACCAGAAATTGTCTCCAGATAGTACACAGGGACCTGTGATGGTGGATTCCAGTGGGGACGAATGAATACTCTGTGAGGATGAGGATGTACACAGTGAAAGGGGTGATTCATTGGAGGATGAGGATGAGGTGGACATCTTGCCTCTGTAGAGCCAGTTTGAGCAAGGAGAGATTGATTGCTTCTTTTTTGGTGGGGGCCCAAACCAACCAGTCATTTCAGCCACAGTCGTGTGGCAGACCCTGTCGCTGAAATGATTGGTTTGTTAAAGTGTGCATGTCCTGTTTATACAACATAAGGGTGGGTGGGAGGGCCCAAGGACAATTCCATCTTGCACCTCTTTTTTTATTTATCTTTGCATCATGTGCTGTTTGGGGACTATTTTTTTAAGTGCCATCCTGTCTGACACTGCAGTGCCACTCCTAGATGGGCCAGGTGTTTGTGCCTCCCACTTGGGTCGCTTAGCTTAGTCATCCAGCGACCTTGGTGCAAATTTTAGGACTAAAAATAATATTGTGAGGTGTTCAGAATAGACTGGAAATGAGTGGAAATTATGGTTATTGAGCTTAATAATACTATAGGGTCAAAATTACCCCCAAATTCTATGATTTTAGTTGTTTTTGTGGTTTTTAAAAAATTCACCCGAATCCAAAACACATCCGAATCCAAAACCCGAAAGGGTGGTTTTGCCAAAACGCGTCCGAATCCCAAACCAAAATACAAAACACGAAAAATGCCCGCTGCACATCTCTACTGGCAACTGTATCACACATAATATAACTGCAAATATGCTTACTTGGTTTAATGTGTACCTGCCACATATCTTATGGCTTTTAAAGGTACACTAGTCACCTGACACTGGCTGATACATTACTAAGGAGCAGCTGACACAGGTTTACAACAATAGAGTTTACATAGGGGTGCATGAAAAAGCCTGTGGCCACAGTTAATAAGAGTTAACCAAAGATTAACCCTGCAATATACAAACAAATATAAAACCACAGCACTCGCCACCCCAGAAGCAGGGTGCAATGTCTGCACTCACCACTCATAGGGTGGGGTGCATGTAGCCCATGGCCACCTACTTAAATATATACAAACAGAAAATTCAGCACTCACCATAGCAAGCTCACTTATCCTCACAACATCAATAAATAAATGATGGGGGTTTAGTTAGTGAATTCGCCAATGCACGGAAGCCTGCAAACCGCTCGCCAAGGTACCCCAAGGTACCCCACCTTCTTGCAGGTCCTACACTAATTTTTAAGACTCTGTGATAGTGTAGGACCTGCAAGAAGGTGGGGTAACTTAGCAAGCGGTTTGCAGGCTTCCGTGCATTGGCCAATTCACTAACTAAACCTCCATCATTTATTTATTGATGTTGTGAGGATAAGTGAGCTTGCTATGGCGAGTGCTGAATTTTCTGTTTGTATATATATATATATATATATATACTGCTCAAAAAAATAAAGGGAACACTAAAATAACACATCCTAGATCTGAATGAATTAAATATTCTTATTAAATACTTTGTTCTTTACATAGTTGAATGTGCTGACAACAAAATCACACAAAAATTATCAATGGAAATCAAATTTATTAACCCATGGAGGTCTGGATTTGGAGTCACCCTCAAAATTAAAGTGGAAAAACACACTACAGGCTGATCCAGCTTTGATGTAATGTCCTTAAAACAAGTCAAAATGAGGCTCAGTAGTGTGTGTGGCCTCCACATGCCTGTATGACCTCCCTACAACCCACACAAGTGGCTCAGGTAGTGCAGCTCATCCAGGATGGCACATCAATGCGAGCTGTGGCAAGAAGGTTTGCTGTGTCTGTCAGCGTAGTGTTCAGAGCATGGAGGCGCTACCAGGAGACAGGCCAATACATCAGGAGACGTGGAGGAGGCCGTAGGAGGGCTACAACCCAGCAGCAGGACCGCTACCTCTGCCTTTGTGCAAGGAAGAACAGGAGGAGCACTGCCAGAGCTCTGCAAAATGACCTCCAGCAAGCCACAAATGTGCATGTTTCTACTCAAAAGATAGAAACAGACTCCATGAGGGTGGTATGAGGGCCCGACGTCCACAGGTGGGGGTTGTGCTTACAGCCCAACACCGTGCAGGACGTTTGGCATTTGCCAGAGAACACCAAGATTGTCAAATTCGCCACTGGCGCCCTGTGCTCTTCACAGATGAAAGCAGGTTCTCACTGAGCACATGTGACAGACGTGACAGAGTCTGGAGATGCCAAGGAGAACGTTCTGCTGCCTGCAACATCCTCCAGCATGACCGGTTTGGCAGTGGGTCAGTAATGGTGTGGGGTGGCATTTCTTTGGGGGGGCCGCACAGCCCTCCATGTGCTCGCCAGAGGTATCCTGACTGCCATTAGGTACCGAGATGAGATCCTCAGACCCCTTGTGAGACCATATGCTGGTCCGGTTGGCCCTGGGTTCCTCCTAATGCAAGAAAATGCTAGACCTCATGTGGCTGGAGTTTGTCAGCAGTTCCTGCAAGACGAGGGCATTGATGCTATGGACTGGCCCACCCATTCCCCAGACCTGAATCCAATTGAGCACATCTGGGACATCATGTCTCGCTCCATCCACCAACGCCACGTTGCACCACAGACTGTCCAGGAGTTGGCGGATGCTTTAGTCCAGGTCTGGGAGGAGATCCCTCAGGAGACCATCCACCACCTCATCAGGAGCATGTCCAGGCGTTGTAGGGAGGTCATACAGGCACGTGGAGGCCACACACACTACTGAGCCTCATTTTAACTTGTTTTAAGGACATTACATCAAAGTTGGATCAGCCTGTAGTGTGTTTTTAAACTTTAATTTTGAGGGTGACTCCAAATCCAGACCTCCATGGGTTAATAAATGTGATTTCCATTGATAATTTTTGTGTGGTTTTGTTGTCAGCACATTCAACTATGTAAAGAACAAAGTATTTTTTAAGAATATTTCATTCATTCAGATCTAGGATGTGTTATTTTAGTGTTCCCTTTATTTTTTTGAGCAGTGTATATATAGTGATTGGGGATAAGGGTTCAAGCAACCAATGGTGTTTTAATTAGATGATAATGATTACATTACAAATCTATATAAGGAATATGGGTAGTCAGGATAAAATTTAACAAGGTTTTTTTTTATTAAACAGTCTAGATTAAATAACACGTTAAAAGAAAATTTTAACTAAATTGAATATAAAACAAAGATAAAATAAAAATAAAAAAGAGCATAGGAGAGTCTTATTTTAGTTGGCAGGTGGTCACGGGGAAAATCCCAATGTGTTTCATCCTTAAAGGCCCGTATTTACGGGCCGATGTGGGAGAGATGTGTGCTGAGCGAACCGCTCAGCACACATCTCTCCCACTACTCAGCACAGCGTGATGTGTGCTGAGCGTGCGGGGAGAGACGGGTGGCTGCTCATTTCACCCAGCGGGTGAAATTAGCAACCTGCTAGATTGGCCTGCATGGCAGGCCAATCTAGCACCAGCGATAGCGATGCGTGGGGCTGTGCATGGCTACTGCTGATATGATGGTGTCAGATCTGCCAAGCTCCATTGTAGGAAGCAATTCAGAGTTTGGTCATCGGCTAACGTCATCTGATGATGGCGTTATGCTGTTGTAACCTATGAGCTGCACTTTGCAAATTTTACCGGTAGAGGGTTCCTCTGGATCCCTCCCCAGATGTGGCCACCACACCTAAGTGGTCAGTAGACCACGCACAGGGCTGCCATCAGAAATTATGTGGCCCGGGACTGACCCTCACAAGGCAGGACCCCCACCTGTCCAACCCCCCCCCCCCCTTCCCCCGCACCTTCCCTGCATTCCCCAAATTACCTTTTGAGGGGGTCTTGGTGGTTGTAGTGAGGATCAGGGGACCAGGTCAGCTGCCTGCCTGCACATCGTCAGGCAGCCACGGAGAGACAGAGCCGCGGTCATATTCTTAATACAGAGCCGGACGTGAGCCAATCGGAGCTCACGGACCGGCTGGCAGCTCCTGATTGGCTGCTGGTCCGTGAGCTTAGATTGGCTCACGGCCGGCTCTGTATTAAGAATATGACCACTGGCTGCGGCTCAGCCTCTGCTACTGTTCTTCCGTGGCTGCCTGCTGATGCACAGGCAGGCAGCTGACCTAGCCCCCTGATCCACACTACAACCACCCGGGCCCCATCTCACCCCGGGCCCGGGACTGGAGTACCCGCTGTCCCCTCCTTGATGGCGGGCCTGACCACGCATGTGCAGAAGAGGAGTGAAGAGACACCCGGGGCAAGGCAGTATTTTGGTGCCCGCACCCCAAACACCTTCTCCCCCTTAAAAAAAAAAAAAACCCTGTTAGCAAGCGGTTTGCAGGCTTCCGTGCATTGGCCAATTCACTAACTAAACCTCCATCATTTATTTATTGATGTTGTGAGGATAAGTGAGCTTGCTATGGCGAGTGCTGAATTTTCTGTTTGTATATATATATATATATATATATATATACTGTTTAAAAAAATAAAGGGAACACTAAAATAACACATCCTAGATCTGAATGAATTAGATATTCTTATTAAATACTTTGTTCTTTACATAGTTGAATGTGCTGACAACAAAATCACACAAAAATTATCAATGGAAATCAAATTTATTAACCCATGGAGGTCTGGATTTGGAGTCACCCTCAAAATTAAAGTGGAAAAACACACTACAGGCTGATCCAGCTTTGATGTAATGTCCTTAAAACAAGTCAAAATGAGGCTCAGTAGTGTGTGTGGCCTCCACGTGCCTGTATGACCTCCCTACAACCCACACAAGTGGCTCAGGTAGTGCAGCTCATCCAGGATGGCACATCAATGCGAGCTGTGGCAAGAAGGTTTGCTGTGTCTGTCAGCGTAGTGTTCAGAGCATGGAGGCGCTACCAGGAGACAGGCCAATACATCAGGAGACGTGGAGGAGGCCGTAGGAGGGCTACAACCCAGCAGCAGGACCGCTACCTCTGCCTTTGTGCAAGGAAGAACAGGAGGAGCACTGCCAGAGCTCTGCAAAATGACCTCCAGCAAGCCACAAATGTGCATGTTTCTACTCAAAAGATAGAAACAGACTCCATGAGGGTGGTATGAGGGCCCGACGTCCACAGGTGGGGGTTGTGCTTACAGCCCAACACCGTGCAGGACGTTTGGCATTTGCCAGAGAACACCAAGATTGTCAAATTCGCCACTGGCGCCCTGTGCTCTTCACAGATGAAAGCAGGTTCTCACTGAGCACATGTGACAGACGTGACAGAGTCTGGAGATGCCAAGGAGAACGTTCTGCTGCCTGCAACATCCTCCAGCATGACCGGTTTGGCAGTGGGTCAGTAATGGTGTGGGGTGGCATTTCTTTGGGGGGGCCGCACAGCCCTCCATGTGCTCGCCAGAGGTATCCTGACTGCCATTAGGTACCGAGATGAGATCCTCAGACCCCTTGTGAGACCATATGCTGGTCCGGTTGGCCCTGGGTTCCTCCTAATGCAAGAAAATGCTAGACCTCATGTGGCTGGAGTTTGTCAGCAGTTCCTGCAAGACGAGGGCATTGATGCTATGGACTGGCCCACCCATTCCCCAGACCTGAATCCAATTGAGCACATCTGGGACATCATGTCTCGCTCCATCCACCAACGCCACGTTGCACCACAGACTGTCCAGGAGTTGGCGGATGCTTTAGTCCAGGTCTGGGAGGAGATCCCTCAGGAGACCATCCACCACCTCATCAGGAGCATGTCCAGGCGTTGTAGGGAGGTCATACAGGCACGTGGAGGCCACACACACTACTGAGCCTCATTTTAACTTGTTTTAAGGACATTACATCAAAGTTGGATCAGCCTGTAGTGTGTTTTTAAACTTTAATTTTGAGGGTGACTCCAAATCCAGACCTCCATGGGTTAATAAATGTGATTTCCATTGATAATTTTTGTGTGGTTTTGTTGTCAGCACATTCAACTATGTAAAGAACAAAGTATTTTTTAAGAATATTTCATTCATTCAGATCTAGGATGTGTTATTTTAGTGTTCCCTTTATTTTTTTGAGCAGTGTATATATAGTGATTGGGGATAAGGGTTCAAGCAACCAATGGTGTTTTAATTAGATGATAATGATTACATTACAAATCTATATAAGGAATATGGGTAGTCAGGATAAAATTTAACAAGGTTTTTTTTTATTAAACAGTCTAGATTAAATAACACGTTAAAAGAAAATTTTAACTAAATTGAATATAAAACAAAGATAAAATAAAAATAAAAAAGAGCATAGGAGAGTCTTATTTTAGTTGGCAGGTGGTCACGGGGAAAATCCCAATGTGTTTCATCCTTAAAGGCCCGTATTTACGGGCCGATGTGGGAGAGATGTGTGCTGAGCGAACCGCTCAGCACACATCTCTCCCACTACTCAGCACAGCGTGATGTGTGCTGAGCGTGCGGGGAGAGACGGGTGGCTGCTCATTTCACCCAGCGGGTGAAATTAGCAACCTGCTAGATTGGCCTGCATGGCAGGCCAATCTAGCACCAGCGATAGCGATGCGTGGGGCTGTGCATGGCTACTGCTGATATGATGGTGTCAGATCTGCCAAGCTCCATTGTAGGAAGCAATTCAGAGTTTGGTCATCGGCTAACGTCATCTGATGATGGCGTTATGCTGTTGTAACCTATGAGCTGCACTTTGCAAATTTTACCGGTAGAGGGTTCCTCTGGATCCCTCCCCAGATGTGGCCACCACACCTAAGTGGTCAGTAGACCACGCACAGGGCTGCCATCAGAAATTATGTGGCCCGGGACTGACCCTCACAAGGCAGGACCCCCACCTGTCCAACCCCCCCCCCCTTCCCCCGCACCTTCCCTGCATTCCCCAAATTACCTTTTGAGGGGGTCTTGGTGGTTGTAGTGAGGATCAGGGGACCAGGTCAGCTGCCTGCCTGCACATCGTCAGGCAGCCACGGAGAGACAGAGCCGCGGTCATATTCTTAATACAGAGCCGGACGTGAGCCAATCGGAGCTCACGGACCGGCTGGCAGCTCCTGATTGGCTGCTGGTCCGTGAGCTTAGATTGGCTCACGGCCGGCTCTGTATTAAGAATATGACCACTGGCTGCGGCTCAGCCTCTGCTACTGTTCTTCCGTGGCTGCCTGCCGATGCACAGGCAGGCAGCTGACCTAGCCCCCTGATCCACACTACAACCACCCGGGCCCCATCTCACCCCGGGCCCGGGACTGGAGTACCCGCTGTCCCCTCCTTGATGGCGGGCCTGACCACGCATGTGCAGAAGAGGAGTGAAGAGACACCCGGGGCAAGGCAGTATTTTGGTGCCCGCACCCCAAACACCTTCTCCCCCTTAAAAAAAAAAAAAACCCTGTTAGCAAGCGGTTTGCAGGCTTCCGTGCATTGGCCAATTCACTAACTAAACCTCCATCATTTATTTATTGATGTTGTGAGGATAAGTGAGCTTGCTATGGCGAGTGCTGAATTTTCTGTTTGTATATATATATATATATATATATATATACTGTTTAAAAAAATAAAGGGAACACTAAAATAACACATCCTAGATCTGAATGAATTAGATATTCTTATTAAATACTTTGTTCTTTACATAGTTGAATGTGCTGACAACAAAATCACACAAAAATTATCAATGGAAATCAAATTTATTAACCCATGGAGGTCTGGATTTGGAGTCACCCTCAAAATTAAAGTGGAAAAACACACTACAGGCTGATCCAGCTTTGATGTAATGTCCTTAAAACAAGTCAAAATGAGGCTCAGTAGTGTGTGTGGCCTCCACGTGCCTGTATGACCTCCCTACAACCCACACAAGTGGCTCAGGTAGTGCAGCTCATCCAGGATGGCACATCAATGCGAGCTGTGGCAAGAAGGTTTGCTGTGTCTGTCAGCGTAGTGTTCAGAGCATGGAGGCGCTACCAGGAGACAGGCCAATACATCAGGAGACGTGGAGGAGGCCGTAGGAGGGCTACAACCCAGCAGCAGGACCGCTACCTCTGCCTTTGTGCAAGGAAGAACAGGAGGAGCACTGCCAGAGCTCTGCAAAATGACCTCCAGCAAGCCACAAATGTGCATGTTTCTACTCAAAAGATAGAAACAGACTCCATGAGGGTGGTATGAGGGCCCGACGTCCACAGGTGGGGGTTGTGCTTACAGCCCAACACCGTGCAGGACGTTTGGCATTTGCCAGAGAACACCAAGATTGTCAAATTCGCCACTGGCGCCCTGTGCTCTTCACAGATGAAAGCAGGTTCTCACTGAGCACATGTGACAGACGTGACAGAGTCTGGAGATGCCAAGGAGAACGTTCTGCTGCCTGCAACATCCTCCAGCATGACCGGTTTGGCAGTGGGTCAGTAATGGTGTGGGGTGGCATTTCTTTGGGGGGGCCGCACAGCCCTCCATGTGCTCGCCAGAGGTATCCTGACTGCCATTAGGTACCGAGATGAGATCCTCAGACCCCTTGTGAGACCATATGCTGGTCCGGTTGGCCCTGGGTTCCTCCTAATGCAAGAAAATGCTAGACCTCATGTGGCTGGAGTTTGTCAGCAGTTCCTGCAAGACGAGGGCATTGATGCTATGGACTGGCCCACCCATTCCCCAGACCTGAATCCAATTGAGCACATCTGGGACATCATGTCTCGCTCCATCCACCAACGCCACGTTGCACCACAGACTGTCCAGGAGTTGGCGGATGCTTTAGTCCAGGTCTGGGAGGAGATCCCTCAGGAGACCATCCACCACCTCATCAGGAGCATGTCCAGGCGTTGTAGGGAGGTCATACAGGCACGTGGAGGCCACACACACTACTGAGCCTCATTTTAACTTGTTTTAAGGACATTACATCAAAGTTGGATCAGCCTGTAGTGTGTTTTTAAAAAACTTTAATTTTGAGGGTGACTCCAAATCCAGACCTCCATGGGTTAATAAATGTGATTTCCATTGATAATTTTTGTGTGATTTTGTTGTCAGCACATTCAACTATGTAAAGAACAAAGTATTTTTTAAGAATATTTCATTCATTCAGATCTAGGATGTGTTATTTTAGTGTTCCCTTTATTTTTTTGAGCAGTGTATATATAGTGATTGGGGATAAGGGTTCAAGCAACCAATGGTGTTTTAATTAGATGATAATGATTACATTACAAATCTATATAAGGAATATGGGTAGTCAGGATAAAATTTAACAAGGTTTTTTTTTATTAAACAGTCTAGATTAAATAACACGTTAAAAGAAAATTTTAACTAAATTGAATATAAAACAAAGATAAAATAAAAATAAAAAAGAGCATAGGAGAGTCTTATTTTAGTTGGCAGGTGGTCACGGGGAAAATCCCAATGTGTTTCATCCTTAAAGGCCCGTATTTACGGGCCGATGTGGGAGAGATGTGTGCTGAGCGAACCGCTCAGCACACATCTCTCCCACTACTCAGCACAGCGTGATGTGTGCTGAGCGTGCGGGGAGAGACGGGTGGCTGCTCATTTCACCCAGCGGGTGAAATTAGCAACCTGCTAGATTGGCCTGCATGGCAGGCCAATCTAGCACCAGCGATAGCGATGCGTGGGGCTGTGCATGGCTATTGCTGTGGGGGGTACACACGGAGCGATCATGCTTAAAATCTAAGCAATCTAGTCAGATTGCTTAGATTATCTCTCCGTGAGTACCCCCCTTTAGACTTCTTCAAGGGGTCCCCTTAAAGAAGTCTAAAGGACGAAACGCATTGATTTTATCTTTATGTTTTATATTGAATTTAGTTTACATTTTCTTTTAACGTGTTATTTAATGTAGACTCTGTTTAATAAAAAGACCCTTGATAAATTTTATCCTGACTACCCATATTCCTCATATAGATTTGTAAGGTAATCATTACCATCTATCCTAATTAAGTCAGCATTGGTCGCTTGAACCCTTATCCCCAATCACCACATGTCTTTACATTAACTCACCACTACAGTGCACTTAAGGGACAGCTGACGCCCATGAAATTTGGGAGTGTCATTAAACTAAACTATTAAAGCAGGACTGGCAGATATAGTCTCACAAGTGGAGCTGCATTCTCTTTTTATATATATATATATATATATATATATATATAATATGTACACATTATTCACAACAGTCAATAGAAAAGCTTGCAAGCTTTTAAGTCATGGATAAGCCACAAATAATAAAATATTCAATAAACGTTTTATACGGTAAGGAGAAGCCTTTTTGTGATATTTCTCAGACAGTAGAGAAGCAAATGTATAATTTACACCAATTAAAGTGCGCCCCGCCCTTTTTTTCTTGCCTTGTTATGCCATAAGAGAAGTATACAATCCTTTTATGCGTAGAGTAATACTTCATCCTTCTGCCATAATTTTGAAGCAGTATATGACAATATTTTGCAGGGTATGTTAAAACGACAGTGATGTCATTTTTTTTTTTTTTGTACAAACTCTTAGCCGATTTATTTACAATTTTAATAAAAACAGACTATACTAATAAACAGGGTGTAATTCGCTCTTAAATACTGAGCTGTCAAAGGAGTCTCCCTCTCAGACTGTGATGGTCGGCAGCTACACAGCATTAACTAATCTCTGTCATTAGCCTCAGCTGTGCTACAGCATTGTCTCTCCAAGCAAGGCTAGTTATACTGTCTTAATGTAAACAATAACTGGCTAAGAATTCATTTTTATTATATCTTTATCCCAGGCAGTAAATAACATAATGAACATTTATGGGCTTATTATCACTGCTTTGCAATAAAGATTGGTTATGCAGGTAAGAAACAGATCGCGGAACATTTTCCTACTAAGCAATGTCCAGCAAGAAGTTCAGTTACTGGAATAATGGAATAAAATGCAGAAGTGAGAGTCAAACAGAGTAATGGCAAATTGCAACATACTTTCTTTGTTTTTGTCATTAGCTGTTTAGACTGTGTCAATGCTTCCATGCCTAGAATAATTAAAAATAGTATTCATACTAGAGATGTGCGGCTGACACATTTTGTGTTCTGTGTTTTGGTTTTGGATCTGGATGATTTTTGAAAAAAAACAACATAAAAACAGCTAAAATCACATAATTTGGGGGTAATTTTGCTCCTACGGTATTATTAACCTCAATAACATTAATTTCCACTCATTTCCAGTCTATTCTGAACACCTCACACCTCACAATATTGTTTTTAGGCCAAAAGGTTGCACCGAGGTTGCTGGATGACTAAGCTAAGCGACACAAGTGGACAACACAAACACCTGGCCCATCTAGGCGTGGCACTGCAGTATCAGACAGGAGGGCAGATATATATAAAAAAAGACCCCCAAACAGCACATCATGCAAAGAAGAAAAAGAATTGCAATGAGGTAGTTGTATGACTAAGCCAAGCGGCACAAACAATTGGCCCATCTAGGCATGGCACTGCAGTGGCAGACAGGAGGGCAGATATAAAAAAAAAGGCCCCAAACAGCACATGATGCAAAGAAGAAAAAGAATTACAGTGAGGTAGTTGTATGACTAAGCCAAGTGACACAAACAATTGGCCCATCTAGGCGTGGCACTGCAGTGGCAGACAGGAGGGCAGATATAAAAAAGGCCCCAAACAGCACATCATGCAAAGAAGAAAAAGAATTGCAATGAGGTAGTTGTGTGACTAAGCCAAGTGACACAAACAATTGGCCCATCTAGGCGTGGCACTGCAGTGACAGACAGGAGGGTAGATATGCAAAAAAAAAGTCCCCAAACAGCACATCATTCAAAGAAGAAAAAGAATTGCAATGCCAATGCGGTAGTTGTATGAATAAGCCAAGCGACACAAACAATTGGCCCATCTAGGCAGTTGCACTGCAGTGGCAGACAGGAGGGCAGATATAAAAAAAAGGCCTCAAACTGCACATCATGCAAAGATGTAGAAGTGGTGCAATAAGGTAGCTGTATGACTAAGCCAAGCGACACAAACAATTGGCCCATCTAGGAGTGGCACTGCAGTGGCAGACAGGATGGCAGATATAAAAAAAGCCCCTAACAGCACATGATGCAAAGAAGAAAAAAAGGTGCACCGAGGTTGCTGTATGACTAAGTTAAGTGACACAACCACCTGGCCCATCTAGTAGTGTCATGCAGTGGCTGAATGTCGAGAGTGGGCCGCAATTGTTCGGTCCACTGACAGCATCTCCAGCACGCCCCTGTCATTTTTAAAAATTCTGCAATTGATGGACTTATACGGCAGTAGCCCAGGACTAATACAGCAGTACCCCTGGACTCATACGGCAGTATCAGACAGGATGGCACTTTTCAAAAACTAGGCCCCAAACAGCACCTCATGCAAAGATGTTGAAGAGGTGCAATGAGGTAGCTGTATGACTAAGCCAAGCGACACAAACAATTCCAACTGGAATTATACGTCCAAATCACTGGAATTATATGTCCAACTCACTGGAATTAATTGGCAAAATCACTGGAATTATACGTCCAAATCACTGGAATTAATTGGCAAGATCACTGGAATTATACGTCCAAATCACTGGAATTATTTGGCAAGATCACTGTAATTTATAATAATACGTCCAAATTACTGGAATTAATTGGCAAAATCACTGGAATTATACGTCCAAATCACTGGAATTAATAATTATACGTCCAAATCACTGGAATTAATTGGCATAATCACTGTAATTAATAATTTATACGTCCAAATCACTGGAATTATACTACAAAATCACTGTAATTATACGTCCAAATCACTGGAATTAATTGGCAAAATCACTGGAATTAATAATTATACGTCCAAATCACTGGAATTATACTGCAAAATCACTGGAATTATACGTCCAAATCATTGGATTTAATTGGCAAAATCACTGTAATGAATAATTATACATCCAAATCACTGGAATTAAATGGCAAAATCTCGGTATTGCCTGCCTCGTGAAGTGGAATCTAGATGGGATTTGGTACAGGGGACACAATACCTCCATCAATTGTCTAAATCCCACTGCACTAATGGCGGATACCAGATGCACGTCTAACACCAACATAAGTGTCAAGGCCTCAGTTATGAGGGCTTCAGTCGTCATGTGAAGCTGTACCACTAGTCATGAACATAGGCCAGTACCTCAGCCGTTCCTTGCCACTCCGTGTCGTAAATGTTATATTGGCAAGGTTACGTTTCTACTCAGAACATTTTAATTTCTTTTTTGGGTCTTTTTACTGAACTTTGGCTTTTTGTATTTTACATGCCCTCTACTATCACATTGGGCATCGGCCTTGGCAGACGACAATGGCATTTCATTGTTTATTTAATGGCTAGTGGCAGCAGCTTCAGCACTAGGAAAGTGGTTCTTGATCTTTCCCTATTTTATCCTCAAATTTTTGTTCTCCATTATGTTTCTGGAGTTATATAACACAATATGCGGCACAGGAATGACTGATGGCTGATGGCCAGGACACTACCACTGGTCTGATGCAGCACAACACAGCAACACTGTGAAGGATTTGTTGTTGTTATTGTTATTATATGGCAGCAGTGGACATATAACAGCAGCGTATACCACTGTGACTGCCTTGTCACTGGAATGACTGATGGCTAGAACACTACCACTAGTCTGATGCAGGACAACACAGCAACACTGTGAGGGACTTGTGGTTGTTATTATTATTATTATTATTATTATTATTATACTGTAGCAGTGGACACAGCAGCAGCGTATACCACTGCGACTGCCTGGTCACTGGAATGACTGATGGCCAGGAAACTATCACTGGTCTGACAACACAGCAACTCTATAAGGGACTTATTATACAGCAGCACTGGACATATTGCAGCAGAGAACACCACCACTGTGAATGGTCACTGGACTGACTGATGCACAGGACACTAGCACTGGTCTGATGCAGAACAACACAGATAATTATACAGCAGCACTGGGTATATGGCAGCAGATGACACCACCACTGTGAATGATCACTGGACTGCCTG
The DNA here is from genome assembly GCF_028390025.1 of Pseudophryne corroboree. NCBI lineage: Eukaryota > Metazoa > Chordata > Amphibia > Anura > Myobatrachidae > Pseudophryne > Pseudophryne corroboree. The sequence goes on along the minus strand of NC_086445.1, from coordinate 751,939,712 downwards.
ATGCCCAGGACACTACCACTGGTCTGATGCAGGACAACACAGCAACACTGTAAGGGACTTATTATAAAGCAGCACTGGACATATGGCAGCAAAGGACACCACCACTGTGACTGACAGTGGCGGAAGTCCGGGAGGCAATGGAGTCGGTTGCCGCCAGGCTCCAGCAGTGACGGGGGCACCTTCTCCATTGCCTCTGACAGTGCAGCTGTCCGCCTGCAGCTCCTGTCTCTCGCATTACATGCCGGCTCCCGCCCCCTGACAAGTGCGGCTGGCCGGCTCCGGCTCCCGCTTAATGATTCCACGCCTGGCCGGCTCCCGGCCCCCCTTCCCCCTGACGACGCAGCTGCCCAGCTCCCCCTTCACCCCTGATGGCGCAGCTGCCCAGCTTCGGCTTCACAACGGCTGGCCGGCTCCCACCCCACAGGGTAGCTGGCCGGCTCCGGCTCCCGCCTCACAGCACAGCTGGCCGGCTTCGGCTACTTCCCTCAGCGCCACTGCCCGACTCCTACATGCTGACACCTGCCAATGGTGAGGACTAAGCTGTAACTGATGAAGGAGAGTGTGAGGGCTGGGACAGTGTCAATGTGGCTGTGTGTTTGTGTATTTGTATAGGTGTGTCTGTGTATATGTGGCTGTGAGTATGTAGCTATGTGGCTGTGTGTTTGTATATGTGGTTATTTGTGTATAAGTGATATAGTGTGTGTGTGTGTGTGTGTGTGTGTGTGTGTGTGTATATGGATGTGTGTTGATAAAGTCAAATATTACCTTTGAACATAAGCTATATACTTATTATGGACTAAGTACGCAATTGGCGCACGGAGTACCGTAAGGGTACGCACTTAGCGTAGCAGACGCTTATTGTGGGTGCGACGCACGAGCGGCGGCCCGTACGCTCACTGACTGACACACAGTAAACCTTGTTAACAACACACTGTAAGGGTATGCTTATACTGTAAACCTTAATACTGTAATATTACCACAATGTAACACTTATTGACCTTGATAATATAAAAGCTGTTTGAGCGATTGAGACGCTCAGAAACCCTATGCAATAACTGGTGAAACACACAACACCTGGTAAGGTTCCAACACCTTCGTAGAAGATACTTTAGTATAAAATGGGGAAAAACAGTTACAGCTTATACACTACAGACCTAACATCAATATCTAAACAGAATAACAAGAAATAAATGTGAACAGTAGCGAACGATCGCAAACAGAACAAACACAAAGAGAATAAAATGGCAAACACTTAAAGGATAACAAAATGAGAACGAATGGCGTACATAAAGAATAACAAAATGGCTACAGAGAAACTTACACACGTGGGAATGATTCGCAAGCGCGTCCTGGACCAGCCCTCAGCCTTCAGTGTGAAAAGCTTTGTAGAGAGAGAGAGTGCTGGTCCAGCAATGGTGGCCTTTATATACACAACATACAGTAACAATACAATGGTCCCTATAATCTTATAGTTCATTGGACACAGGAATGTGTCTCTGCATTATAACAAAAGGTCATAGGTGGGTTCGAACAGGTGGGCTGTGTCTATTTCCAACTACTCAGGTGGAAGGTATCCTCAGGATTCCCGCCGCATGGGTAATGAACAGCAAATACAGTAAATGTCTCTAAACTACTTTTTACAATGTGTTCGTAATGGGTGTGAGTGTAAGGAGCTTGAGCATTGCGGTGAACATCTTTCATCTTTTCATGGGTAATGGTCATTACTTCCGGTAACACTCTTCCAATGTAACACAATCCCTCTGAGTTTGGGGCAAGCCACTTATACGCCTTCCTCCCACATATGAAATATGCATCATCGGGGAGGACATATGGGACAGAGTATGACATCACCATATTACAAACCTTCCAGGTGAAAACTCCTATCCCTAACTCTCTCATCTGACTAGTACACGTATCAGGTTGTATGATATGCGCACAGTATCCTGGTGATACTTCTCCAACTCGCATGGGCCTACTTCCTAGAGTGTACCTATATTGGAAATATCTTCCACTGTTGGCTATTTGGCGTATTAGCTCTGAGTCGATGGGCATTCTATCGGCTCTGTGTGAGAATGTCATGGTTCGGTTGTTCCATGTCACTTCCCAATTTCCCGGCTTTCGGGAATTGGAAATGTTAAAACATATTAGGGACCTATCTACATGGTATTGGTGGAGCTTCAAACTAGGAGGGAAAGAAATATAAAATTTCTTGTCCACCGGTCTCCCACCCCTTAATTCAAGTACCTCATCTATCGTTAATGAGTATGGCACTAGTCCTGACTTTCTATGACCTTGAGGTACTTGTGAGCACACCCAGCATTCCGTTTGGTTTAAAACCTTACCCACTAATGAGTGATAGTCACTCAATGGATGACGGTCCATATTGATATTAATGCTGGACTGACATCTCTGGATGCAACTATGTTATCGCAATTTCTACATATACAATTCTCTTCAGCTAACAATCCTTCACAATGTCTATTAATGTCATGGCTACCAGATCGTTTTCTGATACTCGCCTTTACTCGGTGATTGTGTTGCTCTTGGAATTCTACGAATCCATCCTGATCATCAGAACCCATTCCAGATCCTTTCTCGACCTCACTGGTACTCTCACCGAAACAGACTGCTCTGGTCAACAACAGGGTCAACAGGAAAACACGAACTGCAGTCTCTTGGGGCGAGTCCATCTTACAGGAGGAGAAAGAGAAAATTGTAATGGGGGTACAGAAAACAATTGAAGGAAAAAAAACTTGTTACGATAATTTGTCCTCTAGTCTTGTTGTTCTTCTTGCTCAGTTGTCATCTCAAAGGTGCTGTCTCACAGTCTTCCCAAAACGAACACTCCGGTGATACAATATTCTTTCCAAATCAGCGATCTTTCTGTAAGGAGCATAAATCTGGTATTACCATTTGTCTAACTTTTGTGTGACATACCATCCGTAAAACATGAAAGAACAAAAAGAGAGAGAACAATTAGAAAAAGAAACATTGTCAGATTTCCGTTCACCATCGGGCTGTTACACCAACATGTCCATCGGTATCTCTGCGCAGTCTCCCGCACCAGTATTTCCACTCTCCACCCTTTGTGCCTGGCCAAACACAACGATGCTGGTAAGATATACTGGGGTTGGGTAGACCTCTGCAAAGACCAAGTAGTCATGTGACGTTTGAGTTCTGCTGGTGAACGTTATAGATGAGAAGGAAACATTTAAAGATAAATTTCAAAAGTTTACCCGGCCGTCCCTGTGTCTACAAGGAACTGACCTCCCAATTACATTGACTGTAACCTCAGGCTTACTATCAAGGCTAATGATCAACTTGACTGGCTGCAAATTACAGGTGCGGCCCAAAATTCTTCATATGTGATCCCTGATTACAATTACGTGTGTCATATCTTTGCTCGTGTTCTTGTCTAGGAGGTCTGACTTTATGTGTGCTGTTGCAGTTGCCTGCATAATGCCCTTCCCTTTTACAAAGATAACAAACCCTTGGCTTCCTCCATGTGCCAGGGGCCTGGGGTTTTGGTCGATTTGATGCCTCCTCTAGTGCTTGGATGCTCATCACCATCAACCGCTCTCCCTGTGCTTCCCTGGTTCTTTGGATATTACGGTCATGCTGTTGTCTAGGGGGTTTATATACCTTATGTGCATCTTTAAACCTAAAATCTCGTGCAAAATGTCCTTCCCTTTGGCAACTATAACATCTTATCACATTTGACTTACCCACAGGGGTCTGGGGCTTAGACTGAGGTAGTTTACTTATTGTCATCAGCTTACCCCCCTGTGACTCCCTGTGTTTGCTGATGTTCCGATCGTGCCCAACAGCGGACTCTCTTAATGCAGCCACCGAGATACTTCTCCAGTTAGGTTGAGCGGTCTGTACCCTTGTTCTCAACACTTTTGTTAAACCTTCCATTAATACATAAACCGCTATTCCTCTATGATGTACATTTTCCTCAATGTCCGCGATCCCAGTGTGTCTAGCCATTACTTGCAGTGCTCGATTGAAATAATTAGAAGCAGTTTCACCTTCTTTTTGTCTTATGGAGAAGATTTTGTTCCACTTGACAACAGTTGGGAAGTATACTCCTAATTGCATGTTGATCTGCTTAACATTTTCCTGATTGTATGCATCAGTGAGAGGTCTCTCTTCGTCTAACTTACAATCAGAAATGAACTTCAAAGGGTCAATAGTGGAGGGCAAACATGCCCGCAGTACGGTCTGCCAATCCTTGTTTGTGGGTTCAGTGGCGTTACCTAGTTCTTATATGAACCTTTGGCATGCGGCTAGATCTTTCCTGGGATTGGCAAAATCAGACATAATTGTCCTTAATTCTGTCCGGGACCAGGGGCAATGCATTGCAATGTTCCTGGCGGGAGTGATTCCCAGAGCGTCAGTCTGTCCATTTGGGACTGCAATCACCCTGACAGGATTTAGTTCAATTACACCATCTTGTGTTGACTCTACAATGTGAGGTGCAATTGTCTGTGCATGATGTACAATACCGTACTTACCTGTGGACACGACCTCACCTGACACTCCGTAAGGGGGCTTAACTACTGCTTTTACCGATTGGGCCGTGCCCACCTGGGGGTCTCGTATGATGGCTGCTGGAAAATGTGCCGACATCGTGCTGGGCTCACTTTCTTGCTTGTAATCCTGAGGGAAGTTTAACAAGGGGTGCAACTTGCACGGGTTATAATTTGTACATTTATCAGTTTTACTCCTATCTTTATTACATTCATTACATTTACTACTATCATTATTAATACAGTTACTAAGTGCATTATTATCATCATATCCCAGTATGCCATTCTCTGTAGCCATTGCTTCCCCAGTTGCCATGTGTTTCCTGCTAAGGTGGGAACAAGCTGTGCAAGCTAATTCCCTTTGTATCTCACTTTCCTGTTGCCATAAATGTAAACAATTATAATGTCTATTCCGTTGCTTTCCGGATTTTATGAGACCTATCCTTCTCCTTAAATTTTGCAAAACCTCAGGATTAAAACTGCCTACCCTGGGGAACTTCTCCCCATCGTTCACAGTCATACGTTCCCACTCATTGCATAAAACCTCTGTGTGTGATCCATATTTTTCACACATTATATACCTGGCCGACCCAACTGGTCGTGGTACTAAATCAACCTGAACCTTGGTTGATCGTCCCTTACTTGAGCAACTGGCCCCCATTATATGCAGGTATTGCTTTCTCAGCGAATTCCTACAAAAAACCAAGTTCCCAGAGGTAAGGCGACGGTGAAAGTTCAACGAGTGCCTTCACTCACTCTCGCCCACGTTGACCAATACACCCAAACACTGCCTTAGCGCTGGCGTACTCAACCCAGGGCCCCTGTGTAACTTCTATTTACTGGGGCGTGTGGGAGTATGCTACCCTCCCCAGTAAGTATCGGTTGCTGGAGAATTCCTGAAGTGAACAGCGAACCTCCCTTAAAATAAAAAAAAAACCTACACAAATCACGTTAGAATGTACAAATAGCGTTTATGATCCCGCAAAGCGTACGCAAATTGCGTAATGGGTATCAAGGTAACAAACTAATGCACACAATTACATGCGGTACAGTCACAATGCGTATAAGTAACTATTACTTATCCGCAGAACGACCAGCGGAATCGGTTGTTTAGGCTGCGAAACCTTCAGCCGGAGCGTATTCTCAAAACGGGCCTATATTGGTACTGCGCCAACCCCCCTGGGTTGCGCTCACTAGCTCTGACCTTTCTTAAGTCAGGGTCTTCAGAACTTCATATATGTACTTTTAACGGATTTCTGACTTTCGCGGACCTCCTGGTCTGCTGTAACACTAATTGCTCCTCTTTACCTTATGGACTTTTAACGTGAGATGGCCTTCTCCCACGCCACCACGTGTTCACTTCACGGGTATCCTTCTACGAGATCTCGATTTTTCTCAAGGTTCACAATAAAAAAAAACTTTACTTGCATACGCACGCTCTTTCACTTCATATATACTTTGATTTTTCTGTACAGAAAATTTCTTTCATTCAGGTAACACAGGTTAATCCCAGAGGAGATGCAGCAAGAGAAGGATCTTTTTTTTCTTTTTAAACTAGTTTTAGGAAACTGAAAGAAATTGTGTTATTATCTCGTGGCTTCTGTATCTACTACTAAAACAATGCTATCGTGTGATTTGTATCTAGTGGGCGTATCCGTACGCACGTTGCGTGATTTACGCCACGTGTGTAGGCCTTTGCGTTGCGTACGCTGTCTCGCACTCGGTCAGAGACACGTGTACACAGGCCAGATACGTCCGCAGTAACACAAATAACACGCTTCTATAAATGTAAACGATATTTAACTATAATCGTTTACTAAACACCACACAGTTTCCTCTGTATCAACCTTTACAACTAGGCCAGGCTGTGTGCGTGCTTTACAATTACTCCCTTAAGTATTACTCTTTACTTTTAACTAAAATAGCAACAAATTTTCTCAGCACGTTATCAATGCAAATGGCAAACAGGAAAGTTAGATATGTGAAAGTACACAAATGAAAATACAGGTGCGTTGCGTGTGTTGCGTGCGCAATGTGTGCCAAACAGAAATTAAAACAGTTTTTTTTTTAAAAAGACAATAGCTTAACGTTCTTACCTTTCGGTTCCGGATCCCACCTGCATCCCTACAAACCAAGCGGAGCAGACGCCTATCTGATCAGCACTACCGTATCCCCAACCAAAAACACGGATACAGGGGATACTACCTTCCCGCCCTTTGCTGATGGATAAAAGTCTGCCTGGTTCCGCTTGGCTGCGGGTATGAGGAGGCCCGGACGATGACCCCAATTGATAAAGACAAAAATATTACCTTTGAACATAAGCTATATACTTATTATGGACTAAGTACGCAATTGGCGCATGGAGTACCGTAAGGGTACGCACTTAGCGTAGCAGATGCTTATTGTGGGTGTGACGCACGAGCGGCCCGTACGCTCACTGACTGACACACAGTAAACCTTGTTAACAACACACTGTAAGGGTATGCTTATACTGTAAACCTTAATACTGTAATATTACCACAATGTAACACTTATTGACCTTGATAATATAAAAGCTGTTTGAGCGATTGAGACGCTCAGAAACCCTATGCAATAACTGGTGAAACACACAAGACCTGGTAAGGTTCCAACACCTTCGTAGAAGATACTTTAGTATAAAAAGGGGAAAAACAGTTACAGCTTATACACTACAGACCTAACATCAATATCTAAACAGAATAACAAGAAATAAATGTGAACAATAGCGAACGATCGCAAACAGAACAAACACAAAGAGAATAAAATGGCAAACACTTAAAGGATAACAAAATGAGAACGAATGGCGTACATAAAGAATAACAAAATGGCTACAGAGAAACTTACACACGTGGGAATGATTCGCAAGCGCGTCCTGGACCAGCCCTCAGCCTTCAGTGTGAAAAGCTTTGTAGAGAGAGAGAGAGTGCTGGTCCTGCAATGGTGGCCTTTATATACACAACATACAGTAACAATACAATGGTCCCTATAATCTTATAGTTCATTGGACACAGGAATGTGTCTCTGCATTATAACAAAAGGTCATAGGTGGGTTCGAACAGGTGGGCTGTGTCTATTTCCAACTGCTCAGGTGGGAGGTATTCTCAGGATTCCCGCCGCATGGGTAATGAACAGCAAATACAGTAAATGTCTCTAAACTACTTTTAAACATAACTATACGCAGGAGCAAACAATCTCTTCCTAACCAACACCGAAATGTTACTATTAAAATACTCTACAGCTGGATACTAGACACCACCGTTCTACCTTTATCTGACCCTTCCCATCATGCAAAGAGGAATTTCTCTGTCCAAGAACCGTTTACACTAAACATACTTTCTAACATTGTTAAGGGGAATATTCACTATAAAACACGCTATGTGGGTAAAATATGTTATGATCGAGTCGCCCGCTAGACGCTCACAAACTCTACCGTAAATGCGAATACACCGCGCGTGATCGCCGGAGCGATCTTACGCAATTTGCGGATATGTGCACGCACGGCAGAGCTCATGCACGTGCAGCGGGCATGTGCATGAGGGGTTAGTACAAGGCATATGAATCAGGATATTTTTCGACTTTGACAGTGTATATGTGGTTGGGTGTGTATTTGTATATATATATATATGAGTGTGTGTATTTGTGGCTGTGTGTGTATACCATAACTGGGCCGGGGGGGGGGGGATATTTTTTTTTGCCTCCGGGCGTCCGGCATTAACTTACGCCCCTGGTGACTGATGCAGCATAACACACCACCACTGAACTGATGTTGCACAACACAGCACCACTGGACAGCACTGGACATATGGCAGTAGAGGACACAAGCACTGTGACTGGACAGATTCAGCACAAGCCACGGACACTGAGGACACTGAGAGAGCAGAGACACGTCCTCTCTGTACACTCTCCAATGCCGGAGTGAAAATGGTGGGGACGCGCGGCTCCTTATATGGAATCCAAATCCCGTGAGAATCCGACAGCGGGATGATGACGTTTTGCCTCGTTCGGGTTTCCGAGTCAGGCGGGAAAACCCAAGCCTGGCTCAGAACCGGACTCGAATGGTGAAGTTCAGTAGGGTTCGGTTCTCTGAGAGCCGAACCCGCTCATCTCTAATATACACACGCACACAAATATAGTGTCCCTGATCTCCCAGACAAGGCGGCACTCCACGGTCTTACTTTTTACACTTTATCAAGACCGTGGAGTGCCGCCTCATCTCTGGGATCAGGGACGGAGTATGCATGTATATTGTTAACCCTTAGGATGGCACCCTGGCAAGTGTTTTGATAATACAAGTACCCTTCTACATGTATGTATGTGTGTGTGTGTGTGTGTGTGTGTGTATGTATATATATATATATATATATATATATAAAATGTGTGTGTGTGTATATACTGTATATATATATATATATATATATATATACACACACTATACACATACATATATATATATATATATATATACACACATACATATAGATAGATATACATACACATACACGCAGCCCACCAAAGTTACGAAGTGTACGCTGACACTGAATTAATTAAACTGCTTACTGTTTTAAACAATTATACTGTAGTACTGGCCTGTCCGCTCCTTCACTTTTTAAGCTGCTGCTCTGCATTGCATTGGTGGTGTAGAAGAGCAGTGGGAGGAGCTGCTGTGGTAGGGCATGCGCAGCAGCCCTTCTCCCGGAGCGGTGGCCATCTTTGTTAGGGGCAGCAGGTGCTGCAATGCCCAGACTGCCCTTCAACAGCTCCATAGTCCGTACTCTGTAGCTGCAGGTACACTCTCCAGCACTACCGCAGGCGGCTCTGCTCACATAAGAGCAGAGCAGCCGGCGGGCGCCGAACATCAGGTGCCCCACGAACACCAATGGCTACTGAGTCGGCCACTTGGTGAAGGCAGATGCCCTAGGCAATTGCCTAGTCTGCCTATAGCTAGGGCAGTCTCTAGGGACAGCTGCTGCAGTCCATTTAGTTCTGAAAGCAGGGTATATGCTTTATAGCATTGGTAAATAGGGGTGAAATTTATTCAGCATTTTACATTCAGAAGCAGCTGTCTTAAGGACATAATTAGTTTAATAAATAAGCCCATTAAGGTTTATCTGATTAATTTGCATAACTAATAAGACCAAGGGCCTAATTCAGACCTGATCGCAGCAGCAAATTTGTTAGCTAATGGGCAAAACCATGTGCACTGCAGGGAGGGGGGGCAGATATAACATGTGCAGAGAGAGTTAGATTTGGGTGGGTTATTTTGTCTCTGTGCAGCGTAAATACTGGCTACTTTATTTTTACACTGCAATTTCAGTTTGAACTGGAGATGAGCGGGTTCAGTTCCCTGAGAGCCGAACCCTACCGAACTTCACTACCCGAGCCCGGATCCAAGTCCGGCTCGGGTTTTCCCGCCTGACCCGGAAACCAGAATGAGGCAAAATGTCATCATCCCGCTGTTGGATTCTCACAGGGTTTGGATTCCATATAAGGAGCTACGCGTCGCCGCCATTTTCACTCTGGCATTGGAGGGTGTAGAGAGAGGATGTGTCTCCGTACTCATTGTCCTGCATCAGTTCAGTGGTAGTGCCTTGTGCTGCATCAGTCCAGTTACAGTGGTGGTGTCCTCTGCTGCCATATGTCCAGTGCTGCTGTATAAGACTACACTGATCATACAGAATGAGAGAAGTGATACTGTGCAGGTGTCACATATAGATAGTAGGAACATGTATCTGCAGTATAATTACACTGATCATACAGAATGAGAGAAGTGATACTGTGCAGCTGTCACATATAGATAGTAGGAATGTGTATCTGCAGTATAATTACACTGATCATACAGAATAATAGAAGTGATACTGTGCAGGTGTCACATACAGATAGTAGGAACGTGTATCTGCAGTGTAATTACACTGATCATACAGAATGAAAGATGTTATACTGTGCAGCTGTCACATATGGATAGTAGGAATGTGTATCTACAGTATAATTACACTGATCATACAGAATGAGAGAAGTGATACTGTGCAGGTGTCACATACAGATAGTAGGAACGTGTATCTGCAGTGTAATTACACTGATCATACAGAATGAGAGAAGTGATACTGTGCAGCTGTCACATATAGATAGTAGGAATGTGTATCTACAGTATAATTACACTGATCATACAGAATGAGAGAAGTGATACTGTGCAGGTGTCACATACAGATAGTAGGAACGTGTATCTGCAGTGTAATTACACTGATCATACAGAATGAAAGATGTTATACTGTGCAGCTGTCACATATGGATAGTAGGAATGTGTATCTGCAGTATAATTACACTGATCATACAGAATAATAGAAGTGATACTGTGCAGGTGTCACATACAGATAGTAGGAACGTGTATCTGCAGTATAATTACACTGATCATATACGGAATGAGAGATGTTATACTGTGCAGCTGTCACATATAGATAGTAGGAACATGTATCTGCAGTATAGTTACACTGATCATACAGAATGAGAGAAGTGATACTGTGCAGCTGTCACATATAGATAGTAGGAACATGTATCTGCAGTATAGTTACACTGATCATACAGAATGAGAGAAGTGATACTGTGCAGGTGTCACATACAGATAGTTGGAACGTGTACAACACAGGCGTGTCCGGACCGTTGGGAGAGGCGGCCATTCTCACAGCACCAGATCTGTTCTGTATCTCTTCAGCTGTAAAATCTCCTTGAAAATGTTACTGGTTACTACAATGTAACAAGTTCACCAGTTGAGTAGATAAAACATGCATGTGATCTAATCACCGTTATACTGATTTAGTGTGGTTTAGGGGCCCATTTACCAAACAATATTTGCGGCTATGTCCCAAAAAACATGTTCTCAGGGAATAGCAGTGAATACTATGATAATGTATCCCCTGAATGTATGAAGGAGAGATCGCAGAAATCTCAGATACGTGCTGCAATCCCTCCATTACCACCTGCCCTCCATTGCTGCCTGCAACCTGACCAATGTATCAATATTGGGAATGGTCAGCATTCACAATATTGACCAATGCAGGTACTGCAATCACCTGACTGCGGTAGCCCATTGTACCCTATGGGCTACACATCGCGGGATATAGTTCCGTCAGGTTTCTCCAGGAACCCTCCACCGGAAATAGCCCCTGTGCCTGACAGTGAGACTCCCGTCGCTCGGCACATTGTGGGGATGGTCTCCTTTCGGAGCCCTTGTCCCTGCATTTGCAGGGTGATACATCCCGCCGATAGGATCACATATTTGAATGCAATCCTGGGAGGTAAGGTCCCGCCTTAGGGGGTAATTCAGACCTGATCACTGGGCAGCGATTTTTGCAGCCCTGCGATCAGATAGTCACCGCCTAATGGGGGAGTGTATTTTAGCTGTGCAAGTGTGCAAATGCATGTGTAGCAGAGCTGCATAAACAGACGTTGTGCAGTCTCTGCGCAACCCAGGACTTACTCAGCCGCTGCCATCACATCAGCCTGTCAGGGACTGGAATTAATGTCCTGAACCCTCCCAGCAAACGCTTGGACATGCCTGCATTTTTCCCAGACACTCCCAGAAAACGGCCAGTTGCCACCCACAAACGCCCTCTTTCCTGTCAATCTCCTTGCGATCGCCTGTGCATTTTGAAATTTTGCACCATCCTGTCGCTGACCGGTGATCCCCGTTGCTGCGATCCGTCGCGCCTGTGCATTGCGGAGCATACGCATGCGCAGTTCAGAGCTGATCGCAGGCTGTGAGAAAACGCAGCCTAGCGATCAGGTGTGAATCAACCCCTTATAGGCCCTACACACTGGACGATAATTCTCAAAGATATGAACGATCTCGTTCCCGTTCATATCTTTGAGTGTGGAGGCACCAGCGATGAACAATGCGCGGTCCCGCGCTCATTCATCGCTGGTGCCCCGTCGGCTGTGCATGCAGGCCAATATGGACGCTCTTGTCCATATTTGCCTGCACTTCTGTGGAGCCGGGTGACGGGGGGAGTGAAGAAACTTCACTCCCCTCGTCACTGCCCCCCCGCCGCCGGGTCGCCCGTCAGCCGTATCTGCCATCGGGCAGCTCCGCGGCAGATCGTTAAATGTGTAGGGCCCTTTAGTCTTTTGATCATTTCCACTGGCTTCTATGAAATGTGTGCTATTCACAAACTACTTCTGCTTTCCCAACAGCATCTCTGCATGACAGCTATTATGTACAGTGGCAGCACCTGAGTGTGTAACTCAGATGGGCTCTTCCCTTGCCAAAGGGGAAGGCGTGAGAGTCTTTCAGCTCTTTGCTTTGGTTTTGTCAGAGGATGTGGTGCAAAAATGTGAAAGAATGTGAAGGTGCAGCCAAGTGCTCATGTGAATCAGATGTGATCTGTCATCTGGTAGCAGACTGGCACAGATGGTACAAGAACATTGTAATACAAGGAAACGTCAATGTTGTGCTTTCTTCTAGTACACATGTGAGAGTTATGAAACAATAATTACAAGCAGTTAAGTATTATATCCAGACATCACCATCAGAACACAACTCTCACAGGCGATATCTATTACTTTCTCTGTGGAAACATCTCTGAAGCATTGGAGAAAAAGATTAACTGAAGATGACATAAAACCGTTCAAGATAGAATAGACAAGCATTTATAGTCATCTTTATTCTTATTTTTTACTTTGCATTCATTTTTATTTTTTTGTAAATATAGACTTTTTTCCTTCTTTTCCAGAAAAGGATTTGTTATGTTAGAATTATCACCGATCTCCTCATTTTCTTGTTGTACTGCTTCTAACTGAAAGTGAAAATTACACTTACGGTGTTTCAGGGACCACACTGTCCGTATTGCGCTGAAGCTTATCACTGGACACTTTGGAGTACTGTAAAATAGGTCAGATGTGAGCCCCCTATTTTTATGTGTGTGCATCCTGTCTGTGTTAGTTCCTGTAGTATAGCAGTGAAGATGGAGCTGTGGTGATCACTCGCACAGTGGGGGTAATTCCAAGTTGATCGCAGCAGGATTTTTTTTAGCAGTTGGGCAAAACCATGTGCACTGCAGGGGAGGCAAATATAACATGTGCAGGGAGAGTTAGATTTGGGTGTGGTGTGTTCAATCTGCAATCTAATTTGCAGTGTAAAAATAAAGCAGCCAGTATTTACCCTGCACAGAAATAAAATAACCCACCCAAATCTAACTCTTTCTGCACATGTTATATCTGCCTCCCCTGCAGTGCAAATGGTTTTGCCCAACTGCTAACAAAAATCCTGCTGCGAGCAACTTGGAATTACCCACAGTAATAGGAACTTTAGCTTGATTTGCAGCTAGTCCTGAAGTATGATGTCAGGTAAGGGATGGATTTTGACTGACCTAGACCCAGTTCTATAGGTCCACAGCATATTTTACATTTTATAACCCCATATGCCATGTATATAATTAGGACATAATATTCTTAGTATGCAATATAATACAGGCATATGCTATGTTCATAGTAAAAATAAAACCTCAAATTCACAGACCGAAATGCAGGGCCTACTTTAGACCTGATCGCTGTGCTGCAAATTTGAAGAGGTCTGCGATCAGATAGCCGCCGCCCATAGAGACTGAAAACCATGCAAGTGTGCGAATGCATGCGTACGCTGTGCGAAAACTTTGCCAGACAGTGGACATCTGCAATTTTTTTCCAGTCTGTGCAGCCTGGGACCTACACCTACAGTGCGATACAAACAGGCTGATTGGGGCGGAGCTGACGTCTCACACCTACCCTGAAAACGCTTGGGAACACCTGCGTTTTTCCTGACACTCCCAGAAAATGGCCAGTTACCACCCCCAAACGTCCGCTTCCTGTCAGTCAGCCTGCGTTTGCCTAGGGGGGGAAAATGCAGGATTTTTCACAGTTTGGCCTCGCGTCTGTGCATTATGATCCATACGCATGTGCAGTCATTGGATAATGGGCCGCTGTGCGATTTTGCACAACAACAATCAGGTCTGCATTAGGCCCACAGTGTCATGCCATTAGTATTCTGGAACACATCACATGCCTCCCACAAAACAAAGCATCTAAATGACCTCAGTATACTGTACAGCTTAATCACGGTACATCAGTACCACACCCAGGTCTTCAGTGAACAGCTGAAGATCCAAATATGTTGTAATGTCTCCTGTATTAACCCCTTCGCTGAGGATGACAAGTCCCACTCTTCATCAGTATATATACTAAAACTGCGCATGACGAGGCTTTTAGAGGGGTGTAAAAAAATAATCAGGTAAAACTCATCCGGACCAGTAGGGATACTCCGAGAGATAAAGAAGTGGAGAGAAATAAACGGGTCTATTCATGAAGCAGTAAAACGTTTGGAGAAGTGAGCAAGTGGAGAAGTTGCCCATGGCAACCAATCAGCATTGAAGTAACATTTATAATTTGCATACTATACAATTGTAAGGAGCAGCTGATTGGTTGCCATGGGCAACTTCTCCACAGGCTCACTTCTCCACTCTTTTCACTGCTTCATGAATAGACCACAAAGTGCCATCTAATCAACTCCTAACTGTCATTTTCAAACACATCCTTTAAAATGGCAGTTAGGAGTTGATTGGTTAGTACTTTGGGGTCTATTTACTAAGCCTTGGATGGAGATAAAGTACTGGCCAATCAGCTCCTAACTGCCAGGAAAACACTGGGTTTAAAAAATGACACTTAGGAGCTGGTTAGCTGGAACTTTATCTCCGTCTACTTTATCTCCATACAAGGATTAGTAAATAGACCCCCAAATCTCTTTCCAAGATTTAATAAATCTCACCCATAGCTATATCTATAATTATGGGTGCACAAGGCCCCTGGGTCCAGGGGGGCCCACACCATACACCCTGAACCCATGTTTGCAACACTTACCTCACCGGAGTTCCATGTTTGTGGCAGCAGCGCTGCACAAATTACTGGGAAAATGGTATGGTGGCCATTTTCACAGCGTTTGGCGCATGTGCTGTAGGAAAATCACAGCGCTAGAGTCTACTAGTGCTCTTAGTACTGCACTGCCTGCTAGAGAGGAGGGGACCTGGACATAGACTGCACACAAGCCCCCTCCTCTCTTAATACATCCCGGGATAC
The DNA here is from genome assembly GCF_028390025.1 of Pseudophryne corroboree. NCBI lineage: Eukaryota > Metazoa > Chordata > Amphibia > Anura > Myobatrachidae > Pseudophryne > Pseudophryne corroboree. Next base: position 751,924,065 of record NC_086445.1, on the reverse strand, counting down.
ACGTCATCGCGCACCGCACAACAAAGGTCCTCTCAATGAAGGGAAACTAGACGCTACACGTCTGGTTCCCTTCAAAGCGGGGGGCACAGCGGGGCACTGCGGGGGGCATAGTGGCGGATCTTGCCATGCTGCTGCGCCCTCCGGATGGCGCCCTCCGGAAGGCGCCCTCCGGAAGGCGGCGTCCCGGGCAAAAGTCCTGCTTACCCGTGGCAAGATCCGCCGCTGAGGAGAAGCTAGTTGTTCCTTTACCCCATTATTGCTACTCCCATTTAATCAGTGGCACATGCAGGGGGGGGGGGTTCCGAGTACCAAGAAACTCCCCCTGACGGAATAAATTATTTTTTCAGAGACGGAGACAACCTTGTCTCCGACTCTGCACCAGCCGCACACCCTCACCCCAGTGCTGCTGCCCGGCCACCGCAGTGCTGGGCGGCACAGAAACTCTTCCTGTCAGCTCTGTACTCGCAGTGCGCTGCCCGGCCACCGCCGGTTCAGCTGTCAGGCGCTTCCGAGTCAGGTGGCTTTCATATCCATTCCACCTGACGCAGAAGCGCTGACAGCTGAACCGGCGTAGGCTGGGCGGCGCTCTGCGAGTACAGAGCTGACAGGAAGAGTTTCTGCGCTGCCCAGTACTATAATATGTACGTTATATATTTTTTTTTTCCTGGACAAACTTGTTAATATTGTTATAATGTTATATATAAATATATATATATACATATATGTGTGTGTGTTATCCATACCTCCCAACATGACCCTCTCCAGGAGGGACACAATGCTCTGCTTCTGGACTTTTCTCTTAATTTATGATTGCTGGCACCTGTTTTGACCAGGTGAATGGATAAGAAAGGTGTTTCACCACAGGTAATGGTAATCATAAATTAAGAGGGAAGTCTAGGAGCAGAGCATTCTGTCCCTCCTGGAGAGGGTCATGTTGGGAGGTATGGTTATGTGTATATAGATAGATGTTTATACGCCGCCCCCCCCCCCCTGAAAATCCAGCGTTTGCCCCTGCTTATCATCACATAATGATTGCAGGGGAGAGCACAGGTAATTGGTATCACACTGCACAGCCCATTCTATTCATTTGCAGTATTTAAGAGTGTTGGGTGTTGACCAGCAGCTGGACAAGGTGAGAGGTTTTACAGACAAGAGGGAATGGGAGTGTAAATTACGTTCCAGGCAGCAAAAGATGAAGAAATACACTAAAGGAGGGTACACACGGAGAGATCCGTGTTTAAAATCTAAGCAATCTGACTAGATTGCTTAGATTTTAAGCACGGATCTGTCGTGTGTACCTCCCAGCGATAGCGATGCGTGGCCCCGCATGCAGGCTCAATCTAGCGGGTCGCTCACTTCACCGCTATGTGAAGTGAGTGGTCGTCCGTCCGTCCATCCGTCCCCTCACTCAGCACATCGCGCTGTGCTGAGCGGGGGGAGAGATGTGTGATGGGCAGTCTGTGTTAAGATCGCTCAGCACACATCTCTCCCGTCAGTACCCCCTTTAGTTATTGGTAGACCCCCGGCCAGGGGATCTACTTTAAGGGGAGGTACACACGGAGAGATCCGTGTTTAAAATCTAAGCAGTCTGACTAGATTGCTTAGATTTTAAGCACGGATCTGCCGTGTGTATGCCCCCCCAGCGACAGCGATGCACAGCCCTGCACATCGCTATTGCCGGTGCTAGATTGAGCCTGCATGCAGGCTCAATCTAGCGAGTCGCTCACTTCACCGCTGTGTGAAGTGAGCGGTCCCCTGTCTGTCCCCCTCTCGCTCCGTACATCGCGTTGTGCTGAGCGGTCTGTGTTAAGATCGCTCAGCACACATCTCTTCCGTCAGTACTACTTACTACTTTAAGTGTTCTTGCTTTTCTCTTAGCACTAGACTTTGTGATGAGTATGTTAATACATCTAATTACTGGATGATTAGAATGCCATTGTGGTTCAATTTCATCAAAGATAATCTGTAGGCCTGTAAAAGGGGGTACTCACGGAGCGATCGCTGCTTAAAATCTAAGCAATCTGACCAAATTGCTTAGATTTTAAGCAGCGATCACTCCGTGTGTACCCCTCACAGCGATAGTGATGCGCATCCCTATCGCTGGTGATAGATTGGCCTGCATGCAGGCCAATCTAGCAGGTCGCTCACTTCACCCGCTGGGTCGTCTCCCCCCACACGCTCGGCACACATCTCTCCCCAAATCGGCCGTGTATATTGTCCTTAACTCACAAGGTGTTTAACCATTTTTACATACCTATTTGCACTATGGGGGGTAATTCTGAGTTGATCTCAGCAGCAAGTTTGTTAGCAATTGGGCAAAACCATGTGCACTGCAGGGGGGTAGATATAACATGTGCAGAGACAGTTAGATTTGGGTGGGTTATTTTGTTTCTGTGCAGGATAAATATTGGCTGCTTTATTTTTACACTGCAATTTAGATTTCAGTTTGAATACACCCCACCCAAATCTAACTCTCTCTGCACATGTTATATCTGCCCCTCCTGCAGTGCACATGGTTTTTCCCAACTGCTAACAAAATTGCTGCTGCGATCAACTCAGAATTAGGCCCTATATCCGTACCTTTTGTGCATACAATTGAATTTAATCTGCATATTAAAAGAACTAAGAACATTTGACCATGAAGAAGGTTTGTGTCACCAAGATCCTCACTACAGCCCTAGAGCATTGCAGCTAGAACTGTGTGTCCTTGTACACCCTTAATATCTGTGCTGCCTTAGCCAATATCCATGTTTATGCTGCAATCGCTCATATACTCATAGTTTGAGCACCCTGAGTTGTCCTGTAGTATGACTGTATGTGTATGATATTTCAGGACCTGGCATGTGAGTGGCTGTACAAGTATATAATTTTGCTTGGTTCTGCCCATTTAAGTGCCCATATATACATATCTTTAGTGTCACATATGTGGATGGGGTTATTCCAATCCGAAGAAGAAAAAATATGCTAATGGGGCTACACCTGTCTGTATATGGTGGGGTGTGTGGTAGTAGGCTGCCCATACTAGCCCTTTAAGTTGGGACAGTCATAAATTACACAGGTTCTGTGGCTGGCTGATTTCAAGCATGCATGTCACCTGGTTTTAATTAACCACAGAACCTGTGTAATTCATGAGTGTTCCAGTTTAAATGGTCAGGCTAGTGGTAGATAGAGTGATGAAGTATGGGGAGTATAATTGGTGTCTTTTTGAATGTGGATTAAGGTGGGTGTTAAACTGTCGGGTGATGGTTGTGTTATTTCCAGCTGTTTTATCCATCAACATCACATCATATTGTATGACGCAGATATGCCTCTATGGCTGCACATCTTCTTGTGGAGCATATCTTATATTTTGTAGAGTAGTATACCTAGGTATATTCGGGCGCTGTAGACGTGAGGTGCTTTGCTAAGAAGCTGTCTCAAACACAGGGGAAGTCACTCCCACAATTGAGAACCAACAGAGAAGACTGCACTAAATATTATATTTGTATAGTACAATATGAGAGAGCAAATAAATAGCTCTAATACAACATTTATTACACAATTAATAACACTTTGTAAAAAAACATTCATGTCACATTAAATTAAAGATTGCAGATTCATGCAGTGAATTGATAAATTATTACCATCCATGTGCGTCTGCAACAACGGATTTACACTGGAATAGTCCATTCCTATTAGCACCCCTGTAGCAAATAGTATAGTTCAATGTAATAGTTACCCAGTTTGGGTGGGAGTCCAGTGGAGGAGTACTGCGATTTTGACCGCTAGAGGTTGATTTGCTTTAAATGTCCCTTAATGATGGACTCCTCATGCAGTACGGTCTGAAGCATCCTAATCTAAGCTGTTACTGGGTTCCTCTTAAAATGCGATGGATAATGATGTGCAGGGGTTGGTTCGGGTCCTTTCTCTAGCGCACTTGTAGCTTGGTACCCGACCAGTTTTACTGCACTCCAAATGGCAGCTTTATCAAAGCTATTTATTTGCTCTCTTATATTGTACTATACAAATATGATATTTAGCACAGTCTTCTTTTCTCTGTTGATATCTTATATTTTGTATGCTAGTCTTGGCAAGGCAGAGTCAAACTTATCTCATCTCTGTAGGCAAAGTTCAGTGACCTAGGCGTATGCGAAAATACAGTACACCTCTGTCTTTTGCCGTTACTACTGTATATGGCAGGTGCAAGTATGCACTGATGATGACTAGCACCAAGCCATAGATACACATAGATGGCTGCTTCTCAAGGGACGCAGTGCACTGAATATGGGTGAATATACACGTTTTTCTTTAGAGCAACATACGCCTGATTTATTTCCAACTCTGTATTAGAATGTAGTAGGAGCCCATTTTTAAATACTATACAATGGTAGGCATACTAAGACCTGTGGTTTTTTGTTTTCTATAAATAACCGTTGCATTACTTTTAGCAGGTTGTTTTGATGGCAGTACAGTATGTAGAAAAGGACTATCATTTTGAATCGGATATATTAAAGTACATAGTAATGCAGTGCCTAGTAGGGGTAAGCAGTGCCTAGTAGGGGTAAGCAGTGCCTAGTAGGGGTAAGTAGTGCCTAGTAGGGGTAAGTAGTGCCTAGTAGGGGTAAGCAGTGCCTAGTAGGGGTAAGCAGTGCCTGTCAGAATCCGTTTGGATTTCCCATTGTGAGAACATATTAGCAGGGACTGATGTTCACGGTACAATAGCAAGTTTATTAAAGCAGTGTACAACTGTAAACAATAAATATAAACCAGGAATAACTAGAGAACACAAAATGAAAGGGAGAACTGAGGGGACATGGGATGCCAGGAGACTGTGAATACACGGGATGCCAGGAGACTGTGAGTACATGAAAACAGTGTATACTGTGGAAATACTAGAGACACTGTGGACTGTGAAGGCACTTTGCAATAGGATTGTTCAGTAGCGGATATTGCACCATAGCAGGATGCACTTGAACAGGGAATGCAGGGTTGCAGGATTGCACTGTGGTAGAGTATGTAACATACCAGGATAACACGATTGCACTGTAGCAGGATCACAGGATAGCACTGTGGTAGAGTATGCACTGTAGCAGGATCACAAGATTGCACTGTAGCTGGATCACAGGATAGCGCTGTGGTAGAGTATGCACTGTAGCAGGATAACAGGATTGCACTGTAGCTGGATCACAGGATAGCACTGTGGTAGAGTATGCACTGTAGCAGGACAACAGGACAGCACAGCAGCTGGATCACAGAATAGCACTGTGGTAGAGTATGCACTGTAGCAGGATAACAGGATTGCACTGTAGCTGGATCACAGGATAGCGCTGTGGTAGAGTATGCACTGTAGCAGGATAACAGGATTGCACTGTAGCTGGATCACAGGATAGCACTGTGGTAGAGTATGCACTGTAGCAGGACAACAGGACTGCACAGCAGCTGGATCACAGAATAGCACTGTGGTAGAGTATGCACTGTAGCAGGATAACAGGATTGCACTGTAGCTGGATCACAGGATAGCGCTGTGGTAGAGTATGCACTGTAGCAGGATAACAGGATTGCACTGAAGCTGGATCACAGGATAGCACTGTGGTAGAATATGCACTGTAGCAGGATAACAGGATTGCACTGTAGCTGGATCACAGAATAGCACTGTGGTAGAGTATGCACTGTAGCAGGATAACAGGATTGCACTGTAGCTGGATCAGAGGATAGCACTGTGGTACAGTATGCACTGTAGCAGGATAACAGGATTGCACTGTAGCTGGATCACAGGATAGCACTGTGGTAGAGTATGCACTCTAGCAGGATAACAGGATTGCCCTGTAGCTGGATCACAGGATAGCACTGTGGTAGAGTATGCACTGTAGCAGGATAACAGGATTGCACTGTAGCTGGATCACAGGATAGCACTGTGGTAGAGTATGCACTGTAGCAGGATAACAGGATTGCACTGTAGCTGGATCACATGATAGCACTGTGGTAGAGTATGCACTGTAGCAGGATAACAGGATTGCACTGTAGCTGGATCACAGGATAGCACTGTGGTAGAATATGCACTGTAGCAGGATAACAGGATTGCACTGTAGCTGGATCATAGGATAGCACTGTGGTAGAGTATGCACTGTAGCAGGATAACAGGATTGCACTGTAGCTGGATCACAGGATAGCGCTGTGGTAGAGTATGCACTGTAGCAGGATAACAGGATTGCACTGTAGCTGGATCACAGGATAGCACTGTGGTAGAGTATGCACTGTAGCAGGATAACAGGATTGCACTGTAGCTGGATCACAGGATAGCACTGTGGTAGAGTATGCACTGTAGCAGGACAACAGGACTGCACAGCAGCTGGATCACAAAATAGCACTGTGGTAGAGTATGCACTGTAGCAGGATAACAGGATTGCACTGTAGCTGGATCACAGGATAGCGCTGTGGTAGAGTATGCACTGTAGCAGGATAACAGGATTGCACTGTAGCTGGATCACAGGATAGCACTGTGGTAGAGTATGCACTGTAGCAGGACAACAGGACTGCACAGCAGCTGGATCACAGAATAGCACTGTGGTAGAGTATGCACTGTAGCAGGATAACAGGATTGCACTGTAGCTGGATCACAGGATAGCGCTGTGGTAGAGTATGCACTGTAGCAGGATAACAGGATTGCACTGAAGCTGGATCACAGGATAGCACTGTGGTAGAATATGCACTGTAGCAGGATAACAGGATTGCACTGTAGCTGGATCACAGGATAGCACTGTGGTAGAGTATGCACTGTAGCAGGATAACAGGATTGCACTGTAGCTGGATCAGAGGATAGCACTGTGGTAGAGTATGCACTGTAGCAGGATAACAGGATTGCACTGTAGCTGGATCACAGGATAGCACTGTGGTAGTGTATGCACTGTAGCAGGATAACAGGATTGCACTGTAGCTGGATCACAGGATAGCACTGTGGTAGAGTATGCACTGTAGCAGGATAACAGGATTGCACTGAAGCTGGATCACAGGATAGCACTGTGGTAGAATATGCACTGTAGCAGGATAACAGGATTGCACTGTAGCTGGATCACAGGATAGCACTGTGGTAGAGTATGCACTGTAGCAGGATAACAGGATTGCACTGTAGCTGGATCACAGGATAGCACTGTGGTAGAGTATGCACTGTAGCAGGATAACAGGATTGCACTGTAGCTGGATCACAGGATAGCACTGTGGTAGAATATGCACTGTAGCAGGATAACAGGATTGCACTGTAGCTGGATCACAGGATAGCACTGTGGTAGAGTATGCACTGTAGCAGGATAACAGGATTGCACTGTAGCTGGATCACAGGATAGCACTGTGGTAGAGTATGCATTGTAGCAGGATAACAGCATTGCACTGTAGCTGGATCACAGGATAGCACTGTGGTAGAACCTGGCAGTTCTATGGATAATTAAGCAGTAGAGACCAGCATAACCAGGACCAGGAACTGAGACAACCTTGACACGATGAACTGGCAACAGGGAGCCTGTGTGGCTGGCCTAAGTAGTGAGTTCAGGTGCTGCTCACAGCTGTGGTAACAGCTAATAATCAAGCTGCAGATACAGAGCAGAGTGATGAGCACCAGAGCAGAGAGCGCCACCCCAGGCATGGAGGAGAAACTGCATGGATCGTGACAGTGCCTAGTAGGGGTAAACAGTGCCTAGTAGGGGTAAGCAGTGCCTAGTAGGGGTAAGCAGTGCCTAGTAGGGGTAAGTAGTGCCTAGTAGGGGTAAGCAGTGCCTAGTAGGGGTAAGTAGTGCCTAGTAGGGGTAAGCAGTGCCTAGTAGGGATAAGCAGTGCCTAGTAGGGCTGCTTATTTTAGTCTCACAATTTCTGATGGCAACCATGGATGGCAGTTTAATAAATTCTATGACACAATAGAATGAATGTTTTCAAAAGAGGCCACAGGACTGTACATGGAAATGGAGGTAGAGTATGTATGTAGTGGAAGGATTGATTGATTGATTGATTGATTGATTGATTAACTAGTTAATTTAATTGTTTGACTAAGAAAATCTGTGAGGGGGGGGGGGGGGGGGGTTGTATGGCCGGCAGGTCAACCTCCAATGTCCTTTAACTTTTGTTGGGAATCACTGGCTATTAACTTTGCTCTCCAACCCTTGTCAGGTACGGATTTACACACTCAGCTCTCACTTACCACCAATGTAGTAAGCCCTCACTCATCTCTCATGCAGTGCTCTCTCACCAAGAGCCGTCACTCACCTCTCACACACTGAGGTCTCAGTATACTCGCCTCTCTCACACTCAGCATCAGTCACCATGAGCCTGATAGCCTCTCCCCCATCCTCTACCCAGGCTGCAGCTGTCAGCTCCTGCTGATCTGCAGCAGACAAATGCTTCCCGGCTGCTGCCCCTGGTCTCTTCCCCAGATCTCTGTGTGCTAGGAGAGCTAGCTGAGCAATTACCTTGATTACCCAGCCCATTTCCATGCTGCTCCCAGCCTCATCTCTCTGGGATCAGGGGAATGGTATCTCCAGACCACATTCCGGGTACCAAGGCTCAGTAGTCCTGCGTTCCCTGCCTGGCTTCCCCTCCTGCGGTACACAGCAATGGGTGATTGCATAGGGGACAGGAAAGGGCATCATGAGTGAATGCGGTTGGTTGTATACACAGGACAAATGTGCTGTGTGCTGCAGTGCAGTTTGCACCATCTTAGTTACGGCCTACCTGGGCAGATAATGACTTCAGACGGTATTCACTATTCATGTAGACAACCATATGGTATGGAATATGTCTGTTTATGTAAGAACATAACCAATGTGTTCATACAACAGAGGTAATATAGGTTTTTACAGAACTGTTTTAATGAAGATTATTGTGCCATCCCCGTGTGCCTCTCCAACAGTCTCATTCACTGTGTCTCTTAGCCTTAGTTCACCCCCTGTGTCTCTCCATAGCGTCAGCCCTCCCTCACCACTGTATCTCTGCAGCCTCGGCATCCCCCTCCTTACTGTGTCTCTTTAAAGCAATAGCTCGCTCCAAGTCTCTGCAGCAGTCACAGCATCTTGGATGCCCACAAGAGTATTCAAGTCTCCCATTCTGGAGAGGCTGCTGCCCACATCCCTCTGGTGCCGCCCTCTTCCCTGAGTGAAGTGGGTGGTTGGGTGTCATATGACGCGATTTACTGAGAATAACGGTAATATCAGCATTGTACGGTAGGGGCACTGGCGTATCTATAATGGGTGCAGTGTGTGCGGTGCACACGGGCCCCTGAGTCCAGAGGGGGTCCCCACCACACATGCTGCACCCAGTTTCTAAATACTCACCCCTCCTGAGTCCCGCGCCGGTGTTAAAACACTGTGAAAATGGCGCAGTGACCATTTTCACGTAGTTCTGCGCATGCACAGTACAAAAATCACTGGGAAAATGGCCACCGCGCCATTTTCCCGGAGATCTGAGCATGTGCAGTAGAGTCTGAGCGCTCTAGTTCTCAGACTCTCAGCACTGCCGGCAGAGAGGAAGGGCCCCGAACGGAGGAGAGAGGGTGCTGTGGTGATGTTACCAGGCCCCCTGTGCCACTCCCCTATGCATTCACCCCCTTCCTCCCCTCATTCCCAGCACTGCCGATCTGGTTAAACTGAGGTAAAAACCCTATTAATCTGTGACCAGCAGTGGCCACTAGTTTCGGAAAGAGGGCGGTGCTTGAGCGGATGCTAGGCAGAAAGCAGGAAGGGCTTTCTGAGCAGACAGCAGGAGAAAAATGGACAGTAGGAGCCCTCATTTTGATTGCAACTCAAGAAAGATAAGTATAATGAATTCCTACTAAACAAGGCTATCTATAGCATCTAAGTGATGCGATATACTGTACAGTGAAAAAGTTACACACATTTACATGAATAGAGCCTATAGAGACAAGTACATATAATTGGTTTCTTTACTTTGTTTATCTTAATGCCAATACTTGGCATCTCTCACCTATACATTTCATACATATATATATTAAACATAGCTCCATAAATCTAGGTAATTACAGCAATATTTACATTTCACCTACTATAAATAACTCATGGATCTTGGCAGGGCTGTAAGTAGGGTGGTGCGACATATGCCACTGCAAGAGAGAGGGCACTGTTTAGCAGCACCTGTCAATTTTTTCTTTTAATCAATCTCACAACTACCTCCCCTTTAATACTTGGGATCACTTGGCTGCCCCCATCTCCCCATCAAACATCTTCAGACACGCACTGCTTTATTTAAGGAACACATTTCAAAATACTCTCATACTTCCCATATAGGAGCCAATAGCTCCATGAACAAGGTGTCTGATTGGAATATGGAATATCATGGGTTCATATTCTGGGTATGACAGTATTTTGAAATGTGTGCTTTCAATGAAGGAGGCTCTGACTGAAGGTCCTGGGTGTGACTGCTAAGAAATGTGTGATTTAAAATGAAGGTTAATGTAACTAAATGGTGAAGAGCTCTCAAAGAAAGTACATAAATGGTGGTATAGGAAAATTGGTGTCCAAATCCATTTTGTGAGTGTTCTGTAAGTATAGCGTAGGTGTTCTCTATGTATATCAGGGCTCTTCATGTTTGAATAAATAATGGGGGTACCAATGCTTTTAATGGCACAGGGCACCAAACTGTCTGGTTATGGCACTGTATATTGGATTTACATATTGTATTTGCTTGTTAGTATTCTACAAGTGAAACTTGACTTTAACAATTAGGCATTTCATTTTCAGTGTAGGCTTATATACATTACCTGTCTTCTGCCTTAATAGCTTACTCATTATGTACTTACATATACAATGGATCGTCTATGTGACATATCACAAGTGAGAATGAACATAAATGTCTCAGTAAGCCATAGTGTCTAGACAGAAATCTCAATAAATTGTTTAAAGGTAGGCATGCTGCTTTATTGCTGTGGAAGCCATATTTACAGTAATAAATATACAAAATATAGGTCTCTCGTATGACGTTAAGGGCCAGATTCATTGTTACCGTGAGCTGCCACAGGAATGGATTCCAAGGACTTTGTGGAATGTGTCTTCTATCTGATGCCTTCTAGGACTGATAAGCAGTTTAAAATTATTTTGAAGAACATGCCTTTTGTCATGCTGCTGGTTAACCCGCAGTCTAGTCAGACACTCATATACACCTGTAGCAAAGAGTAGTTGTTAACATGTCAATACAATTTCCAGGGACACTATGTAGTTGTGAAATACCGGTCTACTCATAAAATGTGCTGTGCACTTTAACCTCACATAGGATAATAAAATGACAGAGCATAATATGAACAAGGGGCCTAATTTAGACCTGATTGCAGCAGCAAAAGCTTTGTCTAATGGGCAAAACCATGTGTACTGCAGGTGGGCAAATATAACATGTACAGAGAGGGTTAGATTTGGGTGGGGGTGTGTTCAAACTGAAATCTAAATTGCAGTGTAAAAATAAAGCAGCCAGTATTTACCCTGCACAGAAACAAAATAACCCACCCAAATCTAACTCTCTCTGCACATGTTATATCTGCCCCACCTGCAGTGCACATGGGGGCTAATTCAGACCTGATCGCTGCTGTGTGTTTTCGCACAGTGGGCGACCAGGTCTGAACTGCGCAGGTGCTGCAGCATGTCGGCGCATGAGATCGACAGTCAGAGGCGTTCACTGGGTGGGAGGGGGCAGGCCAGTGGCGTTGGGCCGCCATTTTGGGGGCGCTCTCCGGGCAACGCAGGTGTGCCCGGACTATGCGGGGGGTGGGCCGCGGCGGCTGCGTGACATCACAAACAGCCACTGCGACCCAGAGAGCGACGGGTAGATCCCTGCCAGCACGCAGGAGCTGCGCTGGTAGGGAGCTACTCTTCAGGTACAAAAGCATTGCCGCTGTGCGATGCTTTTGTACCTGTGCGGTGGGGGAAGGGCCAGACATGCTGGGCGGTCTCCCGCATGTCAAGGTGGCTGATCGTAGCTGTGCAAAATTTTGCATGGCTACGATCAGGTCTGAATTAGGCCCATGGTTTTGCTCATTAGAGAAGGATCTTGCTGCTGCGATCAGGTCTGAATTAGACGCATGGTTCATAAACGAAATGCAGTTCCATTACTCTAAGCCAGGGATAGGGAACCTTCGGCCCTCCTGCTGCTGTTAAACTACACATCCCAGCATGGACTGCAACAGTTTTAGCATGGCCAAATAGAAAAACTGTAGCAAGGCATGCTGGTATGTGTAGTTCAACAACAGCTGGAGGGCCAAGGGTTCTCTATCACTGCTCTAAGCACATATAATAAATATAAATATTAACTAGTAGATATTTCACACAACAACATACATCAAGTTTTGTTTTATCATTGTGTACAATTGTAAAGTGCAATGAATGTGCTATACTATATAAGAAACTGTAAATAAATAATACTAAAATAAATATCTAGCATGCACTAAACAATAAGCTGTACTGTGCTGTTCTTTAGTATTATAAGGACTGAGCGAGCCAATGAAAAAATTACTATGAGACAAAGCCATTTTGACACACAAAAATCACCAGGGATTGATATTAGATCCAGTGGTGAACAAGACTGTGGGCCTAATTCAGATCTGATCGCTGGGCTGCGTTTTTGCTGCCCTGTGATCAGATAGTCGCCGCCTACAGGGGGAGTGTATTTTAGCTGTGTAAGTGTGCGATCGCATGTGTAGCTGAGCTGCTTGTGCAGTCTCAGCGCAGCCCAGGAATTACTCTTCCAGTGCAATTGAATCAGGCTGATCAGGTTCTGAGCGGACGTCAGAGACCCTCCCTGAAAACGCCAATCACCTTGCGAACGTTCGTGCGAATGAATCCTTCACTATCCCATCACTGACCGGCGATGCCCTTTGTAGCTGTCCGACGTGCCTGTGCATTGTGGTGCATACGTATGCGCAGTTCTGATCTGATCACCCACTATGCGAAAACGCACAGCAGCGATCAGATCTGAATGACCGCCAGTGCTGCTTAGTGCCAACTATTGTCCTGTTCAGGTGATGGCCTATGGGTTAGCTGTGACCTTCTTTTGTAGTTCCCACCTTTAATGAAACAATGTATTTGAGGAATAATATTCAGAATGTAAGCACTTGGTTATGTAAATATTTGGACACCATTGTTCAAGGCTCAGTACTTAGGTACCGCCTAATGCCTAGGCTATTCTAGGAAATATATTGTAGTTACAATGTGCAAATAGTGATTAGCATTATTTTCTGTCGTGCAGACTATACAGGCATTTTCAGCAATTTTGATTTTAATGATTTGTGTTGTGTAGTGTCTCGTATATACGCTGGTCCTTCATCCTGCGAAAGGAGAAGGCAGCTTAGAGATTTAATAATTTCCCACATTAAGAGGTCCATGCATCATGTTAAAACTATCTTAAGTGATAGTTTAGTTTTAAACTTGCCGTGATGTTTTAGTAGAAAAAACGTTATTCATCATTCTGTTCTTAAAAAAAGGTATCCCTTTCCAAAAACTGCTCCTTTCGCAGAGAAACCATTTGAGAAGTGAGACAATTCCCCCTGCAGCTGAGCTTATCGTTACTTTTCTTTACAAAGCACAGTCTTACCAGACTCTTGCCCTGCTGTGAAATGTACTATATATTTAAAGTACAGTATATAAATATTTTTTTTAAAAAATAAAAAATAAATAATATATATATATATATATATATATATATAATTTTTATATAACCCTATTTTGTCGGGACAGTCCCATTTTTCACGGTCTGTCCCACCTGCTGGTCACAGTGTCCTGCATTGGGGGCGGGCATTTGGGAGATCCCCCATGTCACTCGCTGCTCTGACCAGAGCAGTGGTAAATAATATGCACAGCATCTATTCGCTGGCAGAGAGGGACAGGGGGCAGAACAAGAATGGGGGCCTGGATAGTGACCCTGGCCAGAGGCCACACACCCTTATATTGGCCGCAAAGGTGCGCAAAGATGTCCCTCTTCAAGGGACAAAGAAGTTGGGAGTTATGGTCCACACACAGCTTCTCTATGGGACAAATTAAATAATGCTTTACTATAGGCATAAACAAACAGAAATAAACAACAAACAGCCTAGCTCCCACTCAGGGCAACTATCTCACTAATAAAGGCAGCTATTCTGCAAACATAGTCTTTCTCATGTAATCACACAGACTCATACCCTGCTTCCTGCAGAATAACACAGGCTCCAGCCTGGCTTGGCCACAGCTCCACAGATAATTGTCAAAGTTTAGGGATCTCCCTGCAGGTAAGAATCCTGGCCTGCTTCATTTTGATTGCAGCCCTAGCTGCCAGTGTGTACCCATAGTCTTTTTCCCAATCCTGGGCATAGGGCGGGAGCATTTCAGAGAGATTATTCATTAACAACATGTAAAAGGCAGCGATTGTATGGGAGGGGGATTGAGGGGATTCAGTATGATTTATTAAGTATATATCAAAATTCAGAATGAATCTCAGAGAATTGTCTAACACCTGACGGAGTCACCAGCTAACTGACTCTAAAAAGTCCCACAGAAGTCCATAGCGTAAATTAGGCCCAGGGGAAACTTGGGATTAGCATGAAAGGAAGTAAGAGTGCCAAACACAGAGGAGATGAATTGGCAGCATCTCAGAAACTTCCAGTTAGAAAGCGTGGTCGTTACTGTTAGATGTGGGGTGATCTTGGGGAGGGTTGTTAACCAAGGGGGTTGTCACAGGGGGGGGTCATTCTACATCATTTTTTATTGAAACATACTGCTGTGTTATATATCATATGAAAGCCTACAAAAAGAGGTTTATATGAGACATTGCCCAACTCTGTAGCTCAATTTAGTGAGTTGCAATTTACAAAAATGTGAAAAGCTAAATTTTTTTTATTAAAAAAAACAACTTTACATATAATTCTGGGACATCTCAGGTCAGATCTGATGAATTTTTGAATCAAAAGGTGAATCAAGTGGAACCAGGAATTAGGTATTTGTATTGGAAGAGCCTGGAGAACATAAAGCAATTTAGGGAGTGGGTTAATTTCGACCACATTAAATTTACCCAACCAAGAAAGTTGCTTCAGCTGGCAATTATTGTAGTCTACGCCAATGGAAGAGAGTAGAGCAGAGGTTCTCAAACATGGTCCTCAAGGCACCCCAACGGTCCAGGTTTTAGGTATATCCATGGCTCAGCACAGTTGGTTAAATCAAACTGACTGAGATGCTAACTAAAGGGCCCCATACACTACCGCAACATGTCCATCTAACATCACCCCCGGCAGCCTCCCGGGGAACAGGATCACCCAAGATATATCATATGCTGTCCTTTTGGGCGATCCCAGCCATGCCTGCGGGGTCAGACCAGATTGAATGTGCAGCACATTCAATCTGGAGGATCCAATCCGATGCTCATGGGAACGCGCATTGGATCGGAAACGCCTCCAAAATGCCCTGATTTCATCTGATATATCGGGCCGAATGCCCGAAATCGGATGAAATCGGGCATTATCGTCCTAGTGTATGGGGCCCTTAAGTCACCTGTGACCAAGCATGGATAAACTTTAAACTTAAAACCTGGACCGTTGGGGTGCCTTGAGAGCCGCATTTGAGAAGCTCTGAAGTAGAGGATCATGGTCCAAGTAGATTTTGTTCAATGCCACATTGATGCAGAAGAGGCTAACCATCCGTGAGGTTATATTATGCTCCCTTTTTAAAACATGATTTATTTTGTTTTCCAAAATAAAAGAAAGATGTACACATATAGTTGTCGGTGAATACAGAAGATATAGGAACATCTCTCGATATAAAAAAGGCACATGAAACTACATATAAAGAACATACTAAAACAGTCAAGACATATGCCAAAGTATCTATCATGTGTACATTATGTTCTTAACAAAGTTCCTGTTAAATGAGATCATGGCAGCAAACAATAGTTCAGCTCAGTTTTTCTGCACAGTGGAGATGCTTTGCAAGCTGATGAAACCCTCTTCCAGGCAAGATGCAACAAGTTCCTAAACTTCTTTGCAGATAAATTACACGTCATCCAGGCTGGAATTTCCACAGTGCCATCAAAGAGGTGCCAAACTACCAAGCCTGTAAATGTAAGCCACCTGTTTTCATGGACCAGCTTTGACTTTTGACAATGGATGTAATAGACGTTGCTGAAAATGCAGAATGTTGCGTCCCACTACCTGTGATCTGGACTTTGTCTTAACCAAGCTTTTAATAAGGTGTATGACATAATTAGTCCAGAATTTAAAAAAAAATAGTTAAATGATCTTTGCAGACAGGCACTTTTCCTGAGCCACCAAAGGAAGCAATTGTTAGACCTCTTCTTAAAAAAAACTAATTTAGATTCTGACTGCATCACCAACTACAGGCCGGTATTAAACCTTCCTTTTCTATGAAAGATTATTGAGAAAGTGGTTTCAACTCAACTGGAAACCCACCTGACAGCACATGATATTTATGATCCATTACAGTCAGGATTCAGGAGAAGACAAAGTACTGAAACAGCCCTGGTATGGCAAGGGACAGAGGTGACTGATCAATCTTAATCCTTTCGGTTCTCTGTAGCATTTGATATCGTAGACCGTGGGATTCTGATTGAGCACCTGAAAATTTCTTAGCTGGTTTAAATCATTTCTTAATGGCAGGTCCCAGAGAGTTTTGTCTGGAGTATACTCATAGTGAGCAGTGCCACTGCCATGTGGTGTTGACAATGTTCTATACTTATCCCCATTGCAGTATACATGCTACTACTGGTGAAATAATCAGGCGCTATGGCCTGGTCTACCATTACTATGCAGATAAACTGTACCTGTCCTTTGATCCAGGTAATGAGTAAAACCAACCCTAATGGCTGTCTAGTTGAGCTCCAGGAGTGGAAGAGTTCCAGTTGGCTGCGGCTTAATAATGATAAAACAGAGGTCCTCTTGATAGGACCTCAACATCAAAGGACAAGACTGCAGCATAGACAACCAACTGGACTTAACATTCGCCGGTTCAGAATTATAAAACCCTGATCATGTGCGGAATCTTGGTTTTGTCCTGGATGGTGGCTTAAATATCAGATATCAGCCACAATCAAATCCTCATTCTTTCATCTGAGGAACATAGCTAATATCAGGTACTTCCTTCTGAAGATCTGCAAAAAGTCATAAATGTATTTGTATCTTCTAAATTAGACTACTGCATTACCCTTTACCTAGGTCTCCAGCAAAAGAATTGCACAGCTTATAGCTGGTACAAAACGCAGTTGCCAGATTTTTAACCAACCAGACCCATTCCACCCACTTAACGCCCCTTCTCTACTCCCTCCAGTAGCTGAACAATTAAAAAAGTAATACATTTTCCTACATAGACCATATAAAAATCACTCCTTTCTAGTTCACAGAGACTGTTTCCATTTAGATGTTACTTTGTATATAATTTTAGTGTATCTGTTTTAGTCTCTGTGGAATAGAAAGGTTTACAGATCCCTTCAACTCTGCAACAATGCTGCTTCTTACTACGTGATCACATCCAATTATATATACATTTAAAAACCCATTACTGTATCCACAGTATTTCACTTATTCAGTTTAAAATAGTATTGTTATATCCATGCTGCTGCAGTCTTATTGTTAATTATAAAGTCACCAGTTTTTTCCATTTTTAAATTCAAGGCTTTGTTTAACGATTTCAACAATGACACACTGAGGTTTTTACTTAAGACCGGGCTTTATGACAGAGCTTTTACACAGCGTGTTTAACAATTATACGCTGGTATCATCTATTGCAGAACAGAATAAAGTTAATAGCACATTTAGTGCTTTTTTGCAGACATGGCCATGTTGTTTAAACTTTAGTTCAACTTTACCACTCTCACCATCTGTGGATCAAGTGCTACTGGTCAATGGAGCTCCCGGCTCTGGTAGCTAATTTCTTTTGGTTGAACCATATCCGGAGGTCCATGTTCAATTCCACGTCAGGCAATGGAGGTCTGGATAGGTGTATAGATCTGCTGACACCACTTAGTCAAAACGCGTTTCTCTGCCTCTATGCAACCGTCTGCGGCTTCCTCAGTTGATGAGTGATAATAGACAATATAGCGCTATAAAATAAATAAAAGATATTTTATATACATATACAGGTTGTCAGCTCTTTACCTTTTTTTTCTTGATTTAAAAGGGTTGAGTATGCCATGGTTATATGAAAGCTGCAACAAATCTGTCATCTAATACTGGGTATTTAGCTGGCACAGAGGAACTTGTAGTTCTTTTTTTCTTCCCTCCAGTAGCTTCCTGTAAGATGGTGAATCATTTTCAAGATTGGCTTACTGACTTTCAAAGCCCTACATGACCAGAGCCCAAGGTACCTAAAGCAGCTTCTGATTCCACATTGCTCAGCTTGATTACTGCTATTTTTAGATGAAGGATCTTTAGCTGTACCTAGAATCTCCCATAATTCATCTAGGGATCAAGCTTTTAGCCATGCTGCTCCAGCTCTATGGAACTCACATCCCCACACAGTTCAAGAGTCCCCCTTCAAAAACAGACTCAAGACTTTCCTGTTTACTTAAGTATTTCCTTAATGTCCCTTTAGTGTCTCCATGCGCTCTATGGGGGTCATTCCGAGTTGTTCGCTCGCAAGCGGATTTTAGCAGATTTGCTCATGCTAAGCCGCCGCCTACTGGGAGTGAATCTTAGCATCTTAAAATTGCGAACGATGTATTCGCAATATTGCGATTACACACCTCGTAGCAGTTTCTGAGTAGCTTCAGACTTACTCGGCATCTGCGATCAGTTCAGTGCTTGTCGTTCCTGGTTTGACATCACAAACACACCCAGCGTTCGCCCAGACACTCCCCCGTTTCTCCGGCCACTCCTGCGTTTTTTCCGGAAACGGTAGCGTTTTTTCCCACACGCCCATAAAACGGCCTGTTTCCGCCCAGTAACACCCATTTCCTGTCAATCACATTACGATCGCCAGAATGATGAAAAAGCCGTGAGTAAAAATCCTAACTGCATAGCAAATTTACTTGGCGCAGTCGCAGTGCGGACATTGCGCATGCGCATTAAGCGGAAAATTGCTGCGATGCGAAGATTTTTACCGAGCGAACAACTCGGAATGACCCCCTATATTTATGAAAAGCTTTCTGTACTTCATTGTTTCTGTGCTGTATTATGTTCATTCTGTTAAGCACCTTGAGTCCTATTGGGTGATTTTCCAGAAAGTGAACATGAAGTCCCGTGCATCACACGCTTTAATTTTTTTTCTTTTTAAAGTGGTCTATTAAGAAATTGTTGTTATATGAAAACGTAATTGCTTATTAGCAATGCCTTACCCTATAACTTAAGACTCACTAAAATCTTGGTATTTTGGAGACGTATGTCATTTGAATTTGTGTAGCTGTCCCGTGCATCAATTGCCCTATTGGAGAAAGAGCGATATATAAATACAATTATTATTATTATTAATTATTATTTTCAGTAGCATTGTAACACTATTTATGTGTGTTGTACCCAACAGAGTTTATTGTCGGATAAGCATTACATCTAAAACAGGAAAACTACATCATAAATATTTCATTGGTCATTCTTTCCTGGCAGCTGCCTGCGTCATTAGTCTCTCAGCAGCTTTGTTTCACCCACCAAAATGACATTACAGTCGCTTTATGGGCCTTGTCATCAACTAACTTCCACCTACAGATGTGTGTAAACGTTTCACTCCTCAGGGCATGTGGATAACAAAACACAGATAAACATATTCCAGAATATGTAGCCAGGCACGCTTATACTCAGAAGTCCAGTTCATGTATCTCCCTTGCCTGTGCCGCTGCTGTATTCATCAGGGCACAGCCACAGGTAGAAAAAGAGGGAGCCCGGCTCAATAAAGTCATGAACACACAACTATTTATTATTATTACTACCAGTTATTTATATAGCGCACACATATTTCGCAGCACTTTACAGAGAATATTTGGCCTTTTGCATCAATCCCTGCCCCAGTGGAGATTACACAATCTCTGGGGGCTATTCGTAGTTGTTAGCAAACCAAAAAAGTCAGCAATTGGGCAAAACCATGTTGGACTGCTGGTGGGGC
Organism: Pseudophryne corroboree; assembly: GCF_028390025.1. Lineage (NCBI taxonomy): Eukaryota > Metazoa > Chordata > Amphibia > Anura > Myobatrachidae > Pseudophryne > Pseudophryne corroboree. Next base: position 751,904,038 of record NC_086445.1, on the reverse strand, counting down.
AGATGTAACATGTGTAGAGAGAGTTAGATTTGAATGGGCTCTATTGTTTCTCTGCATGGTAAATACGGTCTGCTTTATTTTTACACTGTAATTTAGATTTCAGTTTGAACACACCCCATCCAAATCTAATCTCTCTGCACATTTTACGTCTGCCCCACCTGCAGTGCGTCATGGTTTTGCCCATTAGTGTGCTTTTTTGGTTTGCTAACAACTCTACTCCGAACAGTGTTCATTTTTTGGGAATCCAATTAGCCTACCATTATATTATTGGATTGTGGGAGGAAACTGGAGAACCTGGACGAAACCCACGCAAGCACGGAGATAATATACAAACTCCACACAGTTAGGGCCACGGTGGAAATTGAACCAATGACCTTAGTGCTGTGAGGCAGTAATGCTAACCATTACACTGTCCATGCTACACAACATGCCCCAACACACCCGCAAAACAGTTCTCTTACATGTGTATAGATTGTTGCCACCCAGAAATGCCGGCTTGAGGGACAGAGGGAAAAGGCTGTAATGCGTCTGACTCAAAGTCTCACTTGCAGCTCTGCAAAGATGCATACTGTATGTTTGCTGCAGGGTAAAAAAAAACTAGATGCAGCAGCAAAACAGAATTAGGCACTGCTGACCTGATACAGAAGTGTATGCAAGTACTGTGAAATATCAGGTACTGCGCCGCGTCCTGTAGGTTATTACCAGGGAACGAAGATTGGAACTACATGGAGATCCATGCATTTCCAATAGGACTTCCTTGGTGGGGGTTGGGGGGATTGGCTCAAGTCAATAGGCATGTTGGGTGCGTACCGGTGTCAGGGACTGCGTTGAAAGCTGCAGTTCTACTGACACTGGTTGACATTCTGGTCAGCCACAGAAGTCAGATGGTGCTGCCATTGTCCGCTTGATGGTGCATCTTTGTGCACACAGCAGTGGATTAGAGCTATAGCCAGTGGGCATCACTATAGATGGCCCATCTGCTGCAGTACTGGCATAATTTTGTAGCAACAGCTGTGATAAAAGTTGCAGCTGCTACTGCTTAGTGCCCACCTCTGAATATGACCCTCTGTTCCGTCTGTCCTGACATGTTTATCACAAATCGATTAGAAGGTTGGTAGGCAGTGGCGTATCTATAAAGAGTGCAAGGTGTGTGGTGCACATGGGCCCCTGTGTCAAAAGGGTCCCACACCATACACCCTGCACCTTTTTCTTGAATACTTACCTCTTGTTCCATGTGGGTGGTAGAAGTACTGCACAAATCACCAGGAAAATGTGACGGCGGCCATTTTACCAGTGTTTTGTGCGAGTGCAGTAGGAAAATCTTCGGAAAAATGGCAGCTCCGCTATTTCCCCTTGAGACCTGCGCATGTGCACTAGACTCTAGAACAGCGCTAGGGTCTCTTAGTGACCATAATGCTCAGAGTCTACTGAGCTGCCAGAGGGGGGCCAGACAGCGACTGCACACAGGCCCCCTCCTCTCTTAATGCACCTCTGTTGGTAGGTACAGGTGTCCTGTTCACTGTCAGGGCAGTGGTGAATAGGTGCTGTATTAAGGAACCTTTAGGGAAGGATCACTTCAGGATGCACTTTTGCTACATAAATGCTCATTTTTTAAGCTTATGTCTATGAAGGCTCAAATCACTTTCACAGACCAGGCACATTTGAATTTGTTTTATGCAACTATGAGTCTAGTTTTACTTTTCAAATTCCTTTTAAAAGAAAATAATATATTATAAAAATCCTATAAAGAAAAATCTGCACTGCTCACATGGAATTTGTACAGTACATTTGGAACAGTATTACCTGTAAACATGCAAGGCCATGTGCTTCTGAAATATTTGCTTGTGTTTATATATCAACACTTGCATCCTTACTAGCACATTACTGAGAATGTATCCCATACACCAGTGACCTGCAGCATTTTACATTGTAGTAATCACCAGAGATTAAACACGTGATCACTTTACCCAACTAACAGTGTTTCATTTTCTTTCTATGGTTTTAAATAACTGCCATTGGTGCTGCATGTCACCTGTCAGCGCATTTGGTATGCAGTGTGTATAACTAGGCAATGTGTGTAACTAGTCAATGGGAAGCAGGTAGCATCTAAAGGACACTACTCAGTGACACCACCACTGCTCTGTGACACCACCACTCCTAGGTGTGAACTGAAGTGGGTATGGAGTTATTGGAATTAATAGGCTCCATCTAAATGCTCATTTCCACGATCTTATTGGTGCTAACAATGCTAGTAAAGGTATGATTTATATTGCCAGTAGGTTACAATAGATATAAGATATGCTCACTACCTTCAACTTGGCCACTGGCGGTGACCAAATTTAAAGACAGGAATTAATTATTAATTGGCATCCTTTTAAGTATTATTTCTATTAATGGGCATATTATGGAAAATGTTGCAAATGGAAGAAGAGCAATAATACTAGATAATGTCAGTTTCATATGGTAACGTACACATACAGTAAATGCACAAATACAGTTAATAATTAAAATGAGCCGCTGTGAAAACTGACATATTTAAAAAATATTAAATAAATAAATAAATTCAGGCTTCTAAGGCTGTGTACACACTAATACGACATGAGCCCCATGTGATATTGGCCCTCATTCCAAGTTGATCGCAGCAGTTCATCGCATCGCAAACGGCAAAAATACGCAAACTGCGCGAAGGTGGAAATGCGTGTGTGCAAAGGGAGCGATACAACGCTTGTGCAAAATTACTAACTGAAATTCAGCACGTACTACATCACGGAAAACAGGGAGTGACGGAGGCGTGGCAGAGGCTCGGCTTCGCTATCTAACGAAATGGGCGTGAAAGTGGGCGGCTAGTGCGGCAGTATGCAACCCGCAATAGGCGTGTTTTGAGCCGATGGTAAAAAGTACACAACAAATGTTCGCTATCTTGACGCAGCCGAGGAGAAAGTCTGCAGCTACTCAGCACTTGCGAAGTACTGTAACAAGTGTGTCTGCCCTATTTAGCAATTAATTGGCAAATAAATTCACCTGTTGAGCAATTACTTGCAAAACACTGCAGTTACAAATGACTCCAAACAGCAATTGTATGCACACATAACAAATTTACATTTACCAGGTCTAAATCTGACACACTCACAAATAATGCACTGTCTTTTAATTATTTGTTAAAATACTTTGATGTTAACTGCATGTTTAAATTATTTGCTTAATACTTTTCAATTTAATCAAGTGTGAATAAACCAACTTATAAACTACATCAGCTAAATATTCTCGACATAGACATCTTCCTTTGTACATACCAAATAACATGAGTGACATAATGCAGCCTACACTTAATGTTACTTACTAAAACTTTTTTTTTTTTTTTTTGGAATATGTGTCCATATCTAATACTATGCCATGTTGCCCCTAGTAACCCAAGTTCAATTCCAAGTTTTTTTTTATATGCCCAGTTAAGTGTTGTGCAAGGCATACATTTTTAACATTATAATATTCAATGTTTGTAAGAATATTCTGTTTGTTCCCTTGTTCCACAAATGTAAATATGCCATGTTAAAGTTTACAGTGCACAGTTTTCAAGAGTGCATAACCTTTAATAAAACACACAAACTAGTGTTTTCATTTTTTTTTTAACTTCGATAAATAAAGTAAAGCAACAACACAACATGGCTACAAATGAGCATGACATACAAAGTTGGACATAGCAACAAGCAGCTGCCAGTGGCAAATTTGACATAACAGAACCCAGTACTATGGTAACCCCATCTACTGGCAAAATATGAAGTATAATATTTACTAATAATATGTTGTGAACCCCCAGCCAGACGATACTTTTAGGGGAACTGAGGTAAATTCTGGACCCAATACACCAACCCTAACATACACAGCACGCTAGGAAGAGGAAGATGGCTCAAGTGTACAGTAAAATAACTCACAGGATACAAATCCAAAAAGAACACAACCCCCTTTCACCTTGAGGGAGTTGTACATTCTGGCCACACAAGCCAAAAAAAAAACCCATAGAGGCAACATGTCAAACATGGGTGCTGGGCATCTGGAGAGACATCACTTTCTCTTCTTTTTCCCCACCTGATGTTGTTCTTCACGGCTCGGTCTGCGAAGTGACCATCGAGGGCCCTGCCCAGTGGGATGTTCTTCCTGGGCAGAGGGAGGGGAGGGAGCAGATGTGGCTGGCTCCTTGCCACTGTGGGCAAGGCAGCCAGTGATGTCCTGGAGCCCTTGCAGAATCGAATTTGCAATTTGTTGGAACGAGGAGGCGAGTTGGTCTTGGCCCTACCTGATCTCTGCCAGACCTTGGCAGAGTTGAGCTACACCTTGCTCCACACTGGTTCTGTGCTCAGTGAGCCGAACAGGTATCTGGCTTACCTCCCGGATCATCCTGTCCTGAAAATCATTCAGGCTCTCACCATACCTGGCAATTTGAGACAGGATGTCCGGGATAGCAGAGGGTTGGGTGGGGGGGCCAGTTGGAATCTGGACCGATGGAATCTGTGGACCCACACTGGCAGAGACACTAGGTCCCCCCACCTCAGCCTCAGCCACTTAACCCTCCTCTGACTCTACCTGCTCACCCACCTGTGCTGTGTTATGTTAAAAGCAAATAGAAGAATGAGTGGTAAAAGGGAAGAAAAAAATCAACATTAGACTTTTGTAACCACTAAATTGGAATTTTAGGAATATGTGTGTAAATTTACCTGGCAAGTCATGTAGATTAACTATTTCAAGCAGGTCCGTGAGCATATGAGACACCCCACCAGCCTCCTCATAGCTCACACAGTCCATCGCCAGCTCCTCATGATCTATGTATTCCACAGTGGCAGCTGGACCTCCCCCTGTTACCCTCGAGGTATTCCACTCCGCAGACCTCTTGCCCTTCAGGCAGGATTTGAAGTCGGCCCAACTACATATGTGAGTAGAATTAGGGGTAAGGGACATAAAAGTTAAGAATACCTGTTTTTATTGATAGTAGACATGTTATGTATTTGGTTGCTATAGGCAACATCACATCTAGCTAAGTTTGTAATAATAATTAGGACAGAAAATGGTGTGTCAATATACACTTACCGTCTTCTAACTTCCTGTGAGGCGCGGACAATTAAGCCGACTTCATTTACAGAATCAGTAATGTCCCTCCAGATGCGATCTTTGGTTGCAGCACCCATGTTTTTGCTGCCTCTATGAATTTTTTCCATGGCCTGTGTGACCAAAACTCGTAACTCCCTCTTAGTGAAGGCGGGCTGTCTTCTACGTTTTTTGGATGTAGCCTGTGAGCTATCGTCCTGTACCTCCTCACCATCTTCCTCTTCATGAGCTGGTTGTGTACTTAGGGTTTGTGATGGTAGTCCCGATTCGCCCTCAGTTTCCCCAGTATCTGTGTCTGGCAGGGGATTCACACCTAACTCCTGTGTATCAGAAGATGGGGTTTCAACAGTACTGGGTCCTGCTCTTTCAACATCAGCACTGGCAGCTTGCAGCATCTGTCTCCGCAGCGCTAGTCACCTAGATGTCAATGCGGACATCTGCTGCTGCACCATGTCCATCTCTGCAGCCATCTGCTCACGTGTAGCCATGTTGCTGGTGGCATGTGTGTTTGCACAGCTGTCTTGCGATTTATAGCTGTGTGTGATTTCCAGTGCGGTAATTCGCACAGGTGTCAATTATGCAAATTGGTCCAGTAATTGCTGTACTGGCTATTTAAATGCCTTGCATGCAGCCTGTGTGTGTGGGTGTATGGTGAGAATTACTACAGAAGCAAGGCGGACGTGGTGCATAGCACATTTCTGAGTGAGTTTTTAATGCAGTATATTGCATAAAAATGTGCCTTTGTTAGCTTACTCATTTCTTACTGTTGTGTTGCGGTTGGCGTGTTTTACACAACTTTTATATTGTTTGGAAATTAGTTAGTATATTACAAAACAGAGTATGTATGGGTGTGCAATGCTCCTTTGTAGTGGGTTAAAATTTGTTTATTTTGTATGGTGTTTTATGTTTAAGTTATTATCTGTGTTTACTTGTAGTATCTAATAGTTATGTAACATGTAATTTGCAGTGTGCCCGTTCTAGGGGTTACAGTGTGTGTGTTGCTGTTCTCATTGGCCTTTGCTCTCTCTTGTAGGTCGCTCTATTGTTTGTTTGCAGACTAATTTCTTTGTTGCCGAAGTAGGCCTTTTTTATTTCTGTTTTGGACCCAAGTGTCTCCTCATTTTCTGAGCAGGTAAGTGGCCTATTATCTTACTCCTTTTGTTTTATATTTTTCTGCCTTTTTTTTTTTTTTTTTTTTTTTTTTTTAGTATTCCATACTTAGTAGGTAATTCATATCTTGTTGCAGTAATTATATGGGTATGTTTGTTGGATTTTTATAATTTTTATGTGTGATGGTAAACTATGTTGTAGCTACATAGCTAACTGTGGCTTAATGTTTTTTTTGTTTGTTTATTGTTCCGTATTTTCATCATGAAGATATGGAGTACGCTCCTGCAGTAAGTGTTTGAACACCCATACACATTTTTTTTTTTGGCAATGTGTGTTGTTAATTGATTGTGTGTTTTAATGATTCTTACCTTCATTTGAAGTTGCTGATGTCCATATATGTGGCTGCTGAAGCCCTACCACCCCAACCTGTGGAAGCACTCCCACCCCAACCTGCGCAAGCCCTCCAAACCCAACCGGCTCCTCATCCTCCAAGGCCACCAATTTTCCGTACCCGTGTCACCCTTTTTGGGATGCCTGATGATGTGGTATTGCGCAGATACAGGCTGCCAGCTCATCTAATCCTAGACACTCTCTCCATAATAGAGAGTGTTGTGGAACAATCCATTAGGTATCCTACAGCAATACCAGCATGGACACAATTCCTTGCTGTGTTACATTTTTTAGCCACTGGCTCATACCAACATGTAGTTGGGGACCTGGTTGGCATGTCGCAGGGCCAGTTCAGTAAGGTCCTGTGGCGTGTCAGCCAAGCTTTCATACGGCGAGTGAAGCAATTTATAACAATGCCTTTGGATGCTGGTGCCCTGGCTGTGGTGAAGCGGCAATTTCAGGAAGGGGGTAGTCACTTCCCACATGTTATTGGGGTTGTGGATGGGACATTGTTGCGCCAAGACATAATGAAGAAATCTATAGAAACAGGAAACTGTTTCATTCTCTGAATGTAATGGTTGTTTGTGGCCCATCCCTCCAGATCCTGTCCCTGAATGCTAAGTTCCCAGGGAACTCCCATGATGCCCATGTCATTCGACAATCAGGGATATGGCAAAGATTAAGAATGATGGAAGGCCAAGACATGTGGCTATTGGGTGAGTTCATTAATTTTTATTTTTTGAACAGTCATATTGTTTGAATTACATTCTTTAATATTGCTTTTATCCTTTTTCTCTTCTCATATTCTAAAACAGAAGACCGTGGATATCCTTGCACCTCCTGGCTCATGACTCCTTACAGTAAAGCCAGGACCACAGTCGGCATTTAACTCCACGCTTGCTGCCACTAGACAGCTGGTGGAGCGCACGATTGGTGTTCTTAAAGGGCGTTTTCGTGTGCTCCACCGCACTGGTGGCGACATCATGTATTCGCCGGAGATGGTAAGTAAAATTGTGGTCCTGTGCGCTATACTCTATTACATCGCTGTAAGGAGTCGCGTAGAGCTTCCCCACACTGAGGAATTGCCGGATGAGGAGCCAGGGGTTGGCCGGCCATTCCGTGGGGGGAGTGTGAACCGCTGGGGTCATGCCGTAAGGGCTCAAATTGTGCGTGATTATTTCAGGTATGTTTTTTTTCTTTTTTGTCTCCCCAATCTGTCTGTACGTGTTTATTATTTTGGACTGATGGCATTTAGCTAGCTTGGTCAAGTTCTGAGTGTGTTGCTTGTGTTTTGTGAGTATTTTATAGTGTTTCAGTACAGAATTTATCTGTAATGTTCTCCTTATCATGTTTGTTGTGTAATATTGTATACAATGGTATTATTGTTTTTCTTTTATATTTGGTGTAATTGTGTTATTAAACAATAACAGCAGCCTTTTTTCTTTTTTTTTTGTATGTTTGGCTTGTGCATCTGTTTACCATACAAATGGCACAACATCTGTTCCTAAAAAACAAAAACTTTGTGACTTTGTGTAGCTGATTGTTCCTGCAAAATGTGGTGAGTAAACAGAATTTAAAACTTAGTTGTGTATTTTCTGACCCCAAAAATAGCAAAACAATATATATGTTTGTGTATATATCTCTATTTCATTTTTGTGCTCTCTCTCTGTTTCTCTTTCTCTCTCTCTCTCTCTCTATATATATATTTATGTAGACTTATATTTTTATGAATTGCGGCCATATATTAATGGTATATGTGTGTGTGTGTGTGTGTGTGTGTATGTATCTATAAAACTATCTAGAGACATATATCTAAACATTGTCATGTTTAGTTCATTTTGCTTTTATCCTACAAACCTACAATGATATTAATTTTGAAGCATGATTTTTGAATACAAAATGTTGATAATAAGTGTGTGTGTGTGTGTGTGTGTGTGTGTGTGTGTGTGTGTGTCCGCGGGTGCGAATCTCCGCTGATGCTAACTAAGTATATACACACTGTCCTGCACATTAATGTACACATATCAATAAAGTTTAATACAGATGACACCATAAGAATACAACCAATCAAATGCCACCACACACTATAAATATATGCCCATGTATGGAAAATGCCATTGGAACCATGCACGCAGCTGCCTTCACACGCCGGGAGCTGCGCTTGTTGATTGCGGTAATGGACCGCCGCATAGGCCGCGCAGGGCCCTTTATTCCCAATAGGGTTAAGCGTGAGGCCTACACGAAGGTCCACCGCATACTGCGGACCCGCACCCGGACTCGGCGCAGCATCATACAATTAGAGCGGCGGTGGAGTGACCTCCGCCATCGCACGCCGGAGCTGTTGGCAGAGCTGCACCAACAAATACGCACACGCCACCGACGCAGTAGTTAAACGCATTACAATGTGTAAACATGTTTATTACACTGAGATTAGTAGCAGAAACTTTAAATGTAAAGACTGCACATTTTCACTAAGAAGTGCTATAGTGAGATAATTAGCAGACTGTGTAATTACACTATTGTAGCACAAACATAACACAACAAGTTTCCAGATTGTGTGTGGTTAGAGCTTGCAGTACTGACTGTGTAGCAAAGTGCTGGTGAAAAAGTGAATGTAGTTGTACTGAGTCGCTACACAGGCTGTAGTCTGAACACATTAATAACTTGCTCTGTGTATTTAAAATGGGACAGAACAATGTAATTTGGAAATGCTGATGGGAATTTATTTGATAAAAATCCTAATTTTAACATATGTCATTCTAGGGCAAGCACAACGGCAAGCAGCAGCTGGAAGGCCACATCATTCCCCACCAGCCCAATCTCCTTCCCCACCTCAAGTCCCTGAACCCCAACAAAATATTTCCCCTTCCTCATCCCCAACCTCCCCCTCTCCAAACCCCTCCTCCTCTCTTTCCCAAACCCCATCTCTGCCCCCCTCCCCCTCTCTGACACAATCCCCCTCTCCGCCCCCCTCCCCTTCTGTGACACAATCCCCCTCTCCGCTCCCTCCCCTTCTGTGGCACAATCCCCCTCTTCGCACCCCTCCCCTTCTGTGGTACAATCCCCCTCTTCGCCCCCCCTCCTTCTGTGACACAATCCCCCTCTCCGCCCCCCTCCCCTTCTGTGACACAATCCCCCTCTCCACCCCCCTCCCCCTCTGTGGCCAAACCCACCTCTCTGCCCCCCTCCCCCTCTGTGGCCCAACCAACCTCTTTGCCCCCCTCCCCCTCTGTGGCCCAACCCACCTCTCCGTCCCCTCTGTGGCCCAACCCACCTCTCCGCCACCCTCCCCATCTCAATCAGACCCACCCTCTGTAACCAGCTCCCCCTTCCATCCTCCTTCCCCAATCCAGACTCCTTCCCCCATCCAGCCTCCTTCCCCCATCCAGCCTCCTTTCCCACCTACTGAATGGGCAGCAGAGGCCCCGGAGGCACTTCAGGGAGGTGCGCATGTCCAGAGGAGAGTAAGTTGACACACATTTACATTTAATTTGTTACCTAATTTAACTTCACATTCAAATAAATGCAGTGTTGTACTGGGGCCAATCTTGGACCAAGGTAAAATGTTTGTCTTCTTCATCATGGTATGGATGTTGCATTTACATTTGTGTGAGGATCATTAGATGTACAGTGTCTACGTCTGCAATGTTTAGGCTGCCCACTCTAGGTCGACACTCATTAGGTCGACAGGGTTGCTGGACAACAGGGTGATAATGTCAAATATTACCTTTAAACATGAAGCTATATATCAATACCGTGAAGCCGTAATGGCCGCTAGACCACGTGCACGTGCTACGCACTTGGCGTACGCACGCTGCGCTGTGTGTACGGATTACACACAGCTGGCGCACACACAGTGGCAAACCTTTTAAACCTTGCTAATGAAACACAGTGAGGATAGACTTATACTCTAAACCTTAATAACTAAGTACCGAAAAGATGTAATGATTAGAACCTTCTAAGCAATGTGTATGGTGTTAAAACAATTGAGTCACTAAGAAAAGCCCTTTACAGTAACTAGTGAAAACACAAGACCTGGTTTGGATTTAAAAACCACTCCGGCTCTAACACCTTCGTTGATGATTCTTTAGAGTAAAAAGGGAAAAACAGTACAGCTTATACACTACAAAACTAACATCAAAATCTAAACAGAATAACAAGGAATAATATGAACAATAGCATACAATTACAAACACAAGCAAACAGAATGAGAATAAATGGCAAACACTAAGGATAACAAAATGGCTACAGAGAAATATACATACGTGGCAACTCAGCACTCATTATTCTGGGGAGAAACCTGGCCCTATTCATAAACAAAGGTGTATGCCCTCCTCATAGAATCTCAAAGCTTAGTGTAAATAAGGCCATTGTATCTCAGTCTGTGGGAAATTTATGTGTGAATTCCATTCTCATCCTCTCCCCATTCGTAATATATTTTAAATACAATTTTATATCTATTTTCTACTTCTGCGCATAACTATGCGCAGGAACATGCAAATCTTTGCTAACTATCATAGGAATATTACTTTTAAAATACCCTACAGCTGGATACTAGACACCACCGTTCAACCTTTGTCTGACCCTTCCTATCATGCAAAGAGGAATCTCTCTGTCCAGGAACAGTTTAAACTAAACATACTTGCTGACGTTGTCTAGGGGAATATTAACTATAATATACGCTATTTGGGTTAAATATGTTACGATCGAGTCGCACACTAGACGCTTACAAACTCCGCCGTAAATACACATCTCCATGCGCACAAGACGTTGGAGCGTCCCTTACGCAACCTGCGGGGATGTGTACGCACGGGGGGGTGGGTGCACGAGCAGTGGGCATGTGCATTGGGGTTAGTACAAGGCATGTGAATCATGATATTTTTCGACTTTGACAAGGGTTTATATGTGCTAGATTATCAGCAAAACAGTTAGCCCTGAGTGGAGTTTGGTATGTTGTTGGACTTTTAAACTTGTGCCTGGGTATTCCAATATTTGCACAGTCAACTCGCATGCTTCACTTTGTTAGGCAGGCTTAGGACACAGTGGAGAAGAAATGGGTAAAAATAGAAGCGCTCAATGCTAACTGACCCTGCGATCCAGAATTAATTCACAACCAAAGTGTCAAAAGGGATTTTTTGATATATAAAAAAATATTTATTACAATACAATAAAAATTGCACAATAAACCAGATATATATCTGACATAAAAACCTTTTTCCTCACTGAAATTCTGTATCAAAAGATATTCTACATTCACATCAGTTACAAGTGTCAACTAGATAACTAGCAGCAATTAGGTTGTAACAATTGTTGCAGTAAAGTTACCAGGCTGTTTGTTTGACACTGTTGGATATACCCTCAAACACAATTGTTAAATGTAGAATTAAAAATGAATATGGAATACAATCATAGGCTCTATATACAAGAGCTGTATTCTAAAACGTCTCAAAGTTCCAGGAGCCGATGACAGGTGATAATGAATAGTTAGATTACCTCTCCAATAAGGCTGAGTGGTCCCGAGCGTCCTCGGGTGAGCCCAGAAAGCCCAAATAGAACTGCAGAGTTGAAAGCACTGGCTGTGCTAGCCGGGGTCCCGCTGTTAAGCCTGCTATCCCTGGGCGTGCACCGCCCGTTGCAGTCTGTAGGGAAAGACAGGTGTGTGGCTGCTGTGATGGAGAGCCCGCTGCAGGAATATAGTGCTTAGTGGAGCGCCTCGATCTCCCAGGACTGGCACCGTCCGTTGGAGATGTAGGGGAGAGAGGCTGCTGGTTAACCACTGGCGCTATACGGAGCTGGGAGTTCGGCTGTGTCCTGTCCTGGCTGCCGCACTGTTTGCTCCCGTAGGAGGTGAACCGGAGCCGTGCGGAGAGTATCAAAGATTACAACCAGTCAGTGAGGCATAAGGGGGAGGAGTCCTGACGCGTTTCGTCACGTGACCCGTGACTTTTTCAAAGATGACTCCAATAGCTGTGTGCACTCTATTTAAGGTGTTCATAATAAACTACCCACACGTTTATTCAATTCATTCGGCACAATCAGTAATTTACCTGTTACAAGGTAATCCCTTCAAGACACCTTTGGCTGTTTATACACTAATTAAAATACTAATTATAACAACGGTTAGGTGGAGGCTATCTCTCTCCATAATAACTGTTTATTAGTACCTATTACAAGGCACTGCATAAAACAGTGTAAGACAATGGCGGAGTTAATTTATAAATAGAAGAAGATAAATATAAAAAATATATAGTGATGTGTTAACACAGTAAAAATAAACATAATTGCTTGTAATTAAAATAAATCAATTTGTTATTATTTTTTGTTGCTATATTTTTATTTATTTATCTTTTATCTATTTTTTATATTTTTAATCATTACTATGGCAGCTATCAACAGAAATCCACAACATGGATTCAATGTGAGATATATTAAATAAGAATGCATTGGCATAATGAAAATAAAAAGATACAAAAATATTAAAAAATATATTTATATAAAAAATATATATATATAAATAAAGATAAAAACAAAAATAAAAAAGTCACCAATTAGAACTAGAGGAATGAGCATATAAACTAAGGAGACAATATGTGCAGAGCCCAAATGTTTTATGGTGATGGCCCTGTTTAAATACCCATGATTAAGATGAAATCAATAATCATGGGTAAACCTATTTTAAAAGAGGGGACTATAGATAGTTGTTCCAACTTCCACACCTTTATCATGGGTGGAGGGATCAATAATCATTGATATTACTCTAACAGTCCAATAATAAGTGATCTGCATAAAAAACAGCAGCAGCAGCAGAGATAGGGAGAGACCCAAGGTTTCCCTATATTATAGGGGAGATCAAAGAGGACCAACGGCGAAGTAATAAGTGTGAAGTTGACTAAGATGAAAAGAAAGAAGAGGAGTAGACAGGGAGGTCGATGTTCTATACACTATATTATGGATCAATTTCAATATATTCGTTGAGGCCCTCAGGACTGAGGGTCCGCAACCGATGTATCCAGAAGTTCTCCCTGCGACATAGTCTGCCAAATCTGTCTCCCCCTCTGATTGTGGTACTGATGGTTTCAATACCCACAATTACTAGACCTTTAGGGTCCTGATTATGGGATTGGAAAAAATGCCTTGAAATCCCATGTTTAAGAAAACCCTTCAGAATGTTACGCCTGTGTTCCAAAAAGCGGACTCTAAGTTTACGTGTGGTCCTCCCTATATATTGGAGGCCACAGGGGCAAACCAACATATAGATAACGTACTCACTGTTACAATTGATAAATGATTTAATCATATGCTCCTCTCCCGTGGCGGATGTAAACACATGTGTATTGTTCTGGATATATGAACATGTTATACAACTGCCTAGGCCACATCTAAAGCAGCCATAAGGTCTAGTTGTTAACCAGGCAGATGAGGAATTACAACTGTCACCATCCCCCCGTCTCCTGTCTATGAACAGACTAGGGGCGAGTTGTTGTGTGAGATTCTCTGATTTTTTAAAAATCACAGAGGGGGACTTGCCAATTACTGGTTTAAGGATTTTATCCATGAGTAATATAGAGAAATTGTCATTCAAAACCTTTTTAATCTTACCGGAGGCACTGTTAAATTTTGAAATAAAATGTGGAGAATCTACTTTGAAAGATGCATTCTCAACCCTGTAATGGAGAAGTTGTGTCCGATCCAGATTATTCGCCTTTTCCAATGCAGAGTTAATTAGATCCACGGGGTAACCTCTGGTTTTGAGAGCACTTGTAAGTTCAAGTGCTTGTATATTGAAATCCTCCTGATTGCTACAGTTGCGCCGTAATCGACGCAACTGTCCCAATGGAATATTCTCCATCCAGGGTCTGAAGTGCATACTTTCAAAGTGAAGAAAGTTATAATTGTCCACTTCCTTCCTATAAGTCTTGGTAACTAAGATACCATCCACGATAGAAAGAGCAATATCAAGAAAAGAAATGTGCTTATTATTAACTGTGCATGTGAACTGTAAATTAAATTCATTATCATTAAGCTGGGCAGTGAAATGTGTGAATTGTGAATAATCCCCATCAAAAATAAAAAACAAGTCATCTATGTAACGGCCATAGAAGACGAGGTCCGCGCCCAAGTTCCGCCCCCATATGTGCGCGTCTTCAAACGCGCCCATATATAGGTTGGCGAAACTCGGCGCGAACCTCGTCCCCATGGCCGTCCCAAGTATCTGTAAATAATAAATTTTGTTAAAAATAAAATAATTATGAGACAGAATAAAGGAAATTGAGTCTATGATGAATTTACGTAATCTGTCTGACATAGTGTCTGTACTATTCAATTGATGTTCTATTACTGCTATCCCTTTATTGTGGGGAATATTGGAATATAAGGAACTTACATCACATGTGACAAAAAAATATGAATTCTTCCACTTGATCTTAGCCATAGAATTTAAAAAAGCAGTGGTATCTCTAATATGTGAACGTAATAAAACAACATGTGGTTGTAAAAAGAAATCTACAAAATGTGATAAGTTAGCAGTGAGGGACCCAACACCAGAAATAATAGGTCTGCCCGGGGGAGTGATCAGTGATTTATGTATTTTAGGTAAGTGATAATAAGTGGGTGTGATGGGATGTGAAGGAATTAAATAACTGGTTTCTTCTTTCGATAAAGCTCCATCGTTAAATGCATCCTGTACCATTGAGGTTAGTGCCGATAAATAAACTTTGGTAGGATTGCCTATTAATTTAACATAAAGATTACTGTCACCTAATTGCCTGTCGGCCTCTAAAAGGTAGTCTGCTGTGTTCTGAATGACAATACTCCCTCCCTTGTCAGCCGGCTTAATGACAAGGGAGGGATTTTTCATCAATTTCTGTAATGAGTTTTTTTTCTCGAATATGCAAATTCTGTTTGTACTTAGCTATCTTAGCTTCCCTGATACAAATATCATTGAAGTCATCAAGAGTTTTCCTATAAAATATGTCAATTTGTGGACTTCTATATTGCAGAGGAAAAAACTGAGACCTATTTTTAAATCTATTTGTTCGTTCATTTGATCTTGCCACACTATACAGTGGTAACGGACATGACAAGGCGTCACTCTCTAATTGTAGTGACTCAAGTAATTCCACGGCACCTGCATCTTGATCGTCTAATACAATGGGTGAACCCATTATTTTCATTTTATCTAATTTTTTAGATGCAAAATATCTTTTTCTTGTCAATGTGCGGATGTATCTATTAAGATCAACGAACAAATTAAAATGGTCTGGGGGTTTAGTAGGGGCAAATTTAAGACCTCGGCTCAAAAGTTTGAGGTCATCCGGACTAAGCTCCGTTGAGGATAAATTATAAATGGTGGTATTTTTTAATATCTCGTGTCTCTCTTTTTTCCTCTGCATTCTGATTCCTCCTCGTTGGCCTCTACGCTTGGGTCTCTTCCTCTCTTGGGGGTGTTTAATCGTAATGAGCTGTATCTGTTCTGATGGTAATAAGGAGACAGAGCTCGTTGCTGCTTTCTCTGCTTCTCTAAAAAAACGGGACTATGGTTTTGTTTCTGTTGTGTTGAACTAACAGCATTATAGTTAGAGTGAAGCTTTTGCTTCGGTCTAACCGCCATGACCTCAGCTTGTTGCCCATCATAATCATTTTGAGGTGGCCTATCCCTCTGATTATTCTGAGGTACATGTTTCTGAACGGTCCGTGAATTGGACCGATTAGTATATTGCTGACGCCAGTTAGATCTACTGCGGGGTCTCCCTCTAAAGTTCTGTTTTTTATTATATGTGCGGACCTGGTTATTGGCATAATCAACAGTATCCCGTTCAAATTTCCGGTTTTTACCATCAATAATGTCCCTCTCAAACGTCTCCAGTCTATGATTTAATTTTTGATCGTTATGTTTATACTGTGGGTGTTCAGAATAAGTTAATAGTAATTTCTTAGTTTCCTCAATTTCCTTGGAGATAGAGGAGATCTTATCATTGCGATAGTTAATCAATAGTCCCATCAAGGCAAATGAGCACCCATCTAAAAGGGCGTCCCATTTGTCTTTTAGATTTGGATCATCAATAAAAGATAATGTTTTAAAGATCCTTAGACCCCTAGGGATTTTATGGCTTTTTACATACTTTTGCAGAGTAACCATATCCCACCAATGGCGTGTCTCTGCTTTTAATAGATCCTCTAGTGTGTAAAAGAGGGTATTAAATTCCTTATCTCTATCAATTGAGGTTGGTGAGGAGGCTATGGTTACACTATTGTCATTAAGCTCTTCCACATACTGTTGTCTCCTTTTTAGACGCTCAGAAAAACAAGTTAACTCCGCCATTGAATATTAACCAAAAAAATGAATAAAAAACACAATTTACAAAATAAAAAATAATTAGTAGATTGACACCGGCCGCTGTCAATCTACTAATTATTTTTTATTTTGTAAATTGTGTTTTTTATTCATTTTTTTGGTTAATATTCAATGGCGGAGTTAACTTGTTTTTCTGAGCGTCTAAAAAGGAGACAACAGTATGTGGAAGAGCTTAATGACAATAGTGTAACCATAGCCTCCTCACCAACCTCAATTGATAGAGATAAGGAATTTAATACCCTCTTTTACACACTAGAGGATCTATTAAAAGCAGAGACACGCCATTGGTGGGATATGGTTACTCTGCAAAAGTATGTAAAAAGCCATAAAATCCCTAGGGGTCTAAGGATCTTTAAAACATTATCTTTTATTGATGATCCAAATCTAAAAGACAAATGGGACGCCCTTTTAGATGGGTGCTCATTTGCCTTGATGGGACTATTGATTAACTATCGCAATGATAAGATCTCCTCTATCTCCAAGGAAATTGAGGAAACTAAGAAATTACTATTAACTTATTCTGAACACCCACAGTATAAACATAACGATCAAAAATTAAATCATAGACTGGAGACGTTTGAGAGGGACATTATTGATGGTAAAAAACGGAAATTTGAACGGGATACCGTTGATTATGCCAATAACCAGGTCCGCACATATAATAAAAAACAGAACTTTAGAGGGAGACCCCGCAGTAGATCTAACTGGCGTCAGCAATATACTAATCGGTCCAATTCACGGACCGTTCAGAAACATGTACCTCAGAATAATCAGAGGGATAGGCCACCTCAAAATGATTATGATGGGCAACAAGCTGAGGTCATGGCGGTTAGACCGAAGCAAAAGCTTCACTCTAACTATAATGCTGTTAGTTCAACACAACAGAAACAAAACCATAGTCCCGTTTTTTTAGAGAAGCAGAGAAAGCAGCAACGAGCTCTGTCTCCTTATTACCATCAGAACAGATACAGCTCATTACGATTAAACACCCCCAAGAGAGGAAGAGACCCAAGCGTAGAGGCCAACGAGGAGGAATCAGAATGCAGAGGAAAAAAGAGAGACACGAGATATTAAAAAATACCACCATTTATAATTTATCCTCAACGGAGCTTAGTCCGGATGACCTCAAACTTTTGAGCCGAGGTCTTAAATTTGCCCCTACTAAACCCCCAGACCATTTTAATTTGTTCGTTGATCTTAATAGATACATCCGCACATTGACAAGAAAAAGATATTTTGCATCTAAAAAATTAGATAAAATGAAAATAATGGGTTCACCCATTGTATTAGACGATCAAGATGCAGGTGCCGTGGAATTACTTGAGTCACTACAATTAGAGAGTGACGCCTTGTCATGTCCGTTACCACTGTATAGTGTGGCAAGATCAAATGAACGAACAAATAGATTTAAAAATAGGTCTCAGTTTTTTCCTCTGCAATATAGAAGTCCACAAATTGACATATTTTATAGGAAAACTCTTGATGACTTCAATGATATTTGTATCAGGGAAGCTAAGATAGCTAAGTACAAACAGAATTTGCATATTCGAGAAAAAAACTCATTACAGAAATTGATGAAAAATCCCTCCCTTGTCATTAAGCCGGCTGACAAGGGAGGGAGTATTGTCATTCAGAACACAGCAGACTACCTTTTAGAGGCCGACAGGCAATTAGGTGACAGTAATCTTTATGTTAAATTAATAGGCAATCCTACCAAAGTTTATTTATCGGCACTAACCTCAATGGTACAGGATGCATTTAACGATGGAGCTTTATCGAAAGAAGAAACCAGTTATTTAATTCCTTCACATCCCATCACACCCACTTATTATCACTTACCTAAAATACATAAATCACTGATCACTCCCCCGGGCAGACCTATTATTTCTGGTGTTGGGTCCCTCACTGCTAACTTATCACATTTTGTAGATTTCTTTTTACAACCACATGTTGTTTTATTACGTTCACATATTAGAGATACCACTGCTTTTTTAAATTCTATGGCTAAGATCAAGTGGAAGAATTCATATTTTTTTGTCACATGTGATGTAAGTTCCTTATATTCCAATATTCCCCACAATAAAGGGATAGCAGTAATAGAACATCAATTGAATAGTACAGACACTATGTCAGACAGATTACGTAAATTCATCATAGACTCAATTTCCTTTATTCTGTCTCATAATTATTTTATTTTTAACAAAATTTATTATTTACAGATACTTGGGACGGCCATGGGGACGAGGTTCGCG
This sequence comes from Pseudophryne corroboree, assembly GCF_028390025.1. Lineage (NCBI taxonomy): Eukaryota > Metazoa > Chordata > Amphibia > Anura > Myobatrachidae > Pseudophryne > Pseudophryne corroboree. The sequence continues at coordinate 751,884,835 of NC_086445.1, read as the reverse complement.
CCGAGTTTCGCCAACCTATATATGGGCGCGTTTGAAGACGCGCACATATGGGGGCGGAACTTGGGCGCGGACCTCGTCTTCTATGGCCGTTACATAGATGACTTGTTTTTTATTTTTGATGGGGATTATTCACAATTCACACATTTCACTGCCCAGCTTAATGATAATGAATTTAATTTACAGTTCACATGCACAGTTAATAATAAGCACATTTCTTTTCTTGATATTGCTCTTTCTATCGTGGATGGTATCTTAGTTACCAAGACTTATAGGAAGGAAGTGGACAATTATAACTTTCTTCACTTTGAAAGTATGCACTTCAGACCCTGGATGGAGAATATTCCATTGGGACAGTTGCGTCGATTACGGCGCAACTGTAGCAATCAGGAGGATTTCAATATACAAGCACTTGAACTTACAAGTGCCCTCAAAACCAGAGGTTACCCCGTGGATCTAATTAACTCTGCATTGGAAAAGGCGAATAATCTGGATCGGACACAACTTCTCCATTACAGGGTTGAGAATGCATCTTTCAAAGTAGATTCTCCACATTTTATTTCAAAATTTAACAGTGCCTCCGGTAAGATTAAAAAGGTTTTGAATGACAATTTCTCTATATTACTCATGGATAAAATCCTTAAACCAGTAATTGGCAAGTCCCCCTCTGTGATTTTTAAAAAATCAGAGAATCTCACACAACAACTCGCCCCTAGTCTGTTCATAGACAGGAGACGGGGGGATGGTGACAGTTGTAATTCCTCATCTGCCTGGTTAACAACTAGACCTTATGGCTGCTTTAGATGTGGCCTAGGCAGTTGTATAACATGTTCATATATCCAGAACAATACACATGTGTTTACATCCGCCACGGGAGAGGAGCATATGATTAAATCATTTATCAATTGTAACAGTGAGTACGTTATCTATATGTTGGTTTGCCCCTGTGGCCTCCAATATATAGGGAGGACCACACGTAAACTTAGAGTCCGCTTTTTGGAACACAGGCGTAACATTCTGAAGGGTTTTCTTAAACATGGGATTTCAAGGCATTTTTTCCAATCCCATAATCAGGACCCTAAAGGTCTAGTAATTGTGGGTATTGAAACCATCAGTACCACAATCAGAGGGGGAGACAGATTTGGCAGACTATGTCGCAGGGAGAACTTCTGGATACATCGGTTGCGGACCCTCAGTCCTGAGGGCCTCAACGAATATATTGAAATTGATCCATAATATAGTGTATAGAACATCGACCTCCCTGTCTACTCCTCTTCTTTCTTTTCATCTTAGTCAACTTCACACTTATTACTTCGCCGTTGGTCCTCTTTGATCTCCCCTATAATATAGGGAAACCTTGGGTCTCTCCCTATCTCTGCTGCTGCTGCTGTTTTTTATGCAGATCACTTATTATTGGACTGTTAGAGTAATATCAATGATTATTGATCCCTCCACCCATGATAAAGGTGTGGAAGTTGGAACAACTATCTATAGTCCCCTCTTTTAAAATAGGTTTACCCATGATTATTGATTTCATCTTAATCATGGGTATTTAAACAGGGCCATCACCATAAAACATTTGGGCTCTGCACATATTGTCTCCTTAGTTTATACGCTCATTCCTCTAGTTCTAATTGGTGACTTTTTTATTTTTGTTTTTATCTTTATTTATATATATATATTTTTTATATAAATATATTTTTTAATATTTTTGTATCTTTTTATTTTCATTATGCCAATGCATTCTTATTTAATATATCTCACATTGAATCCATGTTGTGGATTTCTGTTGATAGCTGCCATAGTAATGATTAAAAATATAAAAAATAGATAAAAGATAAATAAATAAAAATATAGCAACAAAAAATAATAACAAATTGATTTATTTTAATTACAAGCAATTATGTTTATTTTTACTGTGTTAACACATCACTATATATTTTTTATATTTATCTTCTTCTATTTATAAATTAACTCCGCCATTGTCTTACACTGTTTTATGCAGTGCCTTGTAATAGGTACTAATAAACAGTTATTATGGAGAGAGATAGCCTCCACCTAACCGTTGTTATAATTAGTATTTTAATTAGTGTATAAACAGCCAAAGGTGTCTTGAAGGGATTACCTTGTAACAGGTAAATTACTGATTGTGCCGAATGAATTGAATAAACGTGTGGGTAGTTTATTATGAACACCTTAAATAGAGTGCACACAGCTATTGGAGTCATCTTTGAAAAAGTCACGGGTCACGTGACGAAACGCGTCAGGACTCCTCCCCCTTATGCCTCACTGACTGGTTGTAATCTTTGATACTCTCCGCACGGCTCCGGTTCACCTCCTACGGGAGCAAACAGTGCGGCAGCCAGGACAGGACACAGCCGAACTCCCAGCTCCGTATAGCGCCAGTGGTTAACCAGCAGCCTCTCTCCCCTACATCTCCAACGGACGGTGCCAGTCCTGGGAGATCGAGGCGCTCCACTAAGCACTATATTCCTGCAGCGGGCTCTCCATCACAGCAGCCACACACCTGTCTTTCCCTACAGACTGCAACGGGCGGTGCACGCCCAGGGATAGCAGGCATAACAGCGGGACCCCGGCTAGCACAGCCAGTGCTTTCAACTCTGCAGTTCTATTTGGGCTTTCTGGGCTCACCCGAGGACGCTCGGGACCACTCAGCCTTATTGGAGAGGTAATCTAACTATTCATTATCACCTGTCATCGGCTCCTGGAACTTTGAGACGTTTTAGAATACAGCTCTTGTATATAGAGCCTATGATTGTATTCCATATTCATTTTTAATTCTACATTTAACAATTGTGTTTGAGGGTATATCCAACAGTGTCAAACAAACAGCCTGGTAACTTTACTGCAACAATTGTTACAACCTAATTGCTGCTAGTTATCTAGTTGACACTTGTAACTGATGTGAATGTAGAATATCTTTTGATACAGAATTTCAGTGAGGAAAAAGGTTTTTATGTCAGATATATATCTGGTTTATTGTGCAATTTTTATTGTATTGTAATAAATATTTTTTAATATATCAAAAAATCCCTTTTGACACTTTGGTTGTGAATTAATTCTGGATCGCAGGGTCAGTTAGTGTTGAGCGCTTCTATTTTTACCCATTTCTTCTCCAGCTTATTAGTTAGGAGTAACACACTACTCCTTATAGAGGCGCACACACTTCTGACATTTGTGATTTTATTTCTAAGTTGTTAGCTTTGTTTAAATTTTATTAAGATAATTGAGACACATTGGCGCAGCAAAAAATCTCCTTTTCTTTAGGACACAGTGATTTGCTACACTACCGCTTATATCGTAAGCATTCCCAATTGCAATTGGAGTACATGTGCCGCATGCAGGGAAAATACAATTACACATTTGTCATGTATCCATACATAACATGTTGATCTTGTGACATTTGGAATTCGCACATGTCGACCTACAGAGGCTGACATCCAGCCAAAGCTAAATAGAAAATGACTGCCTATTGAGTGTGTTGCAAAAACAAACCAAAAATATACAGTGTCACATGTAAGGGGTGTGGATCGACAATGTTTAAGCCCAGCAAAATGCAACAGGCAAGAACACAGTCTGGAACTGGATCCTTAGGCTGCTCATGCATGAAATTTGGCCCACTGGTGATTTCCCCTGTATCCCTGTGTGACAGTTCAAGTCTGGGGACATGTGTTGTTAAAGTTACACTTAAAAAATGGTTATAAAAAAATAAAAACCTGTTTGACCTTATGTAGTAAGGCAGGCTTTCAGGGAGTGTGGGCATGCTAGGATATGTTGTCCTTCTGAAGATGTTGATATGCAGTGTGATGATGCAGGGCCAACCCCAAAAAAGACAAGTCTGCTTCACTCCAGATGTGAAGGAATACCAGCATGGGGGGGTCATTCCGAGTTGTTCGCTCGCTAGCTGATTTTAGCAGCATTGCACACGCTAGGCCGCCGCCCTCTGGGAGTGAATCTTAGCATAGCAGAATTGCAAACGAAAGATTAGCAGAATTGCGAATAGAAAATTCTTAGCAGTTTCTGAGTAGCTCGAGACTTATTCCTACACTGCGATCAGCTCAGGCCGTTTCGTTCTTGGTTTGACGTCACAAACACGCCCTGTGTTCGCCCAGCCACTCCCCCGTTTCTCCAGACACTCCCGCGTTTTTCCCTGACACGCCTGCGTTTTTTAGCCAATGCCGGGAAAACGCTGAGTTACCACCCAGAAACGCCCCTTTCCTGTCAATCATTTACCGAACACCAGTGCGACTGAAAAGCGCAGCAGAAGCCACAGCAAAACAGCTAAGATTTTAGTAAAATAACTAAGCGCATGCACTCTGCGTACCTTGCGCACGCGCAGTAAGTGACTATTCGCAGTATAGCGAAAATCGGCAACGAGCGAACAACTCGGAATGACCCCCATGGTGTGGTACACTTTCAACATTTTATTTTTCAGAAAAAAACATTGCTGACCATTCTTGTGTGTTGGTATGCTACTGTTTTAACATTCAAACATCCATGATGTAGTCAGTTAGTAATGTTTTTTTTTTTTGCCTCTTCATTTCAGATGGAGATCCCACCAGTTTACCAGGGATTGTGGCTAGCCTGAAAACGAACCTGAGGGCCGTGCTGGCTGATCTACAAAAATTAGAATCATTTTTCTTTAAAAAAAAAAGTTGTTTATTAAAAAAAAGTTTATTTTTCAAAGTAAAAAAAATTAGCAAAAAAAAAATAAAAAAATTGTTGAAGTTAAGCGGGTGTTGTGTTTATTAATGCTATAAAGGAACAGCAGATTGGCGTGCAGAAATTGGTGACGGAAAACAGTTCACACTTCTTACTTAAGAACATATTTTTTAATAACAAAAAATTTTTTTTATGACAGTTAGGAGCTTATTGTTTAGAAAAACATGTAAACACATTTATTCACACACTACACCTCTACACAAAAAGAAGCAAATTAGCATTAGACCAGGCACATTTACATCTAATTCTTTTTCATAAAATAAAAAAATGTTGATGGCCAATTATGCCTACAAAGTGTTCTGCAGGTATTCTTTGAAGACTTAATTGGTCATGACCATTATCATTCATTACACTAATTGGAATCGTAATTGAGGAAGGCTTGTTGAGTTTGAACTGAAAGGTGTTGAAATTAAACTTAAAAAAAACCCATTGCTGTGCGTTTTTTAGCAAAAGCATGTGCAATTTTAAGAAGAATGTGGCAATTTTAAGAAGAATTGCCCTCATTCCGAGTTGTTCGCTCATTATTTTTCCTCGCATAGGTGCGATTAGTCGTAAACTGCGAATGCGCAACGTTCGCAGTGCGCCTGCGCCAAGTAAATTTGCTAAAAAGTTTGGTATTTTACTCACGGCTTAACGGAGAAATTTCTTCGTTCTGGTGATCGGAGTGTGATTGACAGGAAGTGGGTGTTTCTGGGCGTAAACTTGCCGTTTTATGGGTGTGTGCGAAAAAACGCAGCCATTTCTGGGGAAAAACGCGGGAGTGTCTGAAGAAACGGGGGAGTGTCTGGGCGAACGCTGGGAGTGTTTGTGACGTCAAACCAGGAACGAAACTGACTGAACTGATCGCAGTGGAGGAGTAAGTCTCGAGCTACTCAGAAACTGCTAAGAAATTTCTTTTCGCAATTCTGCTAATCTTTCGTTCGCACTTCTGCTATGCTAAGATACAGTCCCAGAGGGCGGCGGCTTAGCGTGTGCAATGCTGCTAAAAGCAGCTAGCGAGCGAACAACTCGGAATGAGGGCCAATGTGTAAATCTACAAGAAGTTTGGATTTTTACGATGAGGTTTGTGGTAATGCGATGGGATCGCATTACTGCGATGTCATTTGGCATATGCCTACTTTGTGTAATACTGCATACAAAATAGCAAAAATACGTTGGGGGCATATATTCGCAATTGTGCAACGTGTTCGCAATTTTGCGAAAACCTTGTGCGAACGAAAAAAATAGCGAACAACTCGGAATGACCCCCATTGTATACAATTTCCCGACATATGATATCAGACATACACACTACATGATAAAACAATAAGATAAGAGGAAATTATATCTAATGGGGCTGCAGTTGTTTTTAAGGAGCACAAGCAGAAGAAGGAGGAGGGTCCAGGCTGACGTCAATGCCCTAAAATCGTATAGTGTTATGCACACTACAAAAAAACTCATGATATGGCCCCATCAAGACTGCATGCATGTCAAATGTTGGATGTCCACGGGAGTGCGCATAATATATTGTATGCAATAGCTCATAGTGTGTATGCATCTTAAATGTTATCCCCAAGTGACAGAGAAAAGATATTAATGTTGCAAAGCAATTAAATCCTTGCAACAATTGTATCGCTTATTAGGATACAGAGAATGGAGTCAAACATCTCAAGGCTAAAAACCTTTTTTTTTTTTTTATTCAATAACTTTTCATTTGAGTTTTTGATTTTGCATTAACAACTTACACACAAAACAAACCTAAGACTACAAACATAAACAAAGTACACATAAACAGCTGTACATTCACAAGGCACATGGTACAACAAGCGGGTAACATATCGTATAAATCACACAGTCGTAAATCGTCGGCGTCTGGAGCAACATACCCAAACACATCACTTCCCATCTAAACATAAGCATAGCATAGTAAGCGCAGTATATCAAAATATAGCATAGCATCCACCCCCAAAACATCCCAGAATAAAATAAAAAAAGAAATACAAGTCTAAACATTATCTATCCTGAAAATATCTAGACTCCAACCACCTGCTCCATATTGTAAATAGTTTCCTCTCCACCTTCCTAGCCAGGAACACAATTTTTTTGTGTGCAATAGTTTCGTTGACCAGGGATATCCAAGCCTTAGGTGCCGGGGCCTCACCAGCCAGCCACAGCCGGGCTATGCAGGCCCAGGGCACATAAATTGATGACATATCGCCTGCTGGGCGGATCTAAAGCTTCCTCGTCCACAACCAGCAATGTACACAGCACAGGCGTACATATAGAAGAGGGAATACCCATATCAATTATGGTACGTATAACAGCCTTCCAGAACAGAGACACGCTAGGGCACAACCAAAGCAGATGCCAGAAGTCGGCACCCATGGCTCCACACTTAGGGCACCGTGAGCTATGAGACCCCCCAATATGTGTTAGCCTCACCGGGGTCATATATACACCCTATGCAGAATATATAATTGTATTCGCTGGTATCTGTCAGAGGAAGTAGAGATCCGATGGGATCCCAAAGCAGTGTTCCATGCATCATCAGATAACACACCCACATCCGACTCCCATCTACTCCGGAGACAAGTTAGAGGGTCACTATGGTGCATCTGGAGAATGCGACCATATATCTTAGAAACTAGGTGTCCCGAGTCCAGTGTCCGCAGCATTAATTTGACCGGGGAATCAATGAGGACCGGAGGGCCATTCGGAAATTGGGCGGCCAGAGCGTGTCTCAGCTGAAGGAATCGAAAGAAAAACCCAGAGGGGACATTGTGCGCATGATGAAGTTGTTGGAATGAGTTAAGGGTCCCATCACTATATAAATGGCCTAAAGAATATACTCCCCACTTTCCCAAGACCTCCCGGACTTGAAGCCGACACAGCTCCGGCAGCCCATGAGTATTATCTCGTGGGGTATCAGGATCAACACCGTGGCCTCGCATCACAGAGTGCACCAATTTCCATATTAGGATGGATTGTTTAATCAGTGGCAGTGAGGACATTTTGACGCTACCGCAAAGGAGTAGCTGTAATGGGGAGCCACCAGGATAGTCATGCCGCATCATCAGCGAGTGCAAGGCCAGGGCATCGAGGTCGTTAACCCACTCCCAGACATGTGTTAGTTGCGCTGCATAGTAATAAAAAAAAAACATCTCCCGTGACCTGGTCAGGGTATCCAGTCTCAAACGTGCCCGCCTACTAGCCCACACCAGGGAGGAAAGCAACCCATTTGTTTAAAAATCTTCTGCAGAATGTAAACGGGAGAGTGCTGCAGAACATACAGAAGTTTGGGCTGAAAAACCATTTTAACCATGTTAACCCTTCCCGTGACCATTAAAGGTACCTTCCCCCAGGCCTTCACCCGGCTACGGAGATACGTAATTTGAGGAGTAATATTTAGGGAGGAGAATTTCTGAGGATCATTAGACACCCAAATGCCCAGATATTTGAAGGAGTCCACCCACCGCAACGGGAGAGCTACTAACGGGGCGGAAGGAACTTCACCCCGAAGTGGGGTGATAAAGGATTCTCCTAATTAATCAGGAGCCCAGAGTATCGCCCGAACCCAATAATAATTTCCAAAATCCTAGGCATAGACTCAGCATAGCGATCCACAAACATCAAAATATCGTTGGCGTATAAGGCCCTATCCTCACGGGCACCCACTTTAAAGCCAGAGATCTCCACGTCCGCCCCCAGGAGGCATGCAAGGGGCTCAATGGCCATAGCAAACAGAGTAGGAGACAGTGGGCAACCCTGTCGGGTACCCCTAGATAGGGGAAAGGAGTGGAACACAAAACCATTTACCGCTACCCTCGCCGAAAGAGAGGAATACATTAATCGAACATATTTAATAAAGTTTGGGCCTATACCAAATCTGCGCATAACTTCCCACAAATAATCCCACTCCACAGAATCAAAAGCCTTAGCGGCATCCAACGAAACGACTATAGAGGAGATGGGGTCCTTATGGGGAATTTGTAGGAGAGTAAACAGACGTCTAAGGTTAATGGAAGTCGATTTAGTGGGCATAAATCCCGTCTGGGCCGGGTGTATTATATGGGATATAACTGCATTAAATCTGCCCGCCAGCACCTTGGCCAAAATTTTAACATCAGTGGGTAAGAGGGATATAGGGCTATAGGACTCAACTTTCCTAAGATCTTTGTCAGGTTTAGGGAGAACCACAATCACTGCCTCCGCCATAGATGGGGGAAGAGACTCCTGTGCAAAGATTTGGCTATACAACTCAAGTAGACGAGGGACAAAGAAATCCAAGTGATGCTTATAGACCTCAGAAGGTATGCCATCCAAACCCGAGGCTTTACCACTAGGGGTGGCCTTAACAGCAGCCATAATTTCATCAGAGGAGATAGGCGCCTCTAACATGTCACAAGCCTCACTGGACAAGGTGGGGAAACAAACACCGTCTAGATGATCGTTCAGTTGCGACAAAGTACAATCCAGTTTGGATTCGTACAAACGGCTATAGTAGGATACAAAGTCAGCCGCTATTTGTGGAGTCTGGGTCAGGGGAACACCAACAGAGTTCACAATCTCAAGCACAACACTAGTAGGTTTATCACCCCGGGCCAGGGAGGCCAGGTATGACCCTGGCCTATCACCAGTAGCGTAAAAGGTATGGGAGGAGAAAAGGAGTCTATGCTGAGTCTTTTCCATTAGGTAATCTTTCCATTCCCTCTGAGCCGATAACCAGGCTAGCTTAGAACTGTTCAAAGAATCTTGTAAATACTGTAATTCTGCAGCGATACTCTGGGCCTCCAGCTCACCCTCCCGTCGCCTATAGAAGGACTTCAAATTAGACACCCTTTTAATCAAACTCCCCCTCAAAAAGGCCTTAAACGTGTCCCATAAATTAGAGATAGTTTTTTCGGCACTGTTCAGTACAAAGAATTCCCGCCATGCAGCCACCAAGTCAGAGCCATCCCCCATATGTACAAGCCAGAATGGATTAAATTTCCATACAGCTTGGTCTCTAGAGCAGTTAAAGTCTAAAGTAAAGGACAAGGGGGAGTGATCTGAGATGCCCCTAGTCTCATACCTAATACTACCAACCCGGGGAACCATATCGCTCGAGAGGAGGGCCAGGTCAATCCTGGAGAACGAAGAATGAGAGTGAGAGAAACAGGAGTATTGTTTAAGAGATGGGTGTCTCAATCTCCAAGGATCAACCAGGCCCAACACCGACACCACATTTGCAAAAATGGAGGTCCCAGGACATGCAACGGATGGAGACATAGAGAGCCTGTCCTTCGCCGCATCTAACACATTATTGAAGTCCCCCAGGCAAATAACAGAAATCCCGGGGAATGAGGCCATGAACCCAGCAGCCTTCTTAAGAACATCAGGAGAGTAGGGAGGGGGCACATAAACAGCTAGAAGGAGGACAGGAACATAAAATAGTCTACATTTCAAAAACACATATCTCCCCCAGGGATACGTTTGTACAGACTCCAGCACAAAGGGGACGGTCCGCCTAATAAGGACTGAAACACCACGAGAGGCAGAAGTGTGCGTGGAGTGGTACGCCCATCCCACCCAGGGTCTTTTCAAGGATAGAATCTTACTACCCACCAAGTGAGTCTCCATGAGGCAATATCAGCGGCATAATATTTAATCTGTCGGAGTACCAGGGACCTCTTAACTTTATCATTGAGCCCTCTCACATTCCATGATAACATTTTAAGCCCAGCCATAGGACGTCAAAAGTGTAATAAGCGCCCCGCGGCCGGCCAAGTCCGCCATGCATAAGTGCAGTCACCGGACACCATTGCTCAAATAGTACAGCATCAAACCATGTACATCCACAACATAAACTACCACACAAAAAATAAGTACAACCCAAAACCGTCCCCCGCCCCCCTCCCTGTATACCACCCCCAACATGCAGCATACTTGGATCCCAAAACGAAGTGCAAATACCTAGAAATAAAAATAAAAAAAACTTCGTAGCACCATTAACTAGTGCAAGCGCACCTTAATCGGGGCCAAGAATATAATGACTCTCGGGGGAAAAAATAGAGGTAGCCACCAGCTACCGCCCACCCCCCTCCCCCCCGAAAAATTGAGGGGAAATCATAGAGATGCACCCCCTAGGTCAACCCAATACACAAAGCGAAACATATACGGATATCAGAGAACCAGACATATCAAACCATATATGCAGCCCACCCCCACCCCCACCCCACCCCCAGGAAGAGACGACCATAAAAAACAAAAAACATAACAGAGATATCAGAGCAGGCAAGCGAATAACCATATAACCTGTCTAAACCGCGGAAGCAGAATAGCGGGGAGTAAAATGGACATCAGTATCAATCAGACCCTCCCACATCCTACCGCCTTGCAGTAAATAGCTTATATAAGCACAACAAGCAGAGTAAACAGCAAGGAAAACAAAAAAAAACAAAAAAAAACTGAGAAAGTCTGCCTCCAGAGTTAGGCCGGGCATTCAAGGATCCGCAAGGGCCCGCCTCGCCGGGAACCGTCTGTCCAGCCATACCATGGCCTCACGAGGAGTTGTGAAAAACTTTGTTTCCCCATCAGCCACCACCCGCAGTCTAGATGGGAAGAGCATGGCATACCGCAGGTCAAGTTCACGGAAACTCCTCTTAACAGGCAGGAATTGAGCCCTATCTTTTTGTACATCCACCGCAAAATTTGGGAACACCGATATGGGCGACCCATTCCATTTCAAAGGGCCTTTGGTACGAGCCAGCCATAAAACTATGTCACGGTCATGGAAATGGAGGAACTTAGCAATAAAGGTGCGGGGTGGAGCCCCTGGAGGCAGCGGGCGCATCGGAACTCTATGAGCCCGTTCAACAGAGAAGTAGGGCGAAAACTCCTCAGATCCAAAGGCATCCCGGAGCCATTTTACGAGAAACTCCTCAGGAGCGGAGCCCTCTTCCTTCTCGGGCAGGCCCAACGAAACGGACATTATTGCGCCGCAGATGTCCCTCCATATCTGTCAGCTTTTTGCGCACATCTGTCATCTGAGATTCCAAAGCATCTGTGCGACGGCCCAGCGAGCCGACAGAGTCTTCAACATTGGATATGCGGGTCTCAGCCTCTCCCACTCTCTCTCTCACCCGCTGAAGGTCCTGATGAATAATGGAGAGATCAGACTGCACTTGCCCGATTTTATCAGCCAGACGTGCCTCGCTGGCGGTCACTGCATCCAACACTCTCTGCAATGCGGCATCTGGAGGGTCAGAGGAGGCAGAACTATATGCAGGAGATGGGGGTGATGCCTTAGACCTTACAGTCTCTCCCCTCTGTTACTGACAACCAGGATTACGGACAAATTTATCCATCGCTCCCGCCGCCACTCCAGTCTGGCGGCCTCTCACCATTTTGGACAGCATGGTGTCACTCCCTCCAGTCAGCAGGATATATCAAAGCAAATACAGGCAGAGGGGGGCGCCCACTCCACCACCCTACAGACAGGCCAGCGGGCGTGAGAGAGAATATAGATATGTATAAATAGACAGCAGGGCCAGAGTCTCCAAGTATAATGCAAAGTGTCCGCTTAAGATATAAGGGGAGCAGGGACCGTCACCCTCAAACAGAACCGTGGGTTACAAGGGGTCAGTCCCCCGACACCAACCTTCAGGCACAGCAGGGAAGCTCACGCCACATATGATGGGGGCAGGGTCGGCGAGCTAGAGGAGCGAAGCAGGAGGAGGGGGGAAAGGGTATATGCAGCTCAATGACCTCCCGGTCGGCACAGGTAAGGCTCCAAATATTAATAGTCCCCGCAGCAGTAAACTTGTGTCCCATATATCCGGGTCCCAGTCTGGAAGGGGACGCACAACAGCCAGGGGTCCGGAAAATGGCCGCTAAAGCAGGCAGGGAATATATCTCCGGATGGCTGCACTGTGTGTCCTCCAGGTTTCACCCACAGCTAGAGGGCCGGGTGATATGGTCCCGCAGTGCGTGTAGTAAAGCCCCCGGTCGGCTACAGCGGGCGGCGGCGGATAGCGGGAGCTGCACTTCCGGTTTCCCGGGCAGCGCAGATCCGCGGCAATGCTGGGCAATGCAAGCAGCCCCACACAGCACTCCCCTCGGGCGAATCAGCAGGCCGACGGGGCGGCAGAGGAGAGCCCCGCGCTCCCGTCCTCCAGTGATACGGCTGGCCGCAGCGGGCGGCGGTGCACGACAGGAGCCGGACTTCCGGGTACAGGGAGACATGAGGCAGCGGTCCCACGCGCGCCGGCTCAGCACGAATCAAGGCCCGCCGGGCAAACAGGACCCCAGGTAACAGCGGCAGCCGGCTCAATCTCATTCCAGGGGGGGCAGGAGACATTCACAAATCGATGGTCTCGACATTAGACCCAGGGGGGGAGTATAGGATGATAAAGCAGGATCTAATGGCAACATTTTTCACATCAGTATGTAAGTGTTCACACAGCATTTGGAAAAAAATTGATAACTTGCAGTTTGTTCCTTGAATTTAAAGGGGTAGGCAATCCCCTTCTATTGGGATAAAGCTGCATCAATGCTGGTCCCCCATTAACAAAGTGTTGATTTGGAAGCAACTCTCTTTTCTTTTGTTATTAAGGAAAATTAAATCTATTTATGGCCTTCTGCCAAGGGCATAATTACCATAGATGGAAGCAGTGGAGCTGCTATTGGGGCCCAGAGCTGAGAGGGGCCCACCTTCCCTGTTAAAGTTACATGTGTTATATACATTTTTCGCCATTGTGTGGTTCATAGGGGTCCTTTCAAACTTTTTCTTGGGGCTTGCAATATATCTAGGTATGCCCCTGGACCTTCTCATTGCAGTGTGGTATAAAATGAACTGTAGGTCATTTTAATATTATATAATATGAACCGGGGCACTGTAATGAGGCACAATATGAACGGGGAGCATTATATATCATAATGTGAATTGGGGGTACTGTGTGGCATAATGTGTATTGACAGCTCTGAAATGTGACATAGGGTGAACTTAAGCACTACTATGAGTCATAAAAAAAACTAGGGCACTACTATGGGGCATAACATTAAATAAGGCTCTACTATGGTTCGGAAACTGAACTAGGGAACTATTATAGGGCATACAATTAAAAAATGCTGCAGAGAAGTATCTCTCTAAAAGCATTGGGATGGGGGCCCCTTCAAAATGTTGCTATGGGGCCCACAAAGTTCTGGCTACGCCCCTGCCTTCTGGGGATACATACGATATCCCTCCCCTGGGGTGCCTAACACCCTAACCTTCTCTCCCTGCAGCCTAACCGTCCCCCCTCACAGACTATCCCTAACCCTCTCCCCGCAGCCTACACCTACCCCCCTCTCTGCAGTCCCGTCAGACCTCTATTGAGGTTCAGGCATTCGGGATCCCAGCACCGGCATTCCGTGCAGTGTCGGGGATTCCGGCATCTGCATTCCAACTGCCAGGATGCTGAATGGCAGTATCCTGAACAGATCCCCTTCTGGGCATTGATGCTACTAAAGAGCATCTTACTAGATATAACTACCGGTAAGTGGCAGCTATTGCTCCTGTTACAGGGCATCGTATTGGGCATTTCTGAAGCTGCAGGACATTATCACCTGCATAACTGACCTTTTTGGTTATGAACAGTAACATAACATTTGAGACATCACTGGTATATTTGCCAGTACTCCTGCTATGTTATATCCTGTTGGTAACATTTGCATTAAGTCTTACTGGGTATCATAACTGACAATAGATATTCCTGGGTGGGCATTACAAAAACACTTGAGTTACTGGATATTACTACTTCAGATCTTTGGGTTTTATTGCTAGAGATTATTGCTGGTATAAATTAGGCTTGTGCTGAGAGCAGCATTTAAGACACAAATTAGTATAGGACTCAGACTGTAATAGGGTGTGAGAAGCCGGAGGTTATGGAGTTTGTGCTAGAGTGCCCATGTTTTAAAGCGGTAATCATTTACAAGGCAACACCAGGTTGGTTTTGCCTTGTAACTGATTGCTGCTTTAAAAATATGGGCATTAATGCACAAAATCCTACACCCTATTACATTTACCTCCAAGACTCCTAGGGGTAATTTTATCAAAGCTTCTAAAACAGACAAATGGTGGTGTTGCTCATGGCAACCAATCAGATTCTATCATTTTGTAGAACGCAACAGAGAAATAATAACTAGAATCTGAGCAGCTATATCTCGGCCATTCAATAGAATGGCTGATATATCGGCCAGTGCGTACGTACCTTAAGTCTCTTTTTTGTTGTTTTGATTACACTGCTGTACTGTGGCCCCTTGTGGTGCCATATAGTATAAATCAGGGGTGGGGAACCTCCGGCCCGCGGGCCATATAAGGCACGCAAAGCCACTTGATCAGGCCCAGTCAGTCTCACCTAACCGAGGGAGATGCCGGGGGCGCCTGCTGAGATTTTGTTACCAGCGGGCGCCCGGCTCCTTCTCCTCAGCAGCAGCCAGAGGCAGGAGCTCACTCCTGATCTCCGGCTTCCACCTCAGGCAGTGTGCATGTGTGGCACTCCCATAGTTCCGAGGAGCGGGCAGCCAGGCGGAGGACAGCGGTCCGGAAACAGGAGCGGGGCTGGTGAGTATTGCGTTTTTTTTTCTTTTAATGTGTGTGTGTGTAAGCAGCACTACTAGGGGGCATAACAACTGACTGGGGGCATATCTAATGGGGCATAACAACTGACTGGGGGCATATCTAATGGGGCATAACAACTAACTGGGGGCATATCAACTGACAGGGGGCATATCTAATGGTGCATAACAACTGACTGGGGACATATCTAATGGGGTATAACAACTGACTGGGGGCATATCTAATGGGACATAACAACTGACTGGGGGCATATCTAATGGGACATAACAACTGACTGGGGCATATCTAATGGGGTATAACAAGTGACTGGGGCATATCTAATGGGGTATAACAAGTGACTGGGGGTATATCTACTGGGGCATAACAACTGACTGGGGGCAGGCTAATTTTTAAGTTGATAATTTTTGTATGGCCCCCGAAGGATTTTATAAGTAACCAAATGGCCCTTGGTAGAATAAAGGTTCCCCACCCCTGGTATAAATAATGTATAATCATAATGAAAATAAAACATAGATCCTATTGCACTGTACTTGGGGCCTGATTCTGATTTGAGAATATAGGGCCTAATTCAGATTTGTACGCAAACCAAATGGTTTACGTACAAATCCAATGGTGTGGGGGCTACACATGCGAAGAATGGGACTTACAATATTGCTCCTGTCAGCTGCAGCACAATTTAACATGCTGCAGCATTTGGGGGCAGAGCGGGGCAGCACCCGGCACCGTTCTTCCTCAGACGCAGCACTCAGATCTTGCAGATGCATGCAGTAGGCATCTATCTCCTACAGACTTCTCCTGCTGCATTTGAATTTTAACTATATGGAATTGCACAGCAGCTTCCTTGTGGTTGTGCAATTCCATCCAAACATTACGGAAGTAAACCCAAAGTAAGAACAAGAAACTTCGCACCTGGGCAAACCATGTTGAACTGTACGTTGGTCAGATTTAAAATGAGAGCAGTGTAAAACTAAAGCTGTCCAGCAATGCCAGTATTTACCCTGCAAGTTATATACAGTATATATATATATATATATATATATTTGCACTCCTCGCTCTGCTATGTCAAGGTGCACAGGTTCTCTTTCTTGCTTTATTCCAAGATCAGAATCAGGCCCTTGGTAAACAAATAGACGCATACTGGATCCAAATGATATGCTTACCTATAGAAGCCTATATTTACCATGAAATTGAGGGTTTTGGAAAATGTAGATTCTGACTTGAAAGTACCCCTAATTTTTTTCTTTTTTTTTTATTCTTTATTTTTCATTTTATAAATTGAAACAATTTCCATATACATCAGCATATATGTCAAAAAATAGAACTTTAGACAATATTCGCATAGCTTAGTGACTGTAGTTACAAAAATGGCAACAAAGAAAAAGGGGTTACCAGATACATATGCATGTCATCCTACGCTGTATATCGTTCAACATAAAGCAAAATATTTGGAATAAAGGGCACCTCTTAACAATACCACTCATTACTATAGTAATCATACAATATTTGAGGTAGCAAACATTTAGAAACAATCAAAAATTAAAAGGGGGAGGACAACGGGAAAAAGGGGGAACGGGAAAAAGAAGGGGGGGGCGGGAAGTGGAGAAGGTCACATATATAAATCATTCAGAAGCCAGAGAGGAGGTATCAGCAAGTTCCATCCTCAATGGGTACTCAGGGGTGCGTAGTCGGCATATGTCTTGGTTGTCTTAAATTCTATCCAGTGAAGCCAAATAGCTATATAGTCTGAATATTTGTCCAAGGCGGCAGAGTAAACATCTTCCATATGCATATAGAAATCAATGCGTTGGAACCATTCCCATATTGTCGGCGGGTTAACGGACCGCCAGTGTACTGGGAGTACAGCTCTTGCTGCGTTATTTAAGTGTTTAAGGAGGGACTTCTTGTAGTAAGACAGGGATATACTGGAGTGTGATAGAAGCCAAAAATCCGGACCTGTTGGCACTGGCCCCCCCAGAATTTCTGTTGATAGTTTAATAATTGTGCTCCAGAAGGGGGCAATAGACGTACAGTCCCACCAAATATGGATCAACGTACCAGTATCCCTACCACACCGCCAGCACAGGGGAGAAACTGAGGGGTAGAATTTATGTAGAAGAGACGGGCACCTGTACCATCTCGTTAGCAATTTGTATTGTGTTTCCACAACTTCCAAGCTAGTGGAGCATTGTGCCATAACCTTGCAATGTGTATCCCAGTGGATCTTAATTCCCCGATGTAGTAAGTCCCTATCCCAGGCATCACAGAAAGAAGGGACAGTAGGGAAGTAGCCCCGCAGAAGAATTTTATAAATACCCGACACTACATGTAAGGGGGCCATCTCCTGATTGCACATGGATTCAAAGGGGGTAAGAGCCTTATAAAGGTCTATCGCTCCTCTCTGCGAGGTAATGAAATGGCGCACCTGGAGGAAGAACCAGTAGTCTTTAGCAGGTATATCGCCCGCTGCCTGTATCTCAGAGAATAGTTTGTGTTTGCCATGTGCAAGCAAGTGAGTCACCCTAGTCACACCCGCCTTTTCCCAACTAGAAGCAATCGTACTCGACCTTCCTGGGGGGAACAGTGGGTTATCGAAAATAGGCATAAGGGATGTTCGTCTAGACGAGACTCCCATCTTATAACGAAGCGTCCGCCATAAAGCTAGTGTAGGCCCCACAGTGGGATGGAGTGAGCGGCTGAATTTAGGGGACCAGGGCACTGCCTGTAAATTAAGATTAGTGGAAGAAGCCTCCAGGTCAAAGTACCCCTAATTTAACCACAAACTCTGACATTTTCATAAATTGTGATGTTACTATACACTGTAACCCTTAACTTTTACATTCATCTCTCTTATAAAATAAAGAGCTCAGGGTATGAGAGACATTGGGGCTCAGGGTATGAGAGACATTCTAACATATTCATACCTCCTAATTGTCCCTCATTCAGTGGGACAGTCCTGTTTTTCTGAGATGGTCCCACTGTTACACCTGCAGCTGCAGTGTCCCGCAGTGGGGGTTGGGGAGAGCACCCACTGCTGTAGAGCAGTGGGTAAGCAGCGGGTGATAATGCCATGCAGGGAGAGCCTGGGGACAGCCGAACATCAAATAGAGTGCTGGGCATGCCCCCAAAGTGATATGACCAAGGGGGATATAAGGCTCCGCCCTCTTTTTGGGCACATGCAGGGTCCCGCTTCTAAAGTCTTCAATGTTGGCATTCATATTGCATGGAGGATTCAGTATGTCTGTTCTCACAGATGATCCCAGTTTCCTAGGTACATATTTATCACATATTTATCACATCCAGCATTTTTAAAATGATTGTAATGTGATTTTTTTTTATTAGCAAACTTCTCTTGCAGGGATATTACCCATTACCAGGTCTGGCAGTGTCACCTTATTGCCATCAGTGGCTGCCTGCAGCATCCCTGAGACCTGTGGTCACTTAGCTGGCATCCTACTCCTTGGTGGTTCCCAACATTCTGAACCGTGGGCATCGCCATCTTGGATTTGATTACATGACTGCTCTGCCAATCAGCTTTCAGCAACTGCAGTCATGTTTATTTTAGACAGCCTATCAGCAGTTAATGCAACCTATTTAAACCAGGAACTGCTGATTGCACATTGCCAGTACAACTTCTTTCCCTGATAGAAATCAAAACTTTGGCTCCTAGTCTATTTTGTATTCTTGCATTCTGTTCCAGTTACCAGCTTCAGCATTTGTTATACAGCATTTTGCACTTGCTCCAGTTACCTGTTCATTAATGCTTCTAGTACTCAGTCCTGATATATTTCTGAAACCTACTTTTATTGTGCTACAGTACCCAGTTCCAGGATCTCCAGCAGCCTCAAATGTGATTCCTCAATTTCAAGATTCTGCAGCATCAGTCTCTGCTATATCCTGTGGACTGCATGAGAAATAGCGTAATCTGGCCACTCAGCTTTGTTTACACATCAGCACATACAGCTAGTGCAAGGAGTCCCGACCCAAGTCAACAAAACCCCAGTCATGTGACATGCAATAGTTAATTTTATGAACAATCGTGGTGCCCTAGTTAATGTTATACCCAGTGCTTTTTTTGTAGAAAAATAGGTTCAGGAACTCCAAGGTGGGCAGTGGTGGGCGGAGCTGTGGGGTAATTTGGGCAGAGTTACAGTGGGCAAGTCACATTTGTAAGAATAAAGAATTTTCCTTAAAAATAATTTGCGCGCGCCGAAGTTGCGTGCGTCAAAAAATGGGATGTGACCTCGCTGCAGAGGGCATGGCCTTGCAGGAAAATACTACCTTATGCCCAAGTTTTGCAACCTGTACCCCCAGACATTGGCCACCACAGGGAGAAAAAAAATCCTTATTTAAGCCCTTACATTATTTGCCATTTTTCTACTGCCATACTGTGCCCATTACACAATATGCCACACACCATAATGCCCATTTCACATTATACATCACACCGTAATGCCCAATACACAATATGCCACACACCGTAATGCCCATTGTACATTATGCCACACACCATAATGCCCATTATACATTATGCCACACACTGTAATGCCCATTTCACATTATGCCACACAGTAATGCCCATTACACATTATGCCACACACAGTTATGCCCCTGACACCATTTTATGCCCACACACACAATAATGCCCCTTACAAATGATGCCCCACACAGGGGCTTCATGCTCATTGCCAAAGGTTTTATGCTAGTTGCCAGGGGTTTCATGCTCTGGGTTACATGCTTGTTGCCAGGGGACTCATGTCATGCTCATTGCCAAGGATTTCATGCTCATTGTCAGGGGTTCAATGCTCACTGCCAGGGGTCTCCTGCTTGTTGCCTGGGGTCTCCTGCTCGTTGCAGGGGTTTCATGCTCATTGCCAATGGGTTTCCTGCTTGTTGCCAATGGGTTTCTTGCTCATTGCCAGGAGCTCCTGCTCATTGCCAAGGATTCTCCTGCTCATTGCCAAGGGGTCTCCTGCTTGTTGCCAAAGGGGCTCCTGCTTGTTGCCAAAGGGGCTCCTGCTCATTACCAAGGGGTCTCCCGCATGTTGCCAAGGGGTCTCCTGCTCATTGTCAGGGGTTTTGCGAGAGAAGATACATTTCTGCATCTTCTCCCGGCACTTCAGCATCACTACCAGATGCAAGAGGTCAAGTATGTCATCTGTCTCCTACATCGGGGTGGCCATTTTGGGAGGGCCTTTTACAGCCTCTGTGCAAAAGGCCCTCCCCTGCAGTCCCCAGTGTTCCCAAGCAACAGTGGGGGAAGCGGGGACTTCCTCCCCTCTGTCACTCAACCCGTGCCTGGCTGCTTGGTTTAAAAAAATAAAAAAAATAATTGCTGACATGACAGGAGGTTCCAGAATGCAATTCCTCATGATGGCATTTTTCAAAAGAGCTTCAGGAACAGAGTTCCGGCACAAATATAGCCCTGGTTATACCCTACAGTAGTGTCCTAGTTCACAGTATTCCACAGTGCCCCATGTTCATGTTACAGATATAGCGACATTCACTGTGGCTGTGACTAGTAACTAGTAAATATTGAGACTGTATTGAGAAAATATTGAGAATGGCACCGAGTCACTTGCTAGTTCCAAGCAGGGACGTAACCAGGGCAGTAGAGAGTCTGGCCCAGGTACTTTTGGGATGTGTGTAGCCTAATTCTGTGCATTATTGTACACAGTGGCGTAACTACTGCCCCCGCAGTCCTCGCGGTGGTTTGGGGGCGAGGGGCTGCGGGGGCGCCACTGATTTAGAACAGATTGACATGCGGACGAGCGTCCGCATGTCAATCTGCGATCTCCTCTCCCTCCCTGCGGTGCCTGCTCCCCCGGCCCCCCCCTATGTGTTGGAGGGACACGAGCGCATCGCGCGTCTCTCCTGTGTCCCTCCTGGCTCTCCCCCGGCCGGTCTAAGGAACCAAGTGCCGTTCGTGAGCTCTGATTGGCTCACGAACGGCACTTCCTTTATTAGACCAGCCGGGGGAGAGCCAGGAGGGACACAGGAGAGACGCGCAATGCGCTCGTGTCCCTCCAACACATAGGGGGGGGGCCGGGGGAGCAGGCACTGGGGCATATACCCGGCACTGGGGACATATACCTGACACTTGGGGGGCAGATCTGGCACTGGGGACATATACCTGGCACTGGGGGGGCATATACCCGGCACTGAGGGCATGTACCTGGCACTGGTGGCATATACCTGGCACTGGGGGGGGCATATACCCGGCACTGGGGGCATGTACCTGGCACTGGGGGCATATACCCGGCACTGGAGGCATGTACCTGGCACTGGGGGCATATACCCGGCACTGGGGGGGGGCATATACCCGGCACTGGGGGCATATACCTGGCATTGGGGGGGCAAATACCCGGCACTGGGGGCATATACCTGGCACTGGGGGGGAAGCAGGCACTGGGGGGGATATCTGGCACTGGGGGCATATACCTGGCACTGGGGGCATATAACTGGCACTGGGGGGGCATGTACCTGGCACTGGGGGCATATACCTGGCACTGGGGGGGAATATCTGGCACTGTGGGAGAATATCTGGCACTGGGGGGGCATATACCTGGCACTGGGGGCATATACCTGGCACTGGGGGGGCATATACCTGGCACTGGGGGAATATACCTGGCACTGGGGGGGCATATACCCGGCACTGGGGGCATATACCCGGGACTGGGGGGGCATATACCTGGCACTGGGGGGGAAAGCAGGCACTTTGGGGGAATATCTGGCACTGGGTGCATATACCTGGCACTGTGGGGGAATATCTGGCACTGGGTGCATATACCTGGCACTGTGGGGGAATATCTGGCACTGGGAGCATATGTGGCACTGGGAGCACGGCCCTAGCAACAAGCACTACCCCCTAGCAACGAGCATGACACCCAGTGCATGAAACCCCTGGCAACGAGCATGACATCCTGGCACCGTGCATGGAACCAAGAGCATGAAACCCCTGGCAACGAGCAGGTAATTTAAAAGTAATTGGAAGCCTTACTGTAGAACTTAATGTGTAATGGGCATTACGGTGTGTGGCATAATGTATCACGGACATTGCAGTGTGTGTCATAATGTATCTGGCATTACGGTGTGTTGTATACTATGTCACGGGCATTGTGGTATGTGGTATAATGTCTCAGGATCATTGTGGTGTGTGTCATACTGTGTCACAGACATTGTATGTGCTATAATGTATCAGGGGCATTGCAGTGTGTAGCATAATGTATAACGAGCATTGCGATTCCTGTCATAATGTGTCACAGGCATTACGGTGTGTGGCATAATGTGTCGGGGGCATTACAGTGTGTGGCATAATGTGTCGGGGGCATTACGGTGTGTGGCATAATGTGTCTGGGGCATTACGGTGTGTGCATATTGTGTCATGTGCATTATTGTCAGTGATCGCAAAAACGCGCTATGGCGCGTATTTTACCCAGAAACAGCCGCCCGGGACTCACATTTAGAAGATGAGCGGGTCCCACAGGGCGCGCTCATCTGAATATGTGTTTGCATGTGTTAAGCCTGTCAGCGGAATGCAGGAGGTGACTGGCTGTTTCCTCGGCCAATCACCTCCTGTAGTCTCCATCCAATCACAGCCTGCAGCATCTTCCGCTTTGAATCCTGCTCCCCGCCAGCACATGAATCTGTGCTGCAGGGCTGACAGACTGGCCCCGCTCATCCGGCTCCACTGCCGCTCTGCCGCCAGCACCCTCCTCTGCGACTGGGAGTACAGCTCCGGATCTGCCCGCCGCCACCCCCCTACCCGGGACCCGCTCAACGCCCCACCGAGACCCGACAACTACCTTCCAGCAGGAGCCGGCCGGGCTGCACAGCTCCCGCTGTAGGTAAGCAGTAGACAGTGCTGCATCGCCCCGCTTCACCTGGAGTAGCTGGTGCAGATGCGGGATGTCCGGGGGCTGCAAGCTCCGTGTGTGCAATGTGAGGCCGCTCAGAGTGTCAGGGCCTCACTGACACCATTTTTCTGACAGCACAGTGCAGTGAGTGCACTGGCACAAGTAGCCAGCCGGCGCCGCAGCATGAAGGAGCTATCTGTGAAATCGCAAGCAGAGGCTGGCAAGAAGGAGCTCCTCCGATCACTTCCCCTGACGGGCTGGCCACTGCTAAATATACCAGTAATCAGTACAACTGTGCAGTGACACTGACTTTCCCATTGCACCTGGGGCTCCACTACTTTGACACAGTTGGAACTGATTATCGGTATATTTAGCAGTGGCCAGCCCGTCAGGGGAAGCGATTGGACGAGCTCCTTCTTGCCAGAGAACAGCCTCTGCTTGCGATTTCACATAGAGCTCCTCCAGGCTGCGGCTACTACAGGCGCAGGCTGGCTACTTGTGCCAGTGCACTCACTGCACTGTGCTGTCAGAAAAAATGGTGAGTGTCAGTGAGTTGCTGCTGGGGGCGGAGCCACTTGTGTCAAACGGCCCCTTCGTGCAACTGGAGGTGATAAGTGAGTGGTTACTGCAATGTGCCTCAGTGCTCTACCAGGCGCATTGTGTATAATAACGTGCTCTACCAGGCGCAATGTGTATAATAACGTGTTCTACCTGGCGCAATGTGTATGATAACGTGCTCTACCTGGCGCAATGTGTATGATAACGTGTTCTACCTGGCGCAATGTGTATGATAACGTGTTCTACCTGGCGCAATGTGTATGATAACGTGTTCTACCTGGCGCAATGTGTATGATAACGTGCTCTACCTGGTGCAATGTGTATAATAACGTGCTCTACCAGGCGCAATGTGTATGATAACGTGCTCTACCTAGTGCAATGTGTATAATAACGTGCTCTACCAGGCGCATTGTGTATAATAACGTGTTCTACCTAGTGCAATGTGTGTTATAACGTGCTCTACCAGGCGCATTGTGTATAATAACGTGTTCTACCAGGCGCATTGTGTATAATAACGTGCTCTACCAGGCGCATTGTGTATAATAATGTGTTCTACCTGACGCAATGTGTATGATAACTTGCTCTACCTAGCGGCAATGTGTATGATAACTTGCTCTACCTAGCGGCAATGTGTATGATAACATGCTCTACCTGATGCAATGTGTATGATAACGTGCTGTACCCGGTGCAAAGTGTATGACGTGCTGTACCTGGTGCAAAGTGTATGACGTGCTGTACCTGGTGCAAAGTGTATGACGTGCTGTACCTGGAGCAAAGTGTATGACGTGATCTACCTGGATCAGTGTGCATAGGAGGTTCTACCTGGTGCAATGTGTATAAGCGCCACTACTGTGTGGTGTAATGTGAATTGACACTATTATGTGGTCACGCCCCTTCCCTATGAAGCCACGCCCATAAAATTTTGCAACGCGCCTACGGCGCGCACTACCTGGTCTTTATGGTCTAAGTGATTTAACACCAATTCACTTTCTGCCTAAGGGCACCAAAATGTCTAGTTACAGCTCTGGTGCAGGGTGTCCTGCATGCTACACAGCCCAGCAGCATTGTCACCCCATACCCCCATCTTGCAACACTTTTGTAGTGTCCAAACAAGATTAAAATTAATAAGAACCTTCATTCCGATGGGACCCAGAATAAGACCGGTAGGACCCCAATTTTTAAAAGTGAAGGGTCCCTGGGACCCACTTTTTTTTTGGCTCAGCGCGATCACTGATTGTGTGTGGAATAATGTCTAAGGGCCATTGCAGTATGTGGAATAATGTATACTGGGCATTACTATAAGGAGGAAAAATGACAAATAATGTAAGGGGCATGAATCAGGATTATTTTTCTTTCCTGTGGTGGCCAACGTCTGGGCGTGCAGGTTGCAAAACTGGGGTATAAGGTAGTCTTTTCCTGCAATGCCACGCCCTCCACGCAAAGCCACGCCCATTTCGACAAAGCCACACCCCTCTTTGCCAGCGCGCGCATTTTTCTACCTTTGCTAGTGCCAATTACGGGGTGTATGGGGGGGGGGGCGCCGAAGGATTTTTTGGCTTGGGGGAGAAAAATTTCTAGTTACGCCACTGATTGTACAGCAAATATATTACATGCAATTTAAACATGCATGGGATAGACATAAGGATATCCTTACAAAGAAATAAGGATCAAATAAGGTTAGAGATAAAAATAATATAAAAAAAAAAAAAAAGGGGCAGACTAGATGGGCCAAGTGGTTCTTATCTGCCGACAAATTCTATGTTTCTATGTTTCTATATTACTGACTATACTACTGTAGTCCTATAATCCTATCAGGGGGCATCCTGTGAATATGTGACTTGAAAAGGGAATGCTGTATGTGTTGTACATTAGGATGTTTATGAGGCACAGTTATCCATATATACTTACATTCCTGCCATACTGCGCACATTACTTACATAATTTCCTGCCAAAAACTTAAAAAACATTTTTACCAGAGCGTGCATACTACATAATAAGTATGTCATCACTTTTTATGCTGCTTTAAATTTTCTGTGTACCATGCATTTCAAGAACATATATTTTTAGTGTATGGTGCACATTTTATCTTTTTGCTGTACCTATTGCGAATCTCTTAATACAAATTACACTTAATTCATCAAGGGAATGTCACTGTATAAAAATGTTGAAGCTGCCAGTTCTGTAAGACAATATAAATTATTCAACTACTTAACAACCCATAGCATATATATATATATATATATATATATATATATACAGGTTGAGTATCCCTTATCCAAAATGCTTGGGACAAGGGGTATTTTGGATATCGGATTTTTCCGTATTTTGGAATAATTGCATACCAGAATGAGATATCATGGTGATGGGACCTAAATCTAAGCACAGAATGCATTTATGTATCATATACACCTTATACACACAGCCTGAAGATAATTTTAGCCAAAATTTTTAATAACTTTGTGCAATAAATAAAGTGTGTGTACATTCACACAAATCATGTCATACCCTCCAACATTTTACACTGAAAAATCGGTACAAATCCGAAAAGGGGGCGTGGCCGCGGGTAAAGGGGGCGTGGCCACGCCCCTTTTCCTATACATTCAATGGAAGTTTGGAGATCCCAAAATCGGTACAGACCATGAAAAAAAGGTACTGTACCTATTAAAAAGGTACAGTTGGAGGGTATGACATGTATGTTTCATATACACCCTATACACACAGCCTGAAGGCCATTTAATACAATATTATTAATAACTTTGTGTATTAAACAAAGTTTGTGTACATTGAGCCATCAAAAAACAAAGGTTTCACTATTTCACTGTCACTCAAAAAAGTCCGTATTTCGGAATATTCCGTATTTCGGAATATTTGGATATGGGATACTCAACCTGTATATATATACATATATATATATATATATATATATATATATACACTGCTCAAAAAAATAAAGGGAACACATCCTAGATCTGAATGAATGAAATATTCTTATTAAATACTTTGTTCTTTACATAGTTGAATGTGCTGACAACAAAATCACACAAAAATTATCAATGGAAATCAAATATATTAACCCATGGAGGTCTGGATTTGGAGTCACACTCAAAATTAAAGTGGAAAAACACAATACAGGCTGATCCAACTTTGATATAATGTCCTTAAAACAAGTCAAAATTAGGCTCAGAAGTGTGTGTGGCCTCCACGTGCCTGTATGACCTCCCTACAATGCCTGGGCATGCTCCTGATGAGGTGGCGGATGGTCTCCTGAGGGATCTCCTCCCAGACCTGGACTAAAGCATCCGCCAACTCCTGGACAGTCTGTGGTGCAACGTGGCGTTGGTAGATGGAGCGAGACATGATGTCCCAGATGTGCTCAATTGGATTCAGGTCTGGGGGAACGGGCGGGCCAGTCCATAGCATCAATGCCTTCGTCTTGCAGGAACTGCTGACACACTCCAGCCTCATGAGGTCTAGCATTGTCTTGCATTAAGAGGAACCCAGGGCCAACCACACCAGCATATGGTCTCACAAGGGGTCTGAGGATCTCATCTCGGTACCTAATGGCAGTCAGGCAACCTCTAGTGAGCACATGGAGGGCTGTGTGGCCCCCAAAAGAAATGCCACCCCACACCATTACTGACCCACTGCCAAACTGGTCATGTGGGAGGATGTTGCAGGCAGCAGAACGTTCTCCTTGGCGTCTCCAGACTCTGTCACGTCTGTCACATGTGCTCAGTGAGAACCTGCTTTCATCTGTGAATAGCACAGGGCGCCAGTGGCGAATTTGCCAATCTTGGTGTTCTCTGGCAAATGCCAAACGTCCTGCACGGTGTTGGGCTGTAAGCACAGCCCCCACTTGTGAATGTTGGGCCCTCATACCACCCTCATAGAGTCTGTTTCTGATCGATTGAGTAGACACATGCACATTTGTGGCTTGCTGGAGGTCATTTTTTGCAGGGCTCTGGCAGTGCTCCTCCTGTTCCTTCTTGCACAAGGTGGAGGTAGCGGTCCTGCTGCTGGGTTGTTGCCCTCCTACGGCCTCCTCCACGTCTCCTGATGTACTGGCCTGTCTCCTGGTAGCGCCTCCATGCTCTGGACACTACGCTGACAGATACAGCAAACCTTCTTGCCACAGCTCGCATTGATGTGCCATTCTGGATGAGCTGCACTACCTGAGCCACTTGTGTGGGTTGTAGACTCCGTCTCATGCTACCACTAGAGTGAAAGCACCCCCAGCTTTCAAAAGTGACCAAAACATCAGCCAGAAAGCATAGGAGCTGAGAAGTGGTCTGTGGTCACCACCTGCAGAACAACTCCTTTATTGGGGGTGTCTTGCTAATTGCCTATATTTTCCACCTGTTGCCTATTCCATTTGCCCAACAGCATGTGAAATTGATTGTCAATCAGTGTTGCTTCCTAAGTGGACAGTTTGATTTCACAGAAGTGTGATTGACTTGAAGTTACATTGTGTTGTTTAAGTGTTCCTTTTATTTTTTTGAGCAGTGTGTATATATATATATATATATATATATATATATATATATAGTGTCCCAGAAGTCCGGCACTCAGTGTAAAGTTCAAACAACCTGTTGTCGGTGCTCGCACAAATAAAGTAACATAGAATCCAAAGGAGCAGCCTCTACATATAAAAATACACAAGACCAATGCTGCGATCAACATTTCAGTGTTAATTCTCTATTTTCAAGATACAAAGTATCTTGAAAATAGTGTATTAACACTGAAACGTTGATCACAGCATTGGGCTTGTGTATTTTTATTCGTCAAATGCTGCACCTTTGGATTATATATATTTTTATATATAGAATTCCAAAGATAGCCGGCACTCGTGGACTGAAATATGGACAGAACTCAAGTACTTGAGTACTTGAGTTCTGTCCATATTTCAGTCCACGAGTGCCGGCTATCTTTGGAATTCTATGCTTTTGAAAACCAGTACACCGTGGCAGTGATTTACTTACAGCAGAGTGCCGGACACAAGCCGTATTGCATATTTTTATATATATATATATATATATATATATATATTTAACACCAAATTTAAACCCTGTAATGCGCTATACCTCAAGCTACACCACTGAGAAATACCTTCTGTCAGAAAAGGTATTAAAATTGGAATGAAACGGTGTAGGAGATTCTCATGGGAGCTGCACAGCCTTAAAATTCACAATACAATATTAAAAGAATTTTTATTCACATAAAATGAACAATGGAATTCATAACATTGTCACATACGTCATTGACGCAAATGTATAAAAGCCTTTTTCAGGATATCATACACCAATCATATTAACACATGTTGTTTTTATGTTAACACGTGTTGTTTTTACATACTTCAATCATATTAACATGTTGTTGTTATGTTGGTCTGAGGAATACAATCTGGTGGTCTCTACTTAAAATTAGAAAGGATGGATCTCCAACCAGATGATTCTGATGTAAGTTCTACTCAGCCAAATCGAAGAAATCCAACGCATTTCGTCCGTTAGAACTTCATCAGTGGTTAACATCAAATTTTTCTATAGCGGAAAAGATTACCACTGGTTGTAATTCTCAGTGTGTCACATCCAAAATGTGTAGATAATATATTCGATGTTCAACATACAAGGTATCAGACTGGCTTCACCAAAAAAATAGCAACATATATTGGGATTAGATGCTGTGATAATCCTTTTTACAATGGATCAGGTTCACCCTCACAGGATCACAGCTATCCATAGCATAGCTGTGATCCTCTGAGGGTGAACCTGATCCATTGTAAAAAGGATTATCACAGCATCTAATCCCAATATATGTTGCTATATATATATAAAACAAGATTTATGGTAAGGATTTACCTTTGTTAAATCTCTTTCTGCGAGGTACACTGGGCTCCACAGGCAATGACATTGGGGTGTAGAGTAGGATCCCGATCCGATGCACCAACAGGCCCAAAGCTCCGACCTTTTTCCCAGAATGCCTAGCGCCGCCTCCTCCACAGCCCCGTCTCCATGCACAGGAGCCCAGCCCTTAGTTAACCAGTCCAATGCAGTAGCAGGCAAAGGAGACGACAACTGTTAGTAGCCACAAACACCAAACACGCACGACAGGAGAGGGTGTCAGCGGCTAATGCCATACCAAACCAAAGAAGCTAAGTGCGTCAGGGTGGGCGCCCTGTGGAGCCCAGTGTACCTCACACAAAGAGATTTAACAAAGGTAAGTTCTTACCATAAATCTCGTTTTCTGCTGCGGGGTACACTGGGCTCCACAGGGAATGACATTGGGGATGTTCTAAAGCAGTTCCTTATGGGAGGGGACGCACTGTAGTGGGCACAAGAACCCGGCGTCCAAAGGAAGCATCCTGGGAGGCGGATGTATCAGGCATAGAATCTTATGAACGTATTCACTGAGGACCACGTAGACGCCTTGCACAATTGTTCAAGGGTCGCACCACGCCAGGCCACCCAAGAAGGTCCAACTGACCGAGTAGAATGGGCCTTATTAGTAGCAGGAGCTGGAAGACCAGCCTGTACGTAAGCATGTGCAATCACCATTCTAATCCAACTGGCCAGGGTCTGCTTGTGAGCAGGCCAGCACGTTTGTGAAAACCAAACAGAACAAAGAGAGAATCCGATTTCCTGATGGAGGCAGTTCTCTTCACGTAGATACGGAGAGCTCATACAACATCCAAAGAACGCTCTTTGGAAGACAAATCGGGAGAGGCCAAGGCTGGAACCATGATCTCCTGATTAAGGTGGAAAGAAGACACCACCTTAGGTAAATATCCAGGGCGTGTTCTAAAAACTGCCCGATCACGGTAAAAAATCAGATAGGGAGACCTACAAGACAAGGCACCCAAATCTAACACCCATCTAGCGGAAGCAATAGCTAGCAGAAACACTACCTTAAGAGTAAGCCACTTAAGGTCAGCAGATTCAAGAGGCTCAAACGGAGACCCTTGCAATGCCTCCAGAACCACCGACAAGTCCCAAGGGGCCACCGGCGGGACATAAGGAGGTTGAATCCGCAACACATCCTGAGTGAAAGTATGCACATCAGGTAAAGTTGCAATCTTTCTCTGAAACCAAACCGACAAGGCAAAAATATGAACTTTGATGGAGGCCAAACGAAGGCCCAAGTCCAGGCCTTGTTGTAGAAAGGCAAAAATTTGGCCGTACTAAACTTGTAAGCGTCATGATTGTTAGATGCGCACCAAGCAAAGTAAGAATTCCAGACCCTATGATAAATCTGGGCAGAAGCCGGTTTCCGGGCCTTTAGCATGGTTTGATTGACCGCCTCAGAAAATCCTTTGGCCCTTAAGACGGAAGCTTCAAGAGCCACGCTGTCAAAGCCAACCGGGCTAAATCCTGATATACACAGGGGCCCTGAACGAGGAGATCTGGGTGCTGCGGAAGTAGAAGGGGGCGCTCCATCGAGAGACCCTGTAGGTCTGAGAACCAATGCCGTCTGGGCCATGCTGGAGCAATCAGAAGTAGGATACCTCCTTCTTGTTTTAACTTCCTTATTACTCTGGGCAGGAGTAACACCGGAGGGAACACGTATGGCAGCTGAAAGTTCCATGGAATTGTCAGTGCATCCACGAACACTGCTTGAGGATCCCTTGTCCTTGCTCCGAAGACCGGAACCTTGTGATTGTGTCGAGGCGCCATCAGGTCCACATCTGGAAGGCCCCACTTGTCCACGAGGAGTTGAAAAACTTCTGGATGGAGTCTCCACTCTCCTGCGTGTATGTCCTGATGACTGAGAAAGTCCGCTTCCCAGTTTAGGACTCCCGGAATGAACAATGCCGATATGGCTGGTAGATGGCATTCCGCCCACAGAAGAATCAGTGATACTTCCCTCATTGCCATGCGGCTTCGAGTGCCGCCTTGATGATTTATGTATGCCACCATGGTGGCGTTGTCCGACTGTACTTGAACAGGTCTGTTCTGTATCAGATGCTGGGCCAAGTTCAACGAGTTGAACACCGCCCGCAATTCCAGAATGTTTATCAGGAGGAGAGACTCCTCCTTGGTCCACCGACCCTGAATGGAGTGTTGCTCCAACACCGCATCCCAACCCCTCAGACTGGTGTCCGTTGTCAGAAGGACCCAGTTGGAGATCCAGAAGGGACGACCCCTGCTCAATCGTTGGTCCTGAAGCCACCAGCTCACTGACAGGCGGACCTCCGGAGATAATGAGATCATATGAGACCTGATCCGGTGAGGCAGGCCATCCCACTTGGCAAGAATCAGCCTCTGGAGAGGGCGGGAATGGAATTGAGCGTACTCCACCATGTCGAAAGCCGACACCATGAGACCTAGCACTTGCATTGCCGAATGTATTGACACTTGTGGACGAGATAGGAAGCACTGAATCCTGTCCTGAAGTTTCAGGACTTTCTCCTGAGACAAGAACAACCACTGGTTGTGAGTGTCCAACAACGCTCCCAGGTGCACCATGCTCTGAGCAGGGACCAGGGAGGATTTCTTCCAGTTGATGAGCCACCCGTGAGCTTGCAGAAACCAGATAGTCAAATCTAGATGACGTAGGAGAATCTCCGGAGATTTTGCCAGGATCAATAAGTTGTCCAAGTACGGTAGGATCCTGACCCCTTGACGGCGGAGTACAGCCGACATTACCACCATAACTTTGGTGAAGACTCACAGAGCCATGGTCAAACCAAAAGGTAACGCCCGAAACTGGTAATGGAGGTTGCCGACCGCAAACCTCAGGTACTGCTGATGCGACACTGCAATGGGAATATGCAGGTAAGCATCCTGTATGTCCAATGAGACCATAAAGTCCCCAGGCTCCAAGGCTAGAACAACAGAGCAAAGAGTTTCCATACGGAACTTGGAGACCTTCACAAACTTGTTCAGGAACTTGAGATTGAGAATGGGCCGGGAAGACCCCTTTGGTTTCGGGCTTAGGAACAGAGGTGAATTGAACCCCTTGCCTCTCTGAGCCAGAGGGACTGTACCACCGAATGAAGAGTTTATGCCTTCACCTGATCTG
This sequence comes from Pseudophryne corroboree, assembly GCF_028390025.1. Lineage (NCBI taxonomy): Eukaryota > Metazoa > Chordata > Amphibia > Anura > Myobatrachidae > Pseudophryne > Pseudophryne corroboree. Next base: position 751,852,093 of record NC_086445.1, on the reverse strand, counting down.
AAGGGACGTATGTCAGGCAAAATCGATGAGGGGGACGATTCTTGAAGGATACGGCGTAACCTCGAGTGACGACTTCCCGTACCCAGGCATCGGAAGTAGTCTTCAACCATTCCTGGGTAAACCCTAGAAGTCGGCCCCCCACCCTGGGATCCCACAGAGGGAGGCCCACCCCATCATGCGGCAGGCTTGTCAGCCTTGGAAGCGGGCTGACGGGCAGCCCAGGCCCATTTGGGTTTGGGCTTATTGGGTTTGGAAGTGTGAACCTGCTTTGGGTACGCCTGACCTTTTGCTTTCCCTGAAGGATGAAAGGAGCGAAAGGAAGTATTTTTAGCCTCTTTAATGTAATGAGACGCTGTAACAATATATGATAGGCACTGTCTAGCATGATCAGAAGCAATGGAAGGCAACTCTGCCTCCAGCTCCTGAGCCCACGCTTCCACAACTTCTGCAGCCCAAGTTGCTGCAATAGTGGGCCTATGCACCGCACCATTTAGGGTGTAGATTGCCTACAAACAACCCTCCACAGGCTTGTCCGTCGGCTCTCTCAAGGACGTGACAGTAGTTACAGGCGAATCCACTGGCAGTGGTTTCCCAATTTTTACTAAGCTCCGCAGTGAGGGGGTAGCGAGCCAGCATCTTCTTGTGAGGCGTAAACTTCTTTCCTGAATTTTCCCAGGACTCCTGACGTATGTCAACTAAATGGTCAGAGTGAGGTAAAACTTGTTTAACCACCCTCTGACGCTTAAACTTGTCCGGTTTCTTAGTGGCAGTGACAGGCTCCTGTTCATCATCAACCTGAAGAATAAGCCTGATAGCCTCTAACAAGTCAGGAACATCCACCTGCGAAACAACTTCCCCATCAGAAGCATCAGGATCAGAATCTGTGGGGTCTGTATAAGCGCCATCCTCATCAGACGAGGTGTCTGGGATATGGGTGGATTGTGAGGAAGTAATTGCCTGCTTAGAGGACCCTTTGGTCTTAGGCGGACGAGGGTTAGACTTTTGAGCAGTCAGTGATTGATTCAGTTGCTGTAACTGATTGGACAGTTGATTTGCCCATGGCGGGTTAACCGCAGGGACCATAAGCGGTTGTACCGACACATGAGGTCCCATAGGGGGCGTTGGTCTAGTTACCAGTGTATTCAACAGTTTGGAGAAAGTAGCCCAAGGTGGGTCATTTTGCACCCCCGTTGCTACAGTCCCACTGGGGGGCAAGGAACCCCCAGAACCTGAACCCTCAGCTGCTATGTTATCCTCAAATGTGTCTGCAGCGTCAACACCACGCAGTGTGGGATCAGCCCCAGCTCCGTTGCCCTTTGTAGCTGACATAATCAAAAGCTCAATGCAAGGCAACACAGTACAATTATCAGCAGCAAAATACCTGACAAGAACTCCCTGTGCAGTGTATCAGCACAAGCAGGGAATTTAAGAGGTATATGTTGACTAAAAATCACAGAGAAAAATACACACTGAGTATATCCTGTGAACTGCCTATATTAAGTTAAACCTGATGCACTTAGCCCCCTCAGGTTATAGAATATAGGGATAGCAATCCGAGTGAGAGACACGAAATGGAGTTCACACAGCAGCTATATGCACACACACAAAGTCACAGTTTGTACAATGCAGAAATTATGACATGCAATAAAACTGCACTGGACTAGCAATACAGAGTAGTACTATGTATAGTTAAACACTGAATCAGATATAACAACGCACAGTAAAGACTCATAGGCAAACACAGGGGGGGGGGTTCCGGTTGCCCAGAAACCCCCCTCTTGGCAAGTGGCTCAAATTATGAAAACAATAGCAATGGTATATAATACGATAACTAAAGCTATCACCACATAATGCAGTTTAAGGGACAGAGCAGAGTTGCTGCACGTGCCCAGTGGTAGCATCTTCTTCTACCAATTTTTGCTGTGTGAATCCTCAATCAGTACACTGGACAAGAGAGTAGCTACCAGGAAGAAAAGACAGAAGCCTTACCATGAGGTGGGAGAATGTGTGCTTAAAAAGTGCAGGACTGGTTCTATTATGTTTGTCTATTTATTTATTTATTTATTTATTATGGTATGTTTAATCTTTTTCCTGACCACTTATTTATATTATTTAAATGTGTGATACAGGCTATACTATATAGTATAGACCATCTACAGTGTTATATATTAACAATGTATTCCATACAGTATACATTAATGTCCAGGGTCTTTACTAGGTTCTTCTACCGCTCCCCCAGACTCGCACAATTGCTCCAACATTCCGCAGAGTGGGAGATTGTGTACTACATTTGGAAACCCCCCTCTAGAAATCCTGCGTTTGCCACTGAGACTGGATGTATATCACAGGGTACTTGTACTAAATAACTCTGACTAAGTGCACTTTTTTCTTAACTAACACGGTCAGCAGACATGTAGAATACTTAAGTGTCCTGTAAAATGCACAGCACTGACAGGCAGGCGGCTTTACAGAGGAGGATTTGCCCAGACAGTCCCAGGAACAGTGTTGCTCTGTGTAATGGCGCCCAAACACTGACTGGGAGTGAGGGAGAGAGAGATACGCAGCTCCAAGACGGGAACATTTACTCTAAATGGCGCCCTGGGGCTGGGGGAGGGGCTAAAGGTCAAAGCCTTATCCCCCTGCTGGACTTCACCACCGGGTACTGGGGGCTAAGAAAAACGTTTTTTGAGAGAAAAAACCGACCTGTGCCCATGCCCTGATGGTCTAGTGTGGGGTCCCTGTACTGCCACAGTGTCCACGCCAGCACGCGCGTCCCGCCTCCCACTGGCCGCGCGGGATCGCGATTTACAGCGGGTCCCGTTGTGGGGACCCCTTATCGCCTCCCTATAGTGCGGCCACGCGATCCGGGAGAGCATCGGTCGTGTGTGTGACTGACTTCAGGAGGAAACCGGAGCCTCCGCTGTAGGTACCCGGCAACCAGGGCGCCGGAGTGTACAGCGCCGCTGGGGGAGGTGATGGAGCTGCAGCAGGAGATGTCTCACTGACATCTAACACTGTCAGTGTCTCTGTTGCAGCCCTTGAAGTCTTCAAATTTTCTTAAAAGCTTCTTTTAGGGCTGCTGGAGCAGCCCCCCTGTTAAGTGCCTGCTTACTGCAAGGCACCAACTACAAAACTGGGCTCCTGTGCATGGAGGCGGGGCTGCAGAGGAGGTGGCGCTAGGCGTTCTGGGAAGAAGGTCAGAGCTTTGGGCCTGTCGGTGCCACGGATCAGGATCCTACACTACACCCCAATGTCATTCCCTGTGGAGCTCAGTGTACCCCGCAGCAGAAATATATATATATATATATATATATATATATCGCGTTCGCATTGAGGTTTTGATTGCACAGTGATTGACAGGAAGTGACCGTTTGGGGGAGGTAATGGGGAGTGGTTGGAAAAATGCAGAGCTGCTTGCTCTTACGTACACAAACATGGCACCTGCATTACTTCTGCCACATCTAGTCTGCGTACACATAGGGCTACCCTTAAGCCCTGTGTTTCTTGTTCTTGTGTATAGCCTGCGAATGTGTACGCAATTGCAAATGAGTTGCGATAGCTCTGGTGGGTGTGTCCTTTCATTTCTGGGTGGCAGCTTTAATTGCTGATAAACAGCTATTGCGAAGCTGGAAAAAAAAACGCAATTGCAATTACATTAGCGTACATCTCTGAATCAGGCCCATTATCACTTCTTACAAGACATGTTTGGTTTGACTTGGGAGAGTTAGTTTATTACATTTTAGGTTAATAAATAGACTTGATCTAATGATGTAAATATTAAACAGAACTGAACCTCAAAGGTGCAATATCCCCAATTTTTGCATATTTCCCTATAAAAAAAAATTCTAAAATATTTTTTTTCTATAGAAACATAGTTTATATACAAACTATAAACACCATAACATAAAATATAGTAAACTAAAATCCATAAAATGACACCTATTCTCCTATTGCACTTACCTGTGCCGAATTAATCATTGATAAGAGATGTGTTTGTAACATCAATTATGTCAGAGCTACTGCAATAGGATAGTGGGAAATCTATAATGGTACAGGGCATGCAGTCCAGTGGGCTCACACCGCACAAGCTGCACCCATGTTTAATACTTACTTCTCCACAGTCCCGTGTCAACACATTCCTGCAACAGCACAGATCACTGATAACAATGGTGCAGGCGGCCATTTTCCTGGAGATTTGCACAATGCCAGAGTCTACTGCAACTCAGAGAAGAGGGGGCCCGCACAGAGTCTGCTCACATGCCCCTTCCTCACTTAGGGGCCCATTTATCAACCAATATTTGCTCGGGAGGCACCTGTTTTCTATAAGATCAGCACAGAGGACACGTGGTCACTTGCTTAGGTTAGAGGAGAGGAGTTTCCGCACATTGAGGCGAAAAGGTTTTTTCACAGTAAGGACAATACGTGTTTGGAATTCCCTGCCTGAGAGAGTAGTAACAGCGGACTCAGTCAACACCTTTAAGAATGGGTTAGATAAATTCCTATTGGATAAAGATATTCAGGGTTATGGTGCGTAGGCACACATTATAGTTAATATAACTAGTCCTAACATAAAAATAACTAGTCCTATAATAAGACTGCATAGGAGACCACAAATAGGTTGAACTCGATGGACAATTGTCTTTTTCAACCTTAGTTACTATGTTACTATGATTATGTCCCCAAAAACACGCAATTTCAGAGGCTACTTCCATTTTCACACACAGCAGCATCAGTCCTGTCAGGTTTCCTCAGGAACCCTCTGCCGAAAATGGCCTCCATGCAGCGTGGTAACAATGACTGTGCATGAGCAGCGACCACCTTTCTGTGTCGGGTGATAAAAGCATCCAATGAGATGTTATATGCAATATTAGCACCCAGGATTGCATTGCAAATTCTACGGGTCGTGCCTTGCCAAGGGTCTGCACAGATATCGGAGTCAGTGCTGGTAGTTAACCATATGTATTGAGGTAAACCTCTGAATACAGACGTTTTCTGAGAATTTTCCGCCTTTTAGGATTTGATACATCCTGCCCTTTATCACATCGTCATCACAGTCTAAGGGCTAAAACACACTACCCGGCTTTTGCCGGCCGGGAAAAAGCCGGAAGGCTTTTTCCCGTGCCGGCATTGTAGTTAACAGTGTGAGGGCTAGGGTCCCTTCGCACTGCACGGCCCAGGCCCGGCTGCCGGGTTACAGCCGGGTCTCACCACTGGAAGGTCCGGCGGCCGGGCGGCCGCCGGGCCGTCTTTGCAGCCAGTGAACCGTGTGTGTGAAGGGGAGCTTTCACACACAACGTTTTTTTCTGAAGCCGTGTCTGATGCTGCGCATGCGCACAGCATTACACACGGCTCAAAGCCGTCCTGTGTGACAGACACTGCCGGTTTCTCCCGGATGGCAAAAAGCCGGACAAAGTTTGTCTGGCTTTTTGCCATCTGGGAGAAACCGGCCAGTGTGTTACAGCCCTAAAGGTGCATACACACGGATAGATTTGACAAACGATGTGGGCGTTCCCGATCGATGGAAACAACCAATCATTCAAAACGTTCCGTGTGTATGAACAATGACAATGTGCAATGGTTCACTAGCGACAGTCTCAGATCTTTTCTACATGCTAAAAGATCTGAGGCTGTCGCTAGCAGCTCCACCCCCGCCGCCATTCGTTGCTATCTGCAAGTGTGTATGCATTTGCCGATGCTGCAACCCCCGCCGGGCGCAATCTATCGTTCAGTGACACATCGTGCCGTGTGTACCCCTATTTAGCGAAATTAGCGAATCAGTTTGAAAGCAGGATCTAAAATAATTTGCCACTGAGAAATGATGAGCAAAGACTAGGAATGATTGAAGGGAACAACATTTCTGTGGCTACAGTATTGTAATGCTAAGTCATGGTTAGATTTATTGGACGTGTATTTTGGTATAAATGGGGAAGTCTATTATTGAGTACTATATTAGTACTCAATAACGCAACAAATGATGGGGACGACAGTTTCCAATAACATCACATGATGTATAATGACTTTACAGAGTATTACACTGGGTTTTTTTTATTTATGGGAGGAGAAAACAACAACTAAAGTCCAACTTCAAGTGTTAGTGCTTCCTCTCCCCACACAGCTGCTCATACACTGATATGTGAGTGAGTGTTCGTAGGTCTCCACCCAGCAGCAGCACATTACACAGACGTGCCCCTACACATCCACAGCGCGGCTCCTGCCGTGACTAATACACTGCCCTGACTGAGCTGTGCGCGGAGTGTGTGGGTCATATGACATTCCTCTGCTCCTCTTTTGTGTATCATCCATTCATCTCCCAGCAGTGCCTAAGCCATCACATTCACATCACTGAGAGGCTGCAGCGTGGATTATATCACACAGACGTGGATTTTATCCTGAATGTGGTCTGCAGTTCCTGCACAGCCGTCCCTGGTAAGTGGTGTTCCGGGCTTTCTCCTGATGGGGAGTCTGCAGAAGTTGGGGCAGCTGTAGTGTTAATGTGCCCGCAGCACAACAGGCAGAACAAGGGGGCCATTCAGCAGAAGCTCATTTCCAGTGTGTGTAGAGAGCAGTTGTCACTTGTTATCAGATTCTAAAATCAAACTGGAAAACTAAGATGATTTATAGCAATGCCGAGATTTGTAGTACCACAAATGGCTTATCACAGTTTATATACTTATTATTACTCATATATGCAGTGATTTGAGGTAGAGAAATTGAAAAATGTAACTTTCTGGGTCATGTTCATTGCTGCACTCATCAGTGGGGCACCTATAAAATATAAATGACATTGTAGTTCATGGTTCCACAGTGGATCAGTGGATGCTGGGAATGTGTATTCTCGCTGTGTATTTTCCCTTACCTTTTAAGAATGCTTTAATAAAGATTGTTGTTGTTGTTGTTGTTATTATATTACTACTGCTAGTACTATACAGTCACATATAGTATTAATGCATAAGGATTGCAGTACTGTAGCATCAATTAGGATTGCAGGAAAGTACATTAACAGTAATGTGATAATGTGTCTAGTACACGTGTTAATTTGACAGATGGTATAGCATTATTTTGTATTGGGGCAAATTGGTAATTAAGATGAAAGCTTCATTTGATTCAGTAAATTAGTAAAACTTTTTATATCATGAATTTAGTGAAAAGTTTTGTTTTATAGTAAATCCAGTGCCCAGGGTTATTAATGGCTGTTTAATGTTTGTAAAATGCTACCCAAGAATCTTTGTATTTGAAAATGTGATCAGCTAATAAATAGACAGTAGGAAAATCCTAAGTATTGCACAATGTTTACCCTGTGACATACACTATTTAGTTGCATCAAGCACTGACCTATATTACAACACTAGAACAGAGGGTAACACTGGTGGTCACTTGTTGCTACACAGTCCACACATGTGAGATCCAGAATGCACTAATCCAGTCATCCAGGCATCACAGTGAAAGTTGCACATTTACCACTTCATGCCCTGCAGCTGATGTCTTACACATACACATTAATGTGAGTCATCTATCAACTAAGTTTTCTTTTTTATGGGTCAGATTCTATCCGCTCATACTGCGCTGGTTCCGTTTACTAGTTTGGCAGGCCATACAATGGCTAACACTCATGTTATGTGCATTGTATGCAAGTAGCAGCAATCGCTTATTCTGTGGGTATTGTGACTGTAGTGTTTATGTAATTTGTATCCCATGTACTGCAATGGTTTGGACTGTATGTCTTTTGCATTCTTGTTTTACTTGTTTTGTTTGCATTGTTTACTTTTACACACTTTATAAGGTGCAGCGAAATCCTTGTAGCGCCGTATAAATAAAAGATGATGATTATGACGATGTGTTGAAGGAGTGTTGGAATAACAGTGTTTTTGGCAAAGATGATAATAGGCCACAAAGTAATCTTATACCCATTTCACATGGCAGCTTTGACCTGGATTACTGCCGGAATAAACCGGTTCGTGGCTCGGTGTGAAAATAGTCTGCAAAAAAAACTTTGGTCGAGTGACCCGGGAATCCAACCTGGTTAGCGATCTACTGTAGGTTGGACACTGGATGACTAGGATTACAGGGCAGTGTGTCATCTGACCCAGGTCCAGTTAACACCAATGATGTGCAGTAAGGGGAGGCAGAGGCTCACCATTCATACTCCAGTATACTCCAGAGTTTTGACTGTAAATTTTTTTTAGAATAATACAAAGAAGGTATTTATCACTCTTAACAAAGTATTTATTGCTAAACCTTGTATAATGCCCACATGTACCCTTGGGTTCATATATGTTTATGTAAATCTGTCTCTGACACTAGCCAGTGCCTCTCCAGCCATTGACCTCACCACGCGTCACTGGTTAACAATGTAAGGAGAGCCAGCTCACCGGTGCTTGGATATGATGTCATCTTCAAGCGCAAGCAGAAAAGCCCCCGGTAATAACCCGGCTCCAGCCTGCAGTGTGAATGGGTTTAAAGCCGCGTTGAAACCCGTGTTCAGTGGCTGGGCCTAGGGTTTTGGTCTGAAAGATGTTCCTTGATCCACCATGTGCAGTTCCAACTGCTCATGCAAAACATTTGCATGGGGCACAGATCAGTATTACTGTGCACCTGGTGGAAATAGAAGCACAATTTCACACGGCTAAATGCACAGCATGAGTGCGAAGATAGTTCTACATGTAAAATCCCCTAGATTTATATTTCACTATATAAAATAGACTATCGGTCACCATTTGGCTCGGAGTATGTGTGAGAAAACCTAGCCAGGATTATTTTTTTTAACAGTTACTTGTGAACAAATTGTAAAAGCCCTCTGCAGAGGATGATTTTGACCTGTAAACATCACAGCTGTTTAAAGTTAGTCTCACATCCAAGTGCAAGTAGCGTCACCAGCATTATCTCTTCATTTGTTACATTCATCTTGTTATCTTTTCTTCTAGCTCTTATTACATTACTGAAGCCTCTGGGGGTGTAGCAAGAAGTAAACATATTTTCAAAATAGTTTTGTTTTTTTCCATCACAATTTCTTAGAATTTTTTCAGAGAAAGCATGAGAGTTTTAAGGTTAGAAATAAAATGCTATTTCTGTCACAGTACTACAGTACCGAAGCGTATATGCTTTATGGTGTTATCGGTGTTAAGCTATTGGTATTTTTGTTGTGCAACTAACTCGTAAAGGTCACATGATCAACAATGGACAATGATAGGACCTGCTGCACCAGTAGTTTGGCCAGATGCAGGGTGCTGGCATGGTAGTCCTTTATTTTGGATCCTCCATCATTTTTGTAGGCTATAGCTTGTCTGGGTCCATCAATCGATGGATAACCTGGGTCCATCATCAATGTGTGAAAGTGGGTAAGTACTGAAAGCCCACTTCAATCCATGCTCAGTGTCCCGGTTCTGAGCCGGGTTAAAGCCAAGGTTTATGTGTGAAAGGGATATAGCACATTTTAGGGTCTATTTCTTAATCTGTGATACTGATGAGTTACATGTGTGAATCCGTTAGGTGGCATGAGCATGTGTAGTGGAAATGAAAGTCCAGATATGGGTTGTTCTTTTAACGAAAAATACCAAAACAAACAAAAAATAGTACAGAAATATTTAGAATGCTTTTTAATTAGTTTTATTAGTTTTAACCATCCTCGGATGTAGCTGTCATACTTAAATACAGTAGGCAGCCCAGTGTGTTTCATATCCTGTGACAACAGTTGTTTTTCCGGCAGTGAGCCTTTCATGTACTGAATGAAGTGAGTAAAAGCTATTATTAAGGAACCCTCCGATTTCATGGATAATAGGACATTTCTCACCCTTATGGGGAATTTAGTTCTCGCCAATGGGTGTGATTTGCTGTTCTGCAACACCTGATTGCATCATCCATATTGGAGGTTTTTGGTCGAACCCCATAGTAAAACCTGTGATGTGTGGGCTACTGGACCTTGGTGGTGGTATGTGCACAGCCAGGTATTCTGCCCATGCCTGGTGGTACATCACTAGCAATTGGATTCCCCCTTTAAAAGTGTGGTCTCTGAGCAGATAAATAAATTGCAGTGACAAACAAGTGTTGAAGTCACTGGCCTGTGTGTGTGAGGTGGTCTGCTGAACAAATGGGAAGCTCTATGTGATTAGCAGCCTCACAAGTATGGCAATTCTGTCTATATAGGGTGCCAACACAGCTGTTGGTACCCAGACCAGGTGTCATGTTGCCTTTATCTGCAGCCATGTTTCTGTACACCACAACAACCTACTTACTAGTTTACGCATGAATCATCCTCATATATGCTGTATATCCATGCATCTAAATGTGCACTACCATTCTGCCCACTGATTATCCATCTGCTACCTCCAATAATTATCATTAGTATTTGTACGTGCACCCAGTCCATGTTGGGTGGAAAATATCTCTCTGAAACATGCTCCCGTCACCATGTACGCGCTATTGGATTTGGCTTACACGCCCATGGCACTCCCACTAGACCAGCCCTGGCCAATCCGTGGCTAACCAACTGTTGTGAAACTACACATCCCAGCATGCCCTGCCGCTGTCTCAGTATTCCCTAAAAGCAAAACTGTGCAGGGCTTGCTGGGACTTGTGGCTCTCCAGCTATTGTGAAATTACAGTACAAGTTGCCCAGACCTGCACTAATGGAACATCCGAATTCGCCATCCATCAAATGTCTGATCAATCTGTCTCGTTTGTGTGCGTATGACTGATCCAGCGCATGAACATTATACTGAAATAGGCAAAATCGTCTGCAAACCCACTTCCGACTTGGAATAAGAACCTACATGTTCTCTTTTTAATTCAGTTTTCTTGGACTTGTGCTACAAAATTGGTCTTGCAGTTATACTAGCTATGTATTTACCACAAAGCATTGAGGGTTTTTAGTGTTATATGAGAAGATAGCTTGAAACGGCTGCCTCTGGCAATATAAACAGCTAGTTGTTAAGAAAAGGAAAAAAAACATGCCCTTGAGGCCTAATCTACATTGGGGGAGGAATTTTGTCCCTGTCTGTCAGCCTTTGTTACATGAACATTTATTTACAAAGTTCTATTCATAACATAACAGTACTTGAATCTCCTGTGCTTCAGTTAACAATGGCATATTAGTACATAGGAGTTTGTGCCTTTGTTTATTTTTTGGCTTTGAGTTTTCTGTTCATCAGGATTATTTTAGCAAGAGACTTGATCAAATTTAATTTGTGCTTCTTCTTGCTACATAAAGATACATTGTTGGCAAAACTGGTGTTTATAAAATAATTTTAATTAAAAAAGTGTGAATGAAATCATTGGGTAAACTGATTCTGGTAAGAATACACTGCTATTCTTAAATTAATGACCTGTTCATGCTTGTTTACTGTGTGATTATTCAGCCAGATCACACGTTTAGCCACAAAGATGGTGGTTCAAGCGTCATAATGAACAACTATTATTTATTTATTAACAGTTTCTTCTATAGCGCAGCAAATTCCGTTTCACTTTACAATTGGACACAATGATAAAACAAAACTGGGTAATAACAAACGGTCATAGAGGTAGGAAGGCCCTGCTCGCAAGCTTACAATCTATAGAAAAAAACTAGATTGTATAACTGCCATCCATTTCTGTATTTCTGTGTGTACAATTACCCCTCACATGCCGCAGTTGGAGTTATCATTCTATTATACGTTTTTAACTATTATACAATCCTATCCAGGGTACACATAATCCCCAGTACAATGGTTAAACATTTATCCAACATAATTATCTCAAATCAAATTTATATTTATAAAATAAACATTTTAAAAGCTGGTTCTTTCGTCCACACGGTGATTCAGATTCTTTTCTTTTACAATTCTGAATTATTAGGCTTTAATCATCACACACATTTGTGTGTGTTTTATTACAGTAGGTGGGTGTTTAGTATTTAGCGTTGTATAAAGTTAAATAGACACTTGTCATCACCAGACTGACGGCTGGAGGCAGGTAAGGTTCACAAAGGGATGTTGGTGTGACGGGTGTGGTATTGAAAGTCGACAGTAACTAGGTCGACAATGTCTAGGTCGACCACTATTGGTCGACAGTAACTAGGTCGACAGGGTGTCTAGGTCGACAGGTCAAAAGGTCGACATGAGTTTTTCATGTTATTTTGGTGTCGTTTTCTTCGTAGAGTGACAGAGAACCCCAATTAGTGCACCGCGTCCCCTCGCTTGGCTCGCTTCGCTCGCCATGCTTCGGGCATGGTGCCTTCGCTCCGCTACCGCTTCGCTCGGCACAAATTACCGTTCCAATCGTAGTCCACGTGGATCGTTAAGTATGAAAAGGTTCAAAAAAAGAAAAAAATAGTGAAAAACTCATGTCGACCTTTTGACCTGTCGACCTAGAACATGTCGACCTAAAGACCCTGTCGACCTAGACACCCTGTCGACCTAGTTACTGTCGACCAATAGTGGTCGACCTAGACATTGTCGACCTAGTTACTGTCGACTTTCAGTCCGGATCCCGGTGTGACGTAGAGCACAATGTGCCATTGATTGGCTGCCAGGCCCTTGACTTGAATGTCATTTGTTATGTAAAATAAAACTGACATATAAATTCCTCTTGTTCCTGATGGCTCCTCAGATCATTTGCTGTTCTGTGTTTTAGCTTTTAACTTAATCCCAAATTGTTAGATGACCCGTCGAACCAAACTGCCACCTGCCTGGAGCAGATATCCCATGAGTCACTGCATTTCTGTCATTAGGGATGTCATTCAAGGGACACAGAGGAGGCATGTAACACATGGGTTACCCCGGACACTAAATGTTGGGATAAGAGTGAAAACTTATGCCAACGCATTCCTCTTTTATTTTATTAACTTTTATAGCCAACTTATATAGAACTTACTAAACAAGAGAGCTGCATAGGGGGAGTTTATTATTTTACCAGTCAGCTTATGCCAGTATATTGGTTTATTATTTTTTTTAATGAAAATTCTGTAAATTGAATAACGATCATGAACATGCCAAGTGGATGCCATAATCCATTCAACACTATAAGTAGTACCATGACCAGAGACACAGCGTATGCTCCCCTCCTGGCTAACGAGACAGTCACAAAGGCTATACGTAATTACATAGCAGACAGGAAGACCTGTGACTAGTGATAACATTTTGCAATAAAGTACAGTCTTTGTTGTTGTTCCAAAAAAGATAATTTTTTCCCCCTAATAAAAAGCTCAGAATCATTAGTTTTATGTGCAAATAATATATTCGTATCTTTAAATAAAAAATAAATAAATTGCAAACTCTTATATGGTCTTATTCTGAGATGCCAGCAATGGCGATGTTCACATTTGAGAGATTATTTGCTACTGCACATGCACGGAAAATCCAGAAAACCTGGACGGCACCTGCGTTACCCTAAGGGGTCTATTTACTAAGCTTTGGATGGAGATAAAATGGACGGAGATAAAGTACCAGCCAATCAGCATCTAAATGTCGTTTTTCAAACACAGCCTGTGACATGGCAGTTAGGAGCTGATTGGCTGATACTTTATCTCCCTCCACTTTATCTCTCTCCAAGGCTTAGTAAATAGACTCCTGAGTGTAATCACAAAGGTGCTGTGATCGATTCAGACAGTATCAGAAAGGTGTCGGAAAAGGCATGGGCGTTCCTGGGCCGTTTGTTTGCCAGCCCTGATCACAAGATCATCATTGAGGATATGTGAATTTGTATGTTTAATGTATTGTAGTGTCTGGTAGTATTTTAATGCTTCCTTAAAGGCTACAATACACAGCAAAGAGGAGGAGCAAACACTATAAGAGAATTGTATATAGGTTCTGTGAGAGCATGTCTGCTCAGTGGTCTGTAAATGTTATAAAACATTTGCTTTATGTAAAGGCCCATACACACTGGGCGATTTTGAGCTGAAAGCAGATCACTTTTGGTGTTTTGAGCTGCTTTCAGCTCAAAGCCGCCCAATGTGTATGCCCAAACGATGAGCGGTGAGTGCTGATGCGCGCTCCCGCTTCATCGCTGGCGACCGCCGTTCATCTACTGGTATTACCAGTAGATGATCGGCGGGGTGAGCGTCTTTCCATATCGTCCTGCTATGGAAAGCTGCTCACCCCCGCTGTCATCGCTGGGCAGGGGGGAAAAGTGATCAGTGTGTATGCACGAAGCGCTTTTCATCCCAGCGATGTCAGCGATCATCGCTGTGCATACACGCTGGCAAAAACGCCCAGTGTGTATGCACCTTTAGAGCAAGCTGCAGCTTCTAAATTTTTCCTTGGAAACATTTGGGTTTTATGATGTGCAAATGACACGTGTGAAACCTGTTTAGTTCTATTATATGTGCACTGGAGCATTTTAGGTGAGGTCTGGCCTATAATTATGGGTGGATGTGAGCCTGATAGGTGGGCCGTACATCACATACTTCCACGTCAGCCAGACGTGACCGACATAGGAGTGATAAACCATTGATGAGTCATTCATCAAGACAAAACACGTGTATTGGAATACTTGTTATCATGATTAACAAACTGAGGCCCTCATTCAGTATCAGTAGCAGATTCTGAAATTTAGAGAAGCGCCACCCAGCGCTGCGACCGTATTTAAAAATGTGAACGACACACAGCTTACCGGTAACCCCTCTGTATGTACAGCATGGCTGCGTATGCAGGTGCACCGCCGCCGGTATCAATCGCATCCTTCCGAGATGCAATCGCTGTGTGGATGGTTGCTCACACTGAAAATTGCCCGTTTGCGATTTTTGCCGGTCTGCGTCTCTTACTGAAAGAGGGTCTGAATGTCTCTTTATAGAATGCTGACAATGCACTGTCATTTCTGCTGTAAATGATTTCTTTATTATACTGTTGAATGAAACTAAGTATTGCCAGTATAACGAGTGCAATGCATGTCTGATTTATGGCAACACACCAGTGCTCCTTTCTCAGCATTGTATGTAGTTCAGTATTTGCACTGACACACAGCAAGCAATCAGACACTCTAATTGTCTGCCTTGTACTAGAAAGAAAAACAGCTTATTGCTTGGAGTGTAGTGCAAATGATGGACCAAAATGCCTGGTTGCCTTCTCTTATGACTGAGACCTCCCACAAGCCTGCTCATGAGCCTGCAATGGTGGGTGGGTAGGTTTTGTACTGACACAGTGTATCAAGCCCTACCCACATCTATGAATACAAAAGGGGAGATGTATCAAGCCTCAGAGAGAGAAATGAAGAAGTTGCCCAAAGCGTCTCTCTGTCATTTGTCTAGCACAGTCTATGAAATGACAGTAGCTGATGGATTGCTGTGGGCAGCTTCTCCACTTTTATCTCTCTACGAGGCTTGATACATCTCTTCCTGAGGGGGGGAGTTATCAAAGCTTGCAGAGAGATAAAGTGGAAAGTACCAACCAATCAATCAGCTCCTGGAGGTTTGCCACATTCCCCATATGGCTCAAGCTTCGGAAAGCGAACTTAACCAGCATCACCTATAGATGGCATTGCCCATAGAAGCCTATGGGCTTCTCACCACCATAGTTCCTGAGAGGCTTGCACACGCACAGGCTGATGGCTGCACATGCTCAGTAGGACTCCCAGAAGTCTTCACTACACAAAGGACTGCTGTTATGGGAAGCATGCTATTATTCATGCATACAGTTAATAAACAGTGCTATTCATGCGATAAGTGGTAGGATGTATTGCATGCAATATCCTATGCATGATACATCCCTCCCTCAGTGAGTAAGTGCTCCTAAGTGTCATTTTATAGACTCTGGGACTAATTCAGACTGGATGAAGAAGCCCTTGCTGGAGTGCGCACGCGCAGTGGCTGCATTGCGTGTGCACACCCCGGGAGTCCAGTGAGGTACTATTAGCATCTCAGGGCTGCGATCGCCTCTGCCTGATTGACAGGCAGAGGCGGTCGTGGGGCCGGAGGGGGCGTTGGCGGGGTGCAGTCCAGACAACGCAGGTGTGTCCGGACTGTTGCGGGGGTGGGCTGCCACAGCTGCATTTTGTCACATGCAGCCGCTGCAACCCGAACGCGGCGAGTAGCGGCCTGCCAGCGCGCAGGAGTTGAGCTGGCAGGGAACTACTCAGCGGGTGCAAAAGCATTGCTGCTGTGCAATGCTTTTGCACCCTTGGATGGGGTAGGGTCAGACATGCGGGGTGGACTAGCCCTGTGCTTGGCGTCCCCCCACGTGTCTGAGAAACTGATCGTAGATGTGCTAAATTTAGCACATCTACGATCCGATCTGAATTACCCCCTCTGTTCGATAAATCATAGCTAAAATTGGTTGCTATGGGCAACTTCTCCACTTTATCTATCACAATGGTTTGAGAACTCCCCCCAAAGTTTGTAGGTATGGCTACACACAGTGCAGACAAAGAATCTTTAGATTATGGCAAAATCATTTGTGCAATGAAATGTAATAGGTGACCTGTACAAATAATAAACTATATCGCACAGAGCACTTCCTCATAGACTTTCACTTCCAACTAAATGTTCTATTTTAAATTATAATAGTTCCTTATATCAGTATATTTTTTCTAAGGCACAAATTATATCTCATTGCAGCGCTCCCTATCCAGCATTTAACAGCTGAATGTAAGAGCTGGAAGACCAGTGACCCCTATTGTGAAATGCGTGCCTGTAATTTACACACAGTGGAGGCAGACATTTTGGTGGCTGAACCTATATCTCCATTCAGTTCATTAGGATCTAATGATATTACTGAGGCAAGGCACATGAGTTTACTGTATGTTTACACTAGAGAAAAGAGCCCTTATTGTGGTAACCAGACATTTGATTGCTAGTTATACCTCGCGAATCCAGCCATAGGTACTTAAATCACACTCCCCCCCACCCCCCACCCCCACCCCCATACGGTCAGCGGCTTTTTAAAAGCATTGCTTAGTTATATAAACTACTGTAAAGGAGCCATGCGGACTGCATTTTTCATGCTGTATGTCCCTTGACTTACATGGATCATGTGGTAAATCTACTGTTTTTCATTAGGGAACCTAATGAATAAATTGTGGTTTTCGTAAGATCTGCTGTCTGTGCATGTGGTGACCACCTAAAAGTAAACTTATATTACTTACCGCCGCTGTTTACCAACTTCAAAAGCCTCCTTAGTGCCATTGAGGCAAGCACTTTATTTAAGGTTTTGTGCAGATGGCTTAAATGTAAAGCTGTATTGGAGCCATGACTGCCACTTAAATCAAAAGAAAGAAGCTATGTGACTTCTATAAAATATAAGGAGGTCCTCGTCCACTATTGTACTCTTCTGGTTGCTCATTATAACTTGGACAAGCTGTATGTGCGAAGGACTGGCAACTTTTACAGTTATCAAGAGAAAATAACTGATGGGAAGTTGATAAAGTGGCTGAATTATGCAATAAAGGTTATATAGATTGCATCAGTGGAGAGGTTGACCTGGTCCTGCTAATTAGTTATTCCTTGCTAAAGGTATTATTAGACTAGAATAAGTGCTTGTCGCCCATTTGTATGTGCTACAATGCTCTTACAGGCTGTAGGGTTTCAGGTCAATGCAGAAGGAGATTGTTGGGTTGACCTTCATTACTGACCATTATATTACATCACTATTAGGACACTTCAGAAATGGTCCATAATGTATCTATTACACAGAGGTTTATGTTATTCCTTTTTATATGAACCAAAGTTGTTGTTCTTCCACCTCTGTCGTTTTTTCGCACAGTTTCAGCATGACCATACCTTATGACATTTAGATCCTACTCCGAGTCCCAACTACATCACACAACTTCACTACTATTAGGTCATGTTCCTAAACTATTAACTAATATCACATCCTAATCCTAATGACAGTAGCAGTCTGGCAGGAGATATTGGAATTAAAGGTAAAGTAAAGCAAATAAGGGATCTTTACTGAAAAATAATTTGTGCAATTGTACTTACACCCAGACATACAATTATTCCTTAATATTTCTACTTTCATTTGATAAGTGGGATCCGGTCTGAAGATCGACAGTGTCTAGGTCGACAATGTTTAGGTCGACCACTATAGGTCGACAGTCACTAGGTCGACATGGAAGGAAGGTCGATAGGGTTTCTAGGTCGACATGTGCTAGGTCGACAGGTCTAAAGGTCGACATGAGTTTTTAAAAATTTTTTTATTTTTTGGATTTTTTCATACTTAGCGATCCACGTGGACTACTATTGGAACGGTAAAGTGTGCCGAGCGAAGCGGTAGCGGAGCGAAGGCACCATGCCCGAAGCATGGCGAGCAAAGCGGTGCACTAATTTGGGATCCCGGTCACTTTACGAAGAAAACGACACCAAAAAAAAAAAATCCTCATGTCGACCTTTAGACATGTCGACCTAGCACATGTCAACCTAGAAACCCTGTCGACCTTCCATCCATGTCGACCTAGTGACTGTTGACCTATAGTGGTCGACCTAAACATTGTCGACCTAGATACTGTCGATAAAACGAACCACACCCTGATAAGTATATTTTTTTTGTTGCATTTTAAAGTCAGTTTAACAAACCTGGCACGCAGATATGTACAGTAACTACAGCTTTGGTGTTGGCAAGGGGTGTGACTGTAGTGGGTTCAGGGAGTGCCATTGCTATGGGGCCAGTAGGCTTAGGGGCCAATCATTGGAGCCCACCTCCTCTGCCCTCGGCTCACTTAAATATCATTGCTGACCAGCCTGGTAAGAACAGATGACACAGTACTGATAAAGTCACTAGAAAGTATATACGACAGTGTATTTTATATACTATATCGATGCCAGAGTTTATAGACTGTCCCTTTGTGCCAGCCCACAACTTTGCAGTGCATGGCATGTGACAGATTTGGTTCGCAGAACACAGTGGAAGAAGAAAGTAAGCAAGGTCTAGGAGTATATTAAGAAAAAGCTTGCAAATGTGGCATGATGTGAATTGTGGCATAATGTAAAAATAATCTGACTGGGGCACTACTATGTGTCATAAAGTGAACAACCGCTGAGGAGGGAGGTGGCCCTTTTGAAATGTTGCTATGGGCCCACAAATTTCTGGTTATGCCACTGGTTGTAACACTTATAACACAGCCATAGCCTATAGCATTGTTATAGGCTATGAGTGTTTCTAATTAAAATGTACCTGATCTTCTCTGTGGGGTATGCCATTTTTATTTGAACTACATGTCCCATGATCCCTGATAAAGGTTCAGTAACCCTATAGTTGTATGAAGATTGTCAGAGATGCATTTATTAACAGCCAGCAAGCACGGTATAGTAAAAACTATAAGTGCTACTAAAGTTAGATTATTTTGAACATGTTTATTATGTAACTACTCTCTATATAAGATTATAGGAGCTGCCATGGGCGTAACAATAGTGTGTGCAAGGGGTGCCATTGCTCTGGGGTCCAGAGGCTTAGGTGGGCCTGGACACAGGTTATAAAGTTGCATACAAATTTCCCTGATTTACTTGTTGAGCACTAGCCTGAATTGTGTGACATCACGTTTTCAGTGAGAGGAGTGTGTAGTGGATGTTATAATGGTAAGGGGACACTGTAATGTTGCACAGTATGAACTGGAGGACACTGCAATGTGTCAACGTTATCTGTTCCTTGTAATGTGGAGGACACTATATTGTTACATAATAAGAACTGGGCCCCTGTAATGTGGCGGACACTATAGTGTTACATAATAAGAACTGGTGCACTGTAATGTGGAGGACACTATAGTATTACATAATAAGAACTGGGCCCCTGTAATGTGGAGGACACTATAGTGTTACATAATAAGAACTGGGGCACTATAATGTGGAGGACACTATAGTGTTACATAATAAGAACTGGGGCACTGTAATGTGGAGGACACTATAGTGTTACATAATAAGAACTGGGGCACTGTAATGTGGAGGACACTATAGTGTTACATAATACGAACTGGGCCCCTGTAATGTGGAGGACACTATAGTGTTACATAATAAGAACTGGTGCACTGTAATGTAGAGGACACTATAGTGTTACATAATAAGAACTGGGGCACTATAATGTGGAGGACACTATAGTGTTACATAATAAGAACTGGGGCACTATAATGTGGAGGACACTATAGTGTTACATAATAAGAACTGGGGCACTGTAATGTAGAGGACACTATAGTGTTACATAATAAGAACTGGGGCACTATAATGTGGAGGGCACTATAGTGTTACATAATAAGAACTGGGGCACTGTTTTGTGGAGGACACTATAGTGTTACATAATAAGAACTGGTGCACTGTAATGTGGAGGACACTATAGTGTTACATAATAAGAACTGGCGCACTGTAATGTGGTATGAAATAGAGGCACTATAGTGTGGCATAATATGAACTGGAGCTCTGTAACGTGGAATAATTTGGCTGGAGGGCACTGTAAAGTGGCATAATATGAACTGGGGAACCATATTTCATAATGTGAATTGGGGATACTGTGTGGCATAATGTGTAGTGGCAACCCTACAATGTGAGGACATGTAAACTAGGGCACAACTCTGGTTTAGAAAATGAACAAGGACGGAGAGGTGTCTCTCAAGAAGTATTGGGACAGGGGCATCTTCAGTATGTTATTATGGAGCCGACAACGTTCTGGTTACGCCCCTGGGGCTGGTCTTTTATTAAGCTCAGGGAGAGTTTGTGACTGTCTGTAGCAATATAGTACATTATATATTATTTTTGAATAATGTGTATTAATGTTTTCTTTGTGCCCAAATCTCTTTGCCTCTTCTTTTATTGTTACTGCAAGTTTTCAGACCTTGATGTCTATTTTTTTTCTCACTGAGCCAGAGGGAGCACAAGAAAGGCAGTTGATAAGCATTTTTTTTTCATGTTTGGCTCTGCAAAGGTCTCAAATGTCTAGAAAAAGCTATAGAAGTGAAACTATGCAGAAAGCAACAGAAAAACAAGACCACGTTGAATGACACCTAAATAACTTGGTAATGGCAGATTTTTTTAGATAAATTTGTCTGTATCTACTGTACATTAGTGTGTGTTTATTTGTCTTCGTAATGGTTCCAGTTGCCTTGAGTTTTACTATACACCTGAAACCACTATCAAAATATAACCATTATGGGAACACTTAGGGAATAAATTAATAGATTAATTATATTAGGGTAAAATAATGTACGTTTATGGGATTTTATGCAGGGTTCCTATACGGATGGATTTAGCCTGACTATGCTGTCTGGATATGTACTATATGTGTATCTACCATAGATATGTTGTAATATAACTTTTACATTGCAAACTTGTCTTCTCATCATAGGGATTATTGATCCCTAATACTGCATGAGTAAAGCCTCTCCCAATGTCCATGTGCTTTACTTATCAAATGTGAAAAAAACAACCTTTTAATACCGTACAAATCCAAGTATTCCTTATTCCAGTTTACTGGCACACTTTTGCAATACAATGTACATCGGAGAGGAGTTTATGTGCAATTAGTGCTATTCTTTTGGAATAAACTAAGATTTATTTAGTCAGTATCTGTTTTGTCCATAGATAAATCATTTCAGCCATTTTTAAATCTTATTCTTTCTCCTGACTCATGATAATCTCTATACAGCTTCTGCCACACCTGTGTATTATTCCATGAAACTAACTGGAGGCTTTTAGATCATGTTAATGCTTGTAGTGGATTTATTGCTTTCTGTTGAAAATACTTTCAAAGCAATTCTTGTAATGCACATCGCACAACAGGAAACTGCTTTTCACTTTGCATCCTCACTGCTATGTGGAGATATCTTTTTCATAATAATAGGAAAATATTTAGTAGCAAGTATTATCTTCAAATGGACATTACAAACACATTATTATGTCAAAAGAATATTTTATAGTGTCCATAGAGATATGCTTCACTGGTAGGGTGAGATTTATCAAATCTTAAGGTACATACTCACTGGGCGTTTTTGCCCAGCGTATATACACAGTGATGATCGCTGACATCGCTGGGCTGAAAAGTGCTCAGTGTGTTTCCCCCTTGCCCAGCGATGTTAGCGGGGGTCAGCGGCTTTCCATAGCAGGACGCTATGGACAGCCACTCAACCCGCCGTTCATCTACTGGTAATACCAGTAGATGAACAGCAGCCGCCAGCGATGAAGCGGGAGTGCGCATGATCACTCATCGCTGGGGCATACACACTGGGTGGCTTTGAGCTGAAAGCAGCGCAACACACCAAAAGTGACTCCCAACATCTCTCTAGGAGGGACACAATGCTCTGCTCCTGGACTTCCCTCTTAATTTATGGTTGCCATCACCTGTGCTGAAACACCTTTCTTATCCATTAACCTGTTCAAAACAGGTGCCGGCAATCCTAAATTAAGAAGAAAGTCCAGAAGCAAAGCATTGTGTCCCTCCTGGAGAGGGTCATGTTGGGAGGTATGAGTTAGGAGTGGATTGGTTGGTACTTTGTCTCACTCCACTTTATATCTCTCCAAGCTTTGATCCCCTATAGTTTCAGTAGGAATGTCTCTAAAATGTTTCATATGCTGACTAACAAGAAAAATCCTACCCTGAGGAGTGATAACAAGGGTGTGACTAGCCTGTGTCATGCAATAAAACCTAGAGGCAGTGGGTACACTGATTCAGGTTCTGCCCTGTGAACATATCTTTTTAAGAATTTGGGGGGAGATGTATGAAGCTGTGAAAAGAGTGGAGAAGTTGCCCATGGCAACCAATCAGCTGCTACGTATAATTTTATAGAATGCACTTGATAAATGTTACCTCAAACCTGATTGCTTGCCATTGTCAACTTCTCTACTGGCTCACTTCTCCACTTTTTTCACTGTTTCATACATCTACCACAACATGTTATTTTCATAAATATCTAACTTTTTTTCTATAATCATGTTACCGGTATTGGCACTGTTATTGCAGTATGCAGACTATTGTAAGTATGGCAGTCCCAACACTCATGAAAATAAATAGATATAAACTTATTTAATCTAAGGCAGCCAGCATAGCACAGGGCTACAATTTACAACAACACACTGCACGGATGGAAGTATTTTTAAATGGATACTAACTCTGTTACTTATATGTAATAAAGCAAGTATTTTCACAAAATGTTTTTGTTTTTTATAGTGCCAGCAGAAATGTTTATTCTCTGAAGCTGTTTATGGACTGATTTCAATGATGAGGGCTATTTCATTCTCTGTCATTCGGATATTTACAACAGACTAACAAATTCTCCTGCAGTAGGGACATTTTCCTGCTTTCAAAAGCTTCTCAGGAAAACAAAAAAAGGCTGAGCCAACATGTTCAGCCCCCCCCCCCTCTCTCTCTCTCTCTCTCTCTCTCTCTCTCTCTCTCTCTCTCTCTCTCTCTCTGCCAGGAAAGCAGTTTATATTGAGACTATTTTAGAGTGCGGGCACCACTAACTTTGCAGGAAGCTGAGGGTTGGTGAGGAACATATAATGGTCATATGTAAACCTTTCTTCCTGTCTCCTACATTCCCAGTGGTAACAAACCCTGTTATTACTTGTAGACATTTGGTTAGCTGTCTATATAGTTGCATATTCAAAATGATTACTATTTGCTGGCATCTGCTAGATTTGAGTTCACTGAAATGAGGCTATATGAAACATCATGATAATATTTGTAGCAACTGGTCTGTGTTTTATAAATAACGGCTAATAATTATAAAAGTGTGACCAGCACTTTTTTGGGACTGAGAAGAGGTTAGATTACTCAGAATCTGCACAGCTGTTGTCAATAGGTAATTGAATGCTGCCATATTTATAGCAAAGTTTGCTGCCTGTCACTGGCTTAAATGGACAGCATGCTATAGCCTTCTAGACTGTAAGCTTGCATGGGCAGTGCCCTATGAATCTTGCATCTTATGGTACACGTGCACCGATGCAGGCTAACGGCTGATACTGACTACATTGTGCCCGGAGGCATGTAGTCCGTATCGGTCCTGCCTGCACACACTATATTCTCTTGCGCAGTCTTGCGGGAACGGAATCGCATCAACATGGCAAGTGCCTGCACATGGTGCGTTGTGTACTGTTTCCATGTGATATGTCCATTTTGCACAGAAAATCGCACTGTGTGTATGCAGCTTTACGTCTCTCTCCTACCTCTACCCAGTTTCTCACATCCGTTGGCCATCTCCAACAGTATGATCGTTACATGACTTGTATGATGTCACTTCCTCTGTGTGATTATGGGGTCTATTCATAAAGCAAAGAGTGGAGAAGTGAGTAAGAAGAGAAGTAAACCAATCAGCTGCCCTGTATAATTTTTATAGTATGCAAATTATAAATGTTACTTCAATGCTGATTGGTTGGCAACTTCTCCACTGGCTCACTTCTCCACACTTTTCACTGCTTCATGAATAGACCCCTATATCTGCTCTGAGAATTTACACACGTTCTGTCTGAAAACTTAACTGTTCTCGCATGATTTGTATGTTCATGTATTTTATGTTTTATTTGTTTTATATAATTGTTGCCTTGCCTGTTTGACGCTCCAGAAGTTGTGGCACCTTTATAAATAAACTTTAATGATAGCAGAGATTTATTTTTTCCTTGTTTTAAAAACTAATCAGACAGAGAATTTACTTTATAGTGAATTATGTATAGCACAATATCTGTAGGGCTCTATATTACAGCTCCCCATAAATAAAGCAGAGATGATAATTTTACATGATTCATGGGTTTTACTATTTTATTCTGCATTTACTGCTATTCCTGTACTTCCAAATAGTTTGTTAGGTCTATATTGTTCCTATTGTTCCCTTTTTCTGTTTCACAAAAGGCTTTTGTGGCATCTTCCAGTCTCCATAGGCCTTTGGTGCTATGGCTACATTAATGCCCCTGACTTTTTGTTATCTTGTTGGTCTCCATCATCTCTTCATAATATTCATCATATTTCTCCATACCCACACCTGTTAGATCCGTTTCCCAACCCTCCTGTTTATTCATGGTCTGTATGATTAATTCAGTAGTTTCGACACTTGCTCCTATGACTCCTGAGATAAAACATTACAGGTGAAGTTTGTTTTTGCTTACATAAATATATGCTGTGTGTATCTATCTATCTATCTATCTATATATATATATATATATATATATATATATATATATATAATCTGTCTATCTGATGTGTGTGTGTGTGTGTGTGTGTGTGTGTGTGTGTGTGTGTGTGTGTATCTCTCCCTCTCTCTCTCTCTAGAGAGAGAGAGAGAGATAGACAAACTAATTAGCATTTTTTTCTTTTTAATACAGTAATCTTAAGCAGTTGTATTTTCATTAATCTGTGTGGTGTATGATTGCGTGATATTTTTCCTTTATTTCCTTTTGTCCTTCACAATCTGTTGAACTTGACGTCTTTTCCCTTGCTGTGAAACACTGCAGTTATTGTTGCTTCTGGTTGCGTCCCTTATCTATAGGACACTTTGTAACAAGATGCATTTGTCTTTCAGCTGAAACACTGAACAAGCGACCTCGATGTACAGAGTACTGCGTAGCTCTTACGTGTGAGCTCATAGCTCCATGAAACTGTACTCTTTGAACTATTCTACCACTACAGAATGAAGTCATGTTACAGAAGAAAATAGAGAACCGCTTTCAAGGCACAAAGTCACCAAATTATCAGTTTTGAAAGCCTTTTTGGTTACGCCATTAGAGTTCATGAGGTGGATGTAATTGAGGTCTCTCAGTAATGCAACCAACTATGAAGCTCATATAACTAGAGAGATGCCTGTTATGCATACCATGGGGAGCCCAGAATGCGGCTTGACCCGATCTGCTCAACAAACTCTCTCAAGAAGTCACTGCAAAAATATCAAGCAGAAAATCTCTCAGTGGGAAGTCAGGGCCAATATCGGCTCCTGTGGAGATCTACTGGATTTAAACCTCAGCAGAGGTTCCTGTGATCAAAATGAGCTTACAAAATCCATAGAAGATGGACTGGACAATAGGATGCGAGGTGTAAGTCGTGGTAAGAACGTGGGCCTGGATTTCAGGGAAAGGAGTAGAGACAACTTATTAGCTGGTGAAAATCACAGAGTGACACATAGTGAACTAGATGATTATGAGGAACATATAGACAATCTAAGGCATTATACCACAAAAGAAAGGACATTCTTAAATCCAGAAATAGACCTTCCGCCAGGGAACTTTTACACCTCTGCAGGAATGTTCAAGAAAAACAGCGCAATTTCACAGGAGGACTTAACAGAAATGGTTTTGGATTTTAAAAGAAAAAGGGGTAAAAGCATTTCAACAGAAAAGGAGCTCGATTATAGAGGGCTAACAGACCAAAACATTGGCATGAAAAGTTTGGAAAATATTTATTACGATACCGAACTATTCAGTGTTGTCCCATCTATAAACCCTGTCCCTAAGCCACGAAGAACATTTCGCTATGCTAACTGTAATCATCGTGAGGAGGCTATGGACAATTACCACAACCATAGGAGGAGAAAGTCAGTGGATGAGAGTGACACGGAATCTTCCGATCCGTCTATCCCAACACCTGAGCCAAAGAAACCTGGCAACAGGAAACTGAGACCTAGATCCAAAAGGTCAGTGATACTCTCTTTTTTAATCTTGATGTTGATAATCTGTATTCTTCTGGTATAGAGTTTAGAAGAAAGCTTTATCTGTACATAATTATATGTACAAAGTCACACTTTTTTTAATCAAACCCTTAATGCTAATTTACATCTTTGATTCTCAAATGTTGCCCTTATTTACAGGTAATGCAGAAGCACTTGCCTCTTTCGTATTACAATTGCTTTTAGTAATGTGTGATCTAGTATAATGGTTTTCTTGTGGTTTGGCTGGCCAGATACATCCTGGACCGAGTAGATGGTGTATGCCAGGCAGCTCGAATTGGTCTATGTGAAATTATGTACCTATTACAGACTGCTCTGCCGGCATTTGACATTGGATATACTAGTGATGGCAATAGGGGACACACATTCATGTCAGATGAGCCTCTAGGGTCTGCCCTAGCTAAACACAGAAAGCAGCATGCCTTTTGATCCCTAAACTGTGTCAAATGGAGTCTAAAGTATTATTACACACATTAAAAATGTAGGATTAAAAGGAGTTGTTTAAAAGTTACGCCGTTAATTTATCCTAAAAAAAGTTTGAACAACACCTCTTAATCCTGCTTGTAGTAAATAGGCACACACCTTTATACCTGAATGTGGGATGCCAATCCCACTGTGGCTAATGCTGCTGGAGCACTAAGCCAGTCTAGTCCTCTAATATAATATTGCTGAGGACTGTTTTTAGCTGGAGCCTCAATGCTGTGAGAGTGAGGTCACTTGGGGAGTGCCGCTGGGTTTTGCTTCATAGGTGGTGAACAGTTGATTAAATTAATTCTCAAAATGTGGAAAAAAGACAAATAATCATTTTAAGGATACATGCAACTATTGATGGGTCATTTCTATAAATAATAAAGGGTACACCGTTCTATTCTTGTAACAAATACTGGCATAAATGGCACATTCACCCGGCGATTAAGAAACATTTATAGTTATGTTCAGTTAAATACTTACCTTTTATATAATGTTGTGGCATAAAAACCTAATTTTAGTGTTCATTCTATCACCCTGCACCTTTCAAAACCCGTGCAGTTCATCTTTCTTAGCCTGGGGTGTCACTCTGGTTTGGTGCTTTTAGCACACCCTAGTATGTATCTCAGCACTGAGATGCAGACCAGACTGTGCTAGAAGCACCACAACAGAGAGCATCACTCCAGACAGGAAAGAGTAACTGCAAACTTCATTTGTTCTGTGAACATTGAGCTTGAACATAAAGAGCTGGATGTAATAGCGCCCGAGTTTGGTGGCCGTACAGGATGCCGGTCGAACTCTGACTTTTTTTTAAAGGGGCAATCATGTACAAGTCTAAATGAAGCCTGGTGCATGAATTCGCCTTTAAAAAAACGTCCACGTTCGGCCGGCATCCCTACTCCTTATGCTATCTATAACTAAGCATCATTTATATAGTTACTGTCACTTTTGTATTAAATATTATAATGTAATAACAGGTTGTGGGTTCTCATTCTGTGTTATCGCAGTAGCCTACTAGCATTATAAAATAGATTTACTAATATATAAATGTGCAATTCATTTACAAGACAGACCATGGGGTAGATTTACTAAAGCTTCTAAAGAAGAAAAGTGTTGGTGTTGCCCATAGCAACCAGTCAGATTCTAGCTTTCTCTACTGCATAGGTTCTCAAACTCAGTCCTCAGGACCCCACACAGTGCATGTTTTGCAGGTTACCCAGCAGGTGCACAGGTGTATTAATTACTCAATGACACATTTTAAAAGGTCCGCAGGTGGAACTAATTATTTCACTTGTGATTCTGTGAGACCTGAAAAACATGCACTGTGTGGGGTCCTGAGGACCGAGTTTGAGAACCTGTGCTCTACTGCATCCTAGAAAATGATAGACATGATCTTTTCATTTTTAGAAGCTTTAGGGGGAATTCAAGTAGGTGAAAACGGGAGGTAGCCTCTGCCTTTAACATCCGAGGCTATTCAATTAGAATCCTGACTTCTCCTTGTAGCCTAGTTAACAGCCTTTTAATTTAATTTGTTAACGTGTTAACTCAGAATCCATAAAAAGATAACGGATTCATGCATTAATCCAGTCATGGCACCTGTTAACCCTCAAGTTATCTGGGATTTTTGGTCAACCCGCTGAGGGGTCAGTTGGATAGCCCCGGGGGATCAATTGCTAATTGAATTCCCCCCTATGTATGTCTACCCACAGGAGTGTAAATAACTCCTAATAATTAGATTTAAAAGAACATCAAAATTGTATATACTTAAGTCTTTATTTTACGTTTTCTTACATGTATAGGTCTGAGAAGTATTTTAACTTTAAAATGGTAAAAAGTGTACCTTTGTGTAAGCCGACCTATTATCTTTCCTGTCCACCTAACATGATACACATGGAATGCTGTGATTGATCTGTTGGCATCTTTGTCTCTAGGAAATCCTTTGAATTTGAAGATCTTCAAACATTCAGACGCTTCATACAACAAACAAACCACCCTGAGATCTCTGAAGAACCCAGTGAGCCTTCACGGTCCGCTCTATATCACACGGTGTCTGAAGACAACATCTACGAGGATATCATGTGTATGTCTTTCATTACACTCCTCTTTCTAGCTCTGTACCCCTCTACAGATGCGGACCCTGTATGCATATTTGACTGTGTTCACAGTGTATAACAATAATGGGTGATGTTTAGCTTTCTGTGGTTTTAGGAGTAATATTTCTGATTATACCTAGCCATCTTCTGAGCAGTTAGGGTTGTGTGTGTTAAAGTAATATAAACTCTGGTTGTTATGTGAACAGATAATTGAAATCTCTTATTAATGCTTTTCTTTATTTCAGATCCTCAGAAAGAGAATCCTTATGAAGATATCAAAATATCTCCTTTACCCGTGTGGAGGGTCCCATCCACATGGAAGATCCCACCTCCACGTTGTACAATCAAAGCACCCAAGGTTGGTTATCATCACATTTTAGTTTTACAGTATCTGGCTGGGACTAATGTTTGCGTTTATATCCCAGAGCCTTCTCTCATCATTGCTGTTGTATTAAGCTGATAATATTCTACAGAGAACTATGTAAAGTTTCTGACGCAAGTAATCTAATACACTCCTCAGCCACACAGCATATACTGTACATAAAATAAAACACATTCATATTTACTTTAAAGCATTAGGAATGAGCAACAGATGTAATATTTTTTTTCTTTTTTTGTCTCAGTCAAATTGTTTGGAAAAGCTCAAAAAGAACTAAAAAAAAAATGTGCAAAGTACCTCTGAGCACTACACTTCCTGTCTGCTCATTATTGATATAATAGCATAAATAATTAAATCTATTTTTTCAGATTCCTTCAAAACCAAACTTTTTGAAAAGACAGACATTGGAGCTGAAAAGCACCAAATTGTACATTCACAAGAAGACTACCAAGGACTCCACATTACCAGTGACACTGATGGAATGGAAAGTGTTCAGGAATGGAGGAGAAACTGCTAAGAAGAGAAAGAAGTTCCCCAGGGTATGTTAGTTTTCCAGTTATCCAGCAGGTCCACTTGAGCAAACACAAATATAGATTTTCCAGCATTTAACAAACTGGCTTAAGCTATGCCCTATATTGTACTCGGGCACACTTGTGCATCTCTACAAAGGGGTGTTTAATTCTCTGCAATGATAGGCTGTGCATATCATGGTAGAATATGGTATTTCACCATTGCCAATTGTGCTCCTCAATGTGGTACAAGGGAAAATTGGCGGTGTTGGTGGTTTTAGGCACTTTGCCAACTATTTAGAAACCCTATTAGTTACAAATGATAAAAGTCATGTCAAAATACACCACATTCTAGGGTCATTTACTGTAGGATGAAATAGGGGACATGGTTGTGTTTGATATCAGCATGTCATGCCAAAAGGGTGAAAAGTGGGAGGCACTGTTACAGTGATGCCATCATGACTGCATGAGACTAAACCAGTAAGTGGGCATGTCCGTGTGTGATGTCCCTTGGGTTTTGCCAGAATGGGCCAGTTAAGGGTAATGGTGCCTGATCAGGTACCTGACATGAAAAATGTGATTTTGCACACAGTAGCTCTACTGTTATGTTGTAGACACTTAGGGGAACATTTACTAAGCAGTGATAAGAACTGAGAAGTGAGCCAGTGGAGAAATTTCCCCATCAACCAATCAGCAGCTCTGTATCATTTTATAGTATGCAAATTATAGATGTTACTTCAGTGCTGATTGGTTGCCATGAGCAACTTCTCCACTGGCTCACTTCTCCGCTCTTATCACTGCTTAGTAAATGTACCTCTTAGTCATGAGAGATCTGAAAAGCATCCATCCCCCCAAAATGGACAATTTTGAAGATAAGTGGTCAAAGTAATTTTAGGACTGCAGGGTTTGTGGAGGTATGCTTATTATAAGTTAATTCAAAACAAAATATATTTGACAATCTTAATTATGGCTTGTACTCCTTTTTTTTTTTTTTTTAGTGTACAGTATGTAATTTAAGTATAGGCCCAAATGTATTAAGCCTTAAAAAGTAGAGACTGATACAAAATGATAAAGTATCAACCAAACAGCTCCTAACTGTCATCTTTCAACCACAGCCTGTCACATGGCAGTTAGGAAGCTGCTTGGCTGGTCATATATCACTCTTTATCAGTCTCCTCTTTATCACTTTTTAAGGCTTAATACATTTGGGCCTAGGTTCTTTGTGGGCCTGACAGGGGTGGACACAGTGCCGATGTTCATTTACAGTACTTCAGTGGTGTTTTTTTTGCAACTGCATGAAAATCCCTCAAAACTGATATGGCGCATGTCAGATGTAGAAACTGTATGGCTGGTGCGACTGATGGAGTCTAACGCACAAATTGGTACTACAGCATGTACGGATGTGACAGTGGGCATCTCAGCCGTTGCACATTCAAGTGCTGGTAGGGTATGGGTTGTTGGGTCGACACAACTTAGGTCAACAGTCATTAGGTCGGGCAATAGGTCGACATAGTCATTAGGTCGACAGGTCAAAAGGTCGACATGGGTTTTGGGGCTTTTTTGGGTGTAGTTTTCTTTGTAAAGTCTCGGGGGACCCCAATTAGTGCACCGTGTCCCCTAGTGGCTTCGGACAAGGTGCCTCGCTCTGCTACCGCTGCGCTCGGCACAGGTTACCGTTCCCAATTGTAGTCCACGTGGATCGTAAAGTATGAAAAAGTCCACAAATTGAAAAAAAAAAATGTGAAAAACTCATGTCGACCTTTTGATCTGGCGACCTAATGACCATGTCGACCTAATGCATGTCGACCTTCAGTGGTCGACCTAATGACTGTCGACTTAAGTTGTGTTGACCTAACTACTGTATCCCTGCCTGTATGTACACAAGAGAGGACTATATAGCAGCCTGTGCATAAAGTTGCAGATGGATGACCATCAATAAACGCTGCTGTAGGTCTGCATCCATCTCTGATCAGGCCCTGTGCCCGTACCTACAAACCATCACACATTAGTTGTGCTCTTCCTTTGGGATCACCCTGTTTAAAATGGTAGACATGCTCATCCTGTGTTTATAGTTGTTCCAGATGAAATAAACAGAAAGCCCTTACGCAGGATATGATTGTGTCTAACAAGGAAATGCACACAATGATAGTTCCTGCCTCGTTTCCACGGCAAACTGACCTTCTTTGTTGCAGTATCTGTGGCTTTTTAGCTACGCTTTATGTAGGATGAGGTCGCAGTTTTTTCTCTATGCATTTCTTATGCCTGTTTTATCAAGTGTTTCTGGTTGATTGGGATATGTTGACAAATTTATTATTTCACATATGCCCTCTTAAATCATGGCTGCTGTATTATTTCAGCTGGTGGTGAAAATTCAGGATATATTTGATGCTAAACGCGGAAAGAAGAAGGTTAAGATCCAGAACTTTGCTGGTCAGGATACCACTTCATCAAAAGGTATGTCTTTCTTTGTGTGGACAAGTACTAGAGTAGAACATTGCAATATGGTTTTGTCAAGCATCATTCCTATAATAGAATAGTGCATGTTTTAAGGATATGCCTGTTCCAGTATCTATAGGTATCATTCCCAAGGAACTTGCTTCATTAAATATTGCTTTGGATGCATTTACCTCAGCAGCAGCATACTGTATACTATTAGTAGTTAAGTAGTTTTTGTTTTTTTAGTATGATGATATTTCTAATTCATTTTATTGTTTAGGAGAAGCAAGTGAATCTGAAAGTGAGGCAGAGGATCGCCAGAAAAGTAAGCTAACTAATATTACTGTGGTTCTAATGCAACATATTGTGAATATCTTTTAACTTGGAGTGTTTTTTTTTTTTTGTTTGTTTTTTCAATGTAATGTAATCTGTGTGTTATTTGTGCATTGGCACTCTAACAGTCAACCTGTCCTGCCTCCTCCAATGTGCTTTAATCAAAATGAGAATTATTATTATTATTATTATTATTATTATTGTTTATGTCTATTGTCTGCGTTCATGTGCTTTTCTCCTGATTATACTACAGGTTGAGTATCCCATATCCAAATATTCCGAAATACGGAATATTCCGAAATACGGACTTTTTTGAGTGAGCGTGAAATAGTGAAACCTTTGTTTTCTGATGGCTCAATGTACACAAAATTTGTTTAATACACAAAGTTATTAATAATATTGTATTAAATGACCTTCAGGCTGTGTGTATAAGGTCTATATGAAACATAAATGATTTGTGTGAATGTACACACACTTTGTTTAATGCACAAAGTTATAAAAAATATTGGCTAAAATTACCTTCAGGCTGTGTGTATAAGGTGTATATGTAACATAAATGCATTCTGTGCTTAAACTTAGGTCCCATCACCATGATATCTCATTATGGTATGCAATTATTCCAAAATACGGAAAAATCCGATATCCAAAATACCTCTGGTCCCAAGCATTTTGGATAAGGGATACTCAACCTGTATTAACATTGTTGTTTGCATTACTACATATTACATTTTATGATTTGTCGTTTCAAACAAACTTTATGTAGATGCCTTTTTGCCTATCAATAGAATTTAATACATTGTCAGTCTGTTGCTGCACATATTTTAGAACTCCATAAACTTTGTTTTATTCACTTGGATAGTCACAAGGACCATACGTGAGAACCAGGTTTACATGCTTTACATCAGGTGTTGTCTGTGAGGTTATTACCACTCCCTGTCTTATTAAACTCAGACAAGATGACTTTGGCCCAAATTTCCCACCATACACATCACAGTGCTGTTTGTAGACGAAATTACCAATCTTCTTTTTTTCATATAAAAGTTCAAACACTAAACAATACAATGGGTTTCCAAATCCAGAATACCTGGTTGTTCTGGATGGACCAGCTTCATTGTCATAGATGAGGAGTAGGAGCATGTGCTCACTTGAACCTTGGGCAGGACTCCTTGGTTGTCTTCCTTAATCTCATGACGCCCATAACAAGTTTTAGTTTACAAGGAACTGAAAGCTGCAAAATGCACTTTTAGCACCCTTGGGTTCTCAGCCACTAGAATATAAGATCATGGGCCTGCATGGATATACTGTAGCATATACACATGAAAAAGCTCTGCATTTCTACTCTAAATATTATCTTTTTCTTTTAAAAACAATTTATACCAAGTTTTGCATTAAATCCTGTTTTCTTTTCTTTAGAACACAATAAGCGTTTGGCCCAAGTCCAGAGTTCCCTGAAGCGGAACCCTCACTACCAGACTTTGGAGAGAGATCTCATTGAACTTCAGGAGCAGCAGTTGTTTGAGTTGTTTGTGGTGGTTTCTTTGCAGAAAAAGCCATCTGGAAATAGCTATATCCCCTACATTACTCAGCAGTACCCCAGTAAGGTAAAGTCCTCTTCACGATACTACAAGTATCTTTGCTACAATCTTGATTATGGGGGTAATTCCGAGTTGATCGCAGCAGGAACTTTGTTAGCAGTTGGGCAAAACCATGTGCACTGCAGGGGAGGCAGCTATAACATGTGCAGAGAGAGTTAGATTTGGGTGTGGTGTGTTCAATCTGCAATCTAAATTGCAGTGTAAAAATAAAGCAGCCAGTATTTACCCTGCACAGAAACAAAATAACCCACACAAATCTAACTCTCTCTGCACATGTTATATCTGCCTCCCCTGCAGTGCACATGGTTTTGCCCAACTGCTAACAAAGTTCCTGCTGCGATCAACTCAGAATTACCCCCTATAGTTTATACCAGCTACACTTATGTAATGGTCACTGGGTGATGGGATATACTGTACTTAATAAGATATAGGCGATTGGACTGTTACAGGGTTAAAATCATTTGACTTCTAGAGGGCAATTTAATTGTTTATGCGCTCCTGATCTCCCATCTAAAGTGACGGGAAATTGGGGGCTCTATTGAATTGATTTTTATTAACATGCTGATCGCGCCCTACAGTGCTGGGCGTGATGCAAAAAGTGCCATTAGGGCACTCACATGGGTCACTTTTCGCACATCTCTGCTCACCAACAAGCAGGCTGCATGGAGCAACAATTGAATTGCTCCGTCGGGATTGCAGCACTTACAACCGCAAGTGAAAACATTTGACACCCCCCTCCCCCCCTCAAACCCATATTGTTGTGCACATACAGAGGACGGGATATATCATACATCGCATATTACATGAAATACATCCTGACACTTATCGCATGCAGAGTGGCGTCTATTAATGTTTATATGCGAATAAAAATGCAAATGACTGCTCTTCTAATTAAAGCTGTTCTTTGTGTTGTGAGGACCCAGCAGTCCTACTGTGCATGAGCATCCGTTGGCCTGTGAATGTGCAAGCCGCAGGGGGGTCCTTCTCTTAGGGGAATTCTGCATTGAGAAGCCTCTAGGATTCTGTAGGCAACACCATCTGTAGTTGACGTTGCCTATTGGGTACAAGCTACGGAAAGTTTTTCTTTGCGGCGCTTGATACATATGGAGAATGCAGCAAATGTCAGTTTTCAGAGTTTTTGTTACCAGATTTTACCCTTAGTACATCTCGCTCAGAATCTTATTATCCAGACAAATATTACAGACAATGCTGCAAAGCAAGATAACGTAATCAATCACTGCTGCTCAGTTCTCATGTCATACACAGATGTAACCATCAATTACCTATTACCTACTCCTACAATCAGTGTGAGGAGCACTGCTGTTCGAAGTAATGAAGAGGAAATGCCTATATATGTTTTACTCTTTGACATAATGCTTTGCATAAGTGGAGAGTCACTGCAAAATTCTACTTACACCACTGATTATCATTTTTAATATTTGCATCAATGATTAGTTTTATCACTTATATTAATGTAGCACTTTTTTCTGTTTGAATAGAATGATCATCCATTGAAGCAATCGAAGGACACAGAGGAGAGGCTCAAAGTTATCCCACAATTTTGCTTCCCTGATTCAAAAGATTGGGCACCCACATCCAATCTCAAAAGGTGAGACCTGAAGGTGTGATGAGCAATAAACAGCTGTAAAGGTGATAATCAAAATAATGATTTAATGTATCTATTCGTGCAGGGTAGTTCTATGCTCATGCATTTTCTCCTGCCTATGCGTATTAAAAATTAAATTTTAAATAAAACTTTATTACCCTTAATTTTTTCCTGTAGTGAAACCTTTTCTTTTGTGCTGACTGGAGAAGATGGGAGCAGATGGTTTGGCTATTGCAGAAAACTTTTGGTAAGAATCTTGTTCCTTGGAGCAATGTCTGACTTGTATCTGTACATGTATTACAGATCTTAAGGTACAAAAATGTAAAGGGGCGGGATGTAATGGTGTCCGTAACCGCTGGAGGTACGGGATGTTGGCCGATCTCGGACGTTTTTGTTTTTTAAAAGGGGCAGTCGCTTAAAAAGCATGGTTTTGCCTTGTAAGTGATTGCCCCTTTAAAAAAGCATCCGAGATCATCCGGCATCCCGCACTTCTGGCAGTCTTGGACTCCATTACAGCTCACCCAGTGTGTTTGTTTTATGATGTTGGCTATGATATGACATTAACCTATTGAGAAGATAGTTACATTGAAGAAAAACTCACTTATAAAGTAATATGACGATACTTCTATATGAATGTGGCTCAGACATGACATTGGGGGAGATGTATCAAACCTTTTGAGAGAAATGAGCCAATCACCTCCTAATTGTTATTTTCCAAACACAGCCTGTAACATGGCAGTTAGAAGCTGATTGGCTGGTACTTTATCTCTCTCCACTTTATATCTCGCCAAGCTTTGATATGTTTCCCCAATTATTTGGTCGATTGCAAATGAAACATGTGAAACATTAACACATTTAACGTCACATATTTCTTCCATTTTAGCCTCAGGATAAAGGTAAACGACTGCCAGAGGTGTACTGTATGGTCAGCAGACTGGGCTGCTTCAACCTATTTTCTAAGGTGATTATCAAATGATTAAGCCTGCAATACTTTTATTTCTATCTGAGCATTTTTATCTGTGTCTTGTAAGATAATATATGTTTAATACCCAATGTTAGAGACTGTAATATTATATCAGCTATTACATAGAACAAAAACTGCCTTCTGATTTTAGTTATTTACACAACAATGTAGCTTAAAATGTCAAAAGGACATTTCAATTGTGTGAATGAATGATGCAAAATTGAAAAGGAACGGTCACATTTTCTCCATAAGGAAACGTCTGTTACTACTGAGCCTGAGCCTGGAAGCCTTCACATTAGTTCTACATCAGATTATTCAATGAAAATGAGAAATCTCTACTAATAAAAGCAGATGCCTATATAATAATGTAAACCAGATACCAGATGCTTACTGGTCCTCTCATTTTCAGTATCCCAGCCCAGCATCGGTGTCAGATTCACAGTCTTAGGACTAGGTTGGAGGTAAAGTACCAACCAATCCGCTTCTAGCTGTCATTTACAGACTGTGTTTGAAAAATGACAGGAGCTGTTTGGTTGGTACTTTATATCTCCCAACTTTAGGTCTCTCCAAGCTTTGATAAATCTAGCCCTATTTCCAAAAGGCAGAGTAGTTTTCAATATTCCGCAACAAAAGGCAAATTGGGTACATACAATATATTCTAATAAAGAATTAATGAAAACCTATTACAAAAATAAAGTTTATTTAAAGACAATACTAAACCCTTTAAATGTGTACTGGTGCTATATGGACCACCCTGAATTACGGGCATTTTCTAGCAAGTATGTTTAGATTTAGAGATGCCGCATTACAAATACAAAACTTGGAATTAAAATGTTCAGCTCCCTCCGTATAATTAGTATGCAAAATATATAAATATGTTAGAGTATTAATAGTGTGATATACCTGGAATCATTATTCTATAATTAAGGGTAAATGTGTAATGTTCCATTCAATGTCATTTTAGATTCTAGATGAAGTAGAGAAGAGGAGGGTGATATCCCCGGCTCTGGTGTCTCCATTCATGCGCAGTGTCATGGAGGCTCCATTCCCTGCACCTGGACGCACAATAACTGTGAAGAGCTTTCTGCCGGGATCAGGAAATGAGGTATCTATATCAGTTATGCAGGGTATGACATAGTAGACAAGCTGGTCAGTTTTATTGCGCCCATTGCTGGCCTTTGGGCAGTGGAGAATGCATCACAGAGTGTTTATTCATATTCTAATCACTCTGCAGTTGCCTCGAGAAGCAGGTACAGGTGGTACTTCTGTAAGATTTGCCTTAATATCCCAGTACCTATATATTTCATTAGGGAAGACAATATGTGTTATCTTGTACACTGTACACATCCAATTTTAAACTATATCCCAATGGCTTAATTGGCAAATATTTAAAAAAAAACTTTATTAGAAATTGACAATTTTTTAATGACTTGATTAGGTTAATAATATTTATTTAAAAACATATTTAACATAATTTTAATTAAAAAATAATACCTGGGGGGTGTCTAGCAGGGGTTGGGTTCAGGTGACCGGCGTTTGTGATCCTGCCAGTCACCATACCGATGCCGGTATCTTAGATTGCCGGCGGGGTGGCGGGCACAATGAAGCCTCTTGCCGGCTCGCTACTCTTGCCACGCAGCGGGCTCGGTAGCTTGCTGCGCTCGCTACAGGTTCTATTGCCACTCTATGGGTGTCGTGGACACCCACGAGTGGGAATTGTTCCTGTTAGTCGGCATGCAGACTGTCGGGCTCTGAATCGGCCGGGATCCCCGCATCGGTATAGTCACCGGCGGTCTCCCGACTGTCGTTCACATAACTACATCCCATCTAGGAGACCTCTGTAGAATCTCATGTGATGTGCAAGTTAAGTGGTTGAAGCTCTCAAGTAAGCAGGAGGCCTATTTCTGCCATTCAGGCTAAAGGGGACATAGACATCAGTGATGGGTTAAATTTCACTCCACAGTAGGGTAAAAACTTCTTCAGCAAAATCTGAATCTTATTTTACCTAATTCCTTCTTCAGGCAGATCAATGTCATATTGTTTATTTCTTTTTGGGGTTTTTTCTATGCTGTCAGGCAAGGGGATGTACAGTAGCTCTGGATTCTGCCCAGACTTTCTTGTGCATGTAATACATATATGAGTTTTGTTTTATTTATTTCATCTTTTTAGTTGGGACTATGATTGCTAAATGTTCTAATGCAGCAAATAATATATTTTTGACAATAGAACTTTCCCTCACTCCAGGTGATTGAGCTTTGCAGGCCGATGGACTCCCGATTGGAACACGTAGACTTTGACTGCTTGTTTAGCTGCCTCAGCGTCCC
This sequence comes from Pseudophryne corroboree, assembly GCF_028390025.1. NCBI lineage: Eukaryota > Metazoa > Chordata > Amphibia > Anura > Myobatrachidae > Pseudophryne > Pseudophryne corroboree. The sequence continues at coordinate 751,812,860 of NC_086445.1, read as the reverse complement.
TCACCTCATCAAGGTGTTTGCCTCGCTTCTACTTGAGAGACGAGTCATCTTTGTTGCCGACAATCTTAGGTGAGTAAATAATTCCTAGTTTTCTGTTATTTGAATAAATATGATGCTTAAATTTGTGTTGAATCATAAATGGTGTTTAGCATATTCACTACATTGTTCAATTGTATTGAAATAAAATGACCCATTAGTCACTTGAGGATATCCTCAATCTACAGAGAAACATAACATTTACCATTTCAACATCAATACTAATCTGCCGCCTGACTAGATTACACAAAGTAACTCATCGTTGGTTAATAGGGGATTGCCAATACTTCTGAAACATTCACCATCTATATTACCAGAGCAGATGATGTATACTATTCTATCTACATACAGGGTCGGAATCGACCACAGGAGAACAGGGAAAACCACTGGTAGGCCCCACTGCCTGTGGACCCTCCTCCTCCTCCTCTAGGGGTCAGGTTCCAGACTCTATCCTAGTGCACATGAATTATGCATTATACTTATGTTACATTATACTTCACAAGAATACGGTTTATTATATATTTACCAAGGAGTACAGAACATGTACTCTGTAATGGGCAGCCAAACCTCTGTGGTGGCTGGCCATGCCCCAGTGGAGCCTGGCCATACCCTTAACCATGGGCCCCTACAACAGCATTCACCCGGTGGGCCCTTTATGTCCCAGTCCGACACTGTCTACATATGATATTTATAAAAATGTCCCTTGTGACCTTTATCTGTCATTTCTTAGTTAAAATTCTGGCTTCATTCAGTCTTCGTTATGGTTAGACCTGAAGTCTGCTGTGCAACGGAAAATCCCCCTCTGTTACAACTCTATATGAAATACTTTCCATACTTATTGTATTCTGACATATGCAGTGTGTTTTGGAACGTAGTTTGTGCCTGGTCCGTTTAAGGCCATGTATGAAATTTCAATTTCTTAGAGATCTTTTTAAAGAGCAAACAAAGTTCTGGTTGATATTTATACAGTATATACTGACTTTTGTGTAGTTCTAAAGCTTAATTATGTACATAAAAGTAACTGGGGTGTTTTTACCTAACTATGCCCACCATGCGCTATCACTCCTCTACAGCAAGCTGATGTGTTAGGAGGAGATCTGTTCAATTTGCCGGTGTTGGGATCCTGGCGGTCAGGATACCAACATCGGAATCCTGCCAGCCAGAATCCCGGCAAAACAGGATTATTCCCACTCGCTGGTGTCCACGGCACCAGCCAGCATCCCGCCCACTGGTAAATCGTATGTATTTTGCTAGGAGGGATGTGCTTCTCTAATACCCTTTTTCCACTAGTGATGCGGGTCGCAGCTGGGAGCCTGACACGGGTGCTACTCGGCTGCGGTCCGTGCTCGGCCCCCTTTCCCACTGCACTCACCAACCCGGCATATTGGTGATGCAGCAGGGGCGGCACTGGGAGATCACATGATCTCCCAGCACCGCCCTTCCATACACTGTGAACGGGAGCCATGTCGCCTCGACACGGCTCCCGTTCACACTACACAGCTTGCCGGGTTCAACTCGTGTTCAATATGGCAAGCTACCCGGGTAGGATTCCCGGATCACTTGATCCGGGTTTTTGCAGAGGGAGCCATTTCAACTAGCAAAAAACACGGGTAAATGCGCGCCCCCGTGCATTTACCCGTGTTTTTGGAGCTAGTGGAAAAGGGGTATTAGTAAGCAGACACAGTGTCAGTGACAAGTTTATAGAGTTGTGTGAAGTGGTTGATTCATACACCGAGCATATATGAAATGACTGGTGAAGGGTTCTTTGTCCTGTTTTACTTAAGGACACTGCTCTAGATGTGTGGGCAGCTGTCTGTAAAGGATTGGGGGGATATCACATTCACTTTTAGCAGAACTGCAGTCTATTTAGTACTTATGCTAAAATTTGGGATTTAGAGGTCCTATTAGACACCAATGATTTTAAAACGAAGACGGTAAATAATGATCTGACAGAGATAAGTTATCTCTTACTCACAAATGGGGGAAAAAAATTACAGAATTTATAAGTTTACGAATTCTATAAATCTTTTCCCATAATTAATGTAAATCCAGGGATATTCTGATTGCTATTGGTAATAACCAGAACTGTACTGAAAAAATGGAATAGCCTCCTGTCTTTTATATCTTCCTAATGTAAGAACAGGTGTGTGTTTTCTGTCTGATAATAACTATTGTAATGTTAGATTTTGATTTTCTCTCTAGCACCTTGTCTAAGTGCGCTCATGCAGTGCTTGCTGTGCTGTATCCTTTCACCTGGCAGCACACTTACATCCCCGTCCTTCCGGCTTCCATGATTGATATAGTCTGCTCTCCTACTCCATTCCTTATCGGCATCCTGTCATGTTCATTACCTCTGCTAAGTGACCTCCCCATTGAAGAGGTGAGTCTACTGACTTCTTTTCTGATGTGCAAGGTTAGAAAGTAATTATCAATAAATTCAAGCTTGCCGGTCTGATTACATACAATAACAGTAACCCTCCAACATACTAGAGTGACCAGATTATCCCTTTTACCTGGGACGCTTATGGATTACACAGGTTCTGTGGCTGATTAAAACCATCTGAAATGTAGGCTTGGAGTCAGCCAGCCACAGAACCTGTGTAATCCACGAGCGTCCCAGGTAAAAGGGATAATATGGTCACCCTAAACATAACCCATTCCACAGGTTCAAAATTCATTGATCCTTTAATTATGACCACAATCATCTGTATTAAAAACCACTGTGGTCATCAAGTAATTAGTTCAACAGAGGCGATTGCTATCCTAATTTAAATGGTAGTCCCAGGTTAGAGCATGTGTACCTGCTAAAAGGGGTCATGTTGGAGGGTCTGCAAAGATTCAAAACATAAGGTGCCCTTTAATTACCATTGTTTTCAGTCTCTGAAAATGGAGCAATACATAAATAAGAAGCAGAAGTATATTTTACTATGAATTTGTATTCTTTGAAAGTCATAATCTAAAAGTCCAGAAACAGTTATGTATTTCATAATCCATTATACCATTGCATACCCTCCAACTGTACCTTTTTAATAGGTACAGTACCTTTTTTTCATGGTCTGTACCGATTTTTGGCTCTCCAAACTTCCATTGAAAGTATAGGAAAAGGGGCGTGGCCACGCCCTCTTTACCAGTGGCCACGCCCCTTTTTCGGATTTGTACCGATTTTTCTGTGTAAAATGTTGGAGGGTATGCCATTGCTTCTTGAAGCCAGTCCTCAGGGCACGCTAACAGTGCATGTTTTCCAAGTCTCCTCACAGAATCACAAATTAAATAAATGAAACCACCTGTGGATCTTTTAAAATGTGTCAGGCAGTAGTGAATATGCCTGTGCTTCAGCTAAGAGATATGGAAAACATGCACTGTTACTGGGTACAGAGGATGGGATATTGAGAAGCACTGCATTTTTCTGTACACGAGGTTGCTATAGCAACTTTTATTTGATGTAGCATACATATGTGTCCTGCTCCAGACAGCCCCTCTCAAAGCAACAGGTACTGGGCTCAAAATGTGTGTCTTTTTACACTGATCAATTTGACGTGCAACATTTATTTGTGAATGAGTCTGATTCTGTATACTGTGGGTCTTCAACCTGCGACCCTCAAGTTGCTGTGGAACTACACATCCCAGCATGTCCTGCTTCAGTTTTAGCATACGTTAGTAGCAAAACTGTGGCAGGGCATGCTGGGATGTGTAGTTTCACAGCAGCTGGAGGGCTACAGGTCGAAGACCCATGCTGTAAACAAAGTGTTACGATGCAGGGGACACAACTTTCAGTCACTAAAGCGCCCTACACACTGGGCGACGGCAGTAATTTGGACGATGAACGATCTGAATGATGATCATTATCATCCAAATTGTTTTGCATTGCAAAACGATGGGAAACCAACGATGAAAGACTGCGGGGGACGCGCATCTTTCATCGTTGGTGCCTACACACAAAAGGATATGAACAGATCACTCCTTTCTAAACGATATCGTTAATATCGCCCGTCACCATCGCCCAGTGTGTATGGCGCTTAAGTGTTTCATCTGTGAATGTACGTGTTTTATACTAATTCCTAAAATAAGGAGGATGACTGGGTTTGACTACAAAATATGATCATCCAGCACCGTCTAACCAGTGTTAGAAGGAGAGGCACCTATAGTTATTTCCAGAAACTGCACCAATTGCTTCAATGTAGACTGTGCCAGAGCTGTTCCTGTAGTAGGTTTGGAGTATCCGCAAATGCTCAGATATAAACTAGCCATTAATTACATGGTGTTATTGCCAAAGACTGGGAGGTGGATGGGCTCTTAGAAATTTGCTTAATGGGGAATTGGACGCACTTGTACAAATAAAAAAGCAGTGTGGTCCAGCATTTCTTGTGGTTTATAAATTGACTTTAATGTGGAATCATTGATTTATCCATGAATTAGTGACCTTGCAACGTATTGCGGTGAAAATCTTAACACTTGTTAGCAATCTCTGCAGTGTAATGTACTCTGGGATTCACAGAGTTAACATACTGTAAAATGTACTGCTTTATTGTGATTTATATGGTCCATAATCTAAGCAGCATACTGCACTGAGATTCACGGACAGAACCATGAATGAATATGTGAAATGTATTGTTGTAATATATTACATTATTCTCATTGTTCCCTGATAACTACTTTAAGCTGCCTATGGATTATCCAATATATTGCACAGTAGTTAAAGTATAACCTTGCCTTTCAGTGTATGTAATTAGTATCTCTATCATTTGTTTTTATCTAGGTATTAATAGTTGATTTATGCGCAAACAAGTTTCTGCAGCAGGTGAGAATTTTTAGATCTTTATGTAGATCCACCCAATTCTTTATTAATGTTAGTCGTGTGAATGTCTGAAGGGATGTACGCAATATTTGATGTTGCATGGCTAAAGTGCAACTTGTTAGTAATTATTTAAATTGAGGTCTCTGAGAAATTAGCACGTCTTGGTTTTATTAATACATCTGCAAGGGGTATCTATATAGTTAGGCAATCTGAAGGCTGCTGCCATTTTTTCATGTAAACCAGGTGATCAGTCTGTTGCTGTTACTTATAGCTAATAGTCTAGGTCATTGATTCCCAAACACAGTCCTCAAGGCACCCCAGCGGTCCAGGTTTTAAGGATATCCATGATTGAGCACAGGTGAATTAATTAGTACCTCCGTCATTATGATTTAAGCATATGTTCTCAGCCATGGATGTCCTTAAGACCTGGACCATTGGGGTGCACTGAGAACCGTGTTTGGGAACCACTGGTCTAGGTGTATCCTTTGTGCACCAAGCCATTATATACATATAGGTCATGTTTTGCCTGAGCTCCGGAGGATGCAAGTCCCTGCCCTGTGATTACATATAGAGCCTTTTGTACTTATTGCAAAACTGTCAGCTCAACCTGGTCCCCTGGGCAGTCCGCCAAAATTAGGGAGTTGACTAGATTTACCACCTGGCCTAATTTGAAACTCCTCCACCCTCTTGCTGCACAGCACCGAGTGCACAATGCACGTTTTCTCTCTTCCCTGCCCATCTACAGATTATCATTTGGACACTTGGTTGCCACCTAATTTACTGAAATATAGATGTGTATGTTTGTACACAAATGACTCATCAAGGGAAATAAGCATACTGAATAAGGGCACGTGGGTCTGGGACATGTCATTATAAACACTCCTAAAAAGAAAGTGTTCATAATTGTGTGTGTGTGTATGCACATATTCATTGTATATTGTTCCAAAATGTTCAATATTACACAGGCACTGTTACAGATACACAAAATGCATATAGGGGATTTATATTTGTAACTTACGCTCTTTTTCTTTCCTCAAAGATATCGGATGAAGACGACATTTTACCTCACAAGCTCCAGTCTGCGCTGTGCCAGATCTTGGAGCAGAGAAATGACATCTTGTATCATGAGCAACATTTCACAGAAGGTGAGCAGGACACTCTTACGATGCCCAATAGAGAAATGTTAGTGTACAAAAGTTGTAGTGTTCCATAGCACTCTATAGAGAATATTTGGCCATTTACCATATTACAATCTATGTTCCCTACCACATGTACAAACATACATAAACTCCAGGGTTAAGTTTCCTTTGTCAGGGTCCAATTGACCTACCAGTATATTGTGGAGGAGACCAAAGTACCTGGAGGAAACCCACACAAGCATTGTTAGAATATACAAACTCCACACAGTTAGGGATGTTGTAATCGAACCCAAAACCCCGGTCCTGTGTGCCAGTAATGCTAACCATTACAGTGTATGTATGAATGTATGAGTGTGTGTGTGTGTGTGTGTATATATATATATATATATACATACACATAATAACAATATTCCAAAATGTATAATGTGTAAGCTTACCATACTATCCCTTTAAACCGGGTCATTGATGAATTATACAGGTTCTGTGGCCGGCTGACTTAAAACCTGCATTTCATCTGATTTTAATCAGCCAAAGTACCTGAGCATACCGTTTTAAAGGGATGGTATGGTAAGCCTAATAATGTGCATATATACATAGAGGCTGTGTATATTCCTACTGTCAGCTCTTGCCATCAGTCACGATCTATTCATTTTCGGTTAATTCCTGTAACAAATGTTATCTGTGCATGATACATTATTTTATTCCCCCCTCCAGAAGACGTCACTCTGAATTCTCTGGTATCAGAATCCTTTGTGTGGTTCTTTGTGGAGATTGTTGGACATTATTCTTTACACATGTATGTGAATGAGAAGGGTGAGCGGATTTTCCAGAGAGAGCCCTTTCGCAAGTCGCACACATCCCGGAGTGTTCGCCAATTCCTGGACCTCTTTATGGAGACTCAGATGTTTGCAGGATTTACACAGGACAGAGAACTGAGGAAAAGTGTTGTGAGAGGTAAGAGAGTGTCTGTGGTCTATTATAGTGTTATGTCTCCTGACGTCACTCTATGGGGTATATTGACTAAAGCGCTGGCTTAGTAGTAAAGAGGACACATTATTTTGCATTTTTAATTTTTCAGTAAGTGAAGTGTAACTTTGTTGTGGCACTTACTATATACCATACTTTCTGACTTTGTTCTTCTCCTCTCCAGGAGAAGCCTGGAGAAGAGATGCAGCTGATAGATTTTAGGCTGGAGATGGGCTCTCCAGGGCATTAGGCCCTGCCCCAGAACAGGAAAATAATGCGATGTGTGATGAGTGGAGAGGGTGGGCTAAATGATGTGTTTCATGGTATTTAGCTCTGCCCCCTCCACAAGGACCCGAATCTCACTGTATTATCTCCCTATCCTGTCTGCTTCATTAGGAAGCGAGTGGAATGTGGGCGATCGGCTTTACTCTTACGGGGGTGTTGGGGAATACCTGAAAAATTGTGAGTCTCCGGCACTTTCCGGGAGGGTAGGCATGTATGGTATATAGTGACACTCATTTGCACTATGCCTGTTTCATGGAGTGTCCAGTCACATGGAGTGTCTCAGTACGTGCAATGTGTATTTAAATAATTCAGCAAGCTGTTACTATAAAATCATTGGAATCCTCTTTAGAATAGATTTTAATATAGCATACATAACTATGCATTGAAAGTATCAATAAAAAACAAACCTGTGACACTTTATAAAATGCATTTAAGCTTCTTAAAATACTTTGCTTGAATTTAGAATAATTAAATCTGATTTTTATTGACATTTGTATAGCCACAGCACTTATAACTCTACTTCCTTGGTAGCCTATGCCAGAGGAGCTCAAACAGCCCTATTGGCAGGCGTGTGACTGGGACCACTCAGTGTCCCCAAAAGCATTTTAGAGAGCCGTTCTGGCTCAAGTGGAGCGCAGCTCATCTTTGCTATCGTTACTAAGGTCACATGCTCACTCAAACAAGGGAGCTTGTATGCTTTTATACTTAGAGTAGCTCTCTTTCATCTATAATAAAGGCAAGCTCTACTATGCTTCTAAGCTCTCCCTTACACAATAAGCCTGTTTAGGTTGTGGTCAAATTGCTGCAATATTAAATCAATGAATATATTTTCATCATACGTTTTCCTTTTATACAGAAATATAATGGTGCATAATACTTTGTATTATGCACAGAAATTCTTGATTCCCTGGTTATTGATATTTATTGGGAATATGACCTATATTTCTACTGAGATGAATTGAAACCTCATAGCCAGCAATCATACAGCATCCTTTAGCAGCCATGTTAGCTACCGCAAGTCAAAATTTCAAAAGAAGCCCTTTACTTAGCAGTAACCAGCAACCCTAACTGACCTTTCTTTATCAACAGTAGAGTATCCTTGTTTTACTAGGCAACACTATCTGTATGGGGTTTCTGTGTTTCACTGTGTTTGGGTTTGCTTAATGTGGCTGGTTTAAACCTACTGGCAGGTGTACTGGCTTCTGACAAATTTAACCCCAGTGTTAGGGCCGTAACTAGAGGTGGGTAAGCTGTTTCCCCGCCCAGAGCACCTAGGGGCACCTGAATTTAGCATGCAGGATGTCTGGAACTGCACCTTACAGCCTAGAAAGCTGCCATCTGGAGCACCCATAGGTCACTCTGGGTATCAAGCATCTCTCTGTTGCTGGTGGTTAGCCCACTACAGGACTGTGCACAGTGTTCCTGAAGGTGCTCCTCATCTTCTTCGTTCCCCTCCTTTCATAACGTCACAAATTCAGTGCCTTGGGTCAGCACAGGGTGCATTTTTGCCCTGCTACAGACCTGCCTAGTGTACGTAGTTGTTAGTGTGGTAGGGACTTTAGTTTGTTAGCTCCACTGGGGCAGGTACAGATGTGAATGATTAAATCTCATCTCTATGAAATGCTTTGTAAATATGTGCACATTTGCAATTTTGCATTAGGAAATTAAATTTAGTAGTAGATGTTTATGCAAATAATTAGTTGGGCTGTAACTCAAACGACCTATAAAGTTGTGTCTAACAATTTTTAGAAAGTAAAAATAATTGTTTGCTTACTGCCCCTATTTGCAGTTATGCGTGTCTCACCTAGAGAGGCCAATCCCAGGATCGGGATCGGCGGGATCCCGGGATTTAGGGCAAAAACCGTACAGGATTCAATCCCGGGATTGGAAGCTTCAATCCCGGGGATTGTGGGATTTACCTGGCCCGTTATTTTTTTTTTAATACCGGGCAGCACTGAGCGTCCTTAGGAGACTCAGACACTGCCCGGCTCCGCTTGCCCCCAGTAGTGTGTACTGCGCAGCGTGACATAGTGTGCAGTCTGCCGCCAGCCGCCCGAACCGCACCTCGCAGCCCGACCACCCGCGATGGTGAGTCTGACGCCAGCCACCTGGACCACACCTCGCCACCTGCGAGCCCGGCTGAGTTTTTGTGTGGGCTGGGCGGGTCTTCAATCCAATCCCGGGAATCCAATATCGCAAAATGTTTCGCATTTTTTTTGTTCATACAATAATGACTGTTATACATCCATAATGGATTTACTTCTGTATATTTTAGGATCCATCCTATGAAAGTTTGTAGGATATATAATAATATTAATTACAACCATATTTTTAATTCAGGACTTTTTGAGGTTCGAGCCTGTGAATATCTAAAGACACTTCCAGAGACAGAGCCCAGCGGAGTCAACAAATTTTTGAAAGGATTAAGTAAGTTTCAATTCAACACAATAGGTTTTGTTTTTTTAGTGATTTCAGTTTTAAGATTTCAGCCTTGGGGTGATGTCTCGCAGGTACCTTAACCACCACAATTAATGTGTAGTGTGTAATCGCTCCACATTAAAATAATTAATTTGTATGAGTAATCAGCAGAGGATGTTGTAAGAACTCTTACCGTATCAGTGATTTTTCATACACTGACAGCTGCATGAAAGTGCTCAATAACATGTTCTCTGGCTGGAATCCATTCTGTTTCAGCAGACCGTGCCGCAGAGTGTATTAAGTGCTCATTACAAGATGGGAACTGATAAAGCACTTTACCAGATGTGAAAATTATGCATTAAAAATTAGGCATGAGAGTACAGTATGTGACACTGGACAGCGCTGTTGTGAAAGTGGCCATGTACCATTACCCTGTATTTTCACTTTGCATTTGTCAAAGTAAATAATGAATGTACTATATGGAAATATTTTAAGGACTTCACCTAGTTTTTATGATATTGCTGATAAGTCTTGTAGAGCTCACCATTCAATCTGTATTTATCCTCCTTTAATCTCTTTATCTCAATTTTTATTGTGGTGTAATCCACTCATAATACAATATTTTAGGGACATAGCCTAGTGGCAAGGCATATGTTTGATGTCCTAAAATGCAGTCATTGGGAAAGTGCCCACATTTGGAAATTAGCTGACAAAGAGGTGGCTGACATGAATCTTGGAGTATGGCCTTAGCCTGCACAGATTTAAGGTCCATACACACTGGGCGTTTTTGCCCAGTGTCTATGCTGGGTGATGATGTGAACATCGCTGGCAGGAAAATAACTCGGTGCATAGACACTGAGCGATTTTCACTGTGCCCACTTTCCAGAGTAGGAGACTGTGGAAAGTGGTTCACTCAGCTGGTAAAACTGCCTGGCGGCCGGCGAGTTTGAGCTCAAAACGCCAAAAGTGAGCTACTTTGAGCTCAAAATCGGCTAGTGTGTATGGGCCTTTAGTCTCTTAAATTTTGTATATATCCTTGTTAATAAATCTTCATTGAAGCTGCTCTCCCAGTTGACTGGTCACCATTTTAAAAGGTGGCGTAACTACCGTTGGTGCATGGGTTGCGGCTGTGGGGCCAGGGCTGCCTCCAGGGCCCTCTGTTCCCCCTGCACCCAGTCATGTCTTCAAGTCACATTTACAAAGCAAATCTAGCTGTTGCAGTGCTGCCTGCCCTGCTGGGATGCCCATGGAAGGAGGTGTGGATGTCCCAGCAGGGCAGGCAGCACTGCATCAGAGTCTGATTAAGGGATGACGCTGGGGCACGTGTCCTGAGCTCCCCTGGCTCAGCCACGCCCCAGCCATTTTGTCCTTGCTATGGGGCCCACAGAAGTCTAGCTACACCCCTGACTGCATACACCAGAATAAGGCAGCAAGCATGGTATTTGCAGTTTCCTGTTGGTCTGCATCACATTGAGACAAACAACCGGAGCCTCATGGGTTTCGGTGAGACCGGCAGTCGCTAGTGGAATTTATGATTACTGGTCATGCAACTTTACCTTTTGGACAGAGTAATGGAGTGCAATGAACAAGGGGTATCAGCCGTGTGACAAAGAGCGCGTTCAGCCCAATAGGTACTGCAGTTTAGAACTTAATTTGACTAGCATTGACTGAACAGCACAAATTAGTATATTTAATTGAATGAGCTTGCATTGCGCATTTTCCCCCTTATTATGGTAGGCCGATTCTGCTTACACCTCTATAGGCTGTGTGCAGAATCGTCTCTGCCTGTTAACTTGTGGAGGCCAAAAGAATCTGTCCTTAAATGTATAAAATATATAAAATGTCACTACAGTAAATCAAGTGTTTGGGAACTCTCACTGTGATATATAAATGTCTGAGTAGATATGCATACTTTGTACTGACTATAACCTATGTTTGCTGTTTTGCAGGTAATAAAATTAAATTTCTTCAAAAGAAATGATTCATGTGAAGAACATGACTAAAGATTTGGAGTTGGATTTGATGGATGAGAATCAGTCAGAGTTTGTGACAATTTCTTACGTGGATTATCTATTATATAGGAGAATGAAAAGAACTCTAATAATTGTCTTCCACTGGCTTCTTCTGGAATGAAGGAACGTTTAAGCATTGACACAATGGTGAACTGACCAATTTAATGAGTAGAGAATGGTTGGATTCTATCAAAGTCCCTTTCATGACACACAGATAGTGGATATTTAAAGTTCATTGGATGATCTTGGTCACCTTTGAATATTTTGAATGGCAACATTGGATTGGAGTATTAATTCTCAGAAGTGCTACATTTGGGATGGCTGAGCTTTTCATCCAATACTAAAAGTATTAAGAGACTGGAGTATCTTTCATCAAGACTTTTAATACTAGCCCAGGTGGCCAGCAGATTTTATTTGGTATTACTGTCATGTATCCTGGGAAAAATGCATGTGTGGGTCTCATCAACAGATGGCTACATTTGGTAATTCAGACAGCGCATTACTATGGCTGAATGTGGCAGACCTCAATGATCATCATTCTAAACAGATGTCTCCAGCAGTCATTCACAGTGTTATCAGATGGATATAATTATTCATTTATGCCCCACTTGAACAGGAAGGACAGTCAATGAAAGTTATAAGAAAGCACTTCATTATATAATTTATATGTAAATACCAGACTAAATAGACCTTGTCACTGTCAAAAAAAAAAAAATCTAAAAAATCTATAATTCTAAAAATATTACACTATACCTAAATATAAATTGTACTGGAATGTCATGATTTGATGTTCTGTGTTGCACTCACTTAAAATTAATATGTACAAACCGGGTGTCACTTACCACTGTGAAATGTATCATAATACACTCTGGTCTGTTCATAGTAACGCACAGTATTCTGTATAACTTGAGTGGGATAATGCTGTTTGAATCCTGGTTACTTACATCTACAATGCAAAGGTCACAGCTTCCTTCAAGTATTTCTGTAAATGTTTTAAACTCTAGAAATGCACTTTATACAGCATGTTACAGATTACATACAATGCAAGTGCCTTTCTTACAGTAAGTGTCAGGATTGCATTATGGTGAATTTATCAACTGCAGAATTGTTACATTATGCTACCTACATTTATAATGATAGTTATGACTGCGAATATGAATATTTTCTGCATTCCGTTTTGGAGGTGATTTGGCAGGTCTTGCATGCAAATCTGGAGAACTCCAGTGTCATTTAAAGTTTTCGTTGAAACCCACCCTTCCCCATCTCCACAAACATTACTGAGTTATTCATTCTTGGCTTAGAATGGTCCAGCTTTCTGATCATCATAATCCTGGCCACAGGCTAAGGCACCTGTAGTAGATTGAGTAGGTATATGGTGGCAGTAAAGTTCTTGGAGGGACACCTACGATTTTACTGTGGGGGAGGGGGGAACACATGATGTTTAGGCACATATATAAGAGTTCTCCTTCAATAAGAATACAGATGTGTATTTCATTTAATGTAGTTCCACAATGGTTGTTTCAAGTTGTCCTAGAAATATTACATTATAAAAGTATGTGAGAGACTCTTATTTGAAAGTATAGTTTTAGATGAAATCTTCATATACTGTACATAATAAGCATGCTACATATACAGGAGACACATATTTAGAAGGAGGGTACCATATAAGGTCACTATTACATTTTGGTATTGTCCCTTCTAGAACCAGAGAAAGGTGCTGCCATTTTAACCATTAAAGGGCATCTCCATTTGTGTCATGCGGCTCTGCTGGTGCGGTCTGTCTAGATCTGTACCCTGTTGTCAAGGTAAAGACATTCTGAAAAACAGATTACAGACAAGACTGGATTACATCAAGTGTTAGCTGATAAATGACATGTAGTCAAACCCTTGGACGTACTGTACACTAAACTCATTTATTATTATGAGTTAAACTGGGTATGCTGTCTATTATAGTGCCACATACATCTGTGAATAGTGTAACTTTTGGTTTTGAATTGTGACTGTATAATTGTGTTAATATTGTTACTCTTATAAAAGTGTGCCACGAACAGTGGCATTTCAGATTACCAGCTACTATAGTGAGAATAAGTGACATTCACCAAACTTGCTACCATATTGTGACAAAGTGTGACTAATACAGCAGGCTCACCAGGAACGACAGACACTTCTGTTCGATTCTGTTGTATCCATAATCTGGTAATATAAACTAGTACTGATATCTGATTGCAGGATATTCCGGTACATAAGAAGATACACAATAGCAGCATAATAATGAATGATAAAGACCTAAGGGGGCATTTACTAAGCAGTGATAAGAGCAGAGAAATGAGCCAGTGGAGAAATTGCCCCATCAACCAATCAGCAGCTCTGTATCATTTTATAGTATGCAAATTATAGATGTTACTTCAGTGCTGATTGGTTGCCATGGGCAACTTCTCCACTGGCTCACTTCTCTGCTCTTATCATTGCTTAGTAAATGTCCCCTAGTTTGTTAAAGAACTAGTATTGTGCATAGAAAGCTAATAAACTATTCACAAACAGTTTCTGTACTAATTTCCCATTCAGAAGTTCTTTACTGGCTGGTGAAATAAATGAGTGACTATTAGTCAGTGACCAGCCAATCCCATTCATTGTCTTGCAGTGTTGTTCATGTGCTGAATAAATTCTACTCTTATTCATTGATGAATTGCAACATAGAGATACGTTAAAATAGTTCACATAACGTGTTCATGGTTAAAACAACTGGCTCATATTGAGCTTGTACATTAATGTCAAATTATTACTGTATATGCTTTTGCATTTATATTTTGTAGATAAATATGTAATGCTTTCCTATGCCCTGTATATGTCAATGTAATATTTTTATACTTCACTCTAAATAAAGTGTTACATGGAATGTGTTGAATGTACAGTTGTCTTTTACTATAAAAATATGGTATTTAGGAAAAGTCATGCTTTGTAATTTGAATAGTAAATACATGAGTGGTCATGGCAAGCTGACCTGGAGAGACAGACATGTGGCTGGGGACAGGTGTTTACAGGTAGATTCTATGGATGATGCAATAAAGGGCAGTTTGGGTTTGGTACGCAGTTACACTCACCATCAGTGTACATTTGAATTCATGTATATTCATGTTTTGTTGTTTGCTTCATTTATATAAAAGTATTTTATACCATGAGAAGTACTTTCTATATGAAATTGAGGTTCCTTGTATAATGCCGTGGTAAAGGAAGATCCGTGCAGGGTTTTCGTGTGCTGGTATACAAGAAATCAGACTGGCTTTTTGAAACCTTTGTATTGAACCATTGTATACAGCATTGGTGTGGAATATGCTGTCTTTTGAGGTGGTTCCTGTAAGGTTGTCTTTATTTCAACAGGGATCTCTTGGCCTTTCTCAGTCTACACACAAAGATGTGCTTGTTTTGACATTAGGATCTATTGTACAGGGTACTGTATAATATGTTGGGCAAAAGGCTACAATGTGCAGTATAATGCTTATTTTGTCATTTATTTAGATAACATCACCATGGTACGTTTCTAGAGAATACTGAATCATTCACATTAGTCTCTGAACCTTTGGAGCTTACAGTCTTTGGGGTGTTTTTTTCAGATGCCAATTAAACTATCCATATGACTGGAATGTGGGAGAAAAGTGGAGTATCAGTAGGAAAACCTCCACATAAGTATAGACCATACAAACTCCACACAGAGTCCCAGAGGGAGCTGAATCCTTGGCCATAGTGGCAGATCCAAAATACTTCTATGGTTACATTTTGTTTGTATCTTAGTAATTTGTATAGAATATGCTGACTGGGAAAGTGCCATGTGACAACAGAAGACACGTTGGCCTCCCTAAAATCACCGACTGTGACCACCGTAAAATTGGTCTACAGTATTTCCGAAGTGCTCTTAGCAAGTTTCCGGAGATGTCACTGATGGCCTGTCTACCAAGTACTGTGAACAGGCTGTCTTTCAGGTGAGTTGAGAGGCACTAAAATAATTACTGAGAGGTGGTCAGGGCAGTAAAGCTCACTGAAAGCCCATGTCCAATAACTAGGGCTAGAAGTTACAGAGCAATTTAGTTCAGAGGAATGCTGAATCTGCACATTAATGTACATGAAGCCATGCCTATTTCACAGAGGTCTAGTACCAAGTGCCTGACGTGGCATCCTATCAAATATCCTGTAGTGGCTCCACCAAACGCTAGGTAACCGCTTTCTTACTGAGCAGCAGCTATTTGTTACAAGGTTAGTCCAAATGTATTTATATCTTCCACCACTGTAATCTACTATCCTAGCAAAGTTCAGAAACCATTTGTTGCCTACATACTCGGTCTGCTGTTTGAGCCTAGAAAATGCTTATCACTGTGATAGTTTATGAATCCCTATTTTGACAAGTGGTTACAGTAGTACAATGCTTTTCCTGCTGCTGGATAATGCAGCTCATAGTAAATCGCTACAGGTGATTAGTGCTCTCTGCATCCTTTATGGGATTACATGAGGGTGAATGAGAATGGTTACATCTTATAATCAGTGCTCAATAAAAGCCAGTCAGATTGGACAAGAAAACTTTATATTAATTACTTGCTTATAATTTATTTATCTTTTATTAATTTTGTGTGCACATTCAATTTCTAAACGATAACAGAAGGCAAAGTAAATATTTTCAATCTTGTTCTATAGAATGTCAAAGGAAGTAATAGCTAGTTACAGATGCAGTAAAATAATCCGTTATTGCCATCTAGTGGCCATAAAACAGTATTATTGAACTTATAGTTTTATTTATTTTTTACAATTAATTGTATGAATATGATATCAATATACCTTACACTACTACAAATTATTATTAGAGGTCAGAATAGCAGTGATATCTTTATTGTGGCAAGTTACTATTTGACATTGACTAAATCATGCTAGACACGACACCACAGAGGGAGAATATAACCTGTGGCCAGCATAGCGAGCCTCTGTGCCCGCATAGTGGCGAGCACGATAGGGGCTTTCTAGCGCTTGCCCTGCTGCCGGCATACTGATGGCCATAGGAATTATCACTAATGAGAATCATATAATAGAAAAAAATAACGTTTCTGGTAAAAACATTTTTCCCTTTTTATTTTTCTATTAACAATTGACTGTCATGACCAAGTATTAAGCCCTATAAAGAAATCCTTTGTGTAAAGTAATCACACATAGGCAAACGTAGGGGGGGGGGGACTTAAGTGGATCAATTTATGACAACAATAGCAATAGTATATAATATGATTACTAGAACTGCTGCCATATCATGCAGTGTAAGGGACAGAGCAGAGCTGCTGCACATGCCCAGTGGTAGCAGCTTCTTCCAAGTTTGCTGTGTGTGTGGATCTGAGTCCTCAATCAGTGCACTGGACCAGAGAGTAGCTACCAGGAAGAAGAAACAGGAGCATTAACATGAGGTGGGAGAATGTGTGCTTAAAAAATGCAGTACTGGTTCTATTATGTTTGTATATGTATTTATTTATGGGTTCACTACGATCTGCCGGCGGTCGGGCTCCCGGCGACCAGCATACCGGCGCCGGGAGCCCGACCACCGGCTTACCGACAGTGTGGCGAGCGCAAATGAGCCCCTTGCGGGCTCGCTGCGCTCGCCATGCTACGGGCACGGTGGCGCCGCGCTATTTTATTCTCCCTCCAGGGGGGTCGTGGACCCCCACGAGGGAGAATAAGTGTCGGTATGCCGGCTGTCGGGATCCCGGCGCCGGTATACTGTGCGCCGGGATCCCGCCAGTCGGCATACTGAATACCACCCTTATTTATTATGGTTTGTTTAACCTTTTCCTGATTACTTCTTTATATTATTTAAATGTTTGCTACAGCCTATACTTTAGACCATCTATAGTGTTAAATATGAATACTGTATTTCATACAGATTCCAGTGTATAAAAAGACCAATGTTTACATTAATGTCCAGGGCCATTGTTAGGTTCTTCTACCTCTCCCCGACACTCCCGCACTTGCGCCAATGTTTCAATGAGAGTAAGATTATGGACTGCATTTGTAAACCCCCCTCTAGAAATCCTGCGTTTGCCACTGTCACATAATACAGGAAAAGGTACAATTAGATAAATCAGTTAGAGTTGTACAAGGGTGGTGTTTGAAATGCCATCCCCACTACACCTCCTTGGATAAGCCACTGGAGACCACTCTCCCCATCCCATTACACTGGGTCTACGGAAGGGGTATTCCACATGCTGCCCTCCAGTTGCTGGGGGGCAACATGTTAAATATCCCTAATCTACAGGTGTTTTCTTTTTGTATTATATACACTGCTCAAAAAAATAAAGGGAACACTTAAACAACACAATATAACTCTAAGTCAATCACACTTCTGTGAAATCAAACTGTCCACTTAGGAAGCAACACTGATTGACAATCAATTTCACATGCTGTTGTGCAAATGGAATAGACAACAGGTGGAAAATATAGGCAATTAGTAAGACACCCCCAATAAAGGAGTTGTTCTGCAGGTGGTGACCACAGACCACTTCTCAGCTCCTATGCTTTCTGGCTGATGTTTTTGTCACTTTTGAAAGCTGGCGGTGCTTTCACTCTAGTGGTAGCATGAGACGGAGTCTACAACCCACACAAGTGGCTACGGTAGTGCAGCTCATCCAGGATGGCACATCAATGCGAGCTGTGGCAAGAAGGTTTGCTGTGTCTGTCAGCGTAGTGTCCAGAGCATGGAGGCGCTACCAGGAGACAGGCCAGTACATCAGGAGACGTGGAGGAGGCCGTAGGAGGACAACAACCCAGCAGCAGGACCGCTACCTCCACCTTTGTGCAAGGAGGAGCAGGAGGAGCACTGCCAGAGCCCTGCAAAATGACCTCCAGCAAGCCACAAATGTGCATGTGTCTACTCAAACGATCAGAAACAGACTCCACGAGGGTGTAATGAGGGCCTGACGTCCACAGGTGGGGGCTGTGCTTGGTGTGAGAACACCAAGATTGGCAAATTCGCCTTCTGGCGCCCTGTGCTCTTCACAGATGAAAGCAGGTTCTCACTGAACACGTGACAGAGTCTGGAGACGCCAAGGAGAACGTTCTGCTGCCTGAAACATCCTCCAGCATGACCGGTTTGGCAGTGGGGTCAGTAATGGTGTGGGGTGGCATTTCTATGGGGGGCCGCACAGCCCGCCATGTGCTCGCCAGAGGTAGCCTGACTGCCATCAGGTACCGAGATGAGATCCTCAGACCCCTTGTGAGACCATATGCTGGTGCGGTTGTCCCTGGGTTCCTCCTAATGCAAGACAATGCTAGACCTCATGTGGCTGGAGTGTGTCAGCAGTTCCTGCAACACAAAGGCATTGATGCTATGGACTAGCCCGCCCGTTCCCCAGACCTGAATCCAATTGAGCACATCTGGGACATCATGTCTCGCTCCATCCACCAACGCCACGTTGCACCACAGGACTGTCCACCTCATCAGGAGCATGCCCAGGCATTGTAGGGAGGTCATACAGGCACGTGGAGGCCACACACACTACTGAGCCTCATTTTGACTTGTTTTAAGGGGTGGTCTTCAGTATGCCGCCTGTCGGGATCCCGGCGCACAGTATACCGGCGCCGGAATCCCGACAGCCGGCATACCGACACCTATTCTCCCTTGTGGGGGTCCATGACAGGGGCTCATTTGCGCTCGCCACACTGTCAGTAAACCGGCGGTTGGGCTCCCGGCGCCGGTATGCTGGTCGCCGGGAGACCAACCGCCGGCATACCATACCACACCCATTTTAAGGACATTACATCAAAGTTGGATCAGCCTGGAGTGTGACTCCAAATCCAGACCTCCATGGGTTAATAAATTTGATTTCCATTGATCATTTTTGTGTGGTTTTGTTGTCAGCACATTCAACTATGTAAAGAGCAAAGTATTTAATAAGAATATTTCATTCATTCAGATTTAGGATGTGTTAATTTAGAGTTCCCCCTATTTTTTTGAGCAGTGTGTATATGTGTGTGTGTGTATATATATATATATATATATATATACACACATACACAGAGAGGCGGCACTCACGGCTGGTGGTTTCAAGGACAAAAAACGCCACACAAGGGGCTTGTTTCAACGTTTCAATTCGACAGAATTTTCGTCAGGATACATACACATCATGAAAAAACTTACCTTATATCCCCTCACCAAATGTGTTCAGGCGTGTTCGCTGCCGGGACCCGGCTCCCCGGCCGCGTCATTCACAGATGACGTCATCGCGCTAAACGGCGCACGCAGGCATCACCATCACCATAGAAACCCGGGGTGTGTATACAACAAAAGGGGAGGGAAGTGCAGCAGCTACAAACATAAAAACAATCAAGAGCATGTATAATATATATACAGTGTATTAAATACGTTTAATATCCCATTATTCGAATTGACTAAAGTTAAAAGCACCAAGAACAAATAACACATGATTAGTCACAATCGTTAAGAGACCGTGGACTAGTTAAAGCAAGATAACGGTATCATCTCATTTAAACCTCTAGGATGCACCGTATCCAAACGGTGTATCCAACGAGATTCACAACGTAGCAGGGCCGATCCACGATCCCCGCCTCGCAAACGAGGCGGGATGTGATCGATCATGCGGTACTTTAGACTGACCAAATTGTGGCGTGCCTCTAAGAAGTGGCGTGCCACCGGTTGGTCGCTAGTGCCATTGTTAAGAGCCAGTCGTATCGCTGACCTGTGGGCCGTCATACGCTCTTTAAACTTGCGGGTCGTTTTGCCCACATACGCAAGGCCACAGGGGCACACAATCTGATATACTACGTATGACGATTCACAGGTAAGATGATGCTGAATCTGGTACTTTTTACCTGTGCGCGGATGATGAAATATTTCACCCGCAAGCAAAAACTTACAGGTGGTACAACTGCATTTGAAATAACCATTCTTTTTCTGTTGCAGAAAACCCGTGCGGGGTGCCCCTCTACCTGAAATATCAGTCCTCACTAGTATGTCTTTAAGGTTTCTGGCACGTCTATAGCATGGCATTAATCTCGTGTCATTTAATCCCAAATCCTCGTCCGATTGGATAAGGTTCCAATGTTTCTTTGCAATGTTTTTGATCTTATTGGAGGCTGTATTAAATGTATTAACCCACGGTAATGACAACGAGGAATTATCCTTCTGTTGTTTAGATAATAATGAATTCCTATCCATGGCCAAAACCTTCCTTTTACTTTCCTGAAGAGACTGATAATTATAACCTCTGTCCACAAATTTATTGATTAGATCATCAATTTGAGTTGCGGCTAGTCCAACATCACTGTTGATCCGCAAAATGCGGATCATTTGTGAGTAGGGCAACCCACCCTTCAAATTCCTGGGATGGCAACTGGAATTATGTAGAAAGGTATTCCGGTCAGTGCTTTTGCTAAACACACTGGTATCAATTCTGGGCCCATTCCGAGCAATCATCACATCTAAAAATGCAATCTGGTGTTGACTCATTGTGTAAGTTAATTTAATGGGGCTAGTAGTATCGTTATGACTATCCAGAACACCGGTCAACATCTCTCTAGGACGTTTCCAAAATAACAAAAGATCGTCTATATACCTGGTGTAAAATAAAACATTCGAGGCAATAGATGGATCTCTAAAAAATAAATCAAATTCAACATCAAACATAGATATTTGCATAGGTCGGTGCGACGGCAGAACCCATCGCACACCCACGGTTCTGTGGGAAAAATTTATTGTCATACAGAAAAAAGTTATTCGTAAGAATTAATTCTAATAACATCAATAGCATATCAATATGTGTAGGGGAAAGATCACTTTGAGTAGACAAAAATTTTAAAAACGTATTTAATACACTGTATATATATTATACATGCTCTTGATTGTTTTTATGTTTGTAGCTGCTGCACTCCCCTCCCCTTTTGTTGTATACACACCCCGGGTTTCTATGGTTATGGTGATGCTGGCGTGCGCCGTTTAGCGCGATGACGTCATCTGTGAGTGACGCGGCCGGGGAGCCGGGTCCCGGCGGCGAACACACCTGAACACATTTGGTGAGGGGATATAAGGTAAGTTTTTTCATGATGTGTATGTATCCTGACGAAAATTCTGTCGAATTGAAACGTTGAAACAAGCCCCTTGTGTGGCGTTTCTTGTCCTTGAAACCACCAGCCGTGAGTGCCGCCTCTCTGTGTATGTGTGTTTACTTAGTGTCGTGGAGGGCACCGGGCCCATTGAAATGCTTGTATGAGTGCCGGTCCATTTTTTCACTCTACATTGGAACAAACCCTAAATTTAGGAATTGAACCAGGACAAGGCAACGGTTGTATATATGTTGGACTGTTTATGTTACCGTATTCAGGATCCTTTGTTGTTTTTTGTGAGTGCTTCACTATTTGTTTAATCACCTCCACGTGGGAGAGGGTGCGTTCAGCTACTAAATTGGGAACTGTGTTGCATACTTTTAGTTGACAGTGTTTCCTAAGTATGTCTGAATCTCAAGAGCAGTTTAACCCTCTGAATATTCCATTGCAAGAACATTTTAGTTTCTCTGAAACTGACACTGAGGTGATCTTACATAAAGAACAGCTGAGAGAGCAGTTGGAAGCTCTTACACCAGATGGTACTTTTAAAGAACTTCTAAAATTAAAGAAAAAAGAAATTGATTTCAATCTACACTCGATCACATTAAGTGATTACTTTCGTGCAAAGAAAATCCCACGTGGATTTAGGGTCCGAAATTGCCCGACCATCGGGAGATTCGATCCAGCATTCTGTCGTAAATGGGTCTCAATTTTAAATAAATGTTCATCAGATTTGATGTTACTCGTCATTGAATTTTCCAATAAAGAAGTTGAGACCCTCAAATTGAAAATAGCTGAATTTGAAACGGTTAATCTTGCAACGCTCACGACGGACACTGATACAGATTGGCTAACTAAACTTAACAACCAGATTACCATATATAAACGCGACCTTGTGAATTTCAAAAAAGAGAAATTTACTAAGGTCGATAAGGACTATGAGAACCATCAGGTTTATCGCTGGTTGCCCGGCTCCACATCAGCCGAGAATAAACGCCCGTTCTTCCGCAGACGGAGATACCCTAAAACCTTCGCTGACACCGAAACATCCGCTGACAACAGTAGTACTGGCAGTGAGCAAGAACCTCGTAGTTCTAAATCTGGTGCCAAGAACATCCCTTTAGGGATGACTACGCGAAAAATAAGCACCAAAAAAGTAGACACACAAGGAGAGGCGGGCAATTCAAACGGGAAAGGACGTGGAAGAGCCAAAAGCGTGAAGAGCAAGAAAAGTTAATCTTTAATCTGTCTAGTCACGAATTATCTAACAGTGAAAAGAGTGTACTAGTGAAAGGATTGTCATTTGTTCCGAGCAAATCATTTGATCCACTTCAGTGGCAAATTGAAAGAAATCAATTACATCGCAAGCTCAAACTAAAAGAATATTTTTTGAACAAACCTACAGCTGCCTCTATTGAGATCCCGGGCAAATTAGCTCAATTTAAGAAAAAATCTTCATTTGACCCCTTGTCGAATAATTCCAGCATCAAAACTTTTATCAGAATGGTGGATCAGGAAGCGAACACATTAAATGGAATCACGACCACCTCGAATCTAACTAAATTAGAGAGATTGGCCCTAAAATCTCTGTCTAACAATGAGTTATTGATCATACGCCCCGCAGATAAGGGTGGGGCCATCGTGCTACAGGATCTGACAGATTATAAGACTGAGATACAACGTCAATTGGATGAACCTGGGGTTTATAGTAAATTGAGGGGTAATCCCTCTTTAGTGTTTTTGAAAGAATTACGTGAAGTACTTGTTATGGCTAAGGATGTGGGTTTTATTTCTGAGGAAGTATATGATCTATTGATACCTGAATTTCAGTAGTGCCATTAATCTATACTTTACCTAAGATTCACAAGGGTATTAACCCTCCTCCGGGACGTCCTATAATATCTGCGAGAGGGTCGTTATTTCAACCTACTGCCATTCTGCTAGACTCTATATTACAACCCCTGATTCAGAAGCAACCGTATTTTCTGTTAGACACTACGATGTTGTTAAACAAATTGAATGGTTTAGGGGTGTTACCGGATGAGTTGTGGTTGGTCACTATTGATGTGACCAGCCTATATACTGTCATTCCTCATCAAGAGGGTGTGACCTCTGTTAAAAAAATTTTGTCTACTCAAAGTGATCTTTCCTCTACACATATTGATATGCTATTGATGTTATTAGAATTAATTCTTACGAATAACTTTTTTCTGTATGACAATAAATTTTCCCCACAGAACCGTGAGTGTGCGATGGGTTCTGCCGTCGCACCGACCTATGCAAATATTTATATGTTTGATGTTGAATTTGATTTATTTTTTAGAGATCCATCTATTGCCTCGAATGTATTCTTTTACACCAGGTATATAGACGATCTTTTGTTATTTTGGAAAGGTCCTAGAGAGATGTTGACCGGTGTTCTGGATAGTCATAACGATACTACTAGCCCCATTAAATTAACTTACACAATGAGTCAACACCAGATTGCATTTTTAGATGTGATGATTACTCGGAATGGGCCCAGAATTGATACCAGTGTGTTTAGCAAAAGCACTGACCGGAATACCTTTCTACATAATTCCAGTTGCCATCCCAGGAATTTGAAGGGTGGGTTGCCCTACTCACAAATGATCCGCATTTTGCGGATCAACAGTGATGTTGGACTAGCCGCAACTCAAATTGATGATCTAATCAATAAATTTGTGGACAGAGGTTATAATTATCAGTCTCTTCAGGAAAGTAAAAGGAAGGTTTTGGCCATGGATAGGAATTCATTATTATCTAAACAACAGAAGGATAATTCCTCGTTGTCATTACCGTGGGTTAATACATTTAATACAGCTTCCAATAAGATCAAAAACATTGCAAAGAGACATTGGACCCTTATCCAATCGGACGAGGATTTGGCATTAAATGACACAAGATTAATGCCATGCTATAGACGTGCCAGAAACCTTAAAGACATACTAGTGAGGACTGATATTTCAGGTAGAGGGGCACCCCGCACGGGTTTTCTGCAACAGAAAAAGAATGGTTGTTTCAAATGCAGTTGTACCACCTGTAAGTTTTTGCTTGCGGGTGAAATATTTCATCATCCGCGCACAGGTAAAAAGTACCAGATTCAGCATCATCTTACCTGTGAATCGTCAGGTCAGCGATACGACTGGCTCTTAACAATGGCACTAGCGACCAACCGGTGGCACGCCACTTCTTAGAGGCACGCCACAATTTGGTCAGTCTAAAGTACCGCATGATCGATCACATCCCGCCTCGTTTGCGAGGCGGGGATCGTGGATCGGCCCTGCTACGTTGTGAATCTCGTTGGATACACCGTTTGGATACGGTGCATCCTAGAGGTTTAAATGAGATGATACCGTTATCTTGCTTTAACTAGTCCACGGTCTCTTAACGATTGTGACTAATCATGTGTTATTTGTTCTTGGTGCTTTTAACTTTAATCAATTCGAATAATGGGATGTTAAACGTATTTAATACACTGTATATATATTATACATGCTCTTGATTGTTTTTATGTTTGTAGCTGCTGCTCTGTGTATGTGTGTTTACTTAGTGTCGTGGAGGGCACCGGGCCCATTGAAATGCTTGTACGAGTGCCGGTCCATTTTTTCATTCTATATATATATATATATATATATATATATATATAGATAGATAGACGGGGGATGGTGTCCGGCACTCCAATCAACCTATAGTCAACCAGTCTGGGTGCCCCTCCAAGGAACAATATGGAATGGGGTGTGATGGATGGCACTCCAGCGTATAGATAAATCAGACAGAAGACCAGAATAGTAGCCAACGTTTCGGAGCGATGCTCCTTTATCAAGACTTAGAGAATACTTACATACATTACATTTAAATACCTTACTGTATACTCACCACGTGTGCACAAGGGAACCGCCGCCGCCGTCTGCTCCGGAGTCCGTGTGACGTCATTGGCAGCCGCCGGCGCCCACGATCCGTCGCAAGGGCTAGAGGCGGGGGGAGTGACATACCATCACCATGGTAACAAATGAAAACAAACTACGGAGAAAACGAGCACAGGAATGAGCCATACTGAAAGCCCTGAAACAATGATAATAACACAACAATATGATAGTGTGGCACGCTGTGCAATCTGTGAGACCAAAAAGTTAAGAGCACATACCAAGATGTGCATCTATGTTACACAATGATCAAAGCATATATGGTGCTAATGTAATTAAACAGCATTATGCCAATCTAATAAATGAAGGCTATAACTAATGTATATACCACTAAGCACATAATAGGGCAATCCGTCACTTGATAACAGATAAATCAGCAGAAAAGATTATGTAAACAGTATGACACCAGAAGGACAATTATACCATGGTAAAACTATCAGTAAAATAAATTGTATAAAGCAGAAAACATGAAATTTATAAAAAGCAAGTGAGTGCAAGTGATTCATTGAGTCCCAATGGTTGGACCGTTTGTAGCACATGTATCCACCTTGCTTCTCTCTGGAGTAGGATACGGCCTCTGTTACCGCCTCTCGGATTGGTGGGTACCCAATCGATGATGCGGTACCTGATGGAAGATAGGTTGTGATGTAGGTCCCTAAAGTGGCGAGCAACTGGCTGGTCACAATCTTTGCCTTCAAGGGCTGCACGTATACTGGACCTATGTTGGGTCATGCGTTCCTTCATTTGCCTAGTGGTCTTGCCCACGTATAGTAAACTGCACGGGCATTTTATATAGTAAACCACGAATCTCGTGGTGCATGTAACTGGATGTTGTATCTTGATTATTTTGCCCGACCTAGGATGCGAAAAGGTATTGCCAGTCTCCAAGGAGCTGCAGGTAGTGCAACCCAGACATCGATAATTACCACCCTTCCTACTTAAAAAGTGGGTGGCTGTGGTGGTTGTATGCTGGTTAATATCATTATAGACCACTACATCTTTGATATTTCTACCTCGGAAAAATGATGGTAGAATGGTTGTATCCTGCAGGGCTGGCAGACTGCGATCCTGTGAAACAATGGGCCATATATTCTTGGCAGATTTCATCAACGCATTACTTGAGGTGGTATATTGTTGAGTCCATACAATTCGATCCTCACGTACTGTAGGGTTAGTTTTATGCAATGCCTGTTGTCGAGAGATGGATTAAAGCCTTTTGTTTGGCTGTTTTCAGCGCTCGAGGGTGATAACCACGTGCCAAGAATTTGATGAGCATCTTATCAATTTGGTCAATGGTATCCATGGGGTCACTGCATATACGAACAATTCTCAAAAACTGTGAGAATGGGAGACCTTTGATTAAAGAAGGTGGATGGTGGCTAGCTGCATGTAACACCGTATTGCGGTCTGTAGGTTTGAAATACATAGAGGTATGCAGAGTGCAGTCATCCTTTTGTATTAAAGAATAAAGGTACAAAACTGCTGAATAGCGCCTCAGATCATGAATATAATTTGTATATTTGTACAATTGTTCTGTCACTTGCGCTGCCGTAAAACACTGTGTGTGTGTTTATAATAAATGGAAAATAATAAGAAAAAACGGCTGCGCAAAAGTGAAAGAACAACCACCAATAGCTAATGGGGAATAATTAATGAATTATTCCCCATTAGCTATTGGTGGTTGTTCTTTCACTTTTGCGCAGCCGTTTTTTCTTATTTTTATCCTTTTGTATTACTGTTACGTATAAATAGTGAATGCACTCAAAGCTAGTATCAGTGGTAAATTTGATAGGACTGTCTTGATCGTTGATGTCCTTTATCATGGCAAGGAATGTTTCTTGGGTCCCATTCCAGAACAGACCGATATCGTCTATATACCTGGTATACCCAGTGATCTGCTGACGTCGGATATCATCCGCAAAGAAGAACTCCTTTTCCACTGCAAACATGTAAATATTCGCGAAGCTTGGTGCTACGCAGGAACCCATAGCACAGCCTGAGCGTTGAATGAAGAACTTTCCGTCAAAGGTGAAATAGTTACGCATCAGTAAAATTGAGGACTACCTCAACTGCGCACAGTTTACAAAGTCCACTTAAATGTCTCTAGACATTAAGAAGTGCCTGAAACGGTGGTCTTCTTTCAAACGTCCTTCTCTTAGTCGAATGGGTGGAAATCTTCTCTCTGACTTGATCCAATGTCCCTCAAAAAGATGAAAGAAAGGAGAGCGATATCGTGTAGTAGGTCCTAGGTTCAATGATGGCAGGTTGTTCTTAGGATTTCGTATTTTGACGAGATGTTTCGTACCGTACTCACGTCTAAAAGGAAGGTTTTCCACACATGAAGGTTTCTTTATGGGTCCAAAGCTTCTCCTATCGGAGTAAAAGGTGGTTCGAACTTCTTTCAGTTTCTCCCCAAGTGGTATCCCAGAGCGAGAGATAATAGGGAAAGAACTGCCGAATTAATAGACCACAATGAAGTCTATTACACCAGTTTAAATCATAGCCGGAGGAATAAACCAGCTTCTCGTCAAAATACGAAATCCTAAGAACAACCTGCCATCATTGAACCTAGGACCTACTACACGATATCGCTCTCCTTTCTTTCTTCTTTTTGAGGGACATTGGATCAAGTCAGAGAGAAGATTTCCACCCATTCGACTAAGAGAAGGACGTTTGAAAGAAGACCACCGTTTCAGGCACTTCTTAATGTCTAGAGACATTTAAGTGGACTTTGTAAACTGTGCACAGTTGAGGTAGTCCTCAATTTTTCTGTTTAGGTCTATAGTTTATGGTGCTGAGTGACACCTGGGCACTACGCAACTGCAGCCGGTCGAGCGCAGTGGTTCACTATTTCTGCTTATTCCTGTAAAAGTTACGCATCAGTGTTAACCGTAATAGTTGAATGAAGAATTCTACATCGGGCCCAGTATACAGCGGATGATCCCTGATGTATCGTTTCACCATCTCAATGCCATGTTCTTGTGGAATTGATGTATATAAGCTCACGACATCAATGGTGCACATGAGCTGTTTCGCTGGTAGAGGTGAAAGTTGCTGTAGCCACAAGATGAACGTAGTCGTGTCCTTGACGAAAGAAGCTTCCTGATTGATTAAAGGCTGTAGAAAATGGTCTAGATACCTGGAGATGTTGTAGAAAAGAGAGTCTCTAGCCGCAATGATGGGGCGGCCCGGAGGTTTGTCAGGATTTTTGTGGAGTTTGGGTATGGTGTATAGTACTGGCACTTTAGGCCAGTCCACTGTAAGGGCATCTTTGGTTTTAGAATCAATGATATGCATGTCCATGCCATGAAGAAAAATCTCATCAACCTCTTTTTTGAAAATTTGAGTGGGATCTGAGGCAAGCTGTTCATAAACATGAGTGACAGATAGTTGCTGGTATATTTCATTAGTATAGTCGTCAAGATTTTGTATAACAATGCCCCCGCCCTTATCTGCAGGGCGGATGACTATGTCGCGATATGCTCCTAAATTTTTGAGAGCAGTTCTTTCAGACAGAGTTAGGTTGTAGTCAGCCTTACTTTTGTATAGACACTGTTGTTCCATAAAATTCTCCATATATCCCGTAAAACTTTTGATATCACAGTTGAAGGACTGTGGTATAAACATGGATGGTTTATACACTGGTGTGCTTGTCGTCAGAGTAACAGTTTTGCCAAAATGTTCTCTGAGCTTAAGGCGTCGGTCAAATTTGAAGAGGTGCACTTTGCTTTGGAAGCCGTCTGGCTTTAATGTAGGGACAAAGGATAAACCTTTGTGTAATACCCCCAATTCCTCAGTAGTGAAAGTGCAAGCTGATAGATTGAAGATTATCTATTCTGGTTGTACTTGCGCTTTGACTTGGCGAGGTTGATGAGATTCTTCTTCATGGCATGGACATGCATATCATTGATTCTAAAACCAAAGATGCCCTTACAGTGGACTGGCCTAAAGTGCCAGTACTATACACCATACCCAAACTCCACAAAAATCCTGACAAACCTCCGGGCCGCCCCATCATTGCGGCTAGAGACTCTCTTTTCTACAACATCTCCAGGTATCTAGACCATTTTCTACAGCCTTTAATCAATCAGGAAGCTTCTTTCGTCAAGGACACGACTACGTTCATCTTGTGGCTACAGCAACTTTCACCTCTACCAGCGAAAGAGCTCATGTGCACCATTGATGTCGTGAGCTTATATACATCAATTCCACAAGAACATGGCATTGAGATGGTGAAACGATACATCAGGGATCATCCGCTGTATACTGGGCCCGATGTAGAATTCTTCATTCAACTATTACGGTTAACACTGATGCGTAACTATTTCACCTTTGACGGAAAGTTCTTCATTCAACGCTCAGGCTGTGCTATGGGTTCCTGCGTAGCACCAAGCTTTGCGAATATTTACATGTTTGCAGTGGAAAAGGAGTTCTTCTTTGCGGATGATATCCGACGTCAGCAGATCACTGGGTATACCAGGTATATAGACGATATCTGTCTATTCTGGAATGGGACCCAAGAAACATTCCTTGCCATGATAAAGGACATCAACGATCAAGACAGTCCTATCAAATTTACCACTGATACTAGCTTTGAGTGCATTCACTATTTAGACGTAACAGATAATACAAAAGGATGACTGCACTCTGCATACCTCTATGTATTTCAAACCTACAGACCGCAATACGGTGTTACATGCAGCTAGCCACCATCCACCTTCTTTAATCAAAGGTCTCCCATTCTCACAGTTTTTGAGAATTGTTCGTATATGCAGTGACCCCATAGATACCATTGACCAAATTGATAAGATGCTCATCAAATTCTTGGCACGTGGTTATCACCCTCGAGCGCTGAAAACAGACAAACAAAAGGCTTTATCCATCTCTAGACAACAGGCATTGCATAAAACTAACCCTACGGTACGTGAGGATCGAATTGTATGGACTCAACAATATACCACCTCAAGTAATGCGTTGATGAAATCTGCCAAGAATATATGGCCCATTGTTTCACAGGATCGCAGTCTGCCAGCCCTGCAGGATACAACCATTCTACCATCATTTTTCCGAGGTAGAAATATCAAAGATGTAGTGGTCCATAATGATATTAGCCAGCATACAACCACCACAGCCACCCACTTTTTTAGTAGGAAGGGTGGTATAGATGTCTGGGTTGCACTACCTGCAGCTTCTTGGAGACTGGCAATACCTTTTTGCATCCTAGGTCGGGCAAAATATTCAAGATACAACATCCAGTTACATGCACCACGAGATTCGTGGTTTACTATATAAAATGCCCGTGCGGTTTACTATACGTGGGCAAGACCACTAGGCAAATGAAGGAACGCATGACCCAACATAGGTCCAGTATAGGTGCAGCCCTTGAAGGCAAAGATTGTGACCAGCCAGTTGCTCGCCACTTTAGGGACCTACATCACAACCTATCTTCCATCAAATACTGCATCATCGATTGGGTACCCCCCAATCCGAGAGGCGGTAACAGAGGCCGTATCCTACTCCAGAGAGAAGCAAGGTGGATACATGTGCTACAAACGGTCCAACCATTGGGACTCAATGAATCACTTGCACTCACTTGCTTTTTATAAATTTCATGTTTTCTGCTTTATACAATTTATTTTACTGATAGTTTTACCATGGTATAATTGTCCTTCTGGTGTCATACTGTTTACATAATCTTTTCTGCTGATTTATCTGTTATCAAGTGACGGATTGCCCTATTATGTGCTTAGTGGTATATACATTAGTTATAGCCTTCGTTTATTAGATTGGCATAATGCTGTTTAATTACATTAGCACCATATATGCTTTGATCATTGTGTAACATAGATGCACATCTTGGTATGTGCTCTTAACTTTTTGGTCTCACAGATTGCACAGCGTGCCACACTATCATATTGTTGTGTTATTATCATTGTTTCAGGGCTTTCAGTATGGCTCATTCCTGTGCTCGTTTTCTCCGTAGTTTGTTTTCATTTGTTACCATGGTGATGGTATGTCACTCCCCCCGCCTCTAGCCCCTGCGACGGATCGTGGGTGCCGGCGGCTGCCAATGACGTCACATGGACTCCGGAGCAGACGGCGGCGGCGGTTCCCTTGTGCACACGTGGCGAGTATACAGTAAGGTATTTAAATGTAATCTATGTCAGTATTCTCTAAGTCTTGATAAAGGAGCATCGCTCCGAAACGTTGGCTACTATTCTGTGTGTGTGTGTACAAAGAGAACACAAACAATCAAACTGTAACAAACCCAAGGGCAAACTAAGGATTTCTTCCACATGCTTGATTATAGAGTGAGTGTGATCAGTCCATGAAGAGGGCATTTTTAGTAAATAACAAGCCATAGCCTGCTTCAGAGTCGGACTGGCCCACAGTGGAACAGGGGAAACCACCGGTAGGCCCCACTACCTGTGGGCCCTCCTCCTCCTCTAGGGATCAGGTTCCAGTCTCTATACTAGTGCACCTGAATTATGTATTATACATATGTTACATTATACTAATAAGAACATGGTTTATTATATATTTACCAAGGGGCACAGAACATGTACTCTGTAATGGTTGGCAAAACCACTGTGGTGGCTGTCCACCCCCTTAAGCATGGGCCCCTACAACAGCATTCCCCCGGTGGGCCCTTCATTCCCCAGTCCGACACTGCACTGCTTCATACAAAGTGCATGTAATACTTCACGGCAATTCATTTGTTTATAGCGCTACTATAAATTATCGGCTCCCTAAAGAGTAATTTAATTGTTCCAGGTGGCCATTAATTATCCTGTTTGAATCTAAATAAATAGGGTTTAGCTGCATAACAACCGTTTGGGTGCCTAAACAATTTCTTCTCGTGGGTTTGGGTCGATATGCTGGCGCTCAGGGTGCTGGTGATCAGAATATCAACCATGGCATCCTGATAGTGAGAACACCGACAGGTGCAAGGTAAATTAACTTACCTTTCCCTAATTCCCCCCTAACCCTCCCTAACCGTGACCCTCCCCCTGTAGCCGAAACCTAACCGCTCCTCCCCTCCCCCCGTGGCATAACTCTCTGGTGGCCCGGCAGTCACTCGTTCGGAATCCCGGCTGTCGGGATTAAGGCGCCAGCATTCTGAGCAGTGTCGGGATTCCGGCGTCTGTTTTGATTGTCTGGATCCCCTTCTCATCTCCTAACGTCTGCACTGCACGCGTGATCACTGATGTCACCGACCTGACAACAAGCCGGGTCCTGGCACCAGTCTGATAAGTGACTCAGCCAGGTCGCATCTGGGTAGGAGCCGGCTACAAGATCCCGGTTGCGACCCGGCATTTAGATGTAAAAGCAGTACAAGTAGAAGCTTCTACCACTGGCCATGAGATTCCATTCCCTTATATAATAATGCATATTCCAGACGCAGCTCTAGCAAAATCATATTGCAATTAATTCAAGGGTTTATTAGTATTGTGTATTTTTCAGATGTTTTTACTTAATACAAATAATTTTATTTTTATTTCAAGTATTTATAATTACAATTGTCTCATGTTATTATTGTATATATGTTGTATGTAGAGGCGTAGCGAGGGCGGCGCCGGTGGAGCTCATGCTTCAGATGCCTGTCTCTGGCAAGGGAGCCGCATTCCCGGCCAGTAGCTACATGATGCGCCGCCAGTGACGTGTTACCATGCTCAGTGGTGGCGCTGTGGCAGGGATAGAAGATCTCCCTGGCGCCCCAACACAATAAAGTTTTTTTTTTTTTTATAGCACAGTCACAGTGCACGTCGTCATGATGTCCGTGCACTGTGACTGAGGAACAGGAGAAGCCACCGCCGCAACGACGAGGAGCTCAGGGCAGGAGTGGTAAGTGTAGCTGCCGGAGGGGGGGAGAGAGCCATGGTTAGATGCGAGGGGGGTGGGGGAGGCAGCCATTCGCAGTTAAAACTCAGTGAGAAAGCAGCCATGGGGAAATACAGGGGGAGGCAGCCATGGGGAAATACAGTGGGGGGCAGCCATGGAAAGACACAGGGGGAAGGCAGTCTTAGGGAGACACAGGGGGAAGGCAGTCTTAGGGAGACACAGGGGGAAGGCAGTCTTAGGGAGACACAGGGGGAAGGCAGTCTTAGGGAGACACAGGGGAAAGGCAGTCTTAGGGAGACACAGGGGAAAGGCAGCAATGGGGAAATACTAGGGGGGGGGACAGTCATGGAAAGACACGGGGGAGGCATCCATGGAAAGACACAGAGGGAAGGCAGCCATGGGGAGATACAGCGGGGGGAGGCAGCCTTTGGGAGATACAGCGGGGGAGGAAGCCATGGAGAGACACGGGAGGCAGCCTTGGGGAGATACAGGGGAGGGGGGAGCCATGGGGAGACACCACTTTAATTTAACCCCACATGCACACTTGGGGGGGAGGGGGCGCCATAGCACACATGTGCTCCGGGCGCCGTGGCTACACGCTACACCTTTGTTTGTATGTTTTCTGATAATTTAATGTAGCACAATTATCCAGTGCCCTGACTCAGGGACGTGCAGTGAGGTAAATGGTTGGAGAGGCACTGGCTAGCACCAGAGCCAGATTTACACACAAAGAATGAGCTAAAGGGTTCATGTGGGCATTATACAAAGGTGCAGAGGTATAAACTTCAGGAAATTTGGTGAGTTTTGATCAGAGATGTGTGAAAAAGATAGGCAGAGGAGGCACTGCCTCACCTGCCATGTACTTTTTACTCCAGAGCTTTGACTATAAAAATGATTAGAATAATACAAAGAAAATAGTTCTAACATTTTTCATATACTTTATACAATTCTTTGGCACAAACGTTAGTATGACAGGAAAGGCTCTGCCTCACCCTACCGCACGTCACTGCGCCCTGTGCTGCTCCTGCCTTGAACATGTGATGTCACACGAGGGGAGGGGTTACCAACAACAGATGGTGTCGAGATACCCTATTGCTCCAGGTGACACCATGCATTGTAGGACACCTGCCTGGAGTGAATCACTGAATTAGTGCTACTGGCCACAGGGTGATGTTGGAGGCACCCTACTAGCCATATACAGCGATCCTTGGCAGTGACATTGCAATCCCCAAGGGCCTGCGTGCATACACATTTGAAAATTCAGAGTTCAGGCCATATTCTAATCACTATAATGAAGCGCCTCTCATTCCTCTTGACATGTCTCAGAACCACTAATGCATTTACATGTCAGGCCAGAGCCCTCTCATGCCCTTTTATATGGTTCACAGCTCCCCCCAATTTCTCCAACTCCAGACCCCCTGTGTCTCCCCATCTCCTGCAGCCTTGCATCTCCCCCCATCTCCAGCCTCCCTGCGTCTCGCCAACCCCAGCCCCCTGCGTCTCTCTACAGCTCTAGGCCCCCTACATCCCTCCAGACCCTTGTGTCTCTCCTGCTCCAGCCCACCTGCGTCACTCTGGCTTGTTTCTGATTTTTTCCACTACGTAATAACTCCGCTGAGAACCATCACAGACAACCACTATACAAAAAAGGGAAGTGACATATATTTGGATTTTATTATAACCTTCCCATATTTCTTTAACAATAGTGTATAATTCTTTCCACATTTTTCATGATTTTGGTTCTCTGTTGGTTCTTGGGTAGAACCTGTGATTTTGTATTAGTGTATATTCAGGTAGCCTTTTTGCCGTGTGATGTTGATGCCATCTGCTGGTGCATTTAGCAATCACTTATTGCATTTTTTCTGGTTGAATTATGAGTAACTTAGTCAAGGAGAGTAGACCACATCTGGGTAGACAGATTCTTTAGATGCTTGTACCTATTTATACTATCACCCGCGTTAAATGCACCGCTTTTACTGTGCAGGGAAACTCATTAGAATCAAAATTTTATGTGGAATCAGTTAGTTTCCGTGTGGTTACAGATGTTTTCCCACAATGGGAAAAGGCTAACTAATTCAATACCTATTCCTCGCATGGCGCGATCATTTAGCTGTGGGGTAAACCGTCTCTGATCATGTCAGCCACATTCCTGAAAACTTAGTTTTTTGGAAAATTTCATTTGTATTTTTTTTTTATACCAGATATTGGAGGCTCAACCTATATATTTATGTGTCTGGTTATTTTCTTTTTTGCCTTACAGAAATGTGTGGGATGAACTTAGTTTAAGTAAACCTGAATAATTCAGTTATTACATACTGTACTATAGCATGAGTAACAAAAAAGAAAACTGAATTACAGAGCTAGTAATACTTGATTATACAAATTATAAATATCAAAATACATACTGATATAATCTGTAAAAGACATATACATTTAATAAACATAAAAACCCCCATAAAACATACAACATTTAAAATAACCACATCATACATCCAAATGTTCCTTAGCAGTGGTGTGATATAGTCACATACCACTTTGCACCCTGAACCTGGAAATGGCGAGTGCAATGGAGTAATGCCTATATATATATATATATATATATATATATATATATATACACTGTATATATGTAGAGAGAGATTAGAGATATGCCCTGTGTTTTGGTTTTAGTAACATAGTTTCTGAGGTTGAAAAAAGACAATTTGTCCATCGAGCTCAACCTATTAGTGATCTCCTACACTTTATTATTATTAGGACTAATTTAATCTGTTGTGAATGTCGGCCGTTCTGTTTAGTCCTTTTTTTTAAATTTTTATTAGAGTGTGTGCTCTACCCACCATAACTCTTTATATCCTTATCCGTTAGGAATTTATCTAGCGCATTCTTAAAAGTAATGACCGAGTCAGTCATTACTACTCTCAGGCAGGGAATTCCAAAAAATGTTGTATTTGTATTTTTTTTTAAATGGTACAAACTGCTAGTTACATAATTTGTGCTTTTTTTTTGTTCCTGTAGTATTATTAACCTCAGTAACATTCATTTCCAGTCATTTCCACTCAATTTGACCACCTCACAGCTATAATTATTGTTTTCATGCCCAAAAAGGTTGCACTGAGCTAGCTGGCTGAGTAAGCTAAGTGACAGTAAGGTGTGGCCTAATAGTAGAAATACAATTACAAAAAAAATACAAATGCAAAATAAAATGCAGCCCATAATCAAAATAAAAATGGTGCAAGATAAAATTGTACTTGGGCCAACCCACCCACCCTTATGTTGAATATTTAAAAGATCATGCACAGTTTAACAAACCAAGCACTTCAGCAACAGGCTGCCACTATTGTGGCTGAAGTGCTTGGTTTGTTTGGGCTGCCACAAAACAAGCAACCAATGGACTTAAGGCAGCTAAGCTAACAGCTCGACAGTGGCAAGATGTCATCGTAATTTTTATCCTCACCCTCATCAGTGCTATTTACATCATACTCACACAATATTAATTCATCCCTGCTGGAATCCACCATTACAGAAGTCTCTGTACTTTAATGAATTTGCCGGTAAACATCGTCCTCATGGACTTTCCAGTTCATTTTGATAAATATAATCTTTTCCACATTTTGAGGAAGTAGCCTCCTCTGCGGATTGCTGGCAAGGTTCCCGTTTGTGCTGAAAACTCGGAGTACACATTGGAGGGTGGGCAGTTTAAGTAATGCAAAATGAGTTTGTACTCAGGCTCTGTGACATGCCTATTTTACGCTGTAATTTAAATAATCCTCCACCATTCTTTGGATGTTGACTGTATCAGATGGAGTTACAGTAGAGGTGTCACTAATTTTGGGCAATTTATTTAGACCAAACCAGATGTCAAATTGTTGTATTGACTCCTATGCCAGTGAAGCTGGTGATACAGAGAGTAGCCTGACTCTGAATGATCTGGCATTGTTTGCTGCTGCTTTTCCTGCTGCTGAAGGTGATTCACCCACCCAGTGGACTGTCACAGTCATGAAATCCTCAGTTTGTTCAGTTCCACATGTGCACATATCTGTGGTTATGTGGACAATGGGTACAATGGCATTTTGTAGTCAAATAATTAGTTTTTTTTAATGTCCTGGTACAGCCGAGGAATTACTTGTCTAGAAAAATGGAACCAAGCTGGAATTTGGTAGCGGGGACACAGGACCTTTATTAGCTGTCTAACACCTGCTGCATTATTGGCAGATATTGGATGCAGATCTAATACTAGCGTAGCCATCATAGTGTCAGTGATCCACTGTGTGACAGCTATCATACTTGCTTCCTCTTGCAAAAGATTGTTTAACAGGCAATTGTTGTTTGAAACTACTAGTAGACTTCTTGATCCCCTTCAGGAATGATGATCCACCCCCTGCAGAAGGAGCAGGCCTAGCGCGTAAGGATTCTTCTGAGGAATCCTGGATAGGGGAGGAGTCACCTAGCCTCATCAAATTGGATGCAGGACTAACTCTGATCATTAGTGAGGATATTGACGATGAAGGTATTGGTGGTGGAGATTGCAGGTGCTTGTATCTAGCTAAAAGAAGAGAGTTAGCTGATGCTATACTGCTTGTTGTTGTTTTTTTTTAGCATGTTTCTGATTTCTCCAAAAACTTTGCATGATCTCACTGCAAATGACATTACAGGGAGGAAGTTCCTAGATGTTTAATGCCCCTACCTCTACTTACTGTGGCTTTACAAACACTACAGATGGCTTGACAAGTGTTGTCAGGATTTGAATAAAAATAATTCCACACATAAGAGGTGGATATTTTGGTCTTATGCCCAGGCATGGCAATGGCCTTCTTCTTATCATGGGCACGGACTGCTTCCACTGGTGCCTGACTTACACAAACAACAACCTCATCATCTTCATCCTCATTAGCATCAGCTACACAAATATCCCCCTCATCCTGTTCCACTTCCACAGTGGCAGCCTCAATTTCTTTGTCACCAGCTATACTCTGTGAGTATAGTATCAGAAATTTTGGGCTCACACATAGCACCTGTGAACACCCTTAGACTCTCCTCAGGGTTTTGTGATTTTTCTTAACATGCAGTTTACACTACTGGCTTAGTCGTTTTTTTCAGCACTGTTTTTCCGGTTTTCATTTTTTACACCTCTTCTACATTCTGAATTAGAAGGACTTGCATCATCATGAGAGGAAGAAGATGCCTCACTGACAGTTGCAGAATCACCACTCATAAATAAAGGCCAAGGCCTGAGCCACTCCTTGCCACTGCATGTGGTGAATGGCATGTTGCCAATTTTATGTTTTTCTGCAGTAAACTTTAACTTTATTAGATTTGTTTTTTAATTTAACACTTTAAAATATTGTTTTGTTTTTATTTCAATTGCCTTGACTTAAACCCTCTATGCCCTTGGGCATTGGCTTTAGTAGATGACATTTAAGGACTGGTATCATCATGATTGGTGGCAGCAGCTGCAGCACTAGTATTTGTTTGCTGCTCCTGCTCTTCTCTTGACTGATCGTTGTGATCCATATCGATAAACACACAAATACGTTGTTTAAAGTCTACTACAGTTTAATAGTATTATTGAGATTTTTATTTTGAAAATCACTCACTGTGGAGGGGTTTGGATTATTAGATCTACACTAAAAAGATCTACAGTCAATAGGTCTACCACTAGTAGTAGACATGCATTAGGTCGACAGGGTCAAAAGGTTGATAGGGTCAAAAGGTCGACATAGAATACATACATAGTAACATAGTATCTAAGGTTGAAAAAAGACAATTGTCCATCGAGTTCAACCTATTTGTGGTCTATGCACGATTATTTTGTATCAAATTTTGACTGAAGTTGATGACTGCCGTTACGTTTTACCCCTCTTTTTATATTAACCATAGTGCATGACTATGCCCCGTAACCCTGGATATCCTTATCCATTAGGAATTTATCTAACCCATTCTTAAAGGTGTTGACTGAGTCGGCCATTACAACTCCCTCAGGCAGGGAATTCCAAACACGTATCGTCCTTACCTTAAAAAAGCCTTTACGCCATATTGTGCGGAATCTCCTCTCCTCTAACCTGAGCGAGTGTCCACGAGCACTCTGTGTTGCTCTAACCAAAAACAGGTCCTGCGCAAGATCTGTATATTGTCCCCTTATATATTTGTAAATGTTGATCATGTCCCCTCTTAATCTCCTCTTTTCCAGTGTAAACATGCCTAGTCTTGCAAGCTTTTCCTCGTATTCCAGCGTCTCCATACCCTTAATTAGTTTGGTCGCCCGCCTTTGAACCTTTTCTAGCTCAAGGATATTGTAGTAAGATGCCCAGAATTGTACACAGTATTCAAGGTGTGGCCTCACAAGTGATTTATATAACGGGAGTATAATACTCTTGTCCCTAGCATCAATTCCCCGTTTTATGCATGCTAATATCTTATTAGCCTTCTTTGCTGCAGTCCTACTTTGGGTACTACTGCTTAGTTTGCTATCTATGAGGACACCTAAGTCCTTTTCCAGTACAGAATCCCCAAATTTTACCCCATTTAGTAGGTAGGTGTTATTTTTGTTCTTGTTACCACAGTGCATTACCTTACACTTGTCTGTATTGAAGCGCATTCTCCATTTCGCTGCCCAAGCTTCTAATTTAACTAAGTCATTCTGAAGCGACTCAACATCCTCCTCCGCATTTATAACTTTACACAATTTGGTATCATCTGCAAAAATTGACACCATGCTCTCTAGAACTTCTGTTAGGTCGTTAATGAAAATATTGAACAACAGCGGTCCTAATACTGAGCTTTGCGGCACACCACTTAGCACTTCAGTCCAATTTGAAAAAGATCCATTAACCACAACGCGCTGCTCCCTATTATCTAACCAGTTTTTGACCCAAGTGCATATTGTGCTTCCTAGCCCTGATTCTTGTAGCTTGTAGATAAGTCTCATGTGTGGTACAGTGTCGAATGCTTTGGCAAAATCTAAAAAGATTACATCCACCTCTTTACTGTGATCTAGGTTTGCGCTTACTGTTTCATAAAAGCCAAGTAAGTTGGTTTGACAGGATCTGTCCTTCATAAACCCATGTTGATTCCTTTTAATGACCTTATTGACTTCAAGGAACTTCTGAATACTATCTCTTAGAATACCTTCCAATACTTTCCCCACTATAGATGTAAGACTAACTGGTCTATAATTACCTGGTTCAGCTTTACTTCCCTTTTTGAATATAGGCACTACTTCCACTATACGCCAGTCTTTGGGAACCATACCTGATATTACTGAATCCTTAAAGAACAAAAATAGCGGTTTTGCAAGTTCAGAGTGAAGCTCCATTAGAAACCTTGGGTGAATACCATCGGGACCTGGTGACTTATTAATATTTAAATGTTTTAATCGGTCACAGACTACTTCCTCGCTTAAATAAGTACCTATTAGTGGGATATTCTCATTGTTGAGATTATGTGTTAGTCCCTGAATTGGGTCCTCTCTAGTAAATACTGTTGAAAAAAAAACTCATTTAGTGTGTCCGCTATGTCATTATAATTTTTGCTTAAGACTCCCAACTTGTCTTTTAAAGGGCCTATACTCTCCTT
This sequence comes from Pseudophryne corroboree, assembly GCF_028390025.1. Taxonomy (NCBI): domain Eukaryota; kingdom Metazoa; phylum Chordata; class Amphibia; order Anura; family Myobatrachidae; genus Pseudophryne; species Pseudophryne corroboree. Next base: position 751,771,768 of record NC_086445.1, on the reverse strand, counting down.
CTTTAATCTCTTGCTATTAATGTATTTAAATATTTTTTGGGGATTCGCTTTGCTTTCCTTTGCTACTAGTTTTTCAGTTTTTACTTTAGCCGCTCTTATTTCCTTTTTGCTTATTTTGTTACATTCCTTATAGTGCTGAAATGACTCTGCTTCCCCGTCAGATTTGTATTTTTTAAATGCTCGCCTTTTCTTACACAGAAATAGTTGACAGGGTCAAAAGGTCGACATGGAAATAGTTAACACAAAAAAGGTAGACACTTTATTGTGGGGGGTGTTTTGTCACTTTTCTGCCACAAACAAGCCCCATTGGTGTATCATGTCCCCTAGCATGACTTGCTTCACTCGCCATGCTTTTGGGCAAGATGCCTACTGCGCTACTGCTGTGCTCGGCACAGGTTACTATTCCCAATCGTAGTACACGTGGACCTATTGAACTGTCTACCTTTTACATGTTGACCTTTTTACCCTGTCAACCTTTTGAACCCTGTCGACCTAATGCATGTCTACCATTAGTGGTCAACCTAATGACTGTAGTGTAGATCTATAGACTGGATACCACTGCAGAGTTACAGTACTTATATGTTATGTGAATGCAGTGGTGTATGGCCTGCGGAGTCACAGTACTTATATATTATGAGAATGCAGAGGGATATGGCACCTAAACCACACACCACTTGTGCAAAAGAAAAATTATAGTATTTATTGGAAAAAAAAAAGGAATTTAATTACCTACCGGTAAATCCTTTTCTCGTAGTCCATAGAGGATACTGGGAATCCATTTAGTACTATGGGGTATAGACAGGTCCACTAGGAGCCTTGGGCACTTTAAGAATTTGATAGTGTGCGCTGGCTCCTCCCTCTATGCCTCTCCTACCAGACTCAGTCTAGGAAACTGTGTGGTGAGATTACGAACCAGCACAAAGAACAATAGGAAAGCCATGCTAACCAAACATGAACAGCAACAGCTGAACAAACCAGAATACTTAACCAAGTAACAGTGCAGGAAAAACCGAAGCACTGGGTGGGCGCCCAGTATCCTCTATGGACTACGACAAAAGGATTTATCGGTAGGTAATTAAAATTCGATTTTCTCTTAAGTCCCAGATGATACTGGGAATCCATTTAGAATTATGGGGAAGTACCAAAGCTCCAAAACCGGGTGGGAGAGTGCTGACGTTCCTGCAGAACTGATTGACCAAACTGAAGGTCCTCAGAGGCCAAAGTATCGAACTTGTAAAACTTTGCAAACGTGTTTGAACCTGACCAAGTAGCTGCTCAGCAGAGCTGTAAAGCCGAGACACGCCAGGCAGCTGCCCAAGAAGAACCCACTGACCTAGTAAAGTGGACCTGTACAGATTTTGGAACCGGCAATCCTGCCGTGGAATAAGCATGCTGGTTAGTGAGCCTGATCCAGCATGTAATAGACTGCTCTGAAGCAGGGCACCCCATTTTATTGGTATCATAGAGAATGAACAGCGAGTCGGATTCTCTGTGATGATCTGTTCTCTTGACATACACCTTTAAAGCCCTTACAACATCTAAAGTCTTTGAAGTAGCAGAGGTGTCTGTCACAGCCGGAACCACAATAGGTTGGTTGATGTGAAAAGCGGACACCACCTTAGGAAGAAACTGCTGATGAGTTCTGAGTTCAGCTCTGTCCTCATGGAAAATTAGGTAGGGACTCTTGTGAGGCAACACCCCTAGCTCCGACACACATCTTGCTGAGGCCAAGGCCAACAGTGTGATGGTCTTCCATATAAGATACTTTACATCAACCTCCTGTAACGGTTCAAACCAGTCCGATTGGAGGAACGGCAGCACCAAATTGAGATCTCAAGGTGCCGTGGGAGGCACAAGGGGAGGTTGGATGTGCAAAACACCTTTCAAGAACGTCAGGACCTCAGGGAGAGAGGCCAATTGTTTCTGAAAGAAAATAGACAAAGCCAAAATCTGGACTTCAATAGAGCCTAGGCGTAGGACCACATTCACTCCCGACTGCAGAAAAAGCAGGAAACGTCCCAGATGAAATTCCACCGTGGAATGTTGTCTGCTCTCACACCAAGAGATGTACTTCTTCCATATATGGTGGTAATGTTTTGATGTTACCCCCTTCCTGGCTTGGATCATAGTCGGGATGACCTTGTCAGGAATCCCACTTCTGGCTAGAATTATCCGTTCAACTTCCATGCCGTCAAATGCAGACGCGGTAAGTCTTGATAGGCGAATGGGCCCTGTTGCAGAAGATCCTCGCGAAGAGGCAGAGGCTACGGAATCAGCATCTCGAGAAGATCTGCATACCAGGCCCTTTGAGGCCAGTCCGGAGCAATGAGGATTGCTTGAACCTTTTCCCTTTTTATTCTTTTCAGAATTCTTGGGATTAGAGGAAGTGGAGGAAACACGTATACCAGTTGGTAGACCCACAGAGTTGTCAGAGCATCTACTGCCACTGCTTGTGTGTCTCTCGACCTGGAACAATACCACTTGAACTTCTTGTTGAGTCGAGAGGCCAACATGTCGATCTGTGGATATCCCCACCGATGTGTCAACCACCGGAACACCTTCCGGATGGAGGCCCCACCCCTCCGGGTGCAGGTCGTGTCTGCTGAGGAAGTCTGCTTCCCAGTTGTCTACTCCCAGAATGAAGACCGCCTACAACGCCGTGTTTTTTCGCCCAGAGGAGAATTCTTGACACCTCTAACATTGCTGCTCTGCTTTTCATTCCCCCTGTTGGTTTATGTATGTTACCACCATTACATTGTCCGACTGGAACTGAATGGCCTGATTCTGAAGTAGAGATGATGCCTGCAGAACGGCGTTGTAGATTGCCCTGAGTTCCAAGATGTTTATTGGAAGGATGACTTTCCGACTTGCCCATCTTCCTTGAAACTGCAACCCATGGGTGACTGCTCCTCAACCTCTGAGGCTTGCATCTGTGGTTAGCAGAATCCAATTCTGAATCCCGAACCTCCGACCCTCGACAAGGTGAGAAATCTGTAGCCACCACAGAAGGGAGATTGTGGCTCTTGGCGACAGACAGATCCTCTGGTGCATGTGAAGATGTGATTCGGACCATTTGTCCAATAGATCCAGCTGGAAGGGCCTCGCATGAAACCTTCCGTACTGAAGCGCCTCGTAAGAGGCCAGCATTTTTCCCAGAAGGCGAATGCACAGATGCACCGAGATCCGGGTTGGCTTCAGGACAGCCCGAACCATTGACTGGATTTCCATAGCCTTCTCCAAGGGAAGGAACAGCCTCTGCATCGGTTCCAGGTGAGATTTTGGTAAGTTCAGAATACACTCGTGATCCAGGAGTAGTCTGGTTGAGAGGCCAATGCTGTCCAACAACTGCTCCCTGGACGGTGCCTTTATCAGAAGATCGTCCAGGTACAGAATTATGTTCACTCCCTGTTTGCGGAGTAGAAACATCATCTCTGCCATCACCTTGATGAACACTCTCGGTGCCGTGGAGAGACCAAATGGCAGGGCCTGGAACTGGTAGTGGCAGTCCTGCAGTGCAAACCGTAGATAAGCGTGATGAGGCAGCCAGATCGGAATGTGAAGGTATGCATCCTTGATATCTAGAGACACTAGGAGTTCCCCCTCCTCCAGACCTGAGATCAATGCTCTTAGAGACTCCATCTTGAATTTGAACACTCGCAAGTACGGGTTCAATGACTTGAGGTTCAAAAATCGGTCTTACCAAACCGTCCGGTTTTGGTACTACAAACAGTTTGGAATAAAATCCCTTGCTTTGCAGATGAGGTGGAACTGGAACAATGACCTGAGTCTGTACCAATTTTTGAATGGCGTTCTGTAAGGTCATACTTGCTTCTTGTGAAAGTGGTAAGCCTGATTTGAAGAATCTGTGAGGTGGGAGCTCCTGAAACTCCAGTATGTAGCCCTGGGAAATAAGATCTATGACCCAGGGATCCTGGCAAGATGTTGTCCAGATGTGACTGAAAATTTTTACTTGGGCTCCCACTTGCCAGTCTTCCAGGCATCGTGGTCCACCGTCATGCTGAAGGCTTTGAGGAAGCAGAGCTTGAGCTCTGTTCCTGTGAACCGGCAGTTGCTGGTTTTCGTGGTTTACCTCTAGCGCCTCTGGTGGCTGTAGAAGACCCTCTGGTTTTGCCCTTAAACTTGGCAATCCGAAAGGACTGTAGATTAGGTCCTGAGTTTGCCTTCCTGGCTGGGGGAGCTGCAGAAGGAAGATTCGTGGACTTATCCACAGTAGCTTTGGAGATCCATTTGTCTAGTTCATCTCCAAATAAGGCCTCTCCTGTGAAGGGTAGGCCTTCCACGCCTTTCCTGGAGTCCGCATCCGCAGTCCGTTGGCGTAGCCATAAGCCCCTGCGTGCCGACACTGCTACAGCTGTAGTGCATGCATTAAGCAAGCCTATTTCTTTTATGGCTTCCACCATAAGATTTGCAGAGTCCTATATATGTTGCAGGAGTAAAATAATCTCCCCCTGATGTAAGGTATGTACCGGTAGCCCTTCAAATAGGTTACCCGACCATTTGGCGATGGCCTTAGTAATCCACCCACATGCTACAGTGGGTCTCTGGGCCACCCCAGCAGCTGTATACAAAGATTTGAGTGTATTCTCAATTCTACGATCAGCCGTGTCTTTTTGGGAAGCTGCACCCAGGACAGGCAGTACAATTTTCCGTGACAACCTGGATACTGATGCATCCACTATCGGTGGATTTTCCCATTTTTTCCTATCCTCAGGAGGAAAAGGAGAAGATGATATCAACCTTTTAGGGATTTGAAATTTCCTATCAGGATTAACCCACAGTTCTTCAAACAGGGTATTTAGTTCCTTTGACACAGGAATAGTGGCTGAGGATTTATTTTTTTTATATTAAAATAAGACTCCTCAGTCTCCTCTGTTACCTTATCAGGGATATGCAGAACATCTCTGATAGCTTCTATGAGAGCCTCTATTCCCTGCGACAGAGTAGCCTCCCCCACCTCTGAGTCCACACAGGGCCGAAACTAGGGTATCTGTCACCCGGGGCAAGGCAGACATTTGGGGCCCCCTACTTCCACAATATACAGAAATACATCCTCCTGTACATGCACACTCCATCAATACACAGTATGGTACATATATACACAGCCCCTGAATATACACATACCACCCCAATTAAATATGTACATGTGACTGTATATACACATACCCCAATATACTGTGATTAAATACACCCCTCCTATACATACAAATTACGTACCCACCCCGGGTACTCCAACACACACACACACACACACACACACACACACACACACACACACACACACACACACACACACACACACACACACAACACTGAGTTATGCTGTACTGCTCCAGTACACACACACTGGGTTAAACTGCACTGCTCCAACACACACACACACACACACACACACACACACACGTTAAACTGCACTGCTCCAGCACAGACATCGGATTACACTGAACTGCTCCAGCACACACAGAGGGTTACACTGCAATGCTCCAGCACACACATGCTGGGTTACACTGCACTGCTCCAGCACACACAGAGTTATACTACACTGCTCCGGTACACCCACACACAGGGTTACACTGCACTGCTCCAGTACACACACAGGGTTACACTGAACTGCTCCAAAAGACACACACTAGGTTACACTGAACTGCTCCAGCACAAACACACACACACACACACACAGGATTACACTGCAATGCTCCACTAAACACACATGCACCGGGTTACACTGAACTGCTCCAACACACACACACACACACACACACACACACACACACACACACACACACGGTTAAACTTCACTGCTCCAGTACACACACAGGGTTAAACTGCACTGCTCCAGTACACACACAGGGTTACACTGCAATGCTCCAGTACACACACAGGGTTACATTGCACTGTTCCAGTACACACACAGGGTTACACTGAACTGCTCCAGACGACACACACTAGGTTACACTGAACTGCTCCAGCACACACACGCACACACGCACACACACACACACACACACACACACACACACACACACACACACGGTTACACTGCAATGCTCCAGTAAACACACATACACCGGGTTACACTGAACTGCTCCAGCACACACACACGGTTAAACTGCACTGCTCCAGTACACACGCAGGGTTACACTGCACTGCTCCAGCAGACACACACTGGGTTACACTGAACTGTTCCAGCACGCACACACACAGGGTTACACTGCACTGCTTCAACACACATACACACAGGGTTACACTGCACTGTTCACTGCTCCAACACACATACACACACACACACACACACACACACACACTGGGTTACAGTACACTGCACACACACATATTGTACGTATATAGCCTGTCCCTACCTTTCCAGACTTAAAGTGCTGATGTGCTGTATCAGTCAGGGCCCCCTCCTCTCAGTTTCTGAAGCGCGCCGTCACACACACACAGTGCTGGCAGAGGATAGCGTGTGCGAAGTGGCGCCTCTACGACTGTATACATGTGTTTCCATTTTTTGAGCAGCAGATCTCTGGAGGGTAGCGTCTTGGGAGCATAGAAACAACCATCTCCAGAGGGTCTCGGCGGAGCAGGGACGGCGTCTCTTCAACCCTGCGCCATCTGGAACTGCATGACCTCACTGACCTCCTCGCACCGGCACCCTCTTTCACTCCGCGCCAAGGTCACGTGCCCCCCTAGCCCTTCTTCATTGCGGCTGTGAGTCCACCTCCCCCTCTTCCATGTCTGATCCGTCATAATCAGAGTCAGACTGCAGGATAAGAGCCAAAGGATGTTTTTGCGGACAAATGGCTGGGGACTGAGACGCTGGTTTGGGTACTGAGTCTCTATTCATATACTCAGTCATCGATTGTCTTAAGTATTGCGTCTCTTTCTCATTGCAGGACAATTTAGAAGAGATATTGGAAATCATTCCCCTAATGGAATCCAGCCAAGCTGGCTCTGCCCCGCTATCCTGGGAGGGTGCACTGCATTGAGTACACTACAGTGAAACCCCTGGAGAAGAGGAACACTGTGCCTTACATGAAACACACTCTTTGTCTGACATACTGTGACAGTGACAGCACACACACACACACACACACACACACACACACACACACACACACAAAAAGGTTAAATGCACAATTAACCCACAAAGATCCCTTCAATAGAGACACAGAGATAGCCTGGAGCCAGCACACAGTGCCCTTACTGCTAATGCCAAGCTTAGCCGGGTACCAGACTAAGTACCCAGATTGGGGACTTAGGGGGACATTCCGACCTGATCGTAGCTGTGCTAAATTTAGCACAGCTATGTTCACTTACACTGACATGCGGGGGGACGCCCAGCACAGTGTTAGTCAGCCCCGCATGTCAGGCCACCCCCATTCCCCCCCCCCCCCCCCCTGCACAAGTACAAAAGCATCGCACAGCGGCAATGCTTTTGTACTTGAAGAGTAACTCCCAGCCAGCGCAGCTCCTGCGGCTGGCTGGAAGTTACTTGTCGCTGCCTGGGTCACAGCGGCTGCGTGTGATGTCACGCAGCCGCTGCGGCCCGCCCCCTGCATGGTCCGGCCACGCCTGTGTTGTCCGGACCGCGGCCACAAAACGGTGGCCAAACTCCGCCATGCTGCCCCCTCCCGCCCAGCGACTTCCTCTGCCTGTCAATCAAGCAGAGGCGATCGCTAGGCAAAGACAGCCGTCGGCTGTCAGCCATGCGCCGGCGGCGCAGTTCTGACCTGATCGCTGCGCTGCGATGAACTGCAGAGAGCGATCAGGTCAGACTAATAAGCACTCCCCCCCTGCTATAACCCCCTGGTACCGCTGAGGTAATCTGGAGTCTCTCCGGAGGAGCTGCGCGTCCCTGTCAGTCAGCGTCTGTGTCCACTGCAGAGGGAAAATGGCATTGGTGAGCTGCTGGATCCGCTCATAGTAAAGCCTCGTCAATGGTGCACGGTCTTCCATCTTTTTTATACTGGCTGAGGTAATTTTTAGTGCTTAAAATGGAGTCAGTCGTCTTTTAAGTCTGTAATGCCAGTCTGGGTACTGTGTACACCTGTAGTGTACTTGGACTCAGGGCCTAATTCAGATCTGTTCGCTCGCTAGCGTTTTTCGCTGCACAGCAATCAGGTAACTTCTGTGCATGCGTATGCACCGCAATGCGCAGGCGCGTGATACGGGTACAAAGCGGATCGTTGTTGTGCACTGGTTCTAGCGAAGAATCCATTCGCACAGCCAATCGCAAGGAGATTGACAGGAAGAGGGCGTTTGTGGGTGGCAACTGACCGTTTTCTGGGAGTGTTTGGAAAAATGCAGGCATGTCGAGGCGTTTGCAGTGCAGTTGTCTGACGTCAATTTCCGGGTTCGAATAGGCTGAAGTGATCGCAGCGGCTGAGTAAGGTCAGAGCTAATGTTTTTGTACTGCTTGGCTGCACATGCGTTCGCACACTTGCAAAGCTAAAATACTCTCCCCTATAGGCGGCGTCTATCTGTTCGCAGCGCTGCAAAAAATAGCTAGCGAGCGAACAGATCTGAATTCTCTTAGTTCGTTCCTTCAGAAGCGGTGCGTTTGCACTGTGTCCTAAGTAGTGATGAGCACCGGACATTTTTCGGGTTTTGTGTTTTGGTTTTGGATTCGGTTCCGCGGCCGTGTTTTGGATTCGGACGCGTTTTGGCAAAACCTCCCTGAAATTTTTTTGTCGGATTCGGGTGTGTTTTGGATTCGTTTTTTTTTTTTTTACAAAAAACCCTAAAAAACAGCTTAAATCATAGAATTTGGGGGTCATTTTGATCCCATAGTATTATTAACCTCAACAACCATAATTTACACTCATTTTCAGTCTATTCTGAACACCTCACAATATTATTTTTAGTCCTAAAATTTGCACCGAGGTCGCTGGATGGCTAAGCTAAGCGACACAAGTTGCCGACACAAACACCTGGCCCATCTAGGAGTGGCACTGCAGTGTCAGGCAGGATGGCACTTCAAAAAAAATTGTCCCCAAATAGCACATGATGCAAAGAAAAAAAGAGGCGCACCAAGGTCGCTGTGTGACTAAGCTAAGCGACCCAAGTGGCTGACACAAACACCTGGCCCATCTCGGAGTGGCACTGCAGTGTCAGAAAGGATGGCAGATTAAAAAAATTGTAACCCAAACAGCACATGATGCAAAGAAAAAAAGAGGCGCAATGAGGTAGCTGTGTGACTAAGCTAAGCGACCCAAGTGGCCGACACAAACACCTGGCCCATCTAGGAGTGGCACTGCAGTGTCAGACATGATGACAGATTAAAAAAATTGTCCCCAAACAGCACATGATGCAAATAAAAAAAGAGGCGCAATGAGGTAGCTGGATGGCTAAGCTAAGCGACACAAGTGGCCGACACAAACACCTGGCCCATCTAGGAGTGGCACTGCAGTGTCAGGCAGGATGGCACTTCAAAAAAATTGTCCCCAAACAGCACATGATGCAAAGAAAAATAAAAGAAAAAAGAGGTGCAAGATGGAATTGTCCTTGGGCCCTCCCACCCACCCTTATGTTGTATAAACAGGACATGCACACTTTAACGAGCCCATCATTTCAGCGACAGGGTCTGCCACATGACTGTGACTGAAATGACTGGTTGGTTTGGGCCCCCACCAAAAAAAGAAGCAATCAATCTCTCCTTGCACAAACTGGCTCTACAGAGGCAAGATGTCCACCTCATCATAATCCTCCGATTCCTCACCCCTTTCACTGTGTACATCCCCCTCCTCACAGATTATTAATTCGTCCCCACTGGAATCCACCATCTCAGGTCCCTGTGTACTTTCTGGAGGCAATTGCTGCTGGTGAATGTCTCCACGGAGGAATTGATTATAATTCATTTTGATGAACGTCATCTTCTCCACATTTTCTGGAAGTAACCTCGTACGCCGATTGCTGACAAGGTGAGCGGCTGCACTAAACACTCTTTCGGAGTACACACTGGAGGGAGGGCAACTTAGGTAGAATAAAGCCAGTTTGTGCAAGGGCCTCCAAATTGCCTCTTTTTCCTGCCAGTATACGTACGGACTGTCTGACGTGCCTACTTGGATGCGGTCACTCATATAATCCTCCACCATTCTTTCAATGGTGAGAGAATCATATGCAGTGACAGTAGACGACATGTCCGTAATCGTTGGCAAGTCCTTCAGTCCGGACCAGATGTCAGCACTCGCTCCAGACTGCCCTGCATCACCGCCAGCGGGTGGGCTCGGAATTCTTAGCCTTTTCCTCGCACCCCCAGTTGCGGGAGAATGTGAAGGAGGAGATGTTGACGGGTCACGTTCCGCTTGACTTGACAATTTTCTCACCAGTAGGTCTTTGAACCTCTGCAGACTTGTGTCTGCCGGAAAGAGAGATACAACGTAGGTTTTAAATCTAGGATCGAGCACGGTGGCCAAAATGTAGTGCTCTGATTTCAACAGATTGACCACCCGTGAATCCTGGTTAAGCGAATTAAGGGCTCCATCCACAAGTCCCACAAGCCTAGCTGAATCGCTCTGTTTTAGCTCCTCCTTCAATGTCTCCAGCTTCTTCTGCAAAAGCCTGATGAGGGGAATGACCTGACTCAGGCTGGCAGTGTCTGAACTGACTTCACGTATGGCAAGTTCAAAGGGTTGCAGAACCTTGCACAACGTTGAAATCATTCTCCACTGCGCTTGAGTCAGGTGCCTTCCCCCTCCTTTGCCTATATCGTGGGCAGATGTATAGGCTTGAATGGCCTTTTGCTGCTCCTCCATCCTCTGAAGCATATAGAGGGTTGAATTCCACCTCGTTACCACCTCTTGCTTCAGATGATGGCAGGGCAGGTTCAGGAATGTTTGGTGGTGCTCCAGTCTTCGGCACGCGGTGGCTGAATGCCGAAAGTGGCCCGCAATTCTTCGGGCCACCGACAGTATCTCTTGCACGCCCCTGTCGTTTTTTAAATAATTCTGCACCACCAAATTCAATGTATGTGCAAAACATGGGACGTGCTGGAATTTGCCCAGATGTAATGCACGCACAATATTGCTGGCGTTGTCCGATGTCACAAATCCCCAGGAGAGTCCAATTGGGGTAAGCCATTCTGCGATGATCTTCCTCAGTTTCCGTAAGAGGTTGTCAGCTGTGTGCCTCTTCTGGAAAGCGGTGATACAAAGCGTAGCCTGCCTAGGAACGAGTTGGCGTTTGCGAGATGTTGCTACTGGTGCCGACGCTGCTGTTCTTGCTGCGGGAGGCAATACATCTACCCAGTGGGCTGTCACAGTCATATAGTCCTGAGTCTGCCCTGCTCCACTTGTCCACATGTCCGTGGTTAAGTGGACATAGGGTACAACTGCATTTTTTAGGACACTGGTGACTCTTTTTCTGACGTCTGTGTACATTTTCGGTATCGCCTGCCTAGAGAAATGGAACCTAGATGGTATTTGGTACAGGGGACACAGTACCTCAATCAAGTCTCTAGTTGCCTCTGAATTAACGGTGGATACCGGAACCACGTTTCTCACCGCCCAGGCTGCCAAGGCCTGAGTTATCTGCTTTGCAGCAGGATGACTGCTGTGATATTTCATCTTCCTCGCAAAGGACTGTTGGACAGTCAATTGCTTACTGGAAGTAGTACAAGTGGTCTTCCGACTTCCCCTCTGGGATGACGATCGACTCCCAGCAGCAATAACAGCAGCGCCAGCAGCAGTAGGCGTTACACTGAAGGATGCATCGGAGGAATCCCAGGCAGGAGAGGACTCGTCAGACTTGCCAGTGACATGGCCTGCAGGACTATTGGCTTTCCTTGTAAGGAGGAAATTGACACTGAGGGACTTGGTAGTGTGGTTTGCAGGAGCTTGGTTACATGAGGTAGGGATTTAGTGGTCAGTGGACTGCTTCCGCTGTCATCCAAAGTTTTTGAACTTGTCACTGACTTATGATGAATGCGCTGCAGGTGACGTATAAGGGAGGATGTTCCGAGGTGGTTAACGTCCTTACCCCTACTTATTACAGCTTGACAAAGGCAACACACGGCTTGACACCTGTTGTCCGCATTTGTGTTGAAATAATTCCACACCGAAGAGCTGATTTTTTTTGTATTTTGACCAGGCATGTCAATGGCCATATTCGTCCCACGGACAACAGGTGTCTCCCCGGGTGCCTGACTTAAACAAACCACCTCACCATCAGAATCCTCCTTGTCAATTTCCTCCCCAGCGCCAGCAACACCGATATCCTCATCCTGGTGTACTTCAACAGTGACATCTTCAATTTGACTATCAGGAAGTGGACTGCGGGTGCTCCTTCCAGCACTTGCAGGGGGCGTGCAAATGGTGGAAGGCGCCACCTCTTCCCGTCCAGTGTTGGGAAGGTCAGGCATCGCAACCGACACAATTGGACTCTCCTTGGGGATTTGTGATTTAGAAGAATGCACAGTTCTTTGCTGTGCTTTTGCCAGCTTAAGTCTTTTCATTTTTCTAGCGAGAGGATGAGTGCTTCCATCCTCATGTGAATCTGAACCACTAGCCATGAACATAGGCCAGGGCCTCAGCCGTTCCTTGCCACTCCGTGTCGTAAACGGCATATTGGCAAGTTTACTCTTCTCCTCAGACGCTTTTAATTTAGATTTTTGGGTCATTTTACTGAACTTTTGTTTTTTGGATTTTACATGCTCTCTACTATGACATTGGGCATCGGCCTTGGCAGACGACGTTGATGGCATTTCATCGTCTCGGCCATGACTAGTGGCAGCAGCTTCAGCACGAGGTGGAAGTGGATCTTGATCTTTCCCTATTTTAACCTCCACATTTTTGTTCTCCATTTTTTAATGTATGGAATTATATGCCAGTATCAATAGCAATGGCCTACTACTATATATACTGCGCACAACTAAAATGCACCACAGGTATAGAATGTAGATGGATAGTATACTTGATGACACAGAGGTAGGTACAGCAGTGGCCTTCCGTACCCTACTGCTATATATACTGGTGGCCACTGTGTCAGCAAACTGCACAACTGAAATGCACCACAGGTAAATCTAGATGGATAGTATACTTGACGACACAGAGGTAGGTACAGCAGTGGCCTACAATACCGTACTGCTATATATACTGGTGGTCACTGTCAGCAAACTGCACAACTGAAATGCACCACAGGTATAGAATCTAGATGGATAGTATACTTGACGACACAGAGGTAGGTACAGCAGTGGCCTACCGTACCGTACTGCTATATATACTGGTGGTCACTGTCAGCAAACTGCAAAACTAAAATGCACCACAGGTATAGAATCTAGATGGATAGTATACTTGACGACACAGAGGTAGGTACAGCAGTGGCCTTCCGTACCATACTGCTATATATACTGGTGGTCACTGTGTCAGCAAACTGCACAACTGAAATGCACCACAGGTATAGAATCTAGATGGATAGTATACTTGACGACACAGAGGTAGGTACAGCAGTGGCCTACCATACCATACTGCTATATATACTGGTGGTCACTGTCAGCAAACTGCAAAACTAAAATGCACCACAGGTATAGAATGTAGATGGATAGTATACTTGACGACACAGAGGTAGGTACAGCAGTGGCCTTCCGTACCGTACTGCTATATATACTGGTGGTCACTGTGTCAGCAAACTGCACAACTGAAATGCACCACAGGTATAGAATCTAGATGGATAGTATACTTGACGACACAGAGGTAGGTACAGCAGTGGCCTACCGTACCGTACTGCTATATATACTGGTGGTCACTGTCAGCAAACTGCAAAACTAAAATGCACCACAGGTATAGAATCTAGATGGATAGTATACTTGACGACACAGAGGTAGGTACAGCAGTGGCCTACCGTACCGTACTGCTATATATACTGGTGGTCACTGTCAGCAAACTGCAAAACTAAAATGCACCACAGGTATAGAATGTAGATGGATAGTATACTTGACAACAGAGAGGTAGGTACAGCAGTGGCCTTCCGTACCGTACTGCTATATATACTGGTGGTCACTGTGTCAGCAAACTGCACAACTGAAATGCACCACAGGTATAGAATCTAGATGGATAGTATACTTGACGACACAGAGGTAGGTACAGCAGTGGCCTACCGTACCGTACTGCTATATATACTGGTGGTCACTGTCAGCAAACTGCAAAACTAAAATGCACCACAGGTATAGAATGTAGATGGATAGTATACTTGACGACACAGAGGTAGGTACAGCAGTGGTCTTCCGTACCGTACTGCTATATATACTGGTGGTCACTGTGTCAGCAAACTGCACAACTGAAATGCACCACAGGTATAGAATCTAGATGGATAGTATACTTGACGACACAGAGGTAGGTACAGCAGTGGCCTACCGTACCGTACTGCTATATATACTGGTGGTCACTGTCAGCAAACTGCAAAACTAAAATGCACCACAGGTATAGAATCTAGATGGATAGTATACTTGACGACACAGAGGTAGGTACAGCAGTGGCCTACCGTACCGTACTGCTATATATACTGGTGGTCACTGTCAGCAAACTGCAAAACTAAAATGCACCACAGGTATAGAATGTAGATGGATAGTATACTTGACAACAGAGAGGTAGGTACAGCAGTGGCCTTCCGTACCGTACTGCTATATATACTGGTGGTCACTGTGTCAGCAAACTGCACAACTGAAATGCACCACAGGTATAGAATCTAGATGGATAGTATACTTGACGACACAGAGGTAGGTACAGCAGTGGCCTACCGTACCGTACTGCTATATATACTGGTGGTCACTGTCAGCAAACTGCAAAACTAAAATGCACCACAGGTATAGAATGTAGATGGATAGTATACTTGACAACAGAGAGGTAGGTACAGCAGTGGCCTTCCGTACCGTACTGCTATATATACTGGTGGTCACTGTGTCAGCTAACTGCAAAACTAAAATGCACTTGAAACCTCTGAAGAAACCGCCACCCACAAAAGGCGGAGAAACGCGTCAGGTGACTCAAAGACGTCAGGTGGAACGCAGGTGGAGCGCATCGGAAGCCGGAAGCCCCGCCTAACCCGGAAGCCGCGGCACGCGGCCGAGCGCTCCCTGCCATACTACACGCTTTGAGCGTGCCACCGCTCATCTGGACAAAGCTACATGCCTCCAGTGTGATTTAGCCCAGCCACAGACACGAGAACCGCCGCTGAGTGGGAGGGTAAGCATTGCCCATATGACTGTCACGACGGGGGACTAACTGATTACAAAATCTATCAGCATCACACTTTTAACCAGTATAAGCTGGCAGCATATAATATCATTTGAGGAAAGCTGTCACACATGAATGGACTGTGCCTTCAATATGTACTAAGGGACGTTTTTGGTTCTTCTGCTTAATCAACTACATACTAACACTACTAACAAAAATCCCCTGGAGGGATTAAAACAGCTTTAAATGATTAAGACTGTATCTAAGGACCATGTCTTGTTCTAACTAATCATCAAATCTATAGGCATGCATGCAAAATACTAATTACATAAAGTCCAATTGGCCATAGCGGGGATATATGCTTAATTTCACTCTGTGATTTCCATTGTGATGTTCTTTTAATTTTGTTAATGTTTATTTAGTCTGTTTTTAAGAAATAAAAAGATTTTTTTATTATTAAACCAGCAGCCTAATTAACCATATTTTAACTATATGTGCGCTCACACGTGTAACTACATTCTTTAGGTGCAGTATCTCCTTATTTAGGAGGACATCCAGATCCTCCTTGTTCGAGCAGCCATTTAATATTCTAATTTGACAATATAACAAATTTAGCGCCCATCGTATATTGTTTATTCGTACTGCTATATATACTGGTGGTCACTGTGTCAGCAAACTGCAAAACTAAAATGCACTACAGGTATAGAATGTAGATGGATAGTATACTTGACGACACAGAGGTAGGTACAGCAGTGTCCTACTGTACCGTAATGCTATATATTATATACTGGTGGTCAGCAAACTGTGCAAAACTGAAATGCACCACAGGTATGGATGGATAGTATACTTGACGACACAGAGGTAGGTACAGCAGTGGCCTACTGTAAGGTAATGCTATATATTATATACTGGTGGTCAGCAAACTGTGCAAAACTGAAATGCACCACAGGTATGGATGGATAGTATACTTGACAACATAGAGGTAGGTACAGCAGTGGCCTTCTGTACCGTACTCCTATATATTATATACTGGTGGTCAGCAAAATTATGCACTGTACTCCTACTATATACTGTCTACAATGCAGCACAGATATGGAGTGTTTTTCAGGCAGACAACGTATACTGGTAGTCACTGGTCAGCAAAACTCTGCACTGTACTCCTCCTAAATAATATTATACTGGTGGTCCCCAGTCCCCACAGTAAAGCAGCACACTGAGCACAGATATGTAGTGTTTTTCAGGCAGACAACGTATACTGGTGGTCACTGATCAGCAAAACTCTGCACTGTACTCCTCCTATATTAATATACAGCTGCTCCCCAGTCCCCACAATTAAGCAATAAGTAAAGCAAGCACAAATATTTGCATCAACAATACACGGAGAGGACGCCAGCCACGTCCTCTCCCTAACATTTCCAATGCACGAGTGAAAATGGCGGCGACGCGCAGCTGCTTATATAGAATCCGAATCTCGCGAGAATCCGACAGCGGGATGATGACGTTCGGGCGCGCTCGGGTTAACCGAGCCATACGGGAGAATCCGAGTATGCCTCGGACCCGTGTAAAAAGGGTGAAGTTCGGGGGGGTTCGGTTTCCGAGAAACCGAACCCGCTCATCACTAGTACTAAGTCTCCACTGTGGTGCGGGAATGTACGCTTGTCGTGGTGGGGAGTGCGAATAGTTCCCTCAGGAGCTAGCGTCCTGTCAGCAGGGAACGGGACCATTAACCCTTCAAGAGGTTGGGCCGTTCCCCCCTCTAAGTCCCACAAAGCAGGCAGTCTGGTGCTATCCAGTCCTGCCTGAAAATAGCAAACAGATAAAATAAATGCAGAAAACTCTTCAGGAGCTTCCATGCGACATGACCAGCTCCTCCAGGCACATTTTCTAAACTGAGTCTGGTAGGAGGAGCATAGAGGGAGGAGCCAGCGCACACTATCAAATTCTTAAAGTGCCCAAGGCTCCTAGTGGACCCATCTATACCCCATGGTACTAAATGGATTCCCAGTATCTTCTAGGACGTAAGAGAAATTGCAAATGCAAACTGACTGTGCTACTATTTATGTGAACAGTGTTGGGTATAGCACACATAACAAGTTGTAAAAAAAACATTTTTTTAAGAACTTTTTTGGATGGACACTGGACAGATCTGTCAGCAGCACTGGAGTCTATAGGGGTCATTCCGACCTGATCATAGCAGCACAGCTACGATCACTTACACTGACATGCAGGGGGACGCCAAGCATAGGGCTAGTCTGCCCCACATGTCAGGCAGTGAATCCCCTGGAGAAGAGGAACACTGTGCCTTACATGAAACACACTCTTTGTCTGACATACTGTCACAGTGACAGCACACACACACACACACACACACACACACACACACACACACACACACACACACACACACACACACATATTAAATGCACAATTAACCCACAAAGATCCCTTCAATAGAGACACAGAGATAGCCTGGAGCCAGCACACAGTGCCCTTACTGCTAATGCCAAGCTTAGCCGGGTACCAGACTAAGTACCCAGATTGGGGACTTAGGGGGACATTCCGACCTGATCGTAGCTGTGCTAAATTTAGCACAGCTATGTTCACTTACACTGACATGCGGGGGGACGCCCAGCACAGTGTTAGTCAGCCCCGCATGTCAGGTGTCAAAGTCAAAAATATTACATAGAGAGACCATATAAACTGCACACATATAAGCCGCTATACTTGCAAATATGCGCAGCGAGCACAGCAAACACCAGACATTATGGAGATTTAGAATTGGCTGATGAATTAATGTCATGGATGTGTATCATTCGAACCGAACCAGATAAACACATCATGTTTGGTATTGAAGCAAGCAGAATAAGGTGTGGTTTAGTTTGAGACCTATTGTGTTGTCGTGGGACATTGCAGCGGATAGATATGATTATATGTATAAAAGTTAAGATCAGCTTTGTTGGGAACAATGGATGATCAACTAAGTTTTCAGGGCTGAACCTGATTAGCATATACAAAGAGAACAGTGATTCAATACAAAAGCTAGAGAGACCCCTCCCCCAGGGACTGGTCAAACAGGAAGGTAGTTTTTCAGTGTTGCTTGTTTTGCCTCAGAGAGCAGATGTGATGTGGCTGGACTCAGAACAGAGCTCTCAGAAGCATGGCTGGATCCTCGCCATCGAAACAAAGGCTAAGTATCATAAAATCAATATCTCATGGCTGATTGGCATAGAGTAGTTTTAAATGTGTGGTTTGAGGTGGGGTAGTTGTGGAAAGATGGGTAAGCATAGAGTGGTTGGTTTGGTGAAACAAATGGCTTGGGGATGGTGAGGCTTGCGCAGCCGTGTGATTGTAACTTGTTTGTGTTGGTGCCCTGTGGAATCTGTGATGATTGTTGGGTGTTAGTGTTGGTGCCCTGTGGAATCTGTGATGGTAGCTGGGATCTTGTTAATCATAAATACCACCATGCAGTACTTTTGAATATGTGCTGGTAGCAATGGCAGGCTGATACTTGTGAGTACCTGGTGGTCTGGTCTTGTGATAACTCATATGCTCTGGTTATAGAGATACTGTGTTTGCTTGAAATTGTGAAAGGTGTTTTAGATGGTTTGGAATTGTAAAATCAGAACATATGCATTGTTTTGAGGCTTGGACATTTTGGAAGAAAATGGAGTCTTGTGTTTTCTGCTATGTGATTGTGGTTTAGTATAGAGTGCCATGTGTTTGGACCTGCAAATCTAAAATGGCTGCTGCTGGATGTCTTCCCCTCCCCCTTTCAGCCATGTGGTGTGGTCTTTGGAATCAAGTGGAGGTTTCTCAAAATGGAGTCTAGCTTCCATCCCATGCTGTATTCAGCATTGACTAACTGCGCAGCGATTGTCTCTCACATGTGTAGTTTTATCTGCAACCATGTTGTCTCTTATTTAATGTTATCATGAGCCATTTCTCTCTATCTCTCTCTTCTTCTCTTCCCCTTCCACTTTCCCATAAATAGTAATTGTATTGTATTGTATTTCTTGTGTAGTTATCTGGTTAGGTAGTCTCTGTTATATTGTAGTGTATCATTTGTACTGTTATCCCCTTTTACAAGTATATTAGATATAATACAGTTAATAGGCCTTGGAACCTAAACCAGCATCTGTGTATTTCCTATAGTGTTAAGTGTTCACTTGAGCGTCGGTGACGCTCAAGCAGCTTTGTAGTTAGTCAGGTTACACAAGGTTGCACTTACACCCTGTACTCACATTAAGGTATTCAGTGTATTTCATTGGTATAAGGTTTTATCATAAAGGTATAGCGTTGTGAGCGTCTGCGCCGCTGGTGACCTCCTCGTGGTCTCGAGCGTATGCTACGCCATAGCGAATCATTCCCCTAGACATAGCCAATAACGTGTCCTGTGATCACTGGGCCGTGAGCGAACGTGACGCTTGAGCGTCTCGCCTACGGCTGAGCGATCGCTACGCCAATAGCGTACCATTACGGTACTTCTTGAGCAAACAGCGTACAGTGTTCTTAGCTTCATAAAGGGTTGTTTATACGACAAGGAATTTAGCATTGTCAATTGCGGGCTCGTCCTATACTTCTCATATCTGCACTAGGTAGATCAGCAGACATTATCCCTCCAGCAAAGGGTGGGAGGTTGTCTCACAGTGCTGACGGGATAAGCGTCTGCTTCGCTTAGATAAAGAGTGCTGAAGGAACCCGGTAACCGGAGGTAAGAACAGTACGCTATTGTCTTTGAAAATCTGGTTTTTATTTCAATTTGGTGCCAACTACACACTCAGGCCTAGAATAACTTTAGGAGTTTTGAATGATGACTTTCTTTGTGACAAGAGGCCGCATGGTCTGTCCACCATTTTGTGTGACCCTCATGAGGTGGAAGGGGGAGGAGCAGCGGCCATTTTGGGAAGGTCAAAAAAAAAAATTTTTTTTTTTTCTGAGCGGCTGGTTTTCAGTTGACTCAGGAAACAATCAGCCATCCACTGTCAAAAAGAAATCATCATTTAATGAGGTTTTTTTTTTTTTTATGCATTTATTTAATCTATATCATAGTCAATCATAAGTAATAGTGATTGGTACTTATATGTAATTTCATATGCGTGTGCTTACATCAATGTATGTTATTAGATTAAATTTAGAATTGCATTTTCATCTGTGTAAGTTTCACATCTCACATTCCTGTTTGCCAATTTTATAGTTGATAGAAAGTGCTAAAAAGAGATTTGCTGTTATTTAATAGTAGAGGTAATAGTTAAAGTATAGAACAACACACGGGTTGTCTGGAAAACAAGGCAGTCAGTGTGGATTGCGGTAGATGATCAGGGATCATCTACATTGATAAAAATATATTGTGTTACGGTGGATCCTTTGCATTGCGTACACGTGTCGCTAACAAAGACTAGCGTACGCAATCCAAAAGGCAGACGCACGCAGCGTACATTACGCAACGTAGCGTCCGGTTACGCCCACGTAGCTCAAGTTGTGGTAAAGTGAAGTAACGCAAAGGCGATAATTAACGCACAGCGGTAGATAACGCGACGCGGTAAATAACGCAAATCTATTTTTGGAAAATCTGAAATTTAGTTTAACAGATCCTGCTCCTAATTGGTAACACTTTTGGCCTGAAGACAATTTCTGCGCAGAAATAGACATAGAAACAAAGTATACATGTGTTGAGTGAGTGTGTTTATACAATTTAAAAGGTGGAACCAAAAGGAAAGCCGAGTACTCGTCAAGGGACACACGTGTAAGTGACATATACGGTGGCTAGGGAGGCATCTCTAGTTAAATAATATTTGAGCATTAGAGTATAACGGACCATAAGGTAACAGACCAGGAGGTCATAAGGTAACAGACCAGGAGGTCATAAGGTAACAGACCAGGAGGTCATAAGGTAACAAGACCAGGAGGTCATAAGGTAAAAGGTCCGCTATAAAAGTCCAGTGGCACAACGCCTGGGGTGTTGGTGCAGAACCCATATAGGCCATAAGCTCTGGCTGAAGGAATCACAGCCGGAAACATAGATTCCATTGATCTTTCAGTACATGACAAATAGTGCTCGTGTACTGAACGATTGGACCGCACGTAATTGTGTGCAGTAGTTAGTAATCTGACCTCATACCATAAGAGTAAAGGGGTCACAAACGCTATTTGTACACTCTGACGTGATTTGTGTAATTTTTTATTTTTTCGGGAAGAGAAGTTCGCTGGTCACTCAGGAACTATCTAACAACCCCAACGTTTACTGGAAAGAGTAAGTGTCCTGCGGGTAACCCTCATATGTTCCAGTAAACTGAAGGTTCCATAGGGGCCCTGTATCGAGTACGCCAGCACCATATCGGTGTGATCAGGTCGTATTGGTCGAGGTGGGCGAGTGAGTGGGGTACTCGGTAAACCGCCACCGCCGGCCTACTGTGGAGTAATTTGGTTGTCTGTAAAGGCTTGCTGAAAACCTTGATACAGAAAATCCAAGGAGGACTAAGCAACACCTACAGACTATGGGGGCCAGTTGCTCAGGTAGGGGGCGATCAACCCAGGTTCAGGTTGATTCGGAGAACCGACCAGTCGGGTCGGCAAGATATATCATGTGTGAAAAATACGGTAGTCACACAGAGGTTTTATGTGATGAATGGGAGAGAATGACTGTACAAGACAGGGACAAGTTCCCAAGAATAGGTAGCTTCAGTCCAGAGGTGTTACAAAATTTAAGGAGGAGGATAAGTCTCGTTGAACCAACGAAGAGACAAAATAAACATTATGAATATTTACAGTTATGGCAACAGGAAAGTGAATTACAAAAAGAGTCTATTGACTTTTCTGACTCTTATCTTGAGAGGAGAGATATGGCAGCAGGAGAGGAGTTGATTGCGGAGAGAAAAGCACAAAGGTGGAACAATAAAAACGCTCATAGCAACTGTAATATAGATTATAAGAATAAGTGTAATAAATGTAACAATGATTATTGTAATACTGTTGAATGTACAACTATTAACCCATGCAAGTCGCACCCCATGTTAAACTTTCCTCAGGAATACAAACAAGAAAGTGAGCCCAGAACGATGTCGGCACCTCTTCCAGAAGCCATCCTACAAGACATCCAGGTGGACACGACCAAATTGGTAAAGGCAATAATCAAACCCCCTAACGGAGGGTCAGGTGAGGTCGTGTCCACAGGTACGTACAATGTTTTATATCACGCACAAACAAATGTACCCCATATTGTAAGACCAAAACAAGGTGATGTAATTGAGTTTAGTCCTGTCAGGGGGATCACAGTCCCCAATGGGAAGACTGACAATCAGGGAACCATTCCCGTCAAGGACAGTGCAATGCGCTGTCCCTGGTCCCGGACAGAATTGAGATCAATCATGTCTGATTACCCAGATCCTAGGAAAGATCTAAGTGTATGATCAAAGATTCACAGAAGGTATATCAACTCCCTAGACAACGACATAATCATGGTATCCGAGGAATCAGGTAGGTACAGGGAAAGCGGTTGATGGTGATGAGCATCCAAGCGTTTGAGGAGGCATCAAATCAACCAAAACCCCAGGCCATTGGCACATGGAGGAACTTAAGGATTTGTGATCTGTGCAAAAGAGAAGGGCATTATGCCAGTAACTGCAACAGCCCACATAAAATCAGACCCCCTAGACATGAAAATGAGCATGAATATGACACACCAAATTACAAGCAGGGATCATATAGGAAGAATTTTGGGCCACACCCATAATATATAGTCAGGAAAGGTGATCATTAGAACTGATGGTAAGCCTGAGGTAACGGTTAGTAAATTGGGAGGTCATTCACTGAAGACACAGGAATGACCAGGTTAAACGTTGTAAATGTATTTGTGAAAAATGTTTTTTTCTTTCTCTCTCTATCCCCATCTCTGACGATTATTGGTAAGAATTCAAACATTGCATATTCGCTTGGTCCTTGCAGAAGTCTACCAAACCCCAGCATGACCTATCCACCACAATGTATTCTGGCCAGATACAGACAGTGGAATAATGCAAGTGCTGGTGGGGAGGGACTGCTCAAGGAGACCAGTAGATACATAGATATGACAGCCTAATAAGTCTGACAATGTTTTTCTAATGCTAACAATGTTTTCTTACAATGTTTAAAAATGCTTTGTTTCTCTTTTCTTATTGATGGTTATTGTCGAGTTATGTAATGTATATATGCACATGAATTGTTCTCTATCTCTTTTGTTTTTTTTTTATTTTCTCTCTCTTCTCACTCATGTTTCCATGGTTTAAAGATGGCATGTCACCCCTCAGTTGGACCAATGGTAATGCCAGATTTTTTTTTTTCTCCTTACAGAAAGATCGCCGGTTAGGAAGGAATATTGCATCACCAGAATGATCGTTTTTGAAGACTGAGAGACAACACCTTTGAGAGGACAGCAGAACAAGAAGAACAACAAGACGAGAGAACTTATTATCGTAACGAGTTCTCTCCCCCTCAAACTGATTTCTTATACCCCCTTTACAAATTTCTTCTTTTCTCCTCCTGTAAGATGGACTTGCCCCAAGAGACTGTGATATGGATTTTTCCCGTTAACCATGATGTTGACCAGAGCAGTCTGTTTCGGTGAGAGTACCAGTGAGGTCGAGAAAGGATCCAGAAAGGTCCTGATGACTGAGACGGAGGTGTAAATTTCCAATAGCAACCCAATCACCAAGCAAAGGCGAGTACCGGGCACGATCTAACAACCATGTTATTTGTAAACAACTGTGAAGGAATGTTAGTTCAAAAAGAAAGTTGTATCTGTAGGCTCTGTAACAAAGAAATGCCAATCCAGTTTTAATATCCATATGGACCGGCATCCATTGAGTGACTATCACTCCTTAGTGGGTAACGTATTAAACAAGACCGATTGTTGGGTATGCTCTCAAGTACCTCAGGGTCATAGTAAATCAGGGCTAGTACCATTTCCTTTAACGGTAGGGGAGGTACTTGAGCTAAAGGGTGGGAGACCGGTGGACAGGAGGTTTAATATCTCCAGCCCTCCTAGTTTGAAGCTCCACCAATACCATGTGGATAGGTCCCTATTATGTTTTAATATCTCCAATCCTAGAAAACCGGGAAATTGGGAAGTGTCATGGAGCAACCTTACCATGACCTTTTCACATAGAGCAGATAGAATGCCTACAGATACAGAACTCGTACGCCACATAGCCAGTAGAGGAAAATCTTTCCGGTATCGATATACCTTAGGAAATAGGATTACTAAAGTTGGAGAGGTATCACCAGGATACTGTGCACATATCGTACAAACTGATACGTGCATTAGACAGATGGAAGAATTAGGGTCAGGAGATTTCACCTGGAAGGTTTGTAACATGGTCATGTCCTTCTCCGTCCCTTATGTTCTCCCCGATGATGCATATTTCATATGCGGGAGAAAGGCGTACAAGTGGCTTGCCCCAAACTCTGAAGGATTGTGTTATATTGGAAAAGTATTGCCTGAAGTGATGACTGTTACACATGACAAAATGAAGGACATACACCGTGGTGCCCAAGCTCCTTATACTCACACTCATTACGAACACCGAGTTAAAAGACAAATGTCAGAAAGATTAGAGCATCCGGCCTCTGATCTTATCCATGAATCCACCGGGATTCAGGTTCTGGTAGCGTTAGATTTCACTCGTACCGCTCGAGGAGTGATGAATTATAAATACATTTCCGCACTCGCCAATTTGTTAGATAATATCACTGAAATGTATGATGACACGTTTAGATACACTGGAAGAGAACTTCAAGCTTACAAAACAGAACTAGTTCAGCATAGGATGGTTCTTAATTACCTTACAGCAGTAACAGGCGGATATTGTGTTACATTGGCAACACAGTACGGCATAAAGTGTTGCTCGTATATCACAAATAGCACCGAGGATCCGGTAGAGGTCATAGACCAAAAGATGGACGATATTCTGCAATTAAAGTGGGAATTTCGTCGAAAACACAATCTCACCCTTGCTGCTGTAGGTAATGAGCTGACTGGTTGGGTGTCATGGTTGAACCCGCGAAATTGGTTCTCCGGTTTGGGAGAATGGGCTCAAGGAGTCATAATGGATGTTGGAAAGTTTCTACTATGTATCTTGGGTGTCGTTATATCAATTGGATTGATATTTAGATGCGGGCAGGCTTTAATGAGGTGCAAACAAAGTACAAAAGTGATGAGCTTGAGGAGTGAGGAAACTGTAATTAACCTGGATTTGATTTATGACCCAATGATAGAAACCAGAATGTGATGAAAAATGCGATTATACGGTCCGTTTCTTTCACCTGTTTTTCTGCTTTTCTCCAAGATACAAAGACCCCTTGGACGAGGAAGTTGACGAGACGGTATACAGACAAGACAACAGACAAGACCAAAGATGAAGTTTTGACAACCTATGATATGGACACTTGATGAACTTTGCCATGGATCCCCAGTTTCCCTAGTACTTTTAAACTCACGCTAGCCCAACATTTTTTGTAAATCTGATGGCTCAGACAAAGCTATTTGCTCATGCCTAAGGAGCAATACAGCGCAAAGAAGACGACTCTCAACAGATACCGAACACAACTTCAACAACAGATGTACATTTCCCTGACATAGAATATCATTGCATTTTTCGTAAGTGTTCTTTATCTTCATCTCTACAACCCCCAGGTAACGACACACATAGACGATAGGGAATACAGGCACAGATATCAGCAACCACATACCTCCCCCATTCATGTATCATCAATTAAAATGTGCATCCCCATTTTGTTACAACCATAGCCGAAATGAGCTCGGTAAAGTTTGACAGCCCATCCACAGACCCTTAGTACGGGATAAGAAGGAATTCAAATGTATACTTCGCAATACCTCGAAGCTTGATGTACAACACGTACGGCACGATGATACATGACCCCCCAAACATGGATTCATACACACATGCTTCTGCTTTCTCACTAGGTCATACCCTCTTCACATCTTCTCCTCTCTCCTCCCTTACCCAACCATGGAAATGTATTAACCCCTGACATATATTTTTCTCTTTTTGAAATGTTTTAGGAAGTGGCAGTTATTGGTGACTGCCAAAGGGTGGACTGTCAAAGTCAAAAATATTACATAGAGAGACCATATAAACTGCACACATATAAGCCGCTATACTTGCAAATATGCGCAGCGAGCACAGCAAACACCAGACATTATGGAGATTTAGAATTGGCTGATGAATTAATGTCATGGATGTGTATCATTCGAACCGAACCAGATAAACACATCATGTTTGGTATTGAAGCAAGCAGAATAAGGTGTGGTTTAGTTTGAGACCTATTGTGTTGTCGTGGGACATTGCAGCGGATAGATATGATTATATGTATAAAAGTTAAGATCAGCTTTGTTGGGAACAATGGATGATCAACTAAGTTTTCAGGGCTGAACCTGATTAGCATATACAAAGAGAACAGTGATTCAATACAAAAGCTAGAGAGACCCCTCCCCCAGGGACTGGTCAAACAGGAAGGTAGTTTTTCAGTGTTGCTTGTTTTGCCTCAGAGAGCAGATGTGATGTGGCTGGACTCAGAACAGAGCTCTCAGAAGCATGGCTGGATCCTCGCCATCGAAACAAAGGCTAAGTATCATAAAATCAATATCTCATGGCTGATTGGCATAGAGTAGTTTTAAATGTGTGGTTTGAGGTGGGGTAGTTGTGGAAAGATGGGTAAGCATAGAGTGGTTGGTTTGGTGAAACAAATGGCTTGGGGATGGTGAGGCTTGCGCAGCCGTGTGATTGTAACTTGTTTGTGTTGGTGCCCTGTGGAATCTGTGATGATTGTTGGGTGTTAGTGTTGGTGCCCTGTGGAATCTGTGATGGTAGCTGGGATCTTGTTAATCATAAATACCACCATGCAGTACTTTTGAATATGTGCTGGTAGCAATGGCAGGCTGATACTTGTGAGTACCTGGTGGTCTGGTCTTGTGATAACTCATATGCTCTGGTTATAGAGATACTGTGTTTGCTTGAAATTGTGAAAGGTGTTTTAGATGGTTTGGAATTGTAAAATCAGAACATATGCATTGTTTTGAGGCTTGGACATTTTGGAAGAAAATGGAGTCTTGTGTTTTCTGCTATGTGATTGTGGTTTAGTATAGAGTGCCATGTGTTTGGACCTGCAAATCTAAAATGGCTGCTGCTGGATGTCTTCCCCTCCCCCTTTCAGCCATGTGGTGTGGTCTTTGGAATCAAGTGGAGGTTTCTCAAAATGGAGTCTAGCTTCCATCCCATGCTGTATTCAGCATTGACTAACTGCGCAGCGATTGTCTCTCACATGTGTAGTTTTATCTGCAACCATGTTGTCTCTTATTTAATGTTATCATGAGCCATTTCTCTCTATCTCTCTCTTCTTCTCTTCCCCTTCCACTTTCCCATAAATAGTAATTGTATTGTATTGTATTTCTTGTGTAGTTATCTGGTTAGGTAGTCTCTGTTATATTGTAGTGTATCATTTGTACTGTTATCCCCTTTTACAAGTATATTAGATATAATACAGTTAATAGGCCTTGGAACCTAAACCAGCATCTGTGTATTTCCTATAGTGTTAAGTGTTCACTTGAGCGTCGGTGACGCTCAAGCAGCTTTGTAGTTAGTCAGGTTACACAAGGTTGCACTTACACCCTGTACTCACATTAAGGTATTCAGTGTATTTCATTGGTATAAGGTTTTATCATAAAGGTATAGCGTTGTGAGCGTCTGCGCCGCTGGTGACCTCCTCGTGGTCTCGAGCGTATGCTACGCCATAGCGAATCATTCCCCTAGACATAGCCAATAACGTGTCCTGTGATCACTGGGCCGTGAGCAAACGTGACGCTTGAGCGTCTCGCCTACGGCTGAGCGATCGCTACGCCAATAGCGTACCATTACGGTACTTCTTGAGCAAACAGCGTACAGTGTTCTTAGCTTCATAAAGGGTTGTTTATACGACAAGGAATTTAGCATTGTCACAGGCCACCCCCATTCCCTCCCCCGCACACAAGTACAAAAGCATCGCACAGCGGCAATGCTTTTGTACTTGAAGAGTAACTCCCAGCCGGCGCAGCTCCTGCGGCTGGCTGGGAGTTACTCGTCGCTGCCTGGGTCACAGCGGCTGTGTGTGATGTCACGCAGCCGCTACGGCCCGCCCCCTGCATGGTCCGGCCACGCCTGTGTTGGCCGGACCGCGCCCACAAAACGGTGGTCAAACGCCGCCATGCCGCCCCCTCCCGCCCAGCGACCGCCTCTGCCTGTCAATCAAGCAGAGGCGATCGCTAGGCAAAGACAGCCGTCGGCTGTCAGCCATGCGCCAGCGGCGCAGTTCTGACCTGATCGCTGCGCTGCGATGAACTGCAGAGAGCGATCGGGTCAGACTAGTAAGCACTCCCCCCCTGCTATAACCCCCTGTTACCGCCGAGGTAATCTGGAGTCTCTCCGGAGGAGCTGCGCGTCCCTGTCAGTCAGCGTCTGTGTCCACTGCAGAGGGAAAATGGCATTGGTGAGCTGCTGGATCCGCACAAGTACAAAAGCATCGCACAGCGGCGATGCTTTTGTACTTGAAGAGTAATTCCCAGCCAGCGCAGCTGCTGTGGCTGGCTGGGAGTTACTCGTCGCTGCCCTTGGTCACAGCGGCTGCGTGTGACGTGACGCAGCCGCTGCGGCCCGGGCACGCCTGCGTCGACCGGACGTACCCAAAAAATGGTGGCCAAACGCCACCGTGCCACCCCCTCCTGCCCAGCGACCTCCTCTGCCTGTTAATCAAGCAGAGGCGATCGCTAGGCAACGACAGTCGTCGGCTGTCAGCCATGCGCCGTTGCATGCGCAGTTCTGATCTGAGCTGCGATAAACTGCAGTAAGCGATCAGGTCAGAATGACCCCCTATGAACACTGGACAGATATATCAGCCGCACTGAAGTGTATGGACACTGGACAGATACGTCAGCAGCATTGGAGTGTATGAACACTGGACAGATATATCAGCAGCACTGAAGTGTATGAACACTGGACAGATATGTCAGCAGCACTGAAGTGTATGATCACTGGACAGATACGTCAGCAGCATTGGAGTGTATGATCACTGGACAGATATGTCAGCAGCACTGAAGTGTTTGATCACTGGACATATACGTCAGCAGCACTGAAGTGTATGATCACTGGACATATACGTCAGCAGCACTGAAGTGTATGATCACTGGACAGATACGTCAGCAGCATTGGAGTGTATGATCACTGGACAGATACGTCAGCAGCACTGAAGTGTATGATCACTGGACATATACGTCAGCAGCACTGAAGTGTATGATCACTGGACAGATATGCCAGCAGCATTGGAGTGTATGATCACTGGACAGATACGTCAGCAGCACTGGAGTGTATGATCACTGGACAGATACGTCAGCAGCACTGGAGTGTATGATCACTGGACAGATACGTCAGCAGCACTGGAGTGTATGATCACTGGACAGATACGTCGGCTGCATTGGAGTGTATGATCACTGGACAGATACATCAGCAGCACTGGAGTGTATGATCACTGGACAGATACGTCAGCAGCACTGGAGTGTATGAACACTGGACAGATACGTCAGCAGTACTGAAGTGTATGATCACTGGACATATACGTCAGCAGCACTGAAGTGTATGATCACTGGATATATACGTCAGCAGCACTGAAGTGTATGATCACTGGACATATACGTCAGCAGCACTGAAGTGTATGATCACTGGACAGATACGTCAGCAGCATTGGAGTGTATGATCACTGGACAGATACGTCAGCAGCACTGAAGTGTATGATCACTGGACAGATACGTCAGCAGCATTGGAGTGTATGATCACTGGACAGATACGTCAGCAGCACTGGAGTGTATGATCACTGGACAGATACGTCAGCAGCACTGGAGTGTATGATCACTGGACAGATACGTCAGCAGCATTGGAGTGTATGATCACTGGACAGATATGTCAGCAGCACTGAAGTGTTTGATCACTGGACATATACGTCAGCAGCACTGAAGTGTATGATCACTGGACATATACGTCAGCAGCACTGAAGTGTATGATCACTGGACAGATACGTCAGCAGCATTGGAGCGTATGATCACTGGACAGATACGTCAGCAGCACTGAAGTGTATGATCACTGGACATATACGTCAGCAGCACTGAAGTGTATGATCACTGGACAGATATGCCAGCAGCATTGGAGTGTATGATCACTGGACAGATACGTCAGCAGCACTGGAGTGTATGATCACTGGACAGATACGTCAGCAGCACTGGAGTGTATGATCACTGGACAGATACGTCAGCAGCACTGGAGTGTATGATCACTGGACAGATACGTCAGCAGCACTGGAGTGTATGATCACTGGACAGATACGTCAGCTGCATTGGAGTGTATGATCACTGGACAGATACATCAGCAGCACTGGAGTGTATGATCACTGGACAGATACGTCAGCAGCACTGGAGTGTATGAACACTGGACAGATATGTCAGCAGCACTGAAGTGTATGATCACTGGACAGATACGTCAGCAGTACTGAAGTGTATGATCACTGGACATATACGTCAGCAGCACTGAAGTGTATGATCACTGGATATATACGTCAGCAGCACTGAAGTGTATGATCACTGGACATATACGTCAGCAGCACTGAAGTGTATGATCACTGGACAGATACGTCAGCAGCATTGGAGTGTATGATCACTGGACAGATACGTCAGCAGCACTGAAGTGTATGATCACTGGACAGATACGTCAGCAGCATTGGAGTGTATGATCACTGGACAGATACGTCAGCAGCACTGGAGTGTATGATCACTGGACAGATACGTCAGCAGCACTGGAGTGTATGATCACTGGACAGATACGTCAGCAGCACTGGAGTGTATGATCACTGGACAGATACGTCAGCAGCACTGGAGTTTATGGACACTGGACAGTGGATGGACAATGGACAGATATGTCTGCATAATTGGAGTGGATAGACACAGCACACAGCACAGCCACATGAGTGGATAGACACAGCAGCAGCCACTGGACACAGCGCAACCACTTAAGTGGATGGACACAGCACACAGCGCAGCAGCCATCACAGTAGCGTGAACAGTAAGAATTGGTGCCAAGTTACTGCCGCGGGGTCCCTATATAGAATCCAAAACCTGAGAGAATCCGATATTCAGATGATAGTGCTTTGTCTCGTTTTTTTAATCTGGGCAAGGCAGGAAAACCAAAGCTGTTACTCGGATTCCATTGGATCCCGGAAGTTCGGGTGGGCTTGGGTTTGTGAATTCTGAGCCCGCTTATCTCTAATATAGCTATATAAATATCAGCGACGGCTGCAGTGCCGATCACACAGTGCAGGGAGGACCTTAGCAGCACATATAAAAGGAGATTTATGGTAAGAACTTACCTTTGTTAAATCTCTTTCTGCGAGGTACACTGGGTTCCACAGGGATAACATTGGGTGTAGAGTTGGATCTTGATCCGAGGCACCAACAGGCTAAAAGCTTTGACTGTTCCCAGGATGCTTAGCGCCACCTCCTCTATAACCCCGCCTCCGTGCACAGGAGCTCAGTTTTGTTAACCAGTCCAATGCAGTAGCAGGTAAAAGAGACTACAACCGTTAGTAGCCACATACACTACATTCTCACGACAGGAGAAGGTATCAGCGGCAAAGTGCGTCAGGGTGGGCGCCCTGTGGAACACAGTGTACCTCGCAGAAAGATTTAACAAAGGTAAGTTCTTACCATAAATCTTGTTTTCTGCAGCGGGGTACACTGGGGTTCCACAGGGATAACATCGGGGATGTCATAAAGCAGTTCCTCATGGGAGGGGACGCACTGTAGCGGGCACAAGAACCCGGCGTCCAAAGAAGGCATCTTGGGATTGGAAGTATAGAAGGCATAGAACCTTATGAACGTGTTCACCGAGGACCACGTAGTCGCCTTGCACAATTGTTCAAGGGTCGCACTACGGCAGGCCACCCAAGAAGGTCCAACAGACCGAGTAGAATGGGCTTTGATGGTAGCAGGAGCTGGAAGGCCAGCCTGTACATAAGCATGTGCAATCACCATTCTAATCCATCTGGCCAAGGTCTGCTTGTTTGCAGGCCAGACACGTTTGTGAAAACCAAAAAGTACAAAGAGGGAATCAGATCTCCTAAGAGAAGATGTCCTCTTCACATAAATACGGAGAGCCCGTACCACATCCAAAGACCGCTCTTTGGAGGATAAACCTGGAGATGTAAAGGACGGAACCACAATCTCTTGGTTAAGGTGGAAAGATGACGGCACCTTAGGTAGATAATCAGGGCGAGTTCGAAGAACCGCATGGTCATGATGAAAAATCAGAAAGGGTGACCGACAGGACAAGGCACCCAAGTCTGAAACCCGTCTAGCAGAGGCAGTAGCCAGCAGAAACAAGACCTTAAGAGTAAGCCATTTAAGGTCCACAGACTCAGGAGGTTCAAACGGAGACTCTTGTAAGGCCCCCAGAACAACCGACAAATCCCAAGGAGCCACAGGCAGGACATAGGGAGGTTGAATACGTAAAACAACCTGAGTGAATGTATGAACATCAGGCAGAGTCGTAAGTTTTCTCTGAAACCATATCGACAAGACAGAAATATGAACCTTGATGGAGGCCAGACGAAGGCCTAAGTCCAGGCCCTGTTGCAGAAAAGCCAAGAGTTTGGCAGTACTGAACTTGTATGCAAAATAAGAATTCCAGACCCTATGATAAATCCGAGCAGAACCCAGGTTTACTGGCCTTCAACATAGTTAGAATGACCGCCTCCGAAAAACCTTTGCCCCTCAGTACGGAAGCATCAAGAGCCACGCTGTCAAAGCCAGCCGGGCCAAATCCTGGTAGACACAAGGGCCCTGAACGAGGAGGTCTGGGCGCTGTGGAAGCAGAAGAGGACGCTCTATCGAGAGACCCTGCAGGTCTGAGAACCAATGCCGTCTGGGCCACGCTGGAGCGATTAGAAGTAGTATTCCTCCTTCTTGCTTGAACTTCCTTATCACCCTGGGCAGAAGTGACACCGGAGGGAACACGTACGGCAGCCGAAAGTTCCATGGAATTGCCAGTGCATCCACGAACTCTGCTTGAGGATCCCTTGTCCTTGCTCCGAAGACCGGAACCTTGTGATTGTGTCGAGACGCCATCAGGTCTACATCTGGTAGTCCACACTGGTCCACTAGGAGTTGAAAGACCTCCGGATGCAGGCTCCCCACTCCGGCGTGTACGTCCTGACGACTGAGAAAGTCCGCTTCCCAGTTTAGGACCCCCAGAATGAACACTGCTGATATGGCTGGCAGATGGCGTTCCGCCCAACGAAGAATCTTTGACACTTCCGTCAGTGCTTTGCGGCTTCGGGTACCGCCCTGATGATTTATGTACGCCACTGTGGTGGCGTTGTCTGACTGTACTCGAATAGGCCTGTTCTGTACTAGAAGCAGGGCTAGTGTCAATGCATTGAACACTGCCCGCAATTTCAGAATGTTTATCGGGAGGAGAGATTCATCCCTGGTCCACCGACTCTCAAGAAAGTGTTGCTCCAACACCGTGCCCAACCCTGCAGACTGGCATCTGTTGTCAGAAGGACCCAGTTGGAGATACAGAATAGACTACCCCTGCTCAGTTGTTGGTCCTGCAGCCCCTAGGTCAGTGACAGACGGACCTCCAGAGTCAAGGATATCATGTGAGACCTGATCCGGTGAGGCAGGCCATCCCACTCGGAGAGAATTAACCTCTGCAGAGGGCGGGAATTAAATTGAGCGTACTCCACCATGTTGGAGGCCGACACCATGAGGCCTAGTACTTGCATCGCCGAGTGTATTGACACACGTGGGCGAGAGAGGAAGCATCTTATCTTGTCCTGAAGATACAAGACCTTCTCCGGAGACAAAAACAACCGCTGTTTGTGGGTGTCCAATAGTACTCCCAATTACATCATACTCTGAGCAGGAACCAGGGAAAACTTCTTCCAGTTGATGAGCCACCCGTTCTTGCAGGAATTGGACCGTCAGTTCCAGACGACGAAGGAGAACCTCTGGAGAGTTCGCAAGGATCAACAAGTCGTCAAGATACAGCAGGATTCTGATACTTTGACGGCAGAGTAGGGCCGTCATGACCGCCATGACCTTGGTGAAAACTCGAGGAGCCGAGGTCAGACCAAAAGGCAAGGCCTGGAATTGAAAATGTAGGTTGCCAATAGCAAACAGCAGGTATTGTTGATGCGACACTGCAATAGGTATATGCAGGTAAGCATCCTGTATGTCCAGGGATACCATAAAGTCCTTGGGCTCCAAGGCCAGAACAATAGAGCAAAGAGTTTCCATACGGAATTTGGAGACTTTCACAAATTTGTTCAAAGACTTGAGGTTGAGAATGGGCCAGGAAGATCCATTCGGTTACAGAACTAGGAACAGTGTTGAATAGTACACCCTGCCTCTCTGAGCCAGAGGCATCGGCACTACCACTCCCGTGTCCAGGAGGGATTATACCACCAGGTGGAGAGTTTTTGCTTTTACCGGATCTGAAGGGACGTTTGTTGAGCAAAACTGGCGAGGGGGACATGTCTTGAAAGAGATGGCATATCTGTGAGTGATGACTTTCGTTACCCAGGTGTCCGAAGTGGTCTGTAACCATACCTGAGCAAACCGTAGAAGTCGGCCTCCCACCCTGGAATCGCCCAGGGGGAGGCCCGCCCCATCATGCAGCAGGCTTGTCTGTTTTGGCAGCAGGTTGACGGGTAGCCCAGCAACATTTAGGTTTGGGCTTAGTGGATTTGGAAGTGCGAGCCTGTTTCGGGTACGCCTGACCCTTTGCTTTACCTGGAGGTCGAAATGAACGAAAGGAAGTACTCTTAGCCTTCGGAGCCGAAGAAATAGTACTAGGTAAACATGCAGTCTTAGCAGACGCTAAGTCAGCGACAATCTTGTTGAGATCTTCCCCAAAAAGAATGTTTCCCTTATAAGGGATAACCTCCAAGGTCTTTTTCGAGTCCAGATCTACAGACCAGGACCGCAACCAGAGGATCCAGCGAGCCAGAATAGACATAGTAAATGCTTTGACCGCCCGGATACCAGCATCAGATGCCACTTGCTGAACATAATGAGAGGCTGTAACAATGGAAGAAAGACACTGTTTAGCCTTATCAGGATAATTAGACGGTAATTCCGCTTCAACTTTCTGCAACCCAGGCCTCTATAACTTTAGCAGCCAAAGAGACCGCAATAGTAGGCATATGCACAGCTCCAGCCGGAGTGTTATCATGGTCGGGGTTTTTGTGAACCCGGTGTTAGTGAAGTCTGTGCGAGCGACTGGAGGACTATGTGTATATTAGGCTGGTCTGTAGGGATCAGTGAGAAGAAGGACCAATCCAAGACCGGGGATCAAACCCGGGCCTCGGCAGAGGAAGCCATATCCTGACCACTGGATCACCAGGGACTTGGTGTTGATAGGATGGTGAATGTATTGGTGAGATAGAACTGGATATACTGTCACAGGAGTGGGTGCTTGTGTACTCAAGGTTACTATGGAATAGGGTCTCTGGAGTTGCACAGAACTGGGCTGGTTACTGGTGAGATTGAGAACCGGACGGGTTACTGGTGAGACTGAGAACCGGGCTGGTTACTGAAGGGTTAAACATGCTATATGAACTGTTATGTGCTTGAATAGACACGTACGCACTCTCTACAGGATGCCCTTGTCTGTTCATACAATATAAGGCTTGTTTGTGTCTTATCTTCAAGGACAGTTACATACCAGATCAAACCTGTTACTTCTACTTCTGTGTGTTACTAAATATCCTGCATGTAATGTCGTATGCTACTTCTATTTATCCAATCATATGCTTGCACATATTGTATACACCCATGTTTCTTATCTATATAGTACGCTGTAATTTTTACAATAAACAGAGTGATTCTTAACTACAGCTGCGTGCTTACTCTTTGTGTTAAGAGTTACTCTCACGGGTACCTAAGGGGTCATCAAATCGAGGTGGTTCAGAGATATAATCCTTACAATTTGGGGGCTCGTAGCCGGAATCTAGGCGATCGTCCCCTGCCCGGTAAGATAGAGAATTTTATTGTCTGTCTTTTCCGTTCAGGGATTGCGATTACTACTAGATCTGAACTCATTTCGTGTTCCGGGAACACGTGACAAGAAATACAATCCAAGTCCGGGACTTGGCAGAAAAGAAACTTGTTTTCTTAAAGGCGCCGGGCGCCACATAAAGGTATCAGGGATACCATAGAAGGACCAGGGGTCCATATAATCTTTAAAGGCAAAGGTATCAGGGATACCATAGAAGGACCAGGGGTCCATATAATCTTTAAAGGCACAGGTATCCGGGATACCATAGATGGACCAGGGGTCCAAATAACAACGCCTCCTCGATTTGATCACCTAAATATTTGTATGTCTGTCTTATAAGTACTCATATTGTAATTTTTCTATTAAGGACACTCAGTGAACGGGTGGTAAGTGCACGGACGCTGAGTGTCAGAGGACATTGTTGTTTACAGTGATTTTAAGTACATTTGAAAGTTGATTTGTAACAAATAACATTGTCCACGATTGCAGAGATATTAATTGTACGGGTGGTAAGTGTACGTACATTTGGTATCACAAGTTGTACTGTTGTTGTTTTCTGTTCCCGGTAGTTTGTGTAGGGAATATGCACTCCCACATGTTACCAATGATCTATGATCAGATCAGCTGAATGCATACATAGACTATTGTTCCCCTTCCCTGTTATTTGTGAATTCTTTTAGAAATATATTGCGTGGGTGGTAAGTGTACACGCACTATATGACACTGTGGGGTATATTTACTAAGATTCGTAATTTCCGAAAATAGGTCAAAGTTCAATCACGAATGACATCGACAGTGTAAAACTGCAACTTTTTGAATTGATTACGATGGATTTACTAAGCTGTCGTATTTGTATTTTTCTTTGCTTCCGATGTCGATGTCATTCGTTTTTTTTTACCTATTTTTACGGCAGTGATTAGCAAAACACTGCCGTTTTTTTTTTACAATCAATCTCGGCCGGATCTGTGTGATCCGTGCTGGGGTTCTTATTTTTTTTTTATTTAATTAAACAATGTAAAATCCCCAAAAAAAATGCGTGGGGTCCCCCCTCCTAAGCATAACCAGCCTCGGGCTCTTTGAGCCGATCCTGGTTGCAGAAATATGGGGAAAAAATTGACAGGGGTTCCCCCATATTTAAGCAACCAGCATCGGGCTCTGCGCCTGGTCCTGGTTCCAAAAATACGGGGGACAAAAAGAGTAGGGGTCCCCCGTATTTTTAAAACCAGCACCGGGCTCCACTAGCTGGACAGATAATGCCACAGCCGGGGGTCACTTTTATACAGTGCCCTGCGGCCGTGGCATCAAAAATCCAACTAGTCACCCCTGGCCGGGGTACCCTGGGGGAGTGGGAACCCCTTCAATCAAGGGGTCCCCCCCCCCAGCCACCCAAGGGCCAGGGGTGAAGCCCGAGGCTGTCCCCCCCCCATCCAATGGGCTGCGGATGGGGAGGCTGATAGCCATTTGTGATAATGAAAAGATATTGTTTTTAGTAGCAGTACTACAAGTCCCAGCAAGCCTCCCCCGCATGCTGGTACTTGGAGAACCACAAGTACCAGCATGCGGCGGAAAAACGGGCCCGCTGGTACCTGTAGTACTACCACTAAAAAAATACCCAAAAAAACACAAGACACACACACCGTGAAAGTATAATTTTATTACATACATACACACATACATACATACTTACCTTATGTTCTCACGCAGGTCGGTCCTCTTCTCCAGTAGAATCCAAGGGCTACCTGTTGAAGAAATTCTACTCACCAGATCCATGGGTCCAGGCTCCTCGGCAAATCCAGGGTTAATCCACGTACTTGAATAAATAAAAAAAAACGGTGTCCCGACCACGAACTGAAAGGGGACCCATGTTTGCACATGGGTCACCTTCCCACGAATGCCAGAAACCCACTTTGACTTCTGTCTAAGTGGGTTTCTTCAGCCAATCAGGGAGTGCCACGTTGTAGCACTCTCCTGATCAGCTGTGTGCTGCTGTCCTCACTGACAGGCGGCACACGGCAGTGTTACAATGTAGCGCCTATGCGCTCCATTGTAACCAATGCTGGGAACTTTCTGCTCAGCGGTGACGTCACTTTAGGTCAACCGCAGGGCAGAAAGTTCCCATCATTGGTTACAATGTAGCGCATAGGCGCTACATTGTAACACTGCCGCGTGCTGCCTGTCAGTGAGGACAGCAGCACACAGCTGATCAGGAGAGTGCTACAACGTGGCACTCCCTGATTGGCTGAAGAAACCCACTTAGACAGAAGTCAAAGTGGGTTTCTGGCATTCGTGGGAAGGTGACCCATGTGCAAACATGGGTCCCCTTTCAGTTCGTGGTCGGGACACCGTTTTTTTTTATTTATTCAAGTACGTGGATTAACCCTGGATTTGCCGAGGAGCCTGGACCCATGGATCTGGTGAGTAGAATTTCTTCAACAGGTAGCCCTTGGATTCTACTGGAGAAGAGGACCGACCTGCGTGAGAACATAAGGTAAGTATGTATGTATGTGTGTATGTATGTAATAAAATTATACTTTCACGGTGTGTGTGTCTTGTGTTTTTTTGGGTATTTTTTTAGTGGTAGTACTACAGGTACCAGCGGGCCCGTTTTTCCGCCGCATGCTGGTACTTGTGGTTCTCCAAGTACCAGCATGCGGGGGAGGCTTGCTGGGACTTGTAGTACTGCTACTAAAAACAATATCTTTTATTTTACAACAAAGGCTATCAGCCCTCCCATCCGCAGCCCATTGGATGGGGGGGGACAGCCTCGGGCTTCACCCCTGGCCCTTGGGTGGCTGGGGGGGGGGGACCCCTTGATTGAAGGGGTTCCCACTCCCCCAGGGTACCCCGGCCAGGGGTGACTAGTTGGATTTTTGATGCCACGGCCGCAGGGCGCTGTATAAAAGTGACCCCCGGCTGTGGCATTATCTGTCCAGCTAGTGGAGCCCGGTGCTGGTTTTAAAAATACGGGGGACCCCTACTCTTTTTGTCCCCCGTATTTTTGGGACCAGGACCAGGCGCAGAGCCCGATGCTGGTTGCTTAAATATGGGGGAACCCCTGTCATTTTTTCCCCATATTTCTGCAACCAGGATCGGCTCAAAGAGCCCGAGGCTGGTTATGCTTAGGAGGGGGGACCCCACGCAATTTTTTTTGCAAAAATAAGCACTTTCCCACCCCTTCCCACTGATATACATGCACGGATCTCATGGATCCCTGCATGCATCTCAAATCACGGAAAAAAAAAGCAGGTCTGTTTTTTTTTAGGACTTTTTTACGAGTTGTAATTTTTCACGGCAGTGTTTTGTGTTTTTTTGCTTTGCACTTCTTAGTAAATGACCGAGATTCATATCTAAACAGGCGTAATTTGACCGATGGTGTATTCATTCGTAATTTTTTACCTGAACTAGCAAAAAATTACGAATGCCCTCATCACTGCCGTGATTAGTGTTTAGTAAATGACCGAGATTAACCGAGATGACACTTTGAAGAAAAAACGGCATCTCGGTCAAAATCGGGAGCTTAGTAAATATACCCCTGTGTTTGGAACAATCTATGTTTTTTTTTATGATAAAGATTGTTATTAATTCAGTTTAGACACGTTAGTTACTTATTGGTAATATGGGATCAGATCAGAGTAAAGAGACTGAATACCCCCCTCCCCTCCCGGGAGAGACCTGCAAGGAATATGTTGCTCGTGTCTCCCCTACAAATTACTACCTTGTTAACCCCTGGCTAGACAATTTAGTGGGATGAACTGAGTGAACATCTGGACGCAGTGTTTAAAACCCGCTCGTCCCTAGCAGTAGCTTGCAAACAGAAACCTAGTGAGAATGTGACTGAATTCTGGAAGAGATTTAAAAAAAATGCTGGTCAGAGGAAGCAGGTCTCACCCTAGTAAATACTGACAGCTTACTTATTTCCACATTTATAAACAACCTGCTGCCTTCTGTGACCTTGACAGTAAAACAAAGTGTTTCTAGTTGGACCTCAGACAACATTGAGGAATTCAGTAAACATTTATATGAGAAGGAAGCAGCAGGCTGTTTTGACATTAAAAAGACTACTCAAAACGTACTGACCCACAGTTTTCAGAACCTCCGGAGGCAACACAGGAACCCTCGCCCCCAGCGGGACACCCCACATAATAGGGGTCCCCCTGCACCTCCAAACAGACGACATACATCCTGCTTTAACTGTGGCAAGGATGGACACTGGGCTAGGGACTGCCCCTACCCCCTTAACAAACCTAGGCAGCCATCAACTGAATCTGCCCCCCTTAGCAACGTTCCCAGGGACCCCCCAAGGTTCCAGATTGACTGGTAGGGACAGCCCCGCTGACGGGGCCCGGAGGAGGGTGTCCCGACTTTCATGCAGCTCACAGAACACTGGAAGGAACCCCCAATGATCAATCTAGGTGTCAATGGAACAAGTGTCCCATTCCTGATTGACAGCGGGGCCACCACCAGTGTTCTGTGCAGGGACCAGTACCATGGGCCCCTGAGAAAGTCCGCTCCTTCAATGAGAATCAATGGGATACCCACAAAAGCTTACTCCACTGTACCTATCCCTATTGACACACCACGGGGACATTACATAGGGACTCACTCATTCACTGTCATACCTGACTGTCCAGTTAACTTGCTGGGAGGAGACCTCCTTACTGAACTACAGATAACCATCACCCCTACTGGTGGGGGTATGGACATAACCTCACCACACTTCCCCGTGCTCACTGAGACCACTGAACTAGATACAATAGACCCCCTTGTGTGGGCAGAAGGTCCCTTCGACACAGGACTGATATCTTGCACACCATACAAGGCCACACTGAAACCTAATGTACACCCCGTTTACCAGAAACAATATCCATTGTCTAAAGAAAAAATGGATGGTCTAAAGCCCATGGTAGAGCAATTCATAAAGCAAGGCATTCTCAAACATGTAGTATCCCCATACTGCACACCAGTTAACCCTGTAGCTAAATCAGATGGGACTATAAGGTTTGTACAAGATCTTAGGGCAATTAATCAGCTAATTGTTCCCATTGCACCTATTGTACCTGATGTAAACTCACTCATCTCAGCCATCCCTGTACACGCTGCATTTTTCTCAGTAATTGATTTAAAAAATGCATTTTTCAGCATACCAGTGGACCCTCAGACACAATTACTTTTTGCTTTTTCTTTTGAGGGCAAGCAGTTCCCTGGCACCCCCCCTATGGTTCTCTCCTGCTACAGTATGCAGATGATCTGCTTCTCTGTAGTCAAACGGAGGAGGCCTGCCGAGAGGATGGTATATCACTGTTAAACTGGCTCTGTGAATGTGTCTAAAACAAAAATGCAATGGTGTAAAAAGCATGTCGATTATTTGGGTTTTGTACTCACAGAGGGAGAAAGGAAAATCAGTCCACAACGCATTCAGTCTGTATTGGGCCTGGTCACCCCAACTACTCAGAAGGAAATGCTATCCTTTCTGGGCATGATTAATTATTGCAGACAGTGGATATCTGATTGTTCCTACTATGACAATATCTTGAGACAAGCCACTCTCAATGACAAACCTAAACAG
Organism: Pseudophryne corroboree; assembly: GCF_028390025.1. Classification (NCBI taxonomy): domain Eukaryota; kingdom Metazoa; phylum Chordata; class Amphibia; order Anura; family Myobatrachidae; genus Pseudophryne; species Pseudophryne corroboree. Next base: position 751,729,889 of record NC_086445.1, on the reverse strand, counting down.
ATTCAATGGTCACAAGAAATGTTAACTGCATATGAAAGTCTAAAATGTATGTTGGTAAAAAGTCCGGCACTGGGCCTCCCAAACTATGTACTGCCGTTTCATTTATATGCAAGGGACAACTGTAAAACCATGGCGGGGGTACTGACTCAATTTCATGGAGGCAAGCTGCGCCCCGTGGCATTCTTTTCCAAAGTAATGCCTGTGTCGGTCCAAGGTATGCCTGCCTGTCTTCGGGCACTAGCGGCCTGTGCAATGGTAGCTGAAATGGCAACTACACTCACCCTAGGACACACCACTGTACTTCACACAACCCATGATGTTTTGGCCATTCTTAAAGGATTACATACACAACACATGTCTGCCCAACGCCTTAGTGGCTATGAAGTACAATTGCTGGGAAATCCCTCCCTCACCATCAAGTATGCTAATACAACTTCAGGTCCTGCCCCTATTCTAAACGCTCTTCTTGGTCTCAAAGGTCCCCAAGATGACTTGCCCGACGACCATGACTGCTGTCTGACCATAGAGACTGAGACATCTCCCAGACTGGACATGTCCCCCATACCTGTTCCTGGCTCTGACCATGTTTCTGTTGACGGCTCTTGTGCTAGACCAAATGACTCCACATACCAAGCCATGGCCGTCATGACCCCACCCATGATAGATGATCAGTATCTATTTACTGAACTCCAAGTTTCTGCCTCCCCCAAAGATTTAGCTGATTGGTTGTTTCCAATAATGCAGAAGAATCCTAAAACAGGATTAATCTGCAAAGAGGGGAAACCATGTATACCTCAAGCAAGCCCTCCCTATCATACTAGCAGAAATCAGAATGACTCCCCAGAAAACCCTAGGTTATTCACCTTTTGAAATACTCATGGGAAGACCCTTCCCCACACCCTGGGCTAAGAAACCACTAATAATACAGGAAGGCGACTTAGAACTCATAAGGGAAGAGTACGTTAGGTCCCTGATAACAAAACTAGATGAAATTGAACACAAGGTTGTTTGTAAAAATCCTTTTAACCCACAGGAACCAACACACCCTTTGCAGGTCGGAGACAGAGTCGTGGTGAAGGTGCTTCCCAGGAATAAGAGTCCAGGAGACTTCACCTATGGTCCAGAAACAGAAGTTGTTGCAGTAACCAGAACAGCTGTCCTTACTGAGGAGGGGCCCACCTGGATCCATGCATCCTGAGTAAAGAAGATACCCAGCCCAAACCGCGAAGCAAGTCCAGGAGAGGTACTAACGGGGGCAGACAGCCCTGACCTCCAACGAGGAGAGGTACTAACGGGGGCAGACAGCCCTGACCTCCAACCAAGATGACCTCACACATGGAGAAGATGATTGTGAACCACGGACCCCGCTGGGCATGTGTTATCCTAACCCTCATCACAGTCCTAACACTTCCCTGTAAGAACTGAGGTTAACATCTCACAAAAGGAAGGGGTGACCACCTTATGGTATAACTCCTCCAACACACACGTAGCCACCTATGTCTTAGATTACTTTAGGTTCTCCAAGCTTGCTGAAGCAAAACACTCTATACACAAAAAAAGAAAATCAGGAATATCTGAGACAGTTTATATTTGTGTTACTGATTCATGGTGGGGATACAACTGTGATTCCTGGGGATCTGTGGGGTGGAACACAGGAATTGACTGGGGGTACAGACCATCAGATGCCTTAAATAGATGGAGCCAACCTGGTGGAATACCTCTACTCTCTAGAATGTCTATCTTTAAGATGGACGAGGGCCCAAGTGCATATAGGTTCAGATTAAACATAGAACGCCCCAGCAGAGCAGATAAAGGTACCTATGTAGTTGGAATATGGTGGGGAACAGGGTACTATAGCGAAAGGCAAAGCTTTCATTTATGGGACATGTTTAACAATCCAGCGTATCAGTCTAAAGCTATCCCCCAAGGTAAACCCCTAAGGCCTCATATAGCTACCTTCAAGGATATGATAGCCATTAACAATCCCACCTTTGAAGACACCCTAGCTATTGAAACTGGTTTCTCTGACATCAATTTCTGGTTAGAATGGATGAAATATAGCGCCAATAAACATAATAAAAGTAACTGCTATGTTTGTGGCAGATCTAGGCCTCACCTAGGCACCGTGCCCCTTAATATACCCCTAGAACAAGAAAGTTGTTTTTTCAGCCTTTACAACGGCACCAAAACCAATGACAGCCAATGTGAAATGTGGAAAAAGGAATACCCCATACTCTCAAAAAACCCCAACCCTGGTAACACAATAACCATATACCCAGGTAACTACACCTGCTACAACTCCACTAGCCACTCTGGCAAGGATTTTAAAATTTTTCCTCCTGGATACTGCTCAGAAACACGTAACACCATCCTAGTTAATCAAACCAAGTCCCTAGGGGACATTTATTATATCTGTGGAGATTTAAAACTCAGAACTAGATTAAATATCCCATGGAAAGGTCAATGTGCCTTAGCCAAAATAATTATGCCATTACACATACTCCCAACTAATGAAGGTTCCCCTACCTCAAACACTGCTCCCACACATAGAAGAAAAAGGGAAACTCCAATAGGTAGCTTCGATCCACATGTTTATATTGACACAATTGGGGTCCCAAGAGGGGTGCCAGACGAATTCAAAGCTAGAGATGAAGTAGCTGCAGGATTTGAATCCTTAATCCCTATAATAACTGCCAATAAAAATGTTGCATGGATCAATTATATCTACTATAACCAACAGAGATTCATTAATGATACCAAAGTTGCACTTAAAGGTATAGCTGAACAATTAGAAGCCACCTCTCAAATGACATTCCAAAACCGTATGGCCTTAGACATGATACTGGCTGAAAAGGGTGGAGTTTGTGTCTACATAAAACAGGTAGAAGGATGTTGTACCTTTATCCCTGACAACACAGGGCCAAATGGTAAAGTTACCCTAGCCATAAAAAAACTAGATGATTTATCCATAGAGCAAAAAAAGAAATTCTGGTATTGACAACCCCTGGAGCCAATACTTTGATTGGTTTGAAAATTGGAAACAGGGTCTTGTTCAACTAGGAATCTACATATTGATTGTGATAGCAATTTTTTGTGTTGTTTTCTTTTGCATTATACCCTGCTGCAGCAAACTCGCCACAAAAGGTATTGAAAACTCGCTTATGTATAAAGCCGTCCTTACAATCCCTCCTAACTCCCCTGCAGCCTATAAGCAATACCTAACTGAATATAGAAATAAAAAGCTCCATGTAAAGAATCATGTTATATAAATATATGATTCTAAGAGGGGATTGAAGGGTTAAACATGCTATATGAACTGTTATGTGCTTGAATAGACACGTACGCACTCTCTACAGGATGCCCTTGTCTGTTCATACAATATAAGGCTTGTTTGTGTCTTATCTTCAAGGGCAGTTACATACCAGTTCAAACCTGTTACTTCTACTTCTGTGTGTTACTAAATATCCTGCATGTAATGTCGTATGCTACTTCTATTTATCCAATCATATGCTTGCACATATTGTATACACCCATGTTTCTTATCTATATAGTACGCTGTAATTTTTACAATAAACAGAGTGATTCTTAACTACAGCTGCGTGCTTACTCTTTGTGTTAAGAGTTACTCTCACGGGTACCTAAGGGGTCATCAAATCGAGGTGGTTCAGAGATATAATCCTTACAGTTACCGGTGAGACTGGGAACTGCACTGTGAACCGGGCTGTTGTACCGGTATACTGGAACGCAACTGTAATCCGGGCTGGTACCGGATATAACTGGAAACGCAACTGAAAGTAGAACGATGACTGTGGCTGTGACTTTAAGACAAGGCTGAAGAACACTGCGGCTTTAAGACGAGACTGAAGAATACTGCGGCTGTGACTTTAAGATGAGACTGAAGAATACTGCAGCTGTGGTTTTAAGATGAGACTGAAGAATACTGCAGCTGTGGCTTTAAGATGAGACTGAAGAATACTGCAGCTGTGGCTTTAAGATGAGACTGAAGAATACTGCAGCTGTGGCTTTAAGATGAGACTGAAGAATACTGCAGCTGTGGCTTTAAGATGAGACTGTAGAATACTGCAGCTGTGGCTTTAAGATGAGACTGTAGAATACTGCAGCTGTGGCTTTAAGATGGGACTGTAGAAATACTGGATATCAATGGTAACACAACTGTAATCCAGACTGGGTAGCAAAAGAACAGAATTTTACAGGAACCGAAGTACAAGTATTACCTTTAGGGAGCTCAGCTTCTAAGCTCACACAGAGCTGTGTGTGACACAAGGAACTAGCAGAGTCTCCAACTAACTCTCCTGACTTATACTTCCTGGTCCTTGGTGATTGGTGAGCAGTGTCAGGTGATTCAGAGAGTCTCAGGCTGGCACAGGATTGGACAGCTCTGGGTCAGGTGAACAGTCACTGTTACGTGAGTACTCTAGACTAGGCTCTGATGTGGTGTGAGGCCTAGCAGGCCGAAAGAACACTGAAGCCTGAACTTCTGCAAACGAACAGAGGATGCTGGCCTTTAGGCCTAAACTTCAGATTGCTGACTTCAGATTCACACAGAAGATTAATCACCACAGATGGAGCTCGTTAACTCTGCACTCAGGAAACTCATGGTACTGACAAGCTATTTATCCCAGTGAGCAAAAAGACACAGGATCCAGGACAGATGGCAGAGGTAAGTCACCAAATATGAGAACTACAGTCAGGATCGTGACAAGTGTAAATGGACTTCAAGCAACCCTCCACACGTTTATCCGTCGGTTCCTTCAGAGAGGTGACGGTAGTGACAGGCAGAGCAGATGACACCACCAGACGTGCGACTTGTGAGTCCACCGGCGGCGGTGTTTCCCAATTTTTGCTTAACTCTGCAGCGAGGGGATAACCAGCTAGCATCTTTTTGGACAAGGAGAATTTCTTTCCTGGATATTCCCAGGATTCCTGACGTATGTCAACTAAATGGACAGAATGTGGTAAGACTAACTTAGTAACCTTCTGACGCTTGAACTTATCTGGTTTCTTATAGGTAGCCAGGGCTTCTTCATCATCATCAATTTAAAGAATCAGCCTTATAGCCTCTAAGAGGTCAGGAACATCCACTTGAGTCAAGGATTCCCCATCAGAAGCATCTGCATCAGTGTCTGAGGGGTTGGTATATGCGCCATCGTCATCAGATGAAGTATCTGTAACATGCGTGGATTGTGAGGATGTAATGGCCCGCTTAGATGACACCTTGGTCTTAGGCGGGCGAGGGTTAGGATTTTGCTTGGCTAAAGACTGATTTAATTGCTGTAACTGAGAAGGAAGAGTATCTGCCCATGGCGGATTAACAGCAAGGACAATATGTGGCTGTAATGGCACAGGAGGTCCCATAGGGGGCGCAAGTCTAGTTACCAGCTTAGTCAGTAAAATAATAATTTACTCACCGGTAATTCTATTTCTCATAGTCCGTAGTGGATGCTGGGGACTCCGTAAGGACCATGGGGATTAGCGGCTCCGCAGGAGACTGGGCACAACTATAAAGAAAGCTTTTAGACTACTGGTGTGCACTGGCTCCTCCCACTAAGACCCTCCTCCAGACTTCAGTTAGGATACTGTGCCCGGAAGAGCTGACACAATAAGGAAGGATTTTGAATCCCGGGTAAGACTCATACCAGCCACACCAATCACACCGTATAACTCTTGATACAATACCCAGTTAACAGTATGATAACAACTGAGCCTCACAACAGATGGCTCAACAATAACCCTTAAGTTAAGCAATAACTATATACAAGTATTGCAGACAATCCGCACTTGGGATGGGCGCCCAGCATCCACTACGGACTATGAGAAATAGAATTACCGGTGAGTAAATTCTTATTTTCTCTAACGTCCTAAGTGGATGCTGGGGACTCCGTAAGGACCATGGGGATTATACCAAAGCTCCCAAACGGGCGGGAGAGTGCGGATGACTCTGCAGCACCGAATGAGCAAACTCAAGGTCCTCCTCAGCCAGGGTGTCAAATTTGTAGAATTTAGCAAACGTGTTTGACCCCGACCAAGTAGCTGCTCGGCAAAGTTGAAGAGCCGAGACCCCTCGGGCAGCCGCCCAAGAAGAGCCCACCTTCCTTGTGGAATGGGCTTTTACTGATTTAGGATGCGGCAGTCCAGCCGCAGAATGTGCAAGCTGAATCGTACTACAGATCCAGCGAGCAATAGTCTGCTTTGAAGCAGGTGCACCCAACTTGTTGGGCGCATACAGGATAAAGAGCGAGTCAGTCTTTCTGACTCCAGCTGTCCTGGAAACATAAATTTTTAGGGCCCTGACTACATCCAACAACTTGGAAGCCTCCAAGTCATTTGTAGCCGCAGGCACCACGATAGGTTGGTTCAGATGAAAAGCTGAAACCACTTTGGGGAGAAACTGGGGACGAGTCCTCAATTCTGCCCTATCCATATGGAAAATCAGATAAGGGCTTTTACATGACAAAGCCGCCAATTCTGAAACACGCCTGGCCGAAGCCAAGGCCAACAACATGACCACTTTCCACGTGAGATATTTCAAATCCACGGTTTTCAGTGGCTCAAACCAATGTGACTTTAGGAAATCCAACACCACGTTGAGATCCCAAGGTGCCACTGGAGGCACAAAAGGGGGCTGAATATGCAGCACTCCCTTAACAAAAGTCTGAACTTCAGGTAGTGAAGCCAATTCTCTCTGGAAGAAAATCGATAGAGCCGAAATCTGGACCTTAATGGAACCCAATTTAAGGCCCATAGTCACCCCTGACTGTAGGAAGTGCAGGAAACGGCCCAGCTGAAATTCTTCCGTTGGGGCCTTCCTGGCCTCACACCACGCACCATATTTACGCCATATGCGGTGATAATGGTTTGCGGTTACTTCTTTCCTAGCTTTAATCAGCGTAGGAATGACTTCCTCCGGAATGCCCTTTACCTTCAGGATCCGGTGTTCAACCGCCATGCCGTCAAACGCAGCCGCGGTAAGTCTTGGAACAGACAGGGCCCCTGCTGCAGCAGGTCTTGTCTGAGCGGTAGAGGCCATGGGTCCTCTGACATCATTTCTTGAAGTTCCGGATACCACGCTCTTCTTGGCCAATCCGGAACAATGAGTATAGTTCTTACTCCTCTTCTCCTTATTATCCTCAGTACCTTTGGTATGAGAGGAAGAGGAGGGAACACATAAACTGATCGGTACACCCACGGTGTTACTAGAGCGTCCACAGCTATCGCCTGCGGGTCTCTCGACCTGGCGCAATATTTTTCTAGCTTTTTGTTTAGGCAGGACGCCATCATGTCCACCTGTGGCTTTTCCCACTGGTTTACAATCATTTGAAAGACTTCTGGATGAAGTCCCCACTCTCCCGGGTGGAGGTCGTGCCTGCTGAGGAAGTCTGCTTCCCAGTTGTCCACTCCCGGAATGAACACTGCTGACAGTGCTAACACGTGATTTTCCGCCCATCGGAGAATCCTTGTGGCTTCTGCCATCGCCGTCCTGCTTCTCGTGCCGCTCTGTCGATTTACATGGGCGACCGCCGTGATGTTGTCTGACTGGATCAGTACCGGCTGGTTTTGAAGCAGGGGTTTTGCCTGACTTAGGGCATTGTAAATGGCCCTTAGTTCCAGAATATTTATGTGCAGGGAAGTCTCCTGACTTGACCATAGTCCTTGGAAGTTTCTTCCCTGTGTGACTGCTCCCCAGCCTCGAAGGCTGGCATCCGTGGTCACCAGGACCCAGTCCTGTATGCCGAATCTGCGGCCCTCTTGAAGATAAGCACTCTGCAGCCACCACAGCAGAGACACCCTTGTCCTCGGAGACAGGGTTATCAGACGATGCATCTGAAGATGCGATCCGGACCACTTGTCTAACAGGTCCCACTGAAAGGTTCTTGCATGAAACCTGCTGAATGGAATCGCTTCGTAGGAAGCTACCATTTTTCCCAGGATCCGTGTGCAGTGATGCACCGACACCTGTTTTGGTTTTAGGAGGCCTCTGACTAGAGATGATAGCTCCTTGGCCTTTTCCTCCGGGAGAAACACTTTTCTCTGTTCTGTGTCCATAACCATCCCTAGGAACAGCAGGCGTGTCGTAGGGACCAGCTGTGACTTTGGAATGTTTAGAATCCAGCCGTGCTGTTGTAGCACTTCCCGAGATAGTGCTACCCCTACCAACAACTGCTCTCTGGACCTCGCCTTTATCAGGAGATCGTCCAAGTACGGGATAATTAAAACTCCCTTCTTTCGAAGGAGTATCATCATTTCGGCCATTACCTTGGTAAAGACCCTCGGAGCCGTGGATAGACCGAACGGCAACGTCTGGAATTGGTAATGACAATCTTGTACCACAAATCTGAGGTACTCCTGGGGAGGATGGTAAATGGGGACATGTAGGTAAGCATCCTTGATGTCCAGCGATACCATGTAATCCCCCTCGTCCAGGCTTGCAATAACCGCCCTGAGCGATTCCATCTTGAACTTGAATTTTTTTATATATGTGTTCAAGGATTTCAAATTTAAAATGGGTCTTACCGAACCGTCCGGTTTCGGTACCACAAACATTGTGGAATAGTAACCCCTTCCTTGTTGAAGTAGGGGCACCTTTACTATCACTTGTTGTGAATACAGCTTGTGAATTGCCTGTAACACTGCCTCCCTGCCTGAGGGAGTGGTTGGCAAGGCAGATTTGAGGAAACGGCGGGGAGGAGACGTCTCGAATTCCAGCTTGTACCCCTGAGATACTACTTGAAGGATCCAGGGATCCACCCGTGAGCAAGCCCACTGATTGCTGAAGTTTTTGAGACGGGCCCCCACCGTACCTGGCTCCGCCTGTGAAGCCCCAGCGTCATGCTGTGGACTTAGAGGAAACGGGGGAGGACTTTTGCTCCTGGGAACTGGCTGTATGCTGCAGCTTCTTTCCCCTACCTCTGCCTCTGGGCAGAAAGGACGCGCCTTTAACCCGCTTGCCCCTATTGGGCCGAAAGGACTGTACCTGATAATACGGTGCTTTCTTTGGTTGTGAGGGAACATGGGGTAAAAATGTAGACTTCCCAGCTGTTGCTGTGGAAACGAGGTCCGAGAGACCATCCCCGAACAATTCCTCACCCTTATAAGGCAGAACTTCCATATGTCATTTGGAATCTGCATCACCTGTCCACTGCCGAGTCCATAACCCTCTCCTGGCAGAAATGGACATTGCACTAATTTTGGATGCCAGCCGGCAAATATCCCTCTGTGCATCCCTCATGTATAAAAGTGCGTCTTTTATATGCTCTACGTTTAGCAAAATAGTGTCCCTGTCTAGGGTATCTATATTTTCTGACAGGGAATCTGACCACGCAGCAGCAGCACTGCACATCCAGGCTGAAGCTATAGCCGGTCTCAGTATAACACCTGTGTGTGTATATATAGATTTCAGGATAGCCTCCTGCTTTCTATCAGCAGATTCCTTCAGGGCGGCCGTATCCGGAGACGGTAGTGCCACCTTCATTGACAAGCGTGTGAGCGCTTTATCCACCCTAGGGGATGTTTCCCAGCGTGACCTATCCTCTGGCGGGAAAGGGTACGCCATTAGTAACCTCTTAGAAATTACCAGCTTTTTATCAGGGGAAGCCCACGCTTCTTCACACACTTCATTTACCTCTTCAGATGGAGGAAAAGCTACTGGTAGTTTTTTCTCTCCAAACATTATACCCTTTTTTGTGGTACCGGGGGTAACATCAGAAATGTGCAACACATTTTTCATTGCCTCAATCATGTAACGTGTGGCCCTACTGGAAGTTACATTAGTCTCCTCGTCGTCGACACTGGAGTCAGTATCCGTGTCGACATCTGTGTCAGCCATCTGAGGTAGCGGGCGTTTTAGAGCCCCTGATGGCTTTTGAGACGCCTGGGCAGACACAGGCTGAGAAGCCGGCTGTCCCACATTTGGTATGTCGTCAAACCTTTTATGTAAGGAGTCGACACTATCACGTAATTCCTTTCACAGCACCATCCACTCAGGTGTCGACCCCGCAGGGGGTGACATCACATTTACAGGCATCTGCTCCGCCTCCACATAAGCCTCCTCATCAAACATGTCGACACAGCCGTACCAACACACCGCAAACACACAGGGAATGCTCTGACAGAGGACAGGACCCCACAAAGCCCTTTGGGGAGACAGAGAGAGAGTATGCCAGCACACACCAGAGCGCTATATAACACTGGGATCCCACTATCAATGAGTGTTTTCCCTTATAGCTGCTTTTTTTTTATATATATCTTATATATATATTATCTATACTGTGCCTAAATTTAGTGCCCCCCCTCTCTTTTTTACCCTTCTGTAGCGTTCAGACTGCAGGGGAGCTTCCTTCCAGCGGAGCTGTGAGGGAAAAATGGCGCCAGTGTGCTGAGGGAGAAGCCCCGCCCCTTTTCGGCAGACTTTCTCCCACTTTTTCTGGAATACTGGCAGGGGTAATTTCTCTGACGTCCTAGTGGATGCTGGGAACTCCGTAAGGACCATGGGGAATAGCGGCTCCGCAGGAGACTGGGCACAAAAAGTAAAAGCTTTAGACTAGCTGGTGTGCACTGGCTCCTCCCCCTATGACCCTCCTCCAAGCCTCAGTTAGATTTTTGTGCCCGAACGAGAAGGGTGCAAGCTAGGTGGCTCTCCTGAGCTGCTTAGAAGTAAAAGTTTAAATAGGTTTTTTATTTTCAGTGAGTCCTGCTGGCAACAGGCTCACTGCATCGTGGGACTAAGGGGAGAAGAAGCGAACTCACCTGACTGCAGAGTGGATTGGGCTTCTTGGCTACTGGACATTAGCTCCAGAGGGACGATCACAGGTTCAGCCTGGATGGGTCCCGGAGCCGCGCCGCCGGCCCCCTTACAGAGCCAGAAGAGCGAAGAGGTCCGGAGAAAGCGGCGGCAGAAGACGTTCCTGTCTTCAAATAAGGTAGCGCACAGCACTGCAGCTGTGCGCCATTGCTCTCAGCACACTTCACACTCCGGTCACTGAGGGTGCAGGGCGCTGGGGGGGGAGCGCCCTGAGACGCAATAAAAACGATATAAAAACCTTATATGGCTAAAAAAAAATGCATCACATATAGCTCCTGGGCTATATGGATGCATTTATCCCCTGCCAGTTTCCTGAAAAAAGCGGGAGAAAAGGCCGCCGTGAAGGGGGCGGAGCCTTTCTCCTCAGCACACAAGCGCCATTTTCTTTCACAGCTCCGCTGGAAGGACGGCTCCCTGACTCTCCCCTGCAGTCCTGCACTACAGAAACCGGGTAAAACAGAGAGGGGGGCACTATTGGCAGCTAATATATAAATACAGCAGCTATAACAGGGAGTAACACTTATATAAGGTTATCCCTGTATATATATAGCGCTCTGGTGTGTGCTGGCAAACTCTCCCTCTGTCTCCCCAAAGGGCTAGTGGGGTCCTGTCCTCTATCAGAGCATTCCCTGTGTGTGTGCTGGGTGTCGGTACGATTGTGTCGACATGTATGAGGAGGAAAATGATGTGGAAGCAGAGCAATTGCCTGTGTTAGTGATGTCACCCCCTAGGGAGTCGACACCTGACTGGATGGTAGTAATTAAAGAATTACGTGACAATGTCAGCACTTTGCAAAAAACTGTTGACGACATGAGACAGCCGACAAATCAATTAGTGCCTGTTCAGACGTCTCAGACACCGTCAGGGGCTCTAAAACGCCCGTTACCTCAGATGGTCGACACAGACCCTGACACGGATACTGAATCCAGTGTCGACGGTGACGAGACAAACGTAATGTCCAGTAGGGCCACACGTTACATGATCACGGCAATGAAGGAGGCATTGAACATTTCTGACACTACAAGTACCACAAAAAAGGGTATTATGTGGGGTGTGAAAAAACTACCAGTGGTTTTTCCTGAGTCAGATGAATTAAATGAGGTGTGTGATAAAGCGTGGGTTTCCCCCGATAAAAAACTGCTGATTTCTAATAAATTATTGGCACTATACCCTTTCCCGCCAGAGGTTAGGGCACGTTGGGAAACACCCCCTAGGGTAGATAAGGCGCTCACACGCTTATCAAAACAAGTGGCGTTACCGTCTCCTGATACGGCCGCTCTCAAGGAACCAGCTGATAGAAGGCTGGAAAATATCTTAAAAGGTATATACACACATACCGGTGTTATACTGCGACCAGCGATCGCCTCAGCCTGGATGTGCAGCGCTGGAGTGGCTTGGTCGGATTCCCTGACTGAAAATATTGATACCCTGGATAGGGACAGTATATTATTAACTATAGAGCATTTGAAGGATGCATTACTATATATGCGAGATGCACAGAGGGATATTTGCACCCTGGCATCTAGAGTAAGTGCGATGTCCATTTCTGCCAGAAGAACGTTATGGACGCGACAGTGGTCAGGTGATGCGGATTCCAAACGACATATGGAAGTATTGCCGTATAAAGGGGAGGAGTTATTTGGGGTCGGTCTATCGGACCTGGTGGCCACAGCAACGGCTGGAAAATCCACCTTTTTACCCCAGATCACCTCTCAGCAGAAAAAGACACCGTCTTTTCAAACCCAGTCCTTTCGTCCCTATAAGGGCAAGAGGGAAAAAGGCCGCTCGTTCCTGCCCCGGGGCAGAGGAAGGGGAAAAAGACTGCACCATGCAGCCTCTTCCCAGGAGCAGAAGCCCTCCCCCGCTTCTGCCAAGTCCTCAGCATGACGCTGGGGCTCTGCAAGCAGACTCGGGCACGGTGGGGGGCCGTCTCAAGAATTTCAGCGCGCAGTGGGCTCACTCGCAAGTGGACCCCTGGATCCTGCAGGTAGTATCATAGGGGTACAAATTGGAATTCAAGACGTCTCCCCCTCGCCGGTTCCTGAAGTCTACTCTACCAACGTCTCCCTCCGACAGGGAGGCAGTATTGGAAGCTATTCACAAGCTGTATTCCCAGCAGGTGATAATCAAGGTACCCCTCCTACAACAGGGAAAGGGGTATTATGCCACGCTGTTTGTGGTACCGAAGCCGGACGGCTCGGTGAGACCAATTTTAAATCTAAAATCTTTGAACACTTACATAAAAAGGTTCAAATTCAAGATGGAGTCACTCAGAGCAGTGATAGCGAACCTGGAAGAAGGGGACTATATGGTATCTCTAGACATCAAGGATGCTTATCTCCATGTCCCAATCTACCCTTCTCACCAAGGGTACCTCAGGTTTGTGATACAAAACTGTCATTATCAGTTTCAGACGCTGCCGTTTGGATTGTCCACGGCACCACGGGTCTTTACCAAGGTAATGGCCGAAATGATGATTCTTCTTCGAAGAAAAGGCGTATTAATTATCCCTTACTTGGACGATCTCCTGATAAGGGCAAGGTCCAGGGAACAGTTAGAGGTCGGAGTAGCACTATCTCAGGTAGTGCTACGTCAGCACGGGTGGATTCTAAATATCCCAAAATCACAGCTGATTCCAACAACACGTCTACTGTTCCTAGGGATGATTCTGGACACAGTCCAGAAAAAGGTGTTTCTCCCGGAGGAGAAGGCCAGGGAGTTATCCGAGCTAGTCAGGAACCTCCTAAAACCAGGACAAGTGTCAGTGCATCAGTGCACGAGAGTCCTGGGAAAAATGGTGGCTTCTTACGAAGCGATTCCATTCGGAAGATTCCATGCAAGAACTTTTCAGTGGGATCTGCTGGACAAATGGTCCGGATCGCATCTTCAGATGCATCAGCGGATAACCCTATTGTCACAACTGAGGGCCTGAGCTGACGGGAGGCAGCCTCAGTTGTAGGGGCTGAGATGTACCGGAACCTGGGAGGTTGTATCAGACCCCTGGACATGTAAGTAACATGAATAATAACTGCCCGAAGGCGTGACCACGACAACTTGGATAAAAGTCAATGATGTTTATTATGACAACTCCGCAACACAGCAGCAGTAAAAGAAAACGTAAAAGTCAGCAAAGAATAAATACAGTTCCTGGGTACTACAGGATGGCAGGAGCCACAGGGCACTGGTAGTGTGAGATAGTTCTTATAATCTTCTAGATGGAAAGTCCTTACCAGGCCCGACTGTAGCAATGGAGATAACCCAGGATTGTGCCAGCTGGTGTTCCAGGAAAAGCTGGGTTGCTGAAGATAAAACGGCTGCTGTGGATACTGGCTGGAACCAGACTGTTGTTAGCACGGAGTGGATACTGGCTGGAACCAGTTAAATAATAAATGAACTTGGGAGCGATGAAATATGAACTGAAATGTAGAACTTGAGAGCGGAGAAATAATAATACCGGTGGAGAGTGGTAAAGTGTAGAAAGGACACCGGCCCTTTAAGAGAAGCTGTACTCTGCTGGAAGCTGAGCTGGAAGCAGGTAATGTTGTAGCTGGAAACAGATGAATCCACAATGGATTGGAGAGTCAGGCTACACCGCAGGTGGAATGCTGGTGCGGGTCTCTATGGTGGAAGTCTTGAGACAGGAGCTGGAACCTGGAAGACAATCACAGGAGAGAGACAAACAGGAACTAGGTTTGACAACCAAAGCACTGACGCCTTCCTTGCTCAGGCACAGTGTATTTATACCTGCAGCAAGGAAGGGATTGGCTAGGCAATTATACAGATTATCAATACTGAGAACAGATTGGTGGAAATGATCAGCTGACAGAATCCAAGTTGGCTGCGCCCATGCAGACACTTGGAGGGAAGTTTGGTTTGTAATCCATGTGGTAATGAAAACAGTAATGGCGGCGCCGGCCACCGGAGACAGGAGGCGCCAGGCTGACAGATGCACATCCAACCACGCGGACACAGCGGAGGCCGCGGCTGACGTAATCGCCACTCAGACACTCTGCATGCAGAAGTTCAGGGACGGCGGCGGAGGCCGCGGGAGACGCCATGCCAGGTGTAATATGGCGTTTACTGTGACAGCGTCCCAGAGTGACAGGAGAGGATACAGGAATGTACACATCAGGATAACAGATGGGATCCGGTCCTGGAGCGCTGAGCCAGCCTTAGGAGGCATCTGATGGGTAAGAAATGGCGTCCAGATACCCGGATCGTGACAGCACCCCCCCCTTTAGGAGTGGCCCCAGGACACTTCTTTGGCTTTTGAGGAAACTTGGAATGGAATCTCCGGACCAAGGCAGGAGCATGGACATCAGAAGCATTGGTCCATGAACGTTCCTCAGGACCATAACCCTTCCAGTCAATAAGATATTGTAGTTGACCGTAACGGTGACGTGAGTCCAGGATCTTGGCCACTTCATACTCAACGCCTCGTTGAGTTTGGACTTTCGGAGTTGGAGGAAGTGAGGAATGAAACCGATTCAAGATCAGCGGTTTCAACAGGGAAACATGGAATGTCCTGGGTATTTTTAAGAAGGGAGGCAACTGGAGTCTGTAAGCAACAGGATTGATGACTTGTTCAATCTTGAAAGGACCGATATAGCGAGGTGCAAACTTCATACTGGGAACTCTTAACCTCAAATTCTTCGTGGATAACCATACCCGATCACCCACCTTGAGAGCAGGAACTGCTCGACGCTTCTTATCCGCAAACTTCTTGTACCTGAACGATGCCTTGAGCAGAGCTGATCGTACGCTCTTCCAGATATTGGCAAACTGATGCAAGGTGATATCCACTGCGGGAACAGAAGTTGCTGGAAGCGGTTGGAACTCAGGGACTTTAGGGTGGAATCCAAAGTTAGTGAAGAATGGTGTTGAAGCAGATGAAGAATGATACTGGTTGTTATGACAGAACTCGGCCCAGGGAAGTAATTGAACCCAGTCATCTTGAGAGGAGGACACATAGATGCGGAGGAAGGCCTCCAAGTCCTGATTCACCCTCTCGGTTTGACCATTGGTCTGAGGATGGTAAGCCGTGGAAAACTTTAGCTTGACTTGGAGGACTTGACATAAACTTCGCCAGAATTTGGCTGTGAATTGAACTCCTCGATCTGAGATAATTTCTTCAGGAAGACCGTGGAGTCGGAAGATCTCTTGTATGAATACTTGAGCCAACTTGGAAGCTGACGGAAGACCGGTGAGAGGAATGAAGTGTGCCATCTTGGTGAACCGGTCAACTACCACCCAGATGGTATTGAACTTGTTGCACATGGGTAAATCTGTAATAAAATCCATCGACAAATGGGTCCAAGGTCGACGGGGAACAGATAGTGGAACCAGTTGCCCCGCAGGCGACTGGCGGGATACCTTATGTTGAGCACACTTTGGGCAAGATGCAATAAACTCCAAGACGTCCTTTTTCAGAGTTGGCCACCAATAGGACCTAGAGATAAACTCCAGGGTTTTTTGGATACCTGTATGTCCGGCAAAACGGGAAGCATGGGCCCAATGCATGAGCTTCTTCCTTAGCATCGGTTTCACAAAACTTTTCCCTGATGGGGGCGTAGAGTCCATCCCTACCGTGGAGAATGCCAACGGATTTATAATAGGATGCTTGTCTGAAGACTCTGACTCATTTTCTTGCTCCCATGAGCGGGAAAGGGCATCGGCCTTGCGATTCTGAGAGCCCGGACAGAACTGGAGTTTAAAGTCGAACCTGGAAAAGAAAAGTGCCCATCTGGCCTGACGAGGGTTGAGACATTGTGCGCCTTTCAGATATAAAAGGTTCTTGTGGTCTGTAAGTATGGTGATTGAATGAGAAGCTCCCTCCAACAGATACCTCCACTCTTCTAGAGCGAGCTTGATGGCTAGCAACTCCTGGTCGCCAATGGCATAGTTGCGCTCAGCTGGGGAGAACTTCCGGGAGAAGAAACTGCAAGGGTGTAAATGGCCATCTTTAGCCCTCTGAGATAACACCGCTCCTACTCCAACGGAGGAGGCATCCACCTCTAAGATGAAAGGAGAGTCGATGTCAGGCTGTTTCAGAACAGGCGCAGAGATGAACCTTTGTTTTAAAAGATGAAATGCTTGCATGGCTTCTTCAGACCACTTGGACGGGTTAGCACCCTTCTTAGTGAAAGCAGTAATAGGCGCCACAATGGTGGAAAAGTCTCGTATAAACTTTCGGTAATAGTTGGCGAACCCTAAGAACCTCTGGACCCCTTTGAGGGTTAAGGGTACCGGCCAATTTTGGATTGCTTGTAGTTTCTCAGGATCCATCTCTAGTCCGGAACCGGACACAATGTACCCTAGAAACGGAATGGACTTGACTTCAAAGACGCATTTTTCTAATTTGCAATACAGATGATTGACACGGAGACGGGACAGAACCTCTTTAACCCAAAAACGATGTTCCTCTAAATCGTTGGCAAAAATGAGGATATCGTCTAGATAGACCACGACATGACGGTATAGAATGTCTCTGAAGATCTCATTGACAAAATGCTGGAAGACAGCTGGAGCATTGCTCAATCCGAAGGGCATGACGAGGTACTCATAATGTCCGTCACGGGTGTTAAAGGCGGTCTTCCACTCGTCACCCTCACGGATCCGGATGAGATTGTATGCACCTCTCAAGTCCAGCTTTGTAAAGATGGTAGCTCCGCTAACTCTGTCAAAGAGCTCAGTAATCAGGGGTAAAGGATAACGGTTCTTGATGGTAATGTCGTTCAAACCTCTGTAGTCGATGCACGGCCGCAGACCACCATCTTTCTTTTTTACAAAAAAGAAGCCTGCGCCGGCTGGAGAAGAAGAAGGTCGAATGAACCCCTTTGCTAGGTTCTCTTTAATATATTCCTCCATAGAATGCGTCTCAGGCAGAGACAACGGATAAGTTCGGCCTCGAGGTGGAACCTTCCCTGGAACGAGATCAATCGGGCAGTCCCATTCTCTATGAGGAGGAAGGATATCAGCAGAAGCTTTACTGAACACATCCGTGAAATCTTGATATGGAGGAGGTGGAACATCAGACGACCTGGGGGGAGGAAGAACAGACAGGCAATACTTTAAACAAACATGTCTCAGCACAGGAGGAACCCCATGCCAGGATTTGCGTAGTCGTCCAATCAATTGTAGGATTGTGAAGACGAAGCCATGGAAGGCCCAGGACCACAGGATGTGTGGCTCTTGGAATCACTAAAAAAGAAATAAGTTCGGAATGAAGAACTCCCACTCTCAGACGAACTGGTAGAGTCCTTAAAGAAATAACTGCATCAAAAATTTTGCTGCCATCCACGGCAGTTAAAGAAATGGACGAAGGAAGTCTCTCGGTGGGTAGGGACCACCGTTTAACATAGGCTTCGGTAATAAAGTTCCCAGCTGCTCCGGAATCAAGGAGGGCAATGACGTTCCGATAACGTTGAGCAACTTGAAGCGAGACTGGGAGATTACAATCTTGAGGAGATGGAGAGGAGATCATTACTCCTAGCCGGCCCTCTCCTTGGCGAGCTAGGATTTGGAGTTTCCCGGACGTTTGGGACAGGCATTAATGGTGTGAGACGGAGCTGCACAATAGAGACAGAGAGACTCGGAGAGACGTCTTCGGCGCTCAGCAGGAGTTATACGGGAACGGCCAAGTTGCATGGGCTCATCTTTAGATGGTGACAGTTGACGAGGAGGAGGAGCAGAAGATTTTGGAGCAGATGATCTTCCACGCTCAGTTGCTCTCTCTCTGAAACGTAAATCAACTTTCGTGCAGAGTGAGATTAGCTCATCTAACTTAGAAGGTAAGTCTCTGGTAGCTAACTCATCTTTAATACGCTCAGATAAGCCATGCCAGAATGCAGCATACAGGGCCTCGTCGTTCCATGCCAGTTCGGATGCCAGGATCTGGAACTGTATCAGATATTGTCCTACAGTACGTGACCCCTGGCGTAAACGGAGAATCTCGGATGAAGCTGAGGTTACCCGGCCTGGCTCGTCGAAGATGCGCCTGAATGTTGACACGAAGGCAGTGTAGGAAGATAGCAGGGTGTCGGACCTCTCCCATAACGGTGATGCCCAATCAAGGGCTGAGCCACTGAGAAGAGAAATAATGTAGGCAATTTTTGTACGGTCACTGGGAAAATTGCCAGGTTGTAGCTCAAACTGAATCTCACACTGGTTGAGAAATCCCCTGCAGAATCTTGGAGATCCGTCAAATTTTGCTGGCGTTGGAAGATGAAGACGTGGAGCAGAAATGGGTAAGGTGGGTGGGGTTATAGCTGGAGTCACTGTGGTTGACGCACCAGACGCGCCTGATCCACGGAGAGTTGTCTGAATCCCATCCAGCCGAGTAGAGAGATCCTGGAGACAGCGGATGATGTGGCCCTGTGCAGCCTCCTGATGTTCTAGTCGGGCTGCCAGTTCTTGCATCGGCCTGGCCGCTTGATCCTGGTCTCCGGCTGGATTCATTAGGTCAGTGCTTACTGTCACAACTGAGGGCCTGAGCTGACGGGAGGCAGCCTCAGTTGTAGGGGCTGAGATGTACCGGAACCTGGGAGGTTGTATCAGACCCCTGGACATGTAAGTAACATGAATAATAACTGCCCGAAGGCGTGACCACGACAACTTGGATAAAAGTCAATGATGTTTATTATGACAACTCCGCAACACAGCAGCAGTAAAAGAAAACGTAAAAGTCAGCAAAGAATAAATACAGTTCCTGGGTACTACAGGATGGCAGGAGCCACAGGGCACTGGTAGTGTGAGATAGTTCTTATAATCTTCTAGATGGAAAGTCCTTACCAGGCCCGACTGTAGCAATGGAGATAACCCAGGATTGTGCCAGCTGGTGTTCCAGGAAAAGCTGGGTTGCTGAAGATAAAACGGCTGCTGTGGATACTGGCTGGAACCAGACTGTTGTTAGCACGGAGTGGATACTGGCTGGAACCAGTTAAATAATAAATGAACTTGGGAGCGATGAAATATGAACTGAAATGTAGAACTTGAGAGCGGAGAAATAATAATACCGGTGGAGAGTGGTAAAGTGTAGAAAGGACACCGGCCCTTTAAGAGAAGCTGTACTCTGCTGGAAGCTGAGCTGGAAGCAGGTAATGTTGTAGCTGGAAACAGATGAATCCACAATGGATTGGAGAGTCAGGCTACACCGCAGGTGGAATGCTGGTGCGGGTCTCTATGGTGGAAGTCTTGAGACAGGAGCTGGAACCTGGAAGACAATCACAGGAGAGAGACAAACAGGAACTAGGTTTGACAACCAAAGCACTGACGCCTTCCTTGCTCAGGCACAGTGTATTTATACCTGCAGCAAGGAAGGGATTGGCTAGGCAATTATGCAGATTATCAATACTGAGAACAGATTGGTGGAAATGATCAGCTGACAGAATCCAAGATGGCTGCGCCCATGCAGACACTTGGAGGGAAGTTTGGTTTGTAATCCATGTGGTAATGAAAACAGTAATGGCGGCGCCGGCCACCGGAGACAGGAGGCGCCAGGCTGACAGATGCACATCCAACCACGCGGACACAGCGGAGGCCGCGGCTGACGTAATCGCCACTCAGACACTCTGCATGCAGAAGTTCAGGGACGGCGGCGGAGGCCGCGGGAGACGCCATGCCAGGTGTAATATGGCGTTTACTGTGACAGCGTCCCAGAGTGACAGGAGAGGATACAGGAATGTACACATCAGGATAACAGATGGGATCCGGTCCTGGAGCGCTGAGCCAGCCTTAGGAGGCATCTGATGGGTAAGAAATGGCGTCCAGATACCCGGATCGTGACACCTATCTCCAAGGACAAGGGTATCTCTCCTGTGGTGGTTACAGAAGGCTCATCTTCTAGACGGCCGCAGATTCGGCATTCAGGATTGGATGCTGGTAACCACGGATGCCAGCCTGAGAGGCTGGGGAGCAGTCACACAGGGAAGAAATTTCCAGGGCTTGTGGTCAAGCATGGAAACGTCTCTTCACATAAATATCCTAGAGCTAAGGGCCATTTACAATGCCCTAAGTCAAGCAAGGCCTCTGCTTCAGGGTCAACCGGTATTGATCCAGTCGGACAACATCACGGCTGTCGCCCACGTAAACAGACAGGGCGGCACAAGAAGCAGGAGGGCAATGGCAGAAGCTGCAAGGATTCTCCGCTGGGCGGAAAATCATGTGATAGCACTGTCAGCAGTGTTCATTCCGGGAGTGGACAACTGGGAAGCAGACTTCCTCAGCAGACACGACCTCCACCCGGGGGAGTGGGGACTTCATCCAGAAGTCTTCCAAGTGATTGTAAACCGTTGGGAAAAACCAAAGGTGGACATGATGGCGTCCCGTCTCAACAAGAAACTGGACAGATATTGCGCCAGGTCAAGGGACCCTCAGGCAATAGCGGTGGACGCTCTGGTAACTCCGTGGGTGTTCCAGTCGGTATATGTGTTCCCTCCTCTTCCTCTCATACCAAAAGTACTGAGAATCATAAGAAGGAGAGGAGTAAGAACGATACTCGTGGCTCCGGATTGGCCAAGAAGAACTTGGTACCCGGAGCTGCAAGAGATGCTCACGGAGGACCCGTGGCCTCTACCTCTAAGGAAGGACCTGCTCCAGCAGGGACCTTGTCTGTTCCAAGACTTACCGCGGCTGCGTTTGACGGCATGGCGGTTGAACGCCGGATCCTGAAGGAAAAAGGCATTCCAGATGAAGTCATCCCTACCCTGATCAAGGCCAGGAAGGATGTAACTGCAAAACATTATCATCGCATTTGGCGAAAATATGTTGCGTGGTATGAGGCCAAGAAGGCCCCTACGGAGGAATTTCAACTGGGTCGTTTCCTACATTTCCTGCAAGCAGGATTGTCTATGGGCCTAAAATTAGGATCCATTAAGGTTCAAATTTCGGCCCTGTCGATCTTCTTCCAGAAAGAACTGGCTTCAGTGCCTGAAGTTCAGACGTTTGTCAAAGGGGTACTGCATATACAGCCTCCTTTTGTGCCTCCAGTGGCACCTTGGGATCTCAATGTAGTTTTAGGGTTCCTAAAATCACATTGGTTTGAACCACTTGCCACAGTGGATTTGAAATATCTCACATGGAAAGTGGTAATGCTGTTGGCCCTGGCTTCAGCCAGGCGCGTATCAGAATTGGCGGCTTTATCCTATAAAAGCCCTTACCTGATATTTCATTCGGATAGGGCGGAATTGAGGACTCGTCCTCAATTTCTCCCTAAGGTGGTTTCAGCGTTTCACATGAATCAACCTATTGTGGTACCTGTGGCTACTAAGGACTTGGAGGACTCCAAGTTGCTGGACGTAGTCAGGGCCCTGAAAATATATGTTTCCAGGACGGCTGGAGTCAGAAAATCTGACTCGCTGTTTATACTGTATGCACCCAACAAGCTGGGTGCTCCTGCTTCTAAGCAGACGATTGCTCGTTGGATTTGTAGTACAATTCAACTTGCACATTCTGTGGCAGGCCTGCCACAGCCAAAATCTGTAAAAGCCCATTCCACAAGGAAGGTGGGCTCATCTTGGGCGGCTGCCCGAGGGGTCTCGGCTTTACAACTTTGCCGAGCAGCTACTTGGTCAGGGGCAAACACGTTTGCTAAATTCTACAAATTTGATACCCTGGCTGAGGAGGACCTGGAGTTCTCTCATTCGGTGCTGCAGAGTCATCCGCACTCTCCCGCCCGTTTGGGAGCTTTGGTATAATCCCCATGGTCCTTACGGAGTTCCCAGCATCCACTAGGACGTCAGAGAAAATAAGAATTTACTTACCGATAATTCTATTTCTCATAGTCCGTAGTGGATGCTGGGCGCCCATCCCAAGTGCGGATTGTCTGCAATACTTGTATATAGTTATTGTTACAAACAAATCGGGTTGTTTATTGTTGGAAGCCATCTTTTCAGAGGCTCCTACGGTTATCATACTGTTAACTGGGTTCATATCACGAGTTGTACGGTGTGATTGGTGTGGCTGGTATGAGTCTTACCCGGGATTCAAGATCCTTCCTTATTATGTACGCTCGTCCGGGCACAGTATCTTAACTGAGGCTTGGAGGAGGGTCATAGGGGGAGGAGCCAGTGCACACCAGCTAGTCTAAAGCTTTTACTCTTTGTGCCCAGTCTCCTGCGGAGCCGCTATTCCCCATGGTCCTTACGGAGTTCCCAGCATCCACTACGGACTATGAGAAATAGAATTATCGGTAAGTAAATTCTTATTTTTACATCTATATAGCCTCTAGGACTATATATGACGTATATTTGCCAGCCAAGGTGTCATATATTGCCCTCAGGGCGCCCCCCCCCAGCGCCCTGCACCCATCAGTGACCGGAGTGTGAGGTGTACATGAGGAGCAATGGCGCACAGCTGCAGTGCTGTGCGCTACCTTGGTGAAGACCGAAGTCTTCTGCCGCCGATTTTCCGGACCTCTTCGTGCTTCTGGCTCTGTAAGGGGGACGGCGGCGCGGCTCCGGGAACGAACACCAAGGTCGGGTCCTGCGGTCGATCCCTCTGGAGCTAATGGTGTCCAGTAGCCTAAGAAGCCCAAACTACCACCTGTTAGGTAGGTTTGCTTCTTCTCCCCTTAGTCCCTCGCTGCAGTGAGTCTGTTGCCAGCAGATCTCACTGTAAAATAAAAAACCTAAATATACTTTCTTTCTAGGTGCTCAGGAGAGCCCCTAGTGTGCATCCTGCTCAGCCGGGCACAAGAATCTAACTGAGGTCTGGAGGATGGTCTTAGTGGGAGGAGCCAGTGCACACCAGTAGTCTAAAAGCTTTCTTTATAGTTGTGCCCAGTCTCCTGCGGAGCCGCTAATCCCCATGGTCCTTACGGAGTCCCCAGCATCCACTTAGGACGTTAGAGAAATTAGAAAATGTAGCACACGGCTGGTCATTAGTTGCCCCCGTTGTAGTAGACTGACTGAGGAGTACAAAACCCCCAGTACCTGAACCCTCAGCTGCAATATTTTCCTCAGAGACATCCATGGCATGAGCATTGCAGGATGCAAGGTCAGCCACAGAATCCCCACCCTGCTGAGCTGACAATGGGGGTCATTCCGAGTTGATCGCTCACTAGCTGTTTTTAGCAGCCGTACAAACGCTTAGCCGCCGCCCTCTGGGAGTGTATCTTAGCTTAGCAGAAGTGCGAACAAAAGGATCGCAGAGCGGCTAAAAAAAAAAAAATTGTGCAGTTTCAGAGTAGCTCCAGACCTACTCCTAGATTGCAATCACTTCAGACTGTTTAGTTACGGATTTGATGTCACAAACACGCCGTGCGTTCGGCCAGCCACGCCTGCGTTTTTCCTGGCATGCCTGCGTTTTTTTGATCACTCCCTGAAAACGGTCAGTTGACACCCAGAAATGCCCCCTTCCTGTCAATCACTCTGCGGCCAGCACTGCGACTGAAAAACTTTGCTAGACCTTGTGTGAAACTACTTCGGCCGTTGTGAAAGTACGTCACGTATGCGCATTGTGCCGCATACGCATGCGCAGAAGTGCCGTTTTTTTCATCATCGCTGCGCAGCGAACATTTTCAGCTAGCTAACAACTCGGAATGACACCCATTATACGAAAGCTTTACCATAGGGTGAAAAAGTACAATAAAAGCAGACAAAATACCTGACAAAAATCCCCCTGGGTAGTGTGACTACAGGCAGAGCACACACGGAGGATTTAAGAGGCAAATGGTGACTGTAAAACACAGAGAAAAATACCAATATAGTACTGTATAACCTGTGAGACCCTATATAATATGAAAACCCTGAAGCACTTAGCCTCCTTCAGGGTACAGACTATAGGAATAGCAATATATGTGAGATACACGGAATGGAAATCACACAGCAGCTAATGGCACACACACAGTCACATGTACAATGCAGAAATTATCACAAACAAAATAAAGCTGCACTGGACTAGCAATACTAAGTAACTGCACTACTTAAGTAAAGCTAATTAGGTATATAGATATTACAATGCACAGTAAAGACTGGATGTATATCACAGGGTACTTGTACTAAATATCCCTGACAGTATGCACTTGTTCTTAACTAACACTGTCTAAAGACATGTAGAATACTTAAGTGCAGAGGTGTAGCTAGGTGCCATGGTGCCCGGAGCAGGGTATGTTTTGGCGCCCCCCTCCCCTGTACTGAATTGGGGTTCTGGCTAACATGGTGGAATGTTATATTTGAAAAGAAGAAATATTTAAAAATCATAAAATGGTGACAGAGCCAGTTCTAGACCTTGAGGAGCTCAGGGCGATAGTTTACTTTGGGTACCCACCAGGTTTAAAATATGGAGAGTGCGTGCTGAAGGCACGCAACTAAAATATTGGGCTCCATGGGGAAGGGGCGTAGTCACAGAATAGTACCAATTCACATTACACCGTACAGTAGTGTCCGTTATTCACACTACACCAAACAGTAGAACCCCTTACTGTATACGTTATGCCACACAGTAGAACTCCTTATACACGTTACACCATGGTAGACCCCTTATAAATGTTATGCCATGATAGAGCCCCTTATACATGTTACACCACAGTAGAGTCACTATGGAAGTAGCTGTATTTAACTATTTACTTGTTATTAATATAAATAAAAAATGTTATGTATGCCCCGACTGACCTGACCCCACAACCCGCCAATGCCTCAATAAAAATAATGCCCTAAATGTGACCACCCCCCACAGACCTGAACAATCCCCCCAAACTCTCAATAAAAATAATGCACCAAAACTTCCCTGCTGATTTACAGTAATATTCCCTCAATGCCTCAATTAAAATAATTCCATAAAACTGCTATGCCAAACCTGATAATCCTACTATGCATCAATGAAACTAATGTCCCAAAATTGCCTGAGGGGCAAAGACAGGTGCTGCAGCTGCCTGAGAGGCAGATTGAGGTGCCGCGGCAGCAGCTGGGGCGGAGAGAGGTGCTGCAGCATCAATGTAGAGAGAAGTGCTGCAGCTGCTGGGGCAGAAAGAGGTGCTGCAGCAACTAGGGCAGAGAACGGTGCTGCAGCATATGAAGTAGGGACATGTGCTGCAGCTTCCAGGAAAGAGAGAGATGTTGCAAAAGCTGGGGTAGAGAGAGATTATGCGGCAACTGGTGCAGAGAAAGGTGCTGCAACAGCAGCAGCGGAGGCAGGGAGTTGTGCTGCAAAACAGAAGTAACCCTGCTGCACAGCTGTAAGCACACAATGAGCCATATAAATGGGTTCACTACGGCTGGCCGGCGGTCGGGCTCCCGGCGCCCAGCATACCGGCGCCGGGAGCCCGACCGCCGGCTGACCGACAGTGTGGCGAGCGCAAATGAGCCCCTTGCGGGCTCGCTGCGCTCGCCACGCTACGGGCACGGTGGCGCGCTACGCGCGCCACACTATTTTATTCTCCCTCTATGGGGGTCGTGGACCCCCACGAGGGAAAATAAGTGTCGGTATGCCGGCGGTCGGGCTCCCGGCGCCGGTATACTGAGCGCCGGGAGCCCGACCGCCGGTATACAGAAGACCACCCATATAAATATGACGGGCAGGGCACCAGCATATACCAGCTTTCAGTATCTCCTGCTGTCACCTCTTGAGTCAATGTATCCTCTTCCTGCTCTGCGGCTGTCTGTACAGCGGTCTGTGGCACAGCTGGAGGCAGCAACGCGCCCTCTTACTTTGCCGGCGCCTGGAGCTCGCGCTCCACCGAAGCCACCCTCGCTACACCCCTGCTTAAGTGTTCTCTAAATGCACAGCGCTGATGATGCAGGCGGCTTTACAAAGGAGACTTTGTGCAGCAGTCCCAGATCAGCGCAGCTGTGTGTGTAATGGCGCCCAAACGCTGACAGGGAGTGAGGGAGACAGAGAGATGCAGCTCCAGGGGGGAACATTAGCAGTAAATGGCGCCCTGGGGTTGGGGCTACAGGTGAGAGCCTTATCCCCTTGCTGGACTTCACCACCGGGTACTGCGGGCCTTAGAAAACGGATTATGTACAGAATCCGACCTGTGGCCTTGCCCTGTGGTCTAGTGGGGTCCATGCCAGCGCGCGCGGTCCGTCTCCTAGAGACCGCACCGGATCGCAATTTGCAGCGGGTCCCACCTGGGGGACCCTCTTACCTTCTCCTTGATGCGGCCACGCTATCCCAGATAGCAGCGGTCAGTGTGTGTGCCCTAAGAAATACCGGAGCCCTCCGCTGTAAGTACCCAGCAACCAGGGCGCGGGAGTATACAGTGCCGCTGGGAGGTGAGGGAGCAGCAGCATGATATGTCAGAAATGACATATAGCACTTTTAAATGCCTATGCTGCGGCCCTTGAAGTCTTCTTTCTTCTAGAAAAGCTCTTTTCAGGGCTGCTCAGCGCAGCCCTCCCTGTTAGCTGCCTGCACTGCAGGCACCAACCTACAAACTGAGCTCCTGTGCACGGAGGCGGGGTTATAGAGGAGGCGGCGCTAAGAATCCTGGGAACAGTCAAAGCTTTTAGTCTGTTGGTGCCTCGGATCAAGATCCAAATCTACACCCAATGTTATCACTGTGGAACCCCAGTGTACCCCGCTGCAGAAACATATATGTTATGCTCTATGTAATATATGCGCAGGCTGGTTATTCCGGGCGTCGGCAGTGATATTTGTATTACAGCCAACGCTACACTCAGGCTTCACTCTCCTTCTAGGCCTGCCTACAGACTCCCGTGAAACTAGTCAATGGGAGTCTGTGGGCGGGCTTAAGAGAGAGAAGCCTTATGCTGAGACCTGGTACCGCACGGCTGCTTAATACACACAGCGCTGCTGATTTACGGGATAACCAGAGAGCACATATATTACCTACAGTATCCCTTGACTTCCCCCTGCGCTATGTGGTTTGCACCAGCTGGCCTGGGCTGCAGTGCCATCTAAAGTGTGCAGGGAGGTGCTTTCCAGGACATATGAACATACATGTGAAGTTGTAACATATATCCTGGCTTCCTTCCCCAGGAATCAGCAGCTGCAGCATTCGAAGGGAGAGATAGGAGCAGGAGTGGCCGGCGTTGCTGGAAACGGAGGAGTGTCGACCCGTTTTCCGGGAGCATCGTCGCCAAGGTATGCGCCGTGGACTCAGTTTCCTTGGCCTCTCAAGGCTACCTGTGATGGCAAGACTATGTAAGCCATCGCAGATGAACTTCGTGACTCATGGGGGTTTATTCATGAAACAGTGAAAAGAGTGGAGAATTGAGCCAGTGGAAAAGTTGCCCATGGCAACCAATCAGCTGCTACGTCTAATTTATAGAATTCACTTCATAAATGTTATAACTTCTCCACTGGCTCCCTTCTCCACTGGTATCACTGCTACATGAATAGACCCCATGGTCACGATGGGGGTCATTCCAAGTTGTTCGCTCGTTATTTTTTTTTGCTATGGAGCGATTAGTCGCAAACTGCGCATGCGCAATGTTCGCAGTGCGCCTGCGCCAAGTAAATTAGCACAAAAGTTTGGTATTTTACACACGGCCTAACGAGGATTTTTCATCGTTCTGGTGATCGGAGTGTGATTGACAGGAAGTGGGTGTTTCTGGGCGGATACTTGCCGTTTTATGGGAGTGTGCGGAAAAACGCTGGCGTTTCTGGGAAAAACGCGGGAGTGTCTGAAGAAACGGGGGAGTGTCTGGGCGAACGCTGGGTGTGTTTGTGACGTCAAACCAGGAACGAAACTGACAGAACTGATCACAGTGTAGGAGTAAGTCTGGAGCTACTCAGAAACTGCTAAGAAATTTCTAATCGCAATTCTGCTAATCTTTCGTTCGCAATTCTGCTAAGCTAAGATACACTACCAGAGGGCGGCGGCTTAGCGTGTGCAATGCTGCTAAAAGCAGCTAGCGAGTCGGGTGTAGTAGTGTATGCCGGCGGCCGGGCTCCCGGCGACCAGCATACCGGCGCCAGAATCCCGACCGCCGGCATACCGACAGCTGGGCGAGAGCGCAAATGAGCCCATTGCGGGCTCGCTGCGCTCGCCACGCTGCGCTCGCCACGCTGCGGGCACGGTGGCGCGCTATGCGGGCACAGTGGCGCGCTATGCAGGCACGGTGGCGCGCTATGCAGGCCACGCTATTTATTCTCCCTCCAGGGGGGGCGTGGACCCCCGAGAGGGAGAATAAATGTCGGTATGCCGGCGGTCGGGGTTCCGGCGCCGGGATGCTGGACGTCGGGAGCCCGGCCGCCGGCATACAGAAGACCACCCAGCGAGCGAACTCGGAATGAGAGCCGATATTCATCTCACAAGCAATCTAATCGCAAATACATAGCACCTCCTCCTGCATTTGCATTCATGCTCATCAATCACAAAGCTGCTACAAGCAGCTTTCCAATTGCAATCTTTTTAGTGAATCCCCCCCAGAGAGCGCTCACGTTAGATCTGAGTGCAGACAGACTGAGTGACCGCTGACGCTGACAACCAATCACATCCCAGATACTTTGCCGGCGCTGTGTTCAGTCTTAGCGGTTTCCTATCAGGAAGCAACGTCAGTGTGCATGTAATAGGTTCCAGTGCGCATGCATGCTCTCTATTATTGCCAGGTTCCAAGATGGCGGGCACCAGTCTGGTGGCTGGAGATGTGGTGGTGGACGCGTTACCGTATTTTGATCAGGGATATGATGCTCCCGGAGTACGGGAGGCGGTGAGTTCAATGCTAGTATATGACTTTATAGGTTTGTGTTGGAGACTCGGGCATTACTAGCATGGACGCGCACAGCACCGATTCCCCTGTCACTGTGCTCCAGTCTCCTTACACTCCATGTGCAAGATAGTCACTATGTCTCCCACACCGTGTGACCAGGAGATAACTGTGGGGGAGATTTATCAAAGCTGGGAGAGAGATAAAGTGGAGGGACACACAGGCTGTGCTCTTTTTGCATTCTATCTTTCTCCAGAACTTGATAAAGCTACCCCTATAGTGTAAGTAAATTGCACAATTTGTGTATGAATCAATGAAATTGTGAGTCTATGTATGTATCAGAGCAATGTTATATACAAGTATACTAGTACTTTATATAATATAACTAGAAAGTTCAAAACCAAAGTGCAATAAAAGTTCAGGACACTAACATACAGAAACTCGGATTATAATCTAAATTAAGTAAATTCTATTTATGTGGTAAAAATATATCTGCTGTGCTTGGCCCCTGCTTTCCAACATAATTGTAACATTATGTATTGGCTATATAGTTAGCATATACTACTTGTGAAAAGTGCAAGTTATTATGGCTTAATAATAATTGCTGAAGGTCCCAAATTATTTTTCTCTTACGTCCTAGCGGATACTGGGGTCTTGTGCTTTTAGTACCATGGGGCATACCTCCCAACATGACCCTCTCCAGGAGGGACAGAATGCTCTGCTCCTGGACTTCCCTCTTAATTTATGATTGCTGTCACCTGTGCTAAAACACCTTTCTTATTCATTAACCTGTTCAGGACAGGTGCTGGCTATCCTACATTAAGAGAAAAAGTCCAGAAGCAGGGCATTCTGTCCCTCCTAGAGAGGGTCATGTTGGGAGGTATGCCATGGGATATAGATTGGGTCCACTGGAGCCTGGCACTTTTTAAAACTTTTAGTGTGTGTGCGCGCTGGCTCCTGCCCCTCCTACCAGACTCACTTTTTTAGAAAAATCTGCCCAAGGAGCCGGGTGCACTTCTCTTGGAGCTCCAGAGATTTTTCTTTAAATTTTAATTTAGTTTATTATTTTCAGGTAGCTCTGCTTGGCAGACGGACTACCTGCTCGTGGGACATAGAGGGGGGAATGAACCAACCACCTGAGGGTTAATGGTTCGTAATCCCAGCTGACAGGACACTGAGGGGTCTACTTACTAAGCCTTGGATGGAGATGAAGTTGCTGGAGATAAAGTACCAGCCAACATGGCAGTTAGGAGCGGATTGGCTGGTACTTTATCTCCAGCGACTTTATCTCCATCCAAGGCTTAGTAAATAGACCCCTGAGGTACTGATCACTCATCGTCGGTATGTGTGCCCACGCCAGCAGCTAGCCGCCACCCTCTAACAGATGCCGAAGACCCAGGTGCGGTGAGTGTTACAGCGGGGCCCCGGTTATCGGGTCCCTGGTGCAGTGTGGCGATATGTCATGGGCCCGGCTCTGCAGTGCCCGACACGGACAAACTGGCTCAGGGCTGTTGCCCCGCAGTGCTCACTGTCTTTAAGGCTTTGTGTGGATTATTTAATGCATTTCTCATGTTTTTCTACTGTGGCCAGTATAATCTTTGTGAGGGACCGCACGCCATTGCAAGGGGCGGGGTTTCCCGGAGCAGGACCAGCGACGGAAAGGTGCCATTTCCTGCTGCTGCGGATCATCAAGGCTGCATGCCCGCTGCTCCTCCAGAACCCACGCTGTTACACACTGTTAAAACTGGTACTAGGGGATCATAGACAGGGGAGCACGCCAGCGGTAGCGCCGCTGCACTTATAGCACATACACTTATATCCACACATTGTGCTGCTCTGTTCTGTGTGCTGGGTCCGCTCCTCAGTGTCACTCCAAGGGCTCTCTCGGGTCTGTGTGAAGTGTTGGTCAAGGGGCTGCGCTGTAGTTTTCCTGTATAATGTCTGTATACATGGTTATGTGTGCTGTTTGTAATTCTACCCCATCTTCAGCGGGGTCACTCATGTGTGAGCAATGTTCCTTATCTCCTCAAGGGTCCAGCTCACAGACACCTGACTGGTTAGATGGCTTTAAGAGCATGATTCAAAATGTAAACTCTGAATTGGCTGCAGCTAAAAGAGAGAGACCGGTGTTAAAACACTCCATTGATTGTGTGGCTAAAGCAGCAGATTCCAAGAAGGCTTCTCAGCCCCCTCTAGTGGCCTCACATAAACGCTCACTGCCACAGGTGCTCCAGTCTGATTCTCATCAGCCAGATGTGGATGATGATATGGACGAGGACAGTTCTCTGTCCCCTGGGGTGGAGGCCCTCATTTTTGCTGTAAGAGAGGTCCTCCACATACCAGATCAGGAGGTATACTTTAATGTTAGACCCAAGAGTTCAGCTATCTTTCCGGTGTCTAAAGAGTTAAACGCCCTGGCCAGGGAGGCTTGGTTAAACCCTGATAAAAAAATGTAAAATTCCTCAGAGGTTTTTATCTACCTTTCCCCTTCCAGCTAAGGATAGGAAGGTCTGGGAAAACCCCCCGTCGGTCGAAACATCTGTATTCAGACTGTCTAAGGAATTGGTACTGCCTGTTCCTGGGGCTATATCCCTGAAGGAGCCCGCTGACCGTAAAATTGAGACAACGCTCAAGGCAAGTTATACGGCAGTAGGCGCATCACAAAGCCCCACAATAGTTTGCGGGTGGGTCTCCAGGGCCGTGGTAAAGTGATCTGATAATGTTATTGATGGTTTAGACTCTCTACACTGGGATGAGGTCATTACTCTTCTGCAACATATACAAGAGGCTGCACATTTTTTCTTTTTTTTTTAATCTGTTTTTATTGAAAATAACACAGACATAAATCGATATACAAGCACAAGAAAACCAAGTATCGAACACATAGAAAACAGCTGCCCACAGCAGTGTACAATAGTATGAGCAAAATCAAAGCAACGTGTCCGATATGGCAAAAGTCTGCGTTAATATGTTTTAAAATAGGAAAGTTAGAGAGAAACAGAAAAAGAGGGAAGGAAGAGGGAGAAAGAAAGAAAATGTGACCGAGCCGAGAATGCAGAGAATATAAGCGAGAAAAGAAAAGAAGAAAATGGACACATCCATATATGCAAACTAGGAACAGATTGACCGCCACATCATTTCAGGGAAGAGATATAGGTTTTGTAGGACTCAGAGGATTTATATTCTATCTAAGTCAGCCACACTGTTGTAAACTCGGTCCGTCTGTCCCCAGAGCTCAATAAAATATCTTCCATATTCATATAGTAATCTAGTCTAGAAAACCAGACGTACCGAGTAGGGGGATTAGAGGACTTCCACAAAATGGGAATTACTGCACGGGCGGCGTTGCATAGGTGTCTCAACAATGATGTCTTATAAGTGGATAGAGGGGGTAGAGGAATGATTCAATAACCAAAAGGCGGAGTCGGATGGCACAGGAGTGTGTAGGATAGTACCCGAGATGGAGACTACATCATCCCAAAAATTTTTAATAAGGGGACAAGTCCACCAAATGTGTAACAAAGAACCTAGGTCCTTATGGCACCTCCAACATGAGGGGGAGATAGATGGAGAAATAGCGTGTAGAAGAGAAGGGTGTCTGTACCATCTCATCAGTATCTTATATTGCGTTTCTCTTGTATACAAATGGAGCTCCCATGAGCCTTAAGAAATATAGATTCTTATTCCCTATCTGAAAGTGTGAGGTTCAGATCTCTCTCCCATTTCTGAGTGAAAGGAGGAGGGGTCATGGAGTCAGATAATTGCAGGAGTTTATATAGGGTGGAAATCGTGTGCATAGGATGTAGGGGTGCAACGCACATCCTTTCAAATGGAGTCATCTCCCGAGATGCTTGACAGTAGATATTGCCCGTATACAGGAAGTGTCGCACCTGCAAAAACTTCCAGAAATCAGTATGTGGAATATCCCATTTTGCCCGAATATCTGAAAATTGCTTGACCCCAGATGGCTGTACTAGCTGACCCACTCTAAAAAGTCCTTCCAGAGCCCAGTTTTGATAGTAAACAAGGGAGAGGCCAGGTGGGAAAGCAGGGTTACTCAAAAAAGAGGTAAGAGGGCCAAAATCCGAAGAGAGAGATGATCGCCGTCTCATCACTTTCCAAAAGGAGAGCGTAGGAGAGATAGTCGGGTGGGATTGTGGAAGCTTGGGTAAGGTCGGAAGCCAAGGGAAAATTTCAGGGTATAGTTGAACATATAGGCCTTCTAAGACCACCCATTGTTTAACCTCCTGACTCCTGGTCCAGTCCAAGACCCTGTTCAACGTGATTGCATGATAGTAATTTTTGATATCTGGGAGTTGAAATCTGCCTTTTTTAGGTAGGCGTGACAGGATGGATCTACTAATCCTGGGCTTCTTACGACGCCAAATAAATTGTTGGATTAAGGATCGTATGGACCGAAACCAGGAGTCCGGGATACGGATTGGCAATGTTTGGAGGAGGTAGAGCAGTTTGGGCAAGGTGTTCATTTTTACAACATTAATTCTGCCTAACCAGGATAGGGTATTATATTGCCATCTACAGTAGTCATTTTTAATGGATTGGAGTAGGGGGTAAAAGTTCAGGGACATCAGGCGCGATAAATCGCTGGGCAGCTGGACCCCTAAGTACGTTATATGGGAATCCCTCCATATGAATGGGAACGTAGATTTCTTTAACGTCCTAGTGGATGCTGGGGACTCCGTAAGGACCATGGGGAATAGACGGGCTCCGCAGGAGACGGGGCACTTTAAGAAAGAATTTGGATACTGGTGTGCTCTGGCTCCTCCCTCTATGTCCCTCCTCCAGACCTCAGTTTGAATCTGTGCCCGGACGAGCTGGGTGCTACTTAGTGAGCTCTCCTGAGCTTGCTATAAGAAAGTATTTTGTTAGCTTTTTTTATTTTCAGAGAGATCTGCTGGCAACAGACTCTCTGCAGCGTGGGACTGAGGGGAGAGAAGCAGCCTTACTCACTGAAGATAGGTCCTGCTTCTTAGGCTACTGGACACCATTAGCTCCAGAGGGATCGTACACAGGATCTCACCCTTTGTCGTCCGATCCCGGAGCCGCGCCGCCGTCCCCCTCGCAGAGCCGGAAGACAGAAGCCGGTGACAGAAGCAAGAAGACTTCAAAAACGGCGGCAGAAGACTCCAGTCTTCAAACTGAGGTAGCGCACAGCACTGCAGCTGTGCGCCATTGCTCCCACATTAAACCCACATACTCCGGTCACTGTAGGGTGCAGGGCGCAGGGGGGGCGCCCTGGGCAGCAATTAGGAACCTCTTGGCAAAAAGTGAGCATATATACAGTTGGGCACTGTATATATGCATGAGCCCCCGCCATTATTTTACACAGAAACGCGGGACAGAAGCCCGCCGCTGAGGGGGCGGGGCTTCTTTCTCAGCACTCACCAGCGCCATTTTCTCTCCACAGCTCCGCTGAGAGGAAGCTCCCCAGGCTCTCCCCTGCAGACTCACGGTAGAAGAGGGTAAAAAGAGAGGGGGGGGCACATAAATTAGGCGCAAAAGCTTTATATACAGCAGCTACTGGGTTAACACTAAGTTACTGTGTGATTCCTGGGACATATAGCGCTGGGGTGTGTGCTGGCATACTCTCTCTCTGTCTCTCTAAAGGGCCTTGTGGGGGAACGGTCTTCAAAAAGAGCATCCCCTGTATGTGTGTGGTGTGTCGGTACGCTTGTGTTTGACGAGGAAGGCTATGTGGAAGCAGAGCGGGAGCAAATGAATGTGGGGTCGCCGCCGACGGTGCCGACACCTGATTGGATGGATATGTGGAAGGTTTTAAATGATAATGTTAATTCCTTGCATAAAAGGTTGGATAAAGCTGGAACCTTAGGACAGTCGGGGTCTCAGCCCATGCCTGATCCTATGCCGCAGAAGCCGTCAGGGTCTCAGAAGTGCCCACTATCCCAAATTGTTGACACAGATATCGACACGGATTCTGACTTCACTGTTGATGGCGATGATGCAAAGTTACAGCCTAAATTGGCTAAAGCCATCCGTTATATGATTATAGCAATAAAAGATGTGTTGCACATCACAGAGGAAACCCCAGTCCCTGACATGAGGGTTCATATGTATGGGGAGAAAAGGCAGGAGGTGACCTTTCCCCCTTCACATGAGCTAAATGAGTTATGTGAAAAGGCTTGGGAATCTCCAGATAAAAAACTGCAGATTTCCAAGAGGATGCTTATGGCGTATCCCTTCCCGCCATCGGACAGGTTACTATGGGAATCCTCCCCTAGGGTGGACAAAGCTCTAACACGCTTATCCAAGAGGGTAGCCCTGCCGTCACAGGATACGGCCACCCTTAAAGATGCTGCGGATAGAAAGCAGGAGAGTACCCTGAAGTCCATTTATACACATTCAGGTACCTTACTAAGGCCGGCAATTGCGTCGGCCTGGGTGTGTAGTGCTCTAGCAGCATGGACGGATACCTTATCAGAGGAACTTGATACCTTAGACAAGGATACTATAGTAATGACCCTGGGGCATATAAAAGACGCTGTCCTATATATGAGAGATGCTCAAAGAGACATTAGCCTTCTGGGCTCTAGAATAAATGCAATGTCGATTTCTGCCAGAAGGGTCCTGTGGACTCTGCAATGGACAGGCGATGCCGACTCAAAGAGGCACATGGAGGTTTTACCTTACAAGGGTGAGGAGTTGTTTGGGGACGGTCTCTCGGACCTGGTCTCCACAGCTACTGCTGGAAAGTCAAATTTTTTGCCGTATGTTCCCTCACAACCTAAGAAAGCACCGTATTACCAAATGCAGTCCTTTCGATCACAAAAGAGCAAGAAAGTCTGAGGTGCGTCCTTTCTTGCCAGAGGCAGTGGCAAAGGAAAGAGGCTGCATAACACAGCTAGTTCCCAGGAACAGAAGTCCTCCCCGGCTTCCACTAAATCCACCGCATGACGCTGGGGCTCCTCAGGCGGAGCTAGGCCCGGTGGGGGCGCGTCTCCGAAATTTCAGCTACAAGTGGGTTCACTCCCAGGTGGATCCCTGGGCGATAGAGATTGTGTCTCAGGGATACAAGCTGGAATTCGAAGAGATGCCCCCTCACCGATACCTCAAATCGGCCCTGCCAGCTTCCCCCTTAGAGAGGGAAATAGTGTTAGCTGCAATTCACAAATTGTATCTTCAGCAGGTGGTGGTCAAGGTTCCCCTCCTTCAACAAGGAAAGGGTTATTATTCGACCATGTTTGTGGTACCAAAACCGGACGGTTCGGTCAGACCCATATTGAATTTAAAATCCCTGAACATATACCTGAAAAGGTTCAAGTTCAGGATGGAATCGCTCAGAGCGGTCATCGCAAGCCTGGAAGGGGGGGATTTTATGGTGTCTCTGGACATAAAGGATGCATACCTGCATGTCCCCATTTATCCACCTCATCAGGCGTACCTCAGATTTGTGGTACAGGATTGTCATTACCAATTCCAGACGTTGCCGTTTGGTCTGTCCACGGCACCGAGAATATTTACCAAGGTAATGGCGGAAATGATGGTGCTCCTGCGAAAGCAAGGGGTCACAATTATCCCATACTTGGACGATCTCCTCATAAAGGCGAGGTCCAGAGAGCAGTTGCTGATCAGCGTAGCACGCTCTCGGGAAGTGTTACAACAGCACGGCTGGATTCTAAATATTCCAAAGTCGCAGTTGATTCCTACGACTCGTCTGCCCTTCCTGGGCATGATTCTGGACACAGACCAGAAGAGGGTTTATCTCCCGATGGAGAAGGCTCAGGAGCTCATGACACTGGTCAGAGACCTATTAAAACCAAAACAGGTGTCGGTGCATCACTGCACGCGAGTCCTGGGAAAGATGGTGGCATCATACGAGGCCATTCTTTTCGGCAGGTTCCATGCAAGGACCTTTCAATGGGATCTGTTGGACAAGTGGTCCGGATCACATCTACAGATGCATCAGCTGATCACCCTATCCCCCAGGGCCAGGGTGTCTCTTCTGTGGTGGCTGCAGAGTGCTCACCTTCTGGAGGGCCGCAGATTCGGCATTCAGGACTGGGTCCTGGTGACCACGGATGCAAGCCTCCGAGGGTGGGGGGCAGTCACACAGGGAAGAAATTTCCAAGGTCTGTGGTCAAGTCAGGAGACTTGCCTTCACATCAACATCCTGGAACTAAGGGCCATATACAACGCCCTAAGTCAAGCAGAGACCTTGCTTCGCGACCAATCGGTGCTGATTCAGTCAGACAATATCACCGGAATTCTTCGCTGGGCGGAGAATCACGTAAGAGCACTGCCGGGAGTGGACAACTGGGAAGCAGACTTCCTCGGCAAGCATGACCTCCACCTGGGAGAGTGGGGACTTCATCAAGAAGTCTTCGCGCAGATTGCAAGTCGGTGGGAACTGCCACAGGTGGACATGATGGCATCCCGCCTCAACAAAAAGCTACAGAGGTATTGCGCCAGGTCAAGAGACCCTCAGGCGATAGCTGTAGACGCACTAGTGACACTGTGGGTGTTCCAGCCGGTTTATGTATTTCCTCCTCTTCCTCTCATACCCAAGGTGCTGAGAATCATAAGAAAAAGAGGAGTGAGAACAATACTCATTGTTCCGGATTGGCCAAGAAGGACTTGGTATCCAGAGCTGCAAGAAATGCTCACAGAGGACCCATGGCCTCTGCCTCTAAGACAGGACCTGTTGCGACAGGGGCCCTGTCTGTTCCAAGACTTACCGCGGCTGCGTTTGACGGCATGGCGGTTGAACGCCGGATCCTAGCAGAAAAAGGCATTCCGGATAAGGTTATTCCTACGCTGATAAAGGCTAGGAAGGACGTGACGGCTAAACATTATCACCGTATATGGCGAAAATATGTTGCTTGGTGTGCGGCCCGGAATGCTCCTACGGAGGAATTCCAGCTGGGCCGTTTCCTTCACTTCCTACAGTCGGGAGTGACTTTGGGCCTAAAATTGGGTTCCATTAAGGTCCAGATTTCGGCCCTATCCATTTTCTTTCAAAAAGAACTGGCTTCTCCTCCGGAAGTCCAGACGTTTGTAAAGGGAGTGCTGCATATTCAGCCTCCTTTTGTGCCTCCTGTGGCACCTTGGGATCTTAACGTGGTGTTGAGTTTCCTGAAGTCACACTGGTTTGAGCCACTCAAAACCGTGGAGTTGAAATTTCTCACGTGGAAGGTGGTCATGCTATTGGCCTTGGCTTCAGCTAGGCGTGTGTCAGAATTAGCGGCTTTGTCACATAAAAGCCCCTATCTGGTTTTCCATATGGACAGGGCAGAATTGCGGACCCGTCCACAATTTCTGCCAAAAGTGGTGTCATCCTTTCATATGAACCAACCTATTGTGGTGCCTGTGGCTACTCGTGACTTGGAGGATTCCGAGTTACTAGATGTGGTCAGGGCTTTGAAGGTTTATGTAGCCAGAACGGCTAGAGTCAGGAAAACTGAGTCGTTGTTTATCCTCTATGCACCCAACAAGCTGGGTGCTCCTGCTTCAAAGCAAACTATTGCTCGCTGGATCTGTAACACGATTCAGCAGGCTCATTCTGCGGCTGGATTGCCGCTTCCAAAATCAGTAAAAGCCCACTCCACAAGGAAGGTGGGCTCTTCTTGGGCGGCTGCCCGAGGGGTCTCGGCATTACAGCTTTGCCGAGCGGCTACTTGGTCAGGTTCAAACACTTTTGCAAAGTTCTACAAGTTTAATACCCTGGCTGAGGAGGACCTTGTGTTTGCTCATTCGGTGCTGCAGAGTCATCCGCACTCTCCCGCCCGTTTGGGAGCTTTGGTATAATCCCCATGGTACTTACGGAGTCCCCAGCATCCACTAGGACGTTAGAGAAAATAAGATTTTACTTACCGGTAAATCTATTTCTCGTAGTCCGTAGTGGATGCTGGGCGCCCGTCCCAAGTGCGGACTTCTTCTGCAATACTTGTATATAGTTGCTTAAATAAGGGTTATGTTTGGTTGCATCAGGGTTTATCTGATGCTCCATTGTTGTTCATACTGTTAACTGGGTAAGTTTATCACAAGTTGTGCGGTGTGATTGGTATGAATCTTGCCCTGGATTCCAAAATCCTTTCCTTGTACTGTCAGCTCTTCCGGGCAGTTTCTCTAACTGAGGTCTGGAGGAGGGACATAGAGGGAGGAGCCAGAGCACACCAGTATCCAAATTCTTTCTTAAAGTGCCCTGTCTCCTGCGGAGCCCGTCTATTCCCCATGGTCCTTACGGAGTCCCCAGCATCCACTACGGACTACGAGAAATAGATTTACCGGTAAGTAAAATCTTATTTTTAACAAAGCTAATGTCGCATGGGGGATTGAAATATTGAGGGCGTATGATTTGGATGTATTGACTTTAAAGCCAGAAAGTGAACTAAAGATGTCCAATTCACACATGAGGTGAGGAAGTGAGTGAGTGGGTTGTGTGACGACTGTAGCAAGTCATCGCCGAATAGAGCAAGTTTATAATCCGTGTCACCTACTCGAAGCCCCTTAATGTTGTCATTTGCTCTAATAGCCCTGGCCAAGGCTTCAATACAGAGGACGAATATCATGGGGGATAAGGGGCAACCCTGTCTTGTTCCATTGCTTATAGAAAAATTGTCGGAGAGGACCCCATTAACCCGAACTCTAGCTGATGGCCGTGTATAAAGGGATAACACTCTGTGAAGTGCTTGTGGACCCAGCCCACTGTGCTCCAACACACCCTGTCAAAGGCCTTTTCGGCGTCTGTAGATAGTAAAACTGTAGAAGTTCGACTTTCAGAGGCCAAATGGATAAGGCTAAGGATCTTTGTAGTATTATCTTTAGCCTCGCGGCCTGGGACAAAGCCCACTTGATCACTGTGAATAAGGGATGGGAGGAATTTGTTCAATCTGAGAGCCATCAATTTTGCAAAAAGTTTAAGATCCACATTGAGCAAGGATATGGGT
This sequence comes from Pseudophryne corroboree, assembly GCF_028390025.1. Classification (NCBI taxonomy): domain Eukaryota; kingdom Metazoa; phylum Chordata; class Amphibia; order Anura; family Myobatrachidae; genus Pseudophryne; species Pseudophryne corroboree. Next base: position 751,689,534 of record NC_086445.1, on the reverse strand, counting down.
CTATAACTGGAGCACACTGAGGGGTCCTTCCCTGGTTTAGGAATCACAGTGATTTGGGCTGCCAGGGATTGATCGGAGAAATGGGTATCAGCCGAGATGGAGTTAAAGGCCTGTAATAATCTGGGGGCAAGAATATCTTTAAAAATCTTATGGTAAGTGGCGGTAAAACCGTCCGGGCCCGGACTTTTACCCGAGGGCGTAGAGGATATAACTTGTTCAACCTCTTGTAAGGTAAAGGATTCTTCTAAGGAGTCTCGATCAGAAAGAGACAATTTAGGGTACGCCACTTTAACCAAATATTTCTTGGATCTGAGCAGATTAGAAAGGGGATCGTGGGCCGGAGAGAGATCGCCTAGGTTATATAAGGCATTATAATAATGGTTAAAGCATGCTGCTATCTCAGGCGTTTTAAAGCAGATAGAGCCCGCACCATTTTTCATAGAGGGAATAAAGGAGGCTGTTTTCTGGGATCTAAGTGCCTGTGCCAACAAACGGCCAGGTTTATTACCCCATCGATAATATTTATTACTACATTTACGCAGAGAGAATTGGGTTTTGTTGTTGAGGATTTTCTTTAGGAGTGCCCGGGCTTCAGACAGATCCACCAACTCGGAGGGGGATAGGGAGGATTTATGGAGGGCCTCTAAAGAATGAATTTTCTGCAATAGGGCGGTGGTTAGGGCCAATCTTTCTTTCTTCACATAAGAGCCTAATTGGATCAATTGGCCCCGGATAACACATTTGTGAGTTTCCCAAATAGTTATTTTGGACACCTCCTCCGTGTCGTTAATGGCAAAATAGTCAGATAACTCCCTATCCAATTCATCTTTGCAAAATTTGTCATGTAGGAGGGGTTCATTAAGGCGCCAAGTCCAATGGCCAGGGGATGGGGCTGAGAGAGACAGGAACACCGGGGCATGGTCCGACCAAGTGATGGAGCCAATGGAGGCGTCTACTAATAATGGGAGGTGTCTATGACTCAGGAACAGATGATCTAAGCGTGAGTAAACCTGGTGGGGGTGAGAGAAAAATGAGAAATCCCGATCAGAAGGGTGTGTGACCCTCCAGGAATCAGCAAGTTGAAGTTCGTGAAAGGCCTTCCTAACCTGTCTGTGTTTTTGTTCAGAAAATTTAGGGGTAGGAGGGGAAGTGTCAATAGATGGATCCATAGACCAATTTAAGTCACCTCCCAGAATAACAATTCCTGTCAAAATGGCTTCAAGACGGGGAAACTGGGACCAAAAGAAAGATAGTTGGCCTTGATTCGGGGCATAGAGAGCTATAAGAGTGTATGTTTGTGAGAATATAGCGCAATTGACCTCCAATAATCTACCGGGGACCAATTTGTGAACTGAAACGTCAGTAATTTGTAAAGATTTAGAAAAAAGTATTGCAACCCCCTTGGATTTACTTTCGGGGTTATTGGAGTAGAATGCAAGAGGAAATCTATGGTTCACAAAAGAGGGGCGGTAGGCAGAGTTCTTAAAGCGTGTCTCCTGTATCAGAGCGACATCCACTCTATCTGACCACAGTGTCCTAAATAGATGGGACCTCTTCTCAGGGACGTTAAGACCTTTAGCATTGATTGAGGCAAATTTAAGTCTACCTGGGATAGGCATCAAATCATATAACAGTACATCGTAGTAGGAGACTTGGATGGGCCACTAAGAAAAAAGAGACAAAGAGCAGAAAAGAAGGAGAGCAAGTCACAGAAAATAGAAACATCAATAACAAGAAAAAACCCGCCATGGGAGGACTGGTAAACGGGTACACCAGAAATCCCATAGGGCACTATGGTCGTGTGCGGGAACGGGGAAAGGGAGTCGCCCCCATAGGCACTATATCAACTAAGAACATATAGAAAAACAGTAACTGACAGTAACTACTAACTGCATAACAGCAAAGTCTCAATAATAATCTCCAGATTTGCAGATGGAACCGAAGAGAATTAGGCAAAACGGGGTAGTAGTAACACGGGTCAGCGTAAAATGTATCTCACCCATTATGCCACATCTGGACAGTTCCACACTCCTGTAAAAAAGAAAAAGTCAATTTTCAAGGCAACAGGAGAAAACACAATCAAGTGGCGGGGGAGTCCTGGCAAGTGATGATGGTTTTAGAGGAATTCCTCTGGGAATTACGTACAACCTGCCATGACGCTCCACTTCCAGAAGGTTGAGGCGGATGCAGATCAGGAGAAACAAAGTCCCAATCAGGAATCTTTATGGGCGGGAGCCCGAGACCGGAGCAGAAAGCGGGAAGGTCGGAGGGAGTATGTAGGGTGTGGATCTTTCCAGAAGAGGAGACCTGAAGGCTAAAAAGGAAGCCCCACCGGTATTTCAATTGACGCTTGCGGAGTTCCTCTGTGAGGGGACGGAGGGACTTTCGTTGTTGAAGTGTGTGCCAGGAGAAATCTTGGAAGATGGCAATTGGGTCGCCATTAAAGTCCAGGCCATCTAGGCGGCGCACTTTGCCCATAATTTCCTCTTTCTGAGCGTAGTAATGCAAACGGCATATGACATCCCTGGGTCAGTCAGTAGGGAGCCCTCTTGGTTTAAGGGCACGGTGAGCTCTGTCGAAGGTTATGGTGTTAGCCGGATCCTTGCCCAGGACTGTTAAATATTTTCGTCAGAGCGTCCACTAAATCTGTCTGGGGGACATCCTCGGGAATACCTCTCACCCGGATATTATTTCTCCTACCCCTATTATCCAAATCCAACACACGGGACCGCAGCGACCGGATTTCATCTGATTGAGCCTTGATAATGATCGTCAGGGATCCCATAAAGACATCCGCAGAATCACGATGGTCCTCCAATGCGGTCACCCTGTCAGAAAGTTGTGAGATGTCCTGTTTGATAGATGCCAACTCTCTACGCATGGTATCCTGGAGATCCTGCTCAGTGGGTAGAGTTTTCATGAACCTCACAATGTCCTGGAGAGCGGTATCGCTCTGAACGGGCGGAGTAGGTTGATCCATCACTGAGGAGGCAGGAGAGGTGGAGTGACAGGAAGAGGGACATGACGGAGAGAGATCTCCAGAGAGTGTAGCAGGAGTAGGTTGTAGGAATGATCTCATTCCCGGTTGGGTTGCGGTCTCCCTAGATTGCGTTGTATTACCTTTCTTTTTCCCGGACCTGACCATGCTGAGAGTAGGACAGATGATTAAGCGAGGTCATGAGGTAGAGAGACGAATTGCAAGGGAACTGCTCAGTACGCTGTTAAGTGCCTTCAGTATGGTGACTCTCAGTGGAATGGCATTAGCACGCCATTAACCAATTTTCAACCGATAGGGCAGCAAGGATACAATGGAAACAGGGTTCCTCATGCTCCAGGGAGGAGAGGACGGGTGCAGGACAACAACTGTGTCACCGGCACGCAGCAAGCGTCCAGAGATCATTTGCAAAATCTGTCAAGTAGGTCTAAGGGCAATGGAATTACAAAAATGAGTCAGTGTGTCAATAAGAGCCACTAGGGGGAGCTCCAACCCAGCTAATAGACTGCACAAGGAAAATGAACAGCAAGGAAAGGTTAATTTCACAGGAACAGCACTAGTCCCGGTGGGGACAAATAGCCCTCTAACTAATGGTGGGACAAAGAGAGGGGGCATCAGCAGTAGGGGCAATGGAGAGGTCTCACCCAATCATGTGGCCGGTTCCCAGCTGCAGCAGTGTTCTCCTGATCCAGGGAAAGATGGCCCCCAGGTGTGCAAGCAGGAGAGGGAGGCCGCAGCAGGCAATCCTCTCCGCACCTCTCTGTACTGCAGAGGCAGGAGAACTGAGGTCGGGTGACGGGGAGAGCTCCAACGTCGGGCGCCGAGCCCAGAGGTAGAAGCCGCAGCAGGGTCACGTGATGCGGGCGGAGATTGGAGCCGCGGCCGTGGTTGAGTGCGGCTGTGCGGACAGCAGGAGGAGAGGCTAGCTGGCGGCAGGGCCGGTGCTGAGGACGGTCTCACGGTGCTTGCAGGTAGAGGAACACAGCAGAGGGGTCGCGGGGCGGGAGAGGAACCAGGCCGCACCGCGGGTGTCACCAGCCGGATAGAGAGGGAAATTGAGTCCTCGGCTTCAGGAGAGGAGACAGGCCGCAACCACCCCCCCCCCCCCGTCTCCCCGAGCCCGTCTCCTGTGACAGGGAAGGTGTCCTGGCGCCCAGGGGGTGTATGGTGTATGTGGATGCAGTAGGAAGGGGAGTAAGCCACAATAAAGGGGTTTATATGGCTATTAAAGCAGGAGCCCACACAAAGCTTATCCTTCCTCAATGGCAGCCAAGCCACGCCCCCACGAGGCTGCAAATTTTATGAGCGAGGCTGTTAAGGAATTGTGTAAGATAAATGGCCGCACTACTGCTATGGCTGTCTCAGTACGCAGAGCTCTGTGGTTACGTCAATGGGTGGCGGACGCGGATTCCAAAAAGGATGTAGAAAATCTTCCCTTTACGGATGATGCCTTGTTTGGATACGAATTAAGATAAGAAAAGGCATTGGGTGGGGATAGAAAATGGTGTACTGGGTTAATCCCAAAGGGGGATGAATACTTAATTATATGGGCTAGATAAAGTGGTTAATATGCGTTAACAGATTATAGTCCTTAAATGACCAGAACTTATTTATGTAGCAGGTATTTATGTAACCGGTGGTGCTCCCAGGAGTTGTTGTTGTGAGGTGTTGGGTACACTTGAAAATGTATTTCTTATAGGGACCTCTCCACTGTACTCTCATTAACCTCTGCCAACCCATGGGCATGTGAAAGGTTAAAAGCAGATACAGGTCTTTGTGGTTTATACGTGTGCCAAGCACGGTTCTCTCATTGCAGATTCTATGCTAATTAGCAGATATGCAAAAGCAGAAACCGGGTACACTGTTTATACCCCTCTTCCTTCTGACCTTTATATCCTCTTTCTCAAATGTGTGTGTATGTGTGTGTGTGTGTGTGTGTGTGTGTATATATATATATATATATATATATATATATATATATATATATATATATATATATATATATTTCTCTGACGTCCTAGTGGATGCTGGGACTCCGTCAGGACCATGGGGATTAGCGGCTCCGCAGGAGACAGGGCACAAAAATAAAAGCTTTAGGACTAGGTGGTGTGCACTGGCTCCTCCCCCTATGACCCTCCTCCAAGCCTCAGTTAGGTTTTTGTGCCCGTCCGAGCAGGGTGCAATCTAGGTGGCTCTCCTAAAGAGCTGCTTAGAAAAAGTTATTAGGTTTTTTATTTTCAGTGAGTCCTGCTGGCAACAGGCTCACTGCAGCGAGGGACTTAGGGGAGAAGAAGTGAACTCACCTGCGTGCAGGATGGATTGGCTTCTTAGGCTACTGGACACCATTAGCTCCAGAGGGATCGAACACAGGCCCAGCCATGGAGTCCGGTCCCGGAGCCGCGCCGCCGACCCCCTTGCAGATGCCGAAAAGTGAAGAGGTCCAGAAACCGGCGGCAGAAGACTTTTCAGTCTTCATGAGGTAGCGCACAGCACTGCAGCTGTGCGCCATAGTTGTCAGCACACTTCACACCAGCGGTCACTGAGGGTGCAGGGCGCTGGGGGGGGCGCCCTGGGCAGCAATGATAATACCTTGTTCTGGCTAAAAATACATCACATATAGCCCCTGGGGCTATATGGATGTATTTAACCCCTGCCAGGTCTCACAAACACCGGGAGAAGAGCCCGCCGAAATAGGGGGCGGGGCCTATCTCCTCAGCACACAGCGCCATTTTCCTGCACAGCTCCGCTGCGAGGAAGGCTCCCAGGACTCTCCCCTGCACTGCACTACAGAAACAGGGTAAAAAAACAGAGAGGGGGGGCACTTTTTTGGCGATATTGATATATTAAGCTGCTATAAAGGAAACAACACTTCTGTAGGGTTGTTCCTATATATTTATAGCGCTTGGGTGTGTGCTGGCAAACTCTCCCTCTGTCTCCCCAAAGGGCTAGTGGGGTCCTGTCTTCGATAAGAGCATTCCCTGTGTGTCTGCTGTGTGTCGGTACGTGTGTGTCGACATGTATGAGGACGATGTTGGTGTGGAGGCGGAGCAATTGCCGGTAATGGTGATGTCACCCCCTAGGGAGTCGACACCGGAATGGATGGCTTTGTTTATGGAATTACGTGATAATGTCAGCACGTTACAAAAATCAGTTGACGACATGAGACGGCCGGCAAACCAGTTAGTACCTGTCCAGGCGTCTCAGACACCGTCAGGGGCTGTAAAACGCCCTTTACCTCAGTCGGTCGACACAGACCCAGACACGGACACCGAATCTAGTGTCGACGGTGAAGAAACAAACGTATTTTCCAGTAGGGCCACACGTTATATGATCACGGCAATGAAGGAGGCTTTGCATATCTCTGATACTGCAAGTACCACAAAAAGGGGTATTATGTGGGGTCTGAAAAAATTACCTGTAGTTTTTCCTGAATCGGAGGAATTGAATGAAGTGTGTGATGAAGCGTGGGTTAACCCCGATAGAAAACTGCTAATTTCAAAGAAGTTATTGGCATTATATCCTTTCCCGCCAGAGGTTAGGGCGCGCTGGGAAACACCCCCTAGGGTGGATAAGGCACTCACACGCTTATCAAAACAAGTGGCGTTACCGTCTCCTGAAACGGCCGCCCTCAAGGATCCAGCTGATAGGAGGCTGGAAACTACCCTGTAAAGTATATACACTCATACTGGTGTTATACTGCGACCAGCCATCGCCTCAGCATGGATGTGCAGTGCTGGGGTGGTTTGGTCGGATTCCCTGACTGAAAATATTGATACCCTGGATAGGGACAGTATTTTATTGACTATAGAGCAATTAAAGGATGCTTTTCTTTATATGCGAGATGCTCAGAGGGATATTTGCACTCTGGCATCGAGAGTAAGTGCGTTGTCCATATCTGCCAGAAGAAGTTTATGGACGCGACAGTGGTCAGGTGATGCGGATTCCAAACGGCATATGGAAGTATTGCCGTATAAAGGGGAGGAATTATTTGGGGTCGGTCTATCGGATTTGGTGGCCACGGCAACAGCCGGGAAATCCACCTTTTTACCTCAGGTCCCCTCCCAACAGAAAAAGACACCGTCTTTTCAGCCGCAGTCCTTTCGTTCCTATAAGAACAAGCGGGCAAAAGGACAGTCATATCTGCCCCGAGGCAAAGGAAAGGGTAAGAGAGTGCACCAAGCAGCTCCCTCCCAGGAGCAGAAGCCCTCCCCGGCTTCTGCAAAGCCCTCAGCATGACGTTGGGGCTTTACAAGCGGACTCAGGGGCGGTGGGGGGTCGACTCAAGAATTTCAGCGCACAGTGGGCTCACTCACAGGTGGACCCCTGGATCCTGCAGGTAGTATCTCAGGGTTACAGGTTGGAATTCGAGAAGTCTCCCCCTCGCCGGTTCCTAAAGTCTGCTCTGCCAACGTCTCCCTCAGACAGGGCGACGGTATTGGAAGCCATTCACAAGCTGTATTCTCAGCAGGTGATAGTCAAGGTACCCCTCCTACAACAGGGAAAGGGGTATTATTCCACACTATTTGTGGTACCGAAGCCGGACGGCTCGGTAAGACCTATTCTAAATCTGAAATCTTTGAACCTGTACATACAAAAATTCAAGTTTAAGATGGAGTCACTCAGAGCAGTGATAGCGAATCTGGAAGAAGGGGACTTTATGGTGTCCCTGGACATCAAGGATGCTTACCTGCATGTCCCAATTTGCCCTTCACATCAAGGGTACCTCAGGTTCGTGGTGCAAAACTGTCATTATCAGTTTCAGACGCTGCCGTTTGGATTGTCCACGGCACCTCGGGTCTTTACCAAGGTAATGGCCGAAATGATGTTTCTTCTGCAAAGAAAAGGCGTATTAATTATCCCTTACTTGGACGATCTCCTGATAAGGGCAAGGTCCAGAGAACAGCTGGAGGACGTAGTAGCACTAACCCAAGTAGTGCTGCAACAGCACGGGTGGATTCTGAATTTTCCAAAATCTCAATTGACCCCGACGACACGTCTGCTGTTCCTGGGAATGATTCTGGACACGGTTCAGAAAAAGGTGTTTCTTCCGGAGGAGAAAGCCAGGGAGTTATCCGAACTTGTCAGGAACCTCCTAAAACCAGGAAAAGTGTCTGTGCATCAATGCACAAGAGTCCTGGGAAAGATGGTGGCTTCTTACGAAGCGATTCCATTCGGCAGATTCCACGCACGAACTTTTCAGTGGGGTCTGCTGGACAAATGGTCCGGATCGCATCTGCAGATGCATCAGCGGATAACTTTGTCTCCACGGACAAGGGTGTCTCTTCTGTGGTGGTTGCAGAGTGCTCATCTGTTAGAGGGCCGCAGATTCGGCATACAGGACTGGGTCCTGGTGACCACGGATGCCAGTCTGAGAGGCTGGGGAGCGGTCACACAGGGAAGAAACTTCCAGGGAGTTTGGTCAAGCCTGGAGATGTCTCTTCACATAAATATACTGGAGCTAAGAGCGATTTACAATGCTCTAAGCCTGGCAAAACCCCTGCTTCAGGGTCAGCCGGTGTTGATCCAGTCGGACAACATCACGGCAGTCGCCCACGTAAACAGACAGGGCGGCACAAGAAGCAGGAGGGCAATGGCAGAAGCTGCAAGGATTCTTCGCTGGGCGGAAGATCATGTGATAGCACTGTCAGCAGTGTTCATTCCGGGAGTGGACAACTGGGAAGCGGACTTCCTCAGCAGACACGATCTACACCCGGGAGAGTGGGGACTTCATCCAGAAGTCTTCCACATGATTGTGAACCGTTGGGAAAAACCAAAGGTGGATATGATGGCGTCCCGCCTCAACAAAAAACTGGACAGGTATTGCGCCAGGTCAAGAGACCCTCAGGCAATAGCTGTGGACGCTCTGGTAACACCGTGGGTGTTCCAGTCAGTGTATGTGTTTCCTCCTCTGCCTCTCATACCAAAAGTACTGAGAATTATACGGCAAAGGGGAGTAAGAACGATACTCGTGGCTCCGGATTGGCCAAGAAGAACTTGGTACCCGGAACTTCAGGAGATGCTCACGGAAGATCCGTGGCCTCTACCTCTAAGACGGGACCTGCTTCAGCAGGGACCGTGTCTATTCCAAGACTTACCGCGGCTGCGTTTGACGGCATGGCGGTTGAACGCTGAATTCTAAGGGAAAAAGGCATTCCGGAAGAGGTCATCCCTACCCTGGTAAAAGCCAGGAAGGAGGTGACTGCACAACATTATCACTGCATTTGGAGAAAATATGTTGCGTGGTGTGAGGCCAGGAAGGCCCCGACGGAGGAATTTCAACTGGGTCGATTCCTACATTTCCTGCAAACAGGATTGTCTATGGGCCTCAAATTAGGGTCCATTAAGGTTCAAATTTCGGCCCTGTCGATTTTCTTCCAGAAAGAATTGGCTTCAGTTCCTGAAGTCCAGACTTTTGTAAAAGGAGTACTACATATACAGCCCCCGGTTGTGGCTCCGTGGGATCTTAATGTAGTTTTGAATTTTCTCAAATCCCATTGGTTTGAGCCACTCAAATCGGTGGATTTGAAATATCTTACATGGAAAGTAACCATGCTACTGGCCCTGGCTTCAGCCAGGAGAGTGTCAGAATTGGCGGCTTTATCGTATAAAAGCCCATATCTGATTTTCCATTCGGACAGGGCAGAACTGCGGACGCGTCCTCAGTTTCTGCCTAAGGTGGTTTCAGTGTTTCACCTGAACCAGCCTATTGTGGTGCCTGCGGCTACTAGCGATTTGGAGGATTCCAAGTTGCTGGACGTTGTCAGGGCATTGAAAATGGGTTCACTACGGGTGGCCGGCGGTCGGGCTCCCGGCGACCAGCATCCCGGCGCCGGGAGCCCGACCGCCGGCTTACCGACAGCTTGGCGAGCGCAAATGAGCCCCTTGCGGGCTCGCTGCGCTCGCCACGCTACGGGCACGGTGGCGCGCTACGCGCGCCACACTATTTTATTCTCCCTCTATGGGGGTCGTGGACCCCCACGAGGGAAAATAAGTGTCGGTAAGCCGGCGGTCGGGCTCCCGGCGCCGGTATACTGAGCGCCGGGAGCCCGACCGCCGGCAAACAGAAGACCACCCATTGAAAATATATATTTCAAGGACGGCTGGAGTCAGAAAATCTGACTCTCTGTTTATACTGTGTGCACCCAACAAGCTGGGTGCTCCTGCTTCTAAGCAGACGATTGCTCGTTGGATTTGTAGCACAATTCAACTTGCACATTCTGTGGCAGGCCTGCCACAGCCTAAATCTATCAAGGCCCATTCCACAAGGAAGGTGGGCTCATCTTGGGCGGTTGCCCGAGGGGTCTCGGCATTACAACTCTGCCGAGCAGCTACGTGGTCGGGGGAGAACACGTTTGTAAAATTCTACAAATTTGATACCCTGGCTAAAGAGGACCTGGAGTTCTCTCATTCGGTGCTGCAGAGTCATCCGCACTCTCCCGCCCGTTTGGGAGCTTTGGTATAATCCCCATGGTCCTGACGGAGTCCCAGCATCCACTAGGACGTCAGAGAAAATAAGATTTTACTTACCGATAAATCTATTTCTCGTAGTCCGTAGTGGATGCTGGGCGCCCATCCCAAGTGCGGATTGTCTGCAATACTTGTACATAGTTATTGTTACAAAAAAAAAAAATCGGGTTGTTATTGTTGTGAGCCGTCTGTTCAGAGGCTCCTACGTTTGTCATACTGTTAACTGGGTTCAGATCACAGGTTGTACGGTGTGATTGGTGTGGCTGGTATGAGTCTTACCCGGGATTCAAAATCCTTCCTTATTGTGTACGCTCGTCCGGGCACAGTATCCTAACTGAGGCTTGGAGGAGGGTCATAGGGGGAGGAGCCAGTGCACACCACCTAGTCCTAAAGCTTTTATTTTTGTGCCCTGTCTCCTGCGGAGCCGCTAATCCCCATGGTCCTGACGGAGTCCCAGCATCCACTACGGACTACGAGAAATAGATTTATCGGTAAGTAAAATCTTATATATATTATTATATATATATTATTATATATATTTTATTTATATTGCAGGACCATGAGATATTTAAACAACTCAGTTCTCCTTGTTATGCCTTGCTACTGTAACCAGTGTGTTTTAGCAACATATGTTTCCAATTGATAATGTTACAGTGAGTAGCAGCTAACCACCTTGATTCTATTCAGGGACTTGTCAAGCCGCATACTGTTATATTGTTGCACATTAAGTGACAATTGAGAATATTTAGTAAATACTGGGTTGAATGAAATCCAGTAACAGAATTTTTAAGAAAAACACAATTAAAGGAACACTTTATTTAGGTAAACATAATTTTTACAGGAGAGAGTCCATTAAACACGGCTTTATCTGTGTGTGTGCCAATATTTTGTTACATGATATGTCTGTGTGGTCACTTTGAAGTCATATTATAAGTTAAATTTTAATCTAATTAAGAGTGCCTCAACAAAGAGAGTTGTCTTTTTGATTTCTTATCTCTATTGGAGATGAATTAAAAAAGTGGATCTCCCAAGCAACGGCGGGTAAGTCTACCTATCTGCTGTCGACTGTGCCACCTGCTGGACTTTCTTATACCGGACCCTCCTTGCAGGCCTTTCGTGTGGCAAGGTTCAGAGGCAGGGGCCAAGGGGTCTCCACCACTTCCAGAGGATCTCGTAAGTCCTGTAAACTGCACCTGCTGTCTCCCTGGACCAGACCACCAGATCCCCTGCCGCTAAGCCTTCCGCGTGACGGTTGGCCCCAGCGACAAGGTAACTTTCAGGTAGGTGCTCACCTTCAACACTTCGCCCACGTGTGGGCGGTGTCCTGCCGGGATCCTTGGGTGAGGGACCTCATTTGCTACGGATACCGGCTGGAATTTCAAGCACTCCCTCCTCACAGGTTTTTCAAGTCAGACTTACCAACTTTACCCACAGCAAGTTACCTTGCAAGAGGCTATTCGAAAACTTTTGCAGACAGGGGTGGTAGTTTCTGTACCTCCTCTGTTACGCAACAGGGGTTTTTACTCCAGTCTTTTTGTCATTCCCGAACCAGACGGTTCGGTGCGCCCCATCTTGAACCTGAAGTCTCTAAACCTGTATCTGCGGGTGTTCAAATTCAAGATGGAGTCCCTGCGGGTGGTGATATCCGCTCTGGAGGAGGGGGAGTTCCTGGTGTCTCTGGATGTCAAGGATGCTTACCTACACATTCCCATGTGGCCCCCTCATCAGGCTCAGGTTCGCCATCTTGGACGACCATTTCCAGTTTCAGGACTTACCCTTTGGATTATCCACAGCTCCAAGGGTCTTCACCAAGGTCATGGCAGAGATGATGCTGCAGCTGTGTATGATGAGAGTGAACATAGTCCCCTATTTGGACGATCTCCTAAGAAAGGCGGTGTCCAGCATCGATCTAACTACTCGCCTACTCACGGATCATGGGTAGATCCTAAATTTTCAGAAATCTCACCTGGAACCGATCCAGCGTCTTCAGTTCCTGGGAATGATACTGGATATGGTATCTCAAAAGGTGTTTCTTGCGATGGACAAGGCCTTGACTATCCAGGCTATGTGATCTGCCCTCGCAGGGTGTCCATACATCTTTTGCATCCGATTACTGGGAAAGATGGTGGCTGCTTACGATGCAATTCAATACGGCAGGTTTCATGCCCAGCCATTTCATCTGGATCTGCTAGACAAATGGTCGGGTTCTTACCTCCATATGCATCAGGAAGTGACCGGATTTCTCTCTTATGGTGGCTTCAAATTCCTCATGTGGTCGAGGCCAGAAGTTTCAATATCCACTCGTGATTCTATTGACAATGGGGAGCGGTGACCCAAAGGGCCCAGTTCCAAGGGTTATTGTCAGTTCGGGAGTCGGCATTACCGATAAACACCACAGTGGAACTCTGGGTAATTTGCAATGCTCTTCTACAAGCCTCCCATCTCCTGAAGGGTCAGGCGATCCAGGTTCAATTGGACAGCGCAACGGCGGTAGCGCACATAAACCGACAAGGGGGAACAAGAAGCAGAGCGGCGATGCAAGAGGTGTCAGAAATCCTCCTCTGGGCGGAGGCCAACGCAAGGGCCATCTCAGCCATATTCATTCCAGGAGTGGACAACTGGGAAGCAGACTTCCTCAGCAGGCACGACCTCTATACGGGGAAATGGGGCCTACATCCCCAGGTGTTTCAACAGTTGATTAGCCGGCGGGGCTGTCCGCAGATAGATCTGATAGCTTTTTGTCTCAACAAGAAGCTATGCCATTACTGTTCCAGAACAAGGGACCCGCTGGCTGTAGCAGTGGACGCACTGACGACACCGTGGACGTACCGGTTTGTGTACCTGTTCCCTCCTCTACCGCTGATCCCAAGGGTGCCTTGAAGACTAAGAAGGTAAAGCGTTCAGGCAGTTCTAATTGCCCCGGATTGGCCTTGATGGGAGTGGTACTCGGACCTCCTGGCCATGTCTCTGGAGGATCCCTGGCATTTGCCACTACAAGACTATCTTCTTCAGCAAGGTCTGTTCATCTATCCAGACTTCATCTATCCAGGCGGCTAAGTTTGACGGAGAGGGAGATTCTAGCGAGAAATGGTCGTCCCTCCCGGGTTATTTCCACCATGGTCCAGGCCAGGAAGATGGTTACGTTGAAACATTATTATCGTATCTGGAAAAAGTATGTTTCCTGGTGTGACAGTAGAAAGGTTTCTCTCGTGGAATTTAGAATTGGTCGTTTTCTACTTTTCCTGCAAGCAGGAGTGGATATGGGCCTATGTTTAGGCTCCATCAAAGTTCAGATTTCGGCGCTCTCTATTTTCTTCCAGAAACAGCTTGCCATGTTACCAGAAATACACACTTTCCTGAAGGGTGTTCTTTATATGCAACCGCCCTTTGTACCTCCCATGGCTCTGTGGGACCTCCAATGTGGTTGTCTTTTCTCCAATCTGACTGGTTTGAACTCTTACATAGGGTGGAGTTGAAATTTCTCACCTGGAAGACGGTAATGTTATTGGCATTGGTGTCTGCCAGGCGTGTCTCTGAATTAGGGGCCTTATCCTGTAAGAGCCCTTATTTGATTTTTCATGAAGACAGGGCGGCACTTAGAACTCGTCCTCAGTTTTTGCCTAAAGTGGTGTCAGCTTTTCATGTGAATCAGCATATTGTAGTTCTGGTGTTATCTGACGCTTCCGTGGGTCCTGAGTCCTTGGATGTGGTCAGGGCTCTGAAGATTTATGTCAAAAGGACGGCCCGTCATTGGGAATCTGACTCAATGTTTGTCCTTTTATGATGCCTCTAAGATTGGTCATCCGGCTTCTAAGCAATCTATTGCTCGTTGGCCCCAGTTGACCATTCAGCAGGCCTATACTTCGGCGGCTCTGCCTTTGCCAACATCTATTCAGGCCCACTCGACGAGGTCTGTGGGCTTTTCCTGGGCACCTGCCTGGGGTGTATCGGCCCTACAGTTGAGCCGAGCTGCAACTTGGTCTGGTTCGAACACGTTTGTTAAATTCTATAGGTTCGATACCTTGGCCAAGGATGACCTTCAGTTTGGTCAGGCGGTTTTACAGGGGTCTCTGTGCTCTCCCCATGGTACTAAAGTACAAGACCCCAGTATCCACTAGGAAGTAAGAGAAGATAGGAATTTAATACCTACCGGTAATTCCTTTTCTCCTAGTCTGTAGTAGATACAGGGCGCCCGCCTCAGTGCTTCGTTCCTGCTTACCTATGTAAGTATTCTGTTGGACCATTGTTGCAGTTCCATTATGTAGTTGGGATAGCCGTGCTATCCGGGTTAAGTTGGTGTTGCTATCCTCTGTGCTGGTTAGCGCCCTCCTTTTGTTCATGGTTGTGTGTTTGGCTTGTTGCCTCACCGCTGTTGTATTGTTCTTCTCTCATATTATGTCCGTCTCCTCGGGCACAGTTTTCCTAGACTGAGTCTGGTAGGGGGGGGGGCATAGAGGAGAGGAGCCGGCACACACATATACACACACTAAAAGTTTTAAAGTGCCAGGCTCTGGACCTGATCCATACCCCATGGTACTAAAGTACAAAACCCCAGTATCCAATACGGACTAGGAGAAAAGAAATTACCAGTAGGTATTGAAAAAATAAAATAAAAATAAATAAATATATATATATATATATATATATATATATATATATATATATATATAATGTCAAAGTCGAAAAATATTGCAGTACACACATCACGTACAAACCACACACACATGCCCGCTGCGCGTGCACTTGTTCTGCCATGCGTGCACATATCCGCAAATTGCGTATGGTCGCACCCGCGGTCCGGCGCATTAGAGCGTGGTACGAGTAATTACAGTGGAATTTGTACTCTCATGGAAAAGCCACAAAGATATATCATAGATCTAATATATATATTGTAAAAATCCCACACTGTCTGATCTTTCTTCTAAATAGCATGAAGGTCAGTCACATATAAATTAAAACTCCCAGAGACTAAAATACAATGGCCTTATTTACACTAAGCTTTGAAATTCTATGAAGAAGGCAAACACCTTTGTTTACTAGGAGAGCAGAGTTTCTATTTTAAACAATGAGTACTGGATTGTCATTGTCTCGCCTGAAGGCAAAAACAAACGAAGAGACAATACCCAGGAACCGAAGCTGTTTAAGAAAATCAATTAACAATAGCTAACCAAAACACAAGACCAGACAGTTAGAAATCTAAGATATTAACATTCATAGTCTAAAACTCATGGAGATGTGGGTGTGTGTATATATATATATATATATATATATATATATATATATATATATATATATATATATATATATATATATATATATATATATATATATATATATATATATATATATATATATATATATATATATATATATATAAATTATCCAAATAATCCGGCACTCCTGGTAATAGTCCAGCCGCCTGTGTGCCTTTGTCCAAACAATGGTATGTAGTACAGTCAGAACAAGTGAATGTTCAGAACAGGACACGGCACTCCAGGACTTATGAATAAATGCTTGTAGTTTAATGTAACAAAAGCCTGCATCAGTGCATTGTCTGGGTGAGCACAACCACAGACAGCTAAGATGCAGGATGGATCTTACATGGCACAGGCATACAAAACACGATGCAGCATTTCGGGACGCATCAGGTCCCTTCCTCAGGTGATGCTAGTGCCCAGCAAACAGCATAAAAAAAAAAAATGCTGTTTGCTGGGCACTAGCACTGATGCAGGCTTTTGTTACATTAAACTACAAGCATTTATTCATAAGTCCTGGAGTGCCGTGTCCTGTTCTGAACATTCACTTGTTCTGACTGTAATATATATATATATATATATATATATATATATATATATATATATATATATATATATATATATATATATATATATATATATATATATATATATATATATATACACACACACACAAAAAAAAACCACAGCACTCACCGCACCAGAAGCGGGGCACAGCTATGCACTTACCACTCACAGGGTGGGGTGCATGTAGCACTGCACTCTCCACCACAGAAGCGGGGTACACAGCTGTACTTACCACTCACAGGGCGGGGTGCATGTAGCCCATGACCACATTGCTCTAATAAATACAAACAGAGAACCCAGCACTCACCAAAGTAAACTCACTTATCCTCAACAATTCAATAAATAAATGATGGGGGTTTAGTTGGTGGATTGGCCAATGCACGGAAGCCCGCATACCGATTTTCAAGGTACCCCACCTTCATGCAGGTCCTACACTATCACAGAGTCTTAAAACCTGACTACCACACTGCTGCATCATCTGCCTGCTAGATGTAATGTGTACCTGCCACAGACTTTATGGCTTTTAAAGGCACACTAGTCACCTATTGCACTGGCTCAAAGATGATTGCTAAAAAACAGCTGAGACAGGTTCAGGATAATAAAGTCCACACAGGGGTGCATGAGAAAGCTAGTGGCCATGGTTAATAAAAGCTAACCATAGATTAACCCCTTCATATACATACAGAGGAAAAACCACAGCACTCACCGCACCAGAAGCGGGGCACAGCTATGCACTTACCACTCACAGGGTGGGGTGCATGTAACACTGCACTCTCCACCACAGAAGCGGGGTACACAGCTGTACTTACCACTCACAGGGCGGGGTGCATGTAGCCCATGACTACATCGCTCTAATAAATACAAACAGAGAACCCAGCACTCACCAAAGTAAACTCACTTATCCTCAACAATTCAATAAATAAATTATGGGGGTTTAGTTGGTGGATTGGCCAATGCACGGAAGCCCGCATACCGATTTTCAAGGTACCCCACCTTCATGCAGGTCCTACACTATCACAGAGTCTTAAAACCTGACTACCACACTGCTGCATCATCTGCAGACTAGTGTGCCTTTAAAAGCCATAAAGTCTGTGGCAGGTACACATTACATCTAGCAGGCAGATGATGCAGCAGTGTGGTAGTCAGGTTTTAAGACTCTGTGATAGTGTAGGAACTGCATGAAGGTGGGGTACCTTGAAAATCGGTATGCGGGCTTCCGTGCATTGGCCAATCCACCAACTAAACCCCCATCATTTATTTATTGAATTGTTGAGGATAAGTGAGTTTACTTTGGTGAGTGCTGGGTTCTCTGTTTGTGTGTGTGTGTGTGTGTGTGTGTGTGTGTATGTGTATATATATATATATATATATATATATATATATATATATATATATATATATATATATATATAAATAAAATTCCTAACAAATTGTAATAGCAGGAGTATGTGTGTGTAGATAGAGATAGATAGATAGATAGATAGATATATATATATATATAGATATATATAGATATATATAGATATATATGTTATGGACATCTTGAGGATTGAAATAGATAATCATATCATGTGTGGGATCATATTGTTCAGAGTCACGTAAACATTAATCTGGTGGGAATAAGAACATTATTATATATTACCTCATTAAGTTATTAATAATACCAGATTTATGTATGATTAATGTGATGGGTTTAACTGGTCATGGGGCGGGAACTCAGATGTAAACAACAGAAACCACATCTCAAGTCCTAGCCATCGCCCACTTCTTGAACTGACCAATGGTCCCCGGTGCACAGGATATGTCCTACCCCCGAACCAATGGAAGAAGAGCACACAGTGTCTATTGTATTATGTTTTGATCTACTGAATAAAGAGCGAGCTGCAGGCCAGGTCACTATCACAGACTCTGAACGCTATCTACCTGATGAGCAGAGGACTGGTCCAGGTTGCGCAAGCGAATATTCTCACGTATGTACATTGACTGTAGCCATTATTCTGTTGTAGATTTATCTTGTTATCCTTGTAGTGTATAATTTGTATTGTTATCCCCTTTCAAATAATCCACTGTGGTGTTAGAACCCACCGGTTAACTACAAATCTGTGTTGTGTCCTCATTTCCCTGCTAAGGTTTAAAGCGTATTACATTACCTAACTGTATAAGGTTTAAAAGTGTATTGATAAGGTGTGTACGCGCTGCGGGTACTTTGTACCGTCAAGGCTGCATAAGGTTTAAGGTGTAACATCATTGCAGTGCTTTGCTGCATAAGGTTTAAAGTGTAATCATATCATTGCATTGTATTACTAATAAGGTTTAAAGTATATCAATTGAGTGTGTACGTGCTGTGTGTACTTTGTACCACCAGCGCGGCGTTTGTACGCAAAGTCCGTACAAGGTACGGGACTCTGTACGCAAATAGCGTACAAAGTGCGTAGCGTGTGTATTAAATCTAGCGGCTGCAGTGGCTCCATGGTAAAGGTGTGATTTAAGGTATAGCTTTGTGTTTTAAGGTAATATCGACATTATCAATATATATATATATTTTATTATTATTATTATTATAATATATATATTTTTTGGGGCCGTTTAGACCAATGGTTTCTAATTATCTACCACTTTCACAAATCAGACTCGGGAAATTGCCGGGTCTAGCACGGCGACAACTTCCCGGGTCTCCTCTCTGTAACCCTGGTCAGAAGCAGGATCACGGTAGGGATGGCCATCGATGATTCAAAAAATGTAGAATACTTTTGCCATCGATGGGGGAGAACCAGATGGTTTCTCTCCATCGATGGAAAGTTATAATCAAATACTTCTTCCCTTCTTTTTTTTATTTTTTATGTGGTGTCGGGACACGGACCATATCCCCGGGTTGATGCATAGACACGGACCATATCCCCGGGTTGATGCATAAACCCGGGATATTGTTGAGTGTCTGAAAGGTAGGGATGACCATCGAGGATTCGAAATCATTGATGTTCTATGACCGATGGGAACTACTTTTACCATCGATGGGGGAGAACCAGATGGTTTCCTGCCATCGATGGTAAAGAGCTATCAATTTTTTTTTTCTTTTTCTCTAGGGTGTCAGGGACACGGAGCATAGCTCCGCCCCCAGACACCTGTGAAGCCACGCCCCCAGGTTCTGATTGGCCCGCGTCTACCTCAGTACTACAGTAATGGGGACCATCGATGGGCAAAACCATTGATGGTTCTTTTACAGATGGTTTCCCACCATCGAAGGTATCCACCGTTGGTACCATTGATGGCAACCCTCGATGGATAACCCACCGATGGCCATCCCTACTGAAAGGGGTCTAAGTGAAACTTACTCTCGGCTAGCCACACTTGTTTCAAATAGATAAGTAACTGACCCCCACCCACCCCTCCCCTTTCCCCCTACAAAAAAAAACAAAAACTTGTGTAATATACATAATTGCCTATGTACTTGTCCTGGAGATAAGCCACACTGTTCAACAGAGAAGTGGTTGGTTCGGGGGTTCAGTGTCCCCATTCACGTTGCCATTTATGTGCTTGTTCTCCTAGATCCTATCCGTTTGATAGATAGACAGTGTCTAGTTAGACAGTCAATAGATAGACACCATATATTAGACAGACATTAGGTCGACAGGGTCAAAAGGTCGACAGGGTCAAAAGGTCGACAGGGTCAAAAGGTCGACAGGGTCAAAAGGTCGACAGGGTCAAAAGGTCGACAGGGTCAAAAGGTCGACAGGGTCAAAAGGTCGACAGGGTCAAAAGGTCGACAGGGTCAAAAGGTCGACAGGGTCAAAAGGTCGACAGGGTCAAAAGGTCGACAGGTCAAAAGGTCGACAGGTCAAAAGGTCGACAGGTCAAAAGGTCGACAGGTCAAAAGGTCGACAGGTCAAAAGGTCGACAGGTCAAAAGGTCGACAGGTCAAAAGGTCGACTGGTCAAAAGGTCGACTGGTCAAAAGGTCGACTGGTCAAAAGGTCGACATGGTCAAAAGGTCGACATGAAAATGGTCGACATAAAAAAGATAGACAAATGTTTTTTTTTAACTGTAACATGTTTTTGGATTATTTCATACTTTCTCTATCCATGTCGGCATAGAGTTGGTTATAAACCTTGTGGCGAGTGCAGCGAGCCCGAAGCGTGGCGAGCCCCGCGAGGGTATGCCTTTCTACAATTGGGGGTCCCAGATGACAAAACTATCCACACAAACCACAAAAATGCAAAAAACATGGTGTCTACCTTTTTCATGTCGACCTTTTGACCCTGTCGACCTTTTGACCCTGTCGACCTTTTGACCCTGTCGACCTTTTGACCCTGTCGACCTTTTGACCCTGTCGACCTTTTCAATGTCGACCTTTTCAATGTCGACCTTTTGACTCTGTCGACCTTTTGACTCTGTCGACCTTTTGACCCTGTCGACCTAATGTCCATCTAACATATGGTGTCTATCTATTGACTGTCTAACTAGACACTATCTATCTTTCATACCGGAACCCTCCTAGATACCATCCAGTGGAGCAATTCAATTTTTTGCTCTGTTCAGGCGTGCATGCAGCCAGGGATACACGTTTCATTTCACTGAAGGTGAAGGCTGAAATGTGCGTAAACACTGTGGTTTCAGTGCCCAAACCTGTACTTCAGACGGGTTAAGCTGATTTGCACGACTAAGCCCGGTACTAATGGGTGCGCATATGGGGCATACGTGCCCAATGGGGACAACAATTGAATAGCCCCGGTGGGCACCCAATACGTTTGGGTGCCTACAAAACAATTGAATCTGCCCCTTTTGAGTTCTATTATGAGAAAAGTGCTATATTATTATTTTGCACAGTGTAAAAATGTCATTGTATTTAGATAACTTATGTTTTGTTTGGTAAATAGGCAGCTGCTTTGGTGGAAGAGGAGACCAGACGATATCGTCCAACAAAAAATTACCTAAGCTACTTACCAACTCCAGATTACTCTGCATTTGAGGTATGACACTTCACTTTAATCTGCTTTCCGCCTTGTTATAATTTTTTTCAGAATCTGTGCATGTTTAATCCATTCAGATTTGTGAGTTATTGCAATTACAGGTTTAGTGCCCTATAACCAAAATTCTGAAATACGAAATATTATGAATTAATTTATATAATTTTTTGAACGTGAATGACCTAAACACCTTTTTGTTTTCAGATGGTTCAAGCTACATAAATTTTGTTTAATGCACACACCTATTAAAAATATTTGGTTGAATCCAATTACCTGCAATGTTTTCACAGGTGCGAGTAAGTGTGGCTGTATGCCGAATTTACGGTCCTGCCGACTCGCAAATTTTAAAATATGCGTGTCAGGCACTAGAGGGGGCAGCGAGGGGTGTGAGTCTGGGTACTGTTTCCAGATTTTACACGCTGCTGCCCCAGCAACTCGCACCCTTCGTTGGTAAGTGGATTGACCCTACTGTAGTAAAATTACCTTCTGGCTATGTGTATAAGGTGTATATGAAACATACATGTTTCTGTGCTTAGCCTTGGGTCCCATCCTGAAGATATATCCTTAAGGCAGGCATGTCCAAACTGCGGCCCTCCTGCTGTTGTGAAACAACATATCCCAGCATGCCCTGACACAGTTTTGCTGTCAGAGAATGCAAAAGCTGTGTCGGGGCATGCTGGGATGTGTAGTTTCTCAACAGCTGGAGGGCTGTTCCGCCATAGACCTTATCAGCAGTTGCTGACTCAGCCATGGCTGCAGGAGCAGGATGGAGCTTACAGAGAAGCCCCGTCATTGCCTCCAGATCCCGGCAGGTGCAGTGAGTACGAAGCTCAGGCTGCCGCCGATTCGTGTGTAATTTCACTGTTGGTGGGGGAGGGGGGGTGGGGGTGTTACAGCCGCTGCGCCAACACCCTCTCCCTACCACCGCTGCTGTGGAACTACAAGGTGCAGCTGCTGCCATCCTGTGTGCATGTGAAAGGACTGAATACACGCGGCGGTCAGCCCTGCTGCCGCCACTCCAGGTCACTGGTGGTAGCAGGCGGCAGGCAGCTTCCACTGCCCGCTCCATTAGGGTAGTTTTCATTACTATGTTCCCACAGCGCCCAGCCGCGAACAGCTCTATCTGCCGCCGCTGGGCGCCGTCATTGCTCCACCAGCACTTAGTCTCTGCGCCCGCCCGTTACTCACAGAGGGTAGCGGGGTGGTCACCTCATGCTGCCGCCCCGCCGTGTGTGGGAAACTTATGTGACAGCAGATGGCCACGAACAGCTTCCGCTGCCCACTGTCACTGCTCCCCAGCTATCGAGCGCTGTTCCGCTCCACTGACTAATATAACCGCGGCGGTCAGCTCCCGCTCAGAACGTTCTCTTTGGCATCTCCAGACTCTGTCACGTCTGTCACATGTGCTCAGTGAGAACCTGCTTTCATCTGTGAAGAGCACTGGGCGCCAGTGGCGAATTTGCCAATCTTGGTGTTCTCTGGCAAATGTCAAACATCCTGCACGTTGTTGGGCTGTAAGCACAACACCCACCTGTGGACGTCGGGCCATCATACCACCCCCGTGGAGTCTGTTTCTGATCATTTGAGTAGACACTTGCACATTTGTGGCTTGCTGGAGGTCATTTTGCAGGGCTCTGGCAGTGCTCCTCCTGTTCCTCCTTGCACAAAGGCGGAGTTAGCGGTCCTGCTGCTGGGTTGTTGCCCTCCTACGGTCTCCTCCATGTCTCTTGATGTACTGGCCTGTCTCCTGGTAGCGCCTCCATGCTCTGGACACTGCGCTGACAGACGCAGCAAACCTTCTTGCCACAGCTCGCATTGATGTGCCATCCTGGATGAGCTGCACTACCTGAGCCACTTGTGTGGGTTGTAGACTCCGTCTCATGCTACCACTAGAGTGAAAGCACCGCCAGCTTTCAAAAGTTACCAAAACATCAGCCAGAAAGCATAGGAGCTGAGAAGTGGTCTGTGGTCACCACCTGCAGAACAACTCCTTTATTGGGGGTGTCTTGCTAATTGCCTGTAATTCCCACCTGTTGTCTATTCCATTTGCACAACACCATGTGAAATTGATTGTCAATCAGTGTGGCTTCCTAAGTGGACAGTTTGATTTCACAGAAGTGTGATTTGACTTGGAGTTACAGTGTGTTGTTTAAGTGTTCCCTTTATTTCTCTGACGTCCTAGTGGATGCTGGGAACTCCGTAAGGACCATGGGGAATAGACGGCTCCGCAGGAGACTGGGCACATCTAAAGAAAGATTTAGGACTATCTGGTGTGCACTGGCTCCTCCCCCTATGACCCTCCTCCAAGCCTCAGTTAGATTTCTGTGCCCGGCCGAGCTGGATGCACACTAGGGGCTCTCCTGAGCTCCTAGAAAGAAAGTATAGTTTAGGTTTTTTATTTTACAGTGAGACCTGCTGGCAACAGGCTCACTGCACCGAGGGACTAAGGGGAGAAGAAGCGAACCTACCTAAGTGGTGGTAGCTTGGGCTTCTTAGGCTACTGGACACCATTAGCTCCAGAGGGATCGAACACAGGACCCGACCTCGTCGTCCGTTCCCGGAGCCGCGCCGCCGTCCCCCTTACAGAGCCAGAAGCAAGAAGGTCCGGAAAATCGGCGGCTGAAGACTTCTGTCTTCTCCAAGGTAGCGCGCAGCACTGCAGCTGTGCGCCATTGCTCCTCATGCACACCACACACTGTGGTCACTGATGGGTGCAGGGCGCTGTGGGGGGGGGGGGGGCGCCCTGAGCAGCAATAAATAGCACCTTGGCTGGCAAACTGACACCATATATAGCCCCAGAGGCTATATAGGTGTATATTACTCCTGCCAGAATAACACAAAAAGCGGGAGAAAGCCCGCTGAAAAAGGGGCGGAGCCATCTCCCTCAGCACACTGGCGCCATTTTCCCTCACAGCTCAGCTGGAAGGATCGCTCCCTGGCTCTCCCCTGCAGTCCTGCACTACAGAAAGGGTTAAAAAGAGGGGGGCACAAAAATTAGGCGCAGTATATTATAATAATGCAGCTATAAGGGAAAACACTCTCTATAGGTGATATCCCTGTGATATATAGCGCTCTGGTGTGTGCTGGCATACTCTCCCTCTGTCTCCCCAAAGGGCTTTGTGGGGTCCTGTCCTCTGTCAGAGCATTCCCTGTGTGTGTGCTGTGTGTCGGTACTGCTGTGTCGACATGTATGATGAGGAAAATGATGTGGAGGCGGAGCAAATGCCTGTGAATGTGATGTCACCCCCTGCGGGGTCGACACCTGTGTGGATGGACTTATGGAAGGTGTCAACTCCTTACACAAAAGGTTTGACGACATAGGACAGCCGGCTACTCAGCTTGTGCCTGTTCCAGCGTCTCAAATGTCATCAGGGGCTTTAAAACGCCCGCTACCTCAGGTGACAGACACAGATGTCGACACGGATACCGACTCCAGTGTCGACGACTATGAGACTAGTGTACCCTCCAATAGGTCCACCCGTTACATGATTGAGGCAATGAAAAATGTATTACACATTTCTGATAATACCCCAGGTACCACAAAAAAGGGTATTATGTTGGTGAGAAAAAAAAAAAAAAACTACCTGTAGTTTTTCCTGCATCTGAGAAATTAATATGAGGTGTGTGAGGAAGCGTGGACTTCCCCCGATAAGAAATTGATAATTTCTAAGCAGCGTACCCTTTTCCGCCAGAGGATAGGTCACGTTGGGAAATACCCCCTAGGGTAGATAAAGCGCTGACACGCTTATTAAAAAAGGTGGCACTACCGTCTCCGGATACGGCCGCCCTAAAGGAACCTGCTGATAGAAAGCAGGAAACTACCCTTAAAGCTATATACACACACACACACGGGCATTATATTGAGACCAGCTATTGCCTCGGCATGGAGGTGCAGTGCGGCAGCTGCGTGGTCAGATTCCCTGTCGGATAATACTATGGATAGGGACAATATTTTTCTGACAATAGAGCATATGAAAGACGCTGTCTTATACATGCGTGATGCACAGAGGGATATTTGCCGGCTGGCATCACAAATAAGCGCTATGTAAAAGCGATGCCGATTCAAGAAAGCACTGTATTATCAGGTACAGTCCTTTCGGCCCCAGAAAAGCAAGAGGGCTGGAGGCTCATCTTTTCTGCCAAGAGGAAAAGGTAGAGGGAAAAAGCTGCACACACAGCTAGTTCCCAAGAGCAGAAGTCCTCCCCTGCGTCCGGTAAGTCCACAGCATGACGCTGGGACTGCTCAGGCGGACCCGGGTACGGTGGGGGCCCGTCTCAAAAATTTCAGCGCACAGTGGGCTCTCTCACAGGCGGATCCCGGGGTTCTTCAAACAGTATCTCAGGGGTACAGGCTGGAATTCGAGACGTCCCCCCCCCCCCCCCCCCCCCGCCGTTTCCTAAAATCTGCCTTACCGGCAACTCCCTCTGCCAGGGAGGCAGTGTGGTGGTGATCTAAAAACTGTATTCACTGCAAGTGATTGTCAAGGTACCCCTCCTTCAACAAGGAAAGGGTTACTATTCCACAATGTTTGTGGTACCGAAACCGGAAGGTTCGGTGAGACCCATATTAAATTTAACAACCTTGAACACATATATCAAAAGATTCAAGTTCAAGATGGAATCGCTCAGGGCGGTTATTGCGAACCTGGACGAGGGGGATTACAGGGTCTCTCTGGACATCAAGGATACTTACCTGCATGTCCCCATTTACCCTCCTCACCAGGAGTACCTCAGGTTTGTGGTACAGGACTGTCAGTATCAGTTCCAGACGCTGCCGTTTGGGTTATCCACGGCACCGAGGGTCTTTACCAAGGTAATGGCCGACATGATGATACTCCTTCGCAAGAAGGGAGTTTTTAATTATCCCGTACTTGGACGATCTCCTGATAAAGGCGAGGTCCAAGGAACAGTTGGTAGTGGGGGTAGCACTTTCTCGGGAAGTGCGGCAACAGCACGGCTGGATTCTCAATATTCCAAAGTCACAGCTGGTCCCGATGACACGTCTTCTGTTCCTGGGAATGATTCTGGACACAGACCAGAAAAAAGTGTTTCTTCCAGTGGAAAAAGCCGAGGAGTTGTCATCTCTAGTCAGAGACCCCCTAAAACCGAGACAGGTGTCGGTACATCAATGCACACGAGTCCTGGGAAAAATGGTAGCTTCGTACGAAGCAATTCCATTCGGAAGGTTCCACGCAAGGACTTTCCAGTGGGACCTGTTGGACAAATGGTCTGGGTCCCATCTCCAGATGCAACAGCGGATAATCCTGTCGGCAGGGACCAGGGTGTCGCTGCTGTGGTGGCTGCAGAGGGCTCATCTACTAGAGGGCCGCAGATTCGGAATACAGGACTGGGTCCTGGTGACCACGGATGCCAGCCTTCGGGGCTGGGGTGCAGTCACACAGGGAAGAAATTTCCAAGGACTGTGGTCAAATCAGGAGATTTTGCTTCACATAAATATTCTGGAGCTAAGGGCCAATTACAATGCCCTAAGCCAAGCAAGGCCCCTGCTTCAGAACCAGCCGGTACTGATCCAATCAGACAACATCACGGCGGTCGCCCATGTAAACAGACAGGGCGGCACAAGAAGCAGGAGGGCATTGGCAGAAGCCACAAGGATTCTCCGATGGGCGGAAAATCATGTGTTAGCACTGACAGCAGTGTTCATTCCGGGAGTGGACAACTGGGAAGCAGACTTCCTCAGCAGGCACGACCTCCACCCGGGAGAATGGGGACTTCATCCAGAAGTCTTCCAAATGCTGGTAAACCGTTGGGAAAGACCACAAGTGGACATGATGGCGTCCCACCTCAATAAAAAGATATTGCGCCAGGTCAAGGGACCCTCAGGCGATCGCTGTGGACGCTCTAGTAACACCGTGGGTGTACCAGTCGGTTTATGTGTTTCCTCCTCTGCCTCTCATTCCCAAGGTACTGAGAATAATACGAAGGCGAGGAGTGAAAACTATACTCGTGGTTCCGGATTGGCCAAGAAGAGCTTGGTACCCGTAACTTCAAGAGATGCTTTCAGAGGACCCTTGGCCTCTGCCGCTCAGACAGGACCTGCTGCAGCAGGGGCCCTGTCTGTTCCAAGACTTACCGCGGCTACGTTTGACGGCATGGTGGTTGAACACCGGATCCTGAAGGAAAAGGGCATTCCGGAGGAAGTCATCCCTTCCCTGATCAAAGCCAGGAAGGATGTCACCGCAAAACATTATCACCGCATTTGGCGGAAATATGTTGCTTGGTGTGAGGCCAGGAAGGCCCCAACGGAGGTGACGTTGGGCCTCAAATTGGGGTCCATTAAGGTCCAGATTTCGGCCCTGTCGATTTTCTTCCAGAAACTGGCTCGATTTTCTTCCAGAAACTGGCTTCACTGCCTGAAGTTCAGACTTTTGTCAAAGGAGTTCTGCATATTCAGCCTCCTTTTGTGCCCCCAGTGGCACCTTGGGATCTCAATGTGGTTTTGGAGTTCCTGAAATCACATTGGTTTGAACCACTTAAGACTGTTGATTTGAAATATCTCACGTGGAAAGTGGTCATGCTGTTGGCCCTGGCTTCGGCCAGGCGTGTGTCAGAATTGGCGGCTTTGTCCTATAAAAGCCCTTATCTGATTTTCCATATGGATAGGGCAGAGTTGAGGACTCGTCCTCAGTTTCTCCCGAAGGTGGTATCAGCGTTTCACTTGAACCAGCCTATTGTGGTGCCTGCGGCTACTAGGGACTTGGAGGATTCCAAGTTACTGGACGTAGTCAGGGCCCTGAAAATTTGTGTTTCCAGGACGGCTGGAGTCAGGAAAACTGACTCGCTGTTTATCCTGTATGCACCCAACAAACTGGGTGCTCCTGCTTCTAAGCAGACTATCGCGCGCTGGATTTGTTGCACTATTCAGATGGCGCATTCTGCGGTGGTACTACCGCAGCCTAAATCTGTAAAAGCCCATTCCACAAGGAAGGTGGGCTCATCTTGGGTGGCTGCCCGAGGGGTCTCGGCTTTACAACTTTGCCGAGCTGCTACTTGGTCAGGGGCAAACACGTTTGCAAAATTCTATAAATTTGATACCCTGGCTGAGAAGGACCTGGAGTTCTCTCATTCGGTGCTGCAGAGTCATCCGCACTCTCCCGCCCGTTTGGGAGCTTTGGTATAATCCCCATGGTCCTTACGGAGTTCCCAGCATCCACTAGGACGTCAGAGAAAATAAGAATTTACTCACCGGTAATTCTATTTCTCGTAGTCCGTAGTGGATGCTGGGCGCCCATCCCAAGTGCGGATTGTCTGCAATACTTGTAAATAGTTATTGTTACACAAATCGGGTTGTTATTGCGAGCCATCTGTTCAGAGGCTCCTTTTGTTATCATACTGTTAACCGGGGTTCCTATCACGAGTTATACGGTGTGATTGGTGTGGCTGGTATGAGTCTTACCCGGGATTCAGAATCCTTCCTTATTGTGTCAGCTCTTCTGGGCACAGTGTCCTAACTGAGGCTTGGAGGAGGGTCATAGGGGGAGGAGCCAGTGCACACCAGATAGTCCTAAATCTTTCTTTAGATGTGCCCAGTCTCCTGCGGAGCCGTCTATTTCCCATGGTCCTTACGGAGTTCCCAGCATCCACTACGGACTACGAGAAATAGAATTACCGGTGAGTAAATTCTTATTTTTTTTGAGCAGTATAGTCATCTTTTGTCTTAGAGTTTACCGTTTTCCTCTGTTACAATCTAACGATTCAATGCTAGTCCTGAATATCTCATGAACAGATGAGGTTTTATTAAATCCAGATAGACTCTTTCTGTGCAAGCGATTTTCTGTTTTACTATCCTTTCTGCTGCGGGGTACACTGGGCTCCACAAGGAATAACATCGGGGTGTAGAGTAGGATCTTGATCCGAGGCACCAACAGGCTCAAAGCTTTAGACTGTTCCCAAGATGCACAGCGCCGCCTCCTCTATAACCCCGCCTCCATGTCAGTGAGCTCAGTTTGTAGTTGGTACCTGCAGTAGCAGGTCACTTTTTACAGGGGGGCTGCTTCAGGCAGCCTTTTCTTAGCTTAAACTTGAACAGACAGAAGAGAACTATACAAAGGGCTGCAGCGGGCTGTGTCTGATCGACATCCCTGCTGCAGCTCCATCACCCCCAGCGGCGCTGTATACTCCCGCGCCGCGGTTGCCGGGTCACTACAGCGGAGGCGCCGGCTTCTTCCTCTGTCCTCACGTGAGTCACACGCGCCTCCGTCTCCCGGATCGAGGGGCCGATAACAAGGGGGAGGTAAGGGGCTTCTGTGCCGCACTTTGCACTGCGCGGCCGTAGGAAGCGGGCCGCGCGCGCTGGCACAGATTACTGGGCTGCTTGCTCCACTGGCCACCAGGTTGATTATATGTGGGCACAGGTCAAGGGGGACGTTGTACAGTTACACCCCCTTCCCGCACGCCCGGTGGGGATGCCAGCAGGTGGAGCAGTTTGGACCTGAGGCCCCTCCCCCCAGCCCCAGGGCACCATTTCTACAATGTTCCCGCCCTGGAGCTGCATATCTCTCCCACACTCCTGACCAGCGGCCATCATAGATTGAGCTGAGCTGTTTCTAGGATTGCAGGGGCAAATCCTCCTCTGTGGAACCGCCTGACTGCCAGTGCTGTGTTTCCTACAGGACACTTGAGTATTCTACCTGTCACTGCGACTGTGTTACTTAAGAAAGAGTGCATACTGTCAGGGTTGTGTGGTACAAACACCCTGTGATATACATCCAGTGTTTACTGTGTTTGTTATATCTATTGTTATCACATATAGCCATACTGAGTATTACTTTGTATTGCTAGTCCAGTGCAGTTTATGGTACATAATTTCTGCATGGTACATGTGTGACTATATACGTGTGTGTGCATGTAGCTGCTGCGTGGTTGCCTTATTGCGGGGTATTTCACTCAGCATGCTATTCCTACATTACTGTACCTGTGGGGGCCAAGTGTTTCAGGTTTTCTCTGATAATATAGGTTTGTTTCACAAGATATGCTACTGGAGTATTTTTCACTTGTGAATTATAGTCACTATATGTTCTATTCCTATTGAACCCTCTGTCTGTCCAGCTTCGGCTGTTTCTCTGAGAGTTCTTACTGGGTATAGCGCTGCTACAAAATAATAAATATCTTGTTTTTCCCGGGTTGCCCATTACTGTGTGCATTGTTATGTCTGCTACACGTGGCAACGACGTTGGGGCCTCTCCCACACTGTGTGGTAGTGAGGCCACTGACTGCTTGGAGGATAATTTAGCAGCTGAGAGTTCAGGTTCAGGGGCTTCCTTGCCCCCTAGTGGTCGGTAGCACTCGGGGCAACACAGATCCACCTTGGGCTACATTTTCCACATTGTTAAACACGCTTGTAACTAACTTGACGCCCCCTGTGGGTCCACCTGTGCCACTATCACAGATTATGGTCCCGCTGTGAACCCGTCATGGGCGGATCAGCTTTCCACTCAGTTACAGCATTTGAACCGATCCATGTCCAAATCTAAGGGTCACTCTTGCCCGCATAAGACTAAGTCGTCTTCTAAAAGGGTCATTACTTCCTCCCGATCCGCGGCCTTAAATGACACGTCGTCCGAGGCGGACGGTGCTTATACTAACCCCTCGGACGCGGACTCTGATGCTTCAGAAGGGGAGGGGAAATCGTCCGTGGATGTCTCTGATTTGATTGAAGCGATACGGCTCATTCTTCAGGTGGCTGATGACTCTGAGCCTGAGACTGTCTCCAAGAAACCTGACAGGTTTAAGCGTAAGAAGGTGGTTAAGCAGGTTCTAGCCTACTCTAAACACCTGATTGACATACGTCAGGAATCCTGGGAAAATCCGGGGACAAAGTTTACACCGAATAAGAGACTGTTGGCTCGCTATCCTCTCTCTGCGAAAGTTTCTAAAAATTGGGAAACCCCTCTGCCTGTAGATTCTCAGGTGGCGCGTATGGTTGTTTCCTCTGCCCTGCCAGTAACTACCGTCACCTCTCTGAAGGAACTGACGGATCATCTGGTGGAGGGCTGTTTAAAAGCGATTTATACCCTGTCTGGGGCTGTTCAAAGGCCAACTATTGCAGCGACTTGGACTGCTGAAGCTGTTGAGGCGTGGGCTCAGGAACTCGAGGTAGAACTGCCTTCTGATATTTTTGTGCACACTACTGCTAAAACAGCCTGCCTACCTAGTACGGCTCCTTCCGCGCAGAAGGCTAAAAATACTTTCCCTTGGCCCTTTTCGTACTCCAGGTAAAGCAAAAGGTCAGACGTACCCGAAGCAAGCCCGTACTTCCAGGCCTGCCAAGCCCAGACC
Source organism: Pseudophryne corroboree (assembly GCF_028390025.1). NCBI lineage: Eukaryota > Metazoa > Chordata > Amphibia > Anura > Myobatrachidae > Pseudophryne > Pseudophryne corroboree. Next base: position 751,657,987 of record NC_086445.1, on the reverse strand, counting down.
GAAGCGTGCTTGGGCCGCCCGTCAGCCAGCTTCAAAAACTGATAAGCCGGCCACATGACGGGGCGTGCCTCCCTCTGGGGGATCCCAGGGTGAGGGGCCGACTTCTAGGGTTTACCCAGGTATGGTTGAAGACCACTTCGGATACCTGGGTGAGTGAAGTCGTTGCTCGAGGTTACGCCATACCCTTCAAGAATCGCCGCCCTCATCGATTCTACCTAACAGATGTGCCTCTGGATCCGGCAAAAGAAAACACGTTGCACTTGGTGGTATGTTCCCTCCTGTCCACAGGAGTGGTGGAAAACGGTATTGTATCTGCACACTCGCTCTTTTTTGTCAGATAAAGATTTGGAACATAAGTTCCATATCAAACCCCTATTAAGTTATTGGTAATTACCATTTACTCCGGGGGTGCTACCAACTACAGCTTTGGTAGATACAAAAAGAAAAAGAAGGAAAGAGCTGTACTATCGGTGCACGTGAGGAGAATTAGATCTGGTTATCACATCCACCTGTATTGATTTAAAATTTTACTTTTATTAATATATGCTTAAGATTAGTGCAAAAATGGTTACACACAAACTAGGAGTATAGGCGAAACATAGAGGTTAAAATATGACATAGGCAAAACAAAAAAGTGCGATAAGATATAATAAAGGTGATTTAAAGATTAAAAAATGTGTCCGCGTGTTTACTCTAATGTCTAAGTAAATATAATATATTAATCCTTGATTATATCATTGATTGTTTTATTTGTCCAGTCAATAAACGATTTCTGAAAGGGGCATTAAAAGATGTAAATGAGACAAATATAGGTGATATACTGTCGAATGTATGACACTCTGTTCAAATGCTTAGGTGTATATATTGTTGTTATCCCAAGAAGGGGAACACCTTCTTTATTAGGGACTTATGACACCTTAAGACTGTTCAGAATCAGCATAAATGTACTGACAGGTCAAATATGAACAAAATATTATTTAACGTGTGACACCCTGTTACAATATACTCTGTTTTAGTGTTCAGTATACATGTTATCTTTATCCGTAAAGGGAAAAACACCTTCTATATTAGGGACTAATGACACCTAGAAGCTGTTCAGATTCAATTCAAATATGCTGAGATGCAGTCAAGTAGAATTTAGATAATATATTGTTAGGTGTATGACATACTGTTGTGATGTCCATATATTCTCACTGTTCATACAATTATGGTATTAAAGTGTACACACTATTATTATCCCTAGAAGGAAAACACCTTCTTTATCTGGGACTGGTGACACCTTTTAGATTATTCAGAATCAATTCATATATATTGGAACATTCATCATAGTGTATTATCAGGTTGAATATGGGTAACACAATATCATATATTTGATCTATTGTGACATTCTGGTGTACACACTATTACTGTCCCTAGAAGAAAGGCACCTTCATTATTAAGGACTGGTGACACCTCCCCAAAACTCAATTTGCTCCCTTATCGGGTTCCTGATTATCTACACTGTAGTTGTATCTAGTAGCAGATGAATATAAAATAATCAGTTCAGCTATTATGATGTTCGTAGTGTTTCTACCATTGCAGGGAAAAACACCTCCATTATTAAACGACAATGATATCTTCCTGAATAGTTGTATATATTGAATCAATAGATTATATGTCACCAACCAACATTTCACTAAGTTACCATGCAGTAAGTTTATTGTGGCTTATATAGACCACATGACTGCAGTGTATATTTTCTGAATTGATTAGACTGTTGATGTTAAAAAAAGAATTATCTTTATATTCAGCTTAACTGTGTCCTAAGTGTTTTTATTTATTTATTACAGAGTGTAGTCTGAAACATTTATTACAGCTGTCACTGTTAGCTTATATCACAGGTGTCTCATAACATTCCTAGATTTATCTTATATGAGTATAATATATCTTTTCTCAACTCAATATAATTGCCTGTTATTCCTTGTATCGTTTCAGAAAATCTATTATCCATTAGCTAGTGCAGTGTTGCTGGTTATCTCACTGAGTCATTACCTACTGAGTAAGACCACAGTTCTTAATAGTTAATGATCATCTATCAGCTGCTTTGCACTAGTACTATTAAGGAAAGAATTATCCCTGCATTCAGTTTAATTGTATCCTGAATGTTTCTGTGTGTTTATTGCAGAGTATAATCTGAAACATTTGTTGCAATTATCACTGCTGAATTGTATCACTGATGTCTCATAACATTCCTAAGTTCATCATATAAGAATACAATGTATCTTTTCTCAACTCCACATAATTGCTTGTTATTCCTTATATTGTTTCAGAGAATCTGTTAGCTAGTGCGGTGCTGCTTGTTATCTCACTGAGTAAATCTACAGTTCTCTATACTTAATAGTCAGGAGTGGTGGTACAGGTGCCTCTGACTCAGAGAGGTGAGGGGTTCTTTTCACCGCTGTTTCTAGTCCCGAAATCGAACGGGTCCTCGCGGCCCATTCTCAGTCTGAAGTCCTTGAACAAGCATGTGCGGGTCTCCAAGTTCCGTATGGAAACGCTGCGCTCTATTGTTCTGGCCATGGAGCCTGGGGACTATATCGTCTCCCTGGACATACAGGATGCCTACCTACATGCGGTATCTCATCAGCAGTACCTGCGGTTTGCAGTGGGCAACCTTCATTACCAATTTCGGGCGTTACCTTTTGGTTTGACTACGGCTCCGCAAGTATTCACCAAGGTGATGGCGGTCATGACGGCCACGCTACGTCGTCAAGGGGTCAGGATTCTACCATACCTAGACGATTTGTTGATCCTGGCGAGTTCCCCAGAACTTCTCCTGTGTCATCTCAATTTGACAATCCAGTGCATGAAACCCCACGGATGGCTGATCAACTGGAAGAAATCCTCCCTGGTTCTGGCTCGATGCATGGTACACCTGGGAGTGTTATTGGACACCCACAACCAGCAGTTGTTCCTGTCTCAGGAGAAAGTCCTGAAGCTTCAGGACAAGATCTGATGCTTCCTGTCCCTTCCGCAAGTGTCTATTCCTTCGGCGATGCAAGAGCTAGGTCTCATGGTGTCTGCTTTCGACATGGTGGAGTATGCTTAATTCAATTCTCGCCCTCTGCAGAAGTTAAATCTGTCCAAGTGGGACGGCCTGCTTCACCGGATCAGATCTCACATGATCTCCCTATCTCCGGAGGTCCGTCTGTCACTGAGCTGTTGGCTTCAGGACCAACGATTGAGCAGAGGCTGTCCCTTCTGGATATCCAACTGGGTCCTGCTGATGACGGATGCCAGTCTGAGAGGTTGGGGCGCGGTGTTGGAAAAACACTCCCTCCAGGGTCGGTGGACCGAGGAGGAGTCTCTACTCCCGATAAACAATCTGGAACTGCGGGCAGTGTTCAATGCGTTGACAATGGCCCAGCATCTGATACAGAACAGACCTGTTAAAGTACAATCGGACAACGCCACCACGGTGGCGTACATCAATCGTCAAGGCGACACTCGAATCCGCATGGCAATGAAGGAAGTATCAAGGATTCTTCAGTGAGCAGAACGCCATCTGCCGGCCATATCAGCATTGTTCATTCCGGGTGTTCTGAACTGAGAGGTGGACTATCTCAGTAGTCAGGACGTGCACGCCGGAGAATGGAGCCTACATCCGGAGGTGTTTCAACTTCTCGTGGACAAGTGGGGCCTCCCAGTTGTGGACCTGATGGCGTCTCTACACAATCACAAGGTTCCGGTCTTTGGAGCAAGGACGAGGGATCCTCAAGCAGCGTTCCTGGATGCTCTGTCAATCCTGTGGAACTTTCGGCTGCCGTATGTGTTCCCTCCAGTGTCACTACTGCCCAGAGTAATATGGAAGTTCAAGCAAGAAGTCGCTCCAGCGTGGCCCAGGCGGCACTGGTTATCTGATCTACAGGGCCTCTCGTGGGATCGTTCCCTTCTACTTCCACAACGACCAGACCTCCTTGTTCAGGGCCCTTGTGTTTACCAGGATTTGGCTCGTCTGGCTTTGACGGCATGGCTCTTGAAGCTTCCGTCTTGAGGGCCAAGGGTTTTTCTGAGGCGGTCGTTAAAACTATGTTGAAGGCCCGTAAGCCGGCTTCTGCTCGGATATACCATAGGGTCTGGAATGCTTACTTTACTTGGTGTGTGTCTCACAATTATGACGTTTTCAAGTTTAGTACGGCCAAACTATTGGCCTTTCTACAACAAGGCTTGGATTTAGGCCTGCGTCTGGCCTTCCTCAAGGTTCACATCTCGGCCTTGTCGGTTTGGTTTCAGAGAAAGATCGCTACCCTGCCATACATTCACTCAGGGTGTGCTGAGGATTAAGCCTCATGTGCCACCTGTGGCCCCTTGGGATCTGTCGGTGGTTTTGGAGGCTTTACAGGAGTCTCCATTTGAGCCTCTTACCTCTGCTGACCTTAAGTGGCTTTCCCTTAAGGTGTTGTTTTTGCTGGCTATTGCTTCAGCTAGAAGGGTCTCGGACTTGGGTGCCTTATCCTATGAGTCCCCCTATTTTGATTTTTCACCGTGACCGGGCGGTTCTTCGGACACGCCCTGGTTATTTACCAAAGGTAGTGTCTTCTTTCCACCTTAACCAGGAGATTGTGGTATCGGCCTTTAATTCTCCTGAGTTGTCTTCCAAAGAGCGATCTTTGGATGTAGTACGGGCTCTCTATATCTATGTGAAGAGAACTTCCTCCATTAGGAAATCCGATTCTTTCTCTGACGTCCTAGTGGATGCTGGGAACTCCGTAAGGACCATGGGGAATAGCGGGCTCCGAAGGAGGCTGGGCACTCTAGAAAGATTTATGACTACCTGGTGTGCACTGGCTCCTCCCACTATGACCCTCCTCCAAGCCTCAGTTAGATTTTGTGCCCGGCCGAGGTTGGATGCACACTAGGGGCTCTCCTGAGCCTTTAGAAAGAAAGTATAGAAATTAGTTTTTTTATTTTCAGTGAGACCTGCTGGCAACAGGCTCACTGCAGCGAGGGACTAAGGGGAGAAGAAGCGAACCTACCTAAGTGGTGGTAGCTTGGGCTTCTTAGGCTACTGGACACCATTAGCTCCAGAGGGATCGAACACAGGACCCGACCTCGTCGTCCGTTCCCAGAGCCTCACACACACTTCATACTCCGGTCACTGAGGGTGCAGGGCGCTGGGGGGGGGCGCCCTGAGAAGCAATAATAACACCTTGGCTGGCAAAAATACCACAATATATTGCCCCAGAGGCTATATATGTGGAAAATACCCCTGCCAGAATATAGGAAAAAGCGGGAGAATAGTCAGCGGAAAAGGGGCGGAGCTATCTCCTTCAGCACACTGGCGCCATTTTCCCTCACAGCTCCGCTGGAAGGAAGCTCCCTGACTCTCCCCAAAGGGTAAAAAAGAGAGGGGGGGCACTAAATTTAGGCGCAGTATACATTATATAGAAAAAGCAGCTATAGGGGACATAACTCAGTTAGTCCCTGCATTATATAGCGCTCTGGTGTGTGCTGGCATACTCTCACTCTGTCCCCCCAAAGGGCTTTTGTGGGTCCTGTCCTCTGTTAGAGCATTCCCTGTGTGTGTGCGGTGTGTCGGTACGGCTGTGTCGACATGTTTGATGAGGATAATGATGTGGAGACGGAGCAGATGCCTTTAGAAGGGATGTCACCCCCTGCGGGGCAGACACCTGAGTGGATGTGCTTATGGAAAGAAATGAGTGCACGTATAGACTCCTTGCATAAGAAATTTGACGACATGCCAAATGTGGGACAGCCGACTTCTCAGCTCGTGCCTGTCCAGGCGTCTCAAAGGTCATCAGGGGCTCTGAAACGCCCGCTACCTCAGATCGCAGACGCAGATGTCGACACTGATACTGACACCAGTGTCGACGACTATGAGTCTAACCTGATGCCCACTAAGGCCATTCACTGCATGATTGAGGCAATGAAAGAGGTGTTACACATTTCTGATATAAATACAGGTACCACTAAAAAGGGTATTATGTTTGGGGAGAAAAAACTACCCGTAGTTTTTCCCCCATCAGATGAATTAAATGAAGTGTGTGAAGAAGCGTGGGCCTTCCCTGATAAAAAATTGGTAATTCCTAAGAAGGTACTAATGGCGTTCCCTTTCCCGCCAGAGGATAGGTCACGTTGGGAAACACCTCCTAGGGTGGATAAAGCGCTCACACGTTTGTCTAAAAAGGTGGCACTACCGTCTCCGGATACGGCCGCCCTCAAGGAACCTGCTGATAGAAAGCAGGAGGCGATCCTGAAGTCTGTATACACACACTCAGGCATTATACTTAGGCCAGCTATTGCGTCAGCATGGATGTGCAGTGCTGCCGCTGCGTGGTCAGATAAACTGTCAGAAAATATTGACACACTAGACAGAGACACGATTCTGCTAACCATAGACCATATCAAAGACTCAGTCTTATATATGAGAGATGCACAGAGGGAAATCTGCCGGCTGGCATCTAAAGTAAGTGCATTGTCCATTTCTGCTAGGAGAGGCTTATGGACTCGCCAGTGGACAGGAGATGCAGATTCTAAAAGGCACATGGAAGTTTTGCCTTATAAGGGTGAGGAATTATTTGGGTATGGTCTCTCGGACCTAGTTTCCACAGCAACGTCTGGGAAGTCAGCATTTTTACCCCATGTCCCCTCACAGCCTAAGAAGGCGCCGTTTTATCAGGTTCAGTCCTTTCGGACCCAGAAAAACAAGCGTGGAAAAGGCGGGTCTTTTCTGTCCAGAGGCAGAGGTAGGGGAAAAAGGCTGCAGCAAACAGCAGGTTCCCAGGAGCAAAAGTCCTCCCCCGCTTCTTCTTCCAAGTCCGCCGCATGACGGTGGGGCTCCACAGGCGGAGCCAGGTACGGTGGGGGGCCGCCTCAAGAATTTCAGCGATCAGTGGGCTCGCTCACAGGTAGATCCCTGGATTCTTCAAATAGTATCTCAGGGGTACAAACTGGAATTCGAGGCGTCTCCACCCCACCGGTTCCTAAAATCTGCCTTGCCGATTGCTCCCTCAGACAGGGAGGCGGTGCTAGCGGCAATTCACAAGCTGTATTCCCAGCAGGTGATAATCAAGGTACCCCTACTTCAACAAGGCCGGGGTTACTATTCCACACTATTTGTGGTGCCGAAACCGGACGGTTCGGTGAGACCCATTTTAAATTTGAAATCCTTGAACACATACGTAAAAAAATTCAAGTTCAAGATGGAATCGCTCAGGGCGGTTATTGCAAGCCTGGACGAGGGGGATTACATGGTATCCCTGGACATCAAGGATGCTTACTTGCATGTCCCCATTTACCATCCTCACCAGGAGTACCTCAGATTTGTGGTACAGGATTGCCATTACCAATTCCAGACGCTGCCGTTTGGACTGTCCACGGCACCGAGGGTATTTACCAAGGTTATGGCGGAAATGATGATACTCCTTCGAAAAAAGGGAGTTTTAATTATCCCGTACTTGGACGATCTCCTAATAAAGGCGAGGTCCAAGGAACAGTTGTTGGTGGGAGTAGCACTATCTCAGGAAGTGCTGCACCAGCACGGCTGGATTCTGAATATCCCAAAGTCACAGCTGGTTCCGACGACACGTCTACTGTTCCTGGGTATGATTCTGGATACAGTCCAGAAAAAAGTGTTTCTCCCGGAGGAGAAAGCCAGGGAGTTGTCATCTCTAGTCAGAGACCTCCTGAAACCAAAACAGGTATCGGTGCATCACTGCACGCGGGTCCTGGGAAAGATGGTAGCTTCTTACAAAGCAATTCCCTTCGGCAGGTTACATGCCAGAATCTTTCAGTGGGACCTGTTGGACAAATGGTCCGGATCGCATCTTCAGATGCATCGCTTAATAACCCTGTCTCCAAGAACCAGGGTGTCTCTACTGTGGTGGCTGCAGAGCGCCCATCTTCTAGAGGGCCGCAGGTTCGGCATACAGGACTGGGTCCTGGTGACCACGGATGCCAGCCTTCGAGGCTGGGGGGCAGTCACACGGGGAATAAAGTTCCAAGGACTATGGTCGAGTCAGGAGACTTCCCTTCACATAAATATTCTGGAACTAAGGGCCATTTACAATTCCCTAAGTCAAGCAAAATCCCTGCTCCTACACCAGCCGGTGCTGATCCAGTCAGACAACATCACGGCAGTCACCCATGTAAATCGACAGGGCGGCACAAGAAGCAGGATGGCAATGGCAGAAGCCACAAGAATTCTCCGATGGGCGGAGAATCATGTACTAGCACTGTCAGCAGTGTTCATTCCGGGAGTGGACAACTGGGAAGCAGACTTCCTCAGCAGACACGACCTCCACCCGGGAGAGTGGGGACTTCATCCAGAAGTCTTCCAGATGCTGGTAAACCGTTGGGAAAAACCACAGGTGGACATGATGGCGTCCCGCCTCAACAAAAAGTTAAAAAGATATTGCGCCAGGTCAAGGGACCCTCAGGCGATAGCTGTGGACGCTCTAGTGACACCGTGGGTGTACCAGTCTGTTTATGTGTTCCCTCCTCTGCCTCTCATACCAAAGGTATTGAGAATAATAAGAAAGCGAGGAGTAAACACAATTCTCGTGGTTCCGGATTGGCCAAGACGAGCGTGGTACCCGGAACTTCAAGAGATGATCTCAGAGGACCCGTGGCCTCTGCCGCTCAGACAAGACCTGCTACAGCAGGGGCCCTGTCTGTTCCAAGACTTACCGCGGCTGCGTTTGACGGCATGGCGGTTGAACGCCGGATCCTGAAGGAAAAGAGCATTCCGGAGGAAGTCATTCCTACACTTATTAAAGCCAGGAAAGATGTTACGGCAAATCATTATCACCGCATATGGCGGAAATATGTTGCATGGTGCGAGGCCGAAAAGGCCCCAACGGATGAATTTCAACTAGGTCGATTTCTGCATTTCCTGCAAGCAGGAGTGAATATGGGCCTAAAACTAGGCTCCATTAAAGTACAGATCTCGGCTCTGTCGATTTTCTTTCAAAAAGAACTAGCTTCAGTACCTGAAGTTCAGACATTTGTGAAAGGAGTGCTGCATATTCAGCCCCCGTTTGTGCCTCCTGTGGCACCTTGGGATCTCAACGTGGTGTTGAGTTTCTTAAAATCACATTGGTTTGAGCCACTAAAAACCGTGGATCTGAAATATCTCGCGTGGAAAGTGGTCATGTTATTGGCCTTGGCTTCAGCCAGGCGAGTGTCAGAATTGGCGGCTTTATCATGTAAAAGCCCTTATCTGATTTTCCATATGGATAGGGCAGAATTGAGGACTCGTCCCCAGTTTCTCCCTAAGGTGGTGTCAGCGTTTCACCTGAACCAGCCTATTGTGGTGCCTGCGGCTACTAGGGACTTGGAGGACTCCAAGTTGCTAGACGTTGTCAGGGCCCTGAAAATATGTTTCCAGGACGGCTGGAGTCAGAAAATCTGACTCGCTGTTTATCCTGTATGCACCCAACAAGCTGGGTGCTCCTGCTTCTAAGCAGACTATTGCTCGCTGGATTTGTAGTACAATTCAGCTTGCACATTCTGTGGCAGGCCTGCCACAGCCAAAATCTGTAAATGCCCATTCCACAAGGAAGGTGGGCTCATCTTGGGCGGCTGCCCGAGGGGTCTCGGCTTTACAACTTTGCCGAGCAGCTACTTGGTCAGGGGCAAACACGTTTGCAAAATTCTACAAATTTGATACCCTGGCTGAGGAGGACCTGGAGTTCTCTCATTCGGTGCTGCAGAGTCATCCGCACTCTCCCGCCCGTTTGGGAGCTTTGGTATAATCCCCATGGTCCTTACGGAGTTCCCAGCATCCACTAGGACGTCAGAGAAAATAAGAATTTACTCACCGGTAATTCTATTTCTCGTAGTCCGTAGTGGATGCTGGGCGCCCATCCCAAGTGCGGATTGTCTGCAATACTTGTAAATAGTTATTGCTAACTAAAGGGTTATTGTTGAGCCATCTGTTGATAGGCTCAGTTGTTTTCATACTGTCAAACTGGATATAGTATCACGAGTTGTACGGTGTGGCTGGTATGAGTCTTACCCGGGATTCAAAATCCTTCCTTATTATGTCAGCTCGTCCGGGCACAGTGTCCTAACTGAGGCTTGGAGGAGGGTCATAGTGGGAGGAGCCAGTGCACACCAGGTAGTCGTAAATCTTTCTAGAGTGCCCAGCCTCCTTCGGAGCCGTCTATTCCCCATGGTCCTTACGGAGTTCCCAGCATCCACTACGGACTACGAGAAATAGAATTACCGGTGAGTAAATTCTTATTTTTTTTTGTGTTTGGTTTTCACAAACGTGGCTGGCCTGCTTCCAAGCAGACTTTGGCCAGATGGATTAGAATGGTGATTGCACATGCTTATGTACAGGCTGGTCGTCCGGTTCCTGCTACCATAAAAGCACATTCTACTCGCTCGGTTGGACCTTCTTGGGCGGCCCATCGTGGTGCGACCCTTGAACAATTGTGCAAGGCGGCTACGTGGTCCTCGAGGAACACGTTTATTAGGTTCTATGCCTTTGACACTGCCGCTTCCCAGGATGCTTCCTTTGGACCCCGGGTTCTTGTGCCCGCTACAGTGCGTCCCCTCCCATAAGGAGCTGCTTTAGGACATCCCCGATGTTATGCCTTGTGGAGCCCAGTGTACCCCACAGCAGAAATCAAGATTTATAGTAAGAAGAACTTACCGTTGTTAAATCTCTTTCTGCGAGGTACACTGGGCTCCACAAGGCGCCCACCTTGACGCACTTAGCTTTTTTGGGTTGGTATTGGCATAGCCGCTGACACCCTCTCCTGTGATGAGTGCGTGGTGTATTTGGCTACAAGCGGTTGTCGTCTCTGGTACCTGCTACTGCATTGGGCTGGTTAACTAAACTGAGCTCACTGGCATGGAGGCGGGGTTATAGAGGATGCAGTGCTGTGCATCTTGGGAACAGTCTAAAGCTTTGAGCCTGTTGGTGCCTCGGATCAAGATCCTACTCTACACCCCGATGTTATTCCTTGTGGAGCCCAGTGTACCTCGCAGAAAGAGATTTAACAATGGTAAGTTCTTACCATAAATCTCGTTTTCCCTAACTAACTGTGACGTTTCGTCACCACTGGACTCTTTAGTTTAACAAAGTTAACTATTCCAGTCCCAGCTGTAACAATGCTATAAGAATGGTCGCAGCATAAGCTGAGAGCCTTGCTAAAGTCCTTTTTATACTGCAGCAGTAGTGTTTAGAATTGCTTTAGTTGGAGTTTTGGTTAACATGACTATTTGCATAGGCGATGCAACTGAAGTTAGGCCTACAACAGGGTCATTTCTCAAACTACCTTTACTTCTAAACGGTCACATTTGCGAATCAACACAGTATTTGCTTACTGTATATCTGGATGTTGGCCAAGTAAGTTCTTGTTATTATTGCGGCTGCTTTGAGGCCAAGGCTGATTCGCAAATAGTGGCGTTGTCTTATGGTGGCGATATGCTATTAGTCCTTATTACAACAAATTAGATTTCTCAGGCTACTGGGGGAAAGTCTGTTTTCCTACCGTTGCACACACAAGATCCTAAAAGGACATCCGATAGTCCAGTGTTCACAATTTTCACACCTCAGTCCTTTTGAGTCCATACTCAAACAACCGTACACAGTACACGTGGTAGAGAACGTGCTTTTCAACAAATCACTAGCCGTTGTCCACACGCAAAGCCAGCTAACACACCAATGGCATGACGGCCTTCTAGCCTTTCTCTGCTCTTTGGTTGTGCGAGCATGTCCTCAAACATTTCTTTTGACGTTGTTTCAAAAACAGATAGGTGGCCTGCAATTTCAAGTTCAGACTACACAATGCAGTTCAATGGTTTTCCACCAATGCATTTTTTTTTTTTTAAGGACACGTTTGCCTGTATCAGCAGACAAGAAGGCAGTGTTGTTGACCGCTATTCAGTCTCTCGTAAAGTTTTAATTTATCCGGAACACTGGTTCAGGGATTATATATCAATTCTTTTTGTAGTACCAAAGCCGGACGGCTCAGTCATACTGATATTGAACCTAACAGGGCTCAATCAGTATGTCACTTACTACAGATTCAAGATGTCATCACTGTGGTCAGTGATTTTGGGTCTAAACCACAGGAATTCAGGTTTTCACTGAATCTCAAGAGTGCGTACTTACTCATTACAATTTGGCCACCACACAGGCGTATTTTCAGTTTGCGGTAAAACAAACCCATTATCACTCAGGCACTGTCGGTTGGTCTCTCACCAGTGACTCCAGTATTCACAAAAGCGATGTCTGTGTTCATTGCTCAACTCAGATACATGAAAGGGATAATATGTCTGTACTTAGACAACCTACTCAAGACATTGTAACAACACATACTCTTTCAGCATGACTTCCGGCTGTACATTGGCCTAGTTTAACATGATTTTACCGGTCAGCGGTAAAAGCACAAAGTATTCGTCATCATGGTAAAGTTAGTGCTCTAACCATGGACTGTTTCAGTGCATTCGATTGTTAGTAAACATAAGGGCCTCTTTCCAAGCACTCCAGTTCGTAATATTTCACTCACGTCCTTTTCACCTTAATCTGCTCGTACAGTGGTCGGGCTCTCATCTACAAATTCATCAAACAGTGCAGTTGTCTCCAGGGGCCAGAGTATCACTTCTCAAGTGGCTCCAGATACAAAATTTCACTAGGGGAAAAAGATTCAGCGTCTGTAATTGGATTTTTCTGACCACTGACGCAATTCTCAACTGTTGGACAGCTAAAGTCCAACATGGTCAGCTTCCGGGTCTGTGGTCAGGCCAGAAAAGATTACTGTCAATGCTCTGGAAAAGACTCTGCATAGGCAGTTCACACTTTACAGTCTCACACTGTTCATGTTCAGTCAAACAACGTGACGACAGTCGAATACTTCAACACACAAAGAAAGACTTGGAGTAGCATGGCCATGCGAGACGTCTCTTTATTCATAATATCACCGGGTGATTCTCGGCTCAATTTATCGACACTGTTTATTCCAGTAGTGGACACCTGGAAAACAGACTGACTCAGTCGTCAGGATTTTCACCAAGGAGCATGGACGTTACATCCACAAGTGTTCCAGATGTTAGTCCAGCGGTGGGGTTACCCACAGGTGGATCTAATGACATCTTGCCAAAATCATCAGACACCCAAGTATGTGTCCAAAACAAGATATCCAAAGGCAGTGGGTGCTTTCACAATAGCGTGGCCGTACAGCCTTGTATCGATTTCCACCATTCCCCCTGTTTAGTCATGTAATGAAGTAAGGGAAGTCCACGACCGTCATACTAGTTGCGCCTCATTAACCTCGTAGAGCGTGGTTCTCCGATCTCTGCTGTCTACTCGCTGATAATCCGTGGCCTTTCTGCTACGTCTATACTTTTTGCAACAGGGTCCATTTCTTTACCCCAGTTCAGCGCGGCTGCATTTCACGGGGTGGCTGTTGAGGTATCCGGACTCCAGGTCGACAACAAAAAGGTCGACACACCTTAGGTCGACGCCAATTGGTCGACACACCTTAGGTCGACATGGACAAAAGGTCGACAGGAACAAGGTCGACATGGAAAAAGGTCGACATTAGATTTTCACAATTTTGTTTATTTTTTGGAACCTTTTCATACTTAACGATCCACGTGGACTACGATTGGAATGGTAATCTGTGCCAAGCGGAGCGGAGCGAAGGCACCATGCCCGAAGCATGGCGAGCGGATGCGGTGCACTAATTGGGGTTCCCGGTCACTCTACGAAGAAAACGACACCAAAAAAACATAAAAAAACTCATGTCGACCTTTTTCCATGTCGACCTTGTCCCTGTCGACCTTTTGTCCATGTCGACATAAGGTGTCAACCAATTGGCGTCGACCTTTTTGTTGTCGACCTGGAGTCCCAGACCCGCTGTTGAAACCGCTGTCTTGAGACGAGAGGGCATTCCAGAATCTGTTATACCAACCATGTTACATGCAAGGAAGCCAGTTACAGCAGCTCATTATCACACAATTGGGCAAGCTTATTTTGGTTGGTGTGAAGCTCGGAAGTTTCCGACATCTTCTTTCAGGCTATCCCGTCTTTTGCTATTTCTTCAAGATGGTATTAGATGAAGGACTACGTTTACAGACACTAAAAGTGCATGTTTCTGCTTTGTCAATTTCTTTCAGCAGCGTTTGGCTCTATTGCCAACAGCACATATGTTTCTGCAAGGTTTCAACCTCCGTTTTTACCACCTACAGCGCCATAAGACTTGAATCTAGTTTTAGTTTTTTTTTTTATAGTCTCCACTTTTTGAACTCGTACAATAGGTGGAGGTTAAGTTCTCACATAGGAAACAAGTTTTCCTAGCCTTAACTTTGTCAAATTGTGTTCTGAATTAGGTGCGTTATCATACAAACCACCATATCTAGTGTTTTATGATAACGCAGCAGACCTCCAAACAAATTCTGCTTTTCTAGCTAAGGTAGTATCCTCAGTTCATAAATTAATCAATCGTGGTTCATGCTTTCTCAGAAAGTTCAGGAACTCCAGCTACTTTGAATGGGGTTCAGGTGCTTCGCATTGTTGTAGCCCGAACATCAACAGTACATACTGTACACATATACGTTGTTTGTTCAGTATAATGTAGTTAAGATAATTTGGCCAGCTTCCAAACAGACCTTGGCTAGATCGATTTAAGTTAACTATTCGTCAGGCTTAATTTCATACTAGTTTATAAACCTCCTGCATCTATTTCAGCGACTTCAATGTCATGGGCAGCAGGTCGTGTGGTTTTCACAACATAAATTTGCCATGCGGTTACATGGTTGTCAGTGCACACGTTTGTGCGCTTTTCCAAGTTTTCTAAGTTGACGGCATCAGCATTTAGCTTTAACCGTCTACTGTTACAGGTGGCAACCAGCTCTGGGAGAAACTTTGGCATGTCCCAAGAGTACTCCAGTGACCCCTAGTGGATGAAAAAGAAAATAGGATTTCGGTACTTACCAGATAAATTCTTTTCTTTGAATCCATAGGGGGCACTGGACGCCCACCCAGAGCAGTTTCACCTGTGTTGTGGTAGGTTCCGTTTATACTTATAGTACACTTTATCACCTGCTTGTTTAAAGGTTAAGGTGATTATCTGTTTACGTTTCAATTTGTTATATTATAATGTTATATGTAATTCTCCATTGTTCATCCTCTTTCGCTCCGGTTTGTCTCAGCACTGAAAAAACACTGAGGCATCTGGGGAATATGGAGGAGGAGGAGGGTTACACATTTAAATATTTAAATGTGTCTGTCCCTGTTATCGCACCATCCATATCCCAAGAGTACTCCAGTGCCTCCTATGGATTCAAAGAAAAGGATTTATCTGGTAAGTACCAAAAGCCTATTTATTATTTGTACTTCTATTGTAAATTTGAGGATTGAATTATTAATCTTTCTCTAGCATCCATAAGGGATATTGGGGAGACATAGTACGATGGGGTGTAGACGGGGCCCAAAGGAGCCGGTGCATTATACATTTATTCAACTGGGTGCTGGCTCCTCCCCTCTATGCCCCCTCCCACAGGCAGTTTAGAAAAAAGTACCCTCGGGAGAGGGTGCACACTTTGCAAGCTCCAGAATTTTTCTTGAGTTTCTTTTTCAATCTTTGTTATTTTCGGTATGCTGTTTGGGCAACAGCATACCTGCACCATGGGAGTTAGGGGGGGGGGGGGCAGTTACCGGCCTTGCGAGGTGTCAGAGCCTCTTCCCCACTGCAGGACCACCGTTCTGAGAGGTTGTTGTACAGCAGGGCACTGCGCCTTGGCGGTCACAATCGCAGCACGTCGCACCCCCCTAACATTAGTCTGAAGGTGACATCGGTGACGAGTACAATCCGGGGGGCCCCGCTAGGGGGTCCCCCCGTTCATGGTGCGGCAGAACGCAGGGGTGGCATACAGGACCCTCCTGGGGGGGACCCGCTACAGCCCCCCTGCGTACACTGGCAGCAGTGGGTAAAGCTAGCACTTGTGTGATGTTTTCTACTCATGGGGAGACTTGCCAATATAAAAACTACAGAAACTCCGGCGCCATTACAGGGGGCGGAGCTTCCTCAGACTGGGACCAGTTGCGTTTTGTCACCTTCCTCTGCTTACAGCTGCAGCAGTAGGCACACACAGCTCCTCCAGACACTCAGATAATGCTGGAAAACTGGTACAGGGGTGTAGCAATGCGGCTAGAGGCACCACAGGTAAGACAAGAAAACCAACAATCGACAGTTCTCAGGAGAACACCAGTACTGCTTCCACTAAGGCCTCAGCATGACGGTGCCCACCCACCCTGAGGGGATCTCGAGGTGTGAGCTCAGCTGCGTCACTTCAGCCGCATCTGGGAAAGTCCCTGCCAGGATACCTGGGTCAAGGACCTAATTTCTCAGTGCTACAAGCTGGAGTTTGACAGTGCTGCTCCCAAACGATTTTTCAAATTAAATTTGCCAGCTTTGTAGGATACGCGTGTTACGGTGCAACAGGCCATCCTAAAATTGGTCCAATCCCAAGTCCTTGTTCTAGTGCCGCTGCAACAACAGGGACAGGGTTACTACAGCAACCTGTTCGTGGTACCGAAACCAGACTGTTCAGTAAGGCCCATTTTGAATCTCTAAAATCCTTGAATCCTTACCTAAAGGTTTTCAAGTTCAAGATGGAATCCTTTGCGAACAGTGATTGCGAGCCTGGAAGAACAGACGTTCGTGGTCTCCCTTGAGGTCAAAGACTCCTATCTCCATATCCCGATTTGGCCACCTCATCAGGCTTACCTGAGGTTTGCCCTGCTGAACGATCACTACCAGTTCCAAGCACTGCCCTTTGGCCTGTCCACAGCTCCGAGGGTGTTCATGAAGGTGATGGCGGAGATGATGTTCCAACTCCGGGGTCAATGTTGTCCCTTATCTGGACGATCTACTGATCAGAGCAAGATCCAGGGAGCTTTTATTGCTCCATATAGACAGCACTATCCAGCTTCTGTAAATTGAGGATCCACCTGTGGTGTGACAGAAGTCCAACCTGGAGCCCACTCAGTCTCCTGTTCCTGAGAATGTTGCTGGATACTGTGGCCCAAAATGTGTTCCTCCCAGAGGACAAGGCGAGAACACTTAAGGAGATGGTCCGCATGGTTCTCCGGCCTCCTCGGGTATCCATCCATCTTTGCAGAAGATTGCAGGAAAAAACGGTTGCCTCGTACGAGGCGATCCATTATGGAAGATTCCAAGCAAGTACTTTTTCAATTGGATCTCCTGAGCAAGTGGTCCGGATCACATCTTCAGATGCTTCTGATAACTTGGCTGTCACCTCAGGCAAGGATTTCTCTCCTGTGTTGGCTGCAGTCCTTCAAGGCCTAAGTTTCGGGATTCAGGATTGGATCCTCCTTAAGACAGATGCGAGTCTTAGAGGATGGGGAGCTGTCACCCAGGGGGCTCAGTTCCAAGGCAGGTGGTCAACCCACGAAGCCCTCCTTTCCGATCAACATTCTGGAACTTTCGGCGATCTACAATGCTCTGCTTCAGGCCTCTCCTCTACTCAGGGTTCACGCGATCCAGGTACAGTCGGACAATGCCACAATGCAGTGGCGTACATCAATCGACAAGGAGGGACAAAAAGCAGGGCCTGAATGCGAGAGGTGCCAAAAATACTCCTCTGGGCATAAAGAAATGAAAGAGCACTGTCCGCAATCTTCATTCCGGCAGTAGACAACTGGAAAGTGGAGTTCCTGAGTCATCACAATCTCCACCTGGGAGAGTGGGGGCTTCACCATCAGGTGTTTTAGCAGATCATCGACCGGTGGGATTGCCCACAAATAGACATGGTGGCTTCTCGACTCAACATGAAGCTTCATTGGTATTGCTCACTAACCAGGGACCCTAAGACGAGGGAAGTAGATGCCCTAACATCGCCGTGGCCTTACCGGCTGGTCTACCTGTTTCCTCCGATTCCATTGCTCCCAAGGGTGCTCAAGCGAGTCAGGAATCAAAGAGTTCAGGCAATTCTGATTGCCCCAGATTGGCCTCGGAGGGCTTGGTACGCGACTCTTCTGGACATGTCCGTCGAAGACCCTTGGCCTCCGCCACTAAGAAGAGATCTTCAACCAGGACCGTTCGTCTACCCGGACTTACAGCAACTTCGTTTGACAGCATGAAGGTTGAGCAGAACATCCTAGCTCACAAAGTCCTTTCCAAAAAGGTTAGGTTATTGCTACCATGGTTCAGGCCAGGAAACCTGTGACGTCAAAACACTATCATCATATCTGGAGAAGATGTCTCTTGGTGCGAGGAATGCACTTATCCGCCTGCATAGTTCCTCTTGAAACGTTTCCTGCAGGCTGGTGTGGATAAAGGCTTACGTCTGGGTTCCATTAAGGTCCAGATTTCTTGCTCTCTGCCAATTTCTTCTGAAAGAAAATTGAGTGTTGCCAGAAGTTCAGATCTTCTTGCAAGGGGTACTACACATACAACTTCACTTTGTGCTGCCAACGGCATCCTGGGATTTGAATGTAGTGTTGGAATTTCTACAGTCCTCCTGGTTTGAACCTCTGATGACGGTGGAAGACAAGTACCTCACGTGGAGGACGGTGATGTTACTGGCGTCTGCTAGGCGTGTTTCAGAATTGGGGGCCTTAGCGTGTAAAAGACCCTACTTGGTCTTTTATGGGACAGAGCGGAGCTCAGGACTAGGCAGCAGTTCCTGCCGAAGGTCGTCTCTGCGTTCCACTTGAATCAGCCTGTTGTGGTTTCGTCACGTTCTGGCACTTCTGCTCCTCCGGAGGCATTGGATGTTGTGCGAGCCTTGAAGATCTATGTCAAGAGAACAGCTCGAATCAGAAAGACTGTTTCCTTGTTCATGCTATATGATGCGCAGAAAAAGGGTTGCCTTGCTTCGAAGCAGTCCATTGCTCGTTGGCTCCGACTTATTATCCAAAAGGCCTATGCATCGGCAGCCTTACCTATGCCGAAGTCTCTGAAGGCCCACTCTACTAGATCAGTGGGCTCTTCTTGGGCGGCTGCCCATGGTGTCTCTGCCTTGCAGCTATGCCAAGCTGCTACCTGGTCGGGGAAGAACGCTTTTTTGTAAAGTTCTACAGGTTTGAAACCCTGGCCAAAGAGGATTCCCAGTTTGGGCAGACTGTGCTACAGACGTCTCCGCACATTCCCGACCGTTCTGGAAGTTTTGGGACGTCCCCATCGTACTAAGTCTCCCCAATATCCCTTATGGATGCTAGAGAAAATAGAATTTTAATTACCTACCGGTAAATCCTTTTTTCATACTCCATAAGGGATATTGGGTACCCGCTTCTGTGCGTTGACTCTTCTGCAGGTTCTCTTTATATGGTTACCTGTTCAGCTGTTGCTGTTTTTGTTGCCAGCCATTGCTGGTCGTTGTATGTTAGTGGTGTGCTGGTGTGAAAATCTTGCCACTCTTTGTTATGTTCCTCCTCTCAAGTATGTCCTTTCTCCTTCGGGCACTGTTTTACCTATAACTGCCTGTGGGAGGGGGCATAGAGGGAAGTAGCCAGCACTCAGTTAAAGAAATTTAAAGTGCACCGGCTCCTTTGGACCCTGTCTATACCCCATCGTACTAAGTCTCCCCTATATCCCTTATGGACTACGAGAAAAGGATTTACCGGTAGGTAATTTTATTTCAAAAGTGAGTGTATCCCAGCATTGTTCGCATATTAATATAAATATGGGGGATGCGGTTATGTGACCAGCGGTCGGGAGACCGCCAGTCACTATACCGATACCGGGATTCCCGAACAATGAATAGCCCGACGGTCGGCATGCCGACCAACAGGGACTATTTCCACTTGTATTCCCACAACACCCATAGGGTGGGAATAGAACCTGTAGTGAGCCACCGAGCCCGCAAGGGCTGCTACTGTTATTGTCGTACTTTATTTAATTGTGGTCTAATAAAAGCAGATGGGTTAAGCCTAAATAGTATCACACAGTGTATTTAAATAGCTTAATTAGAAGGAGGAGAGATTTTTTCCCCAGCACTTACCAGATAAGACAGCTGCCAACAGTCTCTTTCTACTACGCAAGCTGTGAATAAAGTACTGCACTACTACTGTATGTAGAACTTTCCGGCAGAAAATCGCTTAATACAACTTTTCCTATGTGTTCTTCTGCTGTGTGAAAAACTCTTTTGTGACAACACCCTTAGGGGGTACTTAAATCTATAGCAATGACCCAAAATGCCTCCATAACAGTTGGGTGAAGGCATTTTGCGACCAGTATTTTGGAGAATTTTAAATTTAAAAAAATTAGCAGAGCTTTTATACCATTATAGATGTTAATGTGCGCAGTCAGACATCCCATTAATGTCTGGTGGCAGATCACTTTGAATTGAATTCTCCCCTTAGGTTGGTGTCACATAGCTGCTATAAATTTTTTGCATTTTTCCAGCTTTAAGCTAGTGTCACAGCAGCACTTTTCACCCCACATTGCACCATCTTATTGCTCAGTATTGAAATAATTTCTACAAGTAAATATGACAGAATGTCACACACAAGCTTCAGTAACTTCAGTTGCTTTTAAAAATGCTGAAAGGGATGTTATGGAAAAGTGTCCAAATCTGAATAAACAATAAACACTTTCCATTTCAATACATTATTTTTTTTTAAGCAGACCATGTCACACAGCTTTATGTAGAGCCAAGCAAAGGCTTTGCGATTAAGTCACTGTCTCTATCCACCAGCAATAGGATTGTGCTACCGAGCTTACAGTGATTATATGGATAGTCTTTCTACTACCAATACAAGTAGTAAGGGACCTATAAACCTATTAAATATTTCACAGGCTGTTACTATAAAATTGCAGTATGTTTCTTTGGACGAATTCTGTCAACCTACACAAAAACTGAATTTTCATATAAATCTAACATACTATGCATTCTGCTAGAACGATACAAATGTCCCTTTCAGTAATGGAGGGTCCTTTAACCCAAATACCAATGTCCAGATCACTATGAAATCCGATGCAGACTCTGTAAGGGACAGGAATGCTGGTAATCTGGACCTCATCTGAGCCTGTATGTGACTACACAACTAGGAGTCTGATAGTAGTAATGTTGCAGCACTGTAGTGTGTGTGTGTGTGTGTGTGTGTGTATATATGTGTGTATATATATGTGTGTATATATATATGTGTATATATATATATATATACATACATACATACATACATACATACATACATACATACATACATACATACTTTAAGTACCCGTGTTTGAAGACAGATGGCGACCCTGACATCAAACCTGTATTTTATCGTTTAGTGTCATCTGTCAAACGACGTCTGTCAGAATTTCAGATAAATTCATTGTGTACTTTTGTTTTGGTACCTGTTGGAAGTGAGCAAGTTTGAGTTTTTTCTAACTATGGAGAAAGTACAGTACCGATCAGTGATTAGATTTTTGTTTTTGGATGGGAAGACGTGTGAGGAAATCGAAGATTCGTTGGAAGCCGTTTATGGGGACCTTTCACCTTCGATGACAACCATCAGATATTGGTTCAATGAATCCAAGCATGGTCGTACATCCGTCCTCGATGAAGAGCGTCCAGGTCGCCCAATTCAGGTGACTATGGATGAAATGGTCAACAAAATACATGATATCGCATTGGCAGACCGGCTAGTGAAGATCAGAGAGATTGTTGAGATCATAGGCCTCTCATTTGAACGTGTGCAGAATATCCTACATGAACATTTGTGCATGACAAAGCTATCGGCAAGATGGGTTTTGCTCACTGTGGACAACAGGCAGAATCGAATGACCACTTTGAAGCAGTGTTTGGACCTGTTTAAGTGCAATCAGAAGGAGTTTCTGCACCGTTTCGTGACTGTTGATGAAACATGGATCCATCACTACACGCCAGAAATAAAGGAACAGTCAAAACAGTGGACTTCACCCGGCGAACGTGCACCAAAGAAGGCAAAGACTCTTCCATCGGCTGGAAAGGTCATGGCCACCGTTTTCTGGGATTCGAAAGGCATAATCTTCATCGACTATTTGGGAAAAGGGAAGAACGATCACAGGGCAGTATTATGCTCAATTATTGGGCAGATTTGACGACGCATTGAAGAGAAAACGGACCCACTTGGTGAAGAAAAAAGTGCTGTTCCACCACAACAATGCAGTGGCACACTCGTCCCATAGCAAACTTGGGCCACAAATTGCTGCCGTATTCTCCAGATTTGGCCCCCTGTGACTTCTTCATGTAGATCAATGGGGAGCATATCTAGACTTTAGTAAGGCATTTGACACTGTCCCACATCGCAGACTGCTAAATAAACTTGAAAGCGTGGGGGTGGATTACAAAACAGTTAAATGGTTAAGAACCTGGTTGCAGGATAGGAAACACAATTGTAGTAAATGGAGTGCAATCTATGGAGGGAAATGTTTCCAGTGGAGTACCCCAGGGATCTGTACTTGGTCTAGTTCTCTTTAATATCTTTGTTGGTGACATTGCAAATGGTATTGAAGAGAAAGTATGCCTTTTTGCAGATTATACAAGATATGCAAAAGGGAGGGGTATAACAAATGATTGATGACCTAGGTAGGCTTGAGAAATGGTCAAGAACGTGGCAACTACAGTTTAATGATAAAAAATGCAAAATCATGCACTTGGGTCTCAAAAACCCAAAGGCTAAATACAGGGCCGTTTCTAGACAATTTGGCTCCCAGTGCGAGATTTCAAAATGCGCCCCCCCCCCCCCCCTCCCCCATTGCTCTAAAAAAAAAAAAAAAAAAGTGTGGGACCCCCCCCCATATAGCCATAAAAAGAAAAAGCATGCGCGCGCCGTAGGCGCGCGCGCGCGCGCGCTCCCGACAAGGGTGTGTGGCCTGATTAAAATGGGCGTGGTCTCATTAAAGTGGGCATGGCCTCATCTAATATCATCACACCCACCACAGTGGGGAAAAAATAAAAATAAAAAAGTCCCCTTTTTACACATTACAGCAGGCAAGTGTCCCCATATTACACAGCGCGGAAGGCTGGTATCCCCATTTTACACAGTACGCAGGCAGGTATCCCCATTTTACACAGTACGCAGGCAGGTGCCCCCATTTTACACAGTACGCAGGCAGGTGCCCCCATTTTACACAGTACGCAGGCAGGTGCCCCCATATTACACAGTACGCAGGCAGGTGCCCCCATATTACACAGTACGCAGGCAGGTGCCCCCATATTACACAGTACGCAGGCAGGTGCCCCCATATTACACAGTACGCAGGCAGGTGCCCCCATATTACACAGTGTGGCAGGCAGGTGTCCCCATAGGCAGGTGCCCCCATATTACACAGTGTGGCAGGCAGGTATCCCCATAGGCAGGTGCCCCCATATTACACAGTACGCAGGCAGGTGCCCCCATATTACACAGGACGCAGGCAGGTGCCCCCATATTACACAGTGTGGCAGGCAGGTGTCCCCATAGGCAGGTGCCCCCATATTACACAGTGTGGCAGGCAGGTATCCCCATAGGCAGGTGCCCCCATATTACACAGTGTGGCAGGCAGGTATCCCCATAGGCAGGTGCCCCCATATTACAGTGTGGCAGGCAGGTATCCCCATAGGCAGGTGCCCCCATATTACACAGTGTGGCAGGCAGGTATCCCCATAGGCAGGTGCCCCCATTTTACACAGTGCGGCAGGCAGGTTTCAAGCTGAGGAGAGGGGGGGGGGGGGAGAGAGAATACTTACGTCTTCCCGCTCTTCGGTCCCGCCGCCTCACGTCCCTCGCGCCGGCCGCCTCCTCCTTCTTGCTTCTCGTTCTCCTTGTCGCCTCTCCCGAGCGCTCCTGCTCGGGGGGCGGGGCTTTGCGGAATGACGCGTTTGCGTCGTGACGTCACGGCGCAACGCATCATTTCGCGAAACTCCGCCCCCCGAGCAGGAGCGCTCGGGAGAGGCGACAAGGATTAACAAAGTGCCGCGGCGGGCGCCCCGTGCGGTTGCACGGCTCGCCCGCCCCTAGAAACGGCACTGGCTAAATATAGTATCAAGGGTACTATAATGGAAACTACTGAGGAGGAAAGGGATTTAGGAGTCATTTTTTCAAGTGACTTGAAGGCAGGAAAGCAATGCAACAAAGCAATGAGAAGGGCAAGTCAGATGCTTGGTTGCATGGAGAGAAATCGCTAGCAGGACAAAAAGTGATAATGCCACTGTGTATGTCATTAGTACGGCCCCATCTGGAATACTGTGTCCAGTTCTGGAGACCATATCTCCAGAAGAATATAAATACAGTAGAGAGTGTACAAAGAAGGACAACTAAAATGGTGCATGGCCTACATCACAAAACTTACCCGGAAAAGGCTAAAAGATCTTAACATGTATAGTTTGGAGGAGAGAATGGAAAGGGGGGACATGATAGAAACTTTAAAATATATCAAGGGTTTTAACAAAGCTCAGGAGGGAAACACTGAGACTGGAGGGGGGGGGGAAGTTCAGGGGAAATTTAAGGAAAAATTACTTCACATAAAGGGTAGTGGATAAGTGTAATAGTCTCCCATCAGAGGTGGTAGAGGCTAAGGGGGTCATTCAGAGTTGATCGCACGTAGCAACTTTTTGCTGCTCGTGCGATCAACTAGACGCTGCCTATGGGGGAGTGTATTTTAGCTTAGCAGGGCTGCGATCGCTTGTGCAGCCCTGCTATGCTAAAAAAGTTTCAAGCAACACGAGACTAGCCCTATACCTAGTTACCCTTTGCAACGGATCCAGCAGGTCCCAGATTTGACGTCAGACATCCGCCCTCAAAACGTATGGACACGCCTGCGTTCACTGGACCACTCCCGGAAAACGGTCATTTGCCGCCCCGACACGCCTTCCTCGTATAAATCTTCTTGTGGATCGCCACTGCGACCGCTTTCCTTGTTCCCGGCAATTCCCGTGCGCAGTCCCGACCAATTTGCACCGCAGCTAAAAAAAACAGCTGCGTGCGAACGGGTCGGATTGACTCCCCCCAGGACTGTAGAGCAATTTAAACATGCTTGGGATAGACATATGAATATCCTTACAAAGAATTAAGGTTCAAAAAGGGTTGAGATTGCCTAACGGATAAAAAAAAAAAAAAAGGGGGGGGGGGGGGGGCAGACTAGATGGGCCAAATGGTTCTTATCTGCCGTCAAATTCTATGTTTCTATGTCTTTCCCTCTCAGTTGGTTATCTCTTGATATGCTTCACTCTGCTCGGTAGCGCCCTCCAGCTTCCATTTACCCAACTGTCACCCCTCCAGCTGCTCTTTATTTTGAAATCAACGTTGTTTAAAATGGCGCTGGCCTCCGTGCCCTCCTCCAAAATGGCCTGATTTATGTGGTGTCTCGCCATCCACAAAATTCTGTCACAATAGCCTGTGAAGTAATAGTTTACAACAACAGTGTATTGTCTGTGGGTGGGACAGGACTGGAATTGATGCTGTACCTTGCAACTGTGGGGTATGACTGAATTACTATTAAAACAAAAAAAGTGATGGAGATGTATCAAGCAGTGAAAACGGTAAAGTTGCCTATATTGATCAGTCTGCTTAATGATTGCATTTACCAAGTGCTTTCTTTAATAATTAGTTGCTATGGGCACTTTTTCCACTGTTTTCAGTGCATCATACAGCTCCCCCTATTGTCCTATTTATCCTTCTAATAGAAATAAGCAGTTATTTTATAGCAGGTTTACGCTGTACTTTATATGGGAAATGAAAAACGGCAGTGTGACATTACCTTCCAACGGGATCCGGTCTGAAGATCGACAGTATCTAGGTCGCCAATGTTTAGGTCGACCACTATAGGTCGACAGTCACTAGGTCGACATGGATGGAAGGTCGACAGGGTTTCGAGGTCGACATGTGCTAGGTCGTCAGGTCTAAAGGTCGACATGAGTTTAAAAAAAATAAATTCTTTTTTTTATTTTTTCATACTTAACGATCCACGTGGACTACGATTGGAATGGTAAAGTGTGCCAAGCGAAGGCACCATGCCCGAAGCATGGCGAGCGAACGCGGTGCACTAATTTGGGATCCCGGTCACTCTACGAAGAAAACGACACAAAAAAACCACCTCATGTCGACCTTTAGACCTGTCGACCTAGCACATGTCGACCTAGAAACCCTGTCGACCTTCCATCCATGTCGACCTATAGTGGTCGACCTAAACATTGTCGACCTAGATACTGTCGATTTGATGAACCACACCCCCTTCCAACATGCGCTCTTCTTAAAAATACAGTATGCTATGCTACAGAATTTAACTCTTAATTCATTATCAGTGCTGAATGAGTGGATCCATGAAAGGTTGTCATTTTTAATGTTTTATGTATTAAAAGTAAATTGGTTCTTAAGAAAATGTAATTGTAAATTAGTGGGATTGTTGAGAGCATAATGTCTCTGTTGGAATGGCTCAAGTATATGTACAGTATTTGTTACTGTTTATGTCATTTATCTTTTTAAAGCACCATTTTAATGATACTTTATAAACCTGAAAGTTATGAATCTGTGCAATATACTATCTCCTGTCTTAATGCCTGCAGTGTGTCATGATGTCTCTTAAAGTGTTTGGTCTCCGCATTTACACTCTAGTACCAAACACTTTAGTGATGACCAAAATCCTGTGTGTTCTTGCAGAATTTTTTTCTCTAGCATCCATAAGGGATATTGGGGACACATTAGTACGATGGGTATAGACGAGGTCCAAAGGAGCCAGTGCACTTGAAATTTCTTCCACTGGGTGAGCTGGCTTCTCCCCTCTGTGCCCCCTCCCACAGGCAGTTTAGAAAAAAATGCCCTCAGGAGAGGCTGCACACTCTGCTAGCTCCAGAGTTTTTCTTCATTTTAAACTTTTATTTATTTCGGTATGCTGTTTGGACGATACCTGCGCCGTGGGAGTTAGGGGAGGGGGCGGTCACCGGCCTTGTGAGGTGCAGAGCCGCTTCCCTGCTGCAGGTCCACCGTCCGGAGGGGTTGTTTGTTCAGCGGGGCACTGCGCCTTGGCTGTCGCAGCACGCCGCACACCCCTAACACTGCCTGAAGGGAGTACACGCCGGAGACCCCGCTAGGGGGGGTCCCCCGGTTCTTGGTGCGGAAAACGGGTCCCTTCTGGGGGGGACCCGCTATAGCCCCAGCGTGAGACTGGCTAACGATGGCTGTACCAAACATTCATGTAAGGCTACAGCATAGTTAGGAGACAGGGCCAGTATAAATATAACTGTGTAATATTATGGGGGGGGGGCGAAGCTACATCAGAGCGGGCTCAGCTGCATTTTGGCGACGTCCTCTGCATAAGCAGCAGCCTCACACAGCTCCTCCAGACTGTCACACGCTGGATCACTGGTCCAGGGTGTTGATTAGGGGGAGAGCCGCTAATTATGCACAGATATTATTCCTCTAGAGGGAATTACATATTATAAGCAGTTCTCACTGTTCTGTAAAAACGCTGACAGCCTCACTGGGGCTCTGCAGCATTGGGTGTTCTGGGTCCTCTCTTCCTCTGCATCTCCTCTCACATGCAATAGGGCAGGCTTGCATTGTAAATAAGTCTGTATTGTATGTGTATTGTGTTTTCATTATGGTAAAACAAAAGTTATGCAGTGTGTATAATGCCAGATTCTCCCCTCTTTCCATATCATGTGAGCAGTGTAGTCAGTCCTCACAAAATGCTGGGGACAATAAGGGGGAGAGTCACGAGCCCACCTGGCTGGGGGCTATCAAAACTATGATGTCTGATATGTCATCTCAGCTCACTGCAAATGCCAACAAAAAACAAGAACTGCTAAAAGCAGTAGCAGATCTAGCTGCCAGGACTGATGTTCCCCATCCCCCCCTTTCTACTGCAGGTCCACATAAACGTGCTTTACTTGCACTTCTATCAGATACTGCTGATGATGTACAGGATGATGGGGACAATGTGGATGCCATAGGTGGGGATTCCACTCCTACACAGGGTATTGAACCCCTCATTTTAGCTATAAGGGATGTGGTAAAGCTCCCCCTAGAGGACACTGCAAGTCAGTTGTTTTTCCTCCCTCAAGACAAACTGTCACATTTCCTGATTCTAAAGAATAAGATGGTTTATTTAAGCTAGCCTGGAAGAATCCAGATAAAAAATATCAGGTGTCAAAATGGTTTTTCCATACATTCCCATTTGACCCTGAGGGTAGAAAGTTCTCGAGGTGGGAGCCCGGTTACGTCACTTCAGCCACATCTGGGAAAGTTCCTGCCAGGACTCCTGGGTAAGGGACCTTATTTCTCAGGGTTACAAGCTTGAGTTCAACAGTGCTCCTCCCCAACAGTTTTTCAAATCAAGCTTACCAGCTTTGGAAAATATGCATGTTACGCTTCTACAGGCCATCATAAAGTTGGTCCAGTCCCAAGTCATTGTTCCTGTACCCCTGCAACAGCAAGGACAAGGCTACTACTCCAGTCTGTTCGCTGTGCCAAAATCAGATGGTTCTGTGAGGCCAATTTTGAATCTGAAATCCTTGAATCCTTACCTAAAGGTTTTCATATTCAAGATGGAATCTTTGATAGCAGTGATCGCAGGCCTGGAACCTCAGGAATTCCTAGTGTCCCTGGATATCAAGGACACCTACCTCCATATCCCAATTTGGCCGCCTCATCAGGCCTATTTGAGGTTCGCCCTGCTGAACAATCGCTACCAGTTCCAGGCGTTACCCTTTGGCCTATCTACAGCTCCGAGGGTATTCACGAAGTTGATGGCGGAAATTATGTTCCAGCTCAGGGTCCAGGTGGTCAATGTGGTCCCTTACCTGGACAATCTCCTGATAGAAGCGAGTTCCAGGGAGCTCCTACTGCTCCATATAGATCGCATTATACACCACCTGTCCCACCACAGGTGGATCCTCAATTTACAGAAGTCCCACCTGAAGCCATCTCAGCAGCTCTTGTTTCTGGGAATGCTACTGGATACTGTGGTGCAGAAAGTGTTCCTCCCAGAGGACAAAGTGAGAACTCTCCAGGAAATGGTTCCCCGACCGACTCGAGTTTCCATTTATCTTTGCATAAGATTGTTGGGAAAGATGGTAGCCTCATTCAAGGCCATCCAGTATGGACAGTTCCATAACAGACTCTTTCAACTGGACATCCTGAACCAGTGGTCCAGTTCTCATCTTCAGATACACCGGATGATCCAACTGTCACCCCGGGCCAGGATTTCACTCCTGTGGTGGCTGCAGTCTTCCAGTCTCCAGGAAGGTCGTTGCTTCGGAATTCAGGATTGGATTCTCCTCACGACAGATGCGAGTCTGAGAGGATGGGGGTCTGTCACCCAAGGGATGCAGTTCCAGGGCAGGTGGTCTACCCAAAAAGCCCTACGTCCGATCAACATCCTGGAACTTCAGGCTATCTACAATGCCCTGATTCAGGCCTCCCTTCTGCTCCGGGATCAAGCAATCCAGGTACAGTCGGACAGGGCCACGGCTGTGGCGTATATCAATCGACAAGGTGGGCCAAAAAGCAGGGCCTGCATACAAGAAGTATCAAGAATACTCCTCTGGGTGGAAAGAAATGCGCTAGCACTGTCCGCAATCTTCATTCCGGGAGTGGACAATTGGGAAGCGGACTTCCTAAGTCGCCACGATCTCCACCCAGGTGAGTGGGGCCTACATCCTCAAGTGTTGCAACAGATCATTGACCAATGGGGTTGCCTCCAGATAGACATGATGGCGTCTCGCCTCAACAAGAAACATTGCTTGCGAACCAGAGACCCTCAGCTGTGCGCAGTGGATGCACTGACGTCACCTTGGCCTTACCAGCTGGTCTACATATTTCCTCTGATTCCGTTGATCCCAAAGGTGTTCAAGAGGATCCAGCATCAAGGAGTACTAGCAATTCTGCTTGCCCCTGAGAGCAGGGTACACGGATCTTCTGGTCATGTCCGTCGAAGACCCTTGGCCTCTACCACTCAGAAGAGATCTTCTTCAACAAGGCCCGTTAGTCTTCCTGGACTTAATGGAGCTTCACTTGACGGCATGGAAATTGAGCGGTACATCCTAGCTCACAAGGAACGTTCCAAAAAGGTCATTGCCACTATGGTGCCAGCCAGGAAACCTGTGACATAAAAACACTATCATAATATCTGGCGGAGATATGTGTCCTGGTGCGAGAAATGGACATATCCATCTGCCGATTTTCACTTGGGAAGATTCCTTCGTTTCCAGCAGGCTGGAGTGGATCAAGGCTTACGTCTGGGATCCATTAAGGTTCAAATTTCGGCTCTTTCAATCTTCTTCCAAAATAAGTTTGCTATACTGCCTGAAGTTCAGACCTTCTTCTTGCAAGGGGTGCTTCATGTACTGCCTACGGCTCCTTGGGATTTGGATGTGGTATTACGATTTCTACAGTCCTCCTGGTTTGAACCTTTGATGACGGTAGAAGACAAGTACCTCACGTGGAAGACTGTGATGTTACTGGCCCTGTCTTCTGCTAGACGTGTCTCAGAATTGGGGGGCCTTGTCGTATAAAAGTCCGTATTTGGTCTTTTATGAGAACAGAGCGGAGCTCTGGACTAGACGGCAGTTCCTGCCGAAGGTTTGTTTCCGCGTTTCATCTGAATCAACCTATTGTGATTCCATCCTGTTCTGACGCTTCTGCTCTTCCGAAGGCATTGGATGCTGTGCGGGCCTTGAAGATCTATGTCAAGCGTACAGCTCGGATCAGAAATACAGATTCCTTGTTCGTGCTCTGATGCACAGAAGAAGGGTTGCACTGCTTCAAAGCAGTCCATTGCTCGTTGGATTCGACTTACTATCCAACAGGCCTATGTGTCGGCAGCCTTACCTGGTCCTAAGTCTCTAAAGGCTCACTCTACTAGATCGGTGGGCTCTTCCTGGGCGGCTGCCCGTGGAGTCTCGGCCTTGCAACTATGCAGAGCCGCTACCTGGTTGGGGAAGCACACCTTTGTGAAGTTCTACAAGTTTGATACCCTGGCCAGAGAGGACACCCAGTTTGGGCAGGTGGTGCTGCAGATGTCTCCGCACGTTCTGGAAGCTTTGGGACATCCCCATCGTACTAATGTGTCCCCAGTATCCCATATGGATGCTAGAGAAAATAGGATTTTAAATACCTACTGGTAAATCCTTTTCTCGTAGTCCATAAGGGATATTGGGCGCCCACCTCTGTGCGGTGACTTTTCTGCAGGTTCTCTTTATATGGTTACCTGTTCAGCTGTTGCTGTTTTGTTGCCAGCCGTTGCTGGTCATTGTATGTTAGTGGTGTGCTGGTGTGTAAATCTCACCACACTTCTCATTGTTATGTTCCTTCTCTCAAGTATGTCCTTTCTCCTTCGGGCACTGTTTTACCTATAACTGCCTGTGGGAGGCGGCATAGAGGGGAGGAGCCAGCACACTCGGTGGAAGAAATTGTAAGTGCACTGGCTCCTTTGGACCCCATCTATACCCATCGTACTAATGTGTCCCCAATATCCCTTATGGACTACGAGAAAAGGATTTACCAGTAGGTATTTAAAATTCTATTATTTTTTTTTTGTAAGAACGGTTGAGAGCCACACATACCAGGTGAGAATTCTGCCTATAATGCACACCAGCAGATTCAATTAGAAGTGAGCATAAGGGGGGGGGGGGGGGGGATTTTATATCAGATAGAGAACAGTTGAATAACACAGACCATCTGTCCTTGTTGCCATGGAATATAGGTTGCAAGTTCCAGTGGGATAAGGACTGATGTGAGAGAGCTTCATATAGTGCTATCTGAATAATTATTAATAAATAGGGTTGTTTGCCACCATTCTTTTCCTACAGAATTTTGAAACAAGCTGTGACCGTTCCAGCAACCTACCTTACTACCGGCTGTTCTCTTCCCCTCCCTTTTGAAAACAGATGACCTCCCAGATGATTGAACAAAGTGCTCAGGCGATAGTTTAGCACATCGTCATTATCTGTATGCTTCACACTATTTATTTTCCATAATTTTCAAATATTTTTCAATGTGTAGTTCCACACACACACACACGAGAAGACCCAAAACCCTGAATCAAGCCAATGACCCCAGCACTGGAGTCAGCAATGCTAAACACTGTGCAACCACTGTGACTCATTTCTGGTAATAAAAGTGTTTAGTGGGATGCAATTTACTGGGACTTCTTTATTAAGGTGTAAACAGCCTAAACTAACAAATCAACAACTAGTTTGATCATAGAAGGTACAGGTCTTATTGGTAGCTGTCTGAGTTTGCACCCATGTTAGTGATTAGTATTTACCACAGTTTGATGGTTTGTATAATATCACTTTTGTGCCTTACAGACAGAAATTATGAGGAATGAGTTTGAGAGACTAGCGTCACGCCAGCCACTTGAACTTCTCAGCATGAAGAGGTGAGTCCCAGGTGGTTTCTAGCAGTGTTTGTATCTCTGGTTTTATAGACATTGAATGTCTCATATACCGTTGTCCTACGCCAAGGACAGCTTTGCTCTGATTATTTTCTTACTCAACTTGTACTATCCTTGTTTCATAAATCTTGAATTTCTCGGCCTTCTTTTTTTTTAATTAAAGCATTTGATTCTGAAACAGGCACAAGTACATTGATATCAAGAAATGTTTAGCTAAATATAGTATTTGGAGACATCGTCAAGATTCTAAACATGGAGGTGACAAGAAAACCACAAATCAGTAATACAACTGAGCTGAGTTGCACAAGATCCGTCAGTGTATCTTGGGCACAATTTTATATAGTAAAAAAGTAATATTCAGTTAAGAGATTTGAAAGGAGCAGCCACTTAAGTTATTGTGATTATGTAATCAGCTACTGAATACTCTACTGTGCTATATTGGAGATATAAAGGGATGTTTTTTGTTTGTTTACTATGTTTTTAGATATCTGTCCATATTTATTTTTACTTGACAATAGTAACAAAAATAGTTTCAGATTCTGTCTGCTTAAGTGGCACAGTCACCCTGTATAGCATGAGGGGTCCTCCCAATTACCAGAAATATACTGATCACTTATGACTTCTGAGTATAATTGTTCCCGTTGGTTGGTAGGATAATTTGCTTGTAAGCTTCACCATGTAGGGAATGATGTTCCATAATGAAAGATCTCGTACAGTGCTGTGTAATATGGCGGCCTGTTTGTATAAGGTTGTATCTAGTTACTTTGGCTGTATTTTTCTTTTTCAGATATGAATTGCCTGCTCCTTCTTCAGGTCAGAGGAATGATATTACTGCGTGGCAGGATTGTGTCAATAACTCCATGGCTCAACTGGAGCACCAGGCTGTGCGCATTGAGAATCTGGACATCATGTCGCAGCACGGCTGTAACGCATGGAGAGTCTACAACGAGTGAGTCCAGTTGGAAGGAACATAAATTAAAAGGGTCTCTTCATTTTATTTCTTTTTATTTTTTTGCTTTTTTTTATTTTGATTCTAATAAAGCATATTTTTCTGTTTTAATATAATTTTAGGAACATATTATTCCTACATAAGCATCCACAGGCACAATTAAATTAGATTACAATGATAAGCGATGTCCTATAATGAGAAAAATGTATCAATGTGATGAGGTTTGGTAAACGGAAGCTCTCTCTTGGCAAACTAATAAAGGAATGTTGTTATTTTAGAAATCTTGTCCGTATGATTGAGTCTGCACAAAAGGATCTTCAAAAGTTAAGGTTAGTAAATCTCAAATTCTCATTTGAACATGAAAAGAGATGGGACAGTTTTAATGTGACATTATCAATAGATAATACCTGGATCTGTGCAGGAATCTTTGCTCATGATTTGGTATCCATTTCACTTTCGTCTTTTACACACAGAAATATGGGTCACACTAACTCTTTATCGGGGACATTCCAAAGACTCCTCCCATACAGTGCACCTTATTATATACCATCTAAAGTCCTATAGAAATACTTAGACTGTATATGACAGTAGTGCGCTTGGTATAAAAATTACATTTTTATATAACAGTAGGTGGCAGTACTACATGTCAGGGCTACATTTAGGTATTGTTTATCTTATACTAGTAGGACAAAGAAGAATTTGTTTACTTCTAAGTGCTTCCATCTAATATATATTCCTCCAACATTGTCTAAGTATTTATAAACCAATTTTCTTTTCTGCTTGATGTCTCCGTTGCAGAATCAATACAAGGATTCATACATACAGTATCAATACATACATACGTTGTTTAAAAAGGGCCAACCCTACTTCTGTTGCTTTATGCACTTAAAGGTTTCATTATTATTTTTTAAACAATTTTATTTGTTGAGCACAAATAAAAACTTTGTATTCATATCTGTGTGTTCTGGATTTATTTTTATTTTTTTTCCAGATTTAAGAGTTAGTGTTCTCTATTTAAATTCGGTTTACTTTTGTCTTTTCACATTCAGAAAAAGGATTCAGGATTTGAACTGGCAAAGGAAAAACTCCCAACTTACATCTGGGGCTAAGCTCAGAGAGATGGAATCAACGTAAGTGATGTAATGTGTTTGTTATAATGTTCTAAGTGGGTAAATGACTGCATTTAGGTCAATATGGGTGTCATGTTTTTACTGGGTGCGGATTATTAGATCTACACTAAAAAGGTCTACAGTCGGGGGCGTGGCCACGGCGGTGAAGGAGTAAGCAGCGGATCCCGGGAGCTCCCCGATCTAATAACTCCTGCACCCATCCTGAGTCCCTCCGGACTGTCTACCCCCCAGTGCTGGACCCCCCTCACCTCCGGGCAGCGGCGGGCACCTTTGCCCGGGATCTCTGGGTGCTGGCTGACCGCGGCAGACGATTCCCGGCATTGCGGCCTGTGATTCCTCCGGATCCCCGGCCTCGAGTTTGGCGCTCCCGGCCGCGCAGCTTCCGGGGCCTCATTGACGGACGGACGGACGGGCGGGCGGCACTGTCTGGCGCTGGACACACTGCAGGGGACACTGATAGCCCTCCTGTACCTGGCTGAAGGGGACCTGGGACGGCTGGCTGGACAATAAGGCACAGGTACTCCAGGGAAGGGGAAAAGTGCCTGAAAACCCGGGGGCCATTTTAGGTGCAGTTCCATAGACAGCCTCAGCACACAGCTCTCCCTGTCTACCCTGCAAGGACTGCATGCACCTTGGAACTCATTGCACTATAGTGGTGCACTAATAGCACACAGTGTATTACACACCAATACCCTGCCTCTACCTGGAATTTGCTGCAGGACATTCTCCCCTCAACAACTTCAATATCCTATATATTATTTTTTACCTTTACACAAAGCCTGGGCTCTTATCCATTGATATTTTGACCCAAAGATCCGCCACGGTTGCTTCCCGGCTTTAAGAGCAAATTGCCTGCTGTCCTCTAATTACACTTCTATACTGCAACCTTACCCGGAGGTGTGTGTGACCGCTCTCTGTCAGTATGGTTAGGAACGGCCAGAGTGCGGCCGCGGCCAAACTGGAGAGATTTGTTAGGCAACCCAACCCCAGGGGATCATCAGCTCCACCTCAGGGTGCCTCTCCAACACACTCAAGCTCCCCTTCTGCGTCTACTGCCAACTCCCCAACGGCAGCGGAGGCGCCGTCTATTCAGCAGGTGTTGGAGGCTATAGCCGGCAGTGAGCAGCGTCTCTCCGATAAGATGGAAAAGGTGCAGTGCGACCTCTCCTTACTCCGACAAGATGTTCAACGTATCCGTGAGAGAGTGGGTGAGGCGGAGACGCGTGTCTCCAACTTGGAGGATGTGTGTGGCCCCCTTAAGCAATCCGTGTCCGCAGTGACCCAGCAGGTCTCATCTCTCCAAACCAAGCTCCTAGACATGGAGGGTCGACTGCGCAGAAACAATGTACGATTTGTGGGTCTGCCTGAGAGAGAGGAGGGCTCGCAGCCGGAGGAATTCCTCGAATCCTGGCTCAAAGAGATATATGGCGCTGAGTCCTTTACGGCCCAATTTACGGTGGAGCGCGCACATAGGATACCATCTCGGCCGCTACCTCCTGGTGCCCCTCCTCGCACCTTCATCGCCAAATTCCTGCACTATAAGGATCGTGACTCGGTCCTCCGCCTTGGCCGTACGAAGGGCCCGTTGGTCCATAACGGAGTCAGAGTGTCGGCCTTCCCGGACTTTGCCGCGGACGTCCAGAAGGACAGAGCCCAGTTTATGCCTATTAAACGACGTCTGCGGGACCTCAACCTCTCATATTCCATGCTGTTTCCCTCTCGGCTCCGGGTAGTGGCGGATGGGGAGACCAAGTTCTTTAATTCTCCTAGAGAGGCGGCCCAGTGGCTGGACAGATATGCGCCGGGTGCTCGCCAGCTGGCTCCGGACTGATTCCCTGCGCTGAAGATGCTGGGATCTTGACTACCGGAGGAGACGACCACAATTCGGGGAGCCCCCCCCTTTGCATTGGTGGCTCAAGACTTTTCACGTTCAAGTGCTATTGGTTAAGGAGGTTTAGGTTAAGTTGAGAATCTGGGCCTTCTTAGCATTTGGTAGTTGGGGTTGGCTGTTTGGGATATAAGTATGCCAGAGTTCGGGGTGGTATACGGGGAGGGAAAGGATGATTGGGAAGCTGCTAGTTGCGGCTCCTCTTGTTGTTTTTGGTTTTCTTTCTTTAGTTTGTTATTTTTCATATCTATGTTTTTTCTGAAACTAGGATGTTTGACATACCGTGTGTTATGGCTTACAACGCAGAGCTTCTATGAGATATATGTTGCTATGGCTAATGGTGTTGATTCTAGGATATATATTGTGAGATGTCTATCCGTGTGGCACATAGAGTATACCTGGGGTCATGATTAACCTGAAATTTCTGGCATGGAATGTCCGGGGTCTAAATAACAAAATCAAACGTTCTTTGGTTCTAAATATGATTAGGAAATATGACCCGGATATTGCATGCCTCAGCGAGACCCACTTGGAGGGAAATCGGTTGTTATCTCTAAGACGGGCCTGGGTGGGATGGGCTTACCATGCCTCTCATTCCTCCTTCTCCAGGGGTGTGTCTGTTCTGATTAAAAAAACGGTGCAATTTGAGTTAATATCGGTCAAAACTGACACGTATGGCAGATTTGTATTTCTGAAATGCAAACTGAGTTCCCAGCCCTATTACATTTTAGCAGTGTATGTCCCCCCTCCTTTTTCATACGCTGTATTGCAGCAAGCTGCATCTTTTATAGCTTCCTCCCCTACCACCCCGGTGATATGTCTGGGCGACTTTAATAATATACTAGATGTGTCTCTGGACAGATGGCAT
This sequence comes from Pseudophryne corroboree, assembly GCF_028390025.1. NCBI lineage: Eukaryota > Metazoa > Chordata > Amphibia > Anura > Myobatrachidae > Pseudophryne > Pseudophryne corroboree. The sequence continues at coordinate 751,620,825 of NC_086445.1, read as the reverse complement.
TCTCCGAATGATGCGATGGTGGGTAGTGGTTCTACCAAATTTGCTGATTTCTTGAATAATTTACAGTGGGTAGATGTGTGGAGGCTTCGCCACCCTGCGGTCCGTCAGTTCTCCTGTTTCTCCAGCACATATGGCTCCTTTTCTAGAATAGACCTAGTACTGGTGTCCCCCGCCCTTGTCCCTGTGATCACTGACGTCCGCTATGAGGCCCGTGGGGTCTCTGACCACTCCCCTTTGCTGATGACTCTTGCTGTAAAGAGTCAGAAGGGGCACTCTTATTGGAAGCTGCACCCTTCTTGGCTGACTCAGCTGGGTGACTGCAGTGATCTGGAGACTCAGTGGGAGGGTTACTTTAGCGACAACACAGGGTCTGCCCCGGGAACTATGGTATGGGATTCATTCAAGGCTTTTTTGAGGGGCTCTTATATAGGACGCATAGCAGCTCATAAAGTGTCCTCTAGAGAAAGGGAAAAGGCCCTGGAGAGTGACGCCAGAGATTTGGAGTCCCAATACTTGCTAGATGGTACCCCCACGACGAAAGCACGTTGGCTGGTGGCCCAGTCGGCTTGGCTTGCCCACCTGTCTGATTAAAAACTCACGGTCCCTCCTCTTTAGGGCCACTAATATTTATATGCAGGCTGATAGGACGGGTGGCCTCCTGGCCCGGCTGATACATCAGGATCGTCCTGGGACTGTGATTACTCAAATGTCCGATGGGGATGGGTCCTTTGTTGACACCACGCCGGACATTGCGCAGTTATTCCGATCCTATTACACCAAGGTTTATAGCTCACAGTTGACATGCTCCACTATAGATCTCTCCTGCTATTTGGGGGGTATTCCGCTGCCCGCGCTCTCCTCTGCGGCCCGTGAGGGACTGGAGGCGCCCTTGACGCTCGCGGAGGTGACTGCGGCTATTGGTGTGTCCCCCCAATGGCAAGGCCCCGGGGTGCGACGGAATTCCCTCAGAGGTATACAAAACTCATATTGATTTTTTCGGGCCCAGGCTCCATGCCTTATACCTAGATATACAAGAAATACAGGGATAGTAGACCACTGCGCTCACAGCGGCTGCAGTTTTGTAGAACCCTGGTGTCACTCAACACCATATATCCTGAACATTAGCTAAAAAAATGGGAACTATCAAACTGCGCACAGCTTATGGAAGTAAATATATCGGTCTATGATGTTGATCAGAAGGTTATGGACCAATGTTCCTATATTCTTCTATCTTTCCTTCCAATTCTTTCCTATCTTACTTCTGAAAAGTCCCCTTCAAATTTGTCGAATGTCCCTCAAAAACAAGGAAAGAACAATATTGTGTAGCAGTTCCTGGATTTGAGTGATTCTCTGAGTAATCTGGTTCGACAAGATGGTTCGTACCGTACTCACGTCTGAACGGTGGGATTCACACACATAAAGGTTTCTTTTTTGGGAAGGTTTTCTCCTGACTGGATTTGGTCGTGTTCTCTTAAATCCTCGTCAAGTGGTATCCCAACATGAAAAGTACCGAGGAGAAAAAATATCCTAATTAGTGGATATCCCACGGTATAATATATTCAGTCAGTCAACCGGAGAAATGGACTCGCGTACCGTACTCACACTCAAAGTGTATTCAATATACCCATAAAGGTATCTTTAACTGTAATTCATACTCCAACAGATAAAATAAAAAGACGTAGATGGGCAGGCGTACCCCACTTACAATCTTCTATGATGTTGTCTTGCCCGTAGCGGTTTCTTTTTCCACTTTCTTCCCAGGAAGTGGAACTCCACTATCGGCTCCCAATCTCGGTATAATGGAAATATATATCGAAAAATGGAAGTTTAATAAAAAGGAGTTTTATTGAATTCAAACAATAAAAGTATCAGCAATGGGGCAGAAAAAAACTCTAATAGGCCGACCAGAAGATGTTGATAACCATTCAAAAAAAGGTGAAATAGATCCGGATTACCTCACCTCAAAAGATGGTAGTCTGGAAGGTCTACAGGTGATGTCTGTCCCTCACACCAACGCGTTTCGACCAGAGGGTCTTTTTCAAGGTGTGTTAAGAGGGAGATTGTAGTTCTATTTATACCCCTAAACAGGAAGTGGTTATAAAGTGGGTGTGGTTAGCCTTAATGCTAATCGTGAACATAGGGGCCTTTAAGACTTATAATAAATTATTATAGATTGCCTGTCCGTCCCTTATACATTGGAGGGACGTCCTTGCGGGTTAGAAACAGTTTTGACTGTTTAGAAACAGTTTTAACAGTATATGAACATAATCCTGTTTTCTTCTTTCTTTTTGTTCCCATCCTTTCTTATAGGTTTTAACATCATGTTTCTATCAGTGGTTTCATATTCCTGATACGGTTCCTCAAGTCGTGTCCTACCATAACCCTTTCCCTCAAACTGTCTCATGAGGGTCTCTCCTTGTTCTTTGTAGTCGTCCAACTTGGAACAGTTTTTTCGTAACCGGTGGAACTGACTTTTTGGGACTGAGGCGAGCCAATTCGGGTGGTGGTTACTGGAAGAGGGGATATAGGAATTACAATCCGTAGGTTTGATATATGTCCGTGTATTCAAATGGTTGTCCTCAATGAATATTGATAGATCCAAAAAATGGACGGATTCTTGACTGCTCTCAAAGGTTAGATGGATATTCTTGCTGTTGTTGTTGAGATGTTCAAAAAAGATGTTAAGGCTATTTACATCTCCTTTCCAGATGAAGAGGATGTCGTCGATGTATCTCTTCCATAGCACCAGGTTCGCCCCGAATTCATGGCCACTGTAGACAGAATTTTCCTCCCAGTGTGCCATAAACAAATTAGCGTAACTTGGGGCGAACCTGGTGCCCATCGCTGTCCCATGTTGCTGTAAATAGTAGGTCTCGTTGAACCAAAAGAAGTTATTCAGAAGAATAAAACGTATACTTTCAATGATAAATGTTTCGTAATCCCCAATCATTTGTTCCTTTTCCAAAAATGATGTAACGGCATCTAGGCCATGTTGATGATCAATCACCGTGTATAGGGAGGTCACGTCAGCAGTTACCAAGGGAGCAGTGCGTTCCACTTCAGATAGATGGAACGCACAGCTTCCGCATATCATCCTCCCGGCGCGTCACTTCCGGTTTCTCGTCAGACGGAGACGGTGCGTTCCACTCCGGACAGGTGGAACGCACGATATCCGGCGGAAGTGGTGCGTTCCACCCCGGACAGGTGGAACGCATAGCGCTTAAACACTACACATATACTGTTAAAACTGTTTCTAAACAGTCAAAACTGTTTCTAACCCGCAAGGACGTCCCTCCAATGTATAAGGGACGGACAGGCAATCTATAATAATTTATTATAAGTCTTAAAGGCCCCTATGTTCACGATTAGCATTAAGACTAACCACACCCACTTTATAACCACTTCCTGTTTAGGGGTATAAATAGAACTACAATCTCCCTCTTAACACACCTTGAAAAAGACCCTCTGGTCGAAACGCGTTGGTGTGAGGGACAGACATCACCTGTAGACCTTCCAGACTACCATCTTTTGAGGTGAGGTAATCCGGATCTATTTCACCTTTTTTTGAATGGTTATCAACATCTTCTGGTCGGCCTATTAGAGTTTTTTTCTGCCCCATTGCTGATACTTTTATTGTTTGAATTCAATAAAACTCCTTTTTATTAAACTTCCATTTTTCGATATATATTTCCATTATACCGAGATTGGGAGCCGATAGTGGAGTTCCACTTCCTGGGAAGAAAGTGGAAAAAGAAACCGCTACGGGCAAGACAACATCATAGAAGATTGTAAGTGGGGTACGCCTGCCCATCTACGTCTTTTTATTTTATCTGTTGGAGTATGAATTACAGTTAAAGATACCTTTATGGGTATATTGAATACACTTTGAGTGTGAGTACGGTACGCGAGTCCATTTCTCCGGTTGACTGACTGAATATATTTTCTCTATCGTCCTAGTGGATGCTGGGGTTCCTGAAAGGACCATGGGGAATAGCGGCTCCGCAGGAGACAGGGCACAAAAAGTAAAGCTTTAGGATCAGGTGGTGTGCACTGGCTCCTCCCCCTATGACCCTCCTCCAAGCCTCAGTTAGATTTTTGTGCCCGGCCGAGAAGGGTGCAATCTAGGTGGCTCTCCTAAAGAGCTGCTTAGAAAAGTTTAGCTTAGGTTTTTTATTTTACAGTGAGTCCTGCTGGCAACAGGATCACTGCAACGAGGGACTTAGGGGAGAAGAAGTGAACTCACCTGCGTGCAGGATGGATTGGCTTCTTGGCTACTGGACATTAGCTCCAGAGGGACGATCACAGGTACAGCCTGGATGGTCACCGGAGCCTCGCCGCCGGCCCCCTTGCAGATGCTGAAACGAGAAGAGGTCCAGAATCGGCGGCAGAAGACTCCTCAGTCTTCTTAAGGTAGCGCACAGCACTGCAGCTGTGCGCCATTTTCCTCTCCGCACACTTCACACGGCAGTCACTGAGGGTGCAGGGCGCTGGGAGGGGGGCGCCCTGGGAGGCAAATGAAAACCTTTTTTGGCTAAAAATACCTCACATATAGCCTCCGGGGGCTATATGGAGATATTTAACCCCTGCCAGAATCCGTTAAGAGCGGGAGACGAGGCCGCCGAAAAAGGGGCGGGGCCTATCTCCTCAGCACACAGCGCCATTTTCCCTCACAGAAAGGCTGGAGGGAAGGCTCCCAGGCTCTCCCCTGCACTGCACTACAGAAACAGGGTTAAAACAGAGAGGGGGGGGCACTAATTTGGCGTTAGAAATATATAAAAAAAGATGCTATAAGGGAAAACACTTATATAAGGTTGTCCCTATATAATTATAGCGTTTTTGGTGTGTGCTGGCAAACTCTCCCTCTGTCTCTCCAAAGGGCTAGTAGGTCCTGTCCTCTATCAGAGCATTCCCTGTGTGTGTGCTGTGTGTCGGTACGTGTGTGTCGACATGTATGAGGACGATGTTGGTGAGGAGGCGGAGCAATTGCCTGTAATGGTGATGTCACTCTCTAGGGAGTCGACACCGGAATGGATGGCTTATTTAGGGAATTACGTGATAATGTCAACACGCGCCAAGGTCGGTTGACGACATGAGACGGCCGACAAACAATTAGTACCGGTCCAGACGTCTCAAAAACACCGTCAGGGGTTTTAAAACGCCTGTTTACTTTAGTCGGTCGACACAGACACAGACAGGGACACTGAATCCAGTGTCGACGGTGAATAAACAAACGTATTCCTTATTAGGGCCACACGTTAAGGGCAATGAAGGAGGTGTTACATATTTCTGATACTACAAGTACCACAAAAGAGGGTATTATGTGGGATGTGAAAAAACTACCGTAGTTTTTCCTGAATCAGATAAATTAAATGAAGTGTGTGATGATGCGTGGGTTCCCCCCGATAGAAAATATGGGCGGTATACCCTTTCCCGCCAGAAGTTAGGGCGCGTTGGGAAACACCCCTTAGGGTGGATAAGGCGCTCACACGCTTATCAGAACAAGTGGCGGTACCGTCTATAGATAGGGCCGTCCTCAAGGAGCCAGCTGACAGGAGGCTGGAAAAATATCATAAAAAGTATATACACACATACTGGTGTTATACTGCGACCAGCGATCGCCTCAGCCTGGATGTGCAGAGCTGGGGTGGCTTGGTCGGATTCCCTGACTAAAAATATTGATACCCTTGACAGGGACAGTATTTTATTGACTATAGAGCATTTAAAGGATGTATTTCTATATATGCGAGATGCACAGAGGGATATTTGCACTCTGGCATCAAGAGTAAGTGCGATGTCCATATCTGCCAGAAGATGTTTATGGACACGACAGTGGTCAGGTGATGCAGATTCCAAACGGCACAAAGGTGTATTGCCGTATAAAGGAAGAGGAGTTATTTGGGGTCGGTCCATCGGACCTGGTGGCCACGGCAACTGCTGGAAAATCCACCGTTTTTACCCTAAGTCACATCTCTGCAGAAAAAGACACCGTCTTTTCAGCTTCAGTCCTTTCGTCCCTATAAGAGTCATATCTGCCCAGGGATAGAGGAAAGGGAAGAAGACTGCAGCAGGCAGCCCATTCCCAGGAACAGAAGCGTTCCACCGCTTCTGACAAGCTCTCAGCATGACGCTGAGACCGTACAGGACCCCTGGATCCTACAAGTAGTATCCCAGGGGTACAGTTTGGAATGTCGAGACGTTTCCCCTGCTCAGGCTCCTGAAGTCTGCTTTACCAAGGTCTCCCTCCGACAAGGAGGCAGTATGGGAAAAAATTCACGAGCTGTATTCCCAGCAGGTGATAATTAAATTACCCCTCCTACAACAAGAAAAGGGGGTATTATTCCACACTATATTGTGGTACTGAAGCCAGAAGGCTAGGTGAGACCTATTCTAAATCTAAAAAAATTTGAACACTTACAAAGGTTCAAATCAAGATGGAGTCACTCAGAGCAGTGATAACGAACCGGGAAGAAGGGGACTATCTGGTGTCCCGAGACATCAGGGATGCTTACCTCCATGTCCCAAATTTGCCCTTATCACTAAGGGTACCTCAGGTTCGTGGTACAGAACTGTCACTATCAGTTTCAGACGCTGCCGTTTGGATTGTCTACGGCACCCCGGGTCTTTACCAAGGTAATGGCCGAAATGATGGTTCTTCTTCGAAGAAAAGGCGTCTTAATTATCCCTTACTTGGACGATCTCCTGATAAGGGCAAAGTCCAGGGAACAGTTGGAGGTCGGAGTAGCACTATCTCGGATACTGTTACAACAGCAGGGGTGGATTCTAAATATTCCAAAATCGCAGCTGATCCCGACAACAAGTCTCCTGTGCTTAGGGATGATTCTGGACACAGTCCAGAAAAAGGTGTTTCTCCCGGAAGAGAAAGCCAGGGAGTTATCCGAGCTAGTCAGGAACCTCCTAAAATCAGTGCATCATTGCACAAGGGCCATGGTAAAAAAAATGGTGACTTCCTTCGAAGCAATTCCAGTCGGCAGATTTCATGCAAGAACTTTTCAGTGGGATCTGCTGGACAAATGGTCCGGATCGCATCTTCAGATGCATCAGCGGATAACCCTATATCCAAGGACAAGGGTGTCTCTCCTGTGGTGGTTACAGAGTGCTCATCTTCTAGAGGGCCGCAGATTCGGCATTCAGTTTTGGATGTTGGTGACCACGGAGGCCAGCCCGAGAGGCTGGGGAGCAGTCACACAAGGAAAAAATTTCCAGGGAGTGTGATCAAGTCTGGAGATTTTTCTCCACATAAATATAGCTAAGGGTAAATTTATAATGCTCTAAGCTTAGCAAGACCTCTGCTTCAAGGTCAGCTGGTATTGATCCAGTGGGATAAAACATCACGGCAGTCGCCCACGTAAATAGACAGGGCGGCACAAGAAGCAGGAGGGCAGTGGCAAAAACTGCAAGGATTTTTCGCTGGGCGGAAAATCATGTGATAGCACTGTCAGCAGTGTTTCATTCCTGGAATGGAAACTGGGAAGCAGACTTCCTCAGTAGGCACGACCTCCACCCGGCAGAGTGGGAACTTCATGGGGAAGTTTTCCACATAATTGTAAACCGTTGGGAATTACCAAAGGTGGACATGATGGCGTCCCGTCTGAACAAAAAACGGGACAGGTATTGCGCCAGGTTAAGAGACCCTCAGGCAATAGCTGTGGACGTTCTGGTAACACCGTGGGTGTACCAGTCGGTGTATGTGTTCCATCCTCTGCTTTTCATACCTAAGGTACTGAGAATTATAAGACGTAGAGGAGTAAGAACTATACTCATGGCTCCGGATTGGCCAAGAAGGACTTGGTACCCGGAACTTCAAGAGATGCTCACAGAGGACTTATGGCCTCTGCCGCTAAGAAGGGACTTGTTTCAGCAAGTACCATGTCTGTTCCAAGACTTACCGCAGCTGCGTTTGACGGCATGGCGGTGGAACGCCGGATCCTAAGGGAAAAGGCATTCAGGAAGAGGTCATTCCTACCCTGGTCAAAGCCAGAAAGGAGGTGACCGCACAACATTATCACCACATGTGGCGAAAATATGTTGCGTGGTGTGAGGCCAGGAAGGCCCCACGAAGAAATTTCAACTCGGTCGATTCCTGCATTTCTTGCAAACAGGAGTGTCTATGGGCCTCAAATTGGGGTCCATTAAGGTTCAAATTTCGGCCCTGTCGATTTTTCTTCCAGAAAGAATTGGCTTCAGTTCCTGAAGTCCAGAAGTTTGTCAAGGGAGTATTGCATATACAACCCCCTTTTGTGCCTCCAGTGGCACTGTGGGATCTCAACGTAGTTCTGGGATTCCTCAAAACACATTGGTTTAAAACCAGTAAAATCTGTGGATTTGAAGCATCTCACATGAAAAGTGAACATGCTCTTGGACCTGGCCTGGACCAGGCGAGTGTCAAATTGGTGGTTTTTTTCTCAAAAAAGCCCATATCTGTTTGTCCATTCGGACAGGGCAGAGCTGCGGACTCGTCCCCAGTTCTCTCCCTAAGGTGGTGTCAGTGTTTCACCTGAACCAGCTTATTGTGGTGTCTTGCGCCTACTAGGGACTTGGAGGACTCCAAGTTGCTAGATGTGGTCAGGGCCCTGAAAATATAGGTTCCAGGACGGCTGGAGTCAGGAAAACTGACTTGCTGTTATCCTGTATGCACCCAACAAACTGGGTGCTCTTGCTTTTAAGCAGACTTTTGCTAGTTGGATGTGTAATACAATTCAGCTTGCACATTCTGTGGCAGGCCTGCCACAGCCAAAATATGTAAATGCCCATTCCACAAGGAAGGTGGGCTCATCTTGGGCGGCTGCCCGAGGGGTCTCGGCTTTACAACTTTGCCGAGCGGCTATTTAGTCAGGGGCAAACACGTTTGTAAAATCCTACAAATTTGATACCCTGGCTAAGGAGGACCTGGAGTTCTCTCATTCGGTGCTGCAGAGTCATCCGCACTCTCCCGCCCGTTTGGGAGCTTTGGTATAATCCCCATGGTCCTTTCAGGAACCCCAGCATCCACTAGGACGATAGAGAAAATAAGAATTTACTTACCGATAATTCTATTTCTCGGAGTCCGTAGTGGATGCTGGGCGCCCATCCCAAGTGCGGATTATCTGCATTACTTGTACATAGTTACAAAAATCGGGTTATTATTGTTGTGAGCCATCTTTTCAGAGGCTCCGCTGTTATCATACTGTTAACTGGGTTCAGATCACAGGTTGTACAGTGTGATTGGTGTGGCTGGTATGAGTCTTACCCCGGATTCATAAATCCTTCCTTATTGTGTACGCTCGTCCGGGCACAGTACCTAACTGAGGCTTGGAGGAGGGTCATAGGGGGAGGAGCCAGTGCACACCACCTGATCCTAAAGCTTTACTTTTTGTGCCCTGTCTCCTGCGGAGCCGCTATTCCCCATGGTCCTTTCAGGAACCCCAGCATCCACTACGGACTCCGAGAAATAGAATTATCGGTAAGTAAATTCTTATTATACCGTGGGATATCCACTAATTAGGATATTTTTTCTCCTCGGTACTTTTCATGTTGGGATACCACTTGACGAGGATTTAAGAGAACATGACCAAATCCAGTCAGGAGAAAACCTTCCCAAAAAAGAAACCTTTATGTGTGTGAATCCCACCGTTCAGACGTGAGTACGGTACGAACCATCTTGTCGAACCAGATTACTCAGAGAATCACTCAAATCCAGGAACTGCTACACAATATTGTTCTTTCCTTGTTTTTGAGGGACATTCGACAAATTTGAAGGGGACTTTTCAGAAGTAAGATAGGAAAGAATTGGAAGGAAAGATAGAAGAATATAGGAACATTGGTCCATAACCTTCTGATCAACATCATAGACTGATATATTTACTTCCATAAGCTGTGCGCAGTTTGATAGTTCCCATTTTTTTAGCTTATACCTAGATATATTTACCAGTAATGAACTTCCCCCCTCTATGTCAGAGGCAATTATAATAGTGATTCCAAAGCCCGGTAAGGACCCCAGGTCTCCGGACTCCTATAGGCCGATATCCCTAATTCCCACCGACGCTAAGATCCTGGCAAAGATATTGGCAGTACGACTTAACACAGTGATCACCTCCCTCGTTCATCCGGACCAGACTGGCTTCATGCCAGGGAAGTCCACGTCTATTAATCTACGTAGACTGTATACCATTTTACAACTCCCACATGACTTCCCTTCTGACTCTGCTGTGGTCTCGCTGGACGCGGCCAAGGCCTTTGATAGTATTGAATGGGCTTATTTATGGGAGGTGATGTCTTATATGGGCTTTGGGCCCAACTTTATCAGATGGACTAAATTACTGTATCAACATCCGAGTGCCAGGATCTTGGTGAATGGCTATGTATCCCCCTCCTTTCAATTGTCCCGAGGTACCAGGCAGGGCTGTCCCTTATCCCCCGCACTGTTTGCTTTGGCCGTCGAGCCCTTGGCCTGTTTGGTACGATCGCACCCAGATATTGTGGGAATTTGCACGGGTTCACGCGAGGATAGGATAGCACTTTATGCCGACGACATGTTGTTATTTTTGCAAGACTACGCCAGGTCCATGCCCATTCTGCTGCGTGTGATTGAGGACTTTGGTGCTCACTCAGGTCTTCAGATCAACTGGTCTAAATCTTACATTATGCCAGTCATAGGCCCCCCTCCTACTGTTCCCAAAATTTCCCTACCATTATGTTGGACAATACAATTTCTCTATCGTCCTAGTGGATGCTGGGGTTCCTGAAAGGACCATGGGGAATAGCGGCTCCGCAGGAGACAGGGCACAAAAAGTAAAGCTTTTCCAGATCAGGTGGTGTGCACTGGCTCCTCCCCCTATGACCCTCCTCCAGACTCCAGTTAGATTTTTGTGCCCGGCCGAGAAGGGTGCAATCTAGGTGGCTCTCCTAAAGAGCTGCTTAGAAAAAGTTTAGCTAGGTTTTTTATTTTACAGTGATTCCTGCTGGCAACAGGATCACTGCAGCGAGGGACTGAGGGGAGAAGGAGTCAACTCACCTGCGTGCAGGATGGATTGGCTTCTTGGCTACTGGACATCAAGCTCCAGAGGGACGATCACAGGTACAGCCTGGATGGTCACCGGAGCCGCGCCGCCGGCCCCCTTGCAGATGCTGAAGTCAGAAGAGGTCCAGAATCGGCGGCTGAAGACTCCTGCAGTCTTCTAAAGGTAGCACACAGCACTGCAGCTGTGCGCCATTTTCCTCTCAGCACACTTCACACGGCAGTCACTGAGGGTGCAGGGCGCTGGGAGGGGGGCGCCCTGGGAGGCAAATGTAACCTATATAAAGGCTAAAAATACCTCACATATAGCCCCCAGAGGCTATATGGAGATATTTAACCCCTGCCTGATTTCTCTAAATAGCGGGAGACGAGCCCGCCAGAAAAGGGGCGGGGCCTATCTCCTCAGCACACGGCGCCATTTCCTCTCACAGCTCCGCTGGTCAGGACGGCTCCCAAGTCTCTCCCCTGCACTGCACTACAGAAACAGGGTAAAACAGAGAGGGGGGGCAAATTTATGGCGATATTTTGATATAACAAAGCAGCTATAAGGGAGCACTTATTATAAGGCTATCCCTGATATATATATATAGCGCTTTTGGTGTGTGCTGGCAAACTCTCCCTCTGTCTCCCCAAAGGGCTAGTGGGTCCTGTCTTCGTTAGGAGCATTCCCTGTGTGTCTGCTGTGTGTCGGTACGTGTGTGTCGACATGTATGAGGGCGATATTGGCGTGGAGGCGAGCAATTGCCAAATATGAGGATGTCACCCCCTAGGGAGTCGACACCAGAATGGATGCCTTTATTTATGGAACTACGGGATAGTGTCAACACGCTAAAGCAGTCGTTTGACGACATGAGACGGCCGGACAATCAATTAGTGCCTGTCCAGGCGACTCAAACACCGTCAGGGGCTGTGAAACGCCCTTTGCCTCAGTCGGTCGACACAGACCCAGACACAGGCGATGACTCCAGTGGTGACGGTGACGAATCAACCGTATTTTCCAGTAGGGCCACACGTTATATGATTTTGGCAATGAAGGAGGCGTTACATTTAGCTGATACTACAGGTACCACTAAACAGGGTATTATGTGGGGTGTGAAAAAACTACCTATAGTTTTTCCTGAATCAGAAGAATTAAATGACGTGTGTAATGAAGCGTGGGTTGCCCCTGATAAAAAGCTGATAATTTCAAAGAAATTATTGGCATTATACCCTTTCCCGCCAGAGGTTAGGGAGCGCTGGGAAACACCTCCTAGGGTGGACAAGGCGCTAACACGCTTATCTAAACAAGTGGCGTTACCCTCTCCTGAGACGGCCGCACTTAAAGATCCATCAGATAGGAGGATGGAAAATATCCAAAAAAGTATATACACACATGCAGGTGTTATACTACGACCAGCTATAGCGACTGCCTGGATGTGCAGTGCTGGGGTAGTTTGGTCAGAGTCCCTGATTGAAAATATTGATACCCTGGACAGGGACAATATTTTACTGTCGTTAGAACAAATAAAGGATGCATTTCTTTATATGCGTGATGCACAGAGGGATATCTGCACACTGGCATCACGGGTAAGTGCTATGTCCATTTCGGCCAGAAGAACTTTATGGACGCGACAGTGGACAGGCGATGCGGACTCAAAACGGCATATGGAAGTTTTGCAGTATAAAGGGGAGGAGTTATTTGGAGTCGGTCTATCAGATTTGGTGGCCACGGCTACAGCCGGGAAATCCACCTTTCTACCTCAAGTCACTCCCCAACAGAAAAAGGCACCGACCTTTCAACCGCAGCCCTTTCGTTCCTTTAAAAATAAGAGAGCAAAGGGCTATTCATATCTGCCACGAGGCAGAGGTCGAGGGAAGAGACAGCAACAGGCAGCTCCTTCCCAGGAACAGAAGCCCTCCCCGGCTTCTACAAAAGCCTCAGCATGACGCTGGGGCTTCTCAAGCGGACTCGGGGACGGTGGGGGGTCGTCTCAAAAATTACAGCGCGCAGTGGGCTCACTCGCAAGTAGATCCCTGGATCCTGCAGATAATATCTCAGGGGTACAGGTTGGAATTAGAGACAGATCCACCTCGCCGTTTCCTGAAGTCTGCTTTACCAACGTCCCCCTCCGAAAGGGAGACTGTTTTGGAAGCCATTCACAAGCTGTACTCTCAGCAGGTGATAGTCAAGGTACCTCTTCTACAACAAGGGAAGGGGTATTATTCCACTCTTTTTGTGGTACCGAAGCCGGATGGCTCGGTAAGGCCTATTCTAAATCTGAAGTCCTTGAACCTGTACATAAAGAAGTTCAAGTTCAAGATGGAGTCACTCAGAGCAGTGATAGCGAACCTGGAAGAGGGGGACTTTATGGTATCCTTGGACATCAAGGATGCGTATCTCCACGTTCCAATTTACCCCTCACACCAGGGGTACCTCAGGTTCGTTGTACAAAACTGTCACTATCCGTTTCAGACGCTGCCGTTCGGATTGTCCACGGCACCTCGGGTCTTTACAAAGGTAATGGCCGAGATGATGATTCTTCTTCGAAGAAAAGGCGTATTAATTATCCCATACTTGGACGATCTCCTAATAAGGGCAAGGTCCAGAGAACAGCTAGAGATGGGATTAGCACTGTCTCAAGAAGTGCTAAAACAGCACGGGTGGATTCTGAATATTCCAAAATCCCAGTTAATGCCGACAACTCGTCTGCTGTTCCTAGGGATGATTCTGGACACGGTTCAGAAAAAGGTTTTTCTCCCGGAGGAAAAAGCCAAGGAGTTATCCGAGCTTGTCAGGAACCTCCTAAAACCAGGAAAGGTGTCTGTACATCAATGCACAAGAGTCCTGGGAAAAATGGTGGCTTCTTACGAAGCAATTCCATTCGGCAGATTCCACGCAAGAATTTTCCAAAGGGATCTGTTGGACAAATGGTCAGGGTCGCATCTTCAGATGCACCTACGGATAACCCTGTCTCCAAGGACAAGGGTGTCTCTTCTGTGGTGGTTGCAGAGTCCTCATCTATTGGAGGGCCGCAGATTCGGCATACAGGATAGGATCCTGGTGACCACGGACGCCAGCCTGAGAGGCTGGGGAGCAGTCACACAAGGAAGAAACTTCCAGGGAGTATGGACGAGCCTGGAAACGTCTCTTCACATAAACATATTGGAACTAAGAGCAATATACAATGCTCTAAGCCAGGCAGAACCTCTGCTTCAAGGAAAACCGGTGTTGATCCAGTCGGACAACATCACGGCAGTCGCCCATGTGAACAGACAGGGCGGCACAAGAAGCAGGAGTGCAATGGCAGAAGCTGCAAGGATTCTTCGCTGGGCAGAGAATCATGTGATAGCACTGTCAGCAGTGTTCATCCCGGGAGTGGACAACTGGGAAGCAGACTTCCTCAGCAGACACGATCTTCACCCGGGAGAGTGGGGACTTCATCCAGAAGTCTTCCACATGCTGGTAACCCGTTGGGAAAGACCAATGGTGGACATGATGGCGTCTCGCCTCAACAAAAAACTGGACAGGTATTGCGCCAGGTCAACAGATCCGCAGGCAATAGCTGTGGACGCGCTGGTAACGCCTTGGGTGTACCAGTCGGTGTATGTGTTTCCTCCTCTGCCTCTCATACCAAAAGTATTGAGAATTATACGGCAAAGAGGCGTGAGAACGATACTAGTGGTTCCGGATTGGCCAAGAAGGACTTGGTACCCGGAACTTCAAGAGATGATCACGGAAGATCCGTGGCCTCTACCTCTAAGGAGGGACTTGCTTCAGCAGGGTCCCTGTCTGTTTCAAGACTTACCGCGGCTGCGTTTGACGGCATGGCGGTTGAACGCCGGATCCTAAAGGAAAAAGGCATGCCGGAAGAAGTCATTCCTACTTTGATTAAAGCGAGGAAGGAAGTAACCGTGCAACATTATCACCGAATTTGGCGAAAATATGTTGCGTGGTGCGAAGATCGGAGTGCTCCGACGGAGGAATTTCGACTGGGTCGATTCCTACATTTCCTGCAATCAGGATTGTCTATGGGTCTCAAATTGGGATCTATTAAGGTTCAAATTTCGGCCCTGTCGATTTTCTTTCAAAAAGAATTGGCTTCAGTCCCTGAAGTCCAGACCTTTGTTAAGGGAGTGCTGCATATACAGCCGCCTGTGGTGCCTCCAGTGGCACCGTGGGATCTCAATGTGGTTTTGGAATTTCTAAAATCTCATTGGTTTGAACCACTAAAAAAGGTGGATTTGAAATATCTCACATGGAAAGTGACCATGCTTCTAGCCCTGGCTTCGGCCAGGAGAGTGTCAGAACTGGCAGCTTTATCTTACAAAAGCCCATATCTGATTTTCCATTCGGACAGGGCAGAACTGCGGACTCGTCCGCATTTTCTCCCTAAGGTGGTGTCAGCATTTCATCTGAACCAGCCTATTGTAGTGCCTGCGGCTACAAGTGACTTGGAGGACTCCAAGTTACTGGACGTTGTCAGAGCATTAAAAATATATATTGCAAGGACAGCTGGAGTCAGAAAATCTGACTCGTTGTTTATATTGTATGCACCCAACAAGATGGGTGCTCCTGCGTCTAAGCAGACGATTGCTCGTTGGATCTGTAGCACAATCCAACTTGCACATTCTGTGGCAGGCCTGCCACAGCCTAAATCTGTAAAGGCCCACTCCACAAGGAAGGTGGGCTCATCTTGGGCGGCTGCCCGAGGGGTCTCGGCATTACAACTCTGCCGAGCAGCTACGTGGTCAGGGGAGAACACGTTTGTAAAATTTTACAAATTTGATACTCTGGCTAAGGAGGACCTGGAGTTCTCTCATTCGGTGCTGCAGAGTCATCCGCACTCTCCCGCCCGTTTGGGAGCTTTGGTATAATCCCCATGGTCCTTTCAGGAACCCCAGCATCCACTAGGACGATAGAGAAAATAAGATTTTATTTACCGATAAATCTATTTCTCGGAGTCCGTAGTGGATGCTGGGCGCCCATCCCAAGTGCGGATTATCTGCAATAATTGTACATAGTTATTGTTAACTAATTCGGGTTATTGTTGAAGGAAGCCATCTTTCAGAGGCTCCGCTGTTATCATACTGTTAACTGGGTTTAGATCACAAGTTGTACGGTGTGATTGGTGTGGCTGGTATGAGTCTTACCCGGGATTCAAAATCCTCCCTTATTGTGTACGCTCGTCCGGGCACAGTACCTAACTGGAGTCTGGAGGAGGGTCATAGGGGGAGGAGCCAGTGCACACCACCTGATCTGGAAAAGCTTTACTTTTTGTGCCCTGTCTCCTGCGGAGCCGCTATTCCCCATGGTCCTTTCAGGAACCCCAGCATCCACTACGGACTCCGAGAAATAGATTTATCGGTAAATAAAATCTTATTTTAAATACCTCGGAATCCAAATAACTAATGACCCTTCTGATTTCATCCCTCTGAACCTGGACCCGACCATGCAGCAGATCATGTGCAAATCTAAAACCTGGTGTAGGCTTCCACTGACAGTGTCTGGCAGGGTTAATCTCATTAAAATGATCATACTGCCCAAACTTTTATACATTATTCTCCAGTCCCCTGTATATATCTATCCAACATTCTATAGGAAATTGAATAGTGTTCTGTCCTCACTTGTTTGGGCTAACAAACGACCTAGGATACAATTAAATACCCTCACAAGGCAGCGCTCTGATGGCGGCCTAGCTTTGCCTAATTTCCAGATGTATTACTACGCTGCTCAGCTGACCCATATTAGTGTATGGGTGCGGGATTCTGGTGATGATTCTTTGCAGTGTGAGTTCATTCGCTGCTATTTTCCTCACCTCTCTCCTATGCAGGTGCTGCTGAGCGGGAGCATGGCCCGGTTTCTCCCCCCTATTATCTTTCAGGCCTTAAAGATATGGCGGGCCCTGAGAGACCTCTTAAGGTACGACGACCTGGACCCAGACACCCCCCTTTGGTACTCTGACTGGCTTCCTGAATTGCATGCGCTTGAGGGACGGGAGGTGTGGGCCCCTAGATCTGTGGTCTCTATTTCCCAACTCTATCTAAATTAATGTATTCAAATCCTTTCAGCAACTAAAGGATGAGTTTGATTTACCCAACTCCTATTTTTTCAGATACCTTCAACTTCGACATGCCCTCCGGTCCCAGTTTGCGGAGTCCTCCCCACGAATCCTCCCATTTCCCATCAAGACTTTTGTAACTACAATGGGTCGAACTAAGATGGTTTCCCTTGCGTATGGATATCTTCTCACCAAACTCCATACGGACCCTCTGACACGTCTCCGTGGAAAATGGGAGGAGGATATAGGTCTGATGGGTGAGGAGTACTGGGCCCTTGCTCTGGAATACCCTGCTACAGTCACCAAGTCCCTCAGATATCAACAAATCCAATTCTTCATTCTACATAGAACATATATGACTCCAGCTAGACTAGCCTCTTTTGGGACTGGCAGATCTGGCCTCTGCCCTAAGTGCGAGGCGGATATGGGAACATTTTGGCATCTGGTGTGGGACTGCCCAAGACTGCGGGTGTTCTGGTCGGGGGTTAGGTCAATGCTGGAGAGTACGGGAGTGACTGGCGGACTGCTTACCCCACAATTCTGTATTTTGGGGATAGGATGCTCTACTTCTGAGACTGGTCCGGAGGATCTATATGCTCGCAATGTATGTGCCTTGGCTAAGGTTTGCATTGCGAGGCTCTGGATGGCCCCTAGTGGCCCTTTAGTTTCTGCGCTCAAGACCTTAGTTAATGATACAATATTCAAGGAAAGATATATCTACATGAAACAAAACGCTTCAGCCAAATTTGAAAGAGTCTGGTCTCGTTGGCTGGAGTCTCCCCACTCCCACCTGGTCCCTCAATCATAATGGATATCGAAGAGCTATTGTGCCACTGATTTACTGTTTAAGGATGTATGTCTAGATGGTTGCCAGCTGAGCTCTGCGGGTTCGCCTAATTACGTACACGACTGATAAGGTCCTGGTCTAGATGATTACTCTTCAATATGTTTCTTTCTATGTTTCTTATTTCTTTTTTTTTTCTTTTCTTTTTTATGTACCCTCTGTTTTTTTTGGGTAGTTTAAGGGCGAAACCCCCCCCCCCAAAAAAAAAAGATATGGGGATTTATATATTGGTTGCGGATGTTGCAGGCTCAAACGTGCCGATTAACTGTATGCTTTCTGCTCATTTCCTCATGGACACAGTCTAATACTCCACTGTTGTAAACCTATCTCATAAATGAGGATGTGATATATTTGATATATGAGATGTGCCGTTGATGTGCAATGTCTGTAACTCAATCTCCATACTTTTGAATAAAAATTACTTTATTTAAAAAAAAAAAAAGGTCTACAGTCACTAGGTCTACCACTAATGGTAGGCAAGCATTAGGTCGACAGGGGCAAAAGGTCAACATAGAATAGGTAGACAGAAGGAAAGGTCAACAGGGTCAAAAGGTCGACATGTAAATAGGCAGCACAAAAAACTAGACCGTTTCTATTGGTTTTTTTTGGAGGGGGGGGTGCCACTTGTCTGCCACAAACGAGCCCCATTAATGTACCACGTCCAGTCGCATGGCTCGCGGGCTTCGGGCAAGGTGCCTCGCTCACCTGCGCTTGGCACAGGTTACTATTCCCAATCATAGTTCATGTGGATGGTAAAGTATAAAAAAGTTGAGAAAAAATAAATTGTCTACCACATGTGTGTCGACCTTTTGACACCATCGACCTAATGCATGTCTACCATTACTGGTATACCTATAGACTGTAGACCTTTTTAGTGTAGATCTATAGTCCTGATACCGTTTATTTATTGATCTTAGTTTATTTAGGCTTCAATTATAGTAATATTGGTTTAGCCACAAAAGAACTGCCTCCATAGAAACCTGTATAAAACGGGTTACTTCAATGTTACCTCCTTATTATAGACCTTAAAACTTGTCATAGTTTAACACAGCAAAATCTTTAGTAGCCACGAGAGACTAAAAAAGCAAAATGTAGGAGATTTCCAAATCTTTGGATTGTAAAAGGGCAGCATTACTGTGTTTCAAGTCCCTTATGTGGAGTGGTATGTGTGTCACCTGGGCACCACCTTGATTTAAATTCTTTAGGTTATATGATATACATATTAGGAACTGTAGTTAAGGGTTTGGGTTACAGACTGGATAGGTTAAGAACGCAATGAATGTGGCTAGAATAAACAACTGAACTACTCATCTGAGGGCATGATACAGTAATAACCCTCTATGCTATGAGGAGAGACATTACCAGTCTCTCTGAATGGAGTGGTGCTTGGTGGGGAATGGTAGGAAACTGTAATACCTAATCCTGTTTCCTGGTTGCTTGATGGAGGCTTTGAACTATACTGTACTCGCTTATGCACCCACAACTTTGGTAAGGTTTTGTGGCTCATCTTGATGTGTTAAAATTAAAAGAAAAAAAGAGAAGAAAGAATTCGAAATGCCCTATGGTGGTGCACACAATCTTGTATTAAGATATAACTTTTATTGAATTATATGTTAAAACCAGCGAATATTAAAAGGAAAGTAGAATCGTGTAAATAGAAAAGAAATAGTGTTTAAAATAAAAGTGCTGCGCACTAGATGTCACCGGATTCGCTCATGTATTGCTAGCAAAATCTATAGATGGTCACGAGTGTGTCAAAAATATTCCATGTCTATGTGTGTTATATTACACTTTTTAGATAGCTGAGAAAGCTGCAAGAATAAATGTCCCACAAATTAATTGTATTCCTTCCCAGGATTCCAGATGTGGGATCGTTGAAACCAAATTCCAGATATCACCTTATGTGGTGCTAATGATTTACTATATATTTTGCTGAATTGTCTCTCAATAAACTGATCAGAATGCTAAATGTGTACTGTGTCTCTCTGTATCTCAGAGTTAATATACAAGCTCAGTCATAAGGTCTCAGTAATGTCTGTGTGTTCTAGCTCCATGAGCAGTGTTGTATCCACTGAGAAAGGAGCATATGAAACATTCAGATACAAATGTATCCACTAAAGGGAAACAGTTATTAAGCTCTGACAGTATCCAATCTTTTACTTGTCACAAGATTTTATCATAGCTTCGCTATGGCTCATAGAGAGCTGTGACAATTAATGATAATAAATGATCAGAAATCTTTTTAACCAGATATTGTTGTACATCATATTTGTTCCCTTGGGATCCTTATATTCAAATAGATGTTTAGTGATCTAATTCGGATCATAAGAGTAGTTTATTCCTCTGTGTTATAATAGGGATGTTAAGGGCTCAACACACTCTTATTTGGATGTAGGCTCAAAGTATCAATATAAACATGGTTCGTTAATGTATCATGTTAAGCCTTCAAGGTGTGTATATGATAGTGAGTCTTACACCAGGTGCCTAAGTATATTAGGCGCCCTCTGTTGCCCTTTTATTTGGGAGGATTATATATACAGTGAGTATATAGCACTTGCTGTGAATGGGTCTGCAATCACTATAGAGTTAATGTGAGTGTAAAATGTGTCATTAATATCCTGACACACATCCAGCTTTTTATTAAATAATTTTTGATGTGGATGTTATATACACATTAAACATCTTTTGGTGTGCGTATCAGGGCTTTATTATTCAGCCTTGTGAACACTATTTAATACCATTCATAATACAGTGTTATTTCGGCATGGTGAATTATTATCATCAGCATCTAGTTGTGCAATTTCCTCCCTGTAACTCCCACACTTTGCCTGAACTGAAACACTTGCAAAATCAATGATTTCTGATATAAATACATATGCACATTAAATGTCTATTGACCATATGGATTAGAACCTTAGTGTACTGCCTTAGTATAGGGTTCAGTATGGTTCATTACACATGGTAATTACTTGCACAGCAGCATCTAGTTGTGCAATTTCCTCCCTGTAACTCCCACACTTTGCCTGAACTGAAACACTTGCAAAATCAATGATTTCTGATATAGATACATATGCACATTAAATGTCTATTGACCATATGGATTAGAACCTGCCTTAGTATAGGGTTCAGTATGGTTCATTACACATGGTAATTACTTGCACAGTATAGCATTCTGTAAGCAGCTATTAGTATTGTATGCTTTAGATAAGCCTCACAGCTAACACAGATCAGACACTCTCAGCTTCAGTATACATTTTTCCTAATCTATCTAGCTGAGCATTGTCCGGTGACTACCTAAAGTGCGCAGCTAGCCTGACGCACGCTTCGCTGTTTGCTTCATCAGAGGCAGAGCCAGATTGCCTCCCAGTTTGTCCTTAAATACCAGCAATAATTGTATTTCCACCAATGGGAACCGCCTGTCAGTATCAGATATCCAATCATGTTATGCCATCTCACATGCTGACACTCCAGTCACGTGATCAGCATACACTGAAGCTTTCTATGCTGTCTTTTCAGGTTAGACCAATCAATCCAACACAGTCACTATGAGAACTAAATTATTCAGACCAAATCCATCGAGTACCTATCCGTGATGTGCAGTGCTTCAAGCACATAATTACATGTGTTACATCCAGCGGATGGTACCTATTTGGCAACATGAGATCCCGGAGTTTGTAATCTGGATCTTCATATTGTCTATGTCCTTATCTATCTGAATTTACTCTCCCATATACTGAATATATTTACCTGTGCGACCAGTATTATAGTAACTTGTGTTAAAATTAAAGTAATATGCTGCCAACTCAGAACCACCATAAAGCCCATTTCATCACTGAATCCACCTATAGTTGCCCTCATTATCAACACTTTGTAGACGTTTTTCAATATCTAGTGGTCTCAATCCCAATACTTTCTGTAACCCCTGCCCTCTATACTGTACAGACTAGTGTTTAATGCATTACCCCAATTTTTAACCTTGGCTACTATGCTTTAACTTACAGTTCAGTGTCCTTATTGAAGTCCCGTTCTTCAAGTCTACAGTCTCTGACTGCTGTAGCTAATGTATCACAATAATCCCTAATCCAAATCTTTAACTCTAGTCTCTTTTCCCTCTAGTCTTAGTGCCATTTCCAGTAATTTGGAACCCATAAAAATGTTACTAACTAATTAGACGAGACGTATGCTGAACATAAACCTGGAGTTCTTAACAGTCATTCTTGGCAAGGCAAAACAAAATCTAGGATGCTCGATTCCACCACCTGACTGCACATGCAGCAATGCTTCTCTCCTTGCAGGGTCACAGTATAACACCTGTTCAGATTGCATTGTCTATGTAACATGTTAGATTTGTTGGTATAACGTGTAATGTGGTGGTACATGCAAAATATATGTAGCATTTTTTTCCCCTTCATATAATAATTTTTCTTGCTCTTCTTTGTTGTATTAATAATCTGCATATACTGTCGTGCTAAATCTTCGGTGTCATTTTTTCTTCAGGTGGGTATCGCTTGTGAGTAAGAACTATGAGATTGAACGTGCAATTGTACAGCTGGAGAATGAAATCAATCAACTCAAGCAGAATGATGGGGAAAACAAAGAGAATATCCAGGACTATTAAATGGGGCAACTAATACAGCATTTTCTTGGGCCTTTCTGATTGAGTAAAGATTTATCCCTAGTATAGATTACTTGTCCTTTCTTTTTTCATTGTGCCTGTGTTCCAGTTCTATGTAATCGTAGCTGTCAACCAATTTTACCCGGTCTATTGAATGATGGCCGGCTACCAAGAGATTCATCATTTCGCAATAGAAAATGTTATCTCTTACAAACTGCTGAATATGAACACCTCTTGGCTTTGTCACCCGAAAGTGTTGTAACAGGTTATTGCACCAGAAGTTTGTGACTGCATCATATGGATAATGCTTTACTTTAGACAAAGACATTGGAGCCCAATGTTTGTTTGTTTGTCTTTTTTAAGCATGACTTGAATAAAATTGTTTTTAACCTATTATTCATTTTGGAGTTGTACAGCCTATTGTGGTTACTACTGATATTAGAGAATGCGTAAGCTTATTCTCCACGTTCATAAGAAAGTGAAGACACACCAGCATTGCACCTTCAGCTTAATCCTGCTTTCATTTGGCTGAATACATGTATAACAAGACTGTTGTTTTTCTTCATGCACCTAACATGGGATAATGTATATGTTGGATATATTCTTGTTATCCCAGTATACAATCTACAAGCTATGTTGTAGAAAGTTGGCATGTTCTGTGCCATATTGTTAGTTTTTCCCGATACAGATCACGCGCCTTCCCTGATGATGTCTCACACACCCATTTCCACTGGCCATGGCTATTGTGGGCTCTAATAGGTTGACACCATACAGTCGACGGCTTCAAAAGGTTGATGTGACAATGGTCGACACACACATGGTTGATACAAGTGTTTTTTTTTGTTTTGTTTTTCTTACCTGTTTTTCAACATGCCTGATTTACCATACACGTGGACTACGATTTGGGAATAGTAACCTTGCCCGAAACATGGCGAGCGTACACCTTTACATTGATTGTGGTCACATATGATCAAACATACATAATGACACCCAAAGAACAAAAAAAATAAAAAACTTGTTGACCATTGTCGTGGACTTTTTGACCCTGTTGACCTTACCCACTGTCGACCTACTGCATGTTGACCACATGGCATTGCCCTAATGACTGTATATAGATAAAGTGGATCTCCTATACCACATCCAGCTATCGCATTGTGGAAGGGTTTCGCATCATTTTGGAAACTAAGACTTCAAGCGCTGATCAAGAATATACCATAAACGCTCAGATGTGGGGAATGAAAAGGCCATGCAATATGGATAACATCTGCGTCTTTCTTATTAAACCTTTGTATGGTGACACCCTACAATATTTTGGAACCACAATGTCATGGTTGTAACTATAGTGGGTGCAAGGGATGCTACAGCTACTGGGCCCAGAGGTTTAGGGGCCCTGAACCCAGCTCATATAGTTGTCTACAAAGTTTTAGAAATTGCCTGCTAAGAAATTGGATCCAGCCAATTGCCTGGACATGAAAAGGGGGTCTCGTCAGTGGCAATCTGTCTATCCCTCTCCGCCCACATTCACACTAATACACAGGTTCTCAAACTCGGTCCTCAGGACCCCACACAGTTCATGTTTTGCAGGTCTCACAGAATCACAATTTAAATAATTAGCTCCTCCTGTGGATCTTTTAAAATGTGTCTGTTAGTAATTAATACACCTGTGCACCTGCTGGGTTACCTGCAAAACATGCACTGTGTGAGGTCCTGAGGACCGAGTTTGAGAACCTATGGACTAATCTGATTCATCTCCCACAATCCTGTTTCATGCTCCACACAGCTGTGCTTATCCGTCAGCTCAGCACTGTCCATGAGTAGGCGTCGTCTTGTATACAGCCTTTGCAAAGCTTGGGGGGATGGGGAGCAATTGTCCCCGAAAGAGACCGTGTGCGTGTCTTAAGAAGATCTCCAATCAAAATGAAATATCTTGCATTAGGAAATATCCTCCTCAAGAAGGAGCTGGTTGGTCCCAGCCCCTTGTGTGACGTGTACTGGCAGCACTACAATGTGGCACATTAACTAGAGACAATTCAGTGTGGCATTATATGAACTGGTGGCACTGTGTGGTATAATGTGACCTAGAGCACTTCTATGGTTCATAAAATGAACGACCAGTGCTGGGAGAGGTCTCTAGAAGCATTGGGGAGGGGCCCTTTCAGAATGTAGCTATGGGAGCCCACAATATTCTGGTTTTGCCCCTGTACTTAAGCATGAGTATTCAACATGCAGCCCTCCAGCTGCTGTGGAACTACACATCCAAGCATGCCCTGCCATAGTTTTAGCAAGCCCAAATAGCAAACCTGACAGGGTACATTGGGATATGTTCTACATAGCTGGAGTGCCGCCTGCTGTATTCTCCTAGTACTTTACATAGACCTGGTCATTGCCCCACACTCGCTTTGCCATGTGTTTATGCCCTGCAACATGATTAATATCCTGATTTGTGCAGTTCTCTGTTTTTTCAGCAACAGGCTAAAATTTAGCAGTTTCTTGTTTTGCACTAACGGACATCATGGTCCAGGAGTATGCGCACCCACCCACTATTACCCTATGCTGACAAAATGGATAGTGAGACACTAGAACAGTCATAAGAAGGGCAGTGTGCTGTTTTTACACTTGACCCTACTTGGATGTTGTTTAAAAAAAAAAAAAAAAAAAACAGTAACCACACCTTAAGCTCCGTACACACGGGGAGATGTGCGCTGAGCGATCTAGCACAGATCGCTCAGCACACATCTCTCCCCCCTGCTCGGCACAAAGAGTGATGTATGCTGAGCAAGTGGGGGGGTTAGGGGGGGACGCTCACTTCACACAGCGGTGAAGTGAGCGATCTACTAGATTGTGCAGGCCAATCTAGTACCGGCAATAGTGACGCGTGGGGCCGTGCATCGCTATGGGGCATACACATGGAGTGATCCGTGCTTAATTTCTAAGCAATCTAGTCAGATTGCTTAGAAATTAAGCACGGATCTCCCTGTGTGTACTATCCCCTTAAGTGGAGCTGTTTGCTTTCAATATGCTTATTCTTCAGTTACACAAATGTTTTCATTGTTCATAATCTGTATGATTTTTAGAGGTTTCAATGCTGGCTGATTGTGACCAGTTGAAATGGAGAATTAAACTAATAATCTTACCTGGTGCCAGCCACAGAATCATTGTAGATCATAAATTTATGTCTTTGTTAAATGGGGTCGATAAACCTATCCTTCCTAATATGACTGAGTGAAACAGCTTAATGCCCATATTCAGTCAAGTGTAAACCGTTCTTTTATAATTACAGTATAAAATATTATACTGTCATTATATAATTACAGTACAAGATGTCCCAGTACTGCCTGAGTTGTTTCTGTCTTTCCTCCTCTCTGTCTTTAGCACTCCACTCACTTTATTTCTCCTCTTCCCCTCTTACTCAATCTCTCTTCCCCCTCATTTGTAGATGTCTCTCATCTGCATACAGCACAGGTCCACAATAACTGGTAATCTATCACAACACTGAAATACTGGAGCCAGTATCTCTATATCTTGTGTGGTCAGCTATTAACTCACTCTGTTCTTGTAGTCCTAAAAATGCCACGAGCAGTAAGTATGGTGTGAGCAACTCTAGTGTAAATTATTCCTTACACTGCTTTCTCTAGGGTACAGTTATAGCGCTCTGTAACAAATGTATAGCTCACAGAATCCTATTGTGATTAAGAATGTATTAAGTCCAGTGTTGGATTGCGACCGGATAGCTATAAATTAATTTTGTAGTACATTTCTCGTTCTAATATCCTGAGTTACTTTGTTTGCATATGAATTAATTTCACGCAGGCAAGGGTTTTGAAATGTATTTCTGTACTAAAACTTGAGATGAATAGGTACAGAGCTGTACAAATTTTGCTGGGTGATTGATGAAGAACTCATTGTTTATATGAAACTGCATAATGATGTTCAGCCACTGTAGGGGAAAATATCATTGCAAGAACAGTAACCCTTCCAGCAGTCCTTAGGCAACTCCTTGCTAACCAATATGGGTATATCAAACATTACTGTCAGGAGTTAAAAATAGCTACATGTTACATACAGAAATAATATACTAGAGGATAACTAACAAAATTTATACTTTTGGGAGGACTAGAAAGATTTTTTTAAAGGATGAGATAAAAGAAGGAAAAAAAAAACTCATTCCTTGCTAATTTTTGGAGGGTAATTCCACCGGTAACGGAATTACAGTGATAAACTCTATTCATCATACAACTGCCACCACTAATGTGAACAAATCATCATAACCCAACAGCCCACAATAAACCCCATATAAAATAAGTCCTATCTTGTGTAAGGTATCCTTGATAAATCAGCCTACTTTCACAGTCTGTAAAGGAATCACCCTTCAGGAGACCTGTTACTATGTGTGTGCTCACAAATTGATAAATTCAGCATCAGAATTTTTAGCTTGCATGGTAAAGTGTACTGATTACAATATCTTTGCTAGCTACTAATGCAACTACTACTACTTATATTTCCTGCTATGTTTTTCAACATAATTAAGGACAAAGTGACACAATTTGGAACATATCAACATGGCTCAATACTTTGTATACTTGTGACTAAAAGATGACATAAGCCTTGAGCTATGATCGACACCTTGGATGTGTCATGTGACCAATCCAGGAAGAGACCGGAGCTCAGCAGCACTGCAGGCTTTCATGGCATGGAAGGGCAGAGATGGGGAACCAAGGCAGAGGTTGGAGAACTCCTAGTAGTGTGAGCAGCCGGCCCCATCTATGACATCCTCATCCTTTCATTGCTTTTCTTACTACTCCCTGTCCCCCTGATCCCTCTCCTACCTCCAACCTGGCTGTACCCCTTTACTGTTACCCAGCCTGGCTGTACCCCTTACTATAACTCAGCTTTTTCCTTATACCCCATCCTCTCTCTCCCTTGTCTCTGCCACCTCCTTTCTTTAGCCCGAATTCCTGTCCCACCCCCTATCGTTAATTTATTTCCTTCCTTACTATATACTTTGCTCTTTACACATGTATCCGAAAAGACTACCAGTGGAGGGGAGAAACAGATACAAATGGTGGGATGTAATGGTGTCTGAGATCGCTGGAGGTGCGGGATGCTGGATGAGCTCAAGAGGTTTTTTTTTTAAAGGGGCAATCACTTAAAAGGCAAAACCATGCCTTGTAAGTGATTGCTCCTTTAAAAAAGTCTGAGAACGGCCTGCATACCGCACCACCGGCGATCTTGGATGCCATTACATCATAGAAACATAGAATTTGATGGCAGATAAGAACCACTTGGCCCATCTAGTCTGCCCCTTTTTTTATCCTTTAGGTAATCTCAACCCTTTTTGAACCTTAGTTCTTTGTAAGGATATTCATATGCCTGTCCCAAGCATGTTTAAATTGCTCTACAGGCTTAGCCTCTACCACCTCTGATGGGAGGCTATTCCACTTATCCACTACCCTTTCTGTGAAGTAATTTTTCCTTAAATTTCCCCTGAACCTGCCTTCCTCCAGTTTCAGTTCATGTACTTGAGTTCTAATACTTCTCTTCCTTTGAAGAATGTTTCCCTCCTGAACTTTGTTAAGACCCTTGGTGTATTGGAAATATACGTTATGGTAAGAACTTACCGTTGATAACGGTATTTCTCATGTCCACAGGTTTCCACATGATAACAATGGGATATGATGGAGCGACAGCGGATTGGCACCAAACGATCACAAGCTTTCAGTCCTCCCAGGATGCAACGGGCTCGTCCATATATCCCCGCCCACTGGCTCAGGCAAATCAGTTGTATTCCAAAGCATTTAGGCAGGAGCATTATGTAGAACCCTATTCAGGCGAGAAGAACACACATGCACACCCTTCCATGCAAGAGGGAAGAGTTTAGTGAGTATAAAGTTTCTCAAATCAGGTGCGTCAGGGTGGGATCCCTGTGGACATAGGAGAAATACTGTTAACAATGGTAAGTTCTTACTATAATGTATATTTCCAATGGGACTTCCCAAAGCAATTTTTAGTGGTGGGGACGCTCCTGATTAGACAGGAGAACCTTACGCCCGATTTCAGCGTCATGAGAGGCAAAAGTATCCAAGGCATAATGTCTAATGAATGTGTTAATGGAAGACCATGTGGCTGCCTTACATATCTGTTCTGCTGAAGCACCATGTTGTGCTGCCCATGAAGGACCTACCTTATGTGTAGAGTGAGCAGAGACATTAGCCGGAACAGGGAGATCAGCTTGAGAATATGCTTCTGAAATCGTCATTCGAAGACATCTTGCTAGCGTCTGTTTAGTAGCAGGCCATCCCCTCTTGTGAAATACGTAGAGAATGAAGAGAGAATCTGTCTTTCTGATGGCACTCGTACGATCCACGTAGAGTCTTAATGCACGGACTATGTCCAGCGACGCTTCTCCCGCAGGAAGTCCCGGTACCTGAAAAGCCGGGACACCAATTTCTTTGTTAAGGTGAAACTTAAAGACCACCTTAGGAAGGATAACCAGACCTAGTTCTGAGAACTGCTTTACCTAGATAAAAAAAATCAGAAAAGGAGACTTACATGACAGCGCTCCTAAATCTGATACTCTTCTAGCTGATGTCATAGTCGGTAGAAAGAGCACTTTAGCTGTCAACCATTTAAGATCCACTTTATTAAGTGGTTCAAACTGAGCACCCTGAAGGGCTTTGAGGACCAGACTTAAATCCCAAGGTACTGCAGGAGGAACAAAAGGTGGTTGAATGTGCAGCATTCCCTGGAAAAAAGTACGCACATCCTGTAAAGTGGCAGTTTTCTTTTGGAACCATACAGTCAATGATGATACTTGAACTCTCAAGGAAGCCACCTTCAACCACTTATCCATTCCTGCCTGAAGGAAATCTAAGATTCTGGATACTCTGAAAGATTTTGGATCCATACTTCTTTCACTGCACCACTGAATATAGGCTTGCCATATTCGGTGAAAATGCGAGCAGAGGAGGGTTTCCTTGCTCTGAGCATAGTTTGAATTACCTGTTGTGAAAAACCTCTTGACTTCAGGATAGAGGTTTCAACAGCCACGCCGTCAAAGACAGCCGATCCCTTGCGGAGATAATCTGCATAACCACCATGATTTTGGTAAATACTCTGGGGGCTGTGGCTAACCCAAAGGGTAAAGCCTGGAACTGAAAATGTTGCTGGAGGATGGCGAACCTGAGATAACACTGATGGGACAATGCTATAGGCACATGCAGGTAAGCATCCTGTATATCCAGAGATACCATGTAATCCCCTGGTTCCATGGCCAAAACTATGGAGCGTTACGTTACGTCTCCATGTGGAACCGTGGGACCCAAATGTTTTTGATTAACATTTTGAGATTGAGAATTGGCCGGAATGACCCATTTGGCTTCTGAACCAAAAATAGGTTTGAGTAAAAACCCTGCCCCCGTTGTGCCGGGGGTACTGGAATAATTACCCCTGACTGAAGCAATTTCTGAACTGCTTCTTGCAGGGCTCTGGCCTTCGCCTCTATATGAGATGGACTGGTGCAAAAAAACCTTCGAGGAGGCTGCTTCTTGAAAGGGAAAACAACCCAGAGATACCACTTCTTGTACCCAAGCATCTGTTGTCGACTGATGCCATATGTGTGCAAACTGAAGAAGTCGGCCCCCTACCTTGGGGTCCCCCAGGTGAAGGCCCGCACCATCAGGCTGATGGTTTCTGTTCTGGTTTGGAAGCTGGCCCTCTGGTGGCCCATTGCTTCTTTGCTTTTACCAGACTTATTGTCCTAGGTCTGCTTAGAATCATTTTTGCCTTTTGTTTACCTTGCCACCGAAATGGCTGAAACCCCGAACCCCTAGGCTTAGGGTTATAACTGGCAGGAAACCTGACCTTCTTGGATTCTGCTTCTGACTCCAGAATATCTGTCAATTCCTTACCAAAGAGAATGTTCCCAACAAAAGGCAAAGATTCCAGAACCTTCTTGGATTCTGAATCAGCTTTCCATGTACGTAGCCAAATTGCTCTGCGAGCAGTTACCGTTAAGGCTGACGCTTTGGAAGCAATAGTACCCATATCCATTGCTGCTTCTTCTAAGAATAACGCAGCCTGTTTCATATGAGCTATATGGGATTCCTGCTCCCTAGTAGGTGCCGAAAGCCCGTTTTCCACTTCGTCAGCCTATTCAGCTACCGCCTTTGCCATCCAGGCTGAGGCCATAGCTGGCCTTATGACTGCCCCCGACAGAGAAAATATGTTTTTCAAAAAACCATCCACTCTTCTGTCTGTGACATCATTTAATGATGTTGATCGTAAAGGCAAAATAGATTTTCGCACTAAACGGATGATGTGCGTATCTACCTTAGGAGGCACTTCTCTTTTTAAACAGTCCCCAGTTGGAAAAGGGTAATAGGAATCCCATTTTATTGGAATTCTATGTTTCCTATTGGGTGTAGCCCAAGCTTCCTCCATAATTTCCGTCGGCTCCACTGACCCTGGAAACTCAACCCTAACTGTTTTGGGACGTTTAAACACAGGTGCCTTAGGTTTTATTAATGGCTCTGCTGGATCCTCTAGAGACAGAATATCCTTCATTGCTCCAATGAACTCAGCTATATCCTCTGAGCTGATACCTTCTATCTGTTCTTCATATGGCGAAGTAGAGTATATAGAGCTATCCTCATCTGATGTATCAGCCTGTGTAGCCTATGAATTTGATGATATATTTACCCTTGGTTTATCAGCTTGTTGATTTGTAAAAGCTGTTGGGGCTATACCATAAGAAGGGCGCTGCATGTATGGGTTAATAGTGTACCCTATTCCTGAGGTTGAAGCTGTAGGGACCAACCTGTCAGCTATACTGGATAAGGTTTGTGCAAACACAGCCCAAGGTGGATCTATTTGTCGTTGAACAGAGATCTGCCTTGCAATCTGCTGAAACGCAAAACAATTTGCACATAACCTGTCATGTGCCAGATGCTGAGTAGATAATTTCACCTTGCAGGATAAACATGTTATGAGTGTTGGTGTTACTGTTAATGTAACCTCGTCACCTTTGCCGCTCTTAGACATGATAAATAATCAGCTTTTCACAGTATACTACACAATCTGTGACTGTAATCACTCTACTGTATTAAAATGATATCGATCTGACCCCAACCCAAGCACCAGCATTGAGGTTCAGAAGAAACCACTGACAAACATATATAAAGTCAGCAATCACACTAGCAGTCAGTCACATGTTATATATTAGTCATATGAGCATATTATCAACTACGAACACATTTCAAAGTATGTAGGAGTACATATTACTGCATTCTGTTCTATACAGTTATTTAACGTATTCAGACGCATTGCGAAGAAAACCACAGGAATGTACACAAACTCATATGTAATAGGCACTAAAGTTAACTATTCATACTAACAAAAGTAGATAGAATTTTAGTGCTGTATAACCCGTACTCCGTAGAGTGGGATACAGGGAGACTCGCCCCACTTCCAGGATCGATCAATACGTTAGCGAACACTGAGTGGATCCAAATGCTACTAGTGTACACTGCCGCTCCGGGAACTTTTTTAGTGGACACAGACGCTCAGTGAACGCTAGTGCATGCAGATGCACCCGTCTGCGACCCGGTCTCCTAGCGGTAACCTTAGTGTACACAGATGCAGCGGCCTATGCTGCGACCGAGACCCCTCGTGGTAGCGTCTGAGAAGTGAGGCAATCAGTTCATGGCGGGAGACGCGCGGAAACTGGTCATGAACTGGGGGGAGGGGTGACCAGGAGAGCGTCTGACTTCCCACCGCTGACATCAACCCTAGGGATCGTAGCCTCAAACTAACCCTGGTGCCTTTTGATTCCTAAGGCCTAGCGCTGGAGCACCCGTGGTGGCAGCGTGCCAGCTACTGTTTGGTAGTCTCCTCCCAAAACAGTGCGGCTGTGTCCGAATTCCCCTTCTAAGCGGAACCGATGCCTTACCTTCTCCCCTTGCTCCGGCCACAGCTGGTAACGTCTGCTGGACCTGCTAGTATATCCGACACAGACGTCCGTCGAGACAGCACTTGTACTGTGGGTAAGCGTTGTTGCGACCCGGCGGAGAGTTGTTGGAGCGACTCTTTCCGATATGCGTGTAAGACGCTGTTAGGAAAGATCACTCAAAAACAATGTAGTAAGACTATAAAAATAAAATAAGAAAGCTTAGGGCTGCTAAACACAGCAGCCCTGTGACCATGGTCCGGCTCCTGCCGCACCAAACAAAAAACTGATTTGCCTGAGCCAGTGGGCAGGGATATATGGACGAGCCCGTTGCACCCTGGGAGGACGGAAAGCTTGTGATTGTTTGGTGCCAATCTGCTGTCGCTCCATCATATCCCATTGTTATCCTGTGGATAACCTGTGGACCCTGCCGGAGAAAGTTTCTATCATGTCCCCCCTTTCCCTTCTCTGCTCCAAACTATACATGTTAAGATCGTTTAGCCTTTCTGGGTAAGTTTTGTCCCATGCAACATTTTAGTTGCCCTTCTTTGTATACTCTCTAATGTATTTATATCCTTCTGGAGATATGGGGGTAATTCAGAGTTGATAGTAGATGTGCTAAGTTTAGCACATCTACGATCAGTTACTCTGGCATGAGGGGGGATGCCCAGCACAGGGCTAATCCGCCCCGCATGTCAGGCCCTACCCCCCTCCCGCACAGGTACAAAAGCATTGCATTGTGGAGATGCTATTGTTCCTGATGAGTAGCTCCCTGTCAGCGCAACCCCTGCGCTCTGGCATGGAGCTACTGGATGCATCCCGGGTCGCAGCGGCTGCATGTGACGTCACGCAGCTGCCGCGGCCCGCCCCCCCCCCCCAACGGTCTGGACATGTCTCCATTGTCCAGACCGCGCCCCGCCAACTTCATTCTAATGCCATTGGCACGCCTCCTCCTGCCCAGCGACCTATACAGTGGCATTATTACTTTTCCTGCTACTGATTCCTCTCCCTATGCAACCAAGCATCTGACTTGCTTTTCTCATTGCTTTGTTGCATTGCTTTCCTGCCTTTAAGTCACTCCTAAATCCCTTTCCTCCTCAGTAGTTTCCATCATAGTACCCTTGATACTATATTTTGCCTTTGGGTTTTTGAGACCCAAGTGCATGATTTTGCATTTTTTAGCATTAAACTGTAGTTGCCACATTCTAGACCATTTCTCAAGCCTACTTAGGTCATCAATAATTTGTTTTACCCCTTCCGGTGTGTCTACCTGCTGCATATCTTTGTATCATCTGCAAAAAGGCATACTTTCCCTTCAATATCATTTGCAATGTCACCAACAAAGATATTAAAGAGAACTGGTCCAAGTACAGATCCCTGGGGTACACCACTGGAAATATTTTCCTCCATAGATTGCACTCCATTTACTACAACTTTCTGTTTCCTATCATGCAACCATGTTCTTATCCATTTAACTGTTTTATAATCCAACCCCACGCTTTCAAGTTTATTTAACAGCCTGGGATGTGGGACAGTGTCAAATGCCTTACTAAAGTCTAGATATGCTACATCTACAGCTCCCCCTTGATCTATTATTTTCGTCAGAGTCAAAAAAGTCAATAAGATTTGATTGGCATGATCTCCCACCAGTAAATCCATGCTGTTTTGGATCCTGTAAGTCAGGGGTGGGGAACCTGTGGCCCTCCAGCTGTTGTTGAACTACACATCCCATCATGCCCTGCAACAGTTTTAGCATGGCCAAATAGCAAAACGGTAGCAAGGCATGCTGGTTTGTGTAGTTCAACAACAGCTGGAGGGCCAAAGGTTCCCCATCCCTGCTGTAAGTTGTCTGATTTAAGATATTCCACAACTCTTTATTTTAATAATTTTTCCATTACTTTCCCTACTACTGATGTAAGGCTTACTGGTCTGTAGTTACTTGCTTCTTTCTTGCTTCCACTTTTTGTGCAGTGAAAATACATTTACTCTTTTCCAGTCCTCTGGAATGGCACCTGTATCTAGTAACTGGTTAAATAATTCTGTTAATGGTGCCACCAGCACATCTTTTAGCTCTTTTAGTATCCTTGGGTGTATTACATCTGGCCCCATTGATTTTTCCACTTTTAGTTTTGAAACTTCTGTTAGGACCTTCTTATCTGTAAATGTACTTTCGTCTACCATATTTTTATGAATATCCTTGCAACTTAACTGTGGCCCCTTCCCTTCTCCTTCTGTTGTAAATACTGAGCAAAAATAATTATTTAGGTGATCTGCTATTGCCTTGTCTCCCTCCACCATCCCGCACAAAATGTTCTGCCAATGTCTTTCCTGCTTAATATATGACTGCCGTCACCTGTGCTCAAACACTTACTTCAACACAGGTGACTGAAATAAATTAAGAGTGAAGTGCATGAGCAGATCATTTTATACAAGGTGCATGGGACATATTGGAGGGTCTGAGAATACTTGTAGTCTTGTGAGTAGGGACCTCTTACATCATTGTCTGTTTGTAATTACCCAGTCTTGTTTTATTACGGTTTTGTTCCCATCTGTAAGATGCAATGGAATATCCTAGCACTGGGAAATTCTCTCAGTAGCATTTAGCAATAACTGATGCCGATGTGAGCTGGGGCTGGGTGTATGGGTCCAGGAGGCCCCATAGCAGTGGCACTCTCTGCGCTCACTGAAGTTTTGCCCCTGAGGATTATACTGTGCATGTGCACAAAAGCTTTATGTACATTTTATGACATTTTGAGCTTGCACCTACTTATTCATAGATTGGCAGAACGTGGTAGGGAAGGTGTGTTCTTGCAATTTTTGGCTTATGCAAGCTACAACAAAGATGTATTAGCACCTGTCAGTAGGCATATAAGTTGCAGAGGCAAGACCCCTAAGTTTGGATGGTATCGGTATCCCGGCACTTGGGATGCTAGCGGTCAGAATACCGACACCTGCCAGTTAGGTAAGTACCCTAACCCTTCCTTCCCGCAGCCTGACCCTAACCCTCCCCACCCCCACAGCCAAACCCTAACCCCCCCCTCCCCGCAGTCTAATCATACTCCCCTTCTCCCCCATGGCCTGACTCTCAGCAGCCCCATCATACTTACGCTCGGGATCCCGGTGTCCAAGATTCCGGTGCGGGCATTGCGATCAATGTTGGCATCCCAGTGTCTGGATTCTGAGCAGTGTTGGGATTCTGGCATCGGTATTCTGACGGCTGGGAACCCGAACGCTGGGATCCTGACCGGATCACTGTCAGACGCATCCAAAATGAGGACTGTGAGAAACCACATAGAATTTGACCTTTATTCATTGCATTCCAAGAAGGTAAGGCCTTAATCACCTGTTAGACATAAAATCAAAACCTGAATTAAGATAATTCATAAAATCTATGCGCCAGTTTTATCAAAGCTTGGAGAGATAAAGTGGAGAGAGATAAAGTACCAGTCAGCTCCTAACTGCCATGTTATAGGCTGTGTGTCAATAATAACAGGAGTCGATTGGTTGGTACTTTATCTCTCTCTACTTTATCCATCTCCAAGCTTTGATAAATCTGCCACAAAATATGTGTAATCTCTAAAGAAGTTATTGAAATAGTACCAGTGCTCGAAATGTGCCGGCATACAACAGTAGGTCATACCAGCACTTCAAGCACAGAAAATTTTTTTCTTCTTCTGAGTCCTGATCACTGTGACCAGCAGTGATCAGGAGGCTCGCTGCTGCCCACCTGTGTGGCTGCCCATCCTCCACCTGCTGGAATGTCTGACTCTGCACTGTAGTACCCCGACTATCGCTACTCATACTGGGTGCCTGTCACCTCTCATACTGGCTGACTGTTTGTGCAACTAGAATCACTGGTCGTGCTAGCTGGAATATGAACTGAACATACGACTCTTAAAGAGAAACAAAAATATGCACATAGCGTAATACTGTAACACTGATTTTTAGTGATGTTAACACGATAAAATTGGACTCGTACCCAAGGATGGAAAAATGATGCTTTAATGTGAAGTCAATCACTGTTACATCTGATCCCTCGTTTGCTGCTCACACTTCACCCAAACGGTCCTGATCCTCCCAGATACACTCAAAGTGGATGAATATATGGGAAGAAAAGCTCCAAATAGTGTAATAACGTAAAATGAATATATCGATTAGAATAGATATTTTGAGGACTCTCACCATCCGGTAGAAGTTTTAAGGCACAGAATGGGTCTCTTGAATATAGAACAATGGTCGCTGTCAATGGCTTTAATTCCTCATCATCCTGAAAGTTAGGGTTCTCCCCAATATGCTCCCAGAAGATATGTAAGGAAAAAGGGCTCCAAATCAGGATGTCTATATCTCGCAAGCTACAGAGATGGAGGAATGTTTTGTTAAATAAGGCTACAATAAAGGTGAAGTAAGAGAATCACTAGAAAAAGTTACCAGTCTAGTTAGATCGGATTTGATAGGTAAGAGAGAAAATAAGAGGGTTGAAGACAACGATCG
Source organism: Pseudophryne corroboree (assembly GCF_028390025.1). Lineage (NCBI taxonomy): Eukaryota > Metazoa > Chordata > Amphibia > Anura > Myobatrachidae > Pseudophryne > Pseudophryne corroboree. Next base: position 751,583,880 of record NC_086445.1, on the reverse strand, counting down.
ATTTAAATGGGCCTTTACAACTGACTACTCCTCTCAACATAATAAAGTAAGGGGTATATTAAAAAAACACTGGCCCATACTAAAAAGGGATCCAGTGATAGGAGCTGAACTACCGGATAATCCAGTGTGTATCTATAGGAGGGCCCGTAATCTTCAGTCCAAACTGGTCCGAAGTTTCCATGAGAACCCACCTAAAGGTCCAAGAATTACATCCCAGGGGTTCTATAGGTGTGGACAATGTCTGGCCTGTAGAAATATTGCCAATATTATCGGCAATAAAATAATAGACGTGGTAATTAATGATAAAATAGGGTCTATTACTGATTTCATAACATGCCACACCACGCATGTTATTTACTGCATTTAATGCAGCTGCAGCAAATTTTATATTGGTCGCACTAGTAGGGCTCTGAAAGTGAGAATGGGAGAGCACCTTCGTAATGTTAAGAAGGGGCTCGATACCCATGCGTTATCGTCCCATTTTAAGAAAGTACATGATTGTAATGTAAATCATATTAGGAATTTTATGGCACTGAAAAAAATCCACCCTGATAAAAGGGGAGGTGATATTCAGAAGAAATTAGCAATGAATGAAATGCAATATATTTTTAACTTTTAAACTTTAAAGCCCATTGGTCTGAATAAAGACTTTGAAACTAAGTGGTTCCTGTAAAGTTATTTTAATAATATATAGTTTTAGTTTTATTTGTTAATCTTATGATGTTTTTATTTATTTTACATATGGATTAATCACATTGCCTCCAAATACACGAGATATTGATTGAGCCGACAACAACTTCCGTGTTTTGCGGTGACACGCATGAGGTGGAACGCAAAGTGACAGAAATGTCCGGGGGGTGAAGTAATCCGGCTGCACAATACACATGGACAGCTCCCTCCCACCGGAAGTCGGATGCGGACCGCTAGTTGTGCATCACGTCTGGGACATAGACGTGGATGACCTTCTTCCACCGGATGTGACGTATCTCCCGCCGGAAGTGGGGCATGTATGTACGGCCGCATCAACAAATATACAGAGGAGAGTGGGCCGTTTTATGACTCATATCCGCCGGATGCAAACAGTGATTGAGTGAATATTTCTTAACACCTGTTGGAGAATTGTGGATGACACGGAAAACCAATAATGGACATGGGGGAATGGATGTTTAATACTTTTCCATTGTTAGGAATAGGGTTCTTAGAGAAGTAGTAGATCCATGTCTGGAATTAGGTTATACATTTTTATTAGGACTGTTTGGTATAAATACCACTCACTTTGCAGTTACCTCTTACACCTTGAGAAAGATAACAGTTAGTTATCGAAAAGCGTTGGTGGAGGTACTGGGCGGTGACTGGAACGACTTACCTGCTTGTTTGACGACGATTTCTGGGGACGCCTGGCCATCTTCTATTAACTTGCCTTTGAAACATCTTTTGTATGGTGAGAGTCCATTACCTGGCCATGTTCATGCTTTTTTAAACTGTGTTTTAAATAAATGGTGTTACACTATTTGGAGCCCTTTTTCCTTACATATCTTCTGGGAGCATATTGGGGAGAACCCTAACTTTCAGGATGATGAGGAATTAAAGCCATTGACAGCGACCATTGTTCTATATTCAAGAGACCCATTCTGTGCCTTAAAACTTCTACCGGATGGTGAGAGTCCTTAAAATATCTATTCTAATCGATATATTCATTTTACGTTATTACACTATTTGGAGCTTTTCTTCCCATATATGCATCCACTTTGAGTGTATCTGGGAGGATCAGGACCGTTTGGGTGAAGTGTGAGCAGCAAACGAGGGATCAGATGTAACAGTTATTGACTTAAAGCATCATTTTTCCATCCTTGGGTACGAGTCCAATTTTATCGTGTTAACATCACTAAAAATCAGTGTTACAGTATTACGCTATGTGCATATTTTTGTTTCTCTTTAAGAGTCGTATGTTCAGTTCATATTCCAGCTAGCACGACCAGTGATTCTAGCGCCCCAGATACCCTTGGTAACTTTTGTCTGTCTTGTATGTGCAAAGTGTTGGTGACACTTTTTTACCTTGGGGACAAGGGCAGCTATAGGCGCACGTCGTTCATCACCAGCTTCTTTTCTATTGTGTTTGTGCAACTGGCTAATCACACGTTCCTGCTGTTGGGACCTCTTACATGCTGGGGCTTCCCCTCCCTCCCTAGAACTGCATTTGCTGCCACCCGCTCCCTGCTCCCTCCTTATCTCTCCTCCGGATCCCATTCCGCTGGCAATCCAGCACATGTACAAGGCTCAGTGACCAGACCGACGCCATCTTACTGCAGCAGACAGCCTCCTCCTCAGATGACTTACAGAAGCAGCTGGTAACAGCAGATTTCACAGTACCGCACCACCCCTCTGTTCTTCCCCACCCCTCAACAGAACACCCTTCAATGAACACTAAATCCTGTTCAAATTTCCATACCCCCACTACAAAAGTCCCTCTTTGACCATTGAATAGTACAGTATTCTGCAGATAGTTTGTAAAATCCACTGGTCTGTACAACAGAATAATACAAAATGTTAGGAAGATTTTTGAAAAAGAAATACAGATCTTCCAAGTTACTAAATGAGCTTTATAGTAAGAACTATATTTTTCGGGGAGAAATGCAATAAATGAATGTACAGTGTCTGCTCTTAGGTTTCTTCTCCACTTGTATTTAAAAATAAATTTGATATGTTATTTATGAATTCTCATTAACTTGGATCAAAAGTTCCTTTACTCTACAAAGGAAATTTTAACAGTTGATATTTAGAACTGCTGAATTCTTGTTTTCAAGTGGTGAATGTAATGTCCCAGTGGAGATTATGTACAGAGCGCCACGGCTATGATAAGTGGTGGGGTGAAATTATAGGTCTTGACAAAAATAACATGGCATTATGTACTACAAACAAGATAAGGACAGAGTAGAAAAGTAAATTGGAAATGAACTATTTTTTGCCAGGTGCCAGTGATTAGTAAAACTGCAGAGAAATCGTCAGAATGTGGTTTAGAGAAAACTGTTATGGATCTTTCAAGATTAAATTGTGCATCCCAGATGCTTATAAATGGGCTAGAAAGATAAAGAGCGCAGACGCCCAGGCAGTGAAGTATTCCAACCTATTTTATTAAGAATGTTGGAAAAAGATACATGTACAGGACAATATGAGAAACTGAGTGACACAGTGATCAGCATTGTTACTGCACTGCGGTCATGGGTTCAATTTTGAGTGTGGATAAAAGATCGACAATGAATAGGTCGACAGTCAATAGGGCGACACCATATAGTTGACATGCATTAGGTCTACAGGGTCAAGCAGTAGACAGTACAAAAGGTTGACATGGAAATGGTTGACACAATTTAGTATTTTTTGTGTCATTTTGTATATGTAACCAAATCCAAATTAATGAAAATGTACCCTCGTAGGCTCGCTCCACTAACTCTCTATATATAAAAGGCAAATACCACTGACTCATCACAAAATCTCTTGAGTCATAAGGATTAGGAACTTGAAATTTGGACAGTAGCTTGTATTTGTTATGTAGGCACCCACTAAGAAGGGATTTTTCAAATTCCACCCACAAAAGGGTTTGAAGGGGTGAGATAATTCCCCCCTTGCAGAGCAGAGTTGAGACAGCCCACCCAACCGGGATATAAAGAATGCATGGTGCCGGCGATACCAAACCGCAGAGAGGGGAGGACACAATGCTCTGTTCCTGGACTTCCTAGCAGTGGCAGTTGCAGAGCACTCCATTATTCAAATAGGGGAGCCACATCAACTGCCACCCTAAACACTGTCAAACATTGCTGGGTGTGGCTCCCCTATTTGAATAATGGACTGATCTAAAACTGCCACTGGCAAGGAAGTCCAACCTTATGGTTCAGGAGATTTTGTGATGGTATTTGCCTTTTATATATACAGATTTCAGATATAAGTACTTAACCAATCTATTTGCAGTCAGGAAAGGATAGTGTCTCAATTATCAGAGGTTAACCTGTCACTTGAACTAAACATTGCTGAACCTCTCAGAGAGCAATAGGGGGAAAGGAGACATAGATATTTTTACTCTTAAATACATTAAAGGAAAGCTTGATAGTCACTAACTGCTTATCTGCTGTGTTGTGCGAAAATCTAAACCTTTTTGCCTCAAAGGAGGAGCCCTAAGGAGAGTGAGAAGCTAAGCAAGGAGACCTAGGGCCCTTTGCAATAGAGTCAGTCTATCCCTGCAAACCTTACAAATTTAACATACAGCAGGCAGAGCTTGGCCTGTCGTCCCAGCATTTACAGCACTCAGCAGGGCAGCATCAGAGGCAGGATGGGACAGAGAAGGAGGCGTATTATTCACCTCAAAGTTAGCCTTTTGACAGCATCAATCCAGGGAAGGACCGTCCGGAGGTGCGGTCTGACAAAGATTGGCAGCGGCGGAAGGAGCATGTTGTAAGTCTGATTAGTTTACCATGAAGTCCTTCAAAATGAAAGTTATACGCACGGAAATACTTGAAATTCCATAGCGAAGCGAAGGTATTCAGCTACTTAATGATAAAATGCTAAAACTTTATTGTTGGGTTTTCTAATAAACCTTTCAAAATTGCATATAAGACTTTTTCTTGTGGCTCACACAATCTTAGACCTTGGTTATTCGGACCGATTGGGATTTTGAGTTTGACATGCCTGATTTAGGGGGTTAGACCACCACTACCTGTAGGTGCAATATATTTTTATTTTTTTGGCTGGGAGGGGGAGCAGTGATCCCCCTGGATTCGGGAGAGATTCTGTCCACTCAACCTACCTGTTTTTATTGCTTTTTGTATCCTAAGAACCTCGTTTTCTCTAACGTCCTAGTGGATGCTGGGGACTCCGTCAGGACCATGGGGAATAGCGGCTCCGCAGGAGACAGGGCACAAAAGCAAGCTTTTAGGATCACATGGTGTGTACTGGCTCCTCCCCCTATGACCCTCCTCCAAGCCTCAGTTAGGTTTTTGTGCCCGTCCGAGTAGGGTGCAATCTAGGTGGCTCTCTTAAAGAGTTACTTAGAAAAAGTTTTTAGGTTCTTTATTTTCAGTGAGTCCTGCTGGCAACAGGCTCACTGCATCGAGGGACTTAGGGGAGAGATTTTCAACTCACCTGCGTGCAGGATGGATTGGATTCTTAGGCTACTGGACACCATTAGCTCCAGAGGGAGTCGGAACACAGGGCTCGCCCTGGGGTTCGTCCCGGAGCCGCGCCGCCGACCCCCCTTGCAGATGCTGAAGATGAAGAGGTCCGGAACCAGGCGGCAGAAGACTTTCAGTCTTCATCAGGTAGCGCACAGCACTGCAGCTGTGCGCCATTGTTGTCAGCACACTTCTCACAGCAGTCACGGAGGGTGCAGGGCGCTGGGGGGGGGGCGCCCTGGGCAGCAATGTATAATACCTGTATGGCAAAAAATACATCACATATAGCCCTTGAGGCTATATGGATGTATTTAACCCCTGCCAGATATCAAAAACTCCGGAGAAGAAGCGCGCCGAAAAGGGGGCGGGGCCTATTCTCCTCAGCACACAGCGCCATTTTCCCTCACAGAAATGCTGGTGGGAAGGCTCCCATGCTCTCCCCTGCACTGCACTACAGAAACAGGGTTAAAACAGAGAGGGGGGGCACTGATTTGGCGATATGTACATATATTAAAATGCTATAAGGGAGGAACACTTATATAAAGGTTGTCCCTGGATAATTATAGCGTTTTGGTGTGTGCTGGCAAACTCTCCCTCTGTCTCCCCAAAGGGCTAGTGGGTCCTGTCCTCTATCAGAGCATTCCCTATGTGTGTGCTGTATGTCGGTACGTGTGTGTCGACATGTATGAGGTAAATGTTGGTGAGGAGGCGGAGCAAATTGCCTGTAATGGTGATGTCACTCTCTAGGGAGTCGACACCGGAATGGATGGCTTATTTATGGAATTACGTGATAATGTCAACACGCTGTAAGCCGGTTGACGACATGAGAGGGCCGGCGAACAAATTAATATCTGTCCAGGCGTCTCAAACACCGTCAGGGGCTGTAAAATGCCCATTTACCTCAGTCGGTCGACACAGACCCAGACAAGGACACTGATTTCAGTGTCGACGGTGAAGAAACAAACGTATTTTCCTTTAGGGCCACACGTTAAGGGCAATGAAGGAGGTGTTACATATTTCTGATACTCCAAGTACCACAAAAAAGGGTATTATGTGTGAGGTGAAAAAACTACCTGTAGTTTTTCCTGAATCAGATAAATTATATGAAGTGTGTGATGATGCGTGGGTTTCCCCCGATAGAAAATTATTGGCGGTATACCTTTTCCCGCCAGAAGTTAAGGCGCGTTGGGAAACACCCCTCAGGGTGGATAAGGCGCTCACACGCTTATCAGAACAAGTGACGGTACCATCTACAGATAGGACCGTACTTAAGGAGCCAGCTAATAGGAGGCTGAAAAATATCCTAAAAAGTATACACACACATGCTGGTGTTATACTGTGACCAGCGATCGCCTCAGCCTGGATGTGCAGACCTGAGGTGGCTTGGTCGGATTCCCTGACTAAAAATATTGATACCCTTGACAGGGACAGTATTTTATTGACTATAGAGCATTTAAAGGATGCATTTCTATATATGCGAGATGCGCAGAGGGATATTGCACTCTGGCATCAAGAGTAAATGCGATGTCCATATCTGCAAGAAGATGTTTATGGACACGACAGTGGTCAGGTGATGCAGATTCCAAACGGCACAAAGATGTATTGCCGTATAAAGGGGAGGAGTTATTTGGGGTCGATCCATGGGACCTGGTGGCCACGGCAACTGCTGGAAAATCCACCGTTATTTACCCTAAGTCACATCTCTGCAGAAAAAGACACCGTCTTTTCAGCCTCAGTCTTTTCGTCCCTATAAGAGTCATATCTGCCCAGGGATAGAGAAAAGGGAAGAAGACTGCAGCAGGCAGCCCATTCCCAGGAATAGAAGCCCTTCGCCGCTTCTACTAAGTTCTCAGCATGACGCTGGGACCGTACAGGACCCCTGGATCCTACAAGTAGTATCCAAGGGGTACAGATTGGAATGTCGAGGCGTTTCCCCCCTCGCAGGTTCCTGTAGTCTGCTGTACCAATGTCTCCCTCCGACAGGGAGGCAGTATTGAAAATAATTCACAAGCTGTATTCCCAGCAGGTGATAATAAAAATACCCCTCCTACAACAAGGAAAGGGGTATTGTTCCACACTATATGGTGGTACTGAAGCCAGAAGGCTAGGTGAGACCGATTCTAAATCAAAAAAATTTTTTGAACACTTACAAAGGTTCAAATTCAGATGGAGTCACTCAGAGCAGTGATAGCAAACAAGGGGACTATATAGTGTCCCGGGACATCAGGGATGCTTACCTCCATGTCCCAAAAATTTGCTTTTCTCACCAAGGGTACCTCAGGTTCGTGGTACAGAACTGTCACTATCAGTTTCAGACGATGCCGTTGGATTGTCCAAGGCACCCCGGGTCCTTACCAAGGTAATGACCGAAATGAGGATTCGTCGTCAAAGAGAATGGACGACCTCCTGATAAGAACAAGGTCCAGAGAACAGTTGGAGGTCGGAGTAGCACTATCTCAAGTAGTTCTACGACAGCACGGGTGGATTCTAAATATTCCATAACCGCAGTTGTTCCGACGACACGTCTGCTGGTCCTAGGGATGATTCTGGACACAGTCCAGGAAAAGGTGTTTCTCCCAGAGGAGAAAGCCAGGGAGTTATCCGAGCTAATCGGGATCCTCCTAAAACCAGGAAAAGTGTCAGTGCATCATTGCACAAGAGTCCTGGTAAAAATGGTGGCTTATTACGAAGCGCTTCCATTCGGCAGATTTCACACAAGAACTCTTCAGTGGGATCTGCTGGACAAATGGTCCGGATCGCATCTTCAGATGCATCAGCGGATAACCCTATATCCAAGGACAAGGGTGTCTCTCCTGTGGTGATTACAGAGTGCTCATCTTCTAGAGGGCCGCAGATTCGGCATTCAGGATTGGATGCTGGTAACCACGGAGGCCAGCCTGAGAGGCTGGGGAGCAGTCACACAGGGAAAAAATTTCCAGGGAGTGTGATCAAGTCTGGAGAATTCTCTCCACATAAATATACTGGAGCTAAGAGCAAATTTATAATGCTCTAAGTTTAGCAAGGCCTCTGCTTCAAGGTCAGCCGGTATTGATCCAGTGGGATAACATCACGGCAGTCGCCCACGTAAACAGAAAGGGCGGCACAAGAAGCAGGAGGGCAGTGGTCAAAACTGCAAGGATTTTTCGCTAGGCGGAAAATCATGTGTTAGCACTGTCAGCAGTGTTCATTCCGGGAGTGGATGACTGGGAAGCAGACTTCCTCAGCAGGCACGACCTCCACCCGGGAGAGTGGGAACTTCATCGGGAAGTTTTCCGCATGATTGTGAACCGTTGGGAAAGACCAAAGGTGGACATGATGGCGTCCCGCCCGAACAAAAAACGTGACAGGTATTGCGCCAGGTCACGAGACCTTCAGGCGATAGCTGTGGACGTCCTGGTAACACCGTGGGTGTAACAGTCGGTGTATGTGTTCCCTCCTCTGTTTCTCATAACCAAGGTATTGAGAATTATAAGACGTAGAGGAGTAAGAACTATACTCGTGGCTCCGGATTGGCCAAGAGGGACTTGGTACCCGGAACTTCAAGAGATGCTCACAGAGGACTAATGGCCTCGGGAGCTAAGATGGGATTTGCTTTCAGCAAGAACCATGTCTGTTCCAAGAGGAACCGTGGCATCTGCCTCTAAGAAAGGACCTGCTCCAGCAGGGACCTTGTCTGTTCCAAGACTTACCGCGACTGCGTTTGACGGCATGGCGGTTGAACGCCGGATCCTAAGGGAAAAGGCATTCCGGAAGAAGTCATACCTACCCTGGTCAAAGCCAGGAAGGAGGTGACCGTACAACGTTATCACCACATGTGGTGAAAATATATTGCGTGGGTGAGGCCAGGAAGGCCCCACGAAAAAATTTCGACTAGGTCGATTTCTGCACTTCCTGAAAACAGGAGTGTCTATGAGCCTCAAATTGGGGTCCATTAAGGTTCAAGTTTCGGCCCTGTAGATTTTCTTCCAGAAAAAATTGGCTTCAATTCCTGAAGTCCAGACGTTTGTCAAGGGAGTATTGCATATACAGCCCCTTGTGTGCCTCCAGTGGCACCGTGGGATCTCAACGTAGTGTTGGGATTCCTAAAATCATATTGGTTTGAACCGCTCAAATCTGTGGATTTGAAATATCTCACATGGAAAGTGACCATGTTGTGGCCCTGGCCTCGGCCAGACGATTGTCAGAATTGGGGGCTTTGTCTTAAAAAAGCCCATATTTGTTTTTCCAGTCGGACAAGGCAGAACTGCGGACTCGTCCCCAGTTTCTTCCTAAGGTGGTGTCAGCGTTTCACATGAAACAACATATTGTGGTGCCTGCGGCTACTAGGGACTTGGAGGACTCCAAGTTGCTAGACGTTGTCGGGGCCCTAAAAAATATATATATATATATATATATATATATATATATTTCCAGGACGGCTGGAGTCAGAAATACTGACTTGCTGTTTATATTGTATGCACCCAAAAAGCTGGGTGCTCCTGCTTCTAAGCAGACTATTGCTTGTTGGATTTGTAGTACAATTCAGCTTGCACATTCTGTGGCAGGCCTGCCACAGCCAAAATCTGTAAGTGCCCATTCCACAAGGAAGGTGGGCTCATCTTGGGCGGATGCCCGAGGGGGTCTCGGCTTTAAAATTTTGCCGAGCAGTTACGTGGTCAGGGGGGAACACGTTTGTAAAATTCTACAAATTTGATACCCTGGCTGAGGAGGACCTGGAGTTCTCTCATTCGGTGCTGCAGAGTCATCCGCACTCTCCCGCCCGTTTGGGAGCTTTGGTATAATCCCCATGGTCCTGACGGAGTCCCCAGCATCCACTAGGACGTTAGAGAAAATAAGATTTTACTTACCGATAAATCTATTTCTCGTAGTCCGTAGTGGATGCTGGGCGCCCATCCCAAGTGCGGATTGTCTGCATTACTTGTACATAGTTATTGTTACAAAAATCGGGTTATTATTGTTGTGAGCCATCTTTTTTAGAGGCTACTTCATTGTTATCATACTGTTAACTGGGTTCAGATCACAAGTTGTACGGTGTGATTGGTGTGGCTGGTATGAGTCTTACCCGGGATTCAAGATCCTTCCTTATTGTGTACGCTCGTCCGGGCACAGTACCTAACTGAGGCTTGGAGGAGGGTCATAGGGGGAGGAGCCAGTACACACCATGTGATCCTAAAAGCTTGCTTTTGTGCCCTGTCTCCTGCGGAGCCGCTATTCCCCATGGTCCTGACGGAGTCCCCAGCATCCACTACGGACTACGAGAAATAGATTTATCGGTAAGTAAAATCTTATTTTCCGGGCTTCTGAATTGCACATGTGAACACTTCTGAGTTTCACCGCAACACAATCCTAATCTTCTGGGCTCCTGAGACTCTTCTTGATGCATATTGGGTGATGTCGTCTTTGTTCTGCGTCCAAATAACCACGGCTGAATTGAGGCATTGTAAAACATGTTCAATAATGATTCGATCAGTACCAATCTAATTATTATTGGCCACTGTGCTTGTTCAGGGGTAATACACACTGATATCTTAATACAGCTGCCTGATATTGATGTCCATATTACAGCATAAGTTGGTAATTTAAGATGATTGATGCTTAAGGCAACCTTGTGTTATCTGTTGTTTTTTGCTAATAATTATGTATTATTTGAAAGGGTCCCTAAAGTGTCTTTCTGTAGGTCTACTGATTGTAAGGCTATGTGCATACGAAAACATGTCCTCCATTATAATCAAAGCCTTGACTAACATATAATCAATTTTAATAGGTAATAGTGCTGTAGCTGTTTGATGTTAGCCAACTTTACAATTTATGTTTAGAGCCCACTAACAGTATATAACTCTGGGATAATTAGGAGCTGAATAATTTATAGGCATGCTAAAACTGTAATATTTAATTTTCTCTTTTATATTAAATAAATAATAATACATATGTATATGTACGCAGCACATACAAAACCAGGAGACTCTCACTTACTTGAATAAGACTTTCATCATTTCAAATGTCATCAGTGTAAATGTGATATTATTGTCACCTGCAGTATCACTGCTACCTTCATGTACTAAATGGTTTTAACGTTGTTTTAACCGTATGAAGATTAGAATAAACGAAAAATATTATTTGATTTTTTATTCTCTGGATGTTAAACTGGGTGGATATTAATTCATTTTTATACATATTGTTAAAGGGAATTGGTTAATCCCATTTCCGCTAGTGCCCTCTAAAAACACCATTTCTGTATACCTATCCATTGGTTCTTGCTTCTTGCTAACAAGGAACCGTTTAAGAGGTGCCTATTTACTAGTGGCGCATGATAAGGGCATTCCTGTATATATATTAGAGATGAGCGCCTGAAATTTTTCGGGTTTTGTGTTTTGGTTTTGGGTTCGGTTCCGCGGCCGTGTTTTGGGTTCGACCGCGTTTTGGCAAAACCTCACCGAATTTTTTTTGTCGGATTCGGGTGTGTTTTGGATTCGGGTGTTTTTTTCCAAAAACACTAAAAAACAGCTTAAATCATAGAATTTGGGGGTCATTTTGATCCCAAAGTATTATTAACCTCAAAAACCATAATTTACACTCATTTTCAGTCTATTCTGAATACCTCACACCTCACAATATTATTTTTAGTCCTAAAATTTGCACCGAGGTCGCTGTGTGAGTAAGATAAGCGACCCTAGTGGCCGACACAAACACCGGGCCCATCTAGGAGTGGCACTGCAGTGTCACGCAGGATGTCCCTTCCAAAAAACCCTCCCCAAACAGCACATGACGCAAAGAAAAAAAGAGGCGCAATGAGGTAGCTGTGTGAGTAAGATTAGCGACCCTAGTGGCCGACACAAACACCGGGCCCATCTAGGAGTGGCACTGCAGTGTCACGCAGGATGGCCCTTCCAAAAAACCCTCCCCAAACAGCACATGACGCAAAGAAAAAAAGAGGCGCAATGAGGTAGCTGTGTGAGTAAGATTAGCGACCCTAGTGGCCGACACAAACACCGGGCCCATCTAGGAGTGGCACTGCAGTGTCACGCAGGATGGCCCTTCCAAAAAACCCTCCCCAAACAGCACATGACGCAAAGAAAAAAAGAGGCGCAATGAGGTAGCTGACTGTGTGAGTAAGATTAGCGACCCTAGTGGCCGACACAAACACCGGGCCCATCTAGGAGTGTCACTGCAGTGTCACGCAGGATGTCCCTTCCAAAAAACCCTCCCCAAACAGCACATGACGCAAAGAAAAAAAGAGGCGCAATGAGGTAGCTGTGTGAGTAAGATTAGCGACCCTAGTGGCCGACACAAACACCGGGCCCATCTAGGAGTGGCACTGCAGTGTCACGCAGGATGTCCCTTCCAAAAAACCCTCCCCAAACAGCACATGACGCAAAGAAAAAAAGAGGCGCAATGAGGTAGCTGTGTGAGTAAGATTAGCGACCCTAGTGGCCGACACAAACACCGGGCCCATCTAGGAGTGGCACTGCAGTGTCACGCAGGATGTCCCTTCCAAAAAACCCTCCCCAAACAGCACATGACGCAAAGAAAAAAAGAGGCGCAATGAGGTAGCTGACTGTGTGAGTAAGATTAGCGACCCTAGTGGCCGACACAAACACCGGGCCCATCTAGGAGTGGCACTGCAGTGTCACGCAGGATGTCCCTTCCAAAAAACCCTCCCCAATCAGCACATGATGCAAAGAAAAAGAAAAGAAAAAAGAGGTGCAAGATGGAATTGTCCTTGGGCCCTCCCACCCACCCTTATGTTGTATAAACAAAACAGGACATGCACACTTTAACCAACCCATCATTTCAGTGACAGGGTCTGCCACACGACTGTGACTGATGTGACGGGTTGGTTTGGACCCCCCCCAAAAAAGAAGCAATTAATCTCTCCTTGCACAAACTGGCTCTACAGAGGCAAGATGTCCACCTCATCTTCACCCTCCGATATATCACCGTGTACATCCCCCTCCTCACAGATTATCAATTCGTCCCCACTGGAATCCACCATCTCAGCTCCCTGTGTACTTTGTGGAGGCAATTGCTGCTGGTCAATGTCTCCGCGGAGGAATTGATTATAATTCATTTTAATGAACATCATCTTCTCCACATTTTCTGGATGTAACCTCGTACGCCGATTGCTGACAAGGTGAGCGGCGGCACTAAACACTCTTTCGGAGTACACACTTGTGGGAGGGCAACTTAGGTAGAATAAAGCCAGTTTGTGCAAGGGCCTCCAAATTGCCTCTTTTTCCTGCCAGTATAAGTACGGACTGTGTGACGTGCCTACTTGGATGCGGTCACTCATATAATCCTCCACCATTCTATCAATGTTGAGAGAATCATATGCAGTGACAGTAGACGACATGTCCGTAATCGTTGTCAGGTCCTTCAGTCCGGACCAGATGTCAGCATCAGCAGTCGCTCCAGACTGCCCTGCATCACCGCCAGCGGGTGGGCTCGGAATTCTGAGCCTTTTCCTCGCACCCCCAGTTGCGGGAGAATGTGAAGGAGGAGATGTTGACAGGTCGCGTTCCGCTTGACTTGACAATTTTGTCACCAGCAGGTCTTTCAACCCCAGCAGACCTGTGTCTGCCGGAAAGAGAGATCCAAGGTAGGCTTTAAATCTAGGATCGAGCACGGTGGCCAAAATGTAGTGCTCTGATTTCAACAGATTGACCACCCGTGAATCCTTGTTAAGCGAATTAAGGGCTGCATCCACAAGTCCCACATGCCTAGCGGAATCGCTCCGTGTTAGCTCCTCCTTCAATGCCTCCAGCTTCTTCTGCAAAAGCCTGATGAGGGGAATGACCTGACTCAGGCTGGCAGTGTCTGAACTGACTTCACGTGTGGCAAGTTCAAAGGGCATCAGAACCTTGCACAACGTTGAAATCATTCTCCACTGCACTTGAGACAGGTGCATTCCACCTACTATATCGTGCTCAATTGTATAGGCTTGAATGGCCTTTTGCTGCTCCTCCAACCTCTGAAGCATATAGAGGGTTGAATTCCACCTCGTTACCACTTCTTGCTTCAGATGATGGCAGGGCAGGTTCAGTAGTTTTTGGTGGTGCTCCAGTTTTCTGTACGTGGTGCCTGTACGCCGAAAGTGTCCCGCAATTCTTCTGGCCACCGACAGCATCTCTTGCACGCCCCTGTCGTTTTTTAAAAAATTCTGCACCACCAAATTCAAGGTATGTGCAAAACATGGGACGTGCTGGAATTGGCCCAGATTTAATGCACACACAATATTGCTGGCGTTGTCCGATGCCACAAATCCACAGGAGAGTCCAATTGGGGTAAGCCATTCCGCGATGATCTTCCTCAGTTGCCGTAAGAGGTTTTCAGCTGTGTGCGTATTCTGGAAAGCGGTGATACAAAGCGTAGCCTGCCTAGGAAAGAGTTGGCGTTTGCGAGATGCTGCTACTGGTGCCGCCGCTGCTGTTCTTGCGGCGGGAGTCCATACATCTACCCAGTGGGCTGTCACAGTCATATAGTCCTGACCCTGCCCTGCTCCACTTGTCCACATGTCCGTGGTTAAGTGGACATTGGGTACAGCTGCATTTTTTAGGACACTGGTGACTCTTTTTCTGAGGTCTGTGTAAATTTTCGGTATCGCCTGCCTAGAGAAATGGAACCTAGATGGTATTTGGTACCGGGGACACAGTACCTCCAACAAGTCTCTAGTTGGCTCTGCAGTAATGATGGATACCGGAACCACGTTTCTCACCACCCAGGATGCCAAGGCCTCAGTTATCCGCTTTGCAGTAGGATGACTGCTGTGATATTTCATCTTCCTCGCAAAGGACTGTTGAACAGTCAATTGCTTACTGGAAGTAGTACAAGTGGGCTTACGACTTCCCCTCTGGGATGACCATCGACTCCCAGCGGCAACAACAGCAGCGCCAGCAGCAGTAGGCGTTACACGCAAGGATGCATCGGAGGAATCCCAGGCAGGAGAGGACTCGTCAGAATTGCCAGTGACATGGCCTGCAGGACTATTGGCATTCCTGGGGAAGGAGGAAATTGACACTGAGGGAGTTGGTGGGGTGGTTTGCGTGAGCTTGGTTACAAGAGGAAGGGATTTACTGGTCAGTGGACTGCTTCCGCTGTCACCCAAAGTTTTTGAACTTGTCACTGACTTATTATGAATGCGCTGCAGGTGACGTATAAGGGAGGATGTTCCGAGGTGGTTAACGTCCTTACCCCTACTTATTACAGCTTGACAAAGGGAACACACGGCTTGACACCTGTTGTCCGCATTTCTGGTGAAATACCTCCACACCGAACTGACCGAAGAGCTGATTTTTTTGGTATTTTCACCTGGCATGTCAACGGCCATATTCCTCCCACGGACAACAGGTGTCTCCCCGGGTGCCTGACTTAAACAAACCACCTCACCATCAGAATCCTCCTGGTCAATTTCCTCCCCAGCGCCAGCAACACCCATATCCTCCTCATCCTGGTGTACTTCAACACTGACATCTTCAATCTGACTATCAGGAACTGGACTGCGGATGCTCCTTCCAGCACTTGCAGGGGGCGTGCAAATGGTGGAAGGCGCATGCTCTTCACGTCCAGTGTTGGGAAGGTCAGGCATCGCAACCGACACAATTGGACTCTCCTTGTGGATTTGGGATTTCGAAGAATGCACAGTTCTTTGCTGTGCTGCTTTTGCCAGCTTGAGTCTTTTCATTTTTCTAGCGAGAGGCTGAGTGCTTCCATCCTCATGTGAAGCTGAACCACTAGCCATGAACATAGGCCAGGGCCTCAGCCGTTCCTTGCCACTCCGTGTGGTAAATGGCATATTGGCAAGTTTACGCTTCTCCTCTGACAATTTTATTTTAGGTTTTGGAGTCCTTTTTTTACTGATATTTGGTGTTTTGGATTTGACATGCTCTGTACTATGACATTGGGCATCGGCCTTGGCAGACGACGTTGCTGGCATTTCATCGTCTCGGCCATGACTAGTGGCAGCAGCTTCAGCACGAGGTGGAAGTGGATCTTGATCTTTCCCTAATTTTGGAACCTCAACATTTTTGTTCTCCATATTTTAATAGGCACAACTAAAAGGCACCTCAGGTAAACAATGGAGATGGATGGATTGGATACTAGTATACAATTATGGACGGGCTGCCGAGTGCCGACACAGAGGTAGCCACAGCCGTGAACTACCGCACTGTACTGTGTCTGCTGCTAATATATAGACTGGTTGATAAAGAGATAGTATACTCGTAACTAGTATGTATGTATAAAGAAAGAAAAAAAAACCACGGTTAGGTGGTATATACAATTATGGACGGGCTGCCGAGTGCCGACACAGAGGTAGCCACAGCCGTGAACTACCGCACTGTACTGTGTCTGCTGCTAATATAGACTGGTTGATAAAGAGATAGTATACTCGTAACTAGTATGTATGTATAAAGAAAGAAAAAAAAACCACGGTTAGGTGGTATATACAATTATGGACGGGCTGCCGAGTGCCGACACAGAGGTAGCCACAGCCGTGAACTACCGCACTGTACTGTGTCTGCTGCTAATATATAGACTGGTTGATAAAGAGATAGTATACTCGTAACTAGTATGTATGTATAAAGAAAGAAAAAAAAACCACGGTTAGGTGGTATATACAATTATGGACGGGCTGCCGAGTGCCGACACAGAGGTAGCCACAGCCGTGAACTACCGCACTGTACTGTGTCTGCTGCTAATATATAGACTGGTTGATAAAGAGATAGTATACTCGTAACTAGTATGTATGTATAAAGAAAGAAAAAAAAACCACGGTTAGGTGGTATATACAATTATGGACGGGCTGCCGAGTGCCGACACAGAGGTAGCCACAGCCGTGAACTACCGCACTGTACTGTGTCTGCTGCTAATATAGACTGGTTGATAAAGAGATAGTATACTCGTAACTAGTATGTATGTATAAAGAAAGAAAAAAAAACCACGGTTAGGTGGTATATACAATTATGGACGGGCTGCCGAGTGCCGACACAGAGGTAGCCACAGCCGTGAACTACCGCACTGTACTGTGTCTGCTGCTAATATATAGACTGGTTGATAAAGAGATAGTATACTCGTAACTAGTATGTATGTATAAAGAAAGAAAAAAAAACCACGGTTAGGTGGTATATACAATTATGGACGGGCTGCCGAGTGCCGACACAGAGGTAGCCACAGCCGTGAACTACCGCACTGTACTGTGTCTGCTGCTAATATATAGACTGGTTGATAAAGAGATAGTATACTCGTAACTAGTATGTATGTATAAAGAAAGAAAAAAAAACCACGGTTAGGTGGTATATACAATTATGGACGGGCTGCCGAGTGCCGACACAGAGGTAGCCACAGCCGTGAACTACCGCACTGTACTGTGTCTGCTGCTAATATAGACTGGTTGATAAAGAGATAGTATACTCGTAACTAGTATGTATGTATAAAGAAAGAAAAAAAAACCACGGTTAGGTGGTATATACAATTATGGACGGGCTGCCGAGTGCCGACACAGAGGTAGCCACAGCCGTGAACTACCGCACTGTACTGTGTCTGCTGCTAATATATAGACTGGTTGATAAAGAGATAGTATACTCGTAACTAGTATGTATGTATAAAGAAAGAAAAAAAAACCACGGTTAGGTGGTATATACAATTATGGACGGGCTGCCGAGTGCCGACACAGAGGTAGCCACAGCCGTGAACTACCGCACTGTACTGTGTCTGCTGCTAATATATAGACTGGTTGATAAAGAGATAGTATACTCGTAACTAGTATGTATGTATAAAGAAAGAAAAAAAAACCACGGTTAGGTGGTATATACAATTATGGACGGGCTGCCGAGTGCCGACACAGAGGTAGCCACAGCCGTGAACTACCGCACTGTCCTGTGTCTGCTGCTAATATAGACTGGTTGATAAAGAGATAGTATACTACTAATATTATATACTGGTGGTCAGGTCACTGGTCACTAGTCACACTGGCAGTGGCACTCCTGCAGCAAAAGTGTGCACTGTTTAATTTTAATATAATATTATGTACTCCTGGCTCCTGCTATAACCTATAACTGGCACTGCAGTAGTGCTCCCCAGTCTCCCCCACAATTATAAGCTGTGTGAGCTGAGCAGTCAGACAGATATATAATATATATAGATGATGCAGCACACTGGCCTGAGCCTGAGCAGTGCACACAGATATGGTATGTGACTGACTGAGTCACTGTGTGTATCGCTTTTTTCAGGCAGAGAACGGATATATTAAATAAACTGCACTGTGTGTCTGGTGGTCACTCACTATATAATATATTATGTACTCCTGGCTCCTGCTATAACCTATAACTGGCACTGCAGTAGTGCTCCCCAGTCTCCCCCACAATTATAAGCTGTGTGAGCTGAGCAGTCAGACAGATATATATAATATTATATATAGATAATAGATGATGCAGCAAGCACACTGGCCTGAGCCTGAGCAGTGCACACAGATATGGTATGTGACTGAGTCACTGTGTGCTGTGTATCGCTTTTTTCAGGCAGAGAACGGATTATATTATGTACTCCTGGCTCCTGCTATAACCTATAACTGGCACTGCAGTAGTGCTCCCCAGTCTCCCCCACAATTATAAGCTGTGTGAGCTGAGCAGTCAGACAGATATATATAATATTATATATAGATAATAGATGATGCAGCACACTGGCCTGAGCCTGAGCAGTGCACACAGATATGGTATGTGACTGAGTCACTGTGTGCTGTGTATCGCTTTTTTCAGGCAGAGAACGGATTATAAATAAAAGTGGTGGTCACTGGTCACTATCAGCAAAACTCTGCACTGTACACTACTGAGTACTCCTAATGCTCCCCAAAATTAGTAAATCAAGTGTCTCTCTAATCTATTCTAATTCTAAACGGAGAGGACGCCAGCCACGTCCTCTCCCTATCAATCTCAATGCACGTGTGAAAATGGCGGCGACGCGCGGCTCCTTATATAGAATCCGAGTCTCGCGATAGAATCCGAGCCTCGCGAGAATCCGACAGCGTCATGATGACGTTCGGGCGCGCTCGGGTTAACCGAGCAAGGCGGGAAGATCCGAGTCGCTCGGACCCGTGAAAAAAAACATGAAGTTCTGGCGGGTTCGGATTCAGAGAAACCGAACCCGCTCATCTCTAATATATATATATATATATATATATATACACACAGCAATAGATGGACTGGCACTCCTAGAAAGTTCCAAAAAAACAGTAAAAGTGCCCAGGTGCCGTATATGGTGATTGATAGCAGAGTAGGAGGACACGGCACTCATAGGACTTCATCAAAAACAGCAAGCTGGTTTAAAGATTAAGCTGACAGTGCAGCATAATAAGTCAACGTTTCATTTATTAACGTTTCATTTATTACTAAATTTCGTCAGGACAAGATAACGTTATCTTGTGCTGACGAAATTTAGTAATAAATGAAACGTTAATAAATGAAACGTTGATTTATTATGCTGCACTGTCAGCTTAATCTTTAAACCAGCTTGCTGTTTTTGATGAAGTCCTATGAGTGCCGTGTCCTCCTACTCTGCTATATATATATATATATATATATATATATATATATATATACACTGCTCAAAAAAATAAAGGGAACACTAAAATAACACATCCTAGATCTGAATGAATGAAATATTCTTATTAAATACTTTGTTCTTTACATAGTTGAATGTGCTGACAACAAAATCACACAAAAATGATCAATGGAAATAAAATGTATTAACCCATGGAGGTCTGGATTTGGAGTCACACTCAAAATTAAAGTGGAAAAACACACTACAGGCTGATCCAACTTTGATGTAATGTCCTTAAAACAAGTCAAAATGAGGCTCAGTAGTGTGTGTGGCCTCCACGTGCCTGTATGACCTCCCTACAATGCCTGGGCATGCTCCTGATGAGGTGGCGGATGGTCTCCTGAGGGATCTCCTCCCAGACCTGGACTAAAGCATCCGCCAACTCCTGGACAGTCTGTGGTGCAACGTGTCGTTGGTGGATGGAGCGAGACATGATGTCCCAGATGTGCTCAATTGGTTTCAGGTCTGGGGAACGGGCGGGCCAGTCCATAGCATCAATGCCTTCGTCTTGCAGGAACTGCTGACACACTCCAGCCACATGAGGTCTAGCATTGTCTTGCATTAGGAGGAACCCAGGGCCAACCGCACCAGCATATGGTCTCACAAGGGGTCTGAGGATCTCATCTCGGTACCTAATGGCAGTCAGGCTACCTCTGGCGAGCACATGGAGGGCTGTGCGGCCCCCCAAAGAAATGCCACCCCGCACCATTACTGACCCACTGCCAAACCGGTCATGCTGGATGATGTTGCAGGCAGCAGAACATTCTCCTTGGCGTCTCCAGACTCTATCACGTCTGTCACATGTGCTCAGTGAGAACCTGCTTTCATCTGTGAAGAGCACAGGGCGCCAGTGGCGAATTTGCCAATCTTGGTGTTCTCTGGCAAATGCCAAACATCCTGCACGGTGTTGGGCTGTAAGCACAACCCCCACCTGTGGACGTCGGGCCCTCATACCACCCTCATGGAGTCTGTTTCTGATCGTTTGAGTAGACACATGCACATTTGTGGCTTGCTGGAGGTCATTTTGCAGGGCTCTGGCAGTGCTCCTCCTGTTCCTCCTTGCACAAAGGCGGAGGTAGCGGTCCTGCTGCTGGGTTGTTGCCCTCCTACGGCCTCCTCCACATCTCCTGATGTATTGGCCAGTCTCCTGGTAGTACCTCCATGCTCTGGACACTACGCTGACAGACACAGCAAACCTTCTTGCCACAGCTCGCATTGATGTGCCATCCTGGATGAGCTGCACTACCTGAGCCACTTGTGTGGGTTGTAGACTCCGTCTCATGCTACCACTAGAGTGAAAGCACCGCCAGCTTTCAAAAGTGACAAAAACATCAGACAGAAAGCATAGGAACTGAGAAGTGGTCTGTGGTCACCACCTGCAGAACAACTCCTTTATTGGGGGTGTCTTGCTAATTGCCTATAATTTCCACCTGTTGTCTATTCCATTTGCACAACAGCATGTGAAATTTATTGTCAATCAGTGTTGCTTCCTAAGTGGACAGTTTGATTTCACAGAAGTGTGATTGACTTGGAGTTACATTGTGTTGTTTAAGTGTTCCCTCTATTTTTTTGAGCAGTGTATATATATATATAAAATATAATATAAAATAGGGAAATGCTGCGGCACTCACAGGCCTTGTTAATCTAGCTCACTGGCTTAGGTAGTCAGCGAGACTCTCAGAAGCTTGTCAACGTTTCATTTTATTAAATTAAATTTCGTCGGGACACAAATTCAATTAATTTTTATTCAATGAAATGAAACGTTGACAAGCTTCTGAGAGTCATGCTGACTATCTAAATCAGTGAGCTAGATTAACAAGCTCTGTGAGTGCCGCAGCTTTTCCCTATTTTTGTACACTTCTCTCTGGAGACACCCAGGCATACAGAACTTGGACAGTGGGAGTGCTGGTCATTTTATGATTATATATATATGGTATACAGTTATGTGACCGGCGGTATGAGCAACAAAGTAAAGCCAAGTACACACTGCGCAATTTCAGCCTAAAAAATAAACGATAACAACATAAATGTCATTTTTGTTTATTTCATAGGCTTATATCATCCAGTGTGTATGGTGTAATATTGGTGAACAATGAACAATGGCCCTCATTCCGAGTTGATCGCTCGCAAGGCGATTTTAGCAGAGTTACACACGCTAAGCCGCCGCCTACTGGGAGTGAATCTTAGCTTCTTAAAATTGCGACCGATGTATTCGCAATATTGCGATTACTAACTACTTAGCAGTTTCAGAGTAGCTTCAGACTTACTCTGCCTGTGCGATCAGTTCAGTGCTTGTCGTTCCTGGTTTGACGTCACAAACACACCCAGCGTTCGCCCAGACACTCCCCCGTTTCCCCGGCCACTCCTGCGTTTTTTCCGGAAACGGTAGCGTTTTTCCCCGCACGCCCATAAAACGGCCTGTTTCCGCCCAGTAACACCCATTTCCTGTCAATCACATTACGATCGCCGGAGCGATGAAAAAGCCGTGAGTAAAAATACTATCTCCATTGTAAAATTACTTGGCGCAGTCGCAGTGCGAATATTGCGCATGCGTACTAAGCGGAATTTCACTGCGATGCGATGAAAAATACCGAGCGATCAACTCGGAATGAGGGCCAATGCGCACTCCCACACGTCATTCAGCGATCACCAATATTGAGTTGACATGCAGCTCAACCTGTCAGTGGTGGTCATTCTGAGTTGTTCGCTCGGTAATTTTCTTCGCATCACAGCGATTTTCCGCTAACTGCGTATGCGCAATGTTCGCACTGCGACTGCGCCAAGTAAATTTGCTATGCAGTTAGGTATTTTACTCACGGCATTACGAGGTTATTTCTTCGTTCTGGAGATCGGAGTGTGATTGACAGGAAGTGGGTGTTTCTGGGCGGAAACTGGCCGTTTTATGGGTGTGTGTGAAAAAACGCTACCGTTTCTGGAAAAAACGCGGGAGTGGCTGGAGAAACGGAGGAGTGTCTGGGCGAACGCTGGGTGTGTTTGTGACGTCAAACCAGGAACGACAAGCACTGAACTGATCGCACTGGAAGAGTAAGTCTCGAGCTACTCAGAAACTGCAAAGAAATTTCTATTCGCAATTTTGAGAACCTTTCGTTCGCAATTTTGATAAGCTAAGATTCACTCCCAGTAGGCGGCGGCTTAGCGTGTGCAATGCTGCTAAAAGCAGCTTGCGAGCGAACAACTCGGAATGAGGGCCCATGTTGGGCTGAGCTGCATGTCTGAGAATGCCGGCAGTGACATCACTGATCGTTATCATTGAACAGTAACTTCAGTGTGAACGTACTATGGGGGTCATTCCGAGTTGATCGCTCGCTAGCAGTTTTTAGCAGCCGTGCAAACGCATTGTCGCCGCCCACTGGGGAGTGTATTTTCACTTTGCAGAAGTGCGAACACTTGTGCAGCAGAGCACCTGCAAAATCTTTTTGTGCAAAACAAGACCAGCCCTGTAGTTACTCTTTATGTGCGTTGATTCTAATGACGGAGGGACGGCTTTTGACGTCACACACCCGCGAAGTGAACGCCCAGCCACGCCTGTGTTTTTTCTGCCATGCCTGCATTTTTCTAAGCACTACCTGAAAACGGTCAGTTGACACCCAGAAACGCCCACTTCATGTCAATCTTCCTGCGTTCGGCCGTGTGACTGGAATGTTAGTTACACTCTGTGCAAACCCACGATGCTCATTGTACCCGTACGACGCGCCTGCGCATTGCGGTGCATACGCATACACATAAATGCAGATTTTTAGCCTGATCGCTGCTCTGCGAACAACGGCAGCTAGCGATCAACTCGGAATGACCCCCTGTATTGTTGAATGCTGGCATTTCATTATCACCCACCTGGCTTTAAGCTGGGCATAAACTACAATTATCTGACAGATCGTCTGCCAAATCTGGCTGGTTGGAATGAAAATCTGGTAATGGATGAGAGCAAATCACGTATTTAACCAATTTGAACGATTTTTGTCCGTTTTCCAGTGTTTGGGAGCAAATGGTCGTTTGCCATTTGCTCTCATCCCCTATCGTCCAGATTTTCATTCCAACCAGCCAGATCTGGCAGGTGATCTGGCAGATAATTGTATAATTTATGCCCAGCTTAACTGTTGGTACCTGAGAACCTGGTACTTTAGAACACTATTAGCTATTTTTGTCTTATGGGGCCTATTTTTCTGCTATATATTATTTGTTAATACGAGTTATGTTTGTTATTTAGATTAATAGTAAATGGGCCTTGTTTTCCTTTAATGGTAGCTATAGCGTTAATAAAGCTGGAATTTGCAACAATCTGATAAAGTATACATAGTAAGCAAACCAATATTTCACATATATGTAGCTCAGAAAAATAAAAATAAAGGATTTGTTACAAAGGATATGTAAGGGTACAGAGCAGAAGGTATTCAACATGTGGGCCTCTAACTGCTGTGGAATTACACATCCATATGTAGTTACACTATTTACAAATAAACATAATTAGTCCTAGCCTGATCGACATGTGTCATCAGTTCCATAAAATAAGAGTTATGGCAAAACTTACCTTTGCTAACTCTTTTTCTTCAAGGTCCATGGATCCACAGGGTTAACAATGGGGTATGGATGGTTGAGACCATGATCAGGCACCGAACAGCAAAGCTCTCGAGTTTCCCAGGATGCTCTGGGCTCTTCTCCCCTCATTCCCAGCACACATGCTCAGGCACTTCAGTTTTAATTAACAAGCCCAGAGCAGGAGCTAGAGAGGAGAGAAGAAAGAATGGTACACACAGGAAACACACTCTCACATAGAGGAGAAAGGAACTGGTGACCATTGAAGCTAGAAGCGTCAGGGTGGGCGCTTTGTGGATCCCATGGACCTTGAAGAAAAAGAGTTAATGAAGGTAAGTTTTACCCTAACTCTTATTTTCTTCTTAGGGGCCCATGGTCTCCACAGGGTTAATGACGGGGATGTCTTAAAGCAGGTGTAATAGGGAGGGCATGCTCCTAAGCTGAAAGGAGGACATTACAGCCAAAGGTTGCATCCTGAGAGTCAAATGTATCAAAGGCATAGAACCTAAGAAACGCGTGTGCAGAAAACCATGTAGCAGCCTTGCAGTGTTGTTCAGCAGATGCGCCACGGCAGGCTGCCCATGAAGGACCCACAGAGCGAGTAGAGTGAGCAGAGACTGTATTTGGAACAGGAAGATCAGCCTGCATGTAAGCCTGTGAGATGGTCATGCAGAAACAACCTGCCAACGTTTCTTTAGTGGCTGGCCAGCCACACTTGTGTAATCGATGTAGGATGAAAAATGAATCCGTTTTTTTAATGGAACTTGTATGGTCCGCATAGATCTGAAGAGCACGGACCACATCCAATGAGGCTGGCTTCCTTCTGTGAAAGGCCAGGTTCATGGAAGGCTGGTACCACAATTTGTTTGTTAATATGGAATTTAGACAGGTTGGTAGGAATCCCTGTTTGGTCTGAAGGCCCACCTGGTCCTGGTGATATACCAAAAAGGAAGAGGGACAGGCGAGTTCCCCCAAGTCAGGGAATCCTCGGGCTGAAGCGATGGCCAGGAGAAAGAATATCTTTGTGGTTAACCATTTGAGGTCCACCATCTCCAACAGTTCAAATGGAGTCTGTTGTAGAGCTTGAAGAACCAAGGACAAATCCCAAGGAGTCACCGGAGGGATAAATAGAGGTCAAAGCCAGAGTACCCCCTAGAGGAAGGTATGAACATCTGGTAAGAAAGCAAGTGTCTTCTGGAACCAGATGGACAAAGCCGAGACCTGAACTTTCAGAGAAGTAAAGCGAAGACCCATGGCTAGGCCTGCCTGCAAGAAAGTCAGAAGCCTAAGGATCCATCTTAGGATCACAGTGGCAATGAGTATACCACTGAAAGTAGGAGTGCCAGACATGGTAATAAATGCGAGCTGATTCTTGTTTGCGAGCCTGCAGTACAGTCTGAATAACCGCACTGGACAATTTTTTTCCCCTTAGGATAGATGTCTCAAAGACAAGCAAGGTAGATCTCGGTGTAGACAGGGCCGCTGTGAGAGCAGATCTGGTCAAAGAGGAAGAGGGAAGGGCTCATCTATGGAGAGACACTGAAGATCCGCGAACCAATGGCATCTGGGCCATGCCGTTGCCACGAGTATGATCGTGCCACCCTCCTGCGTAGTACTCTGGGGAGGAGAAATACTAGAGGGAAGAGATAGGCCAGTTGAAAGGTCCATGGGACAGTTAGTGCGTACACGAAGCAAGCCTCCAGATCTCGCATCCTGGCCCCGTACACTGGCACCTTGTGGTTGTGTCTGGAGGCCATGAGAGCCACACCTGGAAGACCCCATTTGTGTACCAGAAGCTGAAAGATGGCTGTATATAGAGACCACTCTCTGGCGTGTACATTCTGTCGACTGAGGAAGTCTGCTTCCCATTTGAGGACTCCCAGAATCAATATTGTGGAAATAGCCGGAAGATGTAGCTCTGCCCAGGTGAGAATCCGAGTTACTTCCTGCATCACTGCTGCACTGCGAGTGCCTCCCTGCCGATTTATATAAGCCACTGCTGTTGCGTTGTCTGACTGGATTTGTACGGGAGAGCCCTATAGAAGGTCCAGAGCCATTTGACGTTGATCGGAAAATCCTTTTCTGTCAGAGACCAGTGGCCCTGAAAGGAGTAACTGCCCGTGACAGCTCCCCACCACCATAGGCTGGCATCCATGGTGAGAAACATCCTGTGTGGAACCCAGAATGGTTGCTCCTTGTTCAGTTTGTATGCGTGTAGCCACCATGAGAGGGACATCCGAACCTCCTGAGGAAGGATCATGGTCTGAGATTTGATCTGCTCAGGTAGACTATTCCATCTGGAAAGTATCAGGCATTGTAGAGGCGTGGAGTGAAATTGGACGTATTCCACCATGTCGAAGGTGGATATCATGGAGCCCAGGACCTGCATTGCCGAATGAATTGAGACCCTTTGACTGTGGAGTAGGTTGCGGATGCAAAATTGCAAGGAATTGTACTTGGGCATCCAGTATCGCTCCGAGATGGAGCATCCTCTGAGACGGGATGAGAGCCCAAATGATCAGCCATCTGTTACTCTGCAGGAACGACATCATCACCTGGAGATGATGGTACAGTACCTCTGGAGACTGTGCCAGAAGAAGGAGGTCATCCAGGTTAAGGAAGTATTCAAATTCCCTGCTGTCAGAGATGAGCCACCATCACCGTCATGAGCTTGGTGAACACCCTGGGAGCTGTGGACAGTCCGAAGGGTATGACCTGGAATTGGAAATGCTGGTGCAGGAGAGCAAATTGGAAATATTGTTGATGACATGGTGCTATAGGTACATGGAGGTATGTATTCTGTATATCCAGGGAGAACATACAATCCCCAGGCTGCATAGCCAGGACAATGAAGCGGAGAGTTTCCATGCAGAACTTGGGTACTTTGAGGTATTTGTTCAGCAACTGTACATTCAGAATGGGACGATAGGACCCATTTGGTTTCTGAACCAAAAAGAGTGTAGAATAGAACCACTGTCCCTGTTGAGACAGTGGGATAGGGATAATGACACCCGACTGTAGTAAGGAGTGAATTACTCCTTTCAGCGCCTGTGCTTTGCCAGGGTCTGTCGGTGGAGTGGTAGGAAAGTACTGTCTGGGAGGACGCTTCAGGAAGGAGAGAGGGTACTTGTGAGAGACCACTTCTTGGACCCACGTGTCTGTTGTGATTTGATGCCATGCGGGGAAGAACTGAAGAAGTCGGCTTCCTACCCTGTGGCCCCCCCTGGGGGGCCCGCCCTGTCGGGCTGAGGGATTATCCTCTGTTATGGTAGTTGGGACGTCTAGCCGTCCAGGCCTGCTTGGTTTTAGGCTTGGAGGCCTTGACGGTGTGAGAGAATCAAGGAAAGGTCTGACCTTTGGCCCTGCCCTGTGAACGAAAGGACGAAGTCCAGGGCTGCGCTGAGGAAGCTGAGAGTAGGCAATCTGTTTCAGAGGTTGCCAGGTTAGTGACAATATTGTCCAGTTCCAGTCCAAATAGAAATTTGCCTATGTATGGAAGTGCTTCCAGAGCTTTCTTGGCGTCAGAATCCGCTTTCCATGAGCGGAACCACAATATGCTGCATATTGTAAAGGAAACAGCTGAATCCTTTGAGGATAATAGAACAGTATTCATAGCAGCTTCACCAATGTAATAGGCCGCATCTCTGATGTTGGCAATTTGGGCCACTTGTTCCGTGCTAGGATCGGACGTAAAACTGTGTTCAAGAGTGTCAGCCCAATTTTCCATGGCTTTAGCCACCCAGACTGTAGCCATAGCAGGTCTGGCTGTGGCCCTTGTAAGGGAGTATAAAGATTTAAGACACACGTCCAATTGTCTATCCGGAAGGTCCTTAAGGGAGGACGCTGTAGGGATTGGAAGAATGGGACTTTTAATTAAATGTGTCAAATGCACATCCACAGTAGGAGGATTTTTCCATTTTGCACAGTCAGATATACAATACAAGAGAATAATGGCTACAGTCAATGGTACATACTTGTTTGGATTTCGCTGCGCTACCCAGTCTGGTCCTCAGTCATCTAGATAGATAACTTTGAGAGTCTTGTGTGACCAGGCCTGCAGCTGGCTCCTTTTATACAATCTTCCAAAACTTAACACAATGGATACTGTAATCTCTTTGTCCATTGGACACAGGGATTGTCATTTACAGTACAGGAGAGGTCATAGGTTGGTTTGAATAGGTGGGCGATGTCTGTTCAAGATGCACTTGTGGGCGGTCTCCTCTGGGTTCCCGCCGCATATCTAATGTACAGTAAATACAGTTTATATCTATATTCTGCTCCTGCACATATCTATTTGCAGGAACGTGTGATCTTCTGCAAACCAACACCGGAATATTACCCTTAAAATACCCTACAGCTGGATACCAAACACCATCTTATAACCTTGTTCTGTCCCCTCCTATTCTGTAAAGGTGAATCCCTTTGTTCTGATACCATTTAAACTGTTGTAACTTGCTGATGTGGTGCGGGGAGACTATGTGTACATTGTGCACTATTTGGATTAAATATGTAATGTGTTTTGATGGCTTTTCCATGCGTTCACAAACTCTACCTTTGCACTTGCCTGTGGACGGTACGGAGTATGCAGCTTGCTATTAATTCCCATCAGTTTGCACATGACCTGAAAGACTTGACCTGTAAAATGGGTACCCCTGTCACTTTCAATTATTCTAGGGATAACATATCTACACACAAATTCCTGCACAATTTTCTTTGCAGTGAACATAGCAGTATTTCTGGCAGCAGGGAACGCTTCTACCCAGTTGGAAAATACATCAATACAAACTAACACATATTTCAAATTCCTACAGGGTGGTAACTGTATGAAGTCGATTTGTATTACCTGAAAAAGTCCGTCTGTAGGAGGGATATGGGATGGCTCTGTTGGTATTGTCTTTCCAATATTCTTCCTCAAGCAAGTAAAGCATGTCATTGCTCTCTTACCTACATGAGAAGAGAATCCTGGCGCACACCAGTAGGCTCTTACCAATTTGCACATACCCTCTTTGCCCAGATGAGTCAGACCATGTGCCGCCTCAGCTAGGCTTGGAAGATATGCTCTGGGGGCCACCGGCTTACCTTGTCCACCTGTCCACAGTCCTGAGGACTCCTGGCCATACCCCTTTGCCCTCCAGACTGCCTTTTCCTGTAGGGAACACAAATTTAGCAATTCTATTAATTGTTGTGTGTTGATCGTGTTAAATGTCATCAGTGATGTGATGTGCGTTTGTATGGGGGTGCTTGCTGCAGATTTAGCAGCTTCATCTGCCCGGCTGTTACCAAGTGAAATTGGGTCTTGGTTGTAAGTGTGTGCTTTGCACTTGATAACAGCCACTCTGTCTGGTTCCTGTATTGCTGTCAAAAGCCTTTTGATGTGGGACGCATGCGCTACAGGTGTGCCAGCTGCCGTCATGAAATTTCTGAGGCGCCATAGGGCCCCAAAATCATGCACTACTCCAAAGGCGTACCTAGAATCTGTGTATATATTAGCTGACTTACCCTTGGCCAATTCACACGCTCTGGTTAGGGTGACCAGCTCAGCAACTTGTGCTGAGTGCGGTGGGCCCAGGGGTTCAGCTTCTATGATACCTTCGTCAACTACAACTGCATATCCAGTGCACAAGTCTCCCGATTCTGTCTGTCTGTGGCAACTACCATCAGTATAGAAGGTAAAGTCTACTCCTTCCAGTGGGTTGTCAGTGATGTCAGGTCTCGCTGTGAAAGTCTTATTCAGGTATTCCATACAATCATGCGTATCAGTGTCTGCACTTTATCCTCCTTCACCATCATTCTCATCCTCCACCCTTTGTGCCTGTCCAGGCACACTTGGCAAGTAAGTTGCAGGATTTAGTGAGCTGCATCTCTTAATGTTGATGTTTACAGGGGCCATCAGTGATAATTCCCACTTTGTAAACCGAACAGATGAGACATGTCTGGTTTGGGCTGAGTTTAGTAAGGCTGATACTGCATGAGGTGTATGAATGGTCAGGTCATGTCCTAACACTACGTCCTC
The DNA here is from genome assembly GCF_028390025.1 of Pseudophryne corroboree. Taxonomy (NCBI): domain Eukaryota; kingdom Metazoa; phylum Chordata; class Amphibia; order Anura; family Myobatrachidae; genus Pseudophryne; species Pseudophryne corroboree. The sequence goes on along the minus strand of NC_086445.1, from coordinate 751,553,568 downwards.
GCTTTTACTTACCAGCAAAGCTATCGCTGCAACACTTCGCAAGCAAGTGGGGAGAGACCGCGCTACATTGTCCAACTGTGCACTGTAGTAAGCTACCGGTCTGCTGGCATCACCATGTCTCTGAGTTAAAACCCCTGCTGCGCACCCTGCACTCTCTGTACCGTACAATTCAAAGGGCTTCTCATAATCTGGCATACCTAATGCAGGTGCCTGTGATAGGCACTGTTTGAGTCTCTCAAATGCCAGTTCGGACTCATCTGTGTGTGAGATCCGATCTGGTTTGTTTGAAGAGACCATTTCTTGCAAAGGTAAAGCCAGTACAGAGAACCCTGGAATCCAGTTTCGACAGTACCCACACATTCCAAGGAAAGTGTGGATCTGTTGCTGCGTTTGTGGCAGAGTCATGTCGCGAATCGCCTGTATTCTATCAGCTGTGAGGTGTCTAAGTCCTTGAGTCAAGCAATGTCCCAAATATTTGACCCTGGTCCGGCACAACTGCAACTTATCCTTTGAAACCTTGTGTCCCGTTTGGGAAAGATGAAACAGAAGCTGTTTCATGTCTTTCAAGGACAATTCGAGTGAGTCAGAACACAACAACAAGTCATCGACATACTGTATTAGTACTGATCCACTCTCAGGTTGAAAGGATTGTAAACAGTCATGCAAAGCCTGGGAGAAAATACTTGGGCTGTCAATGAAACCTTGGGGGAGACGAGTCCAGGTGTACTGTACTCCCCTGTATGTAAAGGCAAACAGGTACTGGCTGTCAGGGTGAAGAGGGACAGAAAAGAAAGCAGAACAGAGGTCAATGACAGTGAAGAATTTTGCAGTAGAGGGAATTTGCATGAGGATGATAGCTGGATTGAGCACTACAGGGAATTGTCTCTCAACTATCTTGTTTATCCCCCTTAGATCCTGCACTAGCCTGTAACCCCTCCCCCCGCTCTTTTTCACAGGGAAAATGGGACTATTGGCGGTGCTGGATGTCCTGACTAGGATGCCCTGCTGTAGCAGCCGCTCTATGACAGGGTACACTCCTAACTCTACCTCTGGCTTCAGAGAATACTGAGGAATTTTTGAGCTATCCTACCATCTTTTACTTGTACTACTACTGGAGCTACATTCGCCATCAATCCAGTGTCTTGTCCATCTTTGGTCCAAAGGGAACCCGGTATTTGTGAGATCATTTCCTCTACCTTTGATGGACACTTGTCTATAACAGTAGAATGCGACATTAGCCTTTGAGGGGTGTCTAATATATCTTGCACTTCTTGAGCGTGGTTCTCAGGTATATCCAAGAAGACACCCTCAGGAGTACAGTATATGACACACCGCATTTTACACAATAAATCCCTGCCGAGTAGATTAGTCGGAGCCGATGCAGCCAGCAGAAAAGAATGTTTGGTTTGCAAGGGCCCTATCGTAATCTCTGCAGGTCTACTCAAAGGGTATTGTTGCACCGTTCCTGTTACTCCCATTGCTCGAATCATTTTTCCTGTGGTTTTTATACCTGATGTGGAATTCAACACTGACCTGGCCGCCCCTGTATCTACAAGAAATGGTAATGGTACACCAGCTACATCAACAGTGACCTCAGGTTCACTACCAAGGCTAGCAATTAATTTCACTGGCTGCAGACTACAGGTGTGGCCCAACCCCTATTGTGTATGGGTACCCTCTCGCAGCGCATTGGCAGCTACAATATGTGAGGGGGGTAGCTGTGGTTTTTCGGAGGCCTGCCAGTCCCTTCTTGGTGGGTACCTCCTTGTTTCCCCTCTATGTGGCTCATAATCTCTTCTATATGTTCCCTGATCCCAATTATGTGAATTGTAGTGTGGTTCGTATTCTGGTCTAGGGGGTCGGTATACGTTGTGTGTACCTTTATTCCTACAATCCTTTGCAAAATGTCCTTCCTTCTGACAATTATAACATTTTACTACACGTGGCTTACCATCAGGGGTCTGGGGTTTTGGCTGATGTGGTTTTGTTGTAAGAGCATTTATAATCACTGTCATCAGCTAATCCCCCTGAGACTCCCTGTGCTTACTGATGTTCCGGTCGTGCTCGATAGCGGACTCTCTCAATGCAGCCACCGAGATACCTCTCCAGTTAGGTAGAGAGGTTTGTACCCTTGTTCTTAATGCCTCCTTCAACCCGTCCATTAATACAGTAACAGCTACCTCCCTGTGATGTGCATTATCTTTTATGTCCTCGATCCCAGTGTATCTAGCCATTTCCTGCAATGCTCAATGGAAATATTCGGATTCCATTTCACCTTCCTTTTGTCTTATGGAGAAAATTTTATTCCATTTGACAACAGTAGGGAAATACACTCCTAGTTGCAGATTGATTTGCTTTACGTTCTCCTGATTGTATTCATCAGTGAGAGGTACGTCTGCATCTTACTTACTGTCTGCTATGAATTTCGTGGTGTCAATATTTGAGGGTAAACACACTCGTAGCACTGTTCGCCAATCTTTATTTTTAGGCTCATGGGTGTTACCTAACTCTTTAATGAATCTCTGGCATCCGACTAGATCTTTCCTGGGATCGGGAAATTCAGACATAATTGACCTTAACTCTGCCCGGGACCAGGGACAATGCATGGCAATGTTCCTGATGGGAGTTACTCCCTGAGCGTCAGTTCTCCTGTTGGGAACTGCAATCACTCTGACAGGATTTAGTTCAATTACGTCCTTCTGGTTTGATTCTACAATGTGGAGAGCTATTGTTTCTGCATAGTGTATGGTACCGTACTTACCTGTGGACATGACCTCACTTATCCCTCCGCTAGGGGGCCTTGCTACAACTCTTGATGGTTGGGCCATGCCCACTTGAGTATCTTGTATGGTGGCTGCCAGAGAGAGTGCCGATATCGTGCTGGGATCATCTTCCTGCTCACAATCCTGTGGAAAATGTAAAATGGGATACAGCTGGCAAGGGTTAGCGTTAGTACATTTATCAATCACATTTCTATCCTGTACCAATGCACCATTGCTTGTAGCCACTTTCTCCCCAACAATATATGGTGGTGGTGGTGCGGTCGCCATTGTTTTCCCGCTAGGTTTGGAACCTGCTGCGCGAGCTAATTCCCTTTGCACATCCCCCTCTTGCTGCCATAAGTTTAAACAATCTGTATGTCTAATTCTTTGTTTTCTGGATTTTATCAGACATATCCTTATCCTTAAGTTCTGTAGTACCTCCGGTTCAAAGCTGCCCACCTTAGGGAATGGTACCCTATCTTTGTCAGTCATACGTAACCATTCATTGCAAAAAGCCTCTGTGTGTGAACCATACTTTTCACACATAATAAACCTTGCTGACCCTCTCGGTCACAATTCTGACCTTCTCGGTCCCGAGTCTGACCTTCTAGGTCCCAACTCTTCTTCAGCCTGAACCCTAGCTACCCAACGCCCACTGCTTGTGCAATTGGATCCCATCGCTGACTTTTTGCCAATAAACACAATCCCCAATGCACACCTAGCGCTTTCACTCGCTCCTTCTCCGCTGAGTACCACGACTCACTCCAATAGTGAACCAATAGGGCCTCACTGGGTACGCGGTGTACCCAGTGAGGCCCTATTGGTTTCTATTTACTGTAAGTGTTAGGAGTGACTTACCTTTTCCAGTAAATATCTGCCGCTGGAGATTTTCCTGAGAGAGACCAGCGAAAACTCCCTATACACTTATACACAAATCACGCTCGCGTATGCTCTACACAGCCCTAATGATACCGCAATTTTACGCAAAATCTCGTAAAAAGGGTATCAAGTTGCGCTATCTATCGCACCCACAAACGTGAGGTCCAATCGCACAGCGTATAGGTACTTGTTACCTATCTGCCGTATAACCATGGGTCGATGTACATACTGCGACCCTCAGCTCGAAGCGTAACAAAAAACCTTTTTACTTCAATACTACACAATGCACAATTCCCTATTACGCTCCTCTGCAAATCTCCTCACGATTTGCGTATTAAACCTTATACTAACATGAGTCAGCCGCCTCACGCCACCAAGCCTCCACTTACTTGATGTACCACACTACGGGATCCCGAATTCCCTGGGTTCACTATCCACTCACTCCTACGTTCGCTCACTCAAATACACTTTGGTTTTTCTGTACAGAACATTTCAATTCATTCAGATACGCAGCTTTACCCCAGAGGCAATACAGCTTAAACAAAAGTTTTAGTCTTATGGCAACAATGTGAGAGGGTATGCAAAGTATGGGTGTCTTTTGTGTACGCTTTTTGGCGCCAAAAAAATTTCACAGATTTTTAAATAGCTTTTTTCCTATTGTATTACGGGTTCTACCAGCACCTCTGCAAACCATACAGAGCAGACGTCATCTAATCAGCACACAAGTAGGGTTTTCAGTGTATCCATCGGCCATGAAAAGGTTACGTAGGATACTTTCTGTCCACCCTTTTGCTGATAGATTAAGTCTGCTATGACCTGTTAGGCTGTATGTGGAAATCAGATGAGCCCCAATTGTAAACGCTGATTTACATACAGGACTAAAAGCAACACTTTAAAAAGACATTTCATACACTTTAAATGAAGCCGCTGCGGGCACTATACTTAATCCACAACCTACGTACTTATTACACCATTAGCGTACAGAGTCCCGTACCGTGTACGGACTTTTCGTACAAATGCCGCGCTGACTGTACAAAGTACATGCAGCACGTACACACCCAAAGATACACCGTGAACCCTTAACAGCTATGCATGTGATAGTAATACACTTTAAAACCTTAGCAGGGAAAGGAAAACACGACACCAGATTGTATTTAAACTGCTGGGTTCCGACACCACAACATATTATTACTGAAAGGGGGATACAATAACAAAGCAATACAATACAAGACAATAATGGCTACAGTCAATGGTACATACTTGTTTGGATTTTGCCGCGCTACCCAGTCTGGTCCTCAGTCATCCAGATCAGAGGTTCTCAAACTTGGTCCTCGGGAGCCCACACAGTGCATGTTTTGCAGGTAACCCAGCAGGTGCACAGGTGTATTAATTACTCACTGACACATTTTAAAAGGTCCACAGGTGGAGCTAATTATTTCACTTGCGATTCTGTGAGGAGACCTGCAAAACATGCACTGTGTGGGCCCCCAAGGACCGAGTTTGAGAACCTCTGATCTAGATAGATAACTTTGAGAGTCTTGTGTGACCAGGCCTGCAGCTGGCTCCTTTTATACAATCTTCCAAAACTTAACACAGTGGATACTGTAATCTCTTTGTCCATTGGACACAGGGATTGTCATTTACAGTACAGGAGAGGTCATAGGTTGGTTTGAATAGGTGGGCGATGTCTGTTCAAGATGCACTTGTGGGTGGTCTCCTCTGGGTTCCTGCCGCATATCTAATGTACAGTAAATACAGTTTATATCTATATTCTGCTCCTGCACATAACTATTCGCAGGAACGTGTGATCTTCTGCAAACCAACACAGGAATATTACCCTTAAAATACCCTACAGCTGGATACCAAACAACACCTTACAACCTTGTTCTGTCCCCTCCTATCCTGTAAAGGTGAATCCCTTTGTTCTGGTACCATTTAAATTGTTGTAACTTGCTGATGTGGTGCGGGGAGACTATGTGTACATTGTGCACTATTTGGATTAAATATGTAATGTGTTTTGATGGCTTTTCCATGCGTTCACAAACTCTACCGTAAATACCCATACCACGCGCTAATGCGCAGGACCGACCATACGCAAATTGCGAATATGCGCACGCACAGCAGAACAAGTACACGCACGGAGGCCATCTGTGTGTAGTTTGTACGTGATGTGTGTACTGCAATATTTTTTTACTTTGACAGAGACCCAGTACAGCGTTCCCGGAAAACTGCAGAGCTCTGTAATGGCTGCCCAGCATCTCAGTGAGGAAGAAGGGTAAGGGAGGAGCAGCCCCGGGTGGCAAAACTTCAGTGGAATGCCACCGTGGCCTGGGGGAGGGGCCACTGGGAAAGCGCTGACTTCCCCTTGTTGACATCCAACACCGGTTCTCCTGGCCTGTCTGAAAGTCCCCAGCACCAGTATACATCAGTGCTGGTGTCCCCTGGACCTCCAAGCGTTTTATGCTCAGTAAAGTAAGAATGTTAATATTAGAGCTTGGGCACCAAACTCAAACTGAAGTGCCCGAGCATGTGGGCGGGGTATCCAAGTGCATCCTGGGAGGCTCACAAGCTTTGCTGTTTGGTGCCTGATCCTGTTCTCCACCATCCATACTACATTGTTAACCCTGTGGAGACCATGGACCCCGAAGTAGAAATATGTAATATCCTAAAGAATGCTGGCCTGCAGAGGCATCACAAGGTGTGTTCAGGGAGCAGGATGCTGCAGTATGACATTATCACATTGTAGGGCTGCCAGTACACATTATGTAACACAGTACCCCCACTTGACATTATGACCTACAGCAGGGGTGGGGAACCTTTTTTCTAACAAGGGCCATTTGGATATTTATAAAATCCTTTGGGGGCCATACAAAAATTATCAACTTAAAAATTAGCCTGCCCCCAGTCAATAGTTATGCCTCCAGTCACTTGTTATGCCCGATTAGATTTGCCCCCAGTCACTTGTTATGCCCCATTAGATATGCCCACTGTCAGTTGTTTTGGCCCATTAGATATGCCCCGTCAGTTGTTATGCCCCATTAAATATGTCCCCTGTAGTTATGCCCCATTAGATATGCCCCATTAGATATGCCCCCTAGTAGTGCCGCTTACACACACACACATTAAAAGAAAGAAAAAAAAAAACACAATGCTCACCAGCCCTGCTCCTGCTTCCGGACCGCTGCCCTCCCTCTCCTTGAAACTATGTGAGATGTCATGACGTCTCTCCCATAGCGCTGCACAGCCACACATGTACACTGCCTGAGCCAGAAGCTGGAGCTCAGGAGTGAGCTGCTGCCGAGAAGCCGGGCGCCCGCTGGTGGTAAAATCTCAGTGGGCGCTCGGCATCTCCTCTCGCTTAGGTGAGCCGGGCCGGATCAAGTGGCTTTGAGGGCCTTATACGGCCCTCGGGCCTGAGGTTCCCCACCCCTGACCTACAGTGTCCCTAGTTCATATTATGACATGTTACAGTGCTGTTCATATTATGCCATACTATAGTGCCTTCACTTCGTACTGTTCCACATTACAGTGCCCCAGTTCATATTATGTAACATTATAATGCCTCTAGTTAATTTTATACCACATTACAATGAGAAGGTTCAGGGGCATAACTAGATATATTGTAGGCCCCAAAACAAACGTTTGTATCATCCAATGGTGAAAAATTTATATAATCACATGTAACTGCCAGGACAGGAGGGCCTCTCTCAGCTCTGGGCCCCATAGCAGCTGCACTCCCTGCACCTATGGTAGCTACGCCCCTGTATATAACACATGTAACAGTGACAGGAAGGTGGCCCCTCTCTGCTCTGGGTCCCATAGCAGCTGCACTCCCTGCACCTATGGCAGCTACGCCCCTGTATATAACACATGTAACTGTGACAGGGAAGGAGGGCCTCTCTCAGCTCTGGGCCCCATAGCAGCTTCACTCCCTGCACCTATGGTAGCTACGCCCTTGTATATAACACATGTAACTGTGACAGGGAAGGAGGGCCTCTCTCAGTTCTGGGCCCCATAGCAGCTGCACTCCCTGCACCTATGGTAGTTACACCCTTGTATATAACACATGTAACTGTGACAGGGAAGGAGGGCCTCTCTCAGCTCTGGGCCCCATAGCAGCTGCACTCCCTGCACCTATGGCAGCTACGCCCTTGGCAAAACCTGTTTTTCAAGCAGGAAATGTTAATTACTTTCACTATGGTGATTTCAGTTAAGTAAACATAATTTTATATTTCCATTAATAAATAAACATCATTCACTCAAATAGATTATGTATGAAATATTTGAATTCATGTTCTGTAATGATTAGTCAGGGAAGAAACACATATCATCCACTGACTGACAAATAAAGAGCAACTGCCATACTTAGTTACTGAGAGCTGTAATCACTATAAAAGTAATAAACATGTCACATTTACAATACAGTGTACATAATGAGTATATATAGTGTGTGTGTGTGTGTGTGTGTGTGTGTGTGTGTGTGTGTGTGTGTGTATATATATATATATATATATATATATATATATATTTATTGAAAATGTGGTGTGAGGAAGTGAGGTCATGCAGCTCAGGATTTATATGTTTAAACTTAAAGCTTTCTCCTGGGAAATCAAAGTGTCTGTGATCTGGGCAGTGGGGAATTGTCTGGCAGTGTTCCAAGTCTATGTGGTATTCTACAGCAGAGAAAATGAGAGGTGTGGGGTCTTGACCAGTCAAGAGATCAGAGTTCAGAAAAAGTACACAAGGGAATCCAGGAATGAAAAATGAAAAGAAATCAGCAGGGATTTTGGTGGGTTGACAGGTGACAGACAAAATGAAGAGCGAGGAACACTTTTATGAAATATGGAAATCTTCTGAGAATTCTTCACACTTAAGAGACTACATAACTGACAGGCTGAAACCCATTATGCAGCTGCTAGAAGAGGCCCTGCCTTAACATGATTCCTTCAGTATAGAAGATGGTAAACAAACGGTGGACTTACATACCCTTGTGGGAAAGAAGCAGGCAGTAAGTTCTTCCATATTCACAAATAAAATAGAATTATTATTATTAATTATTTTTTATTATATACTTAATTTACTTGGTTTCATTTGTTGTTGTACAAATGTCATTCACCACTGCACTAAGCCAAATGCTTTGTGACATAGGAATAGAATGGCTATATGAAAGGATGAAGACAATTATTGAACATATTAATTAATTTATTTATTTATTTACAGTTTCTTATATAGTGCAGCAAATTCTGTTGTGCTTTACAATTGAAAACAATGATAAAACAAAACTGGGTAATAACAAACAGTCATAGAATTGGGAAGGCCCTGCTCACAATCTAGGGTCACATTTAGTATAGCAATGTCCTCCTTTCATTAGTTAACAAATAGCACTAAAATAGAGCCCTTTATTTTTACACAAATCATCATACGTGATATTTATTAGTAAATCAGTATAAAGTACAAAGTGTGTTACCATCTGGTAAATTATTACTAGATTTTCCAACAAGATGGAAGCCATAAATAGCATTTTTCTCTAGAGGTGGCTGCCCAAAACTAACTTTTCATTACAAACTTTTACCTGGTGACTGTTGCAGCTATCTATGTAGGAGGTGTGCAGAGGTTAAAGTGAGCCGTAACGGGGCGGAACTGCATTCCGTCAGTTCCGTCTCCTTCGACTGACGTAACCCAGAATGTGAGCACGGAGCCGCATGCGGATGCTAGGCGTCCGCTGAGGTTCTGTTACCGGCTTCCGACTGTGTGCGGCGCTATGGGAGAGATGTCATAACGTCTCTCCCATATGATCCGAGGAGCAGGCGGCCAGGTGGAGGTCAGCGGTCCAGAAGCAGGAGTGGGGCTGGTGAGTACTGTGTTTTTTTGTATTGTTTTTTTTGTGTGTGAAGCTGCGCTATTAGGGGGCAGCTTCTAGTGGGGGCATCTATACTGGGGCATAACTACTGGGGGCATAACTACAGGGGGCATCTGTACTGGGGTATAACTACAGGGGCATCTGTACTGGGGGCAGCTCTACTGAGGGCATAACTACAGGGGGCATCTGTACTGAGGGCAGCTCTACTAGGCGCAGCTCTACAGGGGGCAGCTGTACTGAGAGCATCTGTACTGGGGGCATCTCTACTGGGCGCATAACTACAGGGGACATCTGTACTGGGGCATCTTCTACTAGGGACATCTGTACTGGGGCAGCTTCTACTAGGGACATCTGTACTGGGGGCATAACTACAGGGGGCATCTGTACTGGGAGCATAACTACAGGGGGCATCTGTACTGGGGGCATAACTACAGGGGGCATCTGTACTGGGGGCATAACTACAGGGGGCATCTGTACTGGGGACATCTGTACTGAGGGCAGCTCTACTAGGCGCAGCTCTACAGGGGGCAGCTGTACTGAGAGCATCTGTACTGGGGGCATCTTTACTGGGGGCATAACTACAGGGGCCATCTGTACTGGAGATATAACTACAGGGGGCATCTCTACTGGGGGCAGCTCTACTGGGTGCATAACTACAGGGGGCATCTGTACTGAGGGCAGCTATACTGGGGGCATCTGTACTGGGGGCTTAACTAGAGGGGACATCTGTACTGGGAGCATAACTACAGGGGGCATCTGTACTGAGAGCAGCTATACTGGGGGCATCTGTACTGAGGGCAGCTATACTGGGGGCATCTGTACTGAGGGCAGCTATACTGGGGGCATAACTACTGGGGGCAATACGCCATGCTGCATTACCACTGGGGGCATATCTACTTGGGGCACTACTACTGGGGGCAATTAGTAAGGGGCATCACTCCTGGGGACATAATGGGCACTACTACTGGGGGCACTGTATAAGGGGCACCAATACTATGGGCTTTACATAAGGGGCACTACAACTGTGGGCACAACCACTACAGTGGGCATTGCATAAGGGGCAATACTACTGAGGGCATCGTATAAGGGGTGCTGCTGCTGTGGTCATGTGTATTAGGGTTGGTACTGCTGTGGGCATTATGTGTATTAGGGGTGCTACTACTGTGGGCATTATGTGTATAAGGGGCACTAATGTGTGTCATAACAAGAATAAGGGACATCACTACGTGGTGTAATGTGAATAAAATTGTCCTACTGTGCTACATAATTTAAATTGGGGGTACTGTTGGGTGACCACGTCCCTTCCTGTCTTGAGACCATGCCCCTTTTTTGTGGCACACACAATGCCATTAGAGCTAGGGCTCGGAGGCGGGGGGGGGGGGGGGGGGGGGGGGTTCCACCATCTCTCCAGGACCACTTTAAGCACTGAAGGTGTGTCTTAATTTAGATTTCAATTTTAATACAAAAATTGACAATTTATGTGGCCTATTCATCAAATGCCTCACATTAAATACACTGATCTAGAGCTAAAATTATATAATACATAATTTAGAACTACTGGTCAAGCATAATTACAAATATTTATTACAACAATATCTTGAAACGGGATGTATTCAGGATCCCAGCAGTCAGAATCTCAATGGTCAGATCCCAACTGTGGAATTCCAACAGTCACAATGCTGATGGATCCGAGGGTGAGTATTTGGGTTATGGTTAGTTTTAGTGTTAAGGTAAGGCACTTATCCTGTAGTTAGACATTCCACAAAATGGCTAGCCATTTCAGGAAATGTGTAATCTCAGCATGAATCTACATGTATGTGCAATGGGTGCCACGCACCGCCCCTTCGACAGCCTCCAAGTCAAGTGGTTTTCCAAAATCGGTGATTCATTGCCCTTTGAAGGAGTGCTTGCCATCTTCAATGGTAAAGAGAAGTTAGTTAGAATTTCGATCAAATGTTCATGGAGGAGTGGCTTATAAGACAAAAGTAATATATATAGCATAGAGAGAACGCTTTGTGGAATGCAGTATAAATAGTGTAAAATAGAATGCTGAAACACTGAAAAAATAAATATATAAAACATTTAAAACATCACAGGCATAAAGCACAGCAATGTTTATGCTCTTTGGGAAAAATTTGTGAGCCAAGTGGTAGGGACGCCGGTGGAGTGTTTCTCTACGATGTTACCACTTGCTCGATGTTAAGGATGTGGGCGGGCTTACTAACTTTCACTATCCCTACCACTTGTCTTTTGGAGGTGGTTCCAATCTTCACAGACTCCTTGTCGCTGGTATAGTGCGGTCTTCTCTATATGCTGGTGTTCTCCGTCTCAACAGAAGTTCTGGAATACATCATTTCCTGGTGGGGAAGTTCCAGTTATTCCCAGTACCCAGTGCGTTTCATGCAGGCAAGCACTTTGTCAAGGTTACTACCTTGTTGTTAGTAGACTATATTTATAGTCAATTTGAAAAAACTTTATTTGTAAAAAATGGAAGTCCTAAGCAGGAACTGTAGGAAGATTGGCAAGCACATGCTAATACTACTAGTGTCCAGCATTACATGTTTTAAAAAAAAATGAAAACTGAAGTTTAGGCAACTATATATATATATATATATATATATATATATAGCATGCATCCGGAAAGTATTCACAGCACTTCACTTTTTCCACATTTTGTTATGTTTCAGCCTTATTCCAAAATGGAATAAATTAATTTTTCCCCTCAAAATTCTACACACAATACCCCATAATGACAATGTGAAAAAAAGTTTTTTTGAGATCTTGGCAAATTTATTAAAAATAAAAAAACTAAGAAATCACATGTACATAAGTATTCACATCCTTAGCCATGAAGCTCAAAATTGAGCTCAGGTGCATCCCGTTTCCACTCATCATCCTTAAGATTTTCCTACAGCTTAATTGCAGTCCACCTGTGATAAATTCAGTTGATTGGACATGATTTGGAAAAGCACACACCTGTCTATATAAAGGTCCCACACTTGACAGTACATGTCTCAGCACAAACCAAGCATGAAGTCAAAGGAATTGTCTGTAGACTTCCGAGACAGTTTGTCTCGAGGCACAAATCTGGGAAAGGGTACAGAAAAATATCTGCTGCTTTGAAGGTCCCAACGGGGAAATGTGGGGCCCTGACAGCCCCCCTCCCCCGAAAAAAAGTTGAATTAAAAAATATATATTTATAAAAATTAAAAATAAAATTTCTATGCAGACACGGTGCAACATCATTTTTTGCCCCTTGCACTATATTAAGTCCCCTCAGTAATGCCCCTCGCAGTAATGCTACTGACACCATATTATGGCCACACAATAATAATGCAAGTACCTGTTACATGTAGTTATCAGAGGTTCTGCTCATTGACAGGGGATTCCTTCTTTCCCTCCCCCATTGCAGCTGCTGTCACAAGGGCCCTGGATGCTCATGGTGCTGCCTGCCCACCTCCGTCCTCGCTGTTCTGCTGCTGTCCTCCGTCCTCCTGCAGCTCTGTATTGAAAACGTCCCTTCCAAAATGGCCACCGCAACAGAGGAGACAGTTATTAAAGATACTGGAGGGCTCCTCTAGTGTCTTGAATAACTGTTTCCTCTGTGGCGGCGACCATTTTGGGGGGACGTTTTCAATACAGAGCTGCTGGAGGGTTGGAGGATAGCGGCAGAACAGCGGGGATGACAGCGGAACGGTGGGGACAGCGGCAGGCAGGCGGCTGCATGAGCACCCCGGGCCCTCCTCTCTCTGTCAGAGAGGCTGGGCCCGGGACAGCTGTTCCCCCTGCACTCCGTTGATGGCGACCCTGATGTGATATCAGTCTCGCAGCTGCCCCCAAAATGGTCATGGCATGCCCCCGTTCAGCCCCAACACCGCATCACCACCCCGCGAACGCCCACCACTGTCAATCACACTGCGGCCGTATCCTTTCTGGATACGGCCTCAATGTGTAAGGTTGTGCATGCGCAATGCAATCAGTGTGCATGCGGAAACCAGATGAATGTGGCTGCTGCATACGGACGCACCACTGTGTCTATCTCTGAATCAGCCTCTTAATGCACAATATGTTAGCATTTAATAAACCATCACCTAATAGCAGGCCAGCCATCAAGGGGGTACTGCATGCACAGCTGTCCCGGGCCCGGCTTCTCTGACAGAGAAGGGAGGGCCTGGGCTGCTAATGCTGCCGCCCACCCTCTCACCGCCACCGCTGTTGTCCACCCAGCGCTCGCAGCACGCAGGCTCTATTGCAAATGTCCCTCTCAAGATGGCTGCCGCCTTAGAAGACAGTTATTAAGGATACTAGAGGAGGCTCTAGTATCTTTAATAACTGTCTCCCCTGAGGCGGTGGCCATTTTAGGAGTAATAGCTCTAGTGAGCTGTTTACCTTTTTGAGTAGCTCTTGACTTACTCAGCCCTTGCGATCACTTCAGTCTTTTTGGTCCCGGAATTGACGTCAGACACCCGCCCAGCAAACGCTTGGACACGCATGCATTTTTCCAAACTCTCCCTGCAAAAAACGGTCAGTTGACACCCTTAAATGCCCTCTTCCTGTCAATCTCCTTGCAAACTGCTGTGCGAATGGATTCTTTGTTAAATCCATCGCCCAGCAATGAAAGCTTTGTACCCGTACGATGCACGTGCGCATTGCGGTGCATACGCATGCGCAGTAGTAACCTGTTTGCTGTGCTGCGAAAAACGGCAGCGATCGATCAACTCGGAATGACCCCCAATATGTGACTATGCTTGCAATAAGAATTAATACTTTTGTAACAAACATGAATTAGGGGGTAATTCAGAGTTGATTGCAGCAGCACATTTGTTAGCAGTTGGGCAAAACCATGTGCACTGCAGTGGGGGCAGATATAACATGTGCAGAGAGAGATAGATTTGGGTGTGGTGAGTTCAATCTGCAATCTAAATTGCAGTGTAAAATAAAGCAGCCAGTATTTACCTGCACAGAAACAAAATAACCCACCCAAATCTAACTCTCTCTGCAAATGTTATATCTGCCCCCCCCCCCCCCTGCAGTGCACGTGGGGGGTAATTCCAAGTTGATCGCAGCAGGATTTTTGTTAGCAAGTGGGCAAAACTATGTGCAGTGCAGGGGAGGCAGATATAACATGTGCAGAGAGAGTTAGATTTGGGTAGGTTATTTTGTTTCTGTGGAGGGTAAATACTGACTGCTTTATTTTACACTGCAATTTAGATTGCAGATTGAACTCACCACACTTAAATCTCTCTCTCTCTCTGCACATGATATATCTGCCTCCCCTGCAGTGCACATGGTTTTGCCCAACTGCTAACATATAACGTGATAACTGCAGATATAACGTGATAACGTGTGCAGAGAGAGTTAGATTTGGGTGTGGTGTGTTCAATCTGCAATCTAATTTGCAGTGTAAAAATAAAGCAGCCAGTATTTACCCTGTACAGAAATAAAATAACCCACCCAAATCTAACTCTTTCTGCACATCTTATATCTGCCTCCCCTGCAGTGCACATGGTTTTGCCCAATTGCTATAAAAAATCGTGCTGCGATCAACTTGGAATTACCCCCCATGTGCACTGCAGGTGTGGCAGATGTAGCATGTGCAGAGAGAGTTAGATTTGGGTGGGTTATTTTGTTTCTGTGCAGGGTAAATACTGGCTGCTTTATTTTTACACTGCAATTTATGTTTCAGTTTGAACACACCCCACCCAAATCTAACTCTCTCTGTACACGTTATCACGTTATGGGGTATATGCAATTGCGGTCGAATTCACGAAAATTTCGAAAAACGGGACATTTTCGCCAAAAAAACGGACTTTCCAAATTCGACTTTTTGAAATTCGACATTTGTCAAATTCGACATTTCTGCAATGGTACAAATGCGGCAATTCGACAAAAGTATATTCAATTGAAGATTGTAAATTCGACAACAGTGCTTTTAGACAGTAAATTCGTCATTTTCAATCCGCCACACTTTGCTGGCGGAATCTAATAAATTTTTTTAAAAACATGTTTTTTTTGTGTTTTTTTTATTGGTAATAGCATATCTATTTATATTAGAAGGGATTAGGTACTTGGTTTGTCTATTTTGGAGGCACAAGTATTATTTATATATTTTTAAAAATATTATTATTATTTTTTATTTTTATGGAATGGTAAAAATCTGAAAAAAAAAATGCGTGGGGTCCCCCATCCTAAGCATAACCAGCCTCGGGCTCTTCGAGCCGGTCCTGGTTCTAAAAATCCGGGGGAAAAACTGACAGGGGATCCCCCGTATTTTTAAAACCAGCACCGGGCTCTGCGCCTGGTGCTGGTGCAAAAAATACGGGGGACAAAAAGCGTAGGGGTCCCCCGTATTTTTTATACCAGCATCGGGCTCCACTAGCTGGGTAGATAATGCCACAGCCGGGGGACACTTTTATACTGGTCCCTGCGGCCGTGGCATTAAATACCCAACTAGTCACCCCTGGCCGGGGTACCCTGGAGGAGTGGGGACCCCTTAAATCAAGGGGTCCCCCCCTCCAGCCACCCAAGGGCCAGGGGTGAAGCCCGAGGCTGTCCCCCCCATCCAAGGGCTGCGGATGGGGGGCTGATAGCCTTTTGAAAAATGAAAGAATATTGTTTTTTCCAGTAGTACTACAAGTCCCAGCAAGCCTCCCCCGCAAGCTGGAACTTGGAGAACCACAAGTACCAGCATGCGGGAGAAAAACGGGCCCGCTGGTACCTGTAGTTCTACTGGAAAAAAATACCCAAATAAAAACAGGACACGCACACCGTGAGAGTAAAACTTTACTTCACACATGTCGACACACACATACTTACCTATGTTCACACGCCGACCCCTGTCCACTTGTCCAAGTAGAATCCACGGTGTACCTGAAGATAAAATTATACTCACCTCAATCCAGTGTCCTGTGATTTGTAATCCACGTACTTGGCAAAACAAAAAAACGAATACCCGGACCACACGGACTGAAAGGGGTCCCATGTTTACACATGGGACCCCTTTCCCCAAATGCAGAGACCCCCCCCCCCCCCCGTGACTCCTGTCACAGAAAGGTCCCTTCAGCCAATCATGAAGCGCCACTTTGTGGCACTCTCCTGATTGGCTGTATGCGCTTCTGAGCTGGCAGACAGCGCATCGCACAGCTCCCTCAATTAGTTTCAATGGTGGGAACTTTGCGGTCAGCGGTGGGGTTACCTGCGGTCAGCCGCTGACCGTGGGTAAGCTCACCGCTGACCGCAAAGTTCCCACCATTGAAAGTAATGGAGGGGCTGTGCAATGCGCGTCTGAGCTCAGACGCGCAGAGCCAATCAGGTGAGTGCCACGAAGTGGCGCTTCCTGATTGGCTGAAGGGACCTTTCTGTGACAGGAGTCACGGGGGGTCCCTGCATTCGGGGAAAGGGGTCCCATGTGTAAACATGGGACCCCTTTCAGTCCGTGTGGTCCGGGTATTCGTTTTTTTGTTTTGCCAAGTACGTGGATTACAAATCACAGGACACTGGATTGAGGTGAGTATAATTTTATTCACAGGTACCCCGGATCGTCGGCGACATTGGAGACGTGGCAGTCGGCGGGTCAACATAGGTAAGTATGTATGTGTCGGCATGTATGAAATAAACTTTTACTTTCACGGTGTGTGTCTCCTGTTTTTATTTGGGTATTTTTTTCCAGTAGAACTACAGGTACCAGAGGGCCCGTTTTTCCACCCGCATGCTGGTACTTGTGGTTCTCCAAGTACCAGCTTGCGGGGGGATGCTTGCTGGGACTTGTAGTTCTTCTGGGAAAAAAAATATTCTTTCATTTTACTCAAGGCTATCAGCCCCCCATCCGCTGCCCTTGGATGGGGGGGACAGCCTCGGGCTTCACCCCTGGCCCTTGGGTGGCTGGGGGGGACCCCTTGATTGAAGCGGTCCCCTCTCATCCAGGGTACCCCGGCCAGGGGTGACTAATTGGGTATTTAATGCCACGGCCGCAGGGCGCTGTATAAAAGTGACCCCCGGCTGTGGCATTATCTGTCCAGCTAGTGGAGCCCGGTGCTGGTGTAAAAAATACGGGGGACCCCTACGCTTTTTGTCCCCCGTATTTTTTGCACCAGCACCAGGCGCAGAGCCCGGTGCTGGTTTTAAAAATACGGGGGATCCCCTGTCAGTTTTCCCCCCGAATTTTTAGAACCAGGAGTGGCTCGAAGAGCCCGAGGCTGGTTATGCTTAGGAGTGGGGACCTCACGCAATTTTTTTTCGTTTTTTTTACAGTTTTTACCCGTTTTTTAAACATTTTTAAAAATCTAATCAAAATCCGTCAAATCGGCCGTTTTTCGACAGCGGGACTGTCGAATCCGTTTTTTATTGAATAAGTTGAATTCCGGCACCCACCTGCCGGAATTCGACGGTCGAATTGTGTCGAATTAAAAAACGGGTGAAAAATTGCCGCGATTCGCCGGCAATTGCATATACCCCTATATCTGCCCCTACTGCAGTGCACATGGGGGTAATTCCAAGTTGATTGCAGCAGGAATTTTGCTAGCAGTTGGGCAAAACCATGTGCACTGCAGGGGAGGCAGATATAACATGTGCAGAAAGAGTTAGATTTGGGTGGGTTATTTTGTTTCTGTGCAGGGTAAATACTGGCTGCTTTATTTTGACACTGCAAATTAGATTGCAGATTGAACACACCACACCCAAATCTAACTCTCTCTGCACATGTTAAATCTGCCTCCCCTGCAGTGCACATGGGTTTGCCCAACTGCTAACAAAATTCCTGCTGCGATCAACTTGGAATTACCCCCTAAGTTAGAAATACTGCTTTAGCAACAGTGGGGGTCATTCCGAGTTGTTCGCTCGGTAAAAATCTTCGCATCGCAGCGATTTTCCGCTTAATGCGCATGCCCAATGTCCGCACTGCGACTGCGCCAAGTAAATTAGGATTTTTACTCACGGCTTTTTCTTCGTTCTGGCGATCGTAATGTGATTGACAGGAAATGGGTGTTACTGGGCGGAAACAGGCCGTTTTATGGGCGTGTGGGAAAAAACGCTACCGTTTCCGGAAAAAACGCAATAGTGGCCGGAGAAACGGAGGAGTGTCTAGGCGAACGCTGGGTGTGTTTGTGACGTCAAACCAGGAACGACAAGCACTGAACTGATCGCAGAAGCCGAGTAAGTCTGGAGCTACTCAGAAACTGCTACGAGGTGTGTAATCGCAATATTGCGAATACATCGTTCGCAATTTTAAGATGCTAAGATTCACTCCCAGTAGGCGGCGGCTTAGCATGAGCAAATCTGCTAAAATCCGCTTGCGAGCGAACAACTCGGAATGACCCCCCGTGTATCTATCTCTTTCAGCTGGCAGACTGTGCACTACAGCCAGGATCACACTGGCGTGTATATCATTAGTCTCCTGTCTTATAAGGCTGCATAATAAACTCATCACACCACCGTGTCCTGATACACATCACACTGTCTACAGCCTTTATATTTCCATAATGGGGTCACCAGGGTGCTAGTAGCTCTCTCATCGGCTGCACTGGTTCTTAGCCATCAGCCGAAAGCAGAAACAAAGTTACACGCCTGAAGAGTTCCAGTATTCTCTTGCCTTTCCATAGGCTAGTATGAGTAGGGATCTCTCACCCCATTTTCAATGCTGAGGCAAATACGGGGTAGCAGAATCCAGAAAGTTTTAGGTCAAGGATGCTCCCGCACCAGAATTTAATTAATAATTATTATTACAGGGAATATTAATGGCGTAGTAGTTTATGTTGACAAAACAAATGTTCCAACATAACGCACATATATGTGGTGCTGCTAGTTGATTAAATATACATATACAAACTTTAGAGAGAAAAAAGTAAATCAACTTAAGTAGCAGCACTCTTCCCCTTCCACAAGAGAATTAATTCTTCTTTGATAAAGATAACATGTTCTGTACTTTAACTTTATTGGTAATCTTATAAAAATAAAAAGGAGATTACAATACCCATATGTGATATAGATATCTTTAATATTGTCACATATGATGTAATATGTGTCCCTTTATTCAAAAGGGGACATGTGAAGTGAAGTATAAAATCATTAGACAGAATAATGTGTAAAGAAGAAAAAGATAATTTTTTTATATTTTTTACGTGAATTAAAGTTTTTTTTAAAAGAAAATGCTTGTGCGCTGTCTTTATTCTGTAATTTTAATAAATGCCTGTGATTCAAAGGATTATGTGGTAATTACTTCAGACTAGCACTGACTGTTCTTGCCAGGGATGTCCATGACAAGTTACAAATGTGGCAGTGTAGCAACATTATTGAAACATTCTTTTTCAGAAAGTTATAGTGTAACATTTGTTGCTATCTGCTGAAAATATCCAAAACAGTACTACATACATCCAAATGACAGTGTAGCTGTCTATTAATATATGAATGTAAGGCTAATATTGCCCTTGAGTAACCTTTATGTATATTTACAGTTTATATAACTGCTAATGCTCAGACACTGCATGTATCAGGGTGACAGTTCAACCAGGGCCGAAACTAGGATTTTCGTCACCCGGGGCAAGGCAGTAATTTGTAGCCCCCCTACCTCCCCCCCCCCACCCTCCACAACAAAAACATGACCTGCCAGTGTGTTCAATTACATGCTCCTCTGTGTGTCCCCATACATTGCACTATATCATAACACTTCATCACTGCACTACATTCCCCTATCCACTATCCACTACATCACTATACTACATCCCCTACACGCTGAACTACATCACTACACTACATGCCCCTATGCACTCCACTACATACCCTATATGCTACACTACATCACTACACTACATCCCCTTATATGCTACACCACATCGGTGCACTACATGCCCCTATATACTGAAATACATGACCACACTACATACCCTATATGGTACACTACATCACTGCACTACACCCCCCTATAAGCTACACCAAATCCCCCCCATCTGGGAGGCAAAGCGGAGGTTGATACTGCTAACTGGGAGCACAGTGCGCTACTATAGCTTGTATGGTGCACTGCATGCTAGTCGCAGCGCTGCATGGCAAAGAAGAGAGTTTAAGACAGTAGCCAACATGGGAGATCCCAGGTACTGGAGCTCACCCTCACAGCGTCGGAGCCAGCTGCGGGCAGATAGGTGAGTCAGATACATTGCCCTGGGAGCCATTCACAGAAGGAGCTGACATTGAGAAAGACCCAGGCAGGGTCAGAACTCGTGGGTGCCCCAGTGGACTTACCTGACTAAAAGAGTACGTGGTACGATCTATGCCAGACCAGGAAGGCGGACTGACACCAGAAAACTCTCCTGCTGCAGCTGGAAAGCCTGATGCTCACACGCTTTTAGAACTGTCATATGCCAGTTCTCACCTGCTCTTGGTAATTACCCATTGTCCTTACCTGTACAGGATTCAGTCCACCAACGAATGCCAAACAGCACATGCTGTATAATCATATTGACAGACAGTGGTTTATTCCACAACATCTTAATTCCATCTAGCTTCTATTGTTTTAATGGTTCTATGCAGGGGCGGATCCAGAAGAAAATGATAGGGGGGGCACCATGGAAGGGGCAAGTACATTTGCGTGCAGCTTCGGTGCATGTGAGGTGGCGCTTCTTATACAATGCCCACAGTTGTAGCGCTCATTATGCAATGTCCACTGTACTGGTAGTGCCCCTTATATAGACCCCATAGTAGTGGTGTCCCTTATGCAATGCCCGTATTGCCCCCAGTAGTAATGTTGCCTGTAGTAATGCCCCCAGTCATTATGCCCCCAGTGGTAATGCCCCTGCAGTTATGACCCCAGTAGTTTAGCCACCAGTAGTAATGCCCCCCTATAGTTTGCCCCATTGTAGTTTAGCCCCTGTAGTTATGCCCCCCTTATAGTTTAGCCTCCAGTAGTAATGCCCCCAATAGTTTGGCCCCTGTTGTTATGCCCCCAGTAGTTTGGCTCCCCCTCTAGTTTAGCCCCCAAGTAGTAATGCCCCTGTAGTTTAGCCCCCAAGTAGTAATGCCCCCAATAGTTTGGCCCCTGTAGTTATGCCCCCAGTAGTTTGGCTCCCCCCTGTAGTTTAGCCCCCAAGTAGTAATGCCCCTGTAGTTTAGCCCCCAAGTAGTAATGCCCCCAATAGTTTGGCCCCTGTAGTTATGCCCCCAGTAGTTTGGCTCCCCCTGTAGTTTAGCCCCCAAGTAGTAATGCCCGTGTAGTTTAGCCCCCAAGTAGTAATGCCCCCTGTAGGTGCCCCCCAGTAATAATGCCCCCAGTAGCTGCCCCCCCAGTAATAATGCCCCCAGTAGCTGCCCCCCCAGTAGTGATGCCCCCAGTTATAATGCCCCCAGTAGTTATGCCCCCCCCTCAGTAGTAATGCCCCTTATTGATGCCCCCCCAGTAGTAATGCCCCTTGTTGGTGCCCCCCCCAGTAGTAATGTCCCCCCGTAGTTTCCCCCAGGAGATGCCCCCGCTGCATTAAGGAAGAAAAAAACATAATACTTACCGAGCCCCGTTCCCGTGCCGCTGCAGTACTCCTTCTGGCTGGCGTCCTCTCCTCAGTACTATGAGAGAGACGTCATGACTGACGTCTCTCCCATAGCGCACGGCGCAGTGACAGCGCCGGAAGCCGGAGCTCAGTACTGAGCTCCTGCCTCCGGCTACCGCTGTGCAGGGAGACGGGCGCCCGCTGGTAACACAATCTCAGCGGGCGCCCGTCATCTCCCTGTGCGGCGCCGGCGCTGCGGGGGGGGAACGGGGGACGGGGGGGGGGGGAAGCCACAAATGACAGGGGGGGGCACGGGCCCGAGTGCCCCCCCCCTGGATCCGCCACTGGTTCTATGTATTGTGACTACGTATGATTAAAAATAATTTCAAACTTAAGGTACTGCACTATGTCCTGCATATCTCTTTCTTTTTACGGTTCATATTGAGTTAAAAGAAAGAGACTACAAGAATACGACCATATTGACCTCTACACAGCGCTGGTTCAGTGGTATCCTATACGTTTGTATTTGTCTGTTTTGATTTGGAGGGTGGAGATACCTCTGTTTAGTGACACCCGACTAGCAGCTGTTAGCAGCACTCTGTCACCTTTCTATTCTGTTGATTGCATATTGCCCTGTCTCACTGGAGCAGCACAGCACTGCCGGTAAAAAAACTAAGTCAGCTGTGACGAAACGCGTTGGGCTCCCTGTGGTGACCCCCCTGTGCCTATTTTAAAAGCTAAGTTATAACTTCTTATTTTTTACTGAGACATTTATAACCCCAGGATTTTACTAATAATTTTATGGTTTAAACCTACTTTTATGTGATTAATAAAACTTGTTTGTATCATTTTATAGTTTTTTGGCATTTAAATCAATCTTTTAACACTTGCATTTTAAATCACACCAGTCGCCGGTACCTTTATTCCCCCATTTTTTTAACATCAATGTTTGTTAACATATTCTGTGCCAACTTATTTTTAGACACTGGGTCTTCCAAATCGCCACTGTTAGAGTATATAATTACTGACAAACATCCATTAATCTGTATGCTCGTATTTCCAGCAGTATGCTTGATAATGCTATAGAAGTTAAATAATAGCATTGGCTTGATACCGAGTGCTCAAGCCTTCCTTAACACCTTTTATATGAATTATATCATGAGGATGCACAGAACTTCAGCGTGTATGTTGGTATCCACACATACAGTACTATCTCTATAGTGTCAATCATTTATAATTGACAGATTTTTTACTACTACAGTTTGTTATCTTCCCAATGGTATGTGTTACAAGTTAGTTATCTTGTGTCAGTAGTAAGCTTATTTATATAGTCCTACTACAATGATAAAGAAGTAAATTTACATTCCTGTTATATATTGCTGGATGATAGTATGAATCAACTGCTGGATAGTAGCAGCTGATGTATAGGTGCTATTCTCTCTTAATATATCATACAAACTGGGTTTGTCCGTTTAGAATTAAATGTCAAGCAGACAGAGGTGTTATAGTATAATTATTTTCTCATACGTCCAAATAAATATCTAGACCCCTACTATTGCCTGACTATCTGACTGGTATTGTCCTAGGTAGTACAGGCACACATGGTCTTGTCTATAGGTGGTATATTCTTGTATACTGGGTTTTATATATTAGCACTTGGACATACAGGCACTCATTCTGAGTTGATGATCGCTCGCTAGCTGCTTTTAGCAGCAGTACAAACGCTAAGCCGCCTCCCTCTGGGAGTGTATCTTAGCTTTGCAGAAGTGCGAACGAAAGGTTAGCAGAATAGTGCTGAC
Organism: Pseudophryne corroboree; assembly: GCF_028390025.1. Lineage (NCBI taxonomy): Eukaryota > Metazoa > Chordata > Amphibia > Anura > Myobatrachidae > Pseudophryne > Pseudophryne corroboree. Next base: position 751,529,801 of record NC_086445.1, on the reverse strand, counting down.
ATTTTTCCAAGCAGTTTCAGAGTAGCTGCAGACCTACTCCTACCTTGTGATCACTTCAGTCTATTTAGTTCCTGTTTTGACATCACAAACACGCCCTGCGTCCGGCCAGCCACTCCCCCGTTTCCCTCGGCACACCTGCAGTTTTATCTGACACGCCTGCGTTTTTTTAGCACACTCCCGGAAAACAGTCAGTTACCACCCAGAAACACCCACTTTCTGTCAATCATTCAACGATCAACAGAGCGACTGAAAAGAGTCGCTCGGCCTTGTGTGAAACTGCATAGTTTTTTGTGAAAGCACATCGCGCGTGCGCACTGCGCCCCATACGCATGCGCAGAAATGCCGATTTTTAGCCTGATCGCTGCGCTGCGAACGGCAGCTAGCGATCAACTCGGAATGACCCCCATGGTGTTTAGCTATTTGCACATAAATTGCAGTCTGCCTAATGTTTAAAATAGCTTCTCCTTCCAGAGGAGAAAGCCACAGTCATTCGTATATCTCACAGTGGCAAAGTATTAGAGCCCAGGGGGATATTAAAAAATGAGCCCTCCTGTCCTATATACACACAGCCAACGAATGTCTAATATCCTAAAACAATAACTCTTTCTGCCATTTCATTTGTAACCTATTTTTTGATAATGCACAGGTTTTTATTACATATTTAAATGTTATAGACAGCGCACAACGATGCATATGCGCATTTCACTTTTGCTAAGGTTCGTCAGGGCTATAGCCTGTAGCCCTGTAGGCTATAGGCTAAATAATTGTCAGAAATTATATACTCTAACTGTGGCGATTTGGAAGACCCAGTGTCTAAAAATAAGTTGGCACAGAATATGATGTTATTTGGGGCAATATGAGCCTTATATTCATATATTAATAGACAGCTGCTATATACTGTGCGCCGGGATCCCGACAGCCGGCAAACTGAAGACCGCCCATGTGTCCATATTTCGCCTTTTTAACATGATTTGGAGTATTTTCACTCTAGTTTTATATTGCAGAAAAACCATTAAAAGTAAAGTTTTATATACTACTTGTTATGTCTACAGTATCCAGACTTTAATCTAAGGTATATTAGAGTGCCCCATCCTAGAAGAGTCTATTTTCCGCTTCCTTGCGGTCTCCTTTGTTTTGCAGTTTGTTATAGTCAGCAGAATATCATCTGTGTAGAGTGCTATTTTATGGATGACCACTGTATACTAGTTGTGGGCCTTATTCAGTAAGCATCGTTAATGCGTGATTGACAGGCAGAGGCGTACATGGGGCAGTTGGGCGCAGTGACATAGTGTCGCAGAGGTGTGGCGACAAAAACGCGGGCAGGTCTGGGACGTTTTTGGGGTGGATGTGTGACATCACATGCGGCCGCTGCATATCAAAATGGCGGTGGTGCACCTGCCTTCGCAGCCGGGCTGCGCAGGCAAGGGTTGACCCTAGTTGCTGCAATCACAATTAGATTGCGATTGCAGCACTTAGCATGCTGGTGCTAGCAATTGCAATTTTGCTACATTAGCAAAACTGCAACTGAAGCTGATTTAGGTCCAATGGGCCTAATTCAGACCGGATCGCTGTGCTGCAAATTACACTGTCCTGCGATCAGATAGTCGCTGCCCAGGGGGAGTGAAAATTCGCTCCGTGCAAGTGTGCGATTGCATGTGTACGATGTGTGAAAAATCCCCTCAATGGGGGTCATTCCGAGATGATCGTAGCTGTGCTAAATTTAGCACAGCTACGATCATTCACACTGACATGCGGGGGGACGCCCAGCACAGGGCTATCCCACCCCGCATGTCACTGCCGCGCCCCCCCCCCCCTTGCAGAAGTGCATAGGCATCGCACAGCGGCGATGCCTTTGCACTTCAAGAATAGCTCCCGGCCAGCGCAGCTTTAGCGTGCTGGCTGGGAGCTACTCATTGATCCCCGGCCCGCAGCGGCTGCGTGTGACGTCACGCAGCTGATGTGGCCGCACCCCGTTCGGTCCGGCCTCGCCTGCGTTGGGTGGACCGTGCCTATGAAACAACTGGCAAATGCCGCCGTTCCACCCCGCCCTCCCAGCGACCGTCTCTGCCTTTGGCCATCTGGCAAGCCGGCGCATGCGCAGTTCTGACCCAATCGCACCGCTGCGATAAATTGCAGCGTGCGATCAGGTCAGAATGACCCTCAATAAGTGGACAGCTGCAAATCCATTCACATCACACTCTCTATCAAAAGATTTTTCCATATTGTGCAGTGTGTGCGTAGCCCAGGATTTACTCCTACAGTGCGATACAAACAGGCTGATGGGTCCGGAGCTGACATCACACACCTTTCCTGAAAACGCTTGGGCACGCCTGCGTTTTTGCTGACACTCCCAGAAAGCGGTCAGTTACCACCCACAAATGTCCTCTTCCTGTCAATCACCTTGCGAACAGCCAAGTAATCAAAATTTTCGCACCATCCTGTCGAGGTTTGGTGACGTGCATGCGCATTGCGTTGCATATGCATGCACAGTATGTCGATAATCGCCCACTGTGCGATAACGCACAGCAGCGATCAGGTCTGAATCGTGCCCAATGTTTAGATTCGATTGAGAGTACAATGGTTAGGGCAAAAATGCAACAGGATAGGGACACCTTGCCTCACCCAATTTGCCACAGGAAAGTAGGAGAAGAATTCCCACTGGCCAGGTCAGAAGCCATGGGTGGTAGAGTAAAAGTTAAGGTGCTGGAAAGGAGTTTATTGTGAGAGCCATGTGCAGCAAAGCCATCTTCATAAACGGCCTTCTCACTTGGTCAAATGCCTTCTCTGCACCTAAGTAAAGAAAAATGTCAACCTTCATTCCGAGCCTTGAGGTAATTATGTGTTGGGTATTGTTTGCAGCTTGGAGGCCTGAGACAAAACCTGAGTGATCAAATGGGCTAGAGACAGGAGAACCATATTAAGCCTAGTGGCAAGAAGAATATCTACAGGTCTAGATTCAACAATGAGATGGAGCAATAACTACTGGAGAGTGGGCCTAATTCAGACCTGATCGCTGCTGTGCAATCAGGTCATAACTGCGCATGTGTATGTACTGCAATGCGCACGCGCCTCGGACAACAACTACGGGCATCGCCAGTCAGCGACAAGATGGTGTGAAAATTTCATTTGCATGGGCGTTCGCAAGGTGATTGACAGGAAGAGACTGTTTGTGGGTGGTAACTGACCGTTTACTGGGAGTGTCCGGAAAAACGCAGGCATTCCCAAGTGTTTTCAGAGAGGGTGTCTGACGTCAGCTCCGGCCTGTTGTGATCGCACTGTAGGAGTAAGTCCTGGGCTGTGCAGAAACTGCACACACTGAGTGAGGTGCGAACGGATTTGCAGCTGCCCACATTCAATCGCACACTTGCACGGGCGAATTTCCACTCCCCTTTGGGTGGCGACTATCAGATCGCAGGTCAGCAACAACATTAGCAGCACAGTGATCAAGTCTGAATCACCCCCAGGGAACGCGCTTTACCCTTTTTTAGGTATTACAGAAAGCTTAGCTCTTATACTGGCTGGGTCCAACATTCCCCCATCTAAAATCAAATTAAAGAGAGCGGCTTGATTGGAAACATTGCGGATTGCCAAGATGGCACTATGCAACTGTTTCTGCCAAAGTCTCCTAGCCAATAGAGTATCATCTTCGTCTAGAGATGCTGTTGCAGCTAATTAGCTAAGAGTACTTTTGAGGTAAATCCTGACTAATGATAGTTCTTTCAAGTGGGCAGAGTGCAAAGACTCTCGATACAACCTCAAGAGGAGTTGATACCCCAGTTGCCAAGCTAATACTCATTCTTCCTTGCATTTAGCAGCTGATAAGTTTACTGCAAAACAACAGCCCTGTGGGCCTCATAGACTACATATAGAGATACTTACTGGTATTCATTAAGGTTGAATTATTCTCTGAGAGTGTCCATAAGATCCTGACAAGTTATAGGGCTGTAAAGTATGGAATCATCCAGACTCCAGATGGGCTGACTCCTTGTCATGTCAGCAATATTAAGCTGAATAGAGACACCAATTCCTCATACCATGGTAAGGTTGCTTGAGGGAAAGGACACAGAAGCCTCCTCAGAAAATGAGCTATGCTCTAAAATAATGCAACAGAAAGTGTGTTACATCAAAAATGTGTTATATTCTGAAAACAATGTAATGTGAGAACAAAACATATGTAAAATGTATTTCTCATTTAGGGGCTGATTCTTAGTTAGACGCAGTCACCAGCATTCTAAAATGTCTGCTGGAAACATGTTATTTTTAAAGTAAAAATACGTATAGATACCCCCCACTCCCTCTAATGTTAACCAGCATTAGCGCTTATGCATAGAAAGGGTATAGAAAACTTGGGAGGAGAAAGTGCATGGTGTTACCTTGATTTTTCCTTTACCAAGACTAGGCTTGACCAGCCAGTGTTAGCAGAACCACGAAGAGGAGACCCGCAGTCAGGGTCGGCAACAGAAATCTTGGTGCCCGGAACACTCATATTTTTGGGGCCCCCATCCCTCCCCAGTAGGCACAGGCCAGTTGACCTCTCCCAGTGTCTCTCAGCCTCATTCCCCACCCTGTCTCTTAGCTCCACCTCCACCTGTGTCTCTCAGTCCCAGCCTCTCTATATCTCTCAGTCTCAGCCTTCCCATGTCTCTCAGCTGCACCATAACCCTGTGTCTCTCTGCCCCCACCATCCCACAGTGTCTCTCAGCCTCCCACTCAGTCTCTCACTAACCCCATGTCTCCCAGCCTACCCATGCCCCTATGTCTTTCAGCCACCTAACAACTTTGTCTCACAGCCTCACCTGCCATGTCTCTCAGCTGCACCGTGACCCTGTGTCTCTCTGCCCCCACCAACCCACAGTGTCTCACAGCCTCACCTGCCATCTCAGTCGCAATCCCTGTGTCTCTCAGTCTTCCCTTGTGTCTCTCAGCCTTCTCCTGTGTTTCTCAGCCTCCAAAACAATAAAGAAGAGACTGTGCAACTGAAGCAGAGACAGTATCAAATAAAGCAACAATTTCTATTATAATTACATTTAGACAAAAATACAGATAAAATAACATAAACCTGGCATACAATGTTTTAATCAATACTGTATATAACCTACAAGGGCTCAGCCTCCATCTACGGCTGAGAGATAACTACTGTGTCTCTCAGCCTCCCTCTGTGCCTCTTAGCCTTCCCGTTTGTCTGCCTCTCCCTTTTGTTTCTCAGCCTCCAACAGCCTCCCCCTCCCCGTGTCTCTCAGCATTCCCCCATCCCTGTGACTCTCAGCCTTCCCCTGTGCTTGTCAGCTTCACCACCTGTGTCTACAACAGCCTCCCCCTGTGTCTCTCATCCTCCCCCTCCCATTGTCTCTCAGCCTCCCCCACCCCCTGTGCCTCTCAACCTTCCCCTTTGTTTTACAGCCTCACTCCCTGTGTCTCTCAGCCACCCCCTGTGTCTCTCAGCCTCCAACAGCCATCACCTGTGCCTTTCAGCCTCCTCTGTGGGATGCGGTCAACATCCCGCTGGACGGGATCCCGGCAGTCGAAATACCGACGCCGGAATCCCGACCGCCACAATCCCGACATATTCTCCCTCCGTGGGTGTCCACGACACCCATATAGGGAGAATATAATAGTGTGCCCGCAGCGTGGCGAGCGAAGCGAGCCCGCAAGGGGCTGCGTTCTGCTCGCCACCCTTGTCGGGATTGTGTGGTCGGGATTCCGGCGTCGGTATTTCGACCGCCGGGATCCCGTCCAGCGGGATTACGTACTGATCCCTTCTCTGTGCCTCTCAGCCTCCCCCACCCCCTGCACCTCCCAGGCTTCCCCTGTGTTTGTAAGCCTGCCTTAGTGTGTCTCTTAGCCTCCATCTGCCTCTGTCTCTGCCTCTTAGCCTTTCCCTGTGTCTCTCAGCCTCCTTGGTGCCTCTCAGCCTCCCCCTCTCCCTGTATCTCTGAAAATAAAACAAGAACTAGACACGTATACACACACCATCGAAAAAGTATTTGTATGAAGTAATGTCCTCCCCACACACCATCATTCCTCCATTTCTTACTTACTTGATCCAATTGGATAACTCCTCTTGGGTCCATTTAGGCATTCCATGGGTGTTGGCAAAATAAACAGCACTTAGGGCAACACAACGTCCCTTTCAGGACCCCGCTGCTAATGACATATCACTTGCACACACTCTGCATATTAATTAATAGGGCCACGCTGATTGTTGAGAGAGTGTGAGCTTCCGCAAATATGCAAGTCCCTATATGTATGTGAGAGCCCCTGCACATTCATCTAATGGTATTGGTTTCTGTATACTGGGCCTTATTCATGTTTGTATGCAATGTCGATATTTATGCACCTGAGCGATTATCAGCTGACTGCGCATGCACTGCGAATACACTGTGCACGCACCAAGATACCTCTGCTATGCTGCTCACAGTGAGGATTTCAACACACAGTGATTAACAGGAATTGACCATTTAAGGGTGATAATAGGGAGGGGCAGCAAAAACGCAGGCATGTCATCTGAGAGCTTGTATGTACAAGAATGGCTTCTGCGTTACTCCGTGTTCAGTCTGTGAAGCCTATAGGGCTACCCTAGCAGGTGATTGATCCGGTGGACGTCTATCTTCTTTTCTGGGCAGCAGTTTCACTTGCGATGATTAGCAGTTCCATAGCCTAGAAATGTGCAGTTGCATAGGCAAGTTTGTAAAAACAAGAATAAGACCCAATGTGCAAGGTGCTGAGGTGGTCTCAGCGCATTATGCAAGTAATTTATTGCACACAAGGTAATGTACAATGTGCTGTACTCCTGCAAGCCAATGGCATCCTACCTTGATCTTATACTGTACTGTTGGCTAGGCAAGCTGACATATTTATGCAATGGTAATGCCAGCACTGTATATTTGGGAGTGAGGCCAACCCTGGAAGGGTGAGTCTATGATGACACGATCACGACATGACACCTCTGCACTAGCCACTTAGCTGCGCCATGCCCCTGTATGACTCCCTATTTTGCATAAACTAAATAAGTGCTGTACTCAGGATCAAGCAGTGATCCTTCTCTACTAGGCATATTTCCACCTCTTGCCAGATCTACATGTAGTCACAATAGTTAATACTTTTATTAACTGCAAAAAAATCCTAATTTTTCAATAAATATTCCACAGAAGAGACACAAAGAAATACCAAGGAGCCAAGAATTTAAGCAACATGTTACAATGCAAAAACAAGAAACAAAAAAAAGAAAGGGTCAGACTCTATGGCCCAGTGGTTTTTAGCTGCCGTCAAAATATATGTTTCTATGTTAATGGCATTTAATATATTATAAATGGAATCAACAAACAATATAGAAGGGGTAAAAACACACATATTGCCCCCCAAAGGGAAAAAAATACACACATATTGCACCCCACAGGGCAAAATAACACACACACATTGTCACCCACAGTGACACACACACACACACACACACACACACACACACACACACACACACACACACACACACACACACACACACACACACTGTCCATGACAGGGAAAAAAACCAAATCCTGTCCCCAACAGGGAAAAAATACACACATTGTCCCCACAGGGATCAAACACACACACACACACACACACACACACACACACACACACACACACACACACACACACACACACACACACACACATCATTGGACCCCACAGGGTAAAAACACACACATTGTTTCCCACAGGAAAAATATAAAACGCAAATTCACTCATTACTCGCACAGGAAGGAAAAAACAACAACATGATTAATTGCCCCCACAGCTACAAAAAATAAATAAAACCAACCATCATAATCATCATCTTCATCTTCATAATAATAATAATAATAATAATAATAATAATAATAATAATAATATTATTATTATTATTATTATTATTATTATTATTATTATTATTATTATATATTTATATCGCTCTCTTTCTCCAATAGGACTTAAGGCACTTAACAGATAGTATGAACATAATACAATATAGAAACTACTGTATGGACATAATAAAGAGGTTTCCCTTTGTGGGAAATACAGAGCTCATGGAGATGATATAAAGGGTGTGGCAGCCATTTTGGCTCATTAGTTGCAATGATTATTCATTCTACCCAAGAGGGATCTATGGGAGGAAACCATTTTAGGTGCACTACATGGGATTACACTGGGCAGGTTAGGCAATGCTTGGAACTGATGACACATAATGGGAGAGATTGAAAGGCTAGACAAGGTCAAGGAAAGTTAATTAGAACCATACATTTTTTATTTTATATAGAGCACCAGGCGAGGCAGCCATGTTGGGCACACTTCTTGGGATACAATGTGAAAATAAGTACTACATGGAGATAAGACGTACAAGGATCAAACAGAGGCGTCACCGGGTGTGGTGACACCCGGTGCGCACCCATGATATCCCAGCAGACACGCCGGTAGCACGCTCAAGGCAAAAAGTTGGCATGGTCATAAAAAGGGAGCATGGTCTGACGGGATAGTCACTCTGGGGGTGGTCTTGCAGCAAGAGGGGGCATGTCTGTACATAAAGGGGGCATGGTCTCGCGGATTGTCACTAGGGGGGCGTGCCCAGCATCTCCGGAGATTCTGGGCTGTACTGGGCTGCCCCCAGAGACTGTCTCCCAGCGCTGTCAGCTCCTCTTGTGTGACAGGAGCCGGGTGCTGTAGCAGACTCACACTGCAGCACCTGGCTCCTGTCACTGGGGAGGAGCTGACATTTTGGTGCCACCCCTTCCAGGAGTCACACCCGGGTGCAGAATGCACCCCCCCGCACCCGCCTTGTGACGCCACTGGGATCAAATGAACAGTGAACTAATAGGATACCCACTGCATAAATAGTTAAGATTGTTGCTTATCCTGCCCTTGACTGTACCATGTGAGGCAGCCATCTAGAGTGCTCTATATAAGTGACAGTGGGCAGGATGAGCTATCACAGAAGTGTAACATGCAGTGGGGAACTACTGAGAAAAAAATGAAGAACAACTGAGGTTCATGATGCGGCAGTAAGGAAAGAGAGTAGGTTGCATACTGTAGGTCATTTAGAAATACAACATCATTTTAACAGCAAGAAATGATATTTCTAGATTAATATATAGCAAATGACAGAATGAGTAAATGTCATAAAGCAGAAATATGAGTTAGTATATACATATCCAGTTCAAACTCCAGTTTTAACTCCATACTTTAGATGACATGCTTAAGACAGAGGCCTACAATACATTTGAAAACTCCGAAAACATGCTATTCACGAGGTATGGCAATCCATGCTTGAGATGACATACTTAATGTGCAGGCTTGGAGATGGCAGGCCAAGCCTATTTGTGCAAGCCTTTCAGATGATGCGCTTTTGTAGGAGAATACTGGATCAGCTTGTACAGGGAGAGGGAGTGTTTTGTTCAGCAGCTTATTAGTGGTGGGAGATTATATTTGCACACAAACTTTGAACACAGACTATTTATGTGTGGAAAGTGCAGGCAGGCAGAAATAAAAGCATCAGGAATGGAAGATGGAATTATTATACTGTACCTGAGAAGAGATGAGAGCAGTTTTTTTAAATTCTTGTTTTAACTTCATAATTTGGATGAAATGTTTAAGATGCAGGCTGGGAGATGGCAGACCAAGCCTGATACATTGCCCCCACAGCCTGAAAAAAATGTAACACACACATTGATTATTTTTCATTGTTCCAACCAGAAGAACTCACTTGCTGAGGTGTAACAGACAGCTGCAGAGCTAGTTGCAGTAGGGGCTCCACTCCAGCCTCCAAGACCAGGGAGTGCCGCTCAGTCCATATTAGCAGCAAGTGCCTCCCTCCAAAGAGTCTAGACCAACAGTGGGTTGAAACTAACTTGGCGTCCCCTCCATCACCCCTCAGGGGTTGTGCTCTGCCAACAAGCAGCCTGCCTCAGTGGCTCACACCGAGACAGTGCAGTGCACTGCTGTATCACTATGAGCAGGCAGGACGTTATGCGGCTACGTGACCTATGATATCACTCCAGGTTGCCATGTTGCCCTCTATAGGCAGTGTCGGATTGGGGCATGGAGGGCACACTGGGGAAATGCAGTGATAGGGGCCCATGCTTAGAGGCTTGGCTAACCAGTAGTGCATGTTCTGGGCCCCTTGATACATATATATAGCAAATACCGCTAGTGCATGCATGATAATGTACCAGATTAATAACACTGTAAAAAGTACACCATAGTCCTGTGCAGTATAATGTAACATATAAGAAAAAATGTGTCTGGCGCTGAGCCTTTCCTATCTATAGCCTCTAAACAGAGAGGACAACCCAAAAACGGCTGCCTTCACAATGTGGACCTGGAAATCCACTCAACATCTAAATGTAAACCTAAAGAAAATATAAGTGAAGGCGCACAAAATATTGACCGACTGCTTTTGTGATACAAATAACTGATTTATTTAAAATTACTGATTAAAAATTAATCTTACATGTAAACAGTATAGCAGAATTAATAACATAAAACCATGAGCTAATAATTAAATCAATTACTCTGTGAGCAAGCAGATGTAAACTCCACACAGATTGCGCTTTAATTGGTAATGCTCCCTTTAAAAGCTTAATTGCAAGCACCTGTAATTGTAAAACCAATTGAGAAAGAATTCTCCTTCAGCCGAAAGTTCTTATACATGTATAAGCAAAGATGGTGTTAGTTCCAAAGCGAATAGTTGTTAATTCACAAAGAAATGAGTTAGTAGTGTGTACTCATGCAATTGCAGTGGTTAGAAATAAACTCTCCTTCGGCTGAATGGATATAATATCATGCACCGGTGCTATGGAAATATTTTTACTCCAAGCAGACTGACTGTTATGTCATGCAAAGAATACTTATGAATGGTGACATGCCACTTTAAAAAGGATGCTGTTCATACTGTTAATGGGGTGTTTGTATATTTATACTTCACCCATCCGTTAGTGTCAGGAGCGCTCCTGGGTTGTGCAAGCCCGTATATCCTCCTGGTGTTTCCTCCTGCCTGGTCCACAGTTCCTGGAATCTTAATATCAGATGCAGGGGATGGGGGACTCGTAGCTGAGCCTACGGGATTCTTGCGCTGCCACAGACTGTGTGAAGGTGGACTGTCTGCACGTGTCGCGTCCCGCGACTTCCGGGTTCGGGCTTCCGGACTTTGCGTTCCACTTGCGGTTCACAGAAAATTGGTCACCTGACGCGTTTCTCCGCCCACAACAATGGCGGTTTCATCAGAGGATACTAGGCACCTCAATGTTACAATAAACCTGTTTTGCACTATTTTAAATGAGAGCAAGGACACATTAATTAGCTAATAATTTATTTGTTAACCGTTTGCTGTGTTTATATAACAACATTGATGTAATAGAATGGTAATGCATCCCAATTAAGGGAGATGAAGAGTTAATATATATTATCCAATAGGAAGCCCCTTGAGGGGATAAAAAGAGACCATAACAATGAGCCTAGTATCCTCTGATGAAACCGCCATTGTTGTGGGCGGAGAAACGCGTCAGGTGACCAATTTTCTGTGAACCGCAAGTGGAACGCAAAGTCCGGAAGCCGGAAGCCCGAACCCGGAAGTCGCGGGACGCGACACGTGCAGACAGTCCACCTTCACACAGTCTGTGGCAGCGCAAGAATCCCGTAGGCTCAGCTACGAGTCCCCCATCCCCTGCATCTGATATTAAGATTCCAGGAACTGTGGACCAGGCAGGAGGAAACACCAGGAGGATATACGGGCTTGCACAACCCAGGAGCGCTCCTGACACTAACGGATGGGTGAAGTATAAATATACAAACACCCCATTAACAGTATGAACAGCATCCTTTTTAAAGTGGCATGTCACCATTCATAAGTATTCTTTGCATGACATAACAGTCAGTCTGCTTGGAGTAAAAATCTTTCCATAGCACCGGTGCATGATATTATATCCATTCAGCCGAAGGAGAGTTTATTTCTAACCACTGCAATTGCATGAGTACATACTACTAACTCATTTCTTTGTGAATTAACAACTATTCGCTTTGGAACTAACACCATCTTTGCTTATACATGTATAAGAACTTTCGGCTGAAGGAGAATTCTTTCTCAATTGGTTTTACAATTACAGGTGCTTGCAATTAAGCTTTTAAAGGGAGCATTACCAATTAAAGAGCAATCTGTGTGGAGTTTACATCTGCTTGCTCACAGAGTAATTGATTTAATTATTAGCTCATGGTTTTATGTTATTAATTCTGCTATACTGTTTACATGTAAGATTAATTTTTAATCAGTAATTTGAAATAAATCAGTTATTTGTAATGTAACATATGCATAATCTGTAATTTAAGTGCAAAATCTGATCCCTAGAGGAGGGGGTGGGGCCCCCAGGCAGTTGGGCCCACTGGTGGTGTCGAAGTCGGAAAATATTACAGTACACACACTACGTACAAACTCCACACAAATGGCCTCCGTGCGCGTACTTGTTCTGCCGTGCGTGCACATATTCGCAAGTTGCGTATGACTGCTCACGCAGTCCTACGTATTAGCGCGTGGTATGAGTAATTACGGTAGCATTTGTATTCTCATGGAAAAGCCACAAAGACATATCTCATATTTAATCCACATAGTGCAAAATGTACACATAGCCCACACACACCACACCAGCAAGTTATACTTGTTTAAAAGGTACAACAAGAAAGGGATTCACCTTTACAGGATATGAGGGGACAGCATTAGGTTATACGGTGGTGTTTGGTATCCAACTGTAGGATATTTTAAGGACAACATTCCGGTAGCAGTTTGCAGAAGATAGCACGCTCCTGCGCATAATTATGCACAGGAACAGGATATTAATATTATACTGTATTTACTGTACTCTGATATTCGTCGGGAACCCAGTGGAGACCAACTGCAAGCACACCTGGACCAGACATCGCCCACCTATTCAAACCAACCTATGACCCCCTCCTGTACTGTAAATGACCAGCCCTTTGTCCTATAGATGAAGAGGTTACAGTTCCTATTGTATTGTGTTTTGACCAACTGTATAAAAGCCAAGCTGTCTAGCCGATCATTCATCTCTCTCTGAAGGTCATCTTGCTAGATTGACTGAGCACCGGACCGTGTGGCGCTGGCGAAACCAAACGTATGTACCATTGATTGTAGCCTCTTTTCTGTTATTGTAATTGTATATCTGTTGTAATTCCCTTTCAGCAATTATATGTTGGTGGGTCGGATCTCAACATCTTAAATACAATTGGTGTCGTATCTTCTTCCTGCTAAGGTTTAAAGCGTATTTCAGTCACACGTGTAGCTGCATTGTGCTCTCAGTGTGTCGGTGTGTGTGTGTATGCACTGCGTGTACTTTGTACGTCCGTCGCGGCGTGTGTATGCAAAGTGCGTACACGGTATGGGCCTTTATACGCTAACTGAGTAAAAAAGTACGTAGGTTAAGGATTACATACAGCGGCCGCAGCGGCTTGAATTTAAGTGTATTGAGTGTATTAAGGTATTGCTTTTAGTCCTGTAAGTAAATCAGCATTTACAGTGGTTTCCCCTGTACCCCTGTGGGCTAGTCCGACCCTGTCTATAGGATATGCCCAGCCCAAGACACTTCTAAGCCACATGGAAGAAACCAATGCTGCCCTGACCAGGGTAGGGAAATGATGGATCTGGCAGGCTGGCAAGCCCTATCGGTCCCAGCTTCCAGAGTTGGACTCCGCACTGCACTCCCTTTGGGGTGGTGCCCCTGTACTACCACTCCCCAGGAATGAATTTCCAAACACATGATCAGAACACTGGATCTGATTCAGTAAGGATTGCAAAGTCTGCTAAGTAGCAGACTTTGCAATGCTTTGGATTGCATGCTGGGGGCCGCCCATCGCAGGGCAAGGCAGCCCGGCATGCTAACAGATGCCCCCCCCAACCACGCTGAAATTGTGGTCGCATTGCAATTTCAGCGTGATCGCTAATTATGGGGTAGTCTGCCGGTGCATACCCACCATTTGCCTGGACCCGCCCTCGTTTCACCATCGCCGCCCACTCAACTCTTCATCTCCGCCCTGGAAATGGAGTGTTGCCGCCCCCCCCCCCCCCAGACCTTTGTGCATGCGACCGCATCCTCTTCATAGTTTTTGTGGTTGGATCTAGAGATGAGCGGGTTCGGTTCTCAGAGAACCGAACCCTACCGAACTTTGCCTTCCGAGTCCGGATCCGAGCCAGGCTTGGATTTTCCCTCTTGACTCGGAAACCCAAACGCGGCAAAACGTCATCATCCCGCTGTCGGATTCTCGCGGGATTTGGATTCCAAATAAGGAGCTGCGCGTCCCCACCATTTTCACTCCAGTCTCGGAGAGTGTATGGAGAGGACGTGTCCTCAGTGTTCAGTGTCTGTGTGTTGGGGCGGGAAAGTGGGGTGGCAAGTGTTGTGCTGCTCAGTCCAGTCCAGTGTAGTCACTCAGTGTATTGTGCTGCATCAGTCCAGGCAGTCACAATGTTGGTGTTCTCTGCTGCCTTATATCTAGTGTAGCTGTAAAGTGGTGCTGTGTTGTGCAGACCAGTCCAGTGTACTCAGTGTATTGTGCTGTATCAGTCCAGGCAGATATATCCAGTGTAGCTGTAAAGTGGTGCTGTGTTGTGTTGTGTTGTGCAGACCAGTCCAGTGTAGTCAGTGTATTGTGCTGTATCAGTCCAGCCATTCACAGTGTTGGTGTTCTCTGCTGCCATATATCCAGTGTAGCTGTATAAAGTGGTGCTGTGTTGTGCAGACCAGTGGTGGTGTCCTGTGTCATCAGTATTTCCAGTGACGATATACGCTGCTGCTATATGTCCACTGCTGCAGTATAACAATTATAACAACCTGTTGGGCTGCATCAGACCAGTGGTAGTGTCCTGTGTCATCAGTAATTCCAGTGATGATATACGCTGCTGCTATATGTCCACTGCTGCAGTATAACAATTATAAAAACCTGTTGTCCCCCTCTGTCTCTATATATCTCTCCTACTCATCCTTCCACTCTCTATATCTATTTTTCTCCTTTTCTCTCTCACTCTCTCTCTCTCTCTCTCTCTCTCTCTCTCTCTCTATCTTACTTCTCCACCTCCTCCTTGTCTCTCTCCCTCTCTCTTCTCCTCCTCCTTCTCTCGCTCTCTCTTTTCTCCTCCTCCTCTCGCTATATCTTTTCCTAATCTCTTTCTTCTCCTCCTCCATCTCTCTCTTCTCTTCCTCCTCCCTCTCTCACTTCCTATCTCCTACTGCCTCACTCTTTTCCTCCTCAATTTCTATATCTTTTCTCCTCTATCTCTTCTCCTTTCCTCCCCCTCTCTCTATCTTTTCTCCTACTCCTCCCTCTCTCTCTCTCTCTCTCTCTCTCTCTCTCTCTCCCCCTCCTCTCTCTCTCTATCTTTCTTCTTCTCCTCTCCCTCTCTTTCTATCTCTTCTCCTCCTCCTTCTCCTCTCTCTATCTCTCTTCTTCTCCTCCTCCTCTCTCTCTCTCTCTCTCTCTCTCTCTCTCTCTTCTCCATCTCTTTACCTCTCTTCTTCTCCTCTTTGTCTCTCTTCTCCACTCTCTTCTACTCTCTGTCTTGGGACCACCAGTGCAGCCTAGTTAGCATCGTCCACCTGTTTCTGCCTCCGTTTACTACTCTAGCAGTACTGGACTGGAGAAGAAAATTTACAGCAGCTCACCATCTTGTCAGTCACCACCCTGCATGGCCATCTACTGCTCCAGGGCTGCATCGCCAAACCAAAACACTATATCTGCTCTGCCGCCAGCTGGCCAGTTAACTCCCTGTACTCCCCACAGATGGATTTGTCATCTTGGGGGGCCCTGATGGACCCACCACATTTGCTGAATACTCCATCCTGCTGCAGGCCATTAAGTCCCCTCAGCTACATCAGGGCCCATGACTCCAGGGTCGCCCTATCCCACTAGCCCTCCTTCCACTGTTAATCCTACAACTGCCTGCTAGCTACATTGCTGGATTTTGCAGAATCTGTTTCACTGCATCACTGTCTACTGAATTTTACTGCTCATTTCACTGACATTCTGTCTCTGCAATTTTTACTATATTACTCTCACTTTGTCAACCATTATTTTCTGCCCTAGCTACTGCTGTTGTTCTTTAGCATGTACTTCCGCGCACGATATGCTATGCCTGTATACTACACCTCCACTGGTTGCACACCCTGCCAGCAGCAACCTTCGCAGTGTGTCCCAGATGGCTGCCTCAAATGGTTCCCTATGAGTAGGGTGTGCTGCACATGCACTGATTCATACAAGGTATATCACACTACTACACACATGTCAGTTCTCCCAAATATGGCTTGTTCTTGTATTGCTTATCTCCCCCAATGTAACCTTCACAGTGTTCCCAACATGGCTGCCTAACCTGCTGTGTTCATGGATGAGATGAAAAATATGTGTCAGATTGTGTTTTGGCTGTGTCCCCGGAGGGGGCGCTAGTGGGTCAGTGGAGGTACCTGGGAGAAAACGAGGAGGCTGGATAACGTTCCTGCGCATGAGCGCAATGATATTTATTAGCAGATGATATAAACAGAATGGCAGCAGAAATAATAATAACAAATGGAAATGTCAATCACACAGCGTAATAGCTGAAAGTCTATGGCAACAGGATGACAGATGACTGGAGAAATAATAACCGGTAATATGTTAAACAGAAGAACAGGTGTTTGTAGAGATGATTCTGGTTTGGAAACCAGTGCAGGTTTTAAACATGAAACTTGGCAGTGAGATGTTGAATGGCAAACCTGGTAGCAGAGGCAGGAGTCTGACTATCCACAGTGCAGGTGGTGAAGCACTGACAGCAGCAAGCTGTATCACAGGTGGAGGAATGGAACACACCTGGAGTCAGTCTCAACTGCAAGGCTGAAGCACACAAGGTGGTGATGAGTGTGAAGCCTGTTTGAAGATTGCAGGTATTGCTGGGCCTTGAAGTTCCACGGAGCTGTGCAGAGTAACCAGGAGTACAAGTCTTTAAGCAGAGAGCCAGGAACACGGAAGGAACAGGAACAGATCCTTTCACATGGGTCGCAGGAGTGACACAAAGTCCAGGATGCCTGCAGACTGATCCTGCAGTCTCTTATGTACCCCTTGGTGCACAGGCATTGGATGAGTGAGGGAAAGTGGGTGCGGCCAAGCACCGGATTGGCCGCTGTATGCTGGTTGTTGTGAACTGTCATGGCGGCGCCCATGCCGCGGCCTAGCGGGAACGCGGCGTGCTACACGCCTGCTGTCTCAGGAGCGCTCCCAGGCCCGTGATGGCGTCCAGAGGCAGGGACACGGACGACAGGTGACCGCAGGGAGCCAGGTCGGAGTCCGCAACGGCGGACGGATGTCAGCTTGGTGAGTCGATTCCTGACAGTACCCCCCTTTAAGGGTGGACACCGAACACCCACGTGGCTTGGATGGATGAGTGCTGTGGAAGACACGGACCAACCTTGGAGCATGGACATCCGATGAATTTACCCAACTTCTTTCCTCTGGGCCATAACCGGACCAATCGACCAGGTACTGGAGACGTCCATACCGGCAACGAGAGTCCAGAATTTTGCCAATCTCGAATTCCACGCCCCGCTGAGTTCGAATTTTGGGGCCAACTGGAAGAGCACTCTGAAAACGGTTCAGGACTAGAGGTCTGAGGAGAGAAACATGAAAAGCGTTAGGTATTCGAAGAGAAGGTGGTAACTTCAGTTTATAGGCCACAGGGTTGATGACTCTTTCGACAGGGAAAGGACCAATGAAACGGGGTGCAAACTTCATGGACGGAACCCTAAGACGGAGGTTACGGGTTGACAGCCAAACCTTGTCCCCAGGTTTCAGGTTAGGAACCGCACGTCTCTTGCGGTCGGCAAAGTACTTGTACCGGCTGGAGGCCTTTTTGAGAGACACGTGAATTTTTCTCCAAATTAATGAGAACTGAGTCAGAGCAGTAGTGGCAGCAGGAACATCCATATGAGGGAGTTCTTGGAAGTCTGGAACACGGGGATGTTGCCCATATACTGCGAAGAATGGTGTTGTTTCAGTAGCAGTATGATAGCGGAAGTTGTGGGCAAACTCGGCCCATGGGAGCAGATCGAACCAGTCATCCTGGGAAGATGAAACATACAATCTTAAAAACGTCTCAAGTTCTTGATTAACCCTCTCTGTCTGCCCATTCGTCTGAGGATGGTACGATGATGAAAACTTCAGCTTGACTTGCATGGCAGAACAGAGGGCCCTCCAAAACCTCGCTACAAACTGTACCCCCCGGTCGGATATTATTTCCGAGGGTAGACCATGT
Organism: Pseudophryne corroboree; assembly: GCF_028390025.1. NCBI lineage: Eukaryota > Metazoa > Chordata > Amphibia > Anura > Myobatrachidae > Pseudophryne > Pseudophryne corroboree. The sequence goes on along the minus strand of NC_086445.1, from coordinate 751,511,512 downwards.
AAGCGGAAAATCTCCCGTAGGAAGATTTGGGCAAGTTTCGGGGCAGAAGGGAGACCCTGGAGAGGAACAAAATGAGCCATCTTGGTGAATCTGTCCACTACAACCCAGATGGTATTGTATCCCTGAGAAGGAGGAAGGTCGGTGATAAAATCCATGGACAGGTGTGACCAGGGACGACTAGGAACAGACAATGGTTGTAACTGACCTGCTGGAGACTGACGAGGAGTCTTATGCTGCACACACTTAGGACAGGATGCCACGAAATCCTTGATGTCAGCCTTCATCTTAGGCCACCAGTACGTCTCAGAGAGAAACTTGAAGGTCTTCAGGACACCAGGATGACCGGTGAACTTGGATTGATGAGCCCAAGATAGCAACTTGGGACGGAGTTCTGGGGAAACAAAAGTCTTACCAGGAGGAGGAGCTGGGGAGACTTGAGATGCAGCGAACACCACTGGACTCAGGATGGAATGAGGCACTGAGTCAGGCGTTTCCTCTTCGGATTCCATAGATCGGGATAAAGCGTCAGCTTTAACATTCTGCGAATCTGGGCGGAAATGAAGCTTAAAATTAAAACGTGAGAAAAACATAGCCCACCTGGACTGGCGAGGATTAAGGCACTGAGCTGCCTTTAAGTATAGCAGGTTTTTATGATCCGTGTAGATGTTGAACGGATGTTTGGTCCCTTCTAGGAGGTATCTCCATTCCTCGAGAGCCAGCTTAATCGCCAATAGTTCTTGATCTCCAACGGAGTAGTTAGCTTCTGCAGGAAGGAATTTGCGAGAATAAAATCCACAAGGGTGGACTTTCCCATCGGTTCCCTTCTGGGAGAGAACAGCTCCAACCCCAACTGTAGAGGCGTCCACCTCCAACTCGAACGGTCTGTTTACATCTGGCTGAGACAGAACTGGGGCAGACATAAAGGCCAGTTTGATCTTCTGGAAGGCTGCTAAGGCTTCTTCTGACCAGTTGGAATGGTTTGCCCCTTTCCGAGTCAGGTTGGTAATAGGAGCGATGAGAGTGGAGAATCCCCGAATAAATTTCCTATAGTAGTTGGCAAAACCCAGGAACCGCTGGATAGACTTGAGAGAATTTGGAATGGACCAATTGGCAATAGCTTCCAATTTTGTCGGGTCCATCTGAAGATCCGATCCGGAAATTATATAACCCAGGAAGGGTATAGAGGGAACTTCAAAGGTGCATTTAGAAAGTTTACCGTAGAGCCGGTTCTCACGAAGACGTCGGAGGACTTCACGGACTTGTAGACGATGAGATGGAAGGTCTTGGGAGAAGATGAGGATATCATCCAAGTAAACAACGAGGTACTTATACAGGACATCACGAAAGATTTCGTTCACAAAGTGTTGGAATACTGCTGGAGCATTACTCAACCCAAACGGCATTACCAGGTATTCGTAATGGCCATCTCGAGTGTTAAAAGCTGTCTTCCACTCGTCACCACTCCGGATTCTGATGAGATTGTAGGCACCGCGGAGATCTAACTTGGTGAAGATGCGGGCTCCTTTAACTCTGTCAAATAATTCGGTAATGAGTGGTAATGGATAACTATTTTTAATGGTAATGTCATTGAGACCCCGGTAGTCAATGCATGGACGCAGTCCTCCATCCTTCTTTTTAACAAAGAAGAAACCTGCACCAGCGGGTGATGATGAAGGGCGGATGAATCCCTTTTGTAGATTCTCCCTGATATATTCACTCATCGCCTCGGTTTCAGGAACAGACAACGGGTAGGTGCGCCCCCTAGGTGGCTTCTTGCCAGGAAGGAGATCGATGGGACAATCCCATTCCCTATGGGGCGGTAGGACATCAGCGGCCTTCTCACTGAAGACATCTGAGAAATCTTGATAAACTGCTGGGAGACTTGACTGTGTCTTAACTTCGGTAGACTTTATGGGACACACTTGGGCTAAACAGGACTGATGGCAATGTGAACCCCATGAGGTAAGCTGCAACGTTGACCAGTCAAACTGTGGATTATGTAGCTGGAGCCAGGGCATGCCCAAGACGATCTCCTGGGTGGCTTGAGGGATGACTAAGAACTTAATCAGTTCAGAGTGTAGGAATCCAACTCCCAGAACCACTGGGGCAGTTTGATGAGAAATATTCCCCTTGGAGATTCGACTACCATCCACAGCGGTAATATAAACTGGACAGGAAAGTTCACATATAGGTAAGCAAAATTTATTTACCGCAGCTTGGGTGATGAAGTTACCTGCAGCTCCACAGTCCACTAATGCTGATGCGGACTGGAGCCCAACTGAAGTCTCTAACGTCACAGGAAGGATAAGGTCTTGATTAGAAGGAGCTTGACTAAAAGATCCCAACTTGACTCCTCCTTTACAAGTCAGGATCTGGCGTTTCCCGAACGCACTGTGCAGGAGTTAATCTGATGGCCCGCAGCCGCACAGTACAGACAGAGTCTCTCACGCATTCTTCTTGCCCGCTCTTCAGGAGTTAGGCGGGACCTATTTACCTGCATAGGCTCGTCAGAAGAAGGAGACTGGAACTGTACTGAAGGTATCATCCTTGATCTGCGTGGCTCACTCCGAGCGCGTTCATTATTGCGTTCGCGGATGCGAGAGTCCAACTTAATGCACAAGGAAATCAATTCAGACAATTGTACAGGAAGGTCGCGGGTCGCCAGTTCATCTTTGATCCGGTCAGAAAGTCCATGCCAGAAAGCTGCTACCAGGGCCTGATTATTCCACTGAATCTCTGCGGCCAACGTCTGGAACTGAATGACATATTGTCCCATGCTACGGGTACCTTGACGAAGTTGAATCAGGTCAGCGGAAGCTGATGTTGCACGACCAGGCTCGTCAAAGATCCGTCTGAAGGTTGACACGAAGTCTGTGTAGTTGTTAATCAGAGGGTCAGCACGTTCCCACAGAGGAGACACCCAGCTCAGAGCAGATCCAGAAAGTAAGGAGATGATGTAGGCAACCTTGGACCTTGGCGTGGGGAAATTATGTGGCAACAACTCAAACTGGATTTCACATTGGTTGAGAAACCCGCGACATAACTTTGGACTGCCATCATACTTGCTTGGCACGGGCAGGTGCAGACGTGACACTGGAGCTGATGCAGCCGGCATAGAGGAACTCACAGCACTGGCAGGTGCTGGAGTAACAGGAACAGTAGGAGTGAGTACACTAGGCAGGGATTGCTGTAGTGTATCTATCCGGGAGGACATCCCTTGCAGGAATTGAAACATCTGCTGCTGCGCAGCCTCTTGACCATCCAGACGGGAGACCAGATTTTGCAAGGCCTCTGACCCCACACTCCGTCCACCATCCGAGTCCATCGATCCTGGACTTACTGTCAGATTGTGTTTTGGCTGTGTCCCCGGAGGGGGCGCTAGTGGGTCAGTGGAGGTACCTGGGAGAAAACGAGGAGGCTGGATAACGTTCCTGCGCATGAGCGCAATGATATTTATTAGCAGATGATATAAACAGAATGGCAGCAGAAATAATAATAACAAATGGAAATGTCAATCACACAGCGTAATAGCTGAAAGTCTATGGCAACAGGATGACAGATGACTGGAGAAATAATAACCGGTAATATGTTAAACAGAAGAACAGGTGTTTGTAGAGATGATTCTGGTTTGGAAACCAGTGCAGGTTTTAAACATGAAACTTGGCAGTGAGATGTTGAATGGCAAACCTGGTAGCAGAGGCAGGAGTCTGACTATCCACAGTGCAGGTGGTGAAGCACTGACAGCAGCAAGCTGTATCACAGGTGGAGGAATGGAACACACCTGGAGTCAGTCTCAACTGCAAGGCTGAAGCACACAAGGTGGTGAAGAGTGTGAAGCCTGTTTGAAGATTGCAGGTATTGCTGGGCCTTGAAGTTCCACGGAGCTGTGCAGAGTAACCAGGAGTACAAGTCTTTAAGCAGAGAGCCAGGAACACGGAAGGAACAGGAACAGATCCTTTCACATGGGTCGCAGGAGTGACACAAAGTCCAGGATGCCTGCAGACTGATCCTGCAGTCTCTTATGTACCCCTTGGTGCACAGGCATTGGATGAGTGAGGGAAAGTGGGTGCGGCCAAGCACCGGATTGGCCGCTGTATGCTGGTTGTTGTGAACTGTCATGGCGGCGCCCATGCCGCGGCCTAGCGGGAACGCGGCGTGCTACACGCCTGCTGTCTCAGGAGCGCTCCCAGGCCCGTGATGGCGTCCAGAGGCAGGGACACGGACGACAGGTGACCGCAGGGAGCCAGGTCGGAGTCCGCAACGGCGGACGGATGTCAGCTTGGTGAGTCGATTCCTGACAATATGGACCTGACGGATATGTTGGGACCCTACTTCTAACATTAGGATGCTGCAGCCACCCATTTTGTGTCATCTTTTCTAGGCGTGACCTACAGTATTCCACCCAGGGTAATCCTACGTAGTGTGCCCAACATGGCTGCCTCACCTGTTACCGTTTGTGGGTGGAATATGCAACCCATGGAAATTATTACCTGAAATGTCTGCACCAACCTGACAGTATGCTTACTGTACTTCCTAGGTTTCATTGTTTTTAATTATCTCTCTGTGATTCTTATACTGTCTGTAATACTAATCCTTGTACTGTGTAATATGTAATATGTTTGATATCTGTAAAGCAACTTTGAGTCCTACAGGAGAAAAGCACCATATTCTAAAAATAATTTGTTTTATTATTACTACCTTGTGGGAGATTTGCTCTTCTAAAAAATGTTGAGTCTTTTTTCATTTGCTGAAAGTATGACCTAAGAAATAACAGGGTGTCCAGGGTGTCATTGGATTTTATTCCCTGTATACCCAGCTGCGGAGAAAGCACGTTCAGTCTCTATGCTAGGTTATTATATTCCCATGTCCATATCTTCAGCTGCGATGTCACATGCTGATTCAGCTGTTCTTGTGTCAGACTCATCACCGTAATCATCTCTATTAGGCAGAGTTACAAGATGATCATCATCATTGTTGACATCATCTATACAAGAGGGGGACGGATCAGCCATTATTATAGATGAAAAGGGTTTTGTAGATTGTGAATGTTCAGTAGTACCCTTTTGTAGAGAACATCACATACTGCAAGGTGAAGGCCATGCATTAGATGGCACAACTGATGTTCAGCAGCTACAACTTTTCCAACTCGTACAATTACAATCTGTGATGATTGCAACAATATGATTTTCACACATCACATTACACTCATTTAACATGTTTTCAAAATGTCAAGACACTTTTCCACAGTCATCAATCCATGAACTCTGACCAGGCCCAAACTCCAGAATTTGTATTGGCCAAGTAAGAGAATATACATATATATTTTATTAGCTGTAGAGGTCCATTCATCAAATGCAGCAGAAACCCCCCGCCTCCCACACCGTGATAAAATAACTCTCCTGGTTGACTTTTGATCTGATTTTCAGGGTTTAATTCACACCTCTATTTCATATAGATAGGGGAGGTACCCATTAGTAATCAACAATTGCCTTTAATCCTGTAAGGTAGAAAAAAACGTAAACACCAGTCCCTCTAAAGCTGTCAAAGTAACGTTTAGTTTAGTGATGTATTTTTTAAATGCCCAAAATAATAGGATTTTTTTTGTCTCATACTGTAGGTGGACCTTCATCAGTATTTATTTGATTTGAACTTGGAATGACCATGGCAATCGATGAACATTATATTGAACTGACCGTCTGCACATGTATACACACAATATATTTGCGAACGAAGTCTTTTACAGATACAGTATATCAGTGCACGGCTAATGCAATATATTATCCCCTGGCTACACTACACATAGTTTTGCCCATTAGATAAAAATTTTGCTGCTGCGATCAGGTCTGAATTAAGCCCATAATGCAGCTAATTGGTAAATATTTATGCACAATATCGTTTTGTGCATCCTTACAAAAATCAGTACATCAGTCAGTCGATCGGTCGGATGTTCCGTCGTTCTAGTGCAGGCATTCCCAACCACGGTCCTCAAGGCACACTAACAGTGCATGTTTTAGTGATATCCAGGCTTCAGCACAGGTGACTTAATTAGTAGCTCAGTTATTTTGATTAAACCATCTGTGCTGCAGCCTGGATATCACTAAAACCTGCACTGTTGGTGTGCCTTGAGGACTGTGGTTGGAAATGCCTGTTCTAGTGTGTACGCCACATTAGATTAGCGCGAGGGTTCACAGAGGTATGTTTGTTTTCTAGCCTAACAATAAAACATAAGATTGTTATACCAAAAGCACTTTGTAAATGTAATATAGGATACTAACTATTTTTTTGCATTAGTCTTTAGCACAGGAAGGCTGTTACATTGGTGGAAGAGACCGGATTTGAGGATTTTCTGGTTAACAAGATTAAGCAACCCAGTTTAGATGCTACCGATTCAGGTAAGCCATTCACTTTATGAAAGTCAAAAATAATAGCGCAGTGATGATGTGGACAGTTACCGCAGTTATACATTTTACACATTAATGCTCTGTTGACATGGATAGCACAGGATATATACTGTCTGACATATATGATAGAAGTCCATTGTCTTTATCTATCTGCTTTGTCATTTAAAATAGTAATCAGAAAATATGCAGGAAAATCACAAATTATTCCTTTATGTGTTTAATTAGACTGTTGTGCTTCCTGCGATAAATGGCCGTAGAATACATTTACTGGGTATCTTCCGTATTAAGGGTAATCTTAGATTACAGATTACAAATTATTTTTAAGAATGAAGTCTCTTGCAGCAATTCTAAATCCCTCCATCTAATATCATTACGTTAAGAGCATGTGCTTACAGCAGAGCTGATAGATTTCCCCATGAATCCTGATTGGTTCCAGATATTGTGGAAATAGAATAAAAAGCTATTTACAAAATCACAAGTATTAAAGTATTAAATTGTAATTCCAGAAGGACCTGCGTTTGATTTTTTTTTTTTTAATTGTAACAGTGGAATTGTGTCTATATTTAAGTGCTAATTTAAGATGAACACACATCAACAGATTAACTAGTTGGCGGAATGATAATTGGGTAATGTATGTGATAATGATAATCTTTAATTTGCTCGCAAATGCTAAAAAAAGATAAAAAATAGTCATCCAGACAAGTTGGTTAAATCAAACATGTTCAATTTAACCAATTTAGCTTATAGATAACGTTCCATGTAGGAGAAAACTTGCCCCCAGTTGAAAAATGTTACAGTTTTAGCAGAAGCAGCCTACTTCTGCTGCCTCCTACTGGCTCAGACTCTGCTGTGCAAGCGGTAAGGTACATTTGAGACAATCTGCTGAAAAAGTTACAGCTGCATCCCATGCACAAATCCAAGATTTTGCCCATGCTGTCCCCTTTAACTGAAACTAGCTCCCTCGCTCTATTATACCCCTTTCACACAGAAAGTCAAATTCCCAGGTAAAGAAGTTCTACCCAGTTAAAAGGGGTGTAAAAATTCCCAGTTCTGCGCCTGTATATGTGAGCTGCTTCGACTTTTTGTTTTAAAAATAGCAATAAAGGTTATATCAAAGCGCTATGAGGGGAAGGGGAAGGGGAAAGGGGAAGATACCAGTATGTTTACAGCTCTTTTTTGAATTAATGAGATGAGTGTCCGGAATTTTTATTTTCTAAGCAGTATGTTTGGATTCCATATATATGCCTTCTGGGGTGTCCTAAGCAGGTAGTTATAAGCTAGCTTTCCCTATCTCTACCTTGTTGTAGTGGTGACTTCTGGCTCCCGTGGCTGGTTTCCAAGCTCCTGCTTCACTGTATGCACGCCTGAATTGCGGATCCGCTTTGATATAACCTTTATTGCTAAGTTCTACCCAGTAATTGCTGATAAACACGGGTAATTTTTCTGTGTGAAAGGGTCAACCCAGGTTGAATTCCCGAGACTTTGACTGAGGAATTTACCAGGGTCAGAGACCCAGGAATTTCGACCATTTTACACAGAAGTACAACTGCTTCACCTGGTAATTTGCTTCCCTCTGTGAAAGGGGGGTCAGACAGGGAATGGCAAAATTACCCGGCACGCAAATGCTGGGTAAAAGCCGGGCTCTTCAAACATTTCTGTCTGAAAAGGGTATTAGACTCTCCCCAACCTTGCAAAGCTTCAAACGGGCACTGAAAACTCACCTGTTCCTCAAAGCATACCCTTACGCATAACCTGCTTCTCCCAACCCCCTGCCTCATGCCTTGGCCATCTCTGCTTCACTTAGTTCCTGCCACCAGGCCACCTTCTGCTTTCTTGTGCCGCATGTCACCTGTCTCCCCGTCTCTCCCCCTAGATTGTAAACTCCTTGAAATAGGGCTCTCTTCCCTCCTGTTCTCACAACCCTCTTCTCTTGCACTTCAATTACAACTCTCTCCTACTCAATGACTGTCTATACCTGCTTTTCCTCTCACTTGTGACTGTTCATCTCTCCCAGCAGCTGCCTGCCCCTAGTAGTATGCTGATTACTCCTCTGCTTCCTTACAGCTCAGCGGTAGTGTGTACTGATGTGTGGTGCTAATTGTTACCTGTGCTCTGTTTTAGTTTTTCTATTTCTGTGATGTTAAATTGTGTGTACCCTGTATTTTTCTAATGTGTCCTATGTACGGCATTGCAAAACACTTGTGGTGCCTTATAAGTAAAATGTAATAATAATAATAATAATAATAATAATAAGTTATATATTTTTTTCAAACTGCCGTGTTTGTGCAACTGCTCTGTCACTTAGTTTAGCTAGCCAGCTCGCTGCAGCCTTTGAACAAAGAGGTGAACAACATTGTGAGCTGTGAGGTGGTCATAATTGACTGTAAATGAATGTTATTGATACTAATAGGTCCAAATGACATGACTGTAGCAGTTTTTATACATCTTTTAAGAAACCAAATCCTAATCCACACCAAAACACTTACCATGGTTTTGCCAAAACCGGAACTCAAAACCAAAACGCTGTGGACATATTAATATTATAGAAAAGGTTGAGACATTTTTTGAACGCAGGTGCGCACAAACAATGGGTGTTCCCACAATATATTTTAAGATAAAAACGATACGTAGAATACCACTTCACCAGCGCCTCATTCCACGTTAGCAGAATTTCCAACTCTTAAATCCGCATAGCTCCTTATACGTTAGGTTGGGAGAAACTCTCAAGTATGTCACAGGAGTTTTACCGGAAAAAGAGGTAATGTGCAAACATAGTGTGATACTGTATACAAGATTTTCTTTAATACATCACACACATAGGACACGAATGCATCACATAAAACAAATAAAAACAATTAAAAATCGACAAAAACCACACATTTGTGGTGCAGACATTCACTAATAGGACTGCCCTGCTTAGCAATGACAATAGTAATGGCTGATTACCGGCTGTTAGTGAGAACTGGCTCATGTCAGTTCTAAAAGCATGAGTACCCCAGAGTATATCACCAGGCTGCAGCACAGGGCTTCCCTGGTCTCAGAACTCCTTCACACTCCGGATCAGTCTATACACCTCGCTGTCCACGTGTAGGGATCAGTCCAAAGAGCACCCACGCGTTCTGACCCTCCCCGGGTCTTTCTCAAGGTCATCTCCAATGTGGATGTCTCATTCCGGTGGGACAACACACCCAGATCCACCCAAGCCCTGGCCCTATCTGCTAAATCCAGATCTATTAGTGAATGTCTGCACCACAAATGTGTTGTTTTTGTCGATTTTTAATTGTTTTTGTTTTATGTGATGCATTTGTGTCTTATGTGTGTGATGTATTAAAGACAATCTTGTATACAGTATTGTAAGAGAGTGGCGGTGCGGTGTAGTGCCTGCTGCCGTGCAGGTGTAGGTTCACCACTTACTAGGCGCCGCACTCTCTCGCCTTCAGGTACCGGAACCTTCAACGGACCTGGAAATCTTCAGTAGGACCCGGACACGGCGATCCCCTCTCGGAGCTGACGGACGAACGAACTGAGGAGAAAATAGACTAGCCTAAGGGGGGTTATCAACCCTTCTTCCACCGGAAAAGGGGATACCCTAGGGGTGACGGCGACCTTCACCGGTTGGGTGAAAGGTCATCACTGGCACAAAGCCTCAGGCACCCAAATTTCTCACACTCGCACTCTCGCGCGTAGTGTGATGAAGGGGTTCTCACGTCTGTGAGCAAACCCCTAATCCGGCGCTCGGGGACAGACAAAGGGACAAACGTACACAGATGCTACTCACCGCCATCAGTCTTGCACTGCGATCTTCCTCTCTACTTACAGGTCCCTGTAAGGAGGCAAACAAACAAACAAACAGCCGTGCAGGGCCTAACTCTACCCTAGTGTAACACCCCTATACCAACTATAACAACAGAGCCCTCAAACTAACTCTGTGGGTGTGGTGCAACAGAACTAGACACAAACTTAACAAACTCTTTGCCCCGTACGGTAACAACATACATCACAATACACAGTGCGAGTAACAACCAAGGTGCTGTCCCTTTAATAAGATTTCCAAGAACAACCAAATCAGGACACCTGTCCCTATCGGGTATTCAACCGGCGCTAATTTAAAAAAAGGAATTAATTAATTGTGTAACAACAGCAGCTGAGTACGGCAACTAGCTAGGTTGCCGACTTTATAGGACAGAAAAAGAGTTTTTGTGTACTCAGCGCTAGTTGTGTACTGTAAAAAATTATTATTTAAACCTGAAATATAAATAAAAATACAACTAAAGTGTGCGGTCTGTCATATCGAATGATTGACTCAGTAAACTGTATGAATAAATATCAATAAGTACTTTATCAAATGATTGTTAAAAATAACATTACAAACGACACAAGCAGCATTTACTTAATAACAATTACTCAGTTATTTTACCGATTAATATGGCAAACAATATAATGAGGTTTCTTAGTTATAATACTGTATAAAATACAATTGCACTGGCGTCCCAGTGTTTAGTAAAAATAGTCCCGCAAGAATTTATAACAGTCTTATTGGAGGTGGACTTCAGATATGTAGGAACATATAATTACCCGTGTGCTGATTCCTTTTGTTGGGCACGGCTGCACTCCAGATAATTGGAGGCTTTTTGATGTTCTTTAGATATAACTTCACAGACTCGCTTACTTGTCACGGATATTTAGACCCCTCTGCGGAGGTCAGCAGCATTCAATCAGTGCGGGTAAGCAGATTACCGGACATCAGCGGCACAGCACTGCGGGGATCAGCAGCATTCAATCGGTGCAGGTAAGCAGATTACCGGACATCAGCGGCACAGCACTGCGGGGATCAGCAGCATTCAATCGGTGCAGGTAAGCAGATTACCGGACATCAGCGGCACAGCACTGCGGGGATCAGCAGCATTCAATCGGTGCAGGTAAGCAGAGTACCGGACATCAGCGGCACAGCACGAAGATCGATGTCTGTGCTCCTGGTGAAAAGCCGCCGGCTGCAGCGCCTGGCGTCTGGCAGATCGTAGAGTATTGTAGTATAGGAAGCCGTTAGCCGGATCAGACAACGGGTAATACCGTTGGCTTTTCACCAGGAGCACAGACATCGATCTTCGTGCTGTGCCGCTGATGTCCGGTACTCTGCTTACCTGCACCGATTGAATGCTGCTGATCCCCGCAGTGCTGTGCCGCTGATGTCCGGTAATCTGCTTACCTGCACCGATTGAATGCTGCTGATCCCCGCAGTGCTGTGCCGCTGATGTCCGGTAATCTGCTTACCTGCACCGATTGAATGCTGCTGATCCCCGCAGTGCTGTGCCGCTGATGTCCGGTAATCTGCTTACCCGCACTGATTGAATGCTGCTGACCTCCGCAGAGGGGTCTAAATATCCGTGACAAGTAAGCGAGTCTGTGAAGTTATATCTAAAGAACATCAAAAAGCCTCCAATTATCTGGAGTGCAGCCGTGCCCAACAAAAGGAATCAGCACACGGGTAATTATATGTTCCTACATATCTGAAGTCCACCTCCAATAAGACTGTTATAAATTCTTGCGGGACTATTTTTACTAAACACTGGGACGCCAGTGCAATTGTATTTTATACAGTATTATAACTAAGAAACCTCATTATATTGTTTGCCATATTAATCGGTAAAATAACTGAGTAATTGTTATTAAGTAAATGCTGCTTGTGTCGTTTGTAATGTTATTTTTAACAATCATTTGATAAAGTACTTATTGATATTTATTCATACAGTTTACTGAGTCAATCATTCGATATGACAGACCGCACACTTTAGTTGTATTTTTATTTATATTTCAGGTTTAAATAATAATTTTTTACAGTACACAACTAGCGCTGAGTACACAAAAACTCTTTTGCTGTCCCTTTAATGACCTGAATCAGAACACCAGGGAGTGGGTGCCTCACAGCTCACCCACCTCCCGTACACTGTCTTTCCAGGGGCTCAGGCAGAGCGGGTCTGCTTACCTGTACACCTCAGGGTGGCCTAGGCCCAGTGCCCAGTGCCACCTTTATTCACCTTGGGGAACCACTTATTTACTGGGCCTAACGCCCCCTGACTGCACACAGGCCGGAGGCCTGACTTTATCCCATGGGCCTAGCGCCAGCCTAACTTGATGCCGTTGGATGACCTGGGCCTAATGCCCAGGGTCACCTTATAACCCTAAACTGCCAAAATGCACTAGGGCCTAATGCCCTCTAATGCCCCACAGGCCAATTGCCTGAACTGCCCCTTGGGCCTAATGCCTGCCTACTGTGCTAATAAAGTGGCTTGGGCCTAACGCCCAAACCACCAAATCAAACGGTAACTGAAACTCCTACCTGCGTCACCCACAGGCCTAGTGCCTGAACTGTCCCTCCGGGCCTAATGACCGTCCCTGATGGTCTAGGGAGGAAAGGGGAGGGGATGAGAGTAGCCTCACCTGCTTCGGGGGTCTCCGGCGCCCTCTCCTGCTGCTGACCCGTCCTGGACAGCAGCGCCGACTCCGCCGTCCTTCTGAGTCCAGCCGCTGCTGGACATCTTCTATCATGAGGCCGACGTCTTCCGGCCTCTTCAGCGGCCACCGGAGCTCCTCTCCCCACGGCCACCGTCTTCTTCTTCCACGCCGCCTCCGCTCCCCTTCCGGCTCTTCGCCACTCTTCCAAGCGGCCTATTTCTGCGGCTCCCGCCCGGCATCTTCAGCACTCTTCCACGCGCTTCCTCTCTTCGGCTCCTGCCCGGTGTCTGACGTCAGGCGGGGTGTGGCCTATGATGCGGCGAGCGCCGATTGGCTTGCAGCGCCCCTCTCTGATTGGCCGCCGCTCCAGGAGCCCCGATTGGCTCCCGGAGGGCGCCAATATGCAAATGCATCCGCAGCCTCCGGTCCAGTGCAGGGAAAAGTTTAATCCCTGCACCGGACACCCGCCGCTCCTGCACACTAACAGGCGCTGGGGACAGACAAGCTGCCCCAGCGCTCTCCACAGCCAGGAACTGCAGGGGATGCAGATCCCCTGCACCCTGCCGGTCTGATGTGCCCTGGGACACGGGGCACATCTCTACAGTATCACACTATGGGGGTAATTCCAAGTTGATCGCAGCAGGATTTTTGTTAGCTATTGGGCAAAACCATGTGCACTGCAGGGGAGGCAGATATAACAAGTGCAGAGAGAGTTAGATTTGGGTGGGGTGTTTTCAGTCTGCAATCTAATTTGCAGTGTAAAAATAAAGCAGCCAGTATTTACCCTGCACAGAAATAAAATAACCCACCCAAATCTAACTCTTTCTGCACATGTTATATCTGCCTCCCCTGCAGTGCACATGGTTTTGCCCAATTGCTATCAAAAATCCTGCTGCGATCAACTTGGAATTACCCCCTATGTTTGCACATTACCTCTTTTTCCGGTAAAACTCCTGTGACATACTTGAGAGTTTCTCCCAACCTAACGTATAAGGAGCTACACGGATTTAAGAGTTGGAAATACTGCTAACGTGGAGTGAGGCGCTGGTGAAGTGGTATTCTACGTATCGATTGAATCTTGTATTCTGTGTTGGAGGTGGGAAAAGCCTCTTGTGGTTTACTGCACTACTAGCCGCCTGTGCGCACTGTTTGGTACTTCGCACTTTATCACATTCATAATATATTTTAGCCCATTTTCTAAACTGCAGTACAGAAATGTACAAATTTTATTAGTTGCTATGGCTAACACTTCGGTTTCATTTTTATTACTTTTTCTATATGTGCCATGGTGGTTCAGTTTTCTTAGTTGGGGGGAGATCCTTAATTTGACAAGATGAATTCTGGGTTAAAACTGCCCTTATTAGTTAGAAAATAGTATCCTGCTCTAGTAATGGTAAAACCATATTTACCAGAGTAATTTATACTGACAAAATAATTGTTGTATGTTAGAATGTTCTTTACGGGATCATAAATCATAATTAAATTTACTTTGCCTTTTATTCTGGTGAATGCAGAAAACGTCCACATGGCAAGAATATGTACATAAGTGTCCTCATACACCAGAGTGTGAGACGGCCGATACCACTGAGATGCTCCAAGAGGTTTACAGTTTTTCCTCTAAATTTGGCATCTTATTCACATTGCAGATGCAGTGAAACACCACTCACAGGAGCAGATGTATTAACCTGGAGACGGGGTAAAGAAGTGATAAAGCAGTGATAAGCGCAAGGTGATAACGCACCAGCCAATCATTCCGGATTTGAAAAATGACAGGAGCTGACTGCTGGTGCGTTATCACCTTGCACTTATCACTGCTTTATCACTTTTTTTATTCCTTCTCCAGGCTGAAAACATCTGCCCCACAGCGTACTATAGTCATTGGGCTGTGACTTTCATTGCACAGGAAGTCACAGACGAAGTGAAAAGTAACTTGGCATGAGAAAAAGCCACAGCCGCTGCATTGTAGCAGTTTGTACATAGATTCAGATGCAGTCACACACAGACATACAAATGTTTCACAGGGGATACGGTCGTTAGGTCGACACAGCTTAAGTCGACAGCCATTAGGTCGACCACTGAATGTCGACATACATTAGGTTGACAGGGTCATTAGGTCGACATGTACTAGGTTGACAGGTCAAAAGGTCGACATGCGTTTTGCAATTTTTTTCCATTTTTTTGACTTTTTCATACTTGACGATCCACGTGGACTACAAAGCATGGAGAGCGAAGCGAGCCATGCGAGGGGACCTTTTGACCTGTCGACCTAGCACATGTCGATCTAATGACCCTGTCAACCTAATGCATGTTGATCTTCCATGGTCGATCTAATGACTGTCGACCTAAGTTGAGTCGACCCAACGACCCATACCCATTTCACAGCTTATAGGCCCTCATTCCGAGTTGTTCGCTCGCTAGCTGCTTTTAGCAGCATTGCAAACGCTAGGCCGCCGCCCTCTGGGAGTGTATCTTAGCTTAGCAGAATAGCGAACGAAAGATTAGCAGAACTGCTACTAAATAATTCCTTGCGGTTTCTCAGTAGCTCCAGACCTAATCACAGATTGCGATCAGCTCAGTCCGTTTAGTTCCTGGTTTGACGTCACATACACACCCTGCGTTCGGCCAGCCACTCCCCCGTTTCTCCAGACACTCCTGCGTTTTTCCCTGACACGCCTGCGTTTTTTAGCTCACTCCCGGAAAACGCTCAGTTACCACCCATAAACGCCCCTTTCCTGTCAATCACCGATCAGCAGTGCAACTGAAAAGCGCCGCACGAACACTAGCAAATCTACTAAGTTTTGTGTAAAATAACTTAGCGCATGCGCGCTGCGTACCATGCACATGCGCATTTAGCAACAAATCGCAGCATAGCGAAAATCGGCAACGAGCAAACAACTCTGAATGACCACCCTTGTTCAGTGTTATCTATTGCTCTCATTTTTTTATTTATGCAAAAAAGACACATTTTGAGTGAAAAAGGTGCTCACGCGGCTGTGGCCAGGTCAGCCTGAACCTGACATGCTGAGAGGGGCTATTTGAAGTAACTAGAGGCACAGTGTATGAGGAAACATCTGTAGGTATGCATTCCAACTGGAAAAAAAATGGGAATTTTTTAAGAGAAATTACTATAAGCTCTTTCCGGTTTTCATGTCCTTCCTCTGCAATGTCCAGTTTTTGTTAAACAATGGGTGATTATTTAGGAGACACAGTGCCGTTTCTTGCGGCGGGCGAGACGTGCAACCGCACGGGGCGCCCGCCGCCGGCACTTAACGGGTCTCAGATTCCCCCCTCCTCCCTTTTCCCGAGTACTCCTGCTCGGGGGGTGGAGTTTCGCGGTATGACGCGGTTGCGTCATGACGTCACGACACAACAGCGTCAATCCGCGAAACAGCAGGAGTACTCGGGAAAAGGGAGGAGGGGGAGCCAAGCAAGCTGTTAAGAGGAGGCGCCGGCGGCCGGCGCGAGGAGCGGGGAGATCTTCTTCATACGTAAGTTGTCCATCTCTCTCCCCCCCTCCCTCTCCCTTCCTCCCCCCCCCCCCCCCACTTGACACTTGCCTGCCGTACTGCATAGAATAGGGACACTTTCCTGCCTTACTGTGTAAAATAGGGACACTTTCCTGCCGTACTGTGTAAAATAGGGACACTTTCCTGCCGTACTGTGTAAAATAGGGACACTTTCCTGCCGCAATGTGTAAAATGGGGACTCTTGCCTGCCGCAATGTGTAAAATGGGGACACGTGCCTGCCGCAATGTGTAAAATGGGGACACGTGCCTGCCGCAATGTGTAAAATGGGGACACGTGCCTGCCGCAATGTGTAAAATGGGGACACGTGCCTGCCGCAATGTGTAAAATGGGGACACGTGCCTGCCGCAATGTGTAAAATGGGGGCACGTGCCTGTCGCAATGTGTAAAATGGGGACATGTGCCTGCCGCAATGTGTAAAATGGGGACATGTGCCTGCCGCAATGTGTAAAATGGGGGCACGTGCCTGCCGTACTGTGTAAAATGGGGACACTTGCCTGCCGCGCTGTGTAAAATGGGGACACTTGCCTGCCGCGCTGTGTAAAATGGGGACACTTGCCTGTTGTACTGTGTAAAATGGGGGCACGTGCCTGTCGCAATATGTAAAATGGGGGCATGTGCCTGTCGCAATATGTAAAATGGGGGCATGTGCCTGCTGCAATGTGTAAAATGGGGGCACGTGCCTGCCGTGCTGTGTAAAATGGGGTCGCGTGCCTGCTGTAATGTGTAAAATTAGGACTTTTTTTTTTATTCTGTGGTGGCTGTGATGATGAGATCAGATGAGGACACGCCCACCTTAACAAAGCCACACCCATTTTAATGAGGCCACACACCCTTGTCGGGAGCGCGCGGGCAGGACAGCGGGACAGTGTCTGAATAGCGGGACTATCCTGCTGAAATCAGGACAGTTGGGAGGTATGCATTGATGGTAAGGACTCTGACCCTAAATCTCCCATCATTGGATCTGCTGACAGTTCACTTATGTTATGTTATGTTATGTAATTGTATTATATTTGTGCATTATGTAATTGCATTCTATTGTTTGTATTCACAGTTTTACCGATTTTCTCTAGTATATAATAACTAGAGATGAGCGCCTGAAATTTTTCGGGTTTTGTGTTTTGGTTTTGGGTTCGGTTCCGCGGCCGTGTTTTGGGTTCGAACGCGTTTTGGCAAAACCTCACCGAATTTTTTTTGTCGGATTCGGGTGTGTTTTGGATTCGGGTGTTTTTTTCCAAAAACACTAAAAAACAGCTTAAATCATAGAATTTGGGGGTCATTTTGATCCCAAAGTATTATTAACCTCAAAAACCATAATTTACACTCATTTTCAGTCTATTCTGAATACCTCACACCTCACAATATTATTTTTAGTCCTAAAATTTGCACCGAGGTCGCTGTGTGAGTAAGATAAGCGACCCTAGTGGCCGACACAAACACCGGGCCCATCTAGGAGTGGCACTGCAGTGTCACGCAGGATGTCCCTTCCAAAAAACCCTCCCCAAACAGCACATGACGCAAAGAAAAAAAGAGGCGCAATGAGGTAGCTGTGTGAGTAAGATTAGCGACCCTAGTGGCCGACACAAACACCGGGCCCATCTAGGAGTGGCACTGCAGTGTCACGCAGGATGGCCCTTCCAAAAAACCCTCCCCAAACAGCACATGACGCAAAGAAAAAAAGAGGCGCAATGAGGTAGCTGTGTGAGTAAGATTAGCGACCCTAGTGGCCGACACAAACACCGGGCCCATCTAGGAGTGGCACTGCAGTGTCACGCAGGATGTCCCTTCCAAAAAACCCTCCCCAATCAGCACATGATGCAAAGAAAAAGAAAAGAAAAAAGAGGTGCAAGATGGAATTGTCCTTGGGCCCTCCCACCCACCCTTATGTTGTATAAACAAAACAGGACATGCACACTTTAACCAACCCATCATTTCAGTGACAGGGTCTGCCACACGACTGTGACTGATATGACGGGTTGGTTTGGACCCCCCCCAAAAAAGAAGCAATTAATCTCTCCTTGCACAAA
Source organism: Pseudophryne corroboree (assembly GCF_028390025.1). Classification (NCBI taxonomy): domain Eukaryota; kingdom Metazoa; phylum Chordata; class Amphibia; order Anura; family Myobatrachidae; genus Pseudophryne; species Pseudophryne corroboree. Next base: position 751,493,106 of record NC_086445.1, on the reverse strand, counting down.
CTGGCTCTACAGAGGCAAGATGTCCACCTCATCTTCACCCTCCGATATATCACCGTGTACATCCCCCTCCTCACAGATTATCAATTCGTCCCCACTGGAATCCACCATCTCAGCTCCCTGTGTACTTTGTGGAGGCAATTGCTGCTGGTCAATGTCTCCGCGGAGGAATTGATTATAATTCATTTTAATGAACATCATCTTCTCCACATTTTCTGGATGTAACCTCGTACGCCGATTGCTGACAAGGTGAGCGGCGGCACTAAACACTCTTTCGGAGTACACACTTGTGGGAGGGCAACTTAGGTAGAATAAAGCCAGTTTGTGCAAGGGCCTCCAAATTGCCTCTTTTTCCTGCCAGTATAAGTACGGACTGTGTGACGTGCCTACTTGGATGCGGTCACTCATATAATCCTCCACCATTCTATCAATGTTGAGAGAATCATATGCAGTGACAGTAGACGACATGTCCGTAATCGTTGTCAGGTCCTTCAGTCCGGACCAGATGTCAGCATCAGCAGTCGCTCCAGACTGCCCTGCATCACCGCCAGCGGGTGGGCTCGGAATTCTGAGCCTTTTCCTCGCACCCCCAGTTGCGGGAGAATGTGAAGGAGGAGATGTTGACAGGTCGCGTTCCGCTTGACTTGACAATTTTGTCACCAGCAGGTCTTTCAACCCCAGCAGACCTGTGTCTGCCGGAAAGAGAGATCCAAGGTAGGCTTTAAATCTAGGATCGAGCACGGTGGCCAAAATGTAGTGCTCTGATTTCAACAGATTGACCACCCGTGAATCCTTGTTAAGCGAATTAAGGGCTGCATCCACAAGTCCCACATGCCTAGCGGAATCGCTCCGTGTTAGCTCCTCCTTCAATGCCTCCAGCTTCTTCTGCAAAAGCCTGATGAGGGGAATGACCTGACTCAGGCTGGCAGTGTCTGAACTGACTTCACGTGTGGCAAGTTCAAAGGGCATCAGAACCTTGCACAACGTTGAAATCATTCTCCACTGCACTTGAGACAGGTGCATTCCACCTACTATATCGTGCTCAATTGTATAGGCTTGAATGGCCTTTTGCTGCTCCTCCAACCTCTGAAGCATATAGAGGGTTGAATTCCACCTCGTTACCACTTCTTGCTTCAGATGATGGCAGGGCAGGTTCAGTAGTTTTTGGTGGTGCTCCAGTCTTCTGTACGTGGTGCCTGTACGCCGAAAGTGTCCCGCAATTTTTCTGGCCACCGACAGCATCTTTTGCACGCCCCTGTCGTTTTTTAAAAAATTCTGCACCACCAAATTCAAGGTATGTGCAAAACATGGGACGTGCTGGAATTTGCCCATATTTAATGCACACACAATATTGCTGGCGTTGTCCGATGCCACAAATCCACAGGAGAGTCCAATTGGGGTAAGCCATTCCGCGATGATCTTCCTCAGTTGCCGTAAGAGGTTTTCAGCTGTGTGCGTATTCTGGAAAGCGGTGATACAAAGCGTAGCCTGCCTAGGAAAGAGTTGGCGTTTGCGAGATGCTGCTACTGGTGCCGCCGCTGCTGTTCTTGCGGCGGGAGTCCATACATCTACCCAGTGGGCTGTCACAGTCATATAGTCCTGACCCTGCCCTGCTCCACTTGTCCACATGTCCGTGGTTAAGTGGACATTGGGTACAACTGCATTTTTTAGGACACTGGTGAGTCTTTTTCTGACGTCCGTGTACATTCTCGGTATCGCCTGCCTAGAGAAGTGGAACCTAGATGGTATTTGGTAACGGGGGCACACTGCCTCAATAAATTGTCTAGTTCCCTGTGAACTAACGGCGGATACCGGACGCACGTCTAACACCAACATAGTTGTCAAGGACTCAGTTATCCGCTTTGCAGTAGGATGACTGCTGTGATATTTCATCTTCCTCGCAAAGGACTGTTGAACAGTCAATTGCTTACTGGAAGTAGTACAAGTGGGCTTACGACTTCCCCTCTGGGATGACCATCGACTCCCAGCGGCAACAACAGCAGCGCCAGCAGCAGTAGGCGTTACACGCAAGGATGCATCGGAGGAATCCCAGGCAGGAGAGGACTCGTCAGAATTGCCAGTGACATGGCCTGCAGGACTATTGGCATTCCTGGGGAAGGAGGAAATTGACACTGAGGGAGTTGGTGGGGTGGTTTGCGTGAGCTTGGTTACAAGAGGAAGGGATTTACTGGTCAGTGGACTGCTTCCGCTGTCACCCAAAGTTTTTGAACTTGTCACTGACTTATTATGAATGCGCTGCAGGTGACGTATAAGGGAGGATGTTCCGAGGTGGTTAACGTCCTTACCCCTACTTATTACAGCTTGACAAAGGGAACACACGGCTTGACACCTGTTGTCCGCATTTCTGGTGAAATACCTCCACACCGAAGAGCTGATTTTTTTGGTATTTTCACCTGGCATGTCAACGGCCATATTCCTCCCACGGACAACAGGTGTCTCCCCGGGTGCCTGACTTAAACAAACCACCTCACCATCAGAATCCTCCTGGTCAATTTCCTCCCCAGCGCCAGCAACACCCATATCCTCCTCATCCTGGTGTACTTCAACACTGACATCTTCAATCTGACTATCAGGAACTGGACTGCGGGTGCTCCTTCCAGCACTTGCAGGGGGCGTGCAAATGGTGGAAGGCGCATGCTCTTCACGTCCAGTGTTGGGAAGGTCAGGCATCGCAACCGACACAATTGGACTCTCCTTGTGGATTTGGGATTTCAAAGAACGCACAGTTCTTTGCGGTGCTTTTGCCAGCTTGAGTCTTTTCAGTTTTCTAGCGAGAGGCTGAGTGCTTCCATCCTCATGTGAAGCTGAACCACTAGCCATGAACATAGGCCAGGGCCTCAGCCGTTCCTTGCCACTCCGTGTGGTAAATGGCATATTGGCAAGTTTACGCTTCTCCTCCGACAATTTTATTTTAGGTTTTGGAGTCCTTTTTTTACTGATATTTGGTGTTTTGGTTTTGACATGCTCTGTACTATGCCATTGGGCATCGGCCTTGGCAGACGACGTTGCTGGCATTTCATCGTCTCGGCCATGACTAGTGGCAGCAGCTTCAGCACGAGGTGGAAGTGGATCTTGATCTTTCCCTAATTTTGGAACCTCAACATTTTTGTTCTCCATATTTTAATAGGCACAACTAAAAGGCACCTCAGGTAAACAATGGAGATGGATGGATTGGATACTAGTATACAATTATGGACGGGCTGCCGAGTGCCGACACAGAGGTAGCCACAGCCGTGAACTACCGCACTGTACTGTGTCTGCTGCTAATATATAGACTGGTTGATAAAGAGATAGTATACTCGTAACTAGTATGTATGTATAAAGAAAGAAAAAAAAACCACGGTTAGGTGGTATATACAATTATGGACGGGCTGCCGAGTGCCGACACAGAGGTAGCCACAGCCGTGAACTACCGCACTGTACTGTGTCTGCTGCTAATATATAGACTGGTTGATAAAGAGATAGTATACTCGTAACTAGTATGTATGTATAAAGAAAGAAAAAAAAACCACGGTTAGGTGGTATATACAATTATGGACGGGCTGCCGAGTGCCGACACAGAGGTAGCCACAGCCGTGAACTACCGCACTGTACTGTGTCTGCTGCTAATATATAGACTGGTTGATAAAGAGATAGTATACTCGTAACTAGTATGTATGTATAAAGAAAGAAAAAAAAACCACGGTTAGGTGGTATATACAATTATGGACGGGCTGCCGAGTGCCGACACAGAGGTAGCCACAGCCGTGAACTACCGCACTGTACTGTGTCTGCTGCTAATATATAGACTGGTTGATAAAGAGATAGTATACTCGTAACTAGTATGTATGTATAAAGAAAGAAAAAAAAACCACGGTTAGGTGGTATATACAATTATGGACGGGCTGCCGAGTGCCGACACAGAGGTAGCCACAGCCGTGAACTACCGCACTGTACTGTGTCTGCTGCTAATATATAGACTGGTTGATAAAGAGATAGTATACTCGTAACTAGTATGTATGTATAAAGAAAGAAAAAAAAACCACGGTTAGGTGGTATATACAATTATGGACGGGCTGCCGAGTGCCGACACAGAGGTAGCCACAGCCGTGAACTACCGCACTGTACTGTGTCTGCTGCTAATATATAGACTGGTTGATAAAGAGATAGTATACTCGTAACTAGTATGTATGTATAAAGAAAGAAAAAAAAAACACGGTTAGGTCACTGGTATATACAATTATGGACGGGCTGCCGAGTGCCGACACAGAGGTAGCCACAGCCGTGAACTACCGCACTGTACTGTGTCTGCTGCTAATATAGACTGGTTGATAAAGAGATAGTATACTACTAATATTATATACTGGTGGTCAGGTCACTGGTCACTAGTCACACTGGCAGTGGCACTCCTGCAGCAAAAGTGTGCACTGTTTAATTTTAATATAATATTATGTACTCCTGGCTCCTGCTATAACCTATAACTGGCACTGCAGTAGTGCTCCCCAGTCTCCCCCACAATTATAAGCTGTGTGAGCTGAGCAGTCAGACAGATATATATAATATTATATATAGATAATAGATGATGCAGCACACTGGCCTGAGCCTGAGCAGTGCACACAGATATGGTATGTGACTGAGTCACTGTGTGCTGTGTATCGCTTTTTTCAGGCAGAGAACGGATTATAAATAAAAGTGGTGGTCACTGGTCACTATCAGCAAAACTCTGCACTGTACACTACTGAGTACTCCTAATGCTCCCCAAAATTAGTAAATCAAGTGTCTCTCTAATCTATTCTAATTCTAAACGGAGAGGACGCCAGCCACGTCCTCTCCCTATCAATCTCAATGCACGTGTGAAAATGGCGGCGACGCGCGGCTCCTTATATAGAATCCGAGTCTCGCGATAGAATCCGAGCCTCGCGAGAATCCGACAGCGTCATGATGACGTTCGGGCGCGCTCGGGTTAACTGAGCAAGGCGGGAAGATCCGAGTCGCTCGGACCCGTGAAAAAAAACATGAAGTTCTGGCGGGTTCGGATTCAGAGAAACCGAACCCGCTCATCTCTAATAATAACATAATACTTCGGATCATCACATCTGATTGGATTGTTGGAAAATAGAGGTGGTTATGCTGTCTAAAATTGATCAGGGAGATTTAGGGCCAGATGTACTAAGTCTTGAAAGTGATAAAGTACCAGCCAAGTAACTGCCATGTTACAGGCTGTGTTTGAAAAATGGCAGTTAGGAGCGGGCTGGCTTGTAGTTTATCACTCTATGGCCCTCATTCCGAGTTGATCGCTCGCTAGCTGCTTTTAGCCGCCGCCCTCTGGAAGTGTATCTTAGCTTAGCAGAAATGCGAACGAAAGTTTAGCAGAACTGCCCGTAAAATTTTTCATGCAGTTTCTGAGCAGCTCCAAACCTACTCCTACCTTGCGATCACTGCAGACAGTTTAGTTCTTGTTTTGATGTCACAAACACGCCCTGCGTTCGGCCTGCCACTCCCCAGTTTCCCCAGGCACACCTGTGTTATCTTCTGACACGCCTGCGTTTTTTTAGCACACTCACGGAAAATGGTCAATTACCTCCCAGAAACGCCCCTTTCCTGTCAATCACTCACCGATCAGGCGAACGACTGAAAACAGTCGCTCGACCTTGTGTAAAAAGGCATAGTTTTGTGTGAAAGTACTTCGCGCGTGCGCACTGCGGACCATACGCATGCGCAGAACAGCCAATTTTAAGCCTGATCGCTGTGCTGCGAACAACGGCAGCTAGCGATCAACTCAGAATTACCCCCTATATACTTTTAAACTTTTCAAGGCTTAGTACATCTGGCCCATGGTGAGAGCAGAACATACACTGTATCAGCTACAAGCAGTGATCAAAGTCCAGCTAGGACAGCTCATCAAAAGGTTTAAATTAGCTTCATCCAGCCAGTCAGTGCACGTGGGAACCATGGTGGGTTTTGACAAATTTAGCAGAGTACAAAGACCGCTACAGTGACTGTACATCCTGGTGTACCTTGCTGGGTTCTGACAAACTTGGCAGAGTACAAGGATCGCTACAACTGCTATATTGTGGAAGCCAGTTACTGAGGGCCAGATGTATTAACCTAGAGAAGGCATAAGGAAGTGATAAACCAGTGATATGTGCAAGGTGATAAAGGCACCAGCCAATCAGCTCCAATATGTAAATTAACAGTTAGGATCTGATTGGCTGCTGCCTTTATCACCTTGCACATATCACTGGTTTATCACTTCCTTATGCCTTCTCCAGGTTAATACATCTGCCCCTGAGTATTCCTGCAACCAATCACACACACACACACACACACACACACACACACACACACACACACACACACACACACACACACACACACACACACACACACACACGCCCTGTCATTCTTTGTTGAAACAGCATAATCTACGAATACCACTGGTTATGGCTGCTTGCATTATTGATTGCTTTTTGTCCTCTCCCCATTGTTTATTCTGTTTAATATCATATATTCTTCCTCTTTCATTTTATTCCCTAATTTCCTTTCTTTCGCTAGTATTTTTTTTTCCATTTCTCCCATTCCATCATTCATTCTCCCTCTTTTTCATCTAGTCCCTCATTATAACTCCATCCTAAAAGATCTGCCATCCATCCTCAGCACCTTATTGAGGCTTCAAGTTCTTGACATCTCATTCTGCCAATGTTTCATGTTCATTATTTGACATAGACTGATTAGTTATGTACCAAATGTGCTCCCAGAGGCCATATCCATCTCAGGCCCCACTGCTTCTTCCACACTCCTTCCCACATGCCATCCTCTCTGCGTGGCTCTCCATAGGTTCTGGGAGACAAGGTGGTACTCCTTCTATTTGCCCAGTGACAAGCACAACACCTGTTTACTCACTGTTAGGCATTAGCTCCTCTGCTCAGTCTCTGGCAGCCAATTAGGAGCTATCTCATATGCCACCTCATAAATCACAGATAAAAGACAGCACCAGATTGGCTGCCCATCTTTTAACTAGCCGAGTACTGCTCAGCATAAGGCCAGTACTTTCTCATACGTCCTAGAGGATGCTGGGGACGACATCAAGACCATGGGGTATAGACGGGATCCGCAGGAGACATGGGCACTCTAAAGACTTTTCATTGGGTGTGAACTGGCTCCTCCCTCTATACCCCTCCTCCAGACCTCAGTTTTAGAAATGTGCCCAGGCTGACTGGATGCACTCTGAGGAGCTCTACTGAGTTTCTCTGAAAAGACTTATGTTAGGTTTTTTATTTATTTTCAGGGAGATCTGCTGGCATCAGACTCCCTGCTTTGTGGGACTGAGGGGGCAGAAGCAGAACCAACTTCCTAAAGAGTTTCATGGCTCTGCTTCTGGCTGACAGGACACCATTAGCTCCTGAAGGGTACTGAACGCTAGCTGTGTCTAGATGCTCACTCCCACAGCACGCCGTCACCCCCCTCACAAAGCCAGAAGTCAGAAGACAGGTGAGTATGAGAAGAATGATCTTCAATCAAGTAAGTGACGGCTGAGGTGAAGCGCGGCTGGCGGGAGCGCAGCGCGCCATTGCGGCCCACACACACAGGCACTGAAGGGTGCAGGGCGCGCGAGGGGGGGGGGGGGGGCGCCCTGGGCAGCAAGAAAAATACCTCAAACTGGCTAAAAGGGGGCATAAGATGCCGCTGGCACAGCCCTGCCCCCGCCAGTATAAACATTAGAAAGTATACTGAGTGTAAGGACGCGCCATTGCGGGGGCAGGGCTTCTTCCTCAGGCAGCCAGCACACTGCTCAGCGCCATTTTCTCTCTCTTTTCAGGCTGCAGAGAACACGCTGGTCCTCTCCTCCACTTCTGACAAGTACAGGGTGCTTTTAAGGGGGGGCACAAAGCGATTGTGGTGCATTTAGTAGTGTAAATGACTATTTAAAAGCAGAGGCGTAACTAGGGTTTTCGGAGCCCAGGGCAAGATGGAAAATGGTGCCCCCCCCCAAAAAAAAAAAACACACAAAAAGAAGCATGTGCGCGCGCGCCTAAAAATGGGCGTGGCCACACTCCACAGGGGGTGTGGCCACACTCCACAAGGGGTGTGGCCACTGAAAATGGCCCACAGTGCCAGTTACATTGCCCTACAGTGCCGGATACATGCCCCACAGTGCCGGATACATTGCCCCACAGTGCCGGATACATTGCCCCACAGTGCCAGATACATTCCCCACTCAGTGCCAGTTACATTGCCCCACAGTGCCAGTTACATTGTCCCACAGTGCCAGTTACATTGCCCCACAGTGCCGGATACATGCCCCACAGTGCCAGATACATTGCCCCACAGTGCCAGATACATGCCCCACTCAGTGCCAGATACATGCCCCACAGTGCCAGTTACATTGCCCCACAGTGCCGGATACAATGCCCCACAGTGCTGGATACATGCCCCACAGTGCCAGATACATTGCCCCACAGTGCCAGATACATGCCCCACTCAGTGCCAGATACATGCCCCACTCAGTGCCAGTTACATTGCCCCACAGTGCCGGATACAATGCCCCACAGTGCCGGATACATGCCCCACAGTGCCGGATACATTGCCCCACAGTGCCAGTTACATTGCCCCACAGTGCCAGATACATTGCCCAACAGTGCCAGATACATGCCCCACAGTGCCAGATACATGCCCCACAGTGCCAGTTACATGCCCCACACTGCCAGATACATTGCCCCACAGTGCCAGTTACATGCCCCACAGTGCCAGATACATGCCCCACAGTGCCAGTTACATGCCCCACAGTGCCAGATACATTGCCCCACAGTTCCAGTTACATTGCCCCACAGTGCCAGATACATGCCCCACAGTGCCAGTTACATTGCCCCACAGTGCCGGATACAATGCCCCACAGTGCTGGATACATGCCCCACAGTGCCAGATACATTGCCCCACAGTGCCAGATACATTGCCCCACAGTGCCAGTTACATTGCCCCACAGTGCCGGATACAATGCCCCACAGTGCTGGATACATGCCCCACAGTGCCAGATACATTGCCCCACAGTGCCAGATACATGCCCCACTCAGTGCCAGTTACATGCCCCATTTGGTGCCAGTTACATTGCCCCACAGTGCCAGATACATTGCCCCACAGTGCCAGTTACATTGCCCCACAGTGCCAGATACATTGCCCCACAGTGCCAGTTACATTGCCCCACAGTGCCAGATACATTGCCCCACAGTGCCAGATACATTGCCCCACAGTGCCAGTTACATGCCCCACAGTGCCAGATACATGCCCCACAGTGCCAGATACATACCCCACTGTGCCGTCGGACCCCGCCCCCCCCCCCGTGCCGCCGGACCCCCCGTGCTGCCGGACCCCCCCCCCCCCCGTCACTTACCGGCCGCTTGTTGCTATGTGAGGGGAGGAGAGCGCAGCGCCTCTCCTTCCCCTCACCGCTCCAGGTCTCCGGCGGCTGTTTGGCGCCGGTTCGTTAGCCAATCAGAGCTCGCGGGCCGGCAGCCAATCAGGAGCCGGTCCGCAAGCTCTGTTTGGCTAACGCCGGAGACCGGACACAGCAGCGCTGCTGGCAGCGCTGCTAGTGCTGGCAGCGGCGGTGAGGGGAGGGAGAGACGCTGCGCTCTCCTCCCCTCACATTTAGGGATGACGGGGGCGAGTGGGGCATGATGCCCTGGACGCCGGCGGCGCCCACCTCTCCTGGGCCTGCCAAGGCGCCCAGGGCACGTGCCCCACACGCCCTACCCTAGATACGCCTCTGTTTAAAAGCGCTGTTGGGCTGTGGGCATACTGTGTTCACAGGCAACTTTGGCGCTGGGATTGTGAACTGGCTGCTCCTATCCTGTGTCCCTCTGACAGACTTTACTGTGGGTCTGTCCTCAAAGTAAGTCCCAATGTGTCTGTGAGTGTGCTGTACACGTGTGAGGCATGTCTGAGGCAGGGAGTTCCTCCCCGGAGGAAGCCATTTTAGGGACACAGAGTTGTAATGTGGTGGCACTACCGGCACACCAAGAGCCTGCATGGGTGAAAGAGATACGTGACAGTATGCATCTGATTAACCGAAGGTTAGATAAGTCTGAATCTAAGGCTGCATGCTGGAGAAAATCTGTGGAAGATGTGATTTTTCAGGATGCTGTTATTCCCTATGCAGGCGGCCCCTCTGGGTCACATAAGAGACCATTTGCAAATGTTGTAAACACTGATACCGACACGGACTCTGATTCTTGTGTCGACGATAGTGAATCCAGAGAGATAGATCATAAATTGGCAAAAAGTATACAATATATGATTGTGGCTATAAGGGACGTGTTGGAGGTTACAGAAACCACTCCTGTACCTCAGGAGAAGGCTTATTTATGTAAGGAAAAGAAATCCAAAGTCACGTTCCCTCCTTCACACGAACTAAATGTTCTGTTTGAAGGGATGTGGGTGAATCCTGATAAAAAATGTTGTATTCCCAAAAGGAGTCACATAGCTTACCCTTTCCCAGCTGAGGACAGGAAAAAATGGGAGTCACCCCCTGTGTTAGACAGTGCACTTTCCAGGTTGACAAAGAAGGTGATTCTCCCTGCTCCTGGCACGGCTTCTCTTAAAGAGCCGGCAGACCGCAAAATGGAAACAACATTGAAATCCATTTATGTTACCAATGGTACACTGATCAGGCCCACTATTGCCTGCGCTTGGGTGAGTCGCGCTATTGAAAAATGGTCAGAAAGTGTGTCATCAGAAATTGACACGATTGATAAAGATGAGATACTCCTTAAGTTAGGGAATATCAAAGACGCTGCCGCCTACATGCTGGAAGCAATGAAGGATATTGGACTCTTGAGTTCACAAGCTGCTACCATGGCAGTATCGGTTAGGCGGGCGTTGTGGATTCGCCAGTGGAACGCGGATGCAGATTCCAAAAGAAACATGGAGGCGCTCCCATATAAAGGTGAGGCCTTATTTGGCGATGGCCTGGATGCGTTAGTCTCGGCGGCAACTGCAGGTAAGTCAACGTTTTTGCCCTCTGCGCCTGCACTGGCAAAAAAGACCTATAACCCGCAAATGCAGTCCTTTCAGCCCAATAAATACAAAAAGGCAAGAGGTTCCCCCTTCTTTGCAGGTAGGGGAAGGGGAAAAAAGCCCACAGCGGCTCCAGGTTCCCAAGAGCAGATGTCTACCCCTACTTCTGCCAAATCCTCAGCATGACGCTGGAGCTCCCTTGCGGGAGGCCGCTCGGGAGGGGGCACGTCTCAAACTCTTCAGCCAGGGTTGGATTCTGTCTGGCCTGGATCCCTGGGTGTTGCAAATAGTATCCCAGGGATACAAACTGGAGTTTCAAGACGTGCCTCCATGCCGATTTTTCAAATCAACCTTGCCAGTTTCTCCGCCAGAAAGAGAAGCGGCAATCCAAAAATTATGTCAAAACCAGGTCATAGTCCTGGTACCGTTGTCACAACAAGGGTAGGGCTTTTATTCAAGCCTCTTTGTAGTTCCAAAGCCGGACGGCTCGGTCAGACCGATCCTAAATCTAAAAGATCTAAATTGCTACCCGAGAAGGTTCAAGTTCAAGATGGAATCACTTCGGGTGGTGATTGCCAGTCTAGAGGAGGAGGACTACATGGTGTCGGTGGACATAAAGGATGCTTACCTGCATGTTCCCATTTATCCTCCTCACCAGGCTTATCTGAGATTCGCGGTTCAGGATTGCCATTACCAATTCCAGACGTTGCCTTTCGGTCTCTCCACGGCGCCGAGGGTATTCACCAAGGTGATGGCGGAGATGATGGTCCTCCTTCATCATAAAGGAGTCAATATAATTCCTTATCTGGATGATCTCCTGATAAAGGCGAGATCCAGAGAGCAGTTGTTACAAAACATATCACTCTCTCTGTCAATACTCCAACAACACGGGTGGATCATAAATTACCCAAAGTCACAATTGGAACCGACGACAAGGTTGTCTTTCCTTGGGATGATTCTGGACACAGAAGTTCAGAGGGTATTTCTTCTACTGGAAAAGGCTCTGGAAATCCAGAAAATGGTAAAACATATATTGAAACCATCAAGTGTGTCGGTCCATCAGTGCATTTGGTTGTTGGGGAAGATGGTGGCGGCCTACGAGGCCATACAGTTTGGCAGGTTCCATGCCAGAGGTTCCATGCCAGTGGGACCTGTTGGACAAGTAGTCAGGGTCACACCTACACATGGGTCCTGGTAACCATGGATGCAAGTCTCCGAGGCTGGGGAGCAGTCTCTCAGGGAGAACATTTCCAGGTATGTTGGTCACATCAGGAAGCCTGCCTTCACATAAACCTTCTGGAGCTAAGAGCCATTTATAACGGCCTTCAACAAGCGGTACATCTTCTTCAAGACCGTCCCGTGCAGATCCAGGTGGACAATGTAACAGCAGTCGCATACATAAACAGGCAGGGCGGAACGAAAAGCAGAGCGGCAATGGCAGAGGCGACAAAATTCCTCCGCTGGGCAGAAAAACATCTACAAGCTCTGTCGGCAATATTCATTCCGGGAGTAGACAACTGGGAAGCAGACTTCCTCAGCAGACACGATCTCCATCCAGGAGAGTGGGGCCTCCACCAAGAAGTCTTCGCAGAGGTGACAAGTCTTTGGGGAGTTCCTCAAATAGACATGATGGCATCTCGTCTCAACAAGAAGCTTCAGAGATACTGTTCCAGGCCGAGAGACCCTCAAGCAGTAGCAGTGGATGCACTGGTGACCTAGTGGGTTTTTCCGTCAGTGTATGTCTTCCCTCCATTTCCACTGATCCCAAAAGTACTCAGGATCATAAGGAAAACAAAGGTTCGAGCAATCTTCATTGCCCCAGACTGGCCAAGGAGGGCTTGGTACCCAGATCTTCAACAGTTGCTCATAGAAGATCCTCGGCCTCTTCCTCCTCGAGAGGACCTGCTGCAGCAGGGGCCGTGCGTGTACCAAGACTTACCGCGGCTACGTTTGATGGCATGGCTGTTGAGCGCCGTATCCTAGCCAGGAAGGGTATTCCCAAGGAAGTCATCCCCACCCTTATTCAGGCCAGAAAGGGAGTACGTCGAAACATTACCACCGTATTTGGAGAAAATATGTGTCTTGGTGTGAATCCAAGAAAGCTCCTACGGAAGAGTTTCACTTAGGACGTTTTCTCCATTTTTTTGCAGGATGGTGTGGAGGCGGGCCTACGATTGGGATCAATCAAGGTCCAGATTTCGGCCTTGTCAGTGTTCTTCCAAAAACAATTGGCCTCTCTTCCAGAGGTTCAGACCTTCGTGAAATGGGTTCTGCACATCCAGCCTCCATTCGTGCCTCCAGTGGCACCATGGGACCTTAACGTGGTATTGCAGTTCCTTCAATTGGATTGGTTTGAGCCTCTACAAGAGATAGAGTTGAAGTTTCTCACTTGGAAAGTGGTGATGCTTTTGGCTTTGGCATCCGCAAGGCGGGTGTATGAATTGGGGGCCTTGTCTCACAAGAGCCCTTACCTGATCTTCCATGAAGATAGGGCAGAGTTGAGGACTCGTCAACATTTTCTTCCGAAGGTGGTTTCATCTTTCCACATAAACCAACCTATTGTAGTGCCAGTAGTTACTGACACATTCATTGATTCAAAATCTCTAGATGTGGTTAGAGCTTTGAAAATCTATGTCGCTAGAACGGCTCGTATACGGAAAACAGAGGCTCTGTTTGTCCTGTATGCTCACAACAAGATTGGCTGTCCTGCTTCAAAGCAGACTATTGCACGTTTGATTAGAAATATGATTCAGCAAGCCCATACTACGGCTGGATTGCTGTTACCGACGTCGGTAAAGGACCACTCCACTAGGAAGGTGGGCTCATCCTGGGCAGCTGCCCGGGGGGTTTCGGCATTACAACTTTGCCGAGCAGCTACTTGGTCAGGGTCAAACACATTTGCTAAGTTCTACAAGTTTGACACCTTAGCCGATGAGGACCTCAAGTTTGGTCAATCGGTGCTGCAGGGTCATCCGCACTCTCCCGCCCGTACTGGAGCTTTGGTATAGACCCCATGGTATTGATGTCGTCCCCAGCATCCTCTAGGACGTATGAGAAAATAGGATTTTGATACCTACCGGTAAATCCTTTTCTCCTAGTCCGTAGAGGATGCTGGGCGCCTGTCCCAGTGCGTATTTTACCTGCAGTGTAGTTATTACAGTTACACAAGTTGTGTTATTTTAGTTCAGCATGTTGCTGCAATTAGTTCATGCCTGTTGGCGTGTGTTATGTTGAATGCCATGTGTGCGGCATGGTTGAGGGTGTGAGTTGGTAGATATCTCACCACTAGTTAAGTAATTCCTTTCCTCGAAATGTCAGTCTCCCTGGGCACAGTTCCTACAACTGAGGTCTGGAGGAGGGGCATAGAGGCAGGAGCCAGTTCACACCCAATGAAAAGTCTTTAGAGTGCCCATGTCTCCTGCGGATCCCGTCTATACCCCATGGTCTTGATGTCGTCCCCAACATCCTCTACGGACTAGGAGAAAAGGATTTACCGGTAGGTATCAAAATCCTATTTTTTCGGTACTCGGACAACATAATTTATTCAGGCCTCCATCTAGATAACTGATATTATGCAGTTTGGTCTAAACTGCATGCTGTTTAGAAATTTGTAATTAGAGTTTACACTTTCTAAGCTGAAAAATAATAAATCATGCAGCTTGGATCTGACAACCGCATCTGATGTGTGGTGCTATGCAAACAAATCACACTGTAATTTTCACACAATGGGGGTCATTCCGAGTTGTTCGCTCGCAAGCTGCTTTTAGCAGCATTGCACACGCTAAGCCGCCGCCTACTGGGAGTGAATCTTAGCTTATCAAAATTGCGAACGAAAGATTAGCAGAATTGCGAATAGACACTTCTTAGCAGTTTCTGAGTAGCTCCAGACTTACTCGGCATCTGCGATCAGTTCAGTCAGTTTCATTCCTGGTTTGACGTCACAAACACACCCAGCGTTCGCCCAGACACTCCTCCGTTTCTCCAGCCACTCCCGCGTTTTTCCAAGAAACGGTAGTGTTTTTTCGCACACACCCATAAAACGGCCAGTTTCCGCCCAGAAACACCCACTTCCTGTCAATCACATTACGATCACCAGAACGAAGAAAAAACCTCGTAATGCCGTGAGTAAAATTCCTAACTGCATAGCAAATTTACTTGGCGCAGTCGCACTGCGGACATTGCGCATGCGCATTAGCGACTATTCGCTCTGTTGCGACAAAAAAATAACGAGCGAACAACTCGGAATGACCCCCATTGTCTAATTTAGGGCCTTATTCAGGCTTGTTAGCAAACCAAAAAAGCAAGCAACTGGGCACTGCAGGTGGAGCAGATGTAACATGTGCAGAGAGATTTAGATTTGGATGGGGTGTGTTCAAACTGAAATCTAAATTCCATTGAAAAAATAAAGCAGCCAGTATTTACCCTGCACAGAAATAATATAATCCACCCAAATCTAACTCTCTGCCCCGCCTGCAGTGCATCATGGGTTTGCCCAATTGCTAACTTTTTGGTTTACTAACAAACCTGAATAACCCCCTAAGGGGGTACAAGTTGATCGCAGCAGGATTTTTTTTAAGCAGTTGGGCAAAACCATGTGCACTGCAAGGGAGGCAGATATAACATGTGCAGAGAGAGTTAGATTTGGGTGGGTTATTTTATTTCTGTGCAGGGTAAATACTAGCTGCATTATTTTTACACTGCAAATTAAATTGCAGATTGAACACACCACACCCAAATCTAACTCTCTCTGCACATGTTATATCTACCTCCCCTGCAGTGCACATGGTTTTGCCCAACTGCTAAAAAAAATCCTGCTGCGATCAACTTGGAATTACCCCGTTAGTGCGAACTTTCCAAAATTTTAACAGAACTCTAATCTTACATCACCATATTCTAAAACAGTAAACAAAAGAAAACCTTGTACAATACAATTTTTTATCAGTGAAAATGTAAAGAATGTTTTGTTTTGTTTGTTTGTTGCACGGCTCTCTCGAGAAATCTGCGTATACGTTTGGGAAACAGTCACAAGTTCCCCCCGTGTTTTGCTAATGAGATCTTTGCCCTGTGTGTCAAAGCAGCTCTGATGGGAGCTGCCCTATATCTAATTAGAATTGCTGTAATTATGCACAACAACAGTTATTAAGCCAGCAAAAATCAAACTCATACTGTAACAAGATATCTGTTTTTAATACAAAAACAGAAGCATTGTATTTAATGTATGTGTGTGTATGGATATTTAAAAGGCTATGTTTTCAGAGCTATCTTATTGTTTTAAAATTGTAATCAGTGATATATATCTACTTTATACTAACATTTTTAATTCTTCTTAACTACTTATTTTGCATATTTTCTTTCTACACACCCAATCTGCTAGATTAGCCTATACAGGCACCGATCTCTTATAGTGACCCAGGTAAATACTTACCCTTTTGGGGCACACTGTTTAGCATAATGTTCATAATAGGTTTGGCTCTTCTGGAATGCAGTCATAGCCAGTAGCCAGCTTCCTGAACTCTAATTGGTGGACTGTTCTAGTTATTAGAGTGGGGACTTCATGACATTGGCTGGTAAATGGCTAGGGCGAGCACTCCATATCCCTTCAGCAAGAGGTTTAGGAGGTACTAAACTGTGACTGGTGTGTACTTAACTCCAGTCTGCATCACCTTAAAACTAGGAATGCTCGTCTCGATAATCAGGGCAATTTTTGCCAAGTGGAAGGATCCAATACCAGCAACACACACTTACAGATTTTCTGCCACACCACACTGAATTTGCATATGTTCACCCACAAGGAGGGTGAGGTAATTAGGATATTTTGGCAGATTATTAAGAATGCACACACTGCACAATATCAGAACTTTTTGGCCAATATCTTCTGCCAAGTCTGGCCGATAACATAATCAAAGCGTTTCTGGTCGTTTTTGGACCATTTTATCAGTATATCAGTTTGGCCAATAAACACTCATGCCTACACACTAAACTATAAAACAGGCCGACCACCCAATTATTTGCCAATTGGTAATATAGCAACATTTTGAAAGTGCCCCTGTTTCAATTCTCTCCGCAACAGTTGTCAACTTTATACCACATAATAGTGTCATAGGATCATTTTCTGAACCATGGCAGTGCCTTAGTTTATTTATGCCCCATAGTAGTGCCCTACTTTACAGCGGCATGTAATGAGCCAGTTTGACTCATTACATGCCACACTGGCTTTGGGCCCCTTGACAGTGGCGGGCCCCAGTGCAAGGCACCGCTTGCACTGGCGGTAGTTCCGCCACTGGGGAGCTACAAATATATATGCACGGTCCTGCTGGCGTGGGAGTGACTGCCTGCCGGCTCCCAAGGCAGCAAACAAAACAATACATTTGTATGTAACATTATAATGCCCTCCAGTTCATTTTATACCACATAACAATGAGCAGGTCCAAGGGCATACCTAGATATATTGCAGGCCACAAGGCAAATTTGGTAGGGCCCCTATTTGCCACCGAATGGTAAAAAATGTATAGAACAACTGTAACTTTGACGGGGAAGGTGCCCCCACCCCCCTCCCCCAGCTCTGGGTGTCACGCATAAGGGTTGGATCTGGCTTGGGTAGGAGTGGAGTTTTGAAACTGGTACTATGAGTATATGGATGAAGCTGGGAAACTTGATCCAGCTCTTGCTCATAGAGCAATACTAGATAGTGGTACAGGAGGTTGGCACTGGAGAATGATACAAAAGATGAAACAATGACTTGCGCCCTAGCTGCAGCTTGATATACGTCCAAAAGAACACCACTTCTTTCTAAATACAATAAAACACTGGTGGGCGATCTCCAAGCGCTGCTATATAGATCTGGAATCCTTGTGTTTGAGAACCCTCAAAAGAAAGCAGAGTACAACAATATTTATGAGGGAATCTCCGGATTTGGCCGTTCACTTGTAGTATCACCAACGACTGACCTTTGTTAATTACCCTATGTTCCCATAAAGGTTTCTTTCACACTCTCTTCAATTCAAGGCACTGTGACATCACCATCTATGACATACAAATCATTAGAACCAAGCTTACCTTAATGATAAGCCCTATGTGCATCCAAAGGTATCTTTAATGGTTCCTCACTGGAATCCTCTATTAATCCTGTGTGCGTATATACAGCCTCCCAACAACTCATTAAAAAAACTCCATCAGTCCTTTTTTTAGATAAAAAGGGTGTCTGAGGAAGGATTGATATCCGAAACGCGTTGGTGTTTATATCAGAGGACCCCAGGCTTGAGCCAACCACTTATTTGGACACCTACTTGATTGGCTTTAACATCTGCATCAATAGTGGTTTGTACCTAACCCCCCATTCCATCTTAGGGGTGTAAGTGGAAGTGGTTCTGCTTGTCTACAAATTGGGTACTTCTATTTCTGTATGGAATTTTAATCTTTTTTATGCGGATTGTGGAAATTAAAGAGAAACTATCATTTTTTTTATATAAAAAAAGGACTGATGGAGTTTTTTTAATGAGTTGTTGGGAGGCTGTATATACGCACACAGGATTAATAGAGGATTCCAGTGAGGAACCATTAAAGATACCTTTGGATGCACATAGGGCTTATCATTAAGGTAAGCTTGGTTCTAATGATTTGTATGTCATAGATGGTGATGTCACAGTGCCTTGAATTGAAGAGAGTGTGAAAGAAACCTTTATGGGAACATAGGGTAATTAACAAAGGTCAGTCGTTGGTGATACTACAAGTGAACAGCCAAATCCGGAGATTCCCTCATAAATATTGTTATACTCTGCTTTCTTTTGAGGGTTCTCAAACACAAGGATTCCAGATCTATATAGCAGCGCTTGGAGATCGCCCACCAGTGTATTACTGGAGAATGATGTTGGTGACTTGTAAATGGATTGCCTGAAGGCATGCACTGATTTGTTAAACTTTATTGTACAAGGACAGATGCTAGAGAGGCAACTGGAACTGGAATTAAACTGAAACTGAACTTTAGCTGGAGCCAGAATGGAACTAAAACTAGACTGGAACTGGTATGTAACTGGAGCTGAACTGGAACTGGATGGTGACTGGACTGGAACCAGATGATGACTGAATTGGAAGCGGCAGGTGACCTGACTGGAAGCGGAATGCTGACCGGACTGGACCTAGCAGGTGACCAAACTGGAAGAGGCAGGTGACCTGACTGGAACTGATATAACTTTCTGGGACTAGGCTGAAACAGCTATAGCACTGTGGAACGGGGCTGGAATGGTATAGCTGCAAAGCACCTGGGTGCGCAGTACAAAGCTGTTACTCCAGGAGAAGAGGTAGTTGTACTGTCAATTTGAGCCAGTCAGGAAGTAGAACTTATAGGGCTGAGCATGAGGTGATTGGGTGTTGTGGTCAGCTGGTGTTAGAGCAGTGTCTGAATTGGCTATGCAGAGTCAGCTGACTCAACCCAACATGGCTGTGTCCCTGTCTGGGTTTGGAGAAAACTCTGGCATTCAGTCTGTGAGTCAGGATACTGAGTGGGAGCAGAGCTCTGAGGGGAGACACACTTAGGATCATACACAGAATGCTGAGAGTACTGTGCAGAGACAACATGTATAGACTTCACTGGCAGAAAGAGCAGAGAGACCAGATTACTCACATAAGGGAATTCTCACACAGCTGGCTAATCAGGAAGTATTACAGACTGCAGCCTGTATGTTGAACTGCAGGAGTGAAGGCAAAGGTAGGACACAAGACATGAGATAACAGTCAGGATTGTGACACTGGGTCCCGTAGCAGCTGCACTCCCTGCACCTATGATAGCTACGCACTTGTGTGTACCTAGTTTAAGGGTGTGTACACACGGTGAGATTTTTTTTTAGATTTTGACTATATAGTCAAAATCGCAAGAAAAGTTAGTGCATATGGCAAGGTGAAAGTCACCTTGCGATCCCGATTCGATCCCGATGCACGGCCCCACCAGGTCGGCATCGCAAGAAAAGATAGACCGTGCAGGCAAGTCAATCCTTGCTAGATCGGTGTACTATCTAGTTCATATTGCAAGTGTTTCCAGCAGCTTGCGATGCCGATCTGCGTCACCCCGGCCACTCCCCGCCGGGTCCATTTTCTACAGTCACTGCACGGAGGCTGAAGAAGAAGCAGCACGTGGAGCAGAAAACGTCTTTAGAAATGGTAAGTATCAGCAGCGGTGGGGGGGGGGCAGCACTGGGGGCACCGTATCTGGCACTGTGGGGCAACGTATCTGGCACTGTAGGGCAACATATCTGGCACTTTGGGGCAATGTGTCTGGCACTGGGGGCACCGTATATGGCACTGGGGGGCAAATTTTCTGGCACTGGGGGGCACCGAATCTGGCACAGGGGGGCACCGAATCTGGTACTGGGGGGCACCGTATCTGGCACTGGGGGGCACCGTATATGGCACTGGGGGGCACTGTATATGGCACTAGGGGGGCAATGTATCTGGCACTAGGGGGGCAATGTATCTGGGACTGTGGGGCAATGTATCTGGCACTAGGGGGGCAATGTATCTGGGACTGTGGGGCAATGTATCTGGCACTGTGGGGCAATGTATCTGGCACTAGGGGGGCACCGTATCTGGCACTGTGGGGCAATTTTTCTGGCACTGTGGGGTACCGTATCTGGCACGGGGGGCACCGTATATGGCACTGGGGGGCAATGTATATGGCACTGGGGGGCACCATATCTGGCACTGTGAGGCAATTTTTCTGGCACTATGGGGCACCGTATATGGCACTGGGCGGCAATGTATCTGGCACTAGGGGGGCAATGTATCTGGCACTGTGGGGCAATGTATCTGGCACTAGGGGGGCACCGTATCTGGCACTGTGGGGCAATTTTTCTGGCACTGTGGGGCACCGTATATGGCACTAGGGGGGCAATGTATCTGGCACTGGGGGGCACCGTATATGGCACTGTGGGGCAATGTATATGGCACTGGGGGGCACAGTATCTAGCACTGTGGAGCAATTTTTCTGGCACTGTGGGGCACCGTATATGGCACTGGGGGGCAATGTGTCTGGCACTGGGGGGCACCGTATCTGGCACTAGGGGGGCAATGTATCTGGCACTAGGCGGGCACCGTATCTGGCACTATGGGCCAATGTATCTGGCACTAGGGGGGCACCGTATCTGGCACTGTGGGGCAATTTTTCTGGCACTGTGGGGCACTGTATCTGGCACCGGGGGGCACCGTATATGGCACTGTGGGTCAATTTTTCTGGCACTATGGGGCACCGTATATGGCACTGTGGGGCTATGTATCTGGCACTAGGGGGGCAATGTATCTGGGACTGTGGGGCAATGTATCTGGCACTGTGGGGCACTGTATCTGGCACCGGGGGGCACCGTATATGGCACTGTGAGGCAATTTTTCTGGCACTATGGGGCACCGTATATGGCACTGGGCGGCAATGTATCTGGCACTAGGGGGGCAATGTATCTGGCACTGTGGGGCAATGTATCTGGCACTAGGGGGGCACCGTATCTGGCACTGTGGGGCAATTTTTCTGGCACTGTGGGGCACCGTATATGGCACTAGGGGGGCAATGTATCTGGCACTGGGGGGCACCGTATATGGCACTGTGGGGCAATGTATATGGCACTGGGGGGCACAGTATCTAGCACTGTGGAGCAATTTTTCTGGCACTGTGGGGCACCGTATATGGCACTGGGGGGCAATGTGTCTGGCACTGGGGGGCACCGTATCTGGCACTAGGGGGGCAATGTATCTGGCACTAGGCGGGCACCGTATCTGGCACTATGGGCCAATGTATCTGGCACTAGGGGGGCACCGTATCTGGCACTGTGGGGCAATTTTTCTGGCACTGTGGGGCACTGTATCTGGCACCGGGGGGCACCGTATATGGCACTGTGGGTCAATTTTTCTGGCACTATGGGGCACCGTATATGGCACTGTGGGGCTATGTATCTGGCACTAGGGGGGCAATGTATCTGGGACTGTGGGGCAATGTATCTGGCACTGTGGGGCAATGTATCTGGCACTGGGAGGCTCTCCCCCATGCGGCTCTCCCCCATCCTCCGCCGGCTCTGTCCTCCCACTGACAAGAGCAGCGGCATGGCCCTGCAGTGTGTGCGGCTCTCCCCAGCAGCAGCAGGTTAGTCTCTCTCTCTCTCTCTCTCTCTCTCTCTCTCTCTCTCCTGTGGATGTGTTAAATATAATTTTCATTTTTACAGGTACCCCTACCCTATTGGATTCTACTGGACAAGTGGACGTGATCAGTGTGGGATGTAGGTAAGTAATCTGTCTCTCATTTTTACAGGTACCCTATTGGATTCTACTGGACAAGTGGACGTGACCGGCGTGGGATGTAGGTAAGTATGTGTGAGTGTGTAAGTGTGTAAGTGTTTTTAACAAATTTTTACTGTCACGGTGTGTGAGTTGTGTTTTTATTTGGGTATTTTTTGTTGTTGTAGAACTACAGGTACCAGCGGCCCAGTTATTTCCCTGCATACTGGTACTTGAGGTTCTCCAAGTACCAGCAAGCGGGGGAATCTTGTTGGGCCTTGTAGTTCCACAAAAAAAAAATGAGGGTAATTTCAAGTTGATCGCAGCAGGATTTTTGATAGCAATTGGGCAAAACCATGTGCACTGCAGGGGAGGCAGATATAACATATGCAGAAAGAGTTAGATTTGGGTGGGTTATTTTATTTCTGTGCAGGGTAAATACTAGCTGCTTTATTTTTACACTGCAAATTAGATTGCAGATTGAACACACCCCACCCAAATCTAACTCTCTCTGCACATGTTATATCTGGCTCCCCTGCAGTGCACATGGTTTTGCCCAATTGCTATCAAAAATCCTGCTGCGATCAACTTGGAATTACCCCCAATATTCTTTTCTTTACACACATGACTATCAGCCTCCCATCCACCGCCCACGGATGGGGGGGACAGCCTCGGGCTTCACCCCTGGTCCTTGGGTGCCTGGAGGGGGGGTGACCCCTTGATTTAAAGAGTCCCCACTCCCCCAGGAAACCCCGGCCAGGTGTGACTAGTTGGGGGGGTAATGCCACGGCCGCAGGGAACTCCATAAATGTGTCCCCCGGCTGTGGCATTATGTCCCTGGCTAGTGGAGCCCGGTGCTGGTTTTAAAAATACGGGGAACCCCTACATCTTTTGTCCCCCGTATTTTTGGTACCAGGACCGGACTAAGAGCCCGGTGCTGGTTGTCTAAATACGGGGAACCCCTGTCCAATTTTTTCCCAGTATTTAAACAACCAGGACTGGCTCAAAAGAGCCCGAGGCTAGTTATGCTTAGAAGGGAGGACCCCACGCATTTTTTTTTACTTTTTAACACATTCAGACCCTTCTCCATTAAGTTAATGGAAGCCCTGGACAACAAAATTGCATTCATGTCCTCTTCCCACTCCCTTCCCAAACACTAATTATAATTTTTTCTATAAAAATGTACAATGTATCACAAGTATGATGAGCAGGCAGGCAGCGGCATTGGCGGCATCGGACTGAGATGCAAATTAGTGGCGGAGGGCTGGGTCAGTTGATGGTGGGCGAGTTTGTAAGCCATTGGTGGTGGCAGCGGGCATCGGCTCATAGGCAGTAGTGGGCATTGGCTCGGCGACGGTAGGGATCATCGGCAGGATTCGGCGGACATTATGGCTGTAGTGCCTCACCAGCCACTGACCTCACCACACGCCACTGGTAAAAAGTGGACTCTTGCCTGCCGTGATGTATAAAATGGGGACAATTGCCTGCAGTAATGTATAAAATGGGGATTCTGCCCTGATGTATAAAATGGGGACACGTGCCTGCCATAATGTGTAAAAAGGGGGACACTTGCCTGCCGTAATGTATAAAATGGGGACTCTGTCTGCCGTGATGTATAAAATGGGGACAATTGCCTGCAGTCAGGGCCGGATTAACAATGGGGCTGATGGAGCTGCAGCTCCAGGCCCTATGTCCAAATAGGCCCACAGATTCAGAGCATTTTTGTGCTGCAGTGGACAGGAAAGAAAAATTCCTTCTACTGCAGTCTCTAGTGACAGTCTGCGCCGTGGTCCCGCCTCTCCCCCCCCCTCCCCTCTCTGCAGCCGCAACACTCCCAACCCCTCCACCAGGATGGTGCATGAAACAGCGCTGCCAGCACCAGGTATTCCATCAATGATAGCGGCGCAGAGGAAAGCTTCCCTTGCCCTCCCTGCGCCGCATGAGTACGATCAGTGGCTCCTCTGCACCTGGTGATATAGCGTGTGACGTCGTGCAGGTGCATCCCCCAGCAGCGTCCCGGCCGTGGCTCTCTGAAGACTGACGCTACAGCACAGCCCAAGCAAGTACTGGCAATTGCTCTCTAATGTAAGCGCCGTGGCAGAAGGGTGTCTGCTTCTCCTGACTTTAGGTGATGTGACAAACCTGCTGGCTGCTGCTGAATATACAGTGTGTGTGTGTGTATATATATATATATATATATATATATATATATAATATATACACATCTATATATATATGTTTATATATAAGCAGAGTCTAAATATAATATATACATATAAATCTATGCATATACAGTATATTTGTAAATTCATGTGTGCATATATGCGTATATTGGCCCTCATTCCGAGTTGTTCACTCGGTATTTTTTATCGCATCGCAGTGAAAATCCGCTTAGTACGCAAGCGCAATGTTCGCACTGCGACTGCGCCAAGTAACTTTACTATGAAGAAAGTATTTTTACTCACGGCTTTTTCATCGCTCCGGCGATCGTAATGTGATTGACAGGAAATGGGTGTTACTGGGCGGAAACACGGCGTTTCAGGGGCGTGTGGCTGAAAACGCTACCGTTTCCGGAAAAAACGCAGGAGTGGCCGGGGAAACGGTGGGAGTGCCTGGGCGAACGCTGGGTGTGTTTGTGACGTCAACCAGGAACGACAAGCACTGAACTGATCGCACAGGCAGAGTAAGTCTGGAGCTACTCTGAAACTGCTAAGTAGTTAGTAATCGCAATATTGCGAATACATCGGTCGCAATTTTAAGAAGCTAAGATTCACTCCCAGTAGGCGGCGGCTTAGCGTGTGTAACTCTGCTAAATTCGCCTTGCGACCGATCAACTCGGAATGAGGGCCATAATTTATGAGTATATATTATGAATATTATATTATGATTTTGAAAAAATATTTGAGTATATATAAATATATTTATATACATACAGTATATACATGTATATGGGTTGGGACCCCAGCGGTCCGCATCCTGATGCCAGTATCCCGAAGGTCAGTTTGCCGGCGGGGGGGCAAGCTCAACGAAGCCCCTTGCGGGCTTGGTGGCGAGCTGCGCTGGCACAGGTTCTATTCCCACTTCATGGGTGTTGTGGACACCTACAAGTGGGAATAGCCCCTGTTAGTCGGCATGCCTGGTGGTCGGGATGCCGGTGTCAGTATACTGACGGGATACTGACAGCTGGGATCGTGAAGGTAAGTATTGCCAGCACCATTAGGATTTGTCTGCGGAGGGGGGGTTTAGGTTTAGGCGCCAACTGGGGGGGGTTAAGGTTAGGCTGCAGGGAGGGACGGTTAGGCTGCAGGGAGGGAGGGTTAGGTTTAGGCGCCACCGAGGGGGGGTTAGGTCTAGACAGTAAAGGGGGAGAGTTAGTGTTAGACTGCAGAAAATATGGGGGGGGGAGGGGGGGCTTACATTTAGGCACTAAGGGAATAAATTAGGATTAGGCTGCTGTAAGGGAGGAGTAGGGGAGGAAGGTAGAGTACTTACCTCACTCCTGTTGGGATCGTGATCATCGTGAGGCCAGCTTCAGTATTGTGACTTCCGGCATCCTGTCCACCAGAATCTCATGCTGATTCCGTGACCGCTATTTTTATTTGTATGTTTATTATTGCTATGGTTGTTGTATATTATTGTTTATTGTTGTAGTAACGGTGAAGGGTTTTATAAGGTGAACAAAATTTTGATTATACTATATCCTGATGAAATGAAGGTATCCACGAAAAGCATTGATGTACTGTCAATGTGACTTTATTTTGGTTCCAGGAGTGCTGCGCATTCAAATTTTATATACATACATACATACATACATACATAAATACATACATACATACATAGATACATACGTCACTCTTCCAAATCTGCTCCAGATCCCTCTAGATAACATAACAGCAAACAAACACGCAGTGGCACTCGAAGACTGAAAAATGCTTGTACAGGTTGAGTATCCCATATCCAAATATCCGAAATACGGAATATTCCGAAATACGGACTTTTTTGAGTGAGGGTAGGATAGTGAAACTTTTGTTTTTTGATGTCTCAATGTACACAAACTTTGTTTAATACACAAAGTTATTAAAAATATTGTATTAAATGACCTTCAGGCTGTGTGTATAAGGTGTATAAGAAACATAAATGAATTGTGTGAATGTACACACACTTTGTTTAATGCACAAAGTTATAAAAAATATTGGCTAAAATGACCTTCAGGCTGTGTGTATAAGGTGTATATGAAACATAAATACATTATGTGCTTAGACTTGGGTCGCATCACCATGATATCACATTATGGTATGCAATTATTCCAAATTACGGAAAAATCCCATATCCAAAATACCTCTGGTCCCTAGAGATGAAGCATTTTGGATAAGGGATACTCAACCTATATTAAAGTGTCACATAAACCGACATTTCAGGGCTAATTGACCCCTTTGTCAAGGTGAAAACCTTTCCGGTTTTTGGGGTCAAATCAATTCAATGCAAATTGAATAGCACCAGGAAGGAGCTCCCAGAGCTATTCAATTCAGCACAATGTTAAGTCGGAGAATCCTGGTTGTCGCGCCTTAAACATGGAGTTTAGCTGCGAGAACTGGCATTCTCCGACTTAAGGTTTGATTCTGCATGGCCGATGCTGACTTTGGTCAGTGTAGGTATTTTGTCCTTCCTCCTCGTCTTACCCTTCTGGACTGTGCACCTTCTGTCCCAGCTGCGTGGGCTTGCTGGTCGGCACCCGACGTCAGGCTTGGTCCAAACCTGCATTGGGAGCAAGAAGGACATCAGTCCGTCCATCGGCTGCAGCACTCCTCCTGCGGGACACCCACGTCTACAGCACAAACGGAGGAGCTCGAACCGGACGTTAAGGAGCCACATTGTACCCAACAAACACTCACCATATGAGTGATTAACTGTCTTCTGAAGTCAGTGTCGGCACTATAGTGACTTTAATGCTGGAATAGACATACAGCATCTAGCACTATATATATATATATATATATATATAGCCAGTATTCAATTGGTTCAACGTGGAGTTCTTGATAAAGGTGGTGAACACCGAAATGTTAAACCAATTGAACTGACTCAGTTAGTCTGTCATTCTTCTGCATGAAGTCCTGTGAGTGCCCCCCTTCAAATATTGGCTGAATTGGGGATCACCAGAACCGGGAAGGCACCAGGGCAAGTAAGACTCTTTAGCAATGGAGTGCCGGCACCTGTAAAGTGTATATGTGTGTGTGTGTGTGTGTGTGTGTGTGTGTGTGTGTGTAGTACGTTATGCCGCCGCTGGCAAACTGAAGACCACCCTATATATCATGTTTTGCCTACTGGTAGTCTGGATATACTTATACTAAACAAATGGATGTTTTTATGATTTAAATTGAACCTGAGTCAAAACACTTATTTACATTAGGATCTCACTACTTTGAGTACAAACACATATATACAAGCGCCAAAGGTCGACATGAGTTTTTCACAATTTTTTTCTTTTTTTGAACCTTTTCATACTTAACGATCCACGTGGACTACGATTGGAACGGTAATCTGTGCCGAGCGAAGCGGTAGCGGAGCAAAGGCACCATGCCCGAAGCATGGCGAGCGAAGCGAGCCATGCGAGGGGACGCGGTGCACTAATTGGGGTTTCCGGTCACTCTATGAAGAAAACGACACCAAAATAACATTAAAAACTCATGTCGACCTTTGACCTGTCGACCTAGAACATGTCGACCTAAAGACCCAGTCGACCTAGACACCCTGTCGACCTAGTTACTGTCGACCAATAGTGGTCAACCTAGACATTGTCGACCTAGTTACTGTCGACTTTCAATACCACACCCTAGCATTTCGTATGACGATACAGCCACAGTTGCACACAGAATATTGGCATGCTGCATATCCTTTTAATCAGCAGAAGCTACTTGTGCATCCTAGCCACATAGTAATGCAAATAAGATGCATTTTCATAAACAAAAGGCGCCCGACGTTAGCAGAGCTGCCAGCTGACTCATGCCAGGCATCTCCTGCAGAACTAGCGGCGGTGCCAGGGGGCACCAGCCAAAATCTTGCCTAAGGCATCATATTGGTTAGGGCCGGCTCTGTGTAAACAGACACCTCTGTTTCAAAGAAAACAAAACAACATGGCTTTGAATTTGGATTTGCTTTGACGTGCTTTCTTTATTCTTGGTGATGATGGTTTTCTCCAGTGCATGGACTGGTGTTTTGTCTCATGATCGCACTATAAGAATCAGGATTCATCACAGGTTATAACTTAATCTAAAATTGTGAATCCTCTGGAATTTGTTCCAGAATTTCAAAAAATGTTCTACGTTTCATTTATGTATGATGTGCAAGGTCTTCCAAGACTTTCATCATCTTTGATATCCTCACGACCAAATCTTTTGTGCCACTCATGTACACGTGACATATTGCCTACTCCGTAAGCCTTGGTTAGCATACGTAAAAATTTGGTGGGCATCTTGTTTAATTTAACTACAAAACTTAAGTTTACACGTTACTCTGCTTTTGAACTAAGCATTTTTATAACGCACAGGAAAAACAATTTGTTCGTACAGTGTGTGACAGCAAACTATCTGTACGTGAGGGGTAAAACTTCTGTTACAGCACTTTATAAATATAAATTGCTTCATTTTATTAATAAACTATAGTTTGTGTTTTAATGCATTTTTTTCAGTGGTCAATAATATAACAGGTGGCATATCATATGCTTTATATAAGCAAAGAGGGGTGGGATAATGAGGTGGTGGAGTGTAGGTGAGTACCTATGCCATCCATGGTGCTAGCCACACCCCACAGCACAGACCACACCCCACATCACTGGCCATACCTTTATATCAGTAGTCACACCCCCACCATAGTGGTCATGCCCCCTGAGGCGGCACACAATAGGCCCTTCATAAATTTCAGCTCCAGGCCCATGAGGACCTTAATCTGGCACTGCCTGCAGTAATGTATAAAATGGGGATTCTGCCCTGATGTATAAAATGGGGACACGTGCCTGCCATAATTTGTAAAAAGGGGGACACTTGTCTGCCGTAATGAATAAAATGGGGACTCTGTCTGCCGTGATGCATAAAATAGGGAAAATTGCCTGCAGTAATGTATACAATGGGGATTCTGCCCTGATGTATAAAATGGGGACACGTGCCTGCCATAATGTGTAAAAAGGGGGACACTTGCCTGCAGTAATGTATAAAATGGGGACTCTTGCCTGCCATAATGTGTAAAATGGGGACTCTTGCCTGCCGTAATTGGGGATTTAATGTATCAAGGGCATTGCGGTGTGTGGCATAATATGGTGCAGGGGGCATTACTGTGTGGGACTTAAGATGGTAGAATTTTTATTTCCCTATGGTGGGCGTGATCTGTTGGTACACGGTCAAATACTGGGGTATGAGGTAGTTTTTTCAGATGAGGACACGCCCATTAAAATGAGGCCAGGCCCATTTAAATAATGAGGGCACGCCCCCTTGCCGGGGGGATGCTGGCGACACATTAAGGGATGCATTTTTGGGGTGCTGCGTATTTTAATGATATATATATATATATATATATATAGATAGATATATAGATATAGATATATAGATATATAGCTATATATAATAGTGATGAGCGGGTTCGGTTTCTCGGAAACCGAACCCCACCGAACTTCACCATTTTTACACGGGTCCAAGGCATACTCGGATTCTCCCGTATGGCTCGGTTAACCCGAGCGCGCCCGAACGTCATCATCCCGCTGTCGGATTCTCGCGAGATTCGGATTCTATTTAAGCAGCCGCGCGTCGACGCCATTTTCACTCATGCATTGGAAATGTTAGGGAGAGGACGTGGCTGGCGTCCTCTCCGTTATTGTTGAACTTGATTGTGCACTATTGCTTAATTGTAGGGAGGGCTGGGGAGCAGCTGTATAATATAGGAGGAGTACAGTGCAGAGTTTTGCTGATCAGTGACCACCAGTTATCCGTTCTCTGCCTGAAAAAAACGCTCCATATCTGTGCTCAGTGTGCTGCATATATCTGTGCTCACACTGCTTAATTGTGGGGACTGGGGAGCAGCTGTATTATATAGCAGGAGTACAGTGCAGAGTTTTGCTGACAGTGACCACCAGTATACGTTGTCTGCCTAAAAAACACTCCATATCTGTGCTCAGTGTGCTGCTTTATTGTGGGGACTGGGGACCACCAGTATAATATTATATAGGAGGAGTACAGTGCAGAGTTTTGCTGACCAGTGACCACAAGTATATAATATATAGCAGTACGGTACAGTAGGCCACTGCTGTACCTACCTCTGTGTCGTCATTAAGTATACTATCCATCTAGATTCTATACCTGTGGTGCATTTCATTTGTGCAGTTTGCTGACACAGTGACCACCAGTATATATAGCAGTACGGTACGGAAGGCCACTGCTGTACCTACCTCTGTGTCGTCATTAAGTATACTATCCATCTACATTCTATACCTGTGGTGCATTTTAGTTTTGCAGTTTGCTGACACAGTGACCACCAGTATACTATATATAGCAGTACGGTATGGAAGGCCACTGCTGTACCTACCTCTGTGTCGTCATTAAGTATACTATCCATCTACATTCTATATCTGTGGTGCATTTTAGTTTTGCAGTTTGCTGACACAGTGACCACCAGTATACTATATATAGCAGTACGGTACGGAAGGCCACTGCTGTACCTACCTCTGTGTCATCATTAAGTATACTATCCATCTACATTCTATACCTGTGGTGCATTTTAGTTTTGCAGTTTGCTGACACAGTGACCACCAGTATACTATATATAGCAGTACGGTACGGAAGGCCACTGCTGTACCTACCTCTGTGTCGTCATTAAGTATACTATCCATCTACATTCTAAACCTGTGGTGCATTTTAGTTTTGCAGTTTGCTGACACAGTGACCACCAGTATACTATATATAGCAGTACGGTACGGAAGGCCACTGCTGTACCTACCTCTGTGTCGTCATTAAGTATACTATCCATCTACATTCTATACCTGTGGTGCATTTTAGTATTGCAGTTTGCTGACACAGTGACCACCAGTATTCTATATATAGCAGTACGGTACGGAAGGCCACTGCTGTACCTACCTCTGTGTCGTCATTAAGTATACTATCCATCTACATTCTATACCTGTGGTGCTTTTTAGTTTTGCAGATTGCTGACAGTGACCACCAGTATATATAGCAGTACGGTACGGAAGGCCACTGCTCTACCTACCTCTGTGTCGTCAAGTATACTATCCATCCATACCTGTGGTGCATTTCAGTTGTGCGCAGTATATATAGTAGTAGGCCATTGCTATTGATAGTTACTGGCAAATAATTCCACACATTAAAAAATGGAGAACAAAAATGTGGAGGTTAAAATAGGGAAAGATCAAGATCCACCTCCACCTCGTGCTGAAGCTGCTGCCACTAGTCATGGCCGAGACGATGAAATGCCATCAACGTCGTCTGCCAAGGCCGATGCCCAATGTCATAGTAGAGAGCATGTAAAATCCAAAAAACAAAAATTCAGTAAAATGACCCAAAAATCAAAATTGAAAGAGTCTGAGGAGAAGCGTAAACTTGCCAATATGCCATTTACGACACGGAGTGGCAAGGAACGGCTGAGGCCCTGGCCTATGTTCATGGCTAGTGGTTCAGCTTCACATGAGGATGGAAGCACTCATCCTCTCGCTAGAAAAATGAAAAGTCTTAAGCTGGCAAAAGCACAGTTCTTCTAAATCACAAATACCCAAGGAGAGTCCAATTGTGTCGGTTGCGATGCCTGACCTTCCCAACACTGGACGGGAAGAGCTTGCGCCTTCCACCATTTGCACGCCCCCTGCAAGTGCTGGAAGGAGCACCCGCAGTCCAGTTCCTGATAGTCAAATTGAAGATGTCACTGTTGAAGTACACCAGGATGAGGATATGGGTGTTGCTGGCGCTGGGGAGGAAATTGACAAGGAGGATTCTGATGGTGAGGTGGTTTGTTTAAGTCAGGCACCCGTGGAGACACCTGTTGTCCGTGGGACGAATATGGCCATTAACATGCCTGGTCAAAATACAAAAAAAATCAGCTCTTCGGTGTGGAATTATTTCAACACAAATGCGGACAACAGGTGTCAAGCCGTGTGTTGCCTTTGTCAAGCTGTAATAAGTAGGGGTAAGGACGTTAACCACCTCGGAACATCCTCCCTTATACGTCACCTGCAGCGCATTCATCATAAGTCAGTGACAAGTTCAAAAACTTTGGGTGACAGCGTAAGCAGTCCACTGACCACTAAATCCCTTCCTCTTGTAACCAAGCTCCTACAAACCACACCACCAACTCCCTCAGTGTCAATTTCCTCCATACC
Source organism: Pseudophryne corroboree (assembly GCF_028390025.1). Lineage (NCBI taxonomy): Eukaryota > Metazoa > Chordata > Amphibia > Anura > Myobatrachidae > Pseudophryne > Pseudophryne corroboree. The sequence goes on along the minus strand of NC_086445.1, from coordinate 751,460,477 downwards.
CAGGAAAGCCAATAGTCCTGCAGGCCATGTCACTGGCAAGTCTGACGAGTCCTCTCCTGCCTGGGATTCCTCCGATGCATCCTTGAGTGTAACGCCTACTGCTGCTGGCGCTGCTGTTGTAGCTGCTGGGAGTCGATCGTCATCCCAGAGGGGAAGTCGGAAGACCACTTGTACTACTTCCAGTAAGCAATTGACTGTCCAACAGTCCTTTGCGAGGAAGATGAAATATTACATCAGACATCCTGCTGCAAAGCAGATAACTCAGGCCTTGGCAGCCTGGGCGGTGATAAACGTTGTTCCGGTATCCACCGTTAATTCAGAGGCAACTAGAGACTTGATTGAGGTACTGTGTCCCCGGTACCAAATACCATCTAGGTTCCATTTCTCTAGGCAGGCGATACCGAAAATGTACACAGACCTCAGAAAAAGAGTCACCAGTGTCCTAAAAAATGCAGTTGTACCCAATGTCCACTTAACCACGGACATGTGGACAAGTGGAGCAGGGCAGACTCAGGATTATATGACTGTGACAGTCCACTGGGTAGATGTATTGCCTCCCGCAGCAAGAACAGCATCGGCTGTACCAGTAGCAGCATCTCGCAAACGCCAACTCGTTCCTAGGCAGGCTACGCTTTGTATCACCGCTTTCCAGAAGAGGCACACAGCTGACAACCTCTTACGGCAACTGAGGAAGATCATCGCAGAATGGCTTACCCCAATTGGACTCTCCTGGGGATTTGTGACATCGGACAACGCCAGCAATATTGTGCGTGCATTACATCTGGGCAAATTCCAGCACGTCCCATGTTTTGCACATACATTGAATTTGGTGGTGCAGAATTATTTAAAAAACGACAGGGGCGTGCAAGAGATGCTGTCGGTGGCCCGAAGAATTGCGGGCCACTTTCGGCATTCAGCCACCGCGTACAGAAGACTGGATCACCACCAAACATTCCTGAACCTGCCCTGCCATCATCTGAAGCAAGAGGTGGTAACGAGGTGGAATTCAACCCTCTATATGCTTCAGAGGATGGAGGAGCGGCAAAAGGCCATTCAAGCCTATACATCTGCCCACGATATAGGCAAAGGAGGGGGAATGCACCTGACTCAAGCGCAGTGGAGAATGATTTCAACCAGGGCAGTTTCTTGGGGCAGGCAAGCAGTGCAACCGCACTGGGCGCCCGCCGCGGCACTAACTGTGGCTCCCTGCTTCCCCCTCCTATTTCTCCCCGAGTAACCCGCTCGGGGGGCGGAGTTTCACGGAATGACGCGGTTGCGTCGTTACGTCACGACGCAACCCCGTCACTCCGCGAAACCCCCCACCCCCACGCGCGGAGTACAGAGGGCGATCCAAGTTAGTAAGAGGGAAAGGCCAGCGCGAGGAGCGACTGGTGAGGCGGGCTGAAGAGCGGTAATCGCCTCTGTAAGTATTCTCTCTCTCTCAATGTGTAAAATGGGGACACCTGCCATAATGTGTGAAATGGGGACTCCTGCCTGCCGTAGTGTGGGGATTTAATGTATCAAGGGCATTGCAGTGTGTGGTATAATATGGTGCAGGGGGCATTACTATGTGGGGATTAATATGGTAGATTTTTTTTTCCTGTGGTGGTCGTGATCTGTTGGAGCAGGGTCAAAAACTGGATTGTGACGTAGTCTTTCCAGACGTGGCCATGCCCATTTAAATGAGGTCACACCCATTTAGATGAGGCCACGCCCCTTGCCGGGTGCGCGCGCAAGTTTTTTTTTTAATCTAGGTGTGTGTGTGTGTGTGGGGGGGAACATTTTTTTATGTCATGGGGGGGCGCATTTTTAAATCTCTCACTGGGAGCCAAATTCGCTAGAAACAGCCCTGATTTCAACGTTGTGCAAGGTTCTGCAACCCTTTGAACTTGCCACACGTGAAGTCAGTTCAGACACTGCCAGCCTGAGTCAGGTCATTCCCCTCATCAGGCTTTTGCAGAAGAAGCTGGAGACATTGAAGGAGGAGCTAAAACAGAGCGATTCCGCTAGGCATGTGGGACTTGTGGATGGAGCCCTTAATTCGCTTAACCAGGATTCACGGGTGGTTAATCTGTTGAAATCAGAGCACTACATTTTGGCCACCGTGCTCGATCCTTGATTTAAAACCTAAGTTGGATCTCTCTTTCCGGCAGACACAAGTCTGCAGAGGTTCAAAGACCTGCTGGTGAGAAAATTGTCAAGTCAAGCGGAACGTGACCCGTCAACATCTCCTCCTTCACATTCTCCCGCAACTGGGGGTGCGAGGAAAAGGCTAAGAATTCCGAGCCCACCCGCTGGCGGTGATGCAGGGCAGTCTGGAGCGAGTGCTGACATCTGGTCCGGACTGAAGGACCTGCCAACGATTACTGACATGTCGTCTACTGTCACTTCATATGATTCTCTCACCATTGAAAGAATGGTGGAGGATTATATGAGTGACCGCATCCAAGTAGGCACGTCAGACAGTCCGTACGTATACTGGCAGGAAAAAGAGGCAATTTGGAGGCCCTTGCACAAACTGGCTTTATTCTACCTAAGTTGCCCTCCCACAAGTGTGTACTCCGAAAGAGTGTTTAGTGCAGCCGCTCACCTTGTCAGCAATCGGCGTACGAGGTTACTTCCAGAAAATGTGGAGAAGATGATGTTCATCAAAATGAATTATAATCAATTCCTCCGTGGAGATATTTACCAGCAGCAATTGCCTCCACAAAGTACACAGGGACCTGAGATGGTGGATTCCAGTGGGGACGAATTAATAATCTGTGAGGAGGGGGATGTACACAGTGAAAGGGGTGAGGAATCGGAGGATGATGATGAGGTGGACATCTTGCCTCTGTAGAGCCAGTTTGTGCAAGGAGAGATTGATTGCTTCTTTTTTTGGTGGGGGCCCAAACCAACCAGTCATTTCAGTCACAGTCGTGTGGCAGACCCTGTCGCTGAAATGATGGGTTCATTAAAGTGTGCATGTCCTGTTTATACAACATAAGGGTGGGTGGGAGGGCCCAAGGACAATTCCATCTTGCACCTCTTTTTTCTTTAATTTTTCTTTGCATCATGTGCTGTTTGGGGACAATTTTTTTTTAAGTGCCATCCTGCCTGACACTGCAGTGCCACTTCTAGATGGGCCAGGTGTTTGTGTCGGCCACTTATGTCGCTTAGCTTAGTCACACAGCGACCTTGGTGCGCCTCTTTTTTTCTTTGCATCATGTGCTGTTTGGGGACAATTTTTTTGAAGTGCCATCCTGCCTGACACTGCAGTGCCACTCCTAGATGGGCCAGGTGTTTGTGTCGGCCACTTGTGTCGCTTAGCTTAGTCACACAGCGACCTTGGTGAGCCTCTTTTTTTCTTTGCATCATGTGCTGTTTGGGGACTATTTTTTTGAAGTGCCATCCTGCCTGACACTGCAGTGCCACTCCTAGATGGGCCAGGTGTTTGTGTCGGCCACTTGTGTCGCTTAGCTTAGCCATCCAGCGACCTCGGTGCAAATTTTAGGACTAAAAATAATATTGTGAGGTGTGAGGTGTTCAGAATAGACTGGAAATGAGTGGAAATTATGGTTATTGAGGTTAATAAAACTATGGGATCAAAATTACCCCCAAATTCTACGATTTAAGCTGTTTTTTAGTGTTTTTTGTAAAAAAACACCCGAATCCAAAACACACCCGAATCCGACAAAAAATTTTCGGTGAGGTTTTGCCAAAACGCGTCCGAATCCAAAACACGGCCGCGGAACCGAATCCAAAACCAAAACACAAAACCCGAAAAATGTCTGGTGCACATCACTAAAATAGTGTTTTTAGGCTTTTTGTATGTGACGGTTGTATTTTGTCGGCTAATTGTGTTATTTTATTTTCAACCAGCAATGTCATCTGAGGAGTACCGCCAATTGTGGTCAGGATTCATTGATCTGTACCATCAGAACGAGTGCCTGTGGCGTGTCAGAAGCCCGGACTATGCCAACAGAATCAAGCGGAATCGGGCATATCAGCAGCTTATTGAGTACAGTAGAGGCAGAAACTCTGATGTAGATGTGAATTGGGTGAAGAAAAAAATCGCAAATTTACGAACAGTCTTCGTTAAGGAACAAAAGAATGTGCAGGATTCACAGCGATCCGAAGCCGGGACTGATGAGGTCTTTAAACCGACGCTCTGGTACTATGACAAAATTCAGTTCATTATAGAGAAAGAGCCGCGGGTAAGGTCACGGGACACTCTGGCTCCAGAGTCTCCAATTCCTGTAGAAGAGGAGGCCCAGGAGACTCTGGATCTGGTAAGTACACACACATTTGTTTGGTATGCCCCCCACAAATTTTGACATAGACCTAATTTTAGTTTTTCTTATATTGCAGGAACCTACCCCGGAGCGGGAGGAGGAGCCTACCACAGGCCAAGGGGCAGAAGTGGAGGAGCCGGTAGTGGAGCCGGTGGCAACCCCACAGCCGCGTCCAGCAAGACCAAGGTGCACGGCGAGGAGGACCACTTCTGCACCCTATAGCACCCCCTCTGGCTCCCAGCAGTTTTTCCAACGCGCCGAGGAGGTTCTCCATAGAGCCCCGGATGTGGAACAACAATTTGGCAATTATATTGCTGCGGAAATGCGCCTGATAACGGAGGAACAAAAACTGATCCTCCAACGGTTAATCTTTGAGGCTACCTCACGCGCCAGGCGCCAAGCACTGGTGCCGGCGTGTGAGACAGTGCCACCTGACCGCTGGTATAACCGAAATTTGCCCCCTCCCCCCTTCCCATACCACCCCCCAATGGAGCATGCGCAGGGAAACCCTCCTCCGCAACCATTTATTTTTCTGACGGGAGCCACACAGCCCAGCCCCTCCACCCAATCTAGTTAGTTGGCAGTTAGTAAAAATGCCCTATAGCATTTTTAGGTGGGGAGTGGTTGATTTTGGGGGGTGGGGGGGGGGGGGAATGGGAGCTGAGTGTTGCTGTGATGGAGGTGGGGGGAATACTGGCGAAAACCCAACATTTTTTAAGTGTCTTTTTTTGAGTCATGTTTTATTAGAGCCTAATTCAGACCTGATCGTAGCCCTGCATAATTTTGCAGGGCTACGATCAGGCACACCAAGGCTGCCTCGGGCCCATGTAAACCACGTGAAGTTCGGGGGGGGGGGGGGGTTCGGATCTCAATGAACCGAACCCGCTCATCTCTAACTAAAACAGTAACAACAGAAATAAAAATAATGTTTTTTACTCAGTTGTTTGTATTATAGAAAGTTGCTTTTTTTGTCAAGAGGGAGTGCTTGTTATGTTTCTGACCTAATGCTTATGGGCCTAATTCAGAGTTGATCGTAGCAGCAACTTTGTTAGCAGATGGGCAAAACCATGTGCACTGCAGGGGGGGGCAGATATAACATGTGCAGAGAGAGTTAGATTTGGGTGGGTTATTTTGTTTCTGTGCAGGGTAAATACTGGCTGCTTTATATTTACACTGCAATTTAGATTTCAGTTTGAACACACCACACCCAAATCTAACTCTCTCAGCACATGTTATATCTGACCCCCTGCAGTGCAAATGGTTTTGCCCAACTGCTAACAAACTTGCTGCTACGATCAATTCTGAATTAGGCCCATAAGCATTAGGTCAGAAACATAACAAGCACTCCCTCTTGACAAAAAAAGCAACTTTCTATAATACAAACAACTGAGTAAAAAACATTGGCCCTCATTCCGAGTCGTTCGCTCGGTATTTTTCATCGCATCGCAGTGAAATTCCGCTTAGTGCGCATGCGCAATATTCGCACTGCGACTGCGCCAAGTATCTTTGCTATGAAGATAGTATTTTTACTCACGGCTTTTTCATCGCTCCGGCGATCGTAATGTGATTGACAGGAAATGGGTGTTACTGGGCGGAAACAGGCCGTTTTATGGGAGTGTGGCTGAAAACGCTACCGTTTCCGGAAAAAACGCAGGAGTGGCCGGAGAAACGGGGGAGTGGTTGGGCGAACGCTGGGTGTGTTTGTGACGTCAAACCAGGAACGACAAGCACTGAACTGATCGCACAGGCAGAGTAAGTCTGGAGCTACTCTAAAACTGCTAAGTAGTTTGTGAGCGCAATATTGCGAATACATCGGTCGCAATTTTAAGATGCTAAGATACACTCCCAGTAGGCGGCGGCTTAGCGTGTGTAACTCTTCTAAATTCGCCTTGCGACCGATCAACTCGGAATGAGGGCCATTATTTTTATTTCTGTTGTTACTGTTTTAGTTAGATATGAGCGGGTTCGGTTCATTGAGATCCGAACCCCCCCGAACTTCACGTGGTTTACATGGGTCCGAGGCAGCCTTGGCTCTTCCTGCCTTACACGCAAAACACACAAAACCCGAAAGGGGGAAAACGTCATCATCCCGCTGTCGGATTCTCGCGAGATTCGGATTCCATATAAAGAGCCGCGCGTCGCCACCATTTTCACTCATGCATTGTAGATTGAGCGGAGAGGACGTGGCATATATCAGCTCAATATCTGTGCTCAGTATCAGTGCTGCATTGTGGTGACCAGTATATAGTAGTACAGTACAGTAGTCCATTGCTGCTGTATCTTGCTGCTCCGTGTCAGTTCTAGTATCCTGAACAGTGCTCAATATCTGTGCTCAGTATCAGTGCTGCATTGTGGTGACCAGTACAGTAGTCCATTGCTGTATCTTGCTGCTCCGTGTCAGTTTTAGTATCCTGAACAGTGCTCAATATCTGTGCTCAGTATCAGTGCTGCATTTTGGTGACCAGTATAGTAGTACAGTACATTAATCCATTGCTGTATCTCGCTGCCCAGTGTCAGTTCTAGTCAGGGCCGGTTCTAGGGCTTTTTGCGCCCCGGGCGGGAAATAGGGGCATGGCTTCATACAGGGGGTGTGGTCAGTTACGCCCCCTGTACAGTAGTAGCGCCGCTGAAATGCTGTGCGGTGCACGATGACATCATCGCGCACCACACAGCAAAGGTCCTCTCCACGAAGGGAAACTAGACGCGTAGTGTCTAGTTCCCTTCGTGGAGAGGACCTTTGCTGTGCGTTGCGCGATGACGTCATCGCGTACCGCACAGTAAAGGTCCTCTCCACAAAGGGAAACTAGACACTACACGTCTAGTTCCCTTCACAGCGGGACACAGCGGGCAGCGGCAGTGGGCAGCGGGGGGCACAGCAGTAGCGGATCTTGCCATGGTGCGGCGCCCTCCGGATGGCGCCGGCACCCTCTGGAAGGCGGCGCCTCGGGCAAAAGTCCTACTTGCCCGTGACAAGATCCGCTACTGGTTCTAGTATACTGAACAGTGCTCAATATCTGTGCTCAGTATCAGTGCTGCATTGTGGTGACCAGTATATAGTAGTACAGTACAGTAGTCCATTGCTGTTCTCGCTGCCCAGTGTCAGTTCTAGTATCCTGAACAGTGCTTAATATATGTGCTCAGTATCAGTGCTGCATTGTGGTGACCAATATATAGTAGTACAGTACAATAGTCCATTGCTGTATCTCGCTGCCCAGTGTCAGTTCTAGTATCCTGAACAGTGCTCAATATCTGTGCTCCGTATCAGAGCTGCATTGTGCATTGCAGGAGTGGCTGGAGAAACGGAGGAGTGGCTGGTCGGACGCTGGGCGTGTTTGTGACGTCAAACCAGGAAATGAACGAACTGAGGTGATCGCAATCTAGGAGTAGGTCTGGAGCTACTCAGAAACTGCAAGGAAATTGTTTTCGTTAGCAATTCTGCTAATAACAGCAGAATTGCTAATCTTTCGTTAGCAATTGCTAATCTTTCGTTAGCAATTCTGCTATGCTAAGATACACTCCCAGAGGGCGGCGGCTTTGTGTTTGCATTTCTGCTAAAAGTAGCTAGCGAGCAAACAACTCGGAATGAGGGCCAATATCTGCGCTCAGTATCAGTGCTGCATTGTGGTGACCAGTATATAGTAGTACAGTACAGTAGTCCATTGCTGTAACTCGCTGCCCAGTGTCAGTTCTAGTATCCTGAACAGTGCTCAATATCTGTGCTCAGTATCAGTGCTGCATTGTGGTGACCAGTATATAGTAGTACAGTACAGTAGTCCAGTGCTATTCTCGCTGCCCAGTGTCAGTTCTAGTATCCTGAACAGTGCTCAATATCTGTGCTCAGTATCAGTACTGCATTGTGGTGACCAGTATATAGTAGAACAGTACAGTAGTCTATTGCTGTATCTCGCTGCCCAGTGTCAGTTCTAGTATCCTTAACAGTGCTCAATATCTGTGCTCAGTATCAGTGCTGCATTGTGGTGACCAGTATATAGTAGTACAGTACAGTAGTCCATTGCTGTATCTCGCTGCCCAGTGTCAGTTCTAGTATCCTGAACAGTGCTCAATATCTGTGCTCAGTATCAGTGCTGCATTGTGGTGACCAGTATATAGTAGTACAGTACAGTAGTCCATTGCTGTATCTCGCTGCTCAGTGTCAGTTCTAGCATCCTCATCAGTGTTTAGTATCACTCGTCAGTGTCATGTCAGAACAAAATGTTTTGGAGGTTGTGGAGGTGTCTTCCTCAGAGGAGTCTGTACCAGGTACTCAGGATTGCCTTGAGTGGTTTCATCCCATTAGGATGGAGACAGAATGGCTGGATAGCCTAGGAAATAAGATTCCTCAGAGTTCATTAGGGCATACTCTATTAAGTTGCTGGAAAAAAGCTACGAAGAATGCTCTAGATATGGATCCGTACATTTCATCTTGGACCCCCTCAGCTCCTGATACACAGGTCTTGCAGGCCAACGCGGACATCGATTCCGACACAGGGATCGACACAGAAGTTAGAGGGGGGCACTATGATAGATTGTAATATAAAATTCAGTAATTTAACAATGCCATTAGGGATGTGTTAGAAATACCTATACAAATAGAGCAAAATTCTTGTATGCTAACTGCAAAATCATTAGTGACATTCCCGGTTTCGGAAGAGTTGAATACCCTATTTGAAAAATCCTGGTTAAACCCAGAAGAGGTTTTTCACATCCCCAATAAAGTATACGGCTCAAAAAAATAAAGGGAACATTTAAACAACACAATGTAACTCCAGGTCAATCACACTTCTGCAAAATCAAACTGTCCACTTAGGAAGCAACACTAATTGACAATCAATTTCACATGCTTTTGTGCAAATGGAATAGACAACAGGTGGGAATTATAGGCAATTAGCAAGACACCCCCAATAAAGGAGTTGTTCTGCAGGTGGTGACCACAGACCACTTCTCAGCTCCTATGCTTTCTGGCTGATGTTTTGGTCACTTTTGAAAGCTGGCGGTGCTTTCACTCTAGTGGTAGCATGAGACGGAGTCTACAACCCACACAAGTGGCTCAGGTAGTGCAGCTCATCCAGGATGGCACATCAGTGCGAGCTGTGGCAAGAAGGTTTGCTGTGTCTGTTAGCGTAGTGTCCAGAGCATGGAGGCGCTAGCAGGAGACAGGCCAGTACATCAGGAGATGTGGAGGAGGCCGTAGGAGGGCAACAACCCAGCAGCAGGACCGCTACCTCCGCTTTTGTGCAAGGAGGAACAGGAGGAGCACGACCACAGCCCTGCAAAATGACCTCCAGTAAGCCACAAATGTGCATGTGTCTACTCAAACGATCAGAAACAGACTCCATGAGGGTGGTATGAGGGCCCGACGTCCACAGGTGGTGGTTGTGCTTACAGCCCAACACCGTGCAGGACGTTTGGCATTTGCCAGAGAACACCAAGATTGGCAAATTCGCCACTGGCGCCCTGTGCTCTTCACAGATGAAAGCAGGTTCTCACTGAGCACATGTGACAGACGTGACAGAGTCTGGAGACGCAAAGGAGAACGTTCTGCTGCCTGCAACATCCTCCAGCATGACCGGTTTGGCAGTGGGTCAGTAATGGTGTGGGGTGGCACTTCTTTGGGGGGCCGGACAGCCCTCCATGTGCTCGCCAGAGGTAGCCTGACTGCCATAAGGTACCGAGATGAGATCCTCAGACCCCTTGTGAAACCATATGCTGTTGTGGTTGGCCCTGGGTTCCTCCTAATGCATGACAATGCTAGACCTAATGTGGCTGGAGTGTGTCAGCAGTTCCTGCAAGACGAAGGCATTGATGCTATGGACTGGCCCGCCCGTTCCCCAGACCTGAATCCAATTGAGCACATCTGGGACATCATGTCTCGCTCCATCCACTAACGCCACATTGCACCACAGACTGTCCAGGAGTTGGCGGATGCTTTAGTCCAGGTCTGGGAGGAGATCCCTCAGAAGACCATCCGCCACCTCATCAGGAGCATGCCCAGGCGTTGTGGGGAGGTCATACAGGCACGTGGAGGCCACACACACTACTGAGCCTCATTTTAACTTGTTTAAGGACATTACATCAAAGTTGGATCAGCCTGTAGTGTGTTTTTCCACTTTAATTTTGAGTGTGACTCCAAATCCAGACCTCCATGGGTTAATAAATTTGATTTCCATTGATAATTTTTGTGTGATTTTGTTGTCAGCACATTCAACTATGTAAAGAACAAAGTATTTAATAAGAATATTTCATTCATTCAGATCTAGGATGTGTTATTTTAGTGTTCCCTTTATTTTTTTGAGCAGTGTATGTAAGACATATCCCTTTCCTGAGGAGGATAGAAGGAGATGGGAGATTCCTCCCATAATGGACATTTCGGTGTCCAGGCCATCACGGGTAATTACATTACCTGTACCAGGCTCGGCCTCGTTAAAGGAGCCGACTGACCGCAAGATAGAGACAACTCTAAATTCAATTTACAAGGCTACTGGAGCCGCCCTTAGGACCACTATTGCCTGCACTTGGGTAGCTAGGGCTATGTTAAAATGGTCAGACTATTTAATAGAAGACCTTGATACAATCCATAGGGATGACGTTGTCTTGATTCTAGGTCACATAAAGGATTCTGCTAAATTCATGGTGAAAGCCATGAGGGACATTGGGCTGATGAATTCTACAGCATCCTCCATGGCAGTAGCGACTTGCAGAGGTCTCTGGATCCATCAATGGAACGCAGACGCCGAATCCAAGAGGTACCTTCCCTTCGCAGGTGAGACACCGCTTGGGGACACTCTGAATACAAATCCTTCCGCTGCACCACCTGTATGAAGACGTAACTCTGCTTCTCTGATGCAGTCTCCTTGGGCTGCCAGATCGAGAAAATTTGGGAGGGCCTACTTCTGCACGAGGCTAGGCCATAGAAAGAGCAGAAAGTCTGCACCCTCTACAGGTGCACGGGTCCTCAGCGTGATGCGGAAGGACTACCATGTGTGGGTCCACTGGGGGAAAGGGGGGGGAAATATCATCTACATCTCTACAGGGGAGCCTTAGTGATTATAATTATATCCCGGGTAATAAAAATTATTACCCAGGGTTATAAACTGGATTCAGGAGTTTCCCCCTGGCTGTTTGTTTAATCAGCCCTGCCAATTGTTAAGACAGTGGGTTTGTCCCTCTCATATAAATAAAAAGTTTTTTTTAAAGTGCCATCATGTCTGACACTTCCGTATATGTCCAGTGGTACTGCCATTTGATATAATTCCCGACATTACTGCCATTTAATTCCAGTGATTTTGTCATTTTCTTCCAGTGATTTGGACCAATGAGACCACTGATTAGAACGAATAATTCCTGTGATACTGGCTTTTAATTCTAGTGATTTTGTCATTTTCTTCAGTGATTTGGGCCAATAAATAATACCATTGATTAGAACGAATAATTATGTGATATTGAGGTGTTTGTGTCGCTTAGCTTAGCCATTCAGCGACCTTGGTGCACCTCTTTTTTTCTTTGCATCATGTGCTGTTTGGGGACTATTTTTATAAGTGCCACCCTGTCTGACACTGCAGTGCCACTCCTAGATGGGCCAGGTGTTTGTGCCACCCACTTTGGTCGCTTAGCTTAGTCATCCAGCGACCTTGGTGCAAATTTTAGGACTAAAAATAATATTGTGAGGTGTGAGGTGTTCAGAATAGACTGGAAATTAGTGGAAATTATGGTTATTGAGGTTAATAATACTATAGGATCAAAATGACCCCCAAATTCTATGATTTAAGCTGTTTTTGAGGTTTTTTAAAAAAAAACCCACACCCGAATCCAAAACGCACCCGAATCCGACAAAAATTCTTAAGGGAGGTTTTGCCAAAACGCGTCCGAATCCAAAACACGACCGCGGAACCGAATCCAAAACCAAAACACAAAACCCGCAAAATGTCCGGTGCACATCTCTAGTTTTAGTGGATTGCTGCATACTACTGCTTACACACGGGAGTACATAGTTATTGACAGCTTACTTTGGACACTAGCACTTTGTTAATGACTAGTAGAAGCATTGCCCTTTTAGATATCAGGCAGAAACACAATCCTAAATGACGGATTTTACGACCTGACTCTTGATAAATAAACCCATTGAGACCATATGGTCCAACACATTCAGCCTGGAACATCAGGAGCAGCACATTATGCCATTCCAAAAACACTTTACCTAGAGTGTGCTGGTCATACCAACTCTTGTATTTGGAGGTTAGGCTACATGTTAGTTAGAGGGCGCGCTGTCCTACCCTTCACGTGGGCCACTGGAAGCCACAGAGCAGGAGTCGGACTCTGAGACTAGGTGGGGAACAGGGCAGGGCAGAGGGGACAGCAGGAGACACTGACAGTCGGCACATGCCGCAGCTCTGCCACCCTCTTTATACGTCTTACTGTCTGCTTGTAGCTGTGCAGCAGGTTACTTCTGTCCTGCAGCAGCTCTCCCCCGCTGCTGCAGCACCTCTCTCTTTTCTGGAAGCTGCAGCACTTCTCTACCCTAGCTGCTGCAACACCTCTTTCTGTCTCCACTTCTGCAGAACCTCTTTCTATCCAGCTGCTGCAGCACTTCTTTCTAATGCAATGTGAATGGATACTATTTTGTGGCCACGCACCTGCCCAGTGAAGCCATTATTTATTTATTATCACCAGTTTTTTATATAGCACACACATATTCTGGAGCGCTTTAGAGAGAATATTTCGCCATTCACATTAGTCCCTTCCCCATGGGAGCTTACAATCTATAGTCCTTAACACACACACACACACACACACACACACACACACACACACACACACACACACACACACACACACACACACACACACACACACACACACACACACACACACACACACACACACACACACACACACACACACACACACACACACACACACACACACACACACACACATTTTTGTTGGTAGCCAATTAACCTAGCAGTATGTTTTTGTATTGTGGGAGGAAAAAGGAGTACCCGGAGTAAACCCACGCAAGCATGGGGAGAATATACAAACTCCACACATGGTGGGACTGGATCGGCCCACCAGACCATCGGCCCTTCTGGCATGTGTACTAATGAATGCATTTTGTTTTCATTTTTATCACATTTTTTATTGCATTGTTTTCAGCCGGTATGAACAAACAGCTGTCTTTTCGTTGCAGTCACAGACAGCTCATCAGAGTGCAGCTGCTCTCCACTATGCTAGTTTAACAAGCTAAAAGCAGCTAGTGAATTAGGATAATAATGTATCATTTCAATGTTGCAATCTTCTCACTAAGCACACTGCAAGTATTGTGTGGTTATGTCAATTAAAGGTTTTTGTTATGATCTGTTTCTAGCGTATCAGCTTGTCATATTTTCCTGCTTTCCCAGTTCATTTCAGATTCCTGCATGTTCCTGTGTTTTCAGCTTCAGCTGCAGTATAATGAGGAGTTTTGTCTGTGTGTGTAGCTCAGGGGTGGAGAACATTTGGTCCTCCAGCTTTTGTTGAACTACACATACCAGCATGCCTTGCTACAGTTTTGCTATATGGCCTTGCTAAAACTGTTACAGGGCATGCTGGGATGTGTAGTTCAACAGCAGCTGGAGGGCCAAAGGTTCCCCATCCCTGGTGTAGCTGAACAGGTGCATTGAGTTTCTTTATCAGAGGGCCTGGTCTCCCTGGCTGCTCTGATTGGGCATTGTCTCCTATATATGTGTTTCCTGTCCCTCATTCCATGTTGGTCCTAGTTCCTGTGGGAGCCCTTGTCATTGTTGTCCAGTAATCTCACCTGCCTCCCAGCTGTCACCTACAGCTCTGGTGTTCAGCTCTGTACCAGCTTACTGTAGATAAATCCTGCAGTATATATACCTTTTGTCTTTACTTTGAGTATTAGATTGTACTCGCTATTAGTGTTAGTACTACTCCTCCCAACCCAGAGGTTATCCCCAGTTAGAGGTATCTTTTGTGTTAATTCTCCTCAGTATTTTACTCTCTGTGGCATGGCAGTCCCTTATCCTCTCTGTACTTTAATTCTAGATACTTAGCCATTGTTTGTCTTCCCTTCTCCCTGTTAATCTCTGCTGCCCACTAGTTATCTTAGGGTTCAGTTCCTGCCGGTTTTGATTCAGGTCACCCAGGGGTTGAGCTCATACTACCGCCAGTGGCGTAAGTCCTGGTAGGCATCCCAGTACCAGTAGATGTATAGGAGGGAATTCAATTGTTTGAAAAGTCAGTTGGATGTCAGTTTTTTCCTATTAGATAGAAAAAAAGACACCCAACTGACTTTTCAAACAATTGAATACCCCCTTATAGTCTTTTAGGAAAAGCAGCTCTTATAGGTGAAAAGACCTGCTGTGTGCGTTCTATGGGGGGTATTCAGTTGTTTGAGAAGTCAGTTGGGTGTCTGTTTTTTTCCTATCTAATAGACAGGAAAAAACAGACACCCAACCGACTTTTCAAACAATTGAATACCCCCCATTGAGTCTTAACTTTGGGTGTACAGGAGTCACTGCCGGAAGACCTGCAAGCAACTCTGAATCCCGTATGATGAACTCCATTCCATCATAACAGTTTTAACAATGTGGAACACATTTGTTACTTTGATGTAACTAAGGGCCTGATTCAGGTTTGTAAGCAAAGTAAAAAAACACACACAACTGGGCAAAACCATGCTGCACTGCAGGTGGGGCAGATGCAACATGTTCAGAGAGATTTAGATTTGGGTGGGGTGTGTTCAAGTTACATTGCAGTGTAAAAATAAAGCAGCCAGTATTTACCCTGCACAGAAACAATATATCCCACCCAAATCTATCTATCTCTGCACATGTTACATCTGCCTAACTTGCAGTGCAACATTGTTTTACCCATTTGTATGCTTTTTCATTTGCTAACAAACCTGAATCAGGCCCTCAGTGAGAAGATTAAAACATTGCAATGATACATTATTATCCCAATCCACCAGAGTTTTCAGCATGTTATACTATCACCATGTTCAAACTGAGGGGTCTATTCATGAAGCAGTAAAAATGTGGAGAAGTGAGCCAGGGTAGAAGTTGCCCATGGCAACCAATCAGCATTGACGTAACATTTATAATTTGCATACTATAAAATTATAGAGAGCAGCTGATTGGTTGACATGGGCAACTTCTCCACAGGCTTACTTCTCCACACTTTTCACTGCTACATGAATAGACCCCTGAGTTAATAATGGAAAATGTTCTAGAGAGTTGCTGCACCCTTGAAGGCTGCAGTATTGATATCTAATGGATGTTACTCAACAACCAATATAATAACAAGAAAAATTAGATATCACTTTTGCGCACATCACACATGTATCATAAATATATATTTCTCTAACGTCCTAGTGGATGCTGGGGACTCCGTCAGGACCATGGGGAATAGCGGGCTCCGCAGGAGACAGGGCACATCTAAAAAAGCTTTTAGGTCACATGGTGTGTACTGGCTCCTCCCCCTATGACCCTCCTCCAAGCCTCAGTTAGGTTTTTGTGCCCGTCCGAGAGGGTGCAATCTAGGTGGCTCTCTTAAAGAGCTGTTTAGAAAAGTTTTTTTTTAGGTTTCTAATCAGTGATTCCTGCTGGCGACAGGATCACTGCAACGAGGGACTTAGGGGAGAGACTTGCAACTCACCTGCGTGCAGGAGGATTGAAGTCTTAGGCTACTGGACACTGAGCTCCAGAGGGAGTCGGAACACAGGTCAGCCTGGGGTTCGTCCCGGAGCCGCGCCGCCGATCCCCCTTACAGACGCTGAAGAACGGCAGAACGGAGGTCCGGAAACAGGCGGCAGAAGACTCCTCAGTCTTCATGAAGGTAGCGCACAGCACTGCAGCTGTGCGCCATTGTTGCTACACGGCTCACTGATCTCGGTCACGGAGGGTGCAGGGCGCTGCTGGGGGCGCCCTGGGCAGCAATATAGATTACCTTAGAGGCAAATAAATACATCACATATAGCCATTAAGGCTATATGTATGTATTTAACCCAGGCCAGTTTTCCTAATAACCGGGAGAAAAGCCCGCCGTGAAAGGGGCGGAGCTTATTCTCCTCAGCACTCAGTGCCATTTTCCTGACCAGCTCCGCTGGTGAGGAAGGCTCCCACTCTCCCCTGCACTACAGAAACAGGGTTAAAGAGAAGGGGGGCATAAATTGGCGATATAATTATATATTAAGAGCCCATATATAGAAACAACACCTTCTAGGGTTGTTATATACATTATGGCGCTTTTGGTGTGTGCTGGCAAACTCTCCCTCTGTCTCCCCAAAGGGCTAGTGGGTCCTGTCCTCTATCAGAGCATTCCCTGTGTGTGTGTGCTGTAGGTCGGTACGTGTGTGTCGACATGTATGAGGAAAATGTTGGTGAGGAGACGGAGAAAATTGCCTGTAATGGTGATGTCACTCTCTAGGGAGTCGACACCAGAATGGATGGCTTACTTATGGAATTACGTGATAATGTCAACACGCTGCAAGCCGGTTGACGACATGAGACAGCCGGCGGACAAATTAGTATCGGTCCAGGCGTCTCAGACACCGTCAGGGGCTTGTAAAAACGCCCATTTACCTCAGTCGGTCGACAGACACTGACACGGACACTGACCTCAGTGTCGACGGTGAAGAAACAAACGTATTTTTCCTTTAGGGCCACAAGTTACATGTTAAGGGCAATGAAGGAGGTGTTACGTATTTCTGATACCACAAGTACCACAAATAAGGGTATTTTGTAGGGTGGGAATAAACTACTTGTAGTTTTGCCTGAATCAGATAAATTAAATGAAGTGTGTGATGATACGTGGGGTTCCTCCGACAGAAAGTTATGGGCGGTATACCCTTTTCCCGCCAGAAGTAAGGGCGAGTTGGAAAACACACCTTAGGGTGGATAAGGCGCTCACACGCTTATAAAAAACATGGCGTTACCGTTTCCAGATACGGCCGCCCTCAAGGAGCCAGCTGATAGGAAGCTGGAAAATATCATAACAGTATATACACACATACTGGTGTTATACTACGACCAGCAATCGCCTCAGCCTGGATGTGCAGCGCTGAGGGGGCTTGGTCGGATTTCCTGACTGAAAATTTTGATACCCTTGACAGGGACAGGATTTTATTGTCTATAGAGCATTTTAAGGATGCATTTCTATATATGTGTGATGCGCAGAGGCATATTTGCATTCTGGCATCAAGAGTAAATGTGATGTACATATCTGCCAGACGAAGACACGACAGTGGTCAGGTGAGGCAGATTCCAGACGGCATATGGAAGTATTGCCGTATAAAGGGGCGGTCCATTGGACCTGGTGGCCATGGCATCAGCTGAAAAATCCACCTTTTGTTACCCCGAGTCACATATTGGCAGAAAAGGACACAGTCTTTTCAGTCTCAGTCCTTTCGTCCCCATACGGGCAGGCGGGCGGAGGCCAGTCATATCTGCCCAGGGGGAGAGGAAAGGGAAGAAGACTGCAGCAAGCAGCTCATTCCCAGGAACAGAAGCTCCTCACGGCTTCTGCCAAGTCCGCAGCATAACGCTGGGGCCGTACAAGCGGACTCAGGTGCGGTAGGGGGTCATCTCAAGAGTTTCAGCAACACTCGCAAGGGAACTCCGGGATCCTACATGTAATATCCCAGGTGTACATTGGAAATTCGAGACGTCTCCCCCTCACACAATTCACAGGCTGTATTCCCAGCAGGTGATAATCAAAGTACCCTTCTTACAACAAGGAAGGGGGTAGTATTCCACACTATATTGTGGTACTGAAGCCAACCGGCTCGGTGAGATCTGAAATATTTGAACACTTACATACAAGCGTTCAAATCAAGATGGAGTCACTCGGAGCAGTGATAGCGAACCAGGAAGAAGGGGACGATATGATGTCACTGGATATCAGGGACGTTTACCTACAGGTCCAAATTTGCCCTTCTCACCAAGGGTACTTCAGGTTCCTGGTACAGAACTGTCACTATCAGTTCAGACGCTGCCGTTTGGATTGTCCACGGCGCCCCGGGTCTTTACCAAGGTAATGGCCGGAATGATGATTTTTCTTAAAAGAAACATGGACGCTTTCCTGATAAGGGCAAGGTCCAGAGAACAGTTGGAGGTCGGAGTAGCACTATCTTAAGTAGTTCTACGACAGCACGAGTGGATTCTAAATATTCCAAAATCGCAGCTTTTTCCGACGACACGTCTACTGTTCCTAGGGAAGATTCTGGACACAGTCCAGAAAAACGTGTTTCTCCCAGTGGAGAAAACCAGGGAGTTATCCAAGCTAATCAGGGATCCTCCTAAAACCAGGAAAAGTGTCAGTGCATCATTGCACAAGAGTCCTGGTAAAAATGGTGGCTTATTACAAAGCAATTCCATTCGGCAGATTCCCGCAAGAACTCTTCAGTGGGATCTGCTGGACAAATGGTCCGGATCGCATCCTCAGATGCATCAGCGGATAACCCTATATCCAAGGAAAAGGGTGTCTCTCCTGTGGTGATTACAGAGTGCTCATCTTCTAGAGGGCCGCAGATTCGGCATTCAGGATTGGATGCCGGTGACCACGGAGGCCAGCCTGAGAGGCTGGGGAACAGTCACACAGGGAAAAAATTTCCAGGGAAGTGTGATTAAGTCTGGAGAATTCTCTCCGCATAAATAAGCTTAGAGCAAATTTATAATGCTCTAAACTTAGCTAGACCTCTGCTTCAAGGTCAGCCGGTATTGATCCAGTGGGATAACATCACGGCAGTCGCCCACGTAAACAGAAGGGCGGCACAAGAAGCAGGAGGGCAGTGAAAACTGCAAGGATTTTTCGCTAGGCGGAAAATCATGTGATAGCACTGTCAGCAGTGTTCTTTCCGGGAGTGGACGACTGGGAAGCAGACTTCCTCAGCAGGCATGACCTCCACCCGGGAGAGTGGAAACTTCATAGGGAAGTTTTTCAACATGATTGTGGACCGTTGGCAAAGACCAAAGGTGGACATGATGGCGTCCCGCCCGAACAAAAAACGGGACAGGTATTCCGCCAGGTCATGAGACCTTCAGGCGATAGCTGTGGATGTTCTGGTAACACCGTGGGTGTACCAGTCAGTGTAGGTGTTCCCTCCTCTGTTTCTCATAACCAAGGTATTGAGAATTATAAGACATAGAGGAGTATGAACTATACTAGTGGCTCCGGATTGGCCAAGAGGGACTTGGTACCCGGAACTTCAAGAAATGCTCACAGAGGACTAAGGGCCCGGGGAGCTAAGAAGGGACTTGATTCAGCAAGTACCATGTCTATTCCAAGACTTACCGCGGCTGCGTTTGACGGCATGGCGGTTGAATGCCGGTTCCTGAAGGGAAAAGGCATTCCATAAGAGGTCATACCTACCCTGGTCAAAGCCAGGAAGGAGGTGACCGCACAACGTCATCACCACATGTGGTGAAAATATGTTGCGTGGGTGAGGCCAGGAAGGCTCCACGACGGAAATTCAACTAGGTCGATTTCTACACTTCCTGAAAACAGGAGTGTTTTGGGCCTCAAATTGGGGTTCATTAACATTTAAATTTCGGCCCTGTAGATTTTCTTCCAGAAAGAATTGACTTCAGTTCCTGAAGTCCAGATTGTAAAGGATGTATTGCATATACAGCTTTTTGTGCCCCTAGGGGCACCGTGAGATCTCAACATAGTGTTGGGATTTCTTAAAATCATATTGGTTTGAACCGCTCAAATCTGTGGATTTGAAATATCTCACATGGCAAGTGACCATGCTGTTGACAAATATCTCACATGGGAAGTGACCATGTTGTTAGCCCTGGCCTCGGCCAGGCGATTGTCAGAATGGGCGGCTTTGTCTTACAAAAGCCCATATTAAAAATTTTCCATTTGAACAGGACAGAACTGGGACTCGTCTCCAGTTTCTTCATAAAGGGGTGTCAGCGTTTTCACCTGAAACAACCTGTTGTGGTGCCTGCGGCTACTAGGGACTTGGAGGACTCCAAGTTACTAGACGTGGTCAGGGCCCTAAAAATATATATATATATATATATATATATATAGTTAGGACGGCTGGAGTCAGAAAGTCTGACTTGCTGTTTATATTGTATACACCCAACAAGCTGGGTGCTCATGCTTCTAAGCAGTCTATTGCACGCTGGATTTGTAGTACAATTCAGCTTGCACATTCTGTGGCAGGCCTGCCACAGCCGAAATATGTAGATGCCCATTCCACAAGGAAGGTGGGCTCATCCTGGGCGGCTGCCCGAGGAGTCTCGGCATTACAACTTTGCCGAGCAGCTACGTGGTCAGGGGAGAACACGTTTGTAAAATTTTACAAATTTTGATACTCTGGCTAAGGAGGACCTGGAGTTCTCTCATTCGGTGCTGCAGAGTCATCCGCACTCTCCCGCCCGTTTGGGAGCTTTGGTATAATCCCCATGGTCCTGACGGAGTCCCCAGCATCCACTAGGACGTTAGAGAAAATAAGAATTTACTTACCGATAATTCTATTTCTCGTAGTCCGTAGTGGATGCTGGGCGCCCATCCCAAGTGCGGATTGTCTGCAATGCTTGTACATAGTTATTGTTACAAAAATCGGGTTATTACTATTGTTGTGAGCCATCTTTTCGGAGGCTACTTCGTTTTGTTATCATACTGTTAACTGGGTTCAGATCACAAGTTGTACGGTGTGATTGGTGTGGCTGGTATGAGTCTTACCCGGGATTCAAGATCCTTCCTTATTGTGTACGCTCGTCCGGGCACAGTACCTAACTGAGGCTTGGAGGAGGGTCATAGGGGGAGGAGCCAGTACACACCATGTGACCTAAAAGCTTTTTTAGATGTGCCCTGTCTCCTGCGGAGCCCGCTATTCCCCATGGTCCTGACGGAGTCCCCAGCATCCACTACGGACTACGAGAAATAGAATTATCGGTAAGTAAATTCTTATTATAAAGTTCATATATTAAAATGAGTCTTTCAGAGTATTTAATAGTAATAAATGTGTCTCCAGGAGTCCAACTTCTCTCAACAATAAATGATAAGTAGATGATTGTGTAATAGATTCAGGTGAAATGTTTATTTTCTAAACTCTTCTTACGTGGAGAATGTCGAAGTCAGAAAATATTACAACACACACATTACGTACAAACACCACATAGATGGCCTCCGTGTGCGTACATATTCGGCTGTGCGTGCACATATTCGCAAATTGCGTATGGTTGCTCCCGCGGTCCTGCGCATTAGAGTGTGGTATGAGTAATTACAGTGGAATTTGTACTCGCATGGAAAAGCCACAAAGACCTCTCATAAATCTAATCTATATATTGCATAAATCCCACACTGTCTGCTTTCTCTTCTAAATAGCATGAAGATCGGTCACACATAAATTAAACTCTCAGAGACTAAAATACAATGGCCTTATTTACACTAAGCTTTGAAATTCTATGAAGAAGGCAAACACCTTTGTTTACTAGGGTAGCCGAGTTTCTATTGAAAGCAATAAGTACTGGATTGTCATTGTCTCACCTGAAGACAAAACAAAGAGACAATACCCAGGAACCTGGGCTGAGAGAAACTCAATTAGCAATAGCTAACAAAAATACAAACCAGACATTTAGAAATCTGAGATATTAACATTCATAGTCTAAACTCTTGGAGATGTATGTGTTTGACTGTGTGTGTGTGTGTGTGTGTGTATATATATATATATATATATATATATACACTGCTCAAAAAAATAAAAGGAACACTAAAATAACACATCCTAGATCTGAATGAATAAAATATTCTTATTAAATACCTTCCATATACTTATATATATATATATATATATATATATATACATACATACATACATACATACATACATACACACACACACATACATACTCCTGCTATTACAATTTGTTAGGAATTTTATATATATATATATACACTGCTCAAAAAAATAAAGGGAACACTAAAATAACACATCCTAGATCTGAATGAATGAAGTATTCTTATTAAATACTTTGTTCTTTACATAGTTGAATGTGCTAACAACAAAATCACACAAAAATTATCAATGGAAATCAAATTTATTAACCCATGGAGGTCTGGATTTGGAGTCACCCTCAAAATTAAAGTGGAAAAAAACACTACAGGCTGATCCACCTTTGATGTAATGTCCTTAAAACAAGTTATAATGAGGCTCAGTAGTGTGTGGCCTCCATGTGCCTGTATGACCTCCCTACAACCCACACAAGTGGCTCTGGTAGTGCAGCTCATCCAGGATGGCACATTAATGCGAGCTATGGCAAGAAGGTTTGCTGTGTCTGTCAGCATAGTGTCCAGAGCATGGAGGTGCTACCAGGAGACAGGCCAGTACATCAGGAGATGTGGAGGAGGCCATAGGAGGGCAACAACCCAGCATCAGGACCGCTACCTCCGCCTTTGTGCAAGGAGGAACAGGAGGAGCACTGCCAGAGCCCTGCAAAATGACCTCCAGCAAGCTACAAATGTGCATGTGTCTACTCAAACGATCAGAAACAGACTCCATGAGGGTGGTATGAGGGCCCGACGCCCACAGGTGGGGGTTGAGCTAAAAGCCCAACACGGTGGCAGGACGTTTGGCATTTGCCAGAGAACACCAAGATTGGCAAATTCGCCACTGGCGCCCTGTGCTCTTCACAGAGGAAAGCAGGTTCTCACTGAGCACATGTGACAGACGTGACAATCTGGAGATGCCAAGGAGAATGTTCTGCTGCCTGCAACATCCTCCAGCATGACCGGTTTGGCAGTGGGTCAGTAATGGTGTGGGGTGGCATTTCTTTGGGGGGCCGCACAGCCCTCCATGTGCTCGCCAGAGGTAGCCTGACTGCCATTAGGTACCAAGAGGAGATCCTCAGACCCCTTGTGAGACCATATGCTGGTGCGGTTGGCCCTGGGTTCCTCTTAATGCAAGACAATGCTAGACCTCATGTGGCTGGAGTGTGTCAGCAGTTCTTGCAAGATGAAGGCATTGATGCTATGGACTGACCAGCCCGTTCCCCAGACCTGAATCCAATTGAGCACATCTGGGACATCATGTCTCGCTCCATCCACCAATCCCACATTGCTCCACAGACTGTCCAGGAGTTGGCGGATGCTTTAGTCCAGGTCTGGGAGGAGATCCCTCAGGAGACCATCTGCCACCTCATCAGGAGCATGCCCAGGTGTTGTAGGGAGGTCATACAAGCACGAGGAGGCCACAGACACTACTGAGCCTCATTTTGACTTGTTTTAAGGACATTACATCAAAGTTGGATCAGCCTGTAGTGTGTTTTTCCACTTTAATTTTGAGGGTGACTCCAAATCCAGACCTCCATGGGTTAATAAATTTGATTTCCATTGATAATTTTTGTGTGATTTTGTTGTCAGCACATTCAACTATGTAAAGAAAAAAGTATTTAATAAGAATATTTCATTCATTCAGATCTAGGATGTGTTATTTTAGTGTTCCCTTTATTTTTTTAAGCAGTGTATGTATATATATATATATATATATATATATATATATATATAAAATTCCTAACAAATTGTAATAGCAGGAGTATGTATGTGTGTGTGTATGTATGTATGTATGTATGTATATATATATATATATATATATATATATATTATATGGATATATGTGGATATATGTATATCTTGAGGATGGAAATAGATAATCATATCATGTGTGGGATCATACTGTTCAGAGTCAAGTAAACATTAATCTGGTGGGAATAAGAATGTTATTATATATTACCACATTAAGTTATTAATAATACCAGATTTATGTATGATTAATGTGATGGGATTAACTGGTCATGGAGAGGGAACTCAGATGCAAACAACAGAAATCACATCTCAAGTCTTAGCCATCGCCCACTTCTTGAGCTGACCAATGATCCCCGGTGCACAGGATTTGTCCCACCCCCGAACCAATGGAAGAAGAGCACACAGTGTCTATTGTATTATGTTTTGATCTACTGTATAAAGAGCCAACTGCATGCCAGGTCACTATCACAGACTCTGAAGGTCATCACCCTTGATGACTGAGGACCGGACCGGGAAGCACAGGAGAAACCAAAAGTATGTACCATTGACTGTAGCTATTATTCTTTTGTATTGTATTGCTATGTGATTGTAACCCCCTTTCAGTAATAATATGTTGTGGTGTCGGAACCCAGCAGTTTAAATACAATCTGGTGTCGTGTTTTCCTTTCCCTGCTAAGGTTTAAAGTGCATTACTATCGCATGCATAGCTGTTAAGGGTTCACAGTGTATCTTTGGGTGTGTACGCGCTGCATGTACTTTGTACAGTCAGCGGGGCGTTTGCACGCAAAGTCCTTACACGGTACGGGACTCTGTACGCTAATGGTGTAATAGGTACGTAGGTTGTGGATTAAGTATAGCGGCCGCAGCAGCTTCATTTAAAGTGTATGAAATGTCTTTTTAAAGTGTTGCTTTAGTCCTGTACGTAGACCATCACAATATTAGAAATATTATTATAAATGTAATAGTCTGGGAAGATCACTTTTATATAACATATAAACTATGAATCCACTGATTAGTTACATACATGAGTAAAATGGATATTTTCATTTTCTTTGTTTTTCTATATACACTTTGGTTTCACGTAACTTCACGGTGTTATCACTGACCTGATTTGGGAATGTTGTGGACTCGGGGCTTCTTCCGATGACCGGGAAGAGGAACCGCTACTGGGTCGCAGTAGAGATGGCCAGATGTAGGTCTTCCTCATGCATGATTAAAACGGCAGGCAGGAAGCACGGAAGAATACTTGAAGGTTTCCTGAAAGACAAGACTTGTAAAGATACTGAATGCTGAGGCACAGAGGTACTGGAAATACTGAGGTGCTGGAGACACCGGTATTGAGGCACGGAGGTGTCGGTGGCACAGAGATGCTGAGTGCTGAGGCACTGAGGTGCTGGAGGCACAGGTATTGAGGCACGAAGGTGCCGGAGGCACAGTGATGCTGAGTGCTGAGGCACTGTGGTGCTGGAGGCACTGAGGTACTGGAGGCACTGAGGTGCTGGAGGCACTGAGGTGCCGGAGGCACAGTGATGCTGAGTGCTGAGGCCCTGTGGTGCTGGAGGCACTGAGGTACTGGAGGCACTGAGGTGCTGGAGGCACTGAGGTGCCGAAGGCACAGTGATGCTGAGTGCTGAGGCCCTGTGGTGCTGGAGACACTGAGGTGCAGGAGGCACGGAGATGCTTGGAGGCACGGAAGTGCTTGAAGGCACTGAGATGCTTGGAGGCACGGAAGTGCTTGGAGGCACGGAGATGCTTGGAGGCACGGAGATGCTTGGAGGCACGGAAGTGCTTGGAGGCACGGAGATGCTTGGAGGCACGGAGATGCTTGGAGGCACGGAAGTGCTTGGAGGCACGGAGATGCTTGGAGGCACGGAGATGCTTGGAGGCACGGAGATGCAGACACGGAGACCGCAGGAACGTGGGAGCTCTGGAAATCACAGCTTCTGAGGCAGAATCGATGATACTTAGGCACCGGATCTCTGCCCGGCGTCTGGCTTTGAATTCCCCGCCCTTGCCTGATTGGCGGAGCAGGCAGGTGACGTCAGTCCTACTCCGCCTCCCTGACCACACTCACGATGGCGGCGCCCTCGCTCCGGGAAGCCGCCGGAGGAACGCACCGACCCACCGCCGGGACCCGGAGACCGCCGGGGGGAGAGAGGCGCCGGGCAGTCCAAGTCACCCGCAGGGACAAGCGCGGCCGCCGCTGCCTGCGATGTGTGACAGGTGTCTATTCTTTATAAATTTTATTTATAAACCTCATGCACTTACATAGTCTCTTACATTACCTATTTATTGAATTATCGAAATTTATCCCCTGAATAAAATGATATAACGTATACACTATAGATAAGTTAATATAGATATATATAATGCCGATCTTGAGCTTAAGTAAAGATGATTACTGTCTCTTGAATATAAGTCCTTGTAACATTTAAATCTTCTAAACATATTTTTATTTAATATTTTTTGGTGACCACGTCCGGGAAATAAACAATTGAGTATGGGAGAACGGGGAGAACGTTTCCATGATGACGGAATATAGCTGAGACTCCGGGTCACGTGATGCGGCTCATCCGTGCGTTCCACAACATTCCAGTGCCTGGACTAAGAGGTCATGTGATGCGATCAGCCAACGAGGTGACAGCGGGAGAAAAGATACAAAGAGACACGATGGACAGAGAAACGTCACCTCCGCGCCACATACACATGTACCCGACAGCCCGGAATTGTGGGAAGAAGGCCAAGACGGCGTGCATGCGCACACGAACTTCACGTATGCTGTAAGTGTGGCGGAAGTGCCGCACTTCTCCGTAATTATTAGTTTTAAATCTCAAACTCCGATGTTGGTGAACTGAGATCACTTACCCTATGCTGCTCATAGCTCTAGCCACCACGTCCAAGTATTATATATGTGCTTATTGCAAAGAGTAAATACGTAATTTTTTATGCACTAATCTAGACAGGATATGATGTCACTATTAAACCCCTAATTAAGGGGTATATGTCTAGGAGCCCTATAACATCTTGTTACCACCCCATGAAGAAGTCTTAGAGACGAAACGCATTGGGCCTTCACCCAGAGACCTCCTGCTAAATCAGTTAAGACTCTCTACATTACATTCTCCATTTTTAAAGCTTATTTTGCACATGCAATCTGCACTTTAGCTGAGAACTATATGTGTATCTACTTTCTACAAATTATTTGTTTTTACTGATGTAAAGGATCTTTTATTCATATTTTATTCATATAATACCCATATCATATATATGTTTTTATGTATATGTTCATCCGTACCCCCCCTTTTTTGTACTCCTAGTATTGTGAAATAAAATTTACATTCTTTATACATATTTTTATACATATATTTATTGTATCAAATTCAACCTTATACAAACACTTTAGGTCGCTAAGAACCCCTATCCGGTATTCCCAATTTTCTTTTGCGGCAACGTACCATTGCTGTTTCTTTAGGGCAGGGATGGGGAACCTTCAGTCCTCCAGCTGCTGTTGAACTACACATCTCAGCATGCCTTGCAACAGTTTTAGCATGGCCAAATAGCAAAACTGTAGCAAGGCATGCTGGTATGTGTAGTTCAACAACAGCTGGAGGGACGAAGGTTCCCCATCTCTGCTTTAGGGGTTAGCTGACGCCCAAATAACTGGGAGTGTTTTTAATTTGTGGGGATTATTGATATCACAAGTGGCGTGGCATTCTCTTGCAATCACATAGACATTTGGTTTACTTTGCATAGTGGCCTGGTGAGAACCTAATCCCAAAGCAATTATGCTTAGGAGCAATGATCGCAATACGAGAAGAAATTATATATGTAATGATATATGTATGAAAGTGTTCAATGAAAATAAGACAACCCCAGTTGAACATAATAAGGGTGACTTAGATGAATTGTTCTGGGGGATGCAGAGATTGCTCACTAAAGAGCTTAAAACCTGGTGGGACATCAAAGGACTAGAACATTACATCAGGGGTTTGAGTCTGTTAAAGCAGCCAACAATGGGGAATATGAGTCCAGAATTTGTAACAAAATGTGATATGATATTATATACATGCTCTATTGATTTGATGAAGCTACTAGTTGTGGAGAAAAAGAGAGCTTTAATGGAGCTGGAAAATTAGATCAAAATTAAGGAATCCGATATGGATCCGCATAAGGATAAAGAAGACTTTGCTACCAATGAGAAAGTATTAAACAAGAAAATAGAACACATAGAAAATAAGGTCATTAAAGGGAAGGAGGGAAAGTTTGAACGTGACAAGAATGACTACAATCAGGGCAAGGTAAAGAACTGAAGCATATTCAGAACACAGATGTCCAACACACAGAGGAATGAGAATTCTCACTGGACACAAGTACCCAACAAAGGAAGAACACAGATGACCACGAACTATACACCAAAATCACAATTAAGAACGAGCAACAGATTTACAGCATTACAAAGGTTAGGCTCAGACACCGACCAACATTTTTTATCATCAGGGACAGGTGCCCGTCCAAAAGAAATTACAAAGTACCATCTCAAGGAAGACATAAGACATGCAACACCACTCAAAAGACTGCACCAAGAAGAAGAGGAAAATGGGGCGGCGGGAGGCAGAGAACAGAAAAGAAGAGCACTACAACACTAGACCCGATTACAAAAGGAATCTTCAACCTATCAAAACATAACCTCACGGAACCGGAAATATCTCTTTTAGGCAAAGGCTTATCATTCGCCCCCACAGAAGGCCTCAGTAAATTCGGGACATTTATAGATCTCAATAAATTTGTGAGAAAACTTACCCTCAAGAGACATTTCGCAAGGAAAGAAAATGCCGGTATATCCAATTACGAGAGTCGTTCGAAGTCCGGACTGAAGCCAACATCAAAGTACTACCCTTTAGAGTCAAAAGGTAGTAACATTAGCGTATTTTATGAACCGGAAAAGAAAGAACTGTGCGACAGCAATATTGAACCAGTACGAGAAAAGAATCTGAGTAACCAAGAAAGTGAAGCTTTAAAGAGATTGCAGAAAAACCACTGATGTGGTTTTAAAACCGGCTGACAAAGGGGGGGGGGGGGCGAGTTGGTGATCATGGATCGGGAACGGTATATCATGGAAGCAGAAAGGTTGCTGTGAAACGAAAATTCGTACACCCTACTACCGAACGATCCTAAGGACAAATATATAGAGGTGTTAAGAACATTACTCATTAAAGGGCTCTGTACAGAACTGATCACCAAAGATGAATATCAGTATTTAATGAGAAATGACCCCGTAACCCCCATATTTTACCTTCTACCGAAAATTCATAAGTCTCTCTCCAATCAACCAGGATGCCCAATAGTGGCAGGTATTGACTCATTGACGTCTAATCTATCAAAGTACGTAGATATTTTCCTGAATAAATACGTGAAAGACTTACCATCCTACCTTAAAGACATGACTACGGTACTCAATCTTATGAAGAACCAAATTTGGACAGACTGATTCCTCTGGGTGACTATCGACGTGCAATCATTGTATACGTGCATCGAACATGTGAAAGGGATTACAGCATGCAGACATTTTTTGAACAATGATCCATCTCTAACAACCAAACATAAATATTTTATATGTGACCTCATGAAATTCATTTTAAGCCATAATTATTTCAAATTTTTAGATCGCTTTTATTTACAATGCTGTGGGAAAGCTATGGGCACTATTTTTGCCCCAAGTTTTGTGAATCTCTTCATGGGGCAGTGGGAGAATTCTTTTATCTATGGTCCACATTGTCTTAAAGAAAACATAATTTTTTATAGAAGATACATCGATGACATTTTAATTATATGGGATGAAACTCTGGACACAAGTCTATTGAATTCTTGGACCTAGTCCTAACAGGATCAGAAGGTGCTGTCAAAACCAAGAACTTTATTAAAGAAGTAGATCGGAACAGCTACCTCCACTTTAAAAGCAACCATCTCAGGAAGTGGAAAAGCAATATTCCATACTCACAGTTTCACAGATTAAGAAGAAACTGCAGTGATCTGAAAGAATGTGAAGAACAACTGGAGACGTATAAGGAAAGATTTGAGCAGAAAGAGTATCCATCTGATATCTTAGAAAAAGCTATCACTAGGACAAAAGGCCTCAAGAGAGAAGGCCTACTTGTTTACAAAGCAAAGGATAAAAAGAAAGAATCCACAGCATTTGTAACCACATATAATCGTCACGAGGACATGATAAGGAAATCATTCAAAACACACTGGGGGATTCTTAAATGGATCCGGTATTAAAAGAGATACTTCCGCCACGCCCAGAAATTATATATAAAAAATGAAAGAATTTGAAAGATCTGCTGGCACTGAGTATGCTGAAGACTAGAACAGAGGACACCACAATGATGCCCAAGTGCGTTGGATCCTATAAATGTGGTCGTTGCAATGTCTGCAAGTTCCTACATCCCAATCGGAGAAGTTTCAGCGATGTGGGGAACCAGAAGGAATACAAAATCAAGGACTTCATTAACTGTAATAACTCATCGGTGATCTACTTATTGGAATGCACATGTGGCAAAAAATATGTAGGACAGACGAAGAGACAACTCAAACTTATAATACAAGAGCACGTTCGCAACATCAAAAACAAAGTCGACAGCCACACCATCTCAAGACATTTCACTGAGAGACATAACTCAAACCCAGAAGAACTAACCTTTAAGGCAATAGAACTGGTCAAACTCGGAGAGAGAGGAGGGGACCTGGCAATTAAGCTATCGCAACGAGAGATGTTTTGGATATTTCTGCTAAGAACCATGCACCCACTCGGCCTGGATGAGAATTATGAGATCGCTCCATTCCTGTAGAGGTGTCATTTTGAAAGTTATTTGGAAGTATCCTAATTTTCCTATGTACTCTATACCCTTTCACAAGCACTTCACTGTTAATATTTTATGCAGCACTAAACTAATAAAATGGTTAAGAATCTATGTCATGTTGGCATTGTTTGTTGCGTACGAAAGAAATACAGGGTCGGGCCTGACTAGTACCAAAAGGGGCGACCCATTGGGAATATTAGGTACTGTACTGAAAGTAAAGGCAACTTAATACACAAGATGCCCAATCATGACAGATGCCTGTATAGTTCACACTACACGATCACGTAAATATCGTTTCACAAATATATAATTCTTCTTGAGCACCTCTAAAGTAATAAAAAAAGGTCACAGCACCTCATGTCTTTATTTGGATCACTAAATTATTTGGCACCTTAATGAAGTAAATAAACAAGTAATGGACCTAGGACCGTATAACTGGAAAGACCATCACAATATTAGAAATATTATTATAAATGTAATAGTCTGGGAAGATCACTATTATATAACATATAAACAATAAATCCACTGATTAGTTACATACATGAGTAAAATGGATATTTTCATTTCCTTTGTTTTTCTATATACACTTTGGTTTCACGTAACTTCACGGTGTCTATTCTTTCTAAATTTTATTTATAAACCTCATGCACTTACATAGTCTCTTACATTACCTATTTATTGAATTATCGAAATATATCCCCTGAATAAAATTATATAACGTATACACTATAGATAAGTGAATATAGATATATATAATGCCGATCTTGAGCTTAAGTAAAGATGATTACTGTCTCTTGAATATAAGACCTTGTAACATTTAAATCTTCTAAACATATTTTTATTTAATATTTTTTGGTGACCACGTTCGGGAAATAAAGAATTGAGTATGGGAGAACGTTTCCATGACCACGGAATATAGCTGAGACTCCGGGTCACGTGATGCGGCTCATCCGTGCGTTCCACAACATTCCAGTGCCTGGCTTAAGAGGTCATGTGATGCGATCAGCCAACGAGATGACAGCGGGAGAAAAGATACAAAGAGACACGATGGACAGAGAAACGTCACCTCCGCGCCACATACACGTGTACCCGACAGCCCGGAATTGTGGGAAGAAGGCCAAGACGGCGCGCATGCGCACACGAACTTCATGTATGCCGGAAGTGTGGCGGAAGTGCCGCACCTCTCCATAATTATTAGTTTTAAAGCTCAAACTCCGTTGTTGGTCAACTGAGATCACTTACCCTATGCTGCTCATAGCTCTAGCCACCACGTCCAAGTATTATATATGTGCTTATTGCAAAGAGTAAATACGTAATTTTTTATGCACTAATCTAGACAGGATATGATGTCACTATTAAACCCCTAATTAAGGGGTATATGTCTAGGAGCCCTATAACATCTTGTTACCACCCCATGAAGAAGTCTTAGAGACAAAACGCATTGGGCCTTCACCCAGAGACCTCCTGCTAAATCAGTTAAGACTCTCTACATTACATTATCCATTTTTAAAGCTTATTTTGCACATGCAATCTGCACTTTAGCTGAGAACTATATGTGTATCTACTTTCTACAAATTATTTGTTTTTACTGATGTAAAGGATCTTTTATTCATATTTTATTCATATAATACCCTTATCATATATATATATATATATATATATGTTTTTATGTATATGTTCATCCGTACCCCCCTTTTTTTTGTACTCCTAGTAATGTGAAATAAAATTTACATCCTTTATACATATTTTTATACATATATTTATTGTATCAAATTCAACCTTATACAAACACCTTAGGTCGCTAAGAATCCCTATCCGGTATTCCTCATATATATATATATATATAAAATTCCTAACAAATTGTAATAGCAGGAGTATGTATGTGTGTGTATGTATATGTATATATATATATATATATATATATATATATATGAGTATATGAATTTATGTGGATATATGTATATCTTGAGGATGGAAATAGATAATCATATCATGTGTGGGATCATACTGTTCAGAGTCACGTAAACATTAATCTGGTGGGAATAAAGATATAATTATATATTACCACATTACGTTATTAATAATACCAGATTTATGTATAATTAATGTGATGGGTTTAACTGGTCATGGGGAGGGAACGCAGATGCAAACAACAGAAATCACATCTCAAGTCTTAGCCATCGCCCACTTCTTGAGCTGACCAATGATCCCTGGTGCACAGGATATGTCCCACCCCCGAACCAATGGAAGAAGAGCACACAGTGTCTATTGTATTATGTTTTGATCTACTGTATAAAGAGCCAGCTGCATGCCAGGTCACTATCACAGACTCGGAAAGTCATCACCCTTGATGACTGAGGACCGGACCGGGAAGCGCAGGAGAAACCAAAAGTATGTACCATTGACTGTAGCCATTATTCTTTTGTATTGTATTGCTTTTTGATTGTAACCCCCTTTCAGTAATAATATGTTGTGGTGTCGGAACCCAGCAGTTTAAATACAATCTGGTGTTGTGTTTTCCTTTCCCTGCTAAGGTTTAAAGTGTATTACTATCGCATGCATAGCTGTTAAGTTTTCACGGTGTATCTTTGGGTGTGTACGCGCTGTATGTACTTTGTACAGTCAGCGCGGCGTTTGTACGCAAAGTCCGTACATGGTACGGGACTCTGTACACTAATGGTGTAATAGGTACGTAGGTTGTGGATTAAGTATAACGGCCGCAGCGGCTTCATTTAAAGTGTATGAAATGTCTTTTTAAAGTGTTGCTTTAGTCCTGTACGTAAACCAGCATTTACAATTGGGGGCTCATCCGATTTCCACATACTCACAGCCTAACAGGTCATAGCAGACTTAATCTATCAGCAAAAGGGTGGACAGAAAGTATCCTACGTAACCTTTTCGTGGTCGATGGATACACTGAAAACCCTACTTGTGTGCTGATTAGATGACGTCTGCTCTGTATGGTTTGCAGAGGTGCTGGTAGAAACCGTAAAACAACAGGAAAAAAGCTATTTAAAAATATGTGAAAATTTTTTTTGGCGCCAAAATGCGTACACAAAAGACACCCATACTTTGCGTACCCTCTCACATTGTTGCCATAAGACTAAATCTTTTGTTTAAACTGTATTGCCTCTTGGGTATAGCTGCCTATCTGAATGAATTAACATTTTCTGTACAGAAAAACCAAAGTGCATTTGAGTGAGCGAACGTAGGAGTGAGTGGATTTGAACCCCGGAAATCGGGTCCCGTGGTACACCAAGTAAGTGGAGGCTTGGTGGCGTGAGGCGGCTGACTCACGTTAATTTAGATTGAAATACGCAAATCGTGAGGATATTTGCAGAGGAGCGTAATAGGGAATTGTGCATTGTGTAGTATTGAAGTACACACAAGTATAGTATCTGCACACTCAATATTGTACTAATATATAGTGGATATATGTTTTTCGTCACCATAAACCCACTTAATGTAAACCCCTTTCTTCCTAATATTGAAGTGTATTTTATATAGGAGGGGGTGCAGTCAACTACAGTGATTGTAAGCTAGAATTGGGAGGGAAAAAAGACAAGAAGAAGTCTGTACTGTTGACGCACTTGAGACAGAAAATGATTATATTATAAAAAATAACCTTTATTGAATATACATTAAAATGAGATATGTATTAATATGTTTATCCCAAACTCGCAGTGAAACATAAGGTTAAAATCACAAAACAAACATATAAGTGATGAGAAAAAATAAAGAAATGTGAATGAAAGATTAAAAAGCGTGTCCACGTGTAATTCTTTACTAGACCACCTCAACCGATTTATCCTGTGTATGGTCAAGTTACTAATATAATAATTTTATGCTGTGATATTATTAGTAAAACTTGTTATTTATACACCATTCGCCAGGCGAGGGAAGATTCTTAAATAATCATTCCCAGTAGTAGGACTGTGGGGGTAGATAGGTATAATAAATTTAACCCACCTCCAGTTATAGGATTGGTCAGTTGTTAGGGATCACTATATCTCTATGTCCCTTTTGACTGTATTCCCGATTAAGATTCTTTAGGCGGAATGTTTCAATATATGTAGTATGAAAAATAAATCTCCAAAATTGGGGTATTTTTATATTGATTATTATCCCCAAAGGAGAAAATTGCTCCCATTTAATTATAGGTTCTACTTATTTGATGGAGTATTGGCAAATGAGATAACTTTAAGGAGTATAGCAGTTCTAGTTGTCATGTATAACCTTCTTCCTTTGCAATCACATTCAGACCTTTTTCAGTCTGATTTCTATGTAATCCCTATTGCTTCCCTTGGAGATATGGCAATCTCAGGTCTACTGGGGAGCAACGAGTGGTTAATATGACAGCTTCATTTATCTAATTTCGTGTCTGCTAATGACAGGTAGAGTTGCTTAAAGGAATGTAGCAATTCCAGTTATCTTATATAGCACTCTTCCTTTATGATGACAGTCGGAACTCGTACAATTTGATTTTAATATGAGTAGTACTGCTTTCTTAAGAGGTATAGCAATCTCTAATATATTAGAAAGCAGACAATGTAATACGTCTCCTTAGTGGAATACAGGTTGAGTATCCCTTATCCAAAATTAAAAATCCCAAATTTTTTGTTCCCCTACTGAGATAACGACACATATACATATCTCTTATATTATATATCCATATAATATATCTATATATACACATAATATATAATATATATGTCATTATCTCAGTAGGGGACCCAAAAATGTGGGATTTTGGATAAGGGATACTCAACCTGTATAACAATTCCAGTTATCTTATATGTCACTCTTCCTTTATGATGACAGTCGGGACTTATACAGTTTAATTTCAATATAAGTAGTACTGCTTTCTTAGGAGGTATAGCAATCTCCAATATAATGGAAAGCAGACAATATAATGCTTCACTGTTAAAGGGATATTCCTTATTGTTTTACAGTGCGATTTTTATTAATATAAACTGTAACGGTCCCGTTTGTTATATATATGGTAGTCCTATAGGTCCTAAAAATAGATATAGCCTATTGTGTTATGGATTAAAGAGGCCCAGAGGGGCTTATATCTTCATATGCACTAAGTAGAACCTACATAAATAGGAGCAAAGTAAATTGTCTCTAATCAGTTCGTAATATAGGTTAAGCCATCTATAAAAAAGAATCTATCATCAATTCATCCAATAGATTTTAATATCTATGAAGAGGAGTTTATCATCAGTTCATCAGTTCATCCAATTGGATGAACTGATGAACTGATGATAAACTCCTCTTCATAGATATTAAAATCTATTGGATGAATTGATGATAGATTCTTTTTTATAGATGGCTTAACCTATATTACGAACTGATTAGAGACAATTTACTTTGCTCCTATTTATGTAGGTTCTACTTAGTGCATATGAAGATATAAGCCCCTCTGGGCCTCTTTAATCCATAACACAATAGGCTATATCTATTTTTAGGACCTATAGGACTACCATATATATAACAAACGGGACCGTTACAGTTTATATTAATAAAAATCGCACTGTAAAACAATAAGGAATATCCCTTTAACAGTGCAGCATTATATCGTCTGCTTTCCATTATATTGGAGATTGCTATACCTCCTAAGAAAGCAGTACTACTTATATTGAAATTAAACTGTATAAGTCCCGACTGTCATCATAAAGGAAGAGTGACATATAAGATAACTGGAATTGTTATATTCCACTAAGGAGACGTATTACATTGTCTGCTTTCTAATATATTAGAGATTGCTATACCTCTTAAGAAAGCAGTACTACTCATATTAAAATCAAATTGTACGAGTTCCGACTGTCATCATAAAGGAAGAGTGCTATATAAGATAACTGGAATTGCTACATTCCTTTAAGCAACTCTACCTGTCATTAGCAGACACGAAATTAGATAAATGAAGCTGTCATATTAACCACTCGTTGCTCCCCAGTAGACCTGAGATTGCCATATCTCCAAGGGAAGCAATAGGGATTACATAGAAATCAGACTGAAAAAGGTCTGAATGTGATTGCAAAGGAAGAAGGTTATACATGACAACTAGAACTGCTATACT
Source organism: Pseudophryne corroboree (assembly GCF_028390025.1). Taxonomy (NCBI): domain Eukaryota; kingdom Metazoa; phylum Chordata; class Amphibia; order Anura; family Myobatrachidae; genus Pseudophryne; species Pseudophryne corroboree. The sequence continues at coordinate 751,423,728 of NC_086445.1, read as the reverse complement.
CCTTAAAGTTATCTCATTTGCCAATACTCCAAAATAAGTAGAAACTATAATTAAATGGGAGCAATTTTCTCCTTTGGGGATAATAATCAATATAAAAATACCCCAATTTTGGAGATTTATTTTTCATACTACATATATTGAAACATTCCGCCTAAAGAATCTTAATCGGGAATACAGTCAAAAGGGACATAGAGATATAGTGATCCCTAACGACTGACCAATCCTATAACTGGAGGTGGGTTAAATTTATTATACCTATCTACCCCCCACAGTCCTACTACTGGGAATGATTATTTAAGAATCTACCCTCGCCTGGCGAATGGTGTATAAATAACAAGTTTTACTAATAATATCACAGCATAAAATTATTATATTAGTAACTTGACCATACACAGGATAAATCGGTTGAGGTGGTCTAGTAAAGAATTACACGTGGACAGGCTTTTTAATCTTTCATTCACATTTCTTTATTTTTTCTCATCACTTATATGTTTGTTTTGTGATTTTAAACCTTATGTTTCACTGCGAGTTTGGGATAAACATATAAATACATATCTCATTTTAATGTATATTCTATAAAGGTTATTTTTTATAATATAATCATTTTCTGTCTCAAGTGCGTCAACAGTACAGACTTCTTCTTGTCTTTTTTCCCTCCCAATTGTAGTATTGAAGTAAAAAGGTTTTTTTTGTTACGCTCTGAGCTGAGGGTCGCAGTTTGTACATCGACCCGTGGTTGTACGGCAGATAGGTAACAAGTACCTATACGCTGTGCGATTGGACCCCTTTTACGAGCATTTTGCGTAGAATCGCGGTATCATTAGCGCTGCATACGCAAGCGTGATTTGTGTATAAGTGTATAGGGAGTTTTCGCTGGTCTCTCTCAGGAAAATCTCCAGCGGCGGATATTTACTGGAAAAGGTAAGTTACTCCTAACACTTCCAGTAAATAGAAACCAATAGGGCCTCACTGGGTACGCGGTGTTCATTATTGGAGTCGTGGTACTCAGCGGAGAAGGAGCGAGTGAAAGCGCTAGGTGTCTTTCACCGTCTATCTGCGGTGTGCATTGGGGATTGCGTTTATTGGCAAAAAGTCCGCGATGGGATCCAATTGCACAAGCAGTGGGCGTTTGGTAGCTAGGGTTCAGGCTGAAGAAGTGGGACCGAAAAGGTCGGAATTGCAACCGAGAGGGTCAGCAAAGTTTATTATGTGTGAAAAGTATGGTTCACACACGGAGGCTTTTTGCAATGAATGGTTACGTATGACTGACAAAGATAGGGTACCATTCCCTAAGGTGGGCAGCTTTGAACCCGAGGTACTGTAGAATGTAAGCAGTAAAATATGTCTTCTTAAATCCAGAAAACAAAGGATTAGACATAACGATTGTTTAAATTTATGGCAGCAAGAGGGGGAGATGCAAAGGGAACAAACTCGTAAAGCAGGTTCCAAACCTAGCAGGAATGGAGACACGAACTCACCATTACCGACACAGGTCGAAGGGAATAAGATGGCTATTATCAATGGTACATCTGTAAATGATAGTAGTATGCAAGAGCAATGTATTAACCCTAACCTTTGCAAGTTGTATCCTGTTTTAAAGTCTTTTCAAGGTCATAGGTCACAGGAAGATGAAGGATCCAGCCAAATCACAGCTCTCATTCAGGCAGTCCACCCAGTTAGAGCAGTACCAATGTTCCCCACTGAAAGAACTGGTGAGGTCACAGCTACCGGTAAGTGTGAGACGGGTCATTGCACAGAGACAACAACACCCTACAGTAAACAGATTAGAAACGGAATGGTAGGATGACATCCTGTCTTGGAAATAGTAACTCCCAATGGGGGAACCAATAGTCATGGAGCAATCCTCACCAGGAATAATGCAATGTATTGCCTGTGGTCCACAGCTGAGCTGCGGTCAATCATTTCAGAATTCACCGATCCCCGGGAGTATTTAGCCAGATGTCAAAAGTTTATCAGAGATCTGGGTAATGCTTATGAACCAGCTAATAAAGATTGGCGGATACTTTTAAAAGCGTGCCTACCCCCTAATATTGACACCCAAAAATGTATCACTGATTGTAGGTTAGAGTCGGATAGTCCTATGATTGACAGAAACAATCAGGAAAATATAGAACAAATTAATAGGCAACTAGAGTTGTGTTTCCCCATTACTGTTAAGTGGAGAAGAATTTTCTCCATAAAACAGAGGGAAAATGAAATGGCCTCTGAATATTTCCATCGGACCCTGCAAATAATGGATAGATACATTGGGGTATCAGATACAGGGAACGATGCGAATTATAGGGAGATGGCTGTCTCTGTGCTAATGGACGGACTCAATAAGTCAGTTAGGGACAGGGTACAAGCATCTTTGCCTAATTGGAGAAGGGCCACAGTAGCTTGTCTTAGAGCGGGCGCAATTGAACATCATAAGAATATTGCTAGGCGTACAAAACAACAGGAGGAGAAGCTGATGACAATAAGTCTACAGGCTCTTGCAGCAAAGTCTCATCAACCTAAACCCCAAAACCCGGATAGTAAGAAAAGACCTAGGATATGTTACACTTGTAGGAAGGAAGGGCATTTTGCCAGAGATTGTAGATATAGTAGAACACATAGTCAATATAGACCCCTAGACAGAGAAAACAAGCCACAGTATTAAACACATAGACGGGATCAAGGGACATATAGTAAGGAATCACGATCCATATAGAAAACACAGATTTGGTTAATGGGAAGAACAGAATAAATGCAACTTTACCCTTTTGACAGAACTTGCTGGGGTTAAGAGGAGGCCTCTAAACTTTTGCTTCTTTCTCTAGCAGAAATGGCCCCTGATTAACATAACAGGAGTTTTGTTAGAGATGATATACATATACTGTACTCCCGCCCAGGAAAACAAAATCTATATACAAAAATTAATATACTAGTGAGAGTGTAATTAAAAGACCAGAAGGATTAATAAATGTGTTAAGGGGGTGCTAAATAAGATCTCGCAGTGTGCTACCCCAGAGCAGCCCAGCCCCACCAATCCAGGGGGAACCGTACCCCAGACCCACCCCAGGTACTAATAATAATAATAACAACAACCCTTCCGAGTAATATAACATGATGCCACATGATAATGGCATCTGAGCAAATGTATCCGAATTGAGAGCTAACTTACCTGAAGATACCCTCGGGATCTCCAAATGGCAATACAGAGACCAGAATACCCTCCAAACACTGGTCCCATCCATGCCCCTCATACTAACAGAACAAAATGTAAGTTGCTCAAATCAATTAGGAAGTACAATTCAGGTGCATGAAAGGGAGGGGGTAGTCTGGCTATAAATACATTGGGGATAAACCCCTGGTGTCCCCCAGCACACCGAGCTGTACCTGTACCAAGACATGAAAGACTATATATATACATATAATAGAAATCCAGAGGTCTTAGTTACATACAGTTTGCAAACGTATGATAAGCAGGCCCTGACAGGGCTCCTCTGATGCTGGTGGACTGCGTTTCGGGTTCTGTTAGTTATTCTGGTTTTGATCAGGACAGTTTGTTTTGGTGAGGGTCCCAGAGAAGTCGAGCAGGGATCTGGAATGGGTTCTGATGGCGAGTATGAATTTGTAGGATCTCAGGAGCAGCACATCACTTTAGTAAAGGCTGGCATCAGTAAGCGCTCTGGTAGTCAGGGAGCTCGGAGGCACTGTGAGGGGTTATTGTCTGATGAATATTGTATTTGTAGGAATTGTGAGAATATAGTAGAAGATGGGTGCATCCAGAGATGTCAGTCCAACCTTAATATCGACATGGACCGCCTTCCGTTGAGTGATTACCACTCACTAGTGGGTAAGGTCTTAAACCAGACAATGGCCTTTTCATACAGAGCTGATAGGATACCCATAGACTCTGAACTTGTACGCCAAATAGCCAACAGTGGGAGGTATTTCCGGTATAGGTATACTCGTGAAAGGAAGACCATGTGGGTTGGAAAAGTATCGTCAGGGTATTGTGCTCATATCATCCAGCCCGATACTTGTACTGAGCAGATGGGAGAACTAGGGATTGGTTTCTTTACTTGGAAAATTTGTAATATGGTGATGTTATATTTTGTCCCCTATGTTCTCCCAGATGATGCCTAACTCATATGTGGGAGAGAGGCATACAAGTGGCTTGCCCCGAGCTCAGAGGGATTGTGTTATATTGGGAGAGTACTACCAGAGGTCATGACCATAACCCATGATAAAATGAAAGACGTTCACCGCAGTGCTCAGGCTCCTTATACTCATACTCACTATGAACACATCATCAAGAGACACCTCATAGATAGGGCAGAGCACGCAGCCTCTGATTTGATCCACGAATCCACCGGGATTTAGTTCCTTCTCGCATTAAACATTACCCATACTGCCAGAGGAACTATAAATTATAGGTATATCCATGCGCTAGCGAACTTGATAGATAATATCACTGAGATGTATGACGACACCTTCAGGTATACGGGAAGGGAGTTACAAGCTTACAAGAAGGAACTGATTCAGCACAGGATGGTCCTTAATTATGGGTACTGTGTTACCCTGGCAACTCAATAGTGGTGTGAAGTGCTGTACTTATATTACAAATAGCACTGACGACCCAACGGAGATTATCGATCAAAAGATGGACGATATCTTGCAGTTGAAGTGGGAGTTCAGGAGGATGCACAACCTTACCTTAGCGACTGTGAGTAATGAACTGACCGGCTGGGTCTCATGGTTGAACCCACGCAAATGGTTCTCAGGTTTAGTAGAGTGGGCTCAGAATGTCATTATGAGTGTGGGGAAGTTTCTCCTTTGTATCCTGGGAGTCGTCATAATTATTGGTTCGATACTTAGGTGTGTTCAAATTCTAATGCGGCGCAAGCACGGCACAAATTTGATGAGTCTAAGGAGCGAGGGCGCTGTTATAGCAGCAGATTTAATTTATGACCCATCCATAGAGACAGTGTTATGATAAGGATTGCAAATGAATTTCATGGCCTGTTTCTTTCACCCGTTTTTCTTTGTCTCCCCCTCTGCCCAGATACATCCAACTGGAAAAGACGTCAGCCCTACCCAAAATGTTTATGTGAATGTATTTTTATAGATGTGTCTTATCTTCATCTCTGCAACCTCCAGATAATGGCACACATAGTCGACAGGTGATATCCACATATACTAGCACTCACATATGTTTCCCCATCCATGTATCATCATCTAAATGTGCACCCCATTTGTTGGAACAAGAAGCCGAAAAGAGCTCGGTAGTGTTTGTTGGCCCATTTACAGACCCTTAATACGGGATGAGAAGGATTTAATGTATACTTCGCAATACCTCGAAGCTTATCTAGAACATATATGGCACGATGATACATGCCCCTCAGACATGGATTCATACATACATGCTTTTTACTATCCCACTAGGTCATACATTTACCACCTACAACTCTTCCCCGATCATCCAAGCTTTTGTATATATTGTATAGGTAATATTTTTTTCCTGTTTATTGATTAGTTAGAGGCAGTTATTGATGACTGCCAAAGGGTGGACTGTCGAAGTCAGAAAATATTACAACACACACATTACGTACAAACACCACATAGATGGCCTCCGTGTGCGTACGTATTCGGCTGTGCATGCACATATTAGCAAATTGCGTATGGTCGCTCCCGCAGTCCTGCGCATTAGAGTGTGGTATGAGTAATTACAGTGGAATTTGTACTCGCATGGAAAAGCCACAAAGACATATCATAAATCTAATCTATATATTGCATAAATCCCACACTGTCTGCTTTCTCTTCTAAATAGCATTTAGATCGGTCACACATAAATTAAACTCCCAGAAACTAAAATACAATGGCCTTATTTACACTAAGCTTTGAAATTCTATGAAGAAGGCAAACACCTTTGTTTACTAGGGTAGCCGAGTTTCTATTGAAAGCAATAAGTACTGGATTGTCATTGTCTCACCTGAAGACAAAACAAACAATGAGACAATACCCAAGAACCTGGGCTGAGAGAAACTCAATTAGCAATAGCTAACAAAAATACAAACCAGACATTTAGAAATCTGAGATATTAACATTCATATTCTAAACTCTTGGAGATGTATGTGTTTGTATATATATATATATATATATATATATATATATATATGTAACTATAATTCCTAACAAATTGTAATAGCAGGAGTATGTATGTGTGTGTATGTATGTATATATATATATATATATATATGAGTATATGGATATATGTGGATATGTGTATATCTTGAGGATGGAAATAGATAATTATATCATGTGTGGGATCATACTGTTCAGAGTCACGTAAACATTAATCTGGTGGGAATAAGAATATTATTATATATTACCTCAATCAGTTATTAATAATACCAGATTTATGTATGATTAATGTGATGGGTTTAACTGGTCATGGGGCGGGAACTCAGATGCAAACAACAGAAATCACATCTCAAGTCTTAGCCATCGCCCACTTCTTGAGCTGACCAATGATCCCCGGTGCACAGGATATGTCCCACCCCCGAACCAATGGAAGAAGAGCACACAGTGTCTATTGTATTATGTTTTGATCTACTGTATAAAGAGCCAGCTGCATGCCAGGTCACTATCACAGACTCTGAAGGTTATCACCCTTGATGACTGAGGACCAGACCGGGAAGCGCAGACGAAACCAAAAGTATGTACCATTGACTGTAGCCATTATTATTTTGTATTGTATTGCTTTGTGATTGTAACCCCCTTTCAGTAATAATATCTTGTGGAGTCGGAACCCAGCAGTTTAAATACAATCTGGTGTCGTGTTTTCCTTTCCCTGCTAAGGTTTAAAGTGTATTACTATCGCATGCATAGCTGTTAAGGGTTCACGGTGTATCTTTGGGTGTGTACGCGCTGCGTGTACTTTGTAAGTCAGTGCGGCATTTGTACGCTAATGGTGTAATAGGTACGTATGTTGTGGATTAAGTATAGCGGCCACATCGGCTTCATTTAAAGTGTATGAAATGTCTTTTTAAAGTGTTGCTTTAGTCCTGTACGTAAACCAGTGTTTACAGGAATTTCACTTAAGAAGGAAAAAGTTGTTCGTACCGTACTCACGTCAAAACGTGATGTTATCCTCATATAAAGGTATCTTTTAATTCTATGTCCCGTGGACCTTGGTGTAGCCTCCCACAACAGGGGTTGATCTCTTGAATCCTCAGAGAAGAGATAAAGGGGGGGGGGGAAACAAAAACTGAATAATCATGTAGTGGCTTTTGCACAAATGATTTTCTTATATGAAATACAGCTTCCCCTTTTAGAGTAACAATGTGCATTCCGTACTCACATCCATTTAAGGGAGTGGACACATATAAAGGTATCTTTAATCCAATTCATTCATCCTCTATATGGTATTTATCATCCTGTATCCACCAGCAGAAATCACTAGAATCAGTGCAAAATGGTAGAAATATGGGATGTACTCCCAAACTCACAGTTTAATGTGTGTCGACATGTCCATAATGGTTACTTTCGATGTTCTACAACCACAATCCATAATTTCCGTACCTCATAAGAGGTTGAGTATGTATACAAAGAAAGGGGATTGTATCAGGGGGATCAGTACAAGATCCCGGCAGTCAGGAGACTGACGCCAGGATCCCAGTGGTGAGCGCAGCGTGTCCCCTCGTGGGCTTGCTGCGCTCGCCACGCTTTGGGTCCGGTGGTAACCTTCGGTCACCACAGGTTTTTATTCCCCTCCGGGTGGTGGTGTGGACCACCACCCAAGAGGAGTAACCAGCCGGCAGTCAGAACTCCGACCTCCGGTATTTCAGCTGGTGTCGGGATTCCTGCATCGGTATCCTGACCGCCGGGATACCGACAGGCGGTCAATTGACTGCCTCCCGTATCAGGAACACAGTATTAATATGTAAAAAAAAAAATGTATTCCATAAAATGGGACACAAAAAAGATAAATTAAAACGGTTCTAAAAAGCTAAATACCGATCATAACTTGGATAGGTGGAAATACAAAAATTGGGGGGGAGTATTAATGTCCGGACTCTCTCACCTCAAATGGTGTGACCCAAGTAATTTCCTAGTGCTCCTTGAAACTGAGCAACAATTTACAGTAGAGATGAGCGCCTGAAATTTTTCGGGTTTTGTGTTTTGGTTTTGGGTTCGGTTCCGCGGCCGTGTTTTGGGTTCGACCGCGTTTTGGCAAAACCTCACCGAATTTTTTTTGTCGGATTCGGGTGTGTTTTGGATTCGGGTGTTTTTTTAAAAAAACACTAAAAAACAGCTTAAATCATAGAATTTGGGGGTCATTTTGATCCCATATTATTATTAACCTCAAAAACCATAATTTCCACTCATTTTCAGTCTATTCTGAATACCTCACACCTCACAATATTATTTTTAGTCCTAAAATTTGCACCAAGGTCGCTGGATGACTAAGCTAAGCAACACTAGTGGCCGACACAAACACCTGGCCCATCTAGGAGTGGCACTGCAGTGTCACGCAGGATGTCCCTTCCAAAAAACCCTCCCCAATCAGCACATGACGCAAAGAAAAAAAGAGGCGCAATGAGGTAGCTGACTGTGTGAGTAAGATAAGCGACCCTAGTGGCCGACACAAACACCGGGCCCATTTAGGAGTGGCACTGCAGTGTCACGCAGGATGTCCCTTCCAAAAAACCCTCCCCAATCAGCACATGACGCAAAGAAAAAAAGAGGCGCAATGAGGTAGCTGACTGTGTGAGTAAGATTAGCGACCCTAGTGGCCGACACAAACACCGGGCCCATTTAGGAGTGGCACTGCAGTGTCACGCAGGATGTCCCTTCCAAAAAACCCTCCCCAATCAGCACATGACGCAAAGAAAAAAAGAGGCGCAATGAGGTAGCTGGGTAGCTGACTGTGTGAGTAAGATTAGCGACCCTAGTGGCCGACACAAACACCGGGCCCATTTAGGAGTGGCACTGCAGTGTCACGCAGGATGTCCCTTCCAAAAAACCCTCCCCAATCAGCACATGACGCAAAGAAAAAAAGAGGCGCAATGAGGTAGCTGACTGTGTGAGTAAGATTAGCGACCCTAGTGGCCGACACAAACACCGGGCCCATTTAGGAGTGGCACTGCAGTGTCACGCAGGATGTCCCTTCCAAAAAACCCTCCCCAAACAGCACATGACGCAAAGAAAAATAAAAGAAAAAAGAGGTGCAAGATGGAATTGTCCTTGGGCCCTCCCACCCACCCTTATGTTGTATAAACAAAACAGGACATGCACACTTTAACCAACCCATCATTTCAGTGACAGGGTCTGCCACACGACTGTGACTGATATGACGGGTTGGTTTGGACCCCCCCCAAAAAAGAAGCAATTAATCTCTCCTTGCACAAACTGGCTCTACAGAGGCAAGATGTCCACCTCATCATCACCCTCCGATATCTCACCGTGTACATCCCCCTCCTCACAGATTATCAATTCGTCCCCACTGGAATCCACCATCTCAGCTCCCTGTGTACTTTGTGGAGGCAATTGCTGCTGGTCAATGTCTCCGCGGAGGAATTGATTATAATTCATTTTAATGAACATCATCTTCTCCACATTTTCTGGATGTAACCTCGTACGCCGATTGCTGACAAGGTGAGCGGCGGCACTAAACACTCTTTCGGAGTACACACTTGTGGGAGGGCAACTTAGGTAGAATAAAGCCAGTTTGTGCAATGGCCTCCAAATTGCCTCTTTTTCCTGCCAGTATAAGTATGGACTGTGTGACGTGCCTACTTGGATGCGGTCACTCATATAATCCTCCACCATTCTTTCAATGGTGAGAGAATCATATGCAGTGACAGTAGACGACATGTCCGTAATCGTTGTCAGGTCCTTCAGTCCGGACCAGATGTCAGCATCAGCAGTCGCTCCAGACTGCCCTGCATCACCGCCAGCGGGTGGGCTCGGAATTCTGAGCCTTTTCCTCGCACCCCCAGTTGCGGGAGAATGTGAAGGAGGAGATGTTGACAGGTCGCGTTCCGCTTGACTTGACAATTTTCTCACCAGCAGGTCTTTCAACCCCAGCAGACTTGTGTCTGCCGGAAAGAGAGATCCAAGGTAGGCTTTAAATCTAGGATCGAGCACGGTGGCCAAAATGTAGTGCTCTGATTTCAACAGATTGACCACCCGTGAATCCTTGTTAAGCGAATTAAGGGCTCCATCCACAAGTCCCACATGCCTAGCGGAATCGCTCCGTGTTAGCTCCTCCTTCAATGTCTCCAGCTTCTTCTGCAAAAGCCTGATGAGGGGAATGACCTGACTCAGGCTGGCAGTGTCTGAACTGACTTCACGTGTGGCAAGTTCAAAGGGCATCAGAACCTTGCACAACGTTGAAATCATTCTCCACTGCGCTTGAGACAGGTGCATTCCACCTCCTATGTCGTGCTCAATTGTATAGGCGTGAATGGCCTTTTGCTGCTCCTCCAACCTCTGAAGCATATAGAGGGTTGAATTCCACCTCGTTACCACTTCTTGCTTCAGATGATGGCAGGGCAGGTTCAGTAGTTTTTGGTGGTGCTCCAGTCTTCTGTACGTGGTGCCTGTACGCCGAAAGTGTCCTGCAATTTTTCTGGCCACCGACAGCATCTCTTGCACGCCCCTGTCGTTTTTTAAATAATTCTGCACCACCAAATTCAAGGTATGTGCAAAACATGGGACGTGCTGGAATTTGCCCATATTTAATGCACACACAATATTGCTGGCGTTGTCCGATGCCACAAATCCACAGGAGAGTCCAATTGGGGTAAGCCATTCCGCGATGATCTTCCTCAGTTGCCGTAAGAGGTTTTCAGCTGTGTGCGTATTCTGGAAACCGGTGATACAAAGCGTAGCCTGCCTAGGAAAGAGTTGGCGTTTGCGAGATGCTGCTACTGGTGCCGCCGCTGCTGTTCTTGCGGCGGGAGTCCATACATCTACCCAGTGGGCTGTCACAGTCATATAGTCCTGACCCTGCCCTGCTCCACTTGTCCACATGTCCGTGGTTAAGTGGACATTGGGTACAGCTGCATTTTTTAGGACACTGGTGACTCTTTTTCTGAGGTCTGTGTAAATTTTCGGTATCGCCTGCCTAGAGAAATGGAACCTAGATGGTATTTGGTACCGGGGACACAGTACCTCCAACAAGTCTCTAGTTGGCTCTGCAGTAATGATGGATACCGGAACCACGGTTCTCACCACCCAGGATGCCAAGGCCTCAGTTATCCGCTTTGCAGTAGGATGACTGCTGTGATATTTCATCTTCCTCGCAAAGGACTGTTGGACAGTCAATTGCTTGGTGGAAGTAGTAAAAGTGGTCTTACGACTTCCCCTCTGGGATGACCATCGACTCCCAGCAGCAACAACAGCAGCGCCAGCAGCAGTAGGCGTTACACGCAAGGATGCATCGGAGGAATCCCAGGCAGGAGAGGACTCATCAGAATTGCCAGTGACATTGCCTGCAGGACTATTGGCATTCCTGGGGAAGGAGGAAATTGACACTGAGGGAGTTGGTGGGGTGGTTTGCGTGAGCTTGGTTACAAGAGGAAGGGATTTACTGGTCAGTGGACTGCTTCCGCTGTCACCCAAAGTTTTTGAACTTGTCACTGACTTATTATGAATGCGCTGCAGGTGACGTATAAGGGAGGATGTTCCGAGGTGGTTAACGTCCTTACCCCTACTTATTACAGCTTGACAAAGGGAACACACGGCTTGACACCTGTTGTCCGCATTTCTGTTGAAATAGTTCCACACCGAAGAGCTGATTTTTTTGGTATTTTCACCAGGCATGTCAACGGCCATATTCCTCCCACGGACAACAGGTGTCTCCCCGGGTGCCTGACTTAAACAAACCACCTCACCATCAGAATCCTCCTGGTCAATTTCCTCCCCAGCGCCAGCAACACCCATATCCTCCTCATCCTGGTGTACTTCAACACTGACATCTTCAATCTGACTATCAGGAACTGGACTGCGGGTGCTCCTCCCAGCACTTGCAGGGGGCGTGCAAATGGTGGAAGGCGCATGCTCTTCACGTCCAGTGTTGGGAAGGTCAGGCATCGCAACCGACACAATTGGACTCTCCTTGTGGATTTGGGATTTCGAAGAACACACAGTTCTTTGCGGTGCAACTGCTTTTGCCAGCTTGAGTCTTTTCATTTTTCTAGCGAGAGGCTGAGTGCCTCCATCCTCATGTGAAGCTGAACCACTAGCCATGAACATAGGCCAGGGCCTCAGCCGTTCCTTGCCACTCCGTGTGGTAAATGGCATATTGGCAAGTTTACGCTTCTCCTCCGACAATTTTATTTTAGGTTTTGGAGTCCTTTTTTTACTGATATTTGGTGTTTTGGATTTGACATGCTCTGTACTATGACATTGGGCATCGGCCTTGGCAGACGACGTTGCTGGCATTTCATCGTCTCGGCCATGACTAGTGGCAGCAGCTTCAGCACGAGGTGGAAGTGGATCTTGATCTTTCCCTAATTTTGGAACCTCAACATTTTTGTTCTCCATATTTTAATAGGCACAACTAAAAGGCACCTCAGGTAAACAATGGAGATGGATGAATACTAGTATACAATTATGGACGGACTGCCGAGTGCCGACACAGAGGTAGCTACAGCCGTGAACTACCGTACTGTGTCTGCTGCTAATATAGACTGGTTGATAAAGAGATGTCGTAGTATGTATGTATGAAGAAGAAAGAAAAAAAAACCACGGTTAGGTGGTATACAATTATGGACGGACTGCCGAGTGCCGACACAGAGGTAGCCACAGCCGTGAACTACCGTACTGTACTGTGTCTGCTGCTAATATAGACTGGTTGATAAAGAGATGTCGTAGTATGTATGTATAAAGAAGAAAGAAAAAAAAACACGGTTAGGTGGTATACAATTATGGACGGACTGCCGAGTGCCGACACAGAGGTAGCCACAGCCGTGAACTCCCGTACTGTACTGTGTCTGCTGCTAATATAGACTGGTTGATAAAGAGATGTAGTAGTATGTATGTATAAAGAAGAAAGAAAAAAAAACCACGGGTAGGTGGTATACAATTATGGATGGACTGCCGAGTGCCGACACAGAGGTAGCTACAGCCGTGAACTACCGTACTGTGTCTGCTGCGACTGGATGATAAATAATGATATAAAAAATATATATATATCACTACTGCAGCCGGACAGGTATATATATTATTTAATGACGGACCTGCTGGACACTGTCTGTCAGCAGAATGAGTTTTTTATAGAATAAAAAAAAAAACACCACACAAGTGAAGTCACACGACGAGTGTTTAACTTTTTCAGGCAATCACAATATAGTATACTACTAACTATACTGGTGGTCAGTGTGGTCAGGTCACTGGTCAGTCACACTGGCAGTGGCACTCCTGCAGCAAAAGTGTGCACTGTTTAATTTTAATATAATATGTACTCCTGGCTCCTGCTATAACCTATAACTGGCACTGCAGTGCTCCCCAGTCTCCCCCACAATTATAAGCTGTGTGAGCTGAGCACAGTCAGATATATAATATATACATAGATGATGCAGCACACTGGGCTGAGCAGTGCACACAGATATGGTATGTGACTGTCTTGTACTCCTGGCTCCTGCTATAACCTATAACTGGCACTGCAGTGCTCCCCAGTCTCCCCCACAATTATAAGCTGTGTGAGCTGAGCACAGTCAGATATATAATATATACATAGATGATGCAGGCATGCAGCACACTGGGCTGAGCAGTGCACACAGATATGGTATGTGACTGAGTCACTGTGTGTACCGTTTTTTTCAGGCAGAGAACGGATATATTAAATAAAACAACTGCACTGCTGGTGGTCACTGTGGTCAGTCACTAAACTCTGCACTCTCTTCTACAGTATCAGCCTCAGGTCAATCTCTCTCTCTCTCTCCTAATCTAAATGGAGAGGACGCCAGCCACGTCCTCTCCCTATCAATCTCAATGCACGTGTGAAAATGGCGGCGACGCGCGGCTCCTTATATAGAATCCGAGTCTCGCGAGAATCCGACAGCGTCATGATGACGTTCGGGCGCGCTCGGGTTAACCGAGCAAGGCGGGAAGATCCGAGTCGCTCGGACCCGTGAAAAAAAACATGAAGTTCGTGCGGGTTCGGATTCAGAGAAACCGAACCCGCTCATCTCTAATTTACAGTGCCACATGCCTCTCTGTATGGAGCCTGCTGTTTAGTGCCTTCCTGCTTTTCTACCTATGTTGCCTCCAGGGTCGGCTCTACCATTAGGCAGCTTTAGGCAGCTGCCTAGGGGCGCCGGCCACTGGAGGGCATCACTGAGTTCATCTAGCAAAAAACTGAAGGATGTCTCTGTATGCGGGTCAGTAATGAACTTACAGATGGGGGGAAGGAACACAATAAGGAACATAGAAACATATTACGCCAAAATCCCGACAGCCGGCAACCTGAATGTTAGCATGCCGAGGAGGGTTAGGGTTAGGCTGTGGAGAGTGAGGGTTAGGGTAAAGGGTAAGGTTAATTAATTTCATTTAAGATGTTGCTATTATAGTGGTCGGCATGCCGCTGTCGGTATTCTGACTGGCAGCATCCCATACCCAACTCCAATTAAATATCCCCATAAGACAATATATACAGTATTATACAGTATATAAAGTATAGATGGCACTCAAGCACTTTTAAAGTGAAAGTATATTGTGAACAAAGTCACATTTTTTTTTACTTTGTTTACAGTATACTTTATCACTTTAAAAGTCCTTGAGTGTTGTCCCTTTTTTCTGTATATGTATAATGATGCAACTCACCCCAGCCTACCTTCATCTCCCTTCCAGGAGGTGGTGGTCGTGGTCGTGGGGTTGCAGGTTAGGGGGCGCTAGGCTGAAGCTTTGCCAAGGGTGCACAGAGACCTTGCACCGGCCTTGGTTGCCTCCTATCCTGTCTCTTAGGTGATGCCTCATGCTTCTCTTTATGGTACATCAAGTTTGTAACTATAGTGCCTCCTGCCTGTGTCTAAATTGCCAACTACCTTTCTTTATAGAGCCTCGTGACTCCTGTTTCAATCTATGCTGCCTCCTACCTCATTGTCTCCTGCATCTCCCTGTAGTGTCATCCAGTTATATCTGTAGTGCCTCCTACCTCTCTGTATTGTTCCTCAGATTATGATGGGGAAAACTGACTGTATAAAATACAATAAGATAAGCACAAAAAAAGAAAAAAGATGAATGATTCATAAAAAAAAAAAAAAAACCACAACTTAGATTAAACTTTCAGGTCTACTGGGGCCACAATGGGATCTTCAAAAAAAACATAAAAATTAAGGTCTGGGTCCGTGCAAATCCCAGGCGCGGGTGGCGTTAAAAATTGTGGATAGCAGACACTTGACAATCCGTGCCACAGCTCAGTGTATACGGCTAATGTGGATACCCAATAGCTGTCAATGGAGACAAGTACCATCACAATACTCTCATGGGAAGTCTGGAATGCAGAATGCAGGAGGCGCATCTTCAAAAAAACTTTAATAGTGCATACCCAAATCTGGCAATGGACCTGGAAGTGAAGGGATAATAAGATTTTACTCACCGGTAAATCTATTTCTCGAAGTCCGTAGTGGATGCTGGGAACTCCGTAAGGACCATGGGGAATAGACGGGCTCCGCAGGAGACTGGGCACTCTAAAAGAAAGATTAGGTACTATCTGGTGTGCACTGGCTCCTCCCACTATGACCCTCCTCCAGACCTCAGTTAGGATACTGTGCCCGGAAGAGCTGACACAATAAGGAAGGATTTTGAATCCCGGGTAAGACTCATACCAGCCACACCAATCACACCGTATAACTCGTGATACTACACCCAGTTAACAGTATGAAATATAACTGAGCCTCTCAACAGATGGCTCAACAATAACCCTTAGTTAGGCAATAACTACATACAAGTATTGCAGACAATCCGCACTTGGGATGGGCGCCCAGCATCCACTACGGACTACGAGAAATAGATTTACCGGTGAGTAAAATCTTATTTTCTCTGGCGTCCTAGTGGATGCTGGGAACTCCGTAAGGACCATGGGGATTATACCAAAGCTCCCAAACGGGCGGGAGAGTGCGGATGACTCTGCAGCACCGAATGAGAGAACTCAAGGTCCTCCTCAGCCAGGGTATCAATTTTGTAGAATTTAGCAAACGTGTTTGCCCCTGACCAAGTTGCAGCTCGGCAAAATTGTAAAGCCGAGACCCCTCGGGCAGCCGCCCAAGATGAGCCCACTTTCCTCGTGGAATGGGCTTTTACTGATTTAGGATGCGGCAATCCAGCCGCAGAATGCTCCAGCTGAATTGTGCTACAAATTCAGCGAGCAATAGTCTGCTTAGAAGCAGGAGCACCTATTTTGTTGGGTGCCTACAGGATAAAAAGCGAGTCAGTTTTCCTGACTCCAGCAGTCCTGGAAATATAAATTTTTAAGGCCCTGACTACGTCCAGTAACTTGGAATCTTCCAAGTCCCTAGTAGCCGCAGGCACTACAATAGGTTGGTTCAAGTGAAAAGCTGATACCACCTTAGGGAGAAACTGGGGGCGAGTCCTCAATTCTGCCCTATCCATATGGAAAATCAGATAAGGGCTTTTACATGACAAAGCCGCCAATTCTGACACACGCCTGGCCGAAGCCAAGGCCAATAACATGACCACTTTCCACGTGAGATATTTCAAATCCACAGTTTTAAGTGGCTCAAACCAATGTGATTTTAAGAAACTCAACACCACGTTGAGATCCCAAGGTGCCACAGGAGGCACAAAAGGGAGCTGAATATGTAGCACTCCCTTTACAAATGTCTGAACTCCAGGCAGTGAAGCCAGTTCTTTCTGGAAGAAAATCGACAGAGCCGAAATCTGGACCTTAATGGAACCCAATTTTAGGCCCATAGTCACCCCTGACTGTAGGAAGTGCAGAAAACGACCCAGCTGAAATTCCTCTGCTGGGGCCTTCCTGGCCTCACACCACGCAACATATTTTCGCCAAATACGGTGATAATGGTTTGCGGTTACTTCTTTCCTGTCTTTTACAAGCGTAGGAATGACTTCTTCCGGAATGCCCTTTTCCTTTAGGATCCGGAATTCAACCGCCATGCCGTCAAACGCAGCCATGGTAAGTCTTGGAACAGACAGGGCCCCTGCTGTAGCAGATCCTGTCTGAGCGGTAGAGGCCATGGGTCCTCTGATATAATTTCTTGAAGTTCTGGGTACCAAGCTCTTCTTGGCCCATCCGGAACCACGAGTATCGTTCTTACTCCTCGTTTTCTTATTATTCTCAGTACCTTTGGTATGAGAGGCAGAGGAGGGAATACATAAACCGACTGGTACACCCACGGTGTCACTAGAGCGTCCACAGCTATTAACTGAGGGTCCCTTGACCTGGCGCAATATCTAGTTTTTTGTTTAGGCGGGACGCCATCATGTCCACCTGTGGCCTTTCCCAACGGTTTACCAACAGTTGGAAGACTTCTGGATGAAGTCCCCACTCTCCCGGGTGTAGGTCGTGTCTGCTGAGGAAGTCTGCTTCCCAGTTGTCCACTCCCAGAATGAACACTGCTGACAGTGCTAAGACGTGATTTTCCGCCCATCGGAGCATCCTTGTGGCTTCTGCCATCGCCATCCTGCTTCTGGTGCCACCCTGTCGGTTTACATGGGCGACTGCCGTGATGTTGTCTGATTGGATCAGTACCGGCTGGTTTTGAAGCAGAGGCCTTGCCAGACTTAGGGCATTGTAAATGGCCCTCAGTTCCAGAATATTTATGTGTAGGGACGACTCCTGACTTGACCAAAGTCCTTGGAAATTTCTTCCCTGTGTGACTGCCCCCCAGCCTCGAAGGCTGGCATCCGTGGTTACCAGGACCCAGTACTGTATGCCGAATCTGCGGCCCTCTTGAAGATGAGCACTCTGCAGCCACCACAGTAGAGATACCCTGGTCCTTGGAGACAGGGTTATCAGCCGATGCATCTGAAGATGCGATCCCGACCACTTGTCCAAGAGGTCCCACTGAAAGGTTCTTGCATGGAACCTGCCGAATGGAATTTTGCTTCGTAAGAAGCTACCATTTTTCCCAGGACTCGTGTGCAGTGATGCACCGATACCTGTTTTGGTTTCAGGAGGTCTCTGACTAGAGATGACAGCTCCTTGGCTTTCTCCTGCGGGAGAAACACTTTTTTCTGTTCTGTGTCCAGAACCATCCCCAGGAACAGTAGGCGTGTGGTAGGAACCAGCTGTGACTTTGGAATGTATAGAATCCATCCGTGCTGTTGTAGCACTTCCCGAGATAGTGCTACTCCGACCAACAACTGCTCCTTGGACCTCGCCTTTATAAGGAGATCGTCCAAGTACGGGATAATTAAAACTCCCTTTTTTCGAAGGAGTATCATCATTTCTGCCATTACCTTGGTAAAGACCCTCGGTGCCGTGGACAGTCCAAACGGCAGTGTTTGGAATTGGTAATGGCAATCCTGTACCACAAATCTGAGGTACTCCTGGTGAGGATGGTAAATGGGGACATGTAGGTAAGCATCCTTGATGTCCAGGGATACCATGTAATCCCCCTCCTCCAGGCTTGCAATAACCGCCCTGAGCGATTCCATCTTGAACTTGAATTTTTTTATGTATGTGTTCAAGGATTTCAAATTTAAAATGGGTCTCACCGAACCGTCCGGTTTCGGTACCACAAACAGTGTGGAATAGTAACCCCGTCATTGTTGAAGTAGGGGCACTTTGACTATCACCTGCTGGGAATACAGCTTGTGAATTGCCTCTAGCACAGCCTCCCTGCCTGAGGGAGTTGTCGGCAAGGCAGATTTGAGGAAACGGCGGGGGGGAGACGCCTCGAATTCCAGCTTGTACCCCTGAGATACTACTTGAAGGATCCAGGGATCCACCTGTGAGCGAGCCCACTGATCGCTGAAATTTTTGAGGCGGCCTCCCACCGTACCTGGCTACGCCTGTGGAGCCCCCGCGTCATGCGGTGGACTCAGAGGAAGCGGGGGAAGAATTTTGATTCTGGGAACTGGCTGACTGGTGCAGCTTTTTCCCTCTTCCCTCGTCTCTGTGCAGAAAGGAAGCGCCTTTGACCCGCTTGCTTTTCTGAAGCCGAAAGGACTGTACCTAATAATACAGTGCTTTCTTAGGCTGTGAGGAAACCTGAGGTAAAAATGTTTCTTCCCAGCTGTTGCTGTGGATACGAGGTCCCAGAGACCATCCCCAAACAATTCCTCACCCTTATAAGGCTCTATGTGCCTTTTAAAGTCAGCATCACCTGTCCAGTGTCGGGTCTCTAATACCCTCCTGACAGAATGGACATTGCATTAATTCTGGATGCCAGCCGGCAAAATATCCCTCTGTGCATCCCTCATATATAAGACGACGTCTTATGTTCGCAAAATAGTATCCCTGTTTGACAGGGTTACAGACCACGCTGCAGCAGCACTATCTGCAGGTCTCAGTCTAGTACCTGAGTGTGTAAATACAGACTTCAGGATAGCCTCCTGCTTTTTATCAGCAGGTGCCTTCAAAGTGGCCGTATCCTAAGACGGCAGTGCCACCTTTTTTGACAAACGTGTGAGCGCCTTATCCACCCTAGGGGATATCTCCCAGTGTAACTTATCCTCTGGCGGGAAAGGGTACGCCATCAGTAACTTTTTAGAAATTACCAGTTTCTTATCGGGGGAACCCACGCTTTTTCACACTTCATTCACTCATTTGATGGGGGAACAAAACACTGCCTGCTTTTTCTCCCCAAACATAAAACCCTTTTTTAGTGGTACTTGGGTTAATGTCAGAAATGTGTAACACATTTTTTATTGCCAGGATCATGTAACGGATGTTCCTAGTGGATTGTGTATATGTCTCAACCTCGTCGACACTGGAGTCAGACTCCATTTC
This sequence comes from Pseudophryne corroboree, assembly GCF_028390025.1. Taxonomy (NCBI): domain Eukaryota; kingdom Metazoa; phylum Chordata; class Amphibia; order Anura; family Myobatrachidae; genus Pseudophryne; species Pseudophryne corroboree. The sequence continues at coordinate 751,403,792 of NC_086445.1, read as the reverse complement.
GACATCTGTGTCTGCCATCTGAGGGAGCGGGCGTTTTTGAGCCCCTGATGGCCTTTGAGACGCCTGGGCAGGCGCGGGCTGAGAAGCCGGCTGTCCCATAGCTGTTACGTTATCCAGCCTTTTATGTAAGGAGTTGACACTGTCGGTTTATACCTTCCACCTATCCATCCACTCTGGTGTCGGCCCCACAGGGGGCGACATCACATTTATCGGCATCTGCTCTGCCATCACATAAGCCTCCTCATCAAACGTGTCGACACAGCCGTACCGACACACCACACACACACACACACACACACACACACACACACACACACACACACACACACACAGGGAATGCTCTGACTGAGGACAGGGCCCCACACAGCCCTTTGGGGAGACAGAGAGAGAGTATGCCAGCACACACCAGAGCGCTATATAATTTTGGGATTAACACTATATTGAGTGAATTTTTCCCAATAGCTGCTTGTATATACAATATTGCGCCTAAATTTTGTGCCCCCCCCTCTCTTTTTAACCCTTTGAGCATGAAAACTACAGGGGAGAGCCTGGGGAGCTGTCTTCCAGCTGCACTGTGAAGAGAAAATGGCGCCAGTGTGCTGAGGGAGAAGCCCCGCCCCTTTTCCAACTGACTTTCTCCCGCTTTTTCTGGAATACTGGCAGGGGTAATTTTACATCTATATAGCCTCTAGGACTATATATGATGTAGATTTGCCAGCCAAGGTGTCATATATTGCCCTCAGGGCGCCCCCCCCAGCGCCCTGCACCCTCAGTGACCGGAGTGTGAAGTGTGCATGAGGAGCAATGGCGCACAGCTGCAGTGCTGTGCGCTACCTTGGTGAAGACCGAAGTCTTCTGCCGCCGATTTTCCGGACCTCTTCTTGCTTCTGGCTCTGTAAGGGGGACGGCGGCGCGGCTCCGGGAACGAACACCAAGGCCAGTTCCATGCGGTCGATCCCTCTGGAGCTAATGGTGTCCAGTAGCCTAAGAAGCCCAAGCTAGCTGCAAGCAGGTAGGTTCGCTTCTTCTCCCCTTAGTCCCTCGATGCAGTGAGCCTGTTGCCAGCAGGTCTCACTGTAAAATAAAAAAACTAAAATAAACTTTCTTTCTAGGAGCTCAGGAGAGCCCCTAGTGTGCATCCAGCTCGGCCGGGCACAGAAATCTAACTGAGGTCTGGAGGAGGGTCATAGTGGGAGGAGCCAGTGCACACCAGATAGTACCTAATCTTTCTTTTAGAGTGCCCAGTCTCCTGCGGAGCCCGTCTATTCCCCATGGTCCTTACGGAGTTCCCAGCATCCACTAGGACGTCAGAGAAAATGCAGTGAGTGTTAGTATATCTAGTATTGACTACACTGGGGGAGTTCTGGACTGCACACCCTAACTAAACATAATGAGATGTGCTACCATGCTGAGACTTGTAGTGACACACACATGCACAAAATAATGCAGGTGCACTATCCAAAAATTACTAATCAAAATAATTGTAATAAATTAAGCAATTTAACATCAAGTGAAAGTGAGTTTCTTTTCACAGTTCCCAAAAGTATGGGACTACCCACCACATCCAAGTGACCTCATCATCAGGTAGGTCCCTAACATTCTAAATGTTCAAGTCCAGAGCTTGGGACACCCCCAGGCTGGCCCAACCAAACTGCCCCAAGGCACCACACTAGTGAGAGATAGCAAGTAAAGCGTTAGAGGGTGCAAGATAAGTAAAAAGAAGCTGCTATGGGGGGGGGGGGGGATTCAATTAGGTATGAGGTATAGCAAGGTAAAAAGCCTCACGCACCTTCCACCAAATTTTAACTTACCACGGGTATGCACGCTCCTGATACCTGCGGTATCCAATTAAAAAGAAAGTGGTTGTGGGGTTTTCAGCACTAAAACCCCACGGCACAAGTAGAAAAAAAAAATTATATTCACCCCTCCGGTGGTCTTTGCGGCTCACAGTGTTCTCCCCTCCATCTTTGCACTGGGGAAAGGGCTGCTTGGAGATGCAGTTCTCCCACCCGCTGCCCCCGTAGGGGTATACACTAGAGATGAGCGCCTGAAATTTTTCGGGTTTTGTGTTTTGGTTTTGGGTTCGGTTCCGCGGCCGTGTTTTGGGTTCGAACGCGTTTTGGCAAAACCTCACCGAATTTTTTTTGTCGGATTCGGGTGTGTTTTGGATTCGGGTGTTTTTTTCAAAAAACACTAAAAAACAGCTTAAATCATAGAATTTGGGGGTCATTTTGATCCCAAAGTATTATTAACCTCAAAAACCATAATTTACACTCATTTTCAGTCTATTCTGAATACCTCACACCTCACAATATTATTTTTAGTCCTAAAATTTGCACCGAGGTCGCTGTGTGAGTAAGATAAGCGACCCTAGTGGCCGACACAAACACCGGGCCCATCTAGGAGTGGCACTGCAGTGTCACGCAGGATGTCCCTTCCAAAAAACCCTCCCCAAACAGCACATGACGCAAAGAAAAAAAGAGGCGCAATGAGGTAGCTGTGTGAGTAAGATTAGCGACCCTAGTGGCCGACACAAACACCGGGCCCATCTAGGAGTGGCACTGCAGTGTCACGCAGGATGTCCCTTCCAAAAAACCCTCCCCAAACAGCACATGACGCAAAGAAAAAAAGAGGCGCAATGAGGTAGCTGACTGTGTGAGTAAGATTAGCGACCCTAGTGGCCGACACAAACACCGGGCCCATCTAGGAGTGGCACTGCAGTGTCACGCAGGATGTCCCTTCCAAAAAACCCTCCCCAATCAGCACATGATGCAAAGAAAAAGAAAAGAAAAAAGAGGTGCAAGATGGAATTGTCCTTGGGCCCTCCCACCCACCCTTATGTTGTATAAACAAAACAGGACATGCACACTTTAACCAACCCATCATTTCAGTGACAGGGTCTGCCACACGACTGTGACTGATATGACGGGTTGGTTTGGACCCCCCCCAAAAAAAGAAGCAATTAATCTCTCCTTGCACAAACTGGCTCTACAGAGGCAAGATGTCCACCTCATCTTCACCCTCCGATATATCACCATGTACATCCCCCTCCTCACAGATTATCAATTCGTCCCCACTGGAATCCACCATCTCAGCTCCCTGTGTACTTTGTGGAGGCAATTGCTGCTGGTCAATGTCTCCGCGGAGGAATTGATTATAATTCATTTTAATGAACATCATCTTCTCCACATTTTCTGGATGTAACCTCGTACGCCGATTGCTGACAAGGTGAGCGGCGGCACTAAACACTCTTTCGGAGTACACACTTGTGGGAGGGCAACTTAGGTAGAATAAAGCCAGTTTGTGCAAGGGCCTCCAAATTGCCTCTTTTTCCTGCCAGTATAAGTACGGACTGTGTGACGTGCCTACTTGGATGCGGTCACTCATATAATCCTCCACCATTCTATCAATGTTGAGAGAATCATATGCAGTGACAGTAGACGACATGTCCGTAATCGTTGTCAGGTCCTTCAGTCCGGACCAGATGTCAGCATCAGCAGTCGCTCCAGACTGCCCTGCATCACCGCCAGCGGGTGGGCTCGGAATTCTGAGCCTTTTCCTCGCACCCCCAGTTGCGGGAGAATGTGAAGGAGGAGATGTTGACAGGTCGCGTTCCGCTTGACTTGACAATTTTGTCACCAGCAGGTCTTTCAACCCCAGCAGACTTGTGTCTGCCGGAAAGAGAGATCCAAGGTAGGCTTTAAATCTAGGATCGAGCACGGTGGCCAAAATGTAGTGCTCTGATTTCAACAGATTGACCACCCGTGAATCCTTGTTAAGCGAATTAAGGGCTGCATCCACAAGTCCCACATGCCTAGCGGAATCGCTCCCTTTTAGCTCCTTCTTCAATGCCTCCAGCTTCTTCTGCAAAAGCCTGATGAGGGGAATGACCTGACTCAGGCTGGCAGTGTCTGAACTGACTTCACGTGTGGCAAGTTCAAAGGGCATCAGAACCTTGCACAACGTTGAAATCATTCTCCACTGCACTTGAGACAGGTGCATTCCACCTCCTATATCGTGCTCAATTGTATAGGCTTGAATGGCCTTTTGCTGCTCCTCCAACCTCTGAAGCATATATAGGGTTGAATTCCACCTCGTTACCACTTCTTGCTTCAGATGATGGCAGGGCAGGTTCAGTAGTTTTTGGTGGTGCTCCAGTCTTCTGTACGTGGTGCCTGTACGCCGAAAGTGTCCCGCAATTCTTCTGGCCACCGACAGCATCTCTTGCACGCCCCTGTCGTTTTTTAAAAAATTCTGCACCACCAAATTCAAGGTATGTGCAAAACATGGGACGTGCTGGAATTTGCCCATATTTAATGCACACACAATATTGCTGGCGTTGTCCGATGCCACAAATCCACAGGAGAGTCCAATTGGGGTAAGCCATTCCGCGATGATCTTCCTCAGTTGCCGTAAGAGGTTTTCAGCTGTGTGCGTATTCTGGAAAGCGGTGATACAAAGCGTAGCCTGCCTAGGAAAGAGTTGGCGTTTGCGAGATGCTGCTACTGGTGCCGCCGCTGCTGTTCTTGCGGCGGGAGTCCATACATCTACCCAGTGGGCTGTCACAGTCATATAGTCCTGACCCTGCCCTGCTCCACTTGTCCACATGTCCGTGGTTAAGTGGACATTGGGTACAACTGCATTTTTTAGGACACTGGTGAGTCTTTTTCTGACGTCCGTGTACATTCTCGGTATCGCCTGCCTAGAGAAGTGGAACCTAGATGGTATTTGGTAACGGGGGCACACTGCCTCAATAAATTGTCTAGTTCCCTGTGAACTAACGGCGGATACCGGACGCACGTCTAACACCAACATAGTTGTCAAGGCCTCAGTTATCCGCTTTGCAGTAGGATGACTGCTGTGATATTTCATCTTCCTCGCAAAGGACTGTTGAACAGTCAATTGCTTACTGGAAGTAGTACAAGTGGGCTTACGACTTCCCCTCTGGGATGACCATCGACTCCCAGCGGCAACAACAGCAGCGCCAGCAGCAGTAGGCGTTACACGCAAGGATGCATCAGAGGAATCCCAGGCAGGAGAGGACTCGTCAGAATTGCCAGTGACATGGCCTGCAGGACTATTGGCATTCCTGGGGAAGGAGGAAATTGACACTGAGGGAGTTGGTGGGGTGGTTTGCGTGAGCTTGGTTACAAGAGGAAGGGATTTACTGGTCAGTGGACTGCTTCCGCTGTCACCCAAAGTTTTTGAACTTGTCACTGACTTATTATGAATGCGCTGCAGGTGACGTATAAGGGAGGATGTTCCGAGGTGGTTAACGTCCTTACCCCTACTTATTACAGCTTGACAAAGGGAACACACGGCTTGACACCTGTTGTCCGCATTTCTGGTGAAATACCTCCACACCGAAGAGCTGATTTTTTGGGTATTTTCACATGGCATGTCAACGGCCATATTCCTCCCACGGACAACAGGTGTCTCCCCGGGTGCCTGACTTAAACAAACCACCTCACCATCAGAATCCTCCTGGTCAATTTCCTCCCCAGCGCCAGCAACACCCATATCCTCCTCATCCTGGTGTACTTCAACACTGACATCTTCAATCTGACTATCAGGAACTGGACTGCGGGTGCTCCTTCCAGCACTTGCAGGGGGCGTGCAAATGGTGGAAGGCGCATGCTCTTCACGTCCAGTGTTGGGAAGGTCAGGCATCGCAACCGACACAATTGGACTCTCCTTGTGGATTTGGGATTTCGAAGAATGCACAGTTCTTTGCTGTGCTGCTTTTGCCAGCTTGAGTCTTTTCATTTTTCTAGCGAGAGGCTAAGTGCTTCCATCCTCATGTGAAGCTGAACCACTAGCCATGAACATAGGCCAGGGCCTCAGCCGTTCCTTGCCACTCCGTGTGGTAAATGGCATATTGGCAAGTTTACGCTTCTCCTCCGACAATTTTATTTTAGGTTTTGGAGTCCTTTTTTTTCTGATATTTGGTGTTTTGGATTTGACATGCTCTGTACTATGACATTGGGCATCGGCCTTGGCAGACGACGTTGCTGGCATTTCATCGTCTCGGCCATGACTAGTGGCAGCAGCTTCAGCACGAGGTGGAAGTGGATCTTGATCTTTCCCTAATTTTGGAACCTCAACATTTTTGTTCTCCATATTTTAATAGGCACAACTAAAAGGCACCTCAGGTAAACAATGGAGATGGATACTAGTATACAATTATGGACTGCCTGCCGACTGCAGACACAGAGGTAGCCACAGCCGTGAACTACCGTACTGTACTGTGTCTGCAGCTAATATAGACTGGTTGATAAAGAGAAGATGTCTATGTAACTATGTATGTATAAAGAAGACTGAAAAAAATCCACGGTTAGGTGGTATACAATTATGGACGGACTGCCTGCCGAGTGCAGACACAGAGGTAGCCACAGCCGTGAACTACCGTACTGTACTGTGTCTGCAGCTAATATAGACTGGTTGATAAAGAGAAGATGTCTATGTAACTATGTATGTATAAAGAAGAATGAAAAAAATCCACGGTTAGGTGGTATTACAATTATGGACGGACTGCCTGCCGAGTGCAGAGACACAGAGGTAGCCACAGCCGTGAACTACCGTACTGTGTCTGCTGCGACTGGATGATAAATGATATAAAAAATATATATATATCACTACTGCAGCCGGACAGGTATATATTATATATTATATAATGACGGACCTGCTGGACACTGTCTGTCAGCAGAATGAGTTTTATTTTTATAGAATAAAAAAAAAAAACACACAAGTGAAGTCACACGACGAGTGTTTAACTTTTTCAGGCAATCACAATATAAGTATACTACTAACTATACTGGTGGTCAGTGTGGTCAGGTCACTGGTCAGTCACACTGGCAGTGGCACTCCTGCAGCAAAAGTGTGCACTGTTTAATTTTAATATAATATGTACTCCTGGCTCCTGCTATAACCTATAACTGGCACTGCAGTAGTGCTCCCCAGTCTCCCCCACAATTATAAGCTGTGTGAGCTGAGCAGTCAGACAGATATATAATATATATAGATGATGCAGCACACTGGCCTGAGCCTGAGCAGTGCACACAGATATGGTATGTGACTGACTGAGTCACTGTGTGTATCGCTTTTTTCAGGCAGAGAACGGATATATTAAATAAACTGCACTGTGTGTCTGGTGGTCACTCACTATATAATATATTATGTACTCCTGGCTCCTGCTATAACCTATAACTGGCACTGCAGTAGTGCTCCCCAGTCTCCCCCACAATTATAAGCTGTGTGAGCTGAGCAGTCAGACAGATATATATAATATTATATATAGATAATAGATGATGCAGCACACTGGCCTGAGCCTGAGCAGTGCACACAGATATGGTATGTGACTGACTGAGTCACTGTGTGTATCGCTTTTTTCAGGCAGAGAACGGATATATTAAATAAACTGCACTGTGTGTCTGGTGGTCACTCACTATATAATATATTATGTACTCCTGGCTCCTGCTATAACCTATAACTGGCACTGCAGTAGTGCTCCCCAGTCTCCCCCACAATTATAAGCTGTGTGAGCTGAGCAGTCAGACAGATATATATAATATTATATATAGATAATAGATGATGCAGCACACTGGCCTGAGCCTGAGCAGTGCACACAGATATGGTATGTGACTGACTGAGTCACTGTGTGTATCGCTTTTTTCAGGCAGAGAACGGATATATTAAATAAACTGCACTGTGTGTCTGGTGGTCACTCACTATATAATATATTATGTACTCCTGGCTCCTGCTATAACCTATAACTGGCACTGCAGTAGTGCTCCCCAGTCTCCCCCACAATTATAAGCTGTGTGAGCTGAGCAGTCAGACAGATATATATAATATTATATTTATATATAGATAATAGATGATGCAGCACACTGGCCTGAGCCTGAGCAGTGCACACAGATATGGTATGTGACTGACTGAGTCACTGTGTGTATCGCTTTTTTCAGGCAGAGAACGGATATATTAAATAAACTGCACTGTGTGTCTGGTGGTCACTCACTATATAATATATTATGTACTCCTGGCTCCTGCTATAACCTATAACTGGCACTGCAGTAGTGCTCCCCAGTCTCCCCCACAATTATAAGCTGTGTGAGCTGAGCAGTCAGACAGATATATATAATATTATATATAGATAATAGATGATGCAGCACACTGGCCTGAGCCTGAGCAGTGCACACAGATATGGTATGTGACTGAGTCACTGTGTGCTGTGTATCGCTTTTTTCAGGCAGAGAACGGATTATAAAGTAAACTGCACTGTCCTCACTAGTAAACTCTCTCCACTCAGTCTCTACACTTCTACAGTAACAGTACTCCTCCTAGTCAGCTCCAGTAAATCTCTCTCAGTCTCTTATAATCTAAATGGAGAGGACGCCAGCCACGTCCTCTCCCTATCAATCTCAATGCACGTGTGAAAATGGCGGCGACGCGCGGCTCCTTATATAGAATCCGAGTCTCGCGATAGAATCCGAGCCTCGCGAGAATCCGACAGCGTCATGATGACGTTCGGGCGCGCTCGGGTTAACCGAGCAAGGCGGGAAGATCCGAGTCGCTCGGACCCGTGAAAAAAAACATGAAGTTCTGGCGGGTTCGGATTCAGAGAAACCGAACCCGCTCATCTCTAGTATACACTACATGGGGATGGGAGTGAAGACACACTCCAGGGCACACACACTCACTCATACCCACTTATACACACTTACAGACACTCATGGACACTGTGTTACATGGGTGAGAGATAATGCCTGCACACCTCCACCTCCACGGCTTCTATGTAAGTCTTTTCTTTATACCAGATCACACTCCCCATCTTCTGGATTTTTCATTGTGAAGGTTGCAAGGACTCTGGAATAACACTTCATACTTCATCTCTGGTGTTCTGTAAATGTGAATTTGTTCCTGGCAGTAAAGGCCCATGAACTCTCCCTACATCTGGCCGATTTTTCATACACCCAAGGGCGTACCTACCATAGTTGCAGGAAGTGCAGCTGCTATGGGATCCAGAGCTGAGAGGGGCCCATCTTCCCTGACAAAGATAAATGTGTTACATAGATTTTTCCCCATTGAGTGATACATAGTGGCACTTACAAACTTTTTCCTTGGGGCCTACAAGATATCTAGATAACTATTTATGCCCCTGGACCTGCTCACTGTAATGTGGTATAAAACGAACAGGAGTTATATAATATGAAGTGGGGCACTGTAATATGCCACAATATGAAATGGAGGCACAATAATGTGGCATCATATGAACTGGGGAAGCACTGTAATGTGACATAATATGAACTGGCGACACTGTATGTCATCATGTTAATTTGGGGTATTGTGTTACATGATGTGTATTTGCAGCCCTATAATGAGACATAATGTGGATGTGGGCACTACTATTGTTCATAAAACAAACTAGGGCACTATTATGGGTCATAACATTAACAACTGCAGAGAGTTGTCTCTCTAGAGCATGGGTCTTCGACCTGTGGCCCTCCAGCTGCTGAGGAACTACACATCCCAGCAAGCCCTGCCACAGTTTTAGCATGCCTTAATAGCAAAACTGTGGCAGGACATGCTGTGGTGTGTAGTTTAACAGCAGCTGGAGGGTCACAGGTTGAAGACCCAGGGCCAGATGCATCATCGCTAGGAAAGTGATAAAATGGAGAGTGAAAAAGTACCAGCCAATCAGCTCCTAACTGACATTTTTCAAACACAGCCTGTGACATGGTAGTTAGGACCTGATTGGCTGGTACTTTTTCCAAGCGATGATGCATCTAGCCCCCATGCTCTAAAGCATTGGGAGAGGGGCCCTTCAAAATATTGCTATGGGACCCACAAAATACTGGCTATGCCCCTGCATACACACTGGACCATGCCGACTTTACGCATATGCTGGATATGCAGCTGAGTAGGATGCAGCACAGAGGAAAGTATCCTGGCTCAGCTGAGCCAGCAACATGTGTAAAACTGTCTCTACCTGATATATCCCCCTGGGAAACTTGCAGAGCAGACAGTGATGATGGTGCCACTGCACTGTGTCTATCAGCACACCCTGCTACAGAACTGTGAAGAAACACAAAATACACTACCTCTCCCAGAAGCCCTTGCTGCCGGTCAGCAAGGGCTGCTCATGAGCAGTAGTTTATTTGAGATTCTTCACAATACTGTAGTGCCGGGCATGACTCAGTGGCACCAACACCACTTCCTGCTCTGCAAGTATCTGGACAGGTGCTTTCAAGGGGGCATGTCAGGTAATGGCCATAAATGAATGTATATGGCACACTACTACTCTGGGTATAATGTGTATGGTGCACTACAACTGTGGGCATAATGTGTATGGGCACTACAATTGTGGGCATAATGTGTATGGGGCACTATAACTATGGGCATTATGTGTATGGGGAACTAATACAGTGTGCATAATGTGTAAGGGGCACTACTATGGTGTGCATAATTTGTAAGGGTTACTACTATGGTAGGCATAATGTGTATGGGACAAGGGTTGGACTAGCCCATAGGGAAAACCCCCAGTGTGCCCCACTGTCGGGCCCCCCATCCTCTAGGGAACAGATTTTGCACTTAAAGTACACATTATGCATAAGCTACATTATACTGCCCAGGACTATGATGTACTTTCTACAGTGTATTGCTATTATTAATCTGGCACATTATCATGCATGCACTAGCAGTATTTACTACTGTGTATATATATATATATATATATATATATATATCTATCTCAAAGGGCCTAGAACATGCACTACTGGTTAGCCAAGCCTCTAAGCATGTGCCCCTACCACAGCATTTTCCCGGTGGGCCCTTCATACCCCAGTCAGACACTGTATGGAGGCACTACTATGGTAGGCATGATGTGTAAGTGTCACCAATATGGGGGGCATAATGTGTAAAGGGCACTTCAACTGGGCTTTAACCATGAAACCATGCCCCCATAGGTTGTTTTTTTTTAGGCACATGACGAAGTACTTGGGGGAAGGGCACCAAGGTATTTATGTGCTTACTAAAAATTTTTGCCTCAGGCCGGTCCCTGCTTACAGCAACTGATTGGCGAACTTCTCTTGGAAAATATGGTAGCCCATGGATGTTCCAGATCTTTTGCCAGTACACCTCTGGAAGCCATAACAGTGTGACCCCTTAACTATATCATAGCCTGCACAGCCCTCTGTGGCCACTCTACAATATGCCAACTACATGTTCCCACAGGGAAGAGGCCAAATTCACACAGCTTCTCAAGCAGATAATGTATCAATCAATCAATCAATTGATCAATATTCCTTATATTGTCCTCTAAAATACATAAACTGGTGCTGTGTCTATCCATAAAAAATATTATGCATGCACCCATTTGCAGAACCAGACACCTCCTCCTGAGAGGTGGCAGTATGAATGTGGGGAGAAGCAGTGGCAGATCCAAGAGAGGGGGAGTGCGGGGGTGGGTAACGACAGTGTGATCCAGGGGTGGATTGGAATGGAAAACTAGCCCAGGAAATGTATGAAAGCACTGCAGCCCTAATGGGGGTGGGGTCTGTTGTGGAGGTGGAGTCTGTTGAGGGGGCAGGATTCCTCCTCAGATGGTCTGATTCTGAGTTTTATGCAGTTGCACCACTCCTCACATGACAACAAAGAAAACAGGCCCCACATGCACATAAGCCTACCGGGAATTTTCCCTGTTATCTCCATGTGCAATCTGGCCCTGGTGTGATCCCCTTCATAACACTCTTCCCTTGCCCACTACTGGTGGCTGCTGTATAGCAATGCAGCAGTATATCAGGCAAGGAGAGACAGGTTGCTGCTAAACAGCCTCCCTCCCTATGTAGGGTCTGGAGAGGCTGATGCCCTGAGCAGAAGCACTTTCTCCCTGCTTGATGTGCCACTGTGCTGCTATACAATAGTCAGCAGCAGTAGGCAGGAGCGAAACATAGACATTACTATTATGGGTGCAAGGTGTGCGGTACACGGGCGCCTGGGTCCAAGGGGGCCCATATTGCACAGCCTGCACCCAAATATTATACTTACCCCTCCAGAGTCTCATGGTAGCTGCTGGCACTGCAGGCGTAAATCACTGGAAAAATGGCAACCACGGCCATTTTCCGATGATTTGCACGTCTACTAGAGATGTCACCGGGAACAAGGTGTGGGTGCCATGTTCCCAGAGACCTGCGCATGCACAGTAGACTCTGGCATGATGCCAAAGTCTGCTTGCTACCAGGGAGGAGAGGGACCGAGACAGAGGCTGCACGCTGGCTATCTCCTCTCTTAAAATGCCCCTGGGGAGAAGTGTTACGGCAAGGGGAGTGCAATCACATGTTCGCCCCTCTGGGTCTGCCACTGAGAAGTGGTGGGTAAATGTAGGTAGCAAGCATATGTCTTGTGTGTAATGGAGGTCTGGTGCAACAATACACACTGATGATTGGCTTATCTAGCTAGTACTGTAGCTTCTGATTGGATGGTTATTGATTGGATCTCTTTAGATGATATAATAGCAATTTTCATATATTTTTTTTGGCTGTTTATAACCATTTTTCTATTGCCGGTGTTTGACTGTGGATTGACCTTTCCCCAGTGGCGTAAGTTTGTCCCAGTTGCCCGGAGGCAAGATAAATATTGGTGCCCCTCCCCTAAATTTAGATAAATATATATGTATATATATATATATATATATATATATATATATATATATACATATATATATAAATATATATATATAGTGTTCTGAAATAAAAATGTACTGTATATATACATTTCATTGTCTTTTATTTTAAATCACACATCTCTTACCAGTCATACCCAGGATTAGAAGCCATGACCTGTTACACTTACAGCAGACACTTTACTGATAGAGCTATTTGCTCCTGTACAGGAAGCATGAGAATTCTAACTACAGTATATGAAGTTACGTGTAATTGTCAGAGAAGTAACTTCATATAGTTAGAATTCTCATATTTCCTATACAGGAGCAAACAGCTTCATCAGTAAGGTTCCTGCTTCCAGTGTAATAGGTTGTGGGTTTTAATCCTGGGTATGACACTTGTAAAATGTGTATCTATAATAAAAAGGGTGTGACTTGTAAAGTGCAGGGACCAGTGAGGAAGTCGGCCATTGAAGAGATAGCGGCGGCTATCAATTAACTTAATTTAATGGTGTCAGAGAATGGGAGGAGAGGTGCCCCCTTCAGAGCAGGAGCCCGGTGGCAGATGACTCCGTAGCCTCCCAGAGTTACGCCTTTGCCTTTCCCACAGATAGCACTTTCTTAATTCCTTGCGCCTATATTGTCCATTGTACAGTATGTTAGCATGACGTATTTGCTATTTGCATTTACAATAAAAAAGATTCCAACTCTTCTGTCATCCATCGGGTTTTTTTTTTCATCAAAACTTACAGTGAGTGTGCGTTTCACTTTCACAACGAACATAAACAAACATATGACATTTACATTAGAATAATAATGTTTGTTTAGGCTTATGTGATATATGTTTAGTGTACTTTGTTTGACACTTTTACAAATAATGCTAGAAACATTACTCTATTTGGTATTTTATCAATAGTTTAAATGTGTTGTTTTTTTTATCCTCCCATTTTGTGGTTTCAGATACACAAGACATCTTTGCCAAAATTAAGACAAGTAATTTTTTTTAAAAAACATAAAATCTTATTATAAGTGCAGTGTAACTTTTATGATCGTTTTCTTTTGCAAACATACAGTATCATGTGTTTTTGGGAAGATATAGCTACAGATGTGTCCTCATACACTTGGCGTCTTTATTCTATGTGACATGAGACAGCCAGCCTGTCTGAGTTGCTCAGAGATCAGTAGCCAGTGGCGTATTTATAATGGGTGCAGTGTGTGTGGTGTCCAGGGGCGCCAGCACCGCACACCCTTTACTCATTATTTGAATACTTACCCTCCAGAGTCCTGCAGCACAGCAGCAGTGCTGCAGGAATCACTGGGAAAATGGCGCGGTGCCATATTCCCGGTGTTTCTTGCATGCGCCGCAGGAAGATCACTGAGAAAATTGCCACCGCACTAGTAGCATACCAAATTTGTTTTAGTCATATTGCAGTTGCATAAAAAATCCACACTTACAACGATATTCAATTACACCGACAGCAAGTCGGGTGTAATGTATCGCTGCCGGGGGCTATCTAATTAGCCCCAGTAAGCTGTCACGTGCCGCGGCTTATTGGGGATTTTGTTTCATCTGTGTGTGACATTTTGAGATGGATATCCTATTAACTTAGATTTATGGGGATATATGTGGCTATATAGGTACCATCACCCATATACTGGAGACAACCTGGGTGAGACACCTAAATTTTCCCTAAAAGGAACCCTCACTTCTCACTAGCCAGCACAGTGCAGCTAAAAGGGTTAACAGCTTCCCCTAGCCTAGGTTGCTAGGCAACGCCAGCAACCAAAGGACAGCGACATGTGGAGCACTAGGACCCAGGTGCAGACCTGCAGAGCAGGAGGAATCGAAGCTGCTGATTGGGTGGTACAGAGCGGGAAGAGTAGAAGGCGGGGTTACCTTCTGAGGTGATTGCTGAGGAGTCTCCTGAGGTGACAGGGAGAGAGACGATGTGAGGAGTGGTGCTCTGAGGTAACAACGCTTAGAGTGATGCTGCGCTGAGGTGATGCTGGGGAGACACGCTGTGGAGAGCGGAGCTGCTGCTGAGGAGAGCTGCCGGATAAGCCAGAGCCACAGAAGCTACGCTGCAGCAAGGGGAAATCAGAACCAGGGACAGTCCCACTAGTAGAGAGCTTGGGACCCGCCGAGCACTGCTGCCACTGACAGGTATTTACCCCAGCCAGCACCCTCCAACAAGTGACATTATACAACGCTGAGCAGGATTTAGAGGAGGGAGAGAAAGATTGAGTTGATCCTTGTAGTGCAGTGAGACTTCTGAGTGCTTCAGCCAGTAAAAGTCGCAGTCTAAACCCAAGTTTGTCAGCGTCCGGAGTCTTACCGGTACGCTGGGGCTGCGGGGCTGGCTTCCTTGGCGTTGTGCGGGCAGCGGCGGAGGTGGGCTGCTGCGCCGGATCCGTGGGCAGCAGTAGCGGAGGTGAGGGGGTTCCGCTCGTGGCGGCGGGACGCCGCTACAGCGAGTCGCTCTTGCTGAACCGTTGCTTGGAGACCAGGGGCAGTGAGCAATGTGGCTTTGCAAAAAGGTCTGCATTACTGGGCGCCGCCATGTTGGAGACCAAGTTTTAAGCATAGTTCCTGTTTCCTGTTTCTTCCAGCCAATCCAGGGGAAGCTCTCCCTATAAAAGGGGGCTGGTTTAGGACAGGGATGCCAGTGCTTCAAGTTACAACCCTGTTGTAGGTGCTTTAGCCTGTGCTCCCAGGATTCCTGCTGTATCTTGGTTTCTCCTGATCCTGCTTGGTCGGTTCTCTGTTGCTGCTGCAGCCCTGCCGTTTCTTGCCTGCTACTGCCTGTGGAAGCGCTCCTGGAAAACCCGGTCCAGTAAGCGTCTTTGGGCACAGTCGGCCCCGGGTCTTCTGCCTCGTCTTTCAAGCCACACTCCACAGATCTCCTTCACCAGCCACGCCTTTGTACCACTGACCACAGCCTGCAGATTATTATCTTCAAGCCTCGTTTACCACAGTCCACAGTCCTTGTCTCCAGCCACGTTTTCAACTACCATCCACAGTTCCACAGTTCATCATCTACAGTCTCGTCTTTCAAATCACAGTCCGCAGTTCTTCACCTCCAGCCACGTCTTTAACCATTGTGCTTCAGCCTCAGTTCCCTACCTCAGCCCTGTACATAATAAATACTTTCCATTGACTCTCAAACCCTGCCTACGTTCTTCATTGCTCCATGTCCCATGCGAAGGAACTATATCCAGCTCCCTCATCTGGTTCATTCATAGCCTACTACCTCCTCGGGCAAATCTCAGCTGCCGGATCCTCAAACCCTGCCAGACGTGACAAAGTTAACCGTAAGTTACCTCATGAGAGTGAGTTAGGCACACTAAAGACACCCTCAGTTAAAGAGGGACTTGCCTTTCCTCAGACAAAATCCTAACTATAGAGATAGAGACACTCAGCATAGAGATCCACTATAGTACAGCGCACAAAGTAGGCTTGCTGATAGAAAGTACTGTGCTCTGCTAACTTAACCTGCTTCCTCATTTCTGCAATTACCTGAGTGCCTGCATGTTTGACCCCGCATTGCTTATTTGTAGGCGGAGCTGTGTCATGAGCTGCATTTCCCATAGACTGCCAAATTCTATTAGCTGGCTTTTGTGAAACACATTTGCTTGCAATCTTTTACCTCATGCACTGGAACGGAACCCTGCTGCCTGCATTGCCAGCTTTGCCTCAATCCTTCTGTTCTGCTTAGAAACTGCTCTTGCTAACATTTTCAGCTTATGCATGTTTCCCTTTATTGACTGAGCACTGTTAAGAATCCGCATGCCTACTTTCACTGAACTGCTGACCCTATGAGGTATATTTGCTGTCTGAACTTCAGCATTTTAGAACTGGGCTATTGTCTGTGATATATCAGCTGACTTCAGGTTCGCTATAAACTGAGTGTATGCTTTGGTAAAAGCAGATTATAGGTACCACTAGGGTTAGACTGCCCAGTGTGAGCATTATGGAAGAGTATTTTGGGAAAAGGACACAGAGTCCCAAGGACAATGCACAGGTATAAAGAATTTATCAAGAGAGTATTCTTATGAAACCAACCAATCAAGAAAGCAATAACCAGGACCAAGGAAGGCCCTTAGTAAAATTGAATAAGGGTTGGAGGTGCGCCACTAAGCTGGGTTACAGTATTTTTTTCTATAGGTTATTAGTGTAAGCCACTAGTGGGCCTATCACTAAAAGAAGGGCTTAGTGTGTGGCGCACTCTTTTGAAATGATTATACAATATTTAAAATTTAACTTTTATTTCCAAACTTAAAATGAGTCACTATGATCAGGCATAGTATTTTATCTGATAGCCTGAAAGTGCAAAATTAATAAAGAAGTTGCCACTGGGATTAGAACATTTAAATGATGTCAGAGTCCATATGTTTAAAGGCAAAATAAAGAAGAAATGTATACAATTTAATAAGCTAAGTGATATATTACTGGAATTAATCAGTGCTAGTTAGCTCCTGTCATGCTCCCTTTGGAGACTAAATATATTAGTTATCTCTATAATGTTGTGACTTTAATAACCCTCAATAGAGGGATTAACATTTCTGCGAGAACCACCAATCAGTGCCTTTCCAGAATAGTAATTCCTGTATTATTCCAAGGAGTGAAAAGGGGAGGAAGAGGAGCAAGATGAATAGTGTAGAAGTTTTGTAACATACAGTCACCCTTTACACCAGTCTACTGTTCAAGACTGCAGTAATGGTGCTAATGTAATTTGATACATAATTGTGTCCACCATTCTGCAACAATATATGGCTGACAAGACAGTGTGTACTAGAGACCAGGTAATGAATATACTGTCTCAAGTATTCGTGTCCAAAAAAAGGGGGAGGGGCTGTCAGTAAAGAATGTATGGTAAGTATCTAGAGGCACTTATCGCTGCAACCCAAGTGCATGTAATTTTAAAGCATGTATATGTTGTAATCTCAAGTATTTGTGCCCCAAAAAAGGGCTGTCAGTTAGATAGAAGAAATATATGGTAGGTATTTTACCAGCTCTTATCACTGCAGCCCATGTGCGTGATTATTAAAACATATGTATGGGCACAAATGACAGCCTTCTATCCTCTTCAAGGAAAAAGAAAGAGAAAAAACAATACAAACTTGGTTAATACAGAAAAAATTATCATTAATTTGCTCCGTACTGCTCTAATGGCATTCTGTTTGTATATGTCCTTTTTATAGTGCACTTATAGTGTTATTGTGTAACAGCAAAGGTGTCATTTACCTATTAGAGTGTGGATGCACGAAGCAGTACGTAGGACGAACTACACGTCCACTGAAAACAAGGTTAACTGAACACATCAGAAATATTAAAAAAGGACTAGAAGAACATAATCTATCTAAACACTTCAAAGATCACCACCATAGTGACCCCACATCACTGAGGTTCATAGGGATCCAAGAGGTACATCCAAATTGGAGAGGGGGCGATTACATCACAAAAATCAATAGAGTCGAACTGAGATGGATGTATGAACTAAAGACACTAGGCACAAAAGGGTTAAACCGGGACAATGAGGTCAAATCATTGATATGCAAGAATTGACAAACGAGGTACAAATAATTATTTCTAAGCCCCAGCTGATTTCCAAATATATAGGGATGTACACACACAATTCAGTCCCTGATTTAAATATAATACTGGACAAACTACGCATACAAACTACGAACAAATATATAGGTTCATTGTTTGTGTAATTTATAGAGAGATTTTATATTATCCATATATATCATATCAAGGTGCCACACAATATATTGTCATTAGATCATATGTTACTGATAAATTAGACCATCATGTCCAAGTTATGGTAACCATTATAGGAGAACAATGCAACAATTAATCATGACCAATAGCGATCTGTGATCAACACCACATGACCTTATGAGGTCATAGAGGTTTCCCTTAAAAGATCCACTGGAGTGACATTCCAAACATCCATTTCTCCCAGAGGAAGGCCCTTTAGAGGCTGAAACGCGTTGGAGCCACGATCATCCACACATTGGAATTCCCCCGACTTAACAAAAGGACCAGAGCGAGCGTCCGCAGCACAGACAAGTCCCGATCACGTGATCGGGGAAACCCGGAAGCAGAGGAGATCACCTGGCAACAGAAGACGAGTGAAGGATAAGCCGGTGACAGAGCGCGGCGGACAGCGGGAGAAGGTAAGAGGTGAGGCTCTGTGAGCGGTGGGGGGACATCCGATAGGTTAGCTCTGCAGAGCACTATCTGGGATTTCCCCGCAACCCAAGACGGGACCGACACTCCGGCTCACGGGTTCCCGAGGGCGTCTGCACCAGGACGCACCGCGGGTTCCTATGGTCCGGGACAAGGACCTGTCCAGAGTCCTCCTTATCTAATCTTATGCCAAAAGCTGAATGCTCTAGACACCGTGAAGAAAGAAAGGACATTATCTATCACCACCAAACACGATTAGTGTTTTGTTCAAGTTTAAGCCACTATAAGTGCACTATAAAAAGGACATATACAAACAGAGGGGCGGGACGCCGCATCCCTCATTAAGATACAAGTGACTGAGAAAAACTTTATGCTGCTACACCATCTGGCACATAAAAGCTATTTATAACCAATAAATAAGTATATTTTAACATCTATACATTACTACCTTATCATTTAGACATACGGTTTATAGTTATTTATTACTTTACGACTACAAGAAACGATTATTCGTTATATGCATGTGTAGAGAGGTCCACATAACAACACATTTTTCCTACATTAATCAGGACTGAGCGCAGCACTATCCCTCTATTGCACAGTAACTTTTCAGGTTGGTCACCTGTAAGTGCAGCTGCTTGTCCGCACAATAGGTCTCAGTGCGCAGTGAACCACAACAAATACATTCTGTGTTCAATATTCGTAGCTTTTTTCAATTCACAAACAGATGTAAGGGCCACAACTTTCTTCCTAAAGCAAATTACGCTGACAGTATCTGGAGAGTTAGCAGGCACACGATCAGCTCTTATCACTGCAACCCATGTGCGTGTAATATCAAGACATATATATGGGCACAAATGGCTACTCTCTATACTATCAAGAAAGGAGAGGACGGTACAAACTTGGTTAATGCAGACAAAGTGGTCGTTAATTTGCTCCGTGACACCGCTATAATGAGACCTAAATTCTTACAATTGTTCTCATATGAGACTGTGGAGATTTCTCTTGCTGGAACATGAGGTACTAATAAACAATTAATTCATAATTGGATTTCCTTTCTGGTTCGTAACTCAATTATATATCGGCACACCAGGTGTAAGTATACAAATAGCATATAATACGTCCATATAATGTCATTTGTAATGTGCATCAACTGAAAGATGGAAAAGAGCCCCAGGTGTGTGGAAACAGGTTCCCTTTCTACTGTTGCCCCATGTGCCACAATGGGCAGTGAATGGGGGCAATGAGAGCGGGGAAGAGACGTCCACCTAGGGCTGAAAGGAAAGAGCAGTGCGGGCTGCTTCTGCTGTCCATGTTTAGCATCCCCCTCCCCTGTTGCATTGGAGCATTGCAGGGGGGCCCACAGATGTCATACAGTGGATGAGAGAGCTGCCCTGAATACCTGATTGATGTCACGTCTAATGTGCCTTTCAATAGGTCAGGAACTTCTCCAGTGGTTACGCAGAACAGACTCCGGGAGACGGGCGCCAGGTCGGGTAAGATTCCTGCACCTCCGTGTGTTCCGTGCGCCTAAGTCCAGAGCAGAACAAAGTCTCCGTTACTAGGAAGCCGCTGCGGGAGCCGGACGCCAGGTCGGGTATGGTTCCCGCACCTTCGTCATAGATACGCGTCCACGTCCCACGTCCGCGTCCAGCTTTTTTAGAGAGGGGGAAAAATTTTACTTACCGGCCAGTAAATTCCTTCATTGCATTACAAAAATATTGATTGTTTTTATATTCATGTATGATGCAATATAATTATTAAAATCAATAGTATTTAAATACCAGCACTTCTTTTTTCTTCATTCTATGGAGAACTTTTGTTTCTGGTAGGAGAGAGGTCATTGCTGTGTAGACTGCGTTGATCCAAGATGGACCATATGGGTAGAGGTCAATGGGTCACGATGGTCTCATCTTTGGATGGTTGCGTTTGCCCATTGGCGTTGGCTGCTCGCTATTCAGACATTAGGCCCTCCTCGGATGGTTCCTCACTGCTGTATTTATGAAGGGTTGCCATTGACGAAATATCAATTTCGTTGGATGTTAAGTCACTGTCTGGTCAGTGATGGCCTTTCACCCAAGACATTCATGATGCATTCATTTCAGCCGCGTCTGCCGGGTTTTCTGTCAAGGAGATCTAGCTGTTGGGTTGCTGGAAATCTTCCAGCTACAAGCGTTATATTCAGACCTGTATTTTTAAATTAATATATTGGTTTTTTGGAATTGCATAATCAAGTTGATTGCCGAAACTGTTGAATATTTTATTGTGATCTTGTTTGTTGTTCCCTGTCCTTCCACTTAGGGAATAGCTACTTGCCACTGTTGGCAGTGGGAATCTGGAGTTCTTTCACAATGTATTACCTGGCTGATAGACAGAATTTGGTTTAATTTATCTTAGTTCGGCTAATTGGTGTCACGATCCGGGTAACTAGACGCTGTTTCCTACCTGTTAGGTGCCTCCTGAGATTGGCGCAGCGAGCCAGAGCCAGGCCATAGCTATGTTTTTAGTTGTGGTCTGCAGCGCTGGTTTCAGCGGCGTTATCAGTATTTGCACTTACGGCGGTGCGGCGCTCTCAGTCCCATCGCGGCCGTCACTGCCGCGCCTGTGGTCCTCTGCTAGATGTGCGCCCTCTGTGTGCCCCGGCCGCCGCTTCCATCCCTGTGGCTGCTGTGCGCATCTGGGCGCGTGGAACTCTGCTGCTGCGGCCTCAGCCACCATTGTTGTTTTACACATGGTCTCAGATTGCTTCTTTCCCCTTCAATCTCCGTCAATGGGCGCAGCCATTTTGGATTTGGATCACATGTCACTATCCTCACCTATCCTCAGTGCTGCTGGAGCCAGGTCATAATTGTCAGCCAATCCCTGCTATCCAGCAGGTATAAGTATCCTGTCCCAGCACCCAGAAGGTTGTCAGTGCTTCAATTGTCTCTCCAGCGATTCCAGTGTGCAGTTCACTGTGGACTTTCCTGTGGACTTTCCCTGTGATATAGCCTGACTCCCTAGTGCTTTCCCTCTGCGGTGCTGTTCCAGGCCTCCTGTGCTAAAGCTCTGTGGTGCTACCTGCCTCCCTTGCTACCGCACCCAGCGCTAGCCGAGTGTGTCTCTCCGGCTTCCAGCAGCCACTCTCCAGTAGTTCTCTGCTTACCTCTCAACCAGTATTAACCCCATAGGCGTGCGCAGCACATTTTATTAGGGGGTGCACCGTCAGAGGGGTGTGTCTGGCACCGCCTTTTGGGCGTGTCTAGCACCATCTACTGACGGTCAACGCAATATAAAATATCCACCCTTGTGCCAATCCTAATAAAGCAGATACATTGTCAGATGTTGTCGTGTGCACCAAACAAACACCCCTGATGGCAATCACTGCAATTACACTGCTCCTCCTCAGCCTGGTCTGGCTCCCCCTCTCTTTCCCCTGCAAGCTGCAGCAGCTTACTTACAAGTCAGTCACTCACTGACACTGACAGTCGCAGACTAGTACTGCTGCTGCTGGAAAAATGAGTGACGTGTCAATGCTGCTGCAGACTGCCTGCCAGATTTGAATTTGTCTTCCTAAGAAGAATGCTGGCTGCATGCTGATCCTCATCAGTGGCTGGCGTTGGCATAGCACAGAAGGAGAGAGGTGGGCATGTGGCGGGTGTGACCAGTGGGCGTGCGAGCAGCATGACGTAATCACATCACATCACGCTGTTTTTGTACATGGAGGTGGAGCCGGGAGTTTGAAAGCTGGTGGCAGTGGCACCCTTGATTAACCCAGGCGTCCGGTCAGTAATGCAGTCCTGACAGGGTGCAGCGCAGAGGGGACAGTAATCAGCCTGCTCGGCTGCATCAGGCATGTGAGATCGGGGAGCTGGACATTAGGGGGTGCCTGTGCGCACCAGGCACCCCCCCTGCGCACACCTATGATTAACCCTTACTGTGGAATACAAATCCTGTGAACTCCAGTACCATCTCCAGTTACCTGCGAACCCCAGCTTCTCTTACAGTTACCTGCGAACCCCAGATTCGCTTACAGTTACCAGCGAACCCCAGCTTCACTTACAGTTACCAGCGAACCCCAGCTTTGCTCACGGT
The DNA here is from genome assembly GCF_028390025.1 of Pseudophryne corroboree. NCBI lineage: Eukaryota > Metazoa > Chordata > Amphibia > Anura > Myobatrachidae > Pseudophryne > Pseudophryne corroboree. The sequence goes on along the minus strand of NC_086445.1, from coordinate 751,380,864 downwards.
TACCTGCGAACCCCAGCTTCATTCTAAGAGTCTCCTCTGTTCCCCAGCATTCACCTTTAACCTCACCTGGGCTCCCAAGTGTTATACAGCACTCTTCACTCCAGCTCCAGTTACTGGTCCCTACCAGTAGCGCTCAGAGACTCACAGTTTCACTTATTGTTTGGTTGCTTGTTCTTGACTTTTAATTAATAAAAACCCTCAAAGGCATCTCCTGTTGTCATGGTCATGCCTTCGGGCACCTAGGTACTACTGCTTAAGTGCATGTCTAGGAGTCCTCTCTCACTTCCTAAATTCCGGTACCTATCAGCCCCTACAGCTGAGGCTTCCAGCTACCGTCACCAGCCCTCACTTGTGACAGTAAGCACTGATCTAATGGATCTGGTCGGAGACCAAGTCCAAGGGACCAGGCCTATGCAAGAACTGGCAGCCCATCTTGAACATCAGGAGGCTGCACAAGGCCATGTTATCCGGAGTCTCCAGGACCTCTCCTCCCGACTGGATGAAATTCAAGCTACCCTTCGTGGGTCAGGGGCGTCCAGTATGCCAACAGTAGTACCTCCGGTGGTATCCCCACCCACCATACCCATTTCTCCTCCACATCTCCACTTGCCGACACCTGCCAAGTATGATGGATCCCCAAAAGCCTGCAGGGGTTTCCTGAACCAGTGTGAGATCCACTTTGAGTTGCAACCCAGCAGTTTTCCTACAGACCGCACCAAAGTTGCATACATCATCTCTCTACTCAGTGGCTCCGCCCTCGACTGGGCATCACCCCTATGGGAAAAATAAGATACCCTGCTGTCTTCCTACTCCAACTTCGTGGCTACATTCAGACGTATATTTGATGAGCCAGGTCGAGTGTCGTCAGCTTCTTCTGAGATCCTTCGGCTGCGTCAGGGGGCACGAACTGTAGTACAATTCCAGACGCTGGCATCTGGAGTCTCCTGGAATGAGGAAGCCCTCTATGCAGCTTTCTGGCAAGGCCTATTGGAACGTATTAAGAATGAGCTCGCCACTAGGGACTTACCCGCGGAATTGAATGAGCTCATGTTACTCTGCACTAAAGTTGACCTACGGTTTCGTGGAATGGCTATGGAGCGAGGCAGGTCAACAGTTCATAAGACTCCTACTGCTCCTCCTCCTCGTCAGCCATCTCTATCCAAAGACGAACCTATGCAGATAGGTCATTCATGACTTTCTCCAGCAGAGCGCAGAAGATGTCTATCCAATCGCCTTTGCTATACTGTACTGCACCTTTCCACCTCATTAATGCCTGTCCGAGCGTCCAGGAAACTCCAAATCCTAGCCCGCCAAGGAGAGGGTCGGCTAGGAGTAATATATTCTTCTCCATCTTCAAGTGACTGCAACCTCTCAGTTTCTCTTCAGGTGGCTCAGCGTACCAAGAATCTTATTGCCTTATTGGATTCTGGAGCAGCCGGGAACTTTATTACTGAGAAGTTCGTCAAGCATTGGTCTCTACCCACTGAGAGACTGTCATCTCCTATATCCTTAACTGCCGTGGATGGCAGTAGGATTCCTGATGCGGTGATTACCTCCAAGACCCTACCTATCCGTCTGAAGGTAGGGGTTCTGCACACAGAGTTGATTTCCTTCCTGGTAATCCCAAGGGCCACTCATCCTGTGGTTCTAGGCCTCCCATGGCTTTGTCTGCCTAATCCCCAAGTTGATTGGAAGACGACCCATATCCTGGCATGGGGTCCTTCCTGTTCCAAGACATGTTTACATAAAGTGCTTCCAGTTTGCAAATCCTCTTCTAAGTTTCCTGATGTTCCACCTTCTCCGTATCAGGATTTCACCGATGTTTTCAGCAAGTCTTCAGCCGATAGTCTTCCTCCCCATAGAGAATGGGACTGTCCTATTGATCTCATTCCGGGGAAAACTCCTCCTCGTGGACACACATATCCATTGTCGTTGCCTGAGACCCACTTCATGGAGGAGTATATCAAGGAAAATCTGGCTAAAGGGTTCATCCGGCCTTCCTCTTCTCCAGCTGGTGCAGGCTTCTTCTTCATAAAGAAGAAAGACGGCGGCCTGCGGCCTTGTATTGACTACCGGGGTCTGAATGACATCACAGTGAAAAATCGGTACCCTCTGCCGCCAATTGCCGAGTTGTTTGACCGCATCAGTGGAGCCACTATCTTCACTAAGTTAGACCTGAGGGGTGCTTATAATCTTATCCGAATCCGGAAGGGTGACGAGTGGAAGACCGCTTTTAACACCCGTGATGGACATTACGAGTACCTCGTCATGCCTTTCGGACTCAGCAATGCTCCAGCGGTATTCCAACATTTCGTGAATGAAATCTTTAGAGACATCCTGTATCGTCATGTTGTGGTTTATCTCGATGATATCCTTATCTTCGCGAATACTCTGGAGGAACATTGGTTCTGGGTGAAAGAAGTTTTGTCCCGTCTTCGTACCAATCATTTGTATTGCAAACTGGAATAGTGCGTCTTTGAAGTTAAGTCCATCCCATTCCTGCGATATAGTGTATCCAGTTCCGGTCTTGAGATGGACCCTGAGAAGCTTCAAGCGATCCAAGATTGGACGATTCCTGTAACCCTCAAGGGCATTCAGAGATTCTTAGGGTTTGCCAACTACTACAGGAAATTTATTCGAGACTTTTTCACCATTGTAGCGCCTATTACGGCTCCTACCAAAAAGAGTGCCAACCCTTCCAAATAGTCAGAAGAAGCTACCCAAGCCATTTATTTGTTGAAACAAAGATTCATCTCTGCTCCGGGTTTGAAACAGCCGAATACCAGTCTACCCTTCATTCTTGAGGTGGATGCCTCTTCCGTTGGAGTGGGTGCCGTACTGTCTCAAAGAGCAAATGATGGTCATCTACATCCTTGTGGCTTCTTCTCACGAAAGTTCTCTCCTGCCGAGCGTAACTACGCCATTGGCGATCAAGAACTTTTAGCGATCAAGCTCGCTTTGGAAGACTGGAGGTACTTATTAGAAGGAGCTTTTCATGCCATCCCAATTATGACGGACCACAAGAATCTCCTGTTTCTAAAAGGCGCTCAATGTCTTAACCCTCGCCAAGCCAGGTGGGCACTCTTTTTCTCCAGATTTGACTTCAAATTACAGTTTTGTCCTGGGTCACAGAATTGTAAGGCTGATGCCCTTTCCTGCTCCTGGGAGCAAGAAAATGAGTCTGAGTCTACTGACAAACATTATATCATTGATCCAGTGGCGTTCTCCGCAATGAGGACGGACTCTATGCCCCCGCCAGGGAAAAGTTTTGCGAAGCCGGCTCTCAGAAGGAAGCTCTTGCATTGGGCACATTCCTCTCGCTTTTCCAAACACGCTGGCATACGCAAGACCTTAGAATTTGTTTCCAGATCATACTGGTGGCCGACCCTAAAAAAGGACATTGCTGAATTTGTGGCCTCCTGCCCAAAGTTTGCTCAACACAAAGTACCCCGCCAGTCACCCGCTGGGCAACTGGTTCCTTTTGTATGTTCCTCATCATCCGTGGACTCATCTCTCGATGGATTTCGTCACGGATATCCCTGTGTGTAACAAATTCAATACCATCTGGGTGTTAGTGGACCGGTTCACCAAGATGGCTCATTTCATCCCTCTCACCGGTCTACCGTCAGCTTCCAAGTTGGCACAAGTCTTCATTCAAGAGATTTTCAGATTACACGGTCTCGCTGTGGAGATAATTTCCGATAGAGGTGTTCAGTTTGTGTCCAAATTCTGGTGAAGTCTTTGTCAAGCGCTCCAAGTCAAGCTGAAATTCTCTACAGCCTATCACCCTCAAACCAATGGGCAAACTGAAAGGGTGAATCAAGACTTGGAGGCCTTCCTCCGTATCTATGCATCCTCTTCCCAGGACAATTGGATTAAACTTCTTCCACGGGCTGAATTTTGCCACAACAACCAGTATCATTCTTCGTCCTCCTCCACGCCATTCCTCACCAACTATGGGTTTCACCCAAAAGTTCCTGAATTTCAGCCGCTTCCAGCAACATCGGTGCCTGCAGCTGACATCACGATTTGACAGTTTGCAAATAACTGAAAGAATGTTCGTACAGCTCTTTTAAAAGCTTCCGCCAGGTACAAGAGATTTGCAGATAAGAAGAGTAGGGCAATTCCTGCCCTCAAAGTTAGTGACCGCGTTTGGCTGTCTACAAAAAATCTTCGACTGAGGGTTCAGAGTATGAAATTCGCCCCCGCTATATTGGACCCTTCCCGATTGAGTAAATTGTCAATCCAGTGGCTTACAAACTTCAGCTACCTCCATTTTTGAAAGTTCCTAAGACGTTCCATGTTTCTCTCCTCAAACCTGTGATTCTAAATCGCTTTCATTCTGGGCATCCTTCTGCTCCCAAAGTCCAGACTCAACATGGTGTTGAGTATGAGGTCGCCAAGATCCTGGATCCTCGTGTTAGATATGGACGTCTCCAGTATCTGATAGATTGGAAGGGCTATGGTCCTGAGGAATGTTCATGGACAAATGCATCTGATGTCCATGCTCCTAAATTAATCCAGAAATTCCATTCCAGATTTCCACGAAAACCTAAGAAGTGTCCTGGGGCCACTCCTAAAGGGGAAGGGGGGAGGGGGGGGGGTGCTGTCACGATCCGGGTAACTAGACGCTGTTTCCTACCTGTTAGGTGCCTCCTGAGATTGGCGTAGCGAGCCAGAGCTGGGCCATAGCTATGTTTTTAGTTTTGGTCTGCAGCACTGGTTTCAGCGGCCTTATCAGTATTTGCACTTACGGCGGTGCGGCGCTCTCAGTCCCGTCGCGGCCGTCACTGCCGCGCCTGTGGTCCTCTGCTAGATGTGTCTCCTCTGTGTGCCCTGGCCGCCGCTTCCATCCCTGTGGCCGCTGTGCGCATCTGGACGCGTGGAACTCTGCTGCTGCGGCCTCCGCCGCCATTGTTGTTTTACACATGGTCTCAGATTGCATCTTTCCCCTTCAATCTCCGTCAATGGGGGCAGCCATTTTGGATTTGGATCACATGTCACTATCCTCACCTATCCTCAGTGCTGCTGGAGCCAGGTCATAATTGTCAGCCAATCTCTGCTATCCAGCAGGTATAAGTATCCTGTCCCAGCACCCAGAAGGTTGTCAGTGCTTCAATTGTCTCTCCAGCGATTCCAGTGTGCAGTTCACTGTGGACTCTCCTGTGGACTTTCCCTGTGATATAGCCTGACTCCCTAGTGCTTTCCCTCTGCGGTGCTGTATCAGGCCTCCTGTGCTAAAGCTCTGTGGTGCTACCTGCCTCCCTTGCTGCCGCACCCAGCGCTAGCAGAGTGTGTCTCTCCAGCTTCCAGAAACCACTCTCCAGTAGTTCTCTGCTTACCTCTCAACCAGTATTAACCCTTACTGTGGAATACAAATCCTGTGAACTCCAGTACCATCTCCAGTTACCTGCGAACCCCAGCTTCGCTTACAGTTACCTGCGAACCCCAGCTTCGCTTACAGTTACCAGCAAACCCCAGCTTCACTTACAGTTACCAGCGAACCCCAGCTTCGCTCACGGTTACCTGCGAACCCCAGCTTCATTCTAAGTTTCTCCTATGTTCCCCAGCATTCACCTTTAACCTCACCTTGGCTCCCAAGTGTTATACAGCACTCTTCACTCCAGCTCCAGTTACTGGTCCCTACAAGTAGTGCTCAGAGACTCACAATTTCACTTATTGTTTGGTTGCTTGTTCTTGACTTTTATTTAATAAAAACCCTCAAAGGCATCTCCTGTTGTCGTGGTCTTGCCTTCGGGCACCTAGGTACTATTGCTGAAGTGCATGTCTAGGAGTCCTCTCTCACTTCCTAAATTCCGGTACCCATCAGCCCCTACAGCTGAGGCTTCCAGCTACCGTCACCAGCCCTCATTTGTGACAGTTGGATTCCAATTAAAAGTCCCTCAGCAGGATTTAAAGTTTCACCTCCACCGAGTTTACCTGTGTTGCCCATTGTTTCGTAACCCCCCACCTCCTCCCATCCCTACCACAATTTTTATTTGTTTACCTTTCCCATTGTGTCTTTATGTTGCTTCGATTGGCCAGAAACGTGTTTGCATGGCTATGCTCTGGTACAAAAAAATGTTTCTTTTTGGCAGATCCTCCTGTTTTAATTTGAATGCACTAGTTCATTCTTTGAACAATTATTAACATATTTTCTTATTTCCTTTCCTGTGCTATAGGATGGGTAGAGGATGAGGCCTCGGAGTGGGCAAGGAGCTTTCCACAGGTCCGTGAAATTCAGTGGTTGGGTTGGCGTGGTATGTTATGGCAAGAACTTAAAGCAAGGTTATTAGGTTCATGGTGCCCCGAGGGTTCTGTTGGTGCACTTGGGTGGCAATGATTTGGGTAAGAGGACAGCACTGGATTTGCTATGTGCTATGGTGAAAGATTTGACTAGTATTGCCGAGGCTTGGCCTCACTCCATTTTGATCTTCTCCTTTATTGTGCCGAGGTTATGTTGGCGAGGAGTGACCGATGGTCAGCCTATTGATGAGGCCAGAAAAAAGGTGAACTCGGCAGTGGCAAAGTGGGTGTTAGCACATGGTGGTGCAGTGGTCCGTCATGATAGATCAGATATCTATATGATTAGCTTTTTCGGGCTGATGGTGTGCACTTGTCTGACAAAGGGTTGCTGCTCTTTCTGGAGGATCTTTTTTCGGTCTTGGATTTGTTAGGTTGGGAGTATGGTGGCGGTGCAAAGCTCTTTAGGTAGAGCCTTCGCTGTTGGCAGAAAAGAGCAGCAGGTTCACTGTGTTTGAGTTAGTAGTTCAGTTTTAGTTAGCTTGGTGCTGTTTAGGTGCACTCATCTTTGTTGACTGTTATATCTGCTGGACCACCCTTCAGGGTGGCTAGTCATGGTAGAAGGTCTGAGTGGATACCTATGTTTGGCTGTTAGTTTGATTGGGTTACTGATTGGGTTAGTTTGATTGGCTAAAATCCAACGTCAATCCCCAAGCTATTCTTTTTCCTGGCCACCATACTTATTAATTAATCTAATTTGATTACAGGTTTTCTAATGACTAGATTATATTAAGAAATGCAGTAGCCAACAACTTTCTGCCAAAATACATGTCTCTGTGTCATTATTTTATAGCATAAGTGGTTTTGAATGTTTCACTGTTATGAGGGAGGTACGGCCCTCAGCCATTAGGAGGTTTATAACATAGTTGCAAATATAGATAGCGGGACACCTTGCAAGTTAATGAAACTTTGTATTCATGTAGTGTTAGAACGACTTGCAGTGAGCTCAAATTAATCAAGCTGAGATCAATCAATAGTCCTGGATGCAATATGTAAAGAAGGCAGCAAAATTAATTTGATCAAAAAGCATATAAGGTGTTAGTTGCAAAGTAATTATAATTAATACTTCAGGTGAAAGCTCAAAACTACGGCTTGCTTTGGAAGGGTGGTATTCATGTGACCGGCGGACGGGAGAACGACGGTCACATGACCTCCACCAACATCCCTCCCCCTCACTACTCCGATGGTCGGCATGCTGACAAACAGGGACTATTTCCTGCCCTGGGCGTGGTTGATGCAAGGAGGAGATTCTGGTTTGAGGACGCGGTGTTGATGCCTTTGGGTAACTCTGTAATACCTGATACACCAGTGGTAGTTTGACCGCCAGCCTTGGTATGGGTTCTTCCTGCTATGGTTACTTTGTGTGTTTTTTAATTAATAATTTACACTTATAATGCACTATTGGCACCCCTGCTTCTTTACCTGTTTTTGAAAATCCCTTACCCGTTTGGAACTCAGGTCTCTGGGGAAGACGACAGCCGATATCTCAGTGTGCAGACTGACATTCATCACCTTTGAAAGGTGCAGACATCAGTGCTCTAGTGGAGAAATCCATCCAACATTGTACTTGTAGTTCAACAAGGCACATTCTGGTTCAAAGACGTGCACAGATGCCGACACGGGGGTGCTGGTCCGGACTTCCCCTCGCCGGGTATAGGACTGCCTCCTCCACCCCTTGCTCTGGGACATAAGACTGCTCACCTGGGCTGCCCAGGTGATCAGCCTATGTCCTGGACGGGGAGAGTTGACCATAATGTGGGGGAGGGGGAAAGTCCGGAATGGCACCCCCATGTTGGAGTCTGCACACGCCTATGCTGGAAGCGGGTACATATGGTCCCACTACAGAATGCTGCTATATGCAGCAAAGGTGTAGCTGGTCACAGCTGTACATATATACACATATATAGGTAGCATATGTAATGTGGTTATTTAGCGCTCAACCCATTTATTTGCACTTGCTGTTGTCAAGGATATTACAATGAAGGTGTAGTAAACCTGAATAAACTGCTAGATGACAAATGGTGTTTGTTGTAAGTAACAGAGTATTCTGATATGATGCATTGGGAACACTTGCACACAGCCTGACAATATAGTGAAAAAGAATTATGCAGTAAACGGAAATGTAATAACCAATTAGTTTTTATTGAGGAGACACAGTGTTCCTAACTAATTAGCTGTTGTTAGTAACTTTCTAACTGTGTGAGAATCTTAATTATGTCCATGCAAAAATGTCCAAATTGTTGTGAAATATCTCTCACCGCAGGTAAATAAACAAAAATGTGGTGTTCTATATTAGCAGCACTCCCCGATACATATAGATACCACGGTGCGCAGTAAAAACCACAATTCTATAGGTAGCATATGGTCCGTCACTCCATAAAATAAAGAGATTGCACCCGGTGACTCCACAAACTTTATTCATAGTATACCCAAAACAGTGCGGCACTCATGACTATTGAACAACGACACTGTCAGAGTCATTCTTCAATAGCCGGGAGTGCTGCACTGTTTTGGATATGATATATATACACACACACACGTACATATATATTGTCGAAGTCAGACCTATACTACAAGACCAGACATAAGTGACAGCCCGTTAGTGAACGCAGACCTGATTTATTTATTTTTTTCCCCCTAGACTGACGGTAGTTACCACAGACAGACGAAAATGTCACAGGATATGCTGTTGTAGATGACCGAGGTATTAGAGAAGCTGAAGCCTTTGGGCAGACCGCATGCAGCACTGGTCGCTGAGCTAGTCTGCAAATTTGTGTTCCCTACAGGAAAAGGAGGTCTGGAAGGTGAAGGGTTATGGTCAGGAGTCCTCAGGACTCCGGAGAGATGGACAAGGTAAGCCAGTGGCCCCCAGGGCGTATCTCCCAAGCCTAGCTGAGGCGACACATGGTCTGACTCACCTAGGGTAAGGAAGGTATGTGCAAATTGGTAAGAGCTTACTGGCATGCTCCAGGGTTCTCTTCTCAGGCAAGCAGGAAAGCAATGACCTGTCTTACTTGCATGAGGAAGAACATTTGGTAAGGTAGCACTAACAGAGCCATCCCATACTACTCCTGCAGACGGACCTTTTCAGGTAATACAAATCGACTTCGTACAGTTAACACCCTGCTGGAATTTGAAATATGTATTGGTGTGCACTGATGTTTTCTCAAACTGGGTAGAGGCATTCCCTGCTGCTACAAATACTGCTGTGTTTACCTCAAAGAAAATTGTGCAGGAATTTGTGTGTAGATATGGTATCCCTAGGAGTAGAAACAATGTGATAGCTGAAACTGGACTATTGTGGCCATATACACTGCCACTAGTGTTCTGTAGCATCGGAACCACTCCCAGATCTCCACTTAACGAATCACCTTCTTTGAAAAAAAAATTCTGGAAGACAACCTCATGTCATGATGGACAGTACAGTACCTTATCAAGATGAGTAAGCATTTAAGAACTTAGCAAAAGAACTTGAAACCATTGATTCCTGGTATGCCAACTACTAACTGTCTTGATTGTGATCCAAGAGACTGTGTGATTACTCTTACGCTCAGGTTGCCTAATAGACCGGTGGAAAGGACCGTATAAAGTTTTGTTGACAGCACAATTTCAGTGAAAGTAGCCGAGAGAGAGACTTGGGTCCACGATTCCCATTGCAAGAAAGTCGTTAGTCCAGAAGGAACTCGTAAAGGGAGTGAAATCGCAGAAATATCACTCGAGAATCTGTTCCGAGAAGACTGAGAGGCGGCACTGTTGAACACTACCTGAGCGTACTAAAGGATTACAAAAAGACCAGTCGTAGTAATGGGTTTGCTATAAGCAAGATTTGTTTTGTTCTATCTTTCTTTTTCTTTTGACAAACATTTTTTTTTTCAGGACATTCTCTTTTTGTAAGATTTCATGAGGAGTCAATTGTGGGACTGGAACTGGTTCTGGGGAAAGGAGTGATGTCTTTATAGGATCCCAGGATCAGCCTATCACTTTGTTTAAAGCCAGAGAAAATCAAAGGTCTAGTAGTAGTTACGGAGTTCGGAGGCAACGTGATGGGCTATTGTCTGAGGAATACTGTATTTTGAAGTTATTGTGACCCTATAATTGAAGATGAGTGCATCCAGAGATGTCAGTCTATCAATAAGGCAGCATTTGACAGACATCCCGTGAGTGATTACCACTCACTAGTGGGTAAGGTCTTAATCCAAACGGAATGTTGAATGTGCTCACAGGTACGGGTGATCTTCAGGTTGCCGACTGTCGGGATCCCGGTGCACAGTATACCGGCACCAGAATCCCGACAGCCGGCATACCAACAGCTTTTATCCCTCGTGGGGGTCCACGACCCCCCTGGAGGGAGAATAAATAGCATGGCGCACGCAGCAAGGGGCTCATTTGTGCTTGCCACGCTGTCGGTATGCCAGCGGTCGGGCTTCCGGCACCGGTATGCTGGTCGCCGGGTGCCCGGCCGCCGGCATACCATACCACACCCACAGGTACCTCTAAGACAAAATAATGCAGGATTAGTGCCATATTCTTTAGAGTTAGCTGAGGTACTTGAATGACACGGAAGGGGATGGGGGGGGGATCGGTTGACAAGGAACATAATATAACTAGACCCCCTAGTCTTAAGATCCACCAGTACCATAGATAAATCCCTGGTATGTTTAAATCTCACCAATTTCAGGAAATTGGGAGGTAATCACGAACAATCAGGCAATGGTCTATTCACACAGAGCAGATAAAGAGCTAATTAATACCATGACCATACAAAAGATTGTTATATGTGGACGAAAAGTTTATGAGTGGCTCTCCCCGAACTTCGAAGGTTTATGTTATCTAGGAAGGATACCACCTGAAATAATAACCCTTGTTCAATGATGAAACAGATTTGGTATACGATCCAGAAATTTAAACAATGTTCAGGGAGTGATAGGAATATATACCATGAAAATTTTATATGTCTCTTTCACAACTTGTTTGTGTTTTCTCCCTCTACCCAGCAAAACCTCTATCGAATCCAAACATCAGTGTACAAAGACTTAGGTACATGTATGTATGCAACGATCGTTCAGATCAGACATCATAGGCTATAGCACTGTCCCAGCATACTCTATAGGTTGAATATTGTCCCACATCCAACCAGTGGTCCCGCGACCACCGAGTGCATATAGAGGATGTCTCGTCCTCTTCTCTGTCTTCCCCAACTATAGTCAATGTCTGATTTGTGAAATGAATACATACGTGTGTCTAGGTCACCAATTATTGTTTGAAATATTTTAATTATGTTTAGTGTGACAGTTATTGTTTACTGTCAAAGGGTGGACTGTCGAAGTCAGAAAAAAAGAAGACAATACAAACTACACACAGATTGGTGCTTCTCGGTGGTAACGTAAGGAAGCAATTGACGTGTATTGATGCACCATGCTTCTTTACCGTACATCATGCATAGAGTCGCACGGCATGCGTGTTGCAGCATGGTGGGTGTATATACGGTAAAAGGCGCAATCACTGAGAAACTATGCACATGAACACATTTCATACAACACATAACTTACACATAGACAAAACATGTCCAACACCAGACTGGTATTAAATCGTATTTATATAATAGAGCGTAACATCAAATATATATGTATTATTGGGACGGAGCGAGTTAATTATATCATGCTTGGTGTCAAAAATATCAGAAGAATGTGTGGATTAATTTGATAACTATGGGTAAATTGTAGCACATTGCAACGATTAGTTATGATAAAATGTATGATATCTAAAATCACTCTTATGGGAACAAAGGACTTCCTGAAGAAAGCATGTGTGCAGAAAACCAGTGGCTGACCCCTATAACTACATCTTGAAACTGGACATTGCTTGCATATGAACTGACCAATAACACACAATAAATGAGAGACCTCCCTCCCCTGGACCAATAGCGGAAGACTCAGCCCCAGACATGTATCTTCCACAATACACAGTATATAAGCATTTCCCCTCACCCAGGAAGCTCTGTTGGTGCTGATTCTAAAATGGAGATGACTGTCCACTGAGCATGGGGTGACCTATACTGGCTGTAACTGATTCTTATGTAACTGTAACACTGTAACCCTATCTTATATTTATATTTATGTTATACTGAATGATATACTGTACATATGTTATTTTGTATGCATAACTCTTAATATCAAATACATATATATCTCTGAGCGTTGGACCTCAGTAATACCATGTATGCAACTACTTGCTCTTTATCTTAAGGGGCATAATGCTGCGATGTTCAGCACACTATTATCGTATATGGTAATAAGATGCACCTTGTGTCCGCAGTATATAGTAACACTGGCATTGAAATGTTTATTTAAAATAATATGGAAATTCACAATATATATATATATACACTGCTCAAAAAAATAAAGGGAACACTAAAATAACACATCCTAGATTTGAATGAATGAAATATTCTTATTAAATACTTCGTTCTTTACATAGTTGAATGTGCTGACAACAAAATCACACAAAAATTATCAATGGAAATCAAATGTATTAACCCATGGAGGTCTGGATTTGGAGTTACACTCAAAATTAAAGTGGAAAAACACACTACAGGCTGATCCAACTTTGATGTAATGTCCTTAAAAGAAGTCAAAATGAGGCTCAGTAGTGTGTGTGGCCTCCACGTGTCTGTATGACCGCCCTACAATGCCTGGGCATGCTCCTGATGAGGTGGCGGATGGTTTCCTGAGGGATCTCCTCCCAGACCTGGACTAAAGCATCCACCAACTCCTGGACAGTCTGTGGTGCAACGTGTCGTTGGTGGATGGAGCGAGACATGATGTCCCAGATGTGCTCAATTGGATTCAGGTCTGGGGAACGGGCGGGCCAGTCCATAGCATCAATGCCTTCATCTTGCAGGAACTGCTGACACACTCCAGCCACATGAGGTCTATCATTGTCTTGCATTAGGAGGAACCCAGGGCCAATCGCACCAGCATATGGTCTCACAAGGGGTCTGAGGATCTCATCTTGGTACCTAATGGCAGTCAGGCTACGCCTGGCGAGCACATGGAGGGCTGTGCGGCGCCCCAAAGAAATGCCACCCCACACCATTACTGACCCACTGCCAAACCGGTCATGTTGGAGGATGTTGCAGGCAGCAGAACGTTCTCCTTGGCATCTCCAGACTCTGTCACGTCTGTCACATGTGCTCAGTGAGAACCTGCTTTCATCTGTGAAGAGCACAGGGCGCCAGTGGCGAATTTGCCAATCTTGGTGTTCTCTGGCAAATGCCAAACGTCCTGCATGGTATTGGGCTGTAAGTGCAACTCCCACATGTGGACGTCGGGCCCTCATACCACCCTCATGGAGTCTGTTTCTGATCGTTTGAGTAGACACATGCACATTTGTGGCTTGCTGGAGGTCATTTTGCAGGGTTCTGGCAGTGCTCCTCCTGTTCCTCCTTGCACAAAGGCGGAGGTAGCGGTCCTGCTGCTGGGTTGTTGCCCTCCTACGGCCTCCTCCACATCTCCTGATGTAGTGGCCTGTCTCCTGATAGCGTCTCCATGCTCTGGACACTACGCTAACAGACACAGCAAACCTTCTTGCCGCAGCTCGCATTGATGTGCCATCCTGGATGAGCTGCACTACCTGAGCCACTTATGTGGGTTGTAGACTCTGTCTCATGCTACCACTAGAGTGAATGCACCGCCAGCTTTCAAAAGTGACCAAAACATCAGCCAGAAAGCATAGGAGCTGAGAAGTGGTCTGTGGTCACCCCCTGCAGAACAACTCCTTTATTGGGGGTGTCTTGCTAATTGCCTATAATTTCCACCTGTTGTCTATTCCATTTGCACAACAGCATGTGAAATTGATTGTCAATCAGTGTTGCTTCCTAAGTGGACAGTTTGATTTCACAGAAGTGTGATAAACTTGGAGTTACATTGTGTTGTTTAAGTGTTCCCTTTATTTTTTTGAGCAGTGTGTATATGTATATACATATATATATATATATATATATATACTCACGTACTTATATATGCATATACAATATATATATATATATATATATTTCTCTGACGTCCTAGTGGATGCTGGGAACTCCGTAAGGACCATGGGGAATAGACGGGCTCCGCAGGAGACTGGGCACTCTAATAGGAAGATTAGGTACTATCTGGTGTGCACTGGCTCCTCCCTCTATGCCCCTCCTCCAGACCTCAGTTAGAATATGTGCCCGGCCAGAGCTGGGTGCTGCTAGTGGGCTCTCCTGAGCTTGCTAGAAAGAAAGTATTTGTTAGGTTTTTTATTTTCAGTGAGATCTGCTGGCAACAGACTCACTGCTACGTGGGACTGAGGGGAGAGAAGCAAACCTACCTGCGTGCAGCTAGCGTGTGCTTCTTAGGCTACTGGACACCATTAGCTCCAGAGGGTTCGAACACAGGGCCTGACCTCGATCGTCCGTTCCCGGAGCCGCGCCGCCGTCCCCCTTGCAGAGCCAGAAGACAGAAGAAGGAGATGAAATCGGCGGCAGAAGACTCCGGTCTTCATTAAGGTAGCGCACAGCACTGCAGCTGTGCGCCATTGCTCCCACTGCACACCAAACACTCCGGTCACTGTAGGGTGCAGGGCGCTGGGGGGGGGGGGCGCCCTGGGCAGCAATAAGAATACCTTTTGGCACTATATACACATAATACAGTCTGGAAAACTGTATATGTGTAAAAAAAACCGCCATTAAGCTATACAAAACGCGGGAGAAGCCCGCCACTGAGGGGGCGGGGCCTTCTTCCTCAGCACACCAGCGCCATTTTCTCTTCACAGCTCCGCTGGAAGGACGCTCCCCAGGCTCTCCCCTGCAGTATCCTGTACAAGAAGGGTAAAAAAGAGAGGGGGGGCACATAAATTTAGGCGCAAATAGGATAATAAGCAGCTATTGGGAAAAATCACTCATTATAGTGTAAATCCCTGTGTTATATAGCGCTGTGGTGTGTGCTGGCATACTCTCTCTCTGTCTCCCCAAAGGACTTTGTGGGGTCCTGTCCTCAGTCAGAGCATTCCCTGTGTGTGTGCGGTGTGTCGGTACGGCTGTGTCGACATGTTTGATGAGGAGGGTTACGTGGAGGCGGAGCAGGGGCAGATAAGTGAAGTGTCGCCCCCGATGGGGCCGACACCGGATTGGATGGATATGTGGATGGTCTTAACAGACAGTGTCAACTCCTTACATAAAAGGTTCGATGACGCAGCAGCCTTGGGACAGCCGGGATCTCAGCCCGTGCCTGCCCAGGCGTCTCAGAGGCCATCAGGGGCTCATAAACGCCCGCTAGCTCAGATGGTAGACACAGATGTCGACACGGAGTCTGACTCCAGTGTAGATGAGGATGAGACAAATGCACAGTCTACAAAAGCCATCCGATGCATGATTACTGCAATGAAAAATGTATTGCACATTTCTGATGTTAACCCGGTTACTACCAAGAAGGGTATTATGTTTGGGGAGAAAAAGCAGCCAGTGACTTTTCCCCCATCTGATGAATTAAATGAATTGTGTGAGGAAGCGTGGAGTTCCCCCGATAAGAAACTAGTGATTTCTAAGAGGTTACTGATGGCGTACCCTTTCCCGCCAACGGACAGGTTACGTTGGGAAACATCCCCTAGGGTGGACAAGGCGCTCACACGCTTATCAAAAAAGGTGGCACTGCCGTCTCAGGATACGGCCGCCCTAAAGGAGCCTGTGGATAGAAAGCAGGAAGCTATCCTGAAGTCTGTGTATACACACTCGGGTACTATACTGAGACCTGCTATTGCTTCAGCATGGATGTGTAGTGCTGCAGCAGTATGGTCTGATACCCTGTCAGACAACATTGATTCCCTCGACAGGGATACTATTTTGCTAACCATAGAACATATAAAAGACGTCGTCTTATATATGCGGGATGCACAGAGGGACATTTGCCTGCTGGCATCTAGAATTAATGCAATGTCCATTTCTGCCAGGAGAGTATTATGGACTCGGCAGTCGACAGGTGATGCTGATTCTAAAAGACACATGGAGGTTTTGCCTTATAAGGGTGAGGAATTGTTTGGGGACGGTCTCTCGGACCTCGTATCCATGGCAACAGCTGGGAAGTCAACTTTTTTACCTCAGGTTCCCTCACAGCCTAAGAAAGCACCGTATTATCATGTACAGTCCTTTCGGCCTCAGAAAGGCAAGCGGATCAGAAGCGCATACTTTCTGCCCAGAGGCAGGGGTAGAGGAAAGAAGCTGCACCAGGCAGCCAGTTCCCAGGAACAAAAATCCTCCCCCGCTTCCACTAAGTCCACCGCATGACGCTGGGGCTCCACAGGCGGAGCCGGGAGTGGTGGGGGCGCGTCTCCGAAACTTCAGCAAGCAGTGGGTTCGCTCACAAGTGGATCTCTGGGCTGTACAAATTGTATCTCAGGGATACAAGCTGGAGTTCGAGGCGACTCCCACTCGCCGTTACCTCAAATCAGCCTTGCCAGCTGCTCCCAGGGAAAGGGAGGTAGTACTGGCGGCAATTCACAAGCTGTACCTCCAGCAGGTGATAATCAAGGTTCCCCTCCTTCAACAGGGACGGGGTTACTATTCCACAATGTTTGTGGTACCGAAACCAGACGGTTCGGTGAGACCCATTCTGAATTTAAAATCCTTGAACACTTATATAAGGAAGTTCAAGTTCAAAATGGAATCGCTCAGGGCGGTTATTGCAAGCCTGGAAGAGGGGGATTTTATGGTGTCGCTGGACATCAAGGATGCTCACTTGCATGTCCCCATTTACCCACCTCACCAGGAGTACCTCAGGTTTGTGGTACAGGATTGTCATTACCAATTCCAGACGTTGCCATTTGGTCTGTCCACGGCACCGAGAGTATTTACCAAGGTAATGGCCGAAATGATGATACTCCTTCGGAAGAAGGGAGTTATAATTATCCCGTACTTGGACGATCTCCTTATAAAGGCGAGGTCCAGAGAGCAGTTGTTAGTCAGCGTAGCACTCTCTCGGGAAGTGTTGCAACAGCATGGCTGGATTCTGAATATCCCAAAGTCGCAGCTGATTCCTGCGACGCGTCTGCTTTTCCTGGGCATGATTCTGGACACAGAACAGAAGAAGGTGTTTCTCCCAGTGGAGAAGGCCCAGGAATTGTCATCTCTGGTCAGGGACCTCCTGAAACCAAAACAGGTGTCGGTGCATCACTGCACGCGAGTCCTGGGAAAGATGGTGGCTTCTTACGAAGCAATTCCCTTCGGCAGGTTCCATGCAAGGATCTTTCAGTGGGATCTGTTAGACAAATGGTCCGGATCGCATCTTCAGATGCATCGGTTGATCACCCTGTCCCCAAGGGCCAGGGTGTCTCTGCTGTGGTGGCTGCAGAGTGCTCATCTTCTCGAGGGCTGCAGATTCTGCACACAGGACTGGGTCCTGGTGACCACGGATGCAAGCCTCCGAGGATGGGGGGCAGTCACTCAGGGAAGCAACTTCCAAGGACAGTGGTCAAGTCAGGAGACTTCACTACACATAAATATACTGGAACTAAGGGCTATTTACAATGCCCTGAGTCAAGCAGAGCCCCTGCTTCAAAACCAACCAGTGCTGATTCAATCAGACAACATCACGGCGGTCGCCCATGTAAACCGCCAGGGCGGCACAAGAAGCAGGATGGCGATGGCAGAAGCCACAAGGATTCTTCTATGGGAGGAGAATCACGTGCTAGCACTGTCAGCAGTGTTCATTCCGGGAGTGGACAACTGGGAAGCAGATTTCCTCAGCAGGCACGACCTCCACCCGGGAGAGTGGGGACTTCATCCAGAAGTCTTCACGCAGATTGTAAACCATTGGGAACGGCCACAGGTGGACATGATGGCGTCCCGCCTCAACAAAAAGCTAAAAAAATATTGCGCCAGGTCAAGGGACCCTCAGGCGATAGCTGTGGACGCACTAGTGACACTGTGGGTGTACCAGTCGGTTTATGTGTTCCCTCCTCTTCCTCTCATACCCAAGGTACTGAGGATAGTAAGAAAGAGAGGAGTAAGAACTATACTCATCGTTCCGGATTGGCCAAGAAGAACTTGGTACCCAGAACTACAAGAAATGATCTCAGAGGACCCATGGCCTCTGCCTCTCAGACAGGACCTGTTACAGCAGGGGCCCTGTCTGTTCCAAGACTTACCGCGGCTGCGTTTGACGGCATGGCGGTTGAACGCTGGATCCTAACGGAAAAGGGCATTCCAGATGAAGTGATTCCTACGCTGATAAAAGCTAGGAAGGATGTGACAGCAAATCATTATCACCGCATATGGCGGAAATATGTTGCCTGGTGTGAGGCCAGGAAGGCCCCAACAGAGGAATTCCAGCTGGGGCGATTTCTGCACTTCCTACAGTCAGGAGTGACTATGGGCCTAAAATTGGGGTCCATAAAGGTCCAGATTTCGGCCCTATTTATTTTCTTTCAAAAAGAACTGGCTTCACTGCCTGAAGTTCAGACGTTTGTTAAGGGAGTGCTGCATATTCAGCCCCCTTTTGTGCCTCCAGTGGCACCTTGGGATCTTAACGTTGTGTTGGATTTCCTGAAATCCCACTGGTTTGAGCCACTTAAGACCGTGGAGCTAAAATATCTCACGTGAAAAGTGGTCATGCTATTGGCCTTAGCTTCGGCTAGGCGTGTGTCAGAATTGGCGGCTTTGTCATGTAAAAGCCCTTATCTGATCTTCCATATGGACAGGGCAGAATTGAGGACTCGTCCCTAATTTCTCCCTAAGGTGGTATCAGCGTTTCATTTGAACCAACCTATTGTGGTGCCTGCGGCTACCCGGGACTTGGAGGACTCCAAGTTACTGGATGTAGTCAGGGCTTTGAAAATCTTTGTAGCCAGGACGGCTGGAGTCAGGAAAACTGACTCGCTGTTTATCCTGCATGCACCCAACAAGCTGGGTGCTCCCAGCAAACTATTGCGCGCTGGATCTGTAACACGATTCAGCAAGCTCATTCTGCGGCAGGGTTACCGCATCCTAAATCGGTAAAAGCCCATTCCACAAGGAAGGTGGGCTCTTCTTGGGCGGCTGCCCGAGGGGTCTCGGCTTTACAGCTTTGCCGAGCTACTACTTGGTCGGGTTCAAACACATTTGCTAAGTTCTACAAGTTTGATACCCTGGCTGAGGAGGACCTTGCCTTTGCTCATTCGGTGCTGCAGAGTCATCCGCACTCTCCCGCCCGTTTGGGAGCTTTGGTATAATCCCCATGGTCCTTACGGAGTTCCCAGCATCCACTAGGACGTCAGAGAAAATAAGAATTTACTCACCGGTAATTCTATTTCTCGTAGTCCGTAGTGGATGCTGGGCGCCTGTCCCAAGTGCGGACTCTCTGCAATACATGTATATAGTTATTGCTTAACTAAAGGGTTATTGTTATGAGCCATCTGTTACTGAGGCTCAGTTGTTGTTCATACTGTTAACTGGGTATGGTTATCACAAGTTGTACAGTGTGATTGGTGTGGCTGGTATGAGTCTTACCCTGGATTCCAAATCCTTTCCTTGTTGTGTCAGCTCTTCCGGGCACAGTTTCCTTAACTGAGGTCTGGAGGAGGGGCATAGAGGGAGGAGCCAATGCACACCAGATAGTACCTAATCTTTCTTTTAGAGTGCCCAGTCTCCTGCAGAGCCCGTCTATTCCCTATGGTCCTTACGGAGTTCCCAGCATCCACTACGGACTACGAGAAATAGAATTACCGGTGAGTAAATTCTTATTATTTGTATATGCATACATATATGTATATGTATACATATATAATTTACACACATAATATACATACATATACACACATAGTTTTAGTGATTTACATTTTTTGATAAAACCATTACAGGCTGTCATAGTGAGGATCCAGGGGGGTCTCACCACAGTCTGTCAGCCTGTCTGTAGGGCAGCAGTGAAGCTACACAGACCGAGTTTGTGTCCTGCAGGAGGCTGGGCTCACAGCAGCTCCTTAGCGGCAGTGGTTGGTGTAGTGCGGCGTCAGCTCCATGACGTTGCGACGCCCGCACCATCGGGACCGGACCAAGTTACAGGTAGTTGGGTGGGAAGGGGAGGCAGGGGGGTTGGCGCAGCCAGCAGCTCCATTATTTTTACATTAATTTCGCGGGGCGGGTTTAGTGGGGATTTAAAAATTATTAGTAGGCGCCGCTGCAGTATTTATTTTGCCCCCGATCTTCGGGGCCCCTCTGATCCACGGAGCCCAGGCTTGTTGTCCTCTTTGACACCCCCCTGTCACCAGGTGTGATTAAACAAGCTGGGGTTCAGAGAGAAAACCTCTTGCAAGATAGTTAAAGGGACAAACTGTGGCAAATTCTGGTAATAATAGTGCCACATGGAAATGTATACATCCCAACATGACCCTCTCCAGGAGGGACAAAATGCTCTACTTATGGACTATTCTCTTAATTTGTGATTGCCAGCAGTGGCGTAACTACCACCCTCGCAGCCACTGTGGAGGCGCAGGGCTGCTGGGGGCGCCGCCGCTGTTGAGTGCAGATTCCGATGCGGACTACCCATCCGCATGTCAATCTACTATGGATTAGACCAATGCTAGAGGTCATACTTGACCGCTAGTGTCTGACAGCAGTAGCAGAGTGACAGATGCTCCCCGGGCCAGTTCCATTTCCAGCACCTTGGGCTAGTCGCCAGTAACTGCAAAGCTGCAGCATAATCCGTGTGACTGGCGTGCACTGTCTATTGCCAGACAGAGTGGTCTGCTAGCCAGTACAGTGTACAGTACATGCGTAGCCCTGCCTCCTCTCTGACTCTCCATCCTTCTCTGCCTGCTGATTGTGTCAGTTAAATTACTTAATGGAAAGGTGCTTGCCGCGAGTAAGGATATCACCACGGTGTGCCTGGCCCCAGCAGTACCCAGTTCATTGCCTCTACCACCTGGCACCCAGCATCCTTCTCCTGTCTCTACCTAATCATGCTGTCCTTCGGCTCCTGTCTTCTCCTGATAGTACCAGCAGCTCCATCCACAACTAATCAACTAATACCCATGTAATCATACTATGGTGGGAAAGAAGTGTAAGGTAAGAGGATTCCAATTAAGAGAGAGCAACAGCCATTTACTGTGTCTAGTGCTCCGATGAGACTCTGTATCCACTTGTGTGATAAACATATACAGTAGATGCTCTGCAAAGATCACCATAACTGATCCCCACACACGACGATGCTGATGGTCCATGGATAGTATGCCCCCTGCAGTTACCCAGGGGGCAGTTACTCAGAACACCACCTTCTTCTCCTGGCCCCACCTACTCCTCCTATCCCCCGGCTCCCACCTCCTCCTATCCCTGATTCCCTACCACCCATAATCTTTGACTTCCAGTCCCTATCTTCTCTTGTCCCCAGCTCACCTCCATCTGTATTCTCTGACGTCCAGTCCCTGTCTCCTCTTGTCCCTGGCTCCCCACCTCCTCCTCCTCCTCCTGTATCCCCAGCTCCCAATCACCTCTAATCTCTGACTCCCAGTCCCTGTCTCCTGTTGTCCCTGGCTCCCCACCTCCTAATCCTCCTCCTGTATCCCCAGATCTTCATCACCTCTAATCTCTGACTCCCAGTCTCTGTCTCCTATTGTCCCTGGCTTCCCACCTTCTCCTCCTCCTCCTCCTCCTCCTGTATCCTCAGCTCACCTCCACATCTAATCTCTGATTTCCAGTCATTGTCTCTTCTTGTCCCTGGCTCCCCATGTCCTCTTCATATGCACCCAGCTCCCCTCCACCTGTATTCTCTGACACCCAGTCCCTGTCTCCTCTTGTCCCTGGCTCCCCACCTCCTTCTCATTTGACCCCATCTCCCTTTCATCTGTATCCCCTCCTTGCTCTTTTAGTTCAGGTGCATGTGCCCCAATGTGCATTCGTACGGCATTCTAGTATGCGATTTTGAGAGCTAAGTTGGCAGTCACAGACCACATCATCAGTTCCAGGGGTCAGCAGCAGTAAATTAATTCTGCACTTGTACAGAATGTATTTCCTCTACAACAGAGTGGGGAAGCAGCGGGGTGTGCTGGACATATGGGATACAACCTGGTCAGGTAAGGCACTCCTGGTTGCGGTTGTATTCTATACGTTTATGCCAGGCAAGTGGTTAAAGATGAGCTGCCACTCATGAGTTTAGTGCTTTGTACATGCCCCCAGACTAAATTTTGCCAGCCAGCCCCTGTCTGACAGAGCCTGGAAGTGCCGGGAGTGCATAGTGCTGGCAGCAGCCTTACACCACTGACAACTAGCATGACACAGGCAGCATGAAAACACCTGGCAATGAGCAGTACACACCCCTGGCAATGAGCATGAAATCTAGCGCTTGAAACACCTGGCAACGGGCATTACACACCCATGGCAATGAGCATAACACCAACAGCATGAAAACCCATGGCAACAAGCATTACACACCTATGACAATAAGCATGACACCCAGGGCATGAAACCCCTGGCAACAAGCATGAAACTCCTGGCGGTGAGCATTTACACACCCCTAGCAATGAGCATTACACCAACAGCATGAAAACCCCTGGAAACGAGCATGTCACCCAACCATAATGGTGTGTGGCATACTGTATCTCGGGCATTGTATGTGGTATAATGTTTCAGGGGCATTTTGGTATGTGGCATATTGTATCACAGGTATTATGGTGTGTGGCATAATGTATCATGGGCATTGCGGTTTGTGACATAATGTATAATGGGCAGTGCGGTGTGTGGCATAATGTGTCACAGGCATTACGATGTGTGGCATAATGTGTCTGGGGCATTACAGTGTGTGGCATGTTGTGTAATGGGAATTATGGTGTGTGGCATAATGTGTAATGGGCATTACGATGTGTGGCATAATGTGTAATGGGCATTACAGTGTGTGGCATAATTTGTAATGGGAATTGCAGTGTGTGGAATAATGTGTAATGGGCATTATTGTGTGTGTCATAATATGTAATGGGCATTACGGTGTGTGGAATAATGTGTAATGGGCATTATGGTGAGTGGTATATTGTGTAAGGGGCATTACTATAAGGAGGAAAAATTACAAATAATGTAAGGGGCATGAATCAGGATTATTTATTCCTGTGGTGGCCAATGTCTGGGTGTGCAGATTGCAAAACTGGGGTATAAGGTAGTCTTTTCCTGCAATGCCACACCCCTTGCAATGAGGCCACACCCTTGCAGCAAGACTACACCCCTTTTTTGGAGCACACGCAAATTCTTTACTTCAAAAATGGCAATGGGGGGGGGGGGGGGGGGTGCCATACATTTTTTTGGCTTTGGGGAGAAAAATTTCTAGTTGATTGCCAGCACCTGTTTTGAACAGGTAATGAATAAGAAAGGAGTTTCACCACAGGTGATGGCAATCCTACATTAAGACAGAAGTCCAGGAGGGACAGAGTCTTCTGTCCCTCCTGGAGAGGGTCATGTTGGGAGGTATGGAAATGGCTTGTCTCAGTTAATAGTCTTCTCAAAGAAACAGTGATTGATACATTTTTGAAACCTGTTCATTTATGCTGAGGGAATCAAAGTTTCATTTTCCCAAACCTCCAGACCCCGAAATGGAGGAGATACTGAAAATACTTGTGAGCGTGCAGCAGCAAAATCAGTAGCAACAGCAGCAGCAACAATCCGTAACTAGGTGTGTGCGGAGGGGGCATCGCACATAGCGCTGCAGGGTAGGGGGTGCTGTTGGCGGCACTTGTCAATTATCTGTTTTAATTACTTTTGCTTGCAGCTTCCCCACTTTAGTGTTCACTCTAGGATTTTTTTAGGGCAGGGTGCTGAGCATTGAAGAGGGCACATTTTTATTTTGAAGGGCACATGTTTGATGTGACGCTTTGCGCACAAAGCATAGCGCATAACATTGTAACATGCACTCTGACTGCTGCATTCTGTATACAAGGGGGGCGATTTATGGTCCTGCAGGGTGCACTGAAAAAGGGCAGGGTGCACTGAAAGAGGGCAGGGTGCTTTTTCACATTTAAAAAATGGGCAGGGTGCAGCACCCTGCTGAAGCAGCCTAGAAGGAACACTACACTTGTTGAAGCCCAGTATCTCCTAACCGCCCTGTCTTCTACCCCCACCCCTTCTGTAGCTAATACCTATACAACATTCATGAATTTAACTTGATAGCTCTTTGTTATTTAGTCACGCTTTCCTTTATTACATTTCAAGATGCTGACATGTCCGGGATTCAATCCCATTGTCTGAGGCATTGCAGTCAGACAATCTATTCATTGAGCTATCTGCCCTCGCATAGAAAAGTAGATAATTCTAAACTAGGGAATTCTAGCTATTTGAAACTTATCTTGTACTTTGTGAAAAAATGATCAGCATTGCAGCTGAGCAGATGTATGCAGTGTGTGGCTGAAAGGAATTGGATGTGTGGCTGCACACTAAATAGATCTGCTCAATTGCAATGCTGATTATTTTTTTTGCAACATACAAGTAGGTTCATTTTGTAAGGAATCTAATCGTTTCTCAGGGAATTTTCTCATTCATGATGAGTCATTAGCCAGTTCATATGCAAGCCTTGAAGACATTAAAAGGGCTGGCCTGAGTTTCCTGTCTATCACAAGCTTTAAATGGAATCCTTTTGTTCTCTTCAGAATTGTGGCTTTATATTCATACATTCAATCATATCTATTAATGGCAATGTGCTACAACTTAATAACAGGCATCAAATTAACACACTCATTAATCTGGTAACTTTGACACCAAACATGACATGTCCATCTTGCTCCGCTCCAATAATACACATACATGACGTTACTCCATTATATAATTTAAAACATTATGATGTCTGGCGCAATTTATGTGCTGTATGAAATATGTGTTGAATATACCTTTATGGCATGTTTGTGTAAATGCATATGTTACCATATTTGCTGTGCTCGCTGCGTGTATTTGCAAGCACAGCGACTCATAATGTGTGGAGTCTGTATGTTCTCTCTATGTAATATTTTTGACTTCGACAGTAGGATGTTTGACTGGAATGCAACAGGTTATAGGTTTGAATCATGTGTATGGCAGTATATTGAAATGTTATTTAATAAAGGGTATTGTAACTAAACAACAGTGAGCACTCAAGTTAAGTGCACGAATGTGGTACAAAGAGGATTTGTGTGCAAATCCATTCTCTTGCAGTGTTCTGTAAATGTGTGTATATAATATAAATAAAGTATTATGTGATGAGGCGGGGAGGAGAGGGGTGCCAATTCTGTTTCTGGCACAGGGCACAAAAAAGTCTAGTTACGGCTCTGCAGCAGCTGATTCAGATGATACAGCAAGAATTGTTATTTGAACAGCTGCTGCACTAGGGGGCATAAGTTCATGCCAGGCTTCCGGAGGTGAAATAGAAGTTGGTGCCCCCCCAGTGGCTCTGGCTTGCACATGTGCTGATGTCCCAGCGATTTGCCAATGGTACATCTGGGAGAAAAAAGATTCCTTATTGCAGGGGGGCGTGGCCTAGCTGCTGAGGAGACCGGTCACCTTTCTGACGGAGCTCCAGAATATAGGGTAATATAACCCCATATGTGCCCCTGACCCGGGATTGCTGCCCACTTCCTCCACCGGCATGACACTTGCTGCACCCTCCGGAGTGGACGGACACTGGCTGCAGAATCAGGGAGCGTCTCTCTAAGCTCCCGCGGATTGCTGCCTGTCCGGACCCCTCAGGCCGGGGCCTCGATTTCATCTCTGCCCCGTGGCGCTGCTCCGGAGGCCTGTACACGGCTGAGAACTACCTTTTCTGCGCCATAGCGCCTCCACCGCCACCGGACCTCCAGCTGATACCTCCCTGGCTGCCTCACCTCGTATCCCCGGCCGGAGACTGACGGTAGAGCCTGCAGCTTGGCAGGCTGAGGAGACGTCCGGCGTCCATCTTGGAAATGGCCCGGAGGGGGCCTGGGGATCTCGGCGTGCTGCAGCCTGCTCTTGGAAGTCAGGTCACCCCAAGTGCTGCGTGGCCATCCAGCGGCTGCTCCCCTTCGCGTCGCAGGTCCTGTGCAGTGGATGGGATTCCCCATCTGTTGACTTAGGATTCTTGCCTGCCGCCACGGACGTCCCGGCCGCGTCGCGCCTGAGTTGCCGCCCGTCTCTCTACGTCTGGTTCTGGTGCGCTGCGGCCTGAGGCTCCTGCTTGTTTCTCCATCTTTACAGTACCAGCTTCCCCTGAATTGGGCTGGACCTCATTATTATTGTTATCAGCCTTCATCTTCTGTCGGTGGCGCTACTGCAGTGGCGGCTATCCCGTCTGCACCCCGTCTACCCAACTGGGCTCCCTGCTACACTCGGGCCCTCTCTTCAAGTTACCCTGAGGGCGCACCCAGCTGTTAGGGGCAATCACACAGCTTGACGGCTGGATCCCGCGGCTTTGCACTGGATGATACTCAGCTGATGTGTGGACCCCTGCTTCCCTGGACCCCCGGTGCGGCAGGTCGGTTAGGCACATGTTATACCCCTGTGTTACTCCCGCTGTTTAGTCTGCTCTTTGCCTCCATGCTGCCCATGTGACGTCTCTCCTATGCACCCATGGAACCGCTAACGCTTCTTCTTGTCTGAAACAGAACCACAGATCTCTACCTTTTTGACATTTTTATTGCTGTTTATTATTACACTATCAGGTCGGGCATCATGCCTCCTAAAAAGTCCAAGATGTCCGCCCTCGCACCTCCTATTAAGTTTGTCTCTAATCGCACCCCTGAACCCTTATTAAAGGGGAAGCTCAGTGCGATCTTCACATCTACCGCTGTACACTCCCCAATCCTCATCCCCGGGCCGGACCTTGCCTCGGATGCACCCCTTACTGTCCGTACGCT
Organism: Pseudophryne corroboree; assembly: GCF_028390025.1. Classification (NCBI taxonomy): domain Eukaryota; kingdom Metazoa; phylum Chordata; class Amphibia; order Anura; family Myobatrachidae; genus Pseudophryne; species Pseudophryne corroboree. The sequence continues at coordinate 751,353,735 of NC_086445.1, read as the reverse complement.
TCACCAGATGCTTCAGGCCTTGAGAACGGACATTACCACCGACCTCCTGTCTCCTATTACTCAACTCGCGGGTGAAGTGACCGATATCGGCATCCGCACCAACAACTTGGAGGATAAAGTCCAGGAGTTGGTCTCTTCTCACAACGAGCTTCTTACCTCTCACAACTCAGCCTTGGCGGAACTATCGGCCGTTAAAGACAAGCTAGCCGATCTTGAGGACAGGTCCCGAAGAAACAACATTAAAATCAGGGGTGTTCCGCAAACGTTTTGACCAACGACCTCCAAGATTTCGCTCTCTCCCTTTTTAAAAAATTACTACCCTCCGCCGACACCCATGACCTACTGATTGATAGGATACACCGCCTGCCGAAGCCTCGTTCCGCTCCGAGTAGCTCTCCTCGAGATGTTCTTCTCCATCTCCATTTCTTCCACATAAAGGAGGATATCCTAAAGGCCACCCGTATGGCGGAGGACCTAGATGTCTTGGATAACTTACAATTATTTCCAGATATGTCCCTCCACACTATAAATAAACTTCCAACCTATTACGAAGGCCCTCCGGTTAAACTGCTGGTTCGGAAGGATGGCTCCACCTTCACCATCTCATCACTGGACGCTGGCATCAAAATCTTGACTGACTGGAACATCCCTGTTTCGGTCCCGCTGTCCTCTCAAGGCCCTCCAGTGCAATCGGACTGGTCCAAGGTGGGCTGACACTCTACCGATTCAATGCCTTTACCTTTTCTAGTTCTTGCTGATTGAATGCAGGACGCCGGATGCCGGGACGATTTCTGTTCTTTAGTTCTGCCATCTCTTCACGTTACTAAGGACTGCCCCTGCCGTGGGTTTTCGTTTTTGAAGGGACTTTCGTTACTATGTTTCCTGGACTGACGCTGGGTTCTGATGTTACATTCGCAAGTATTGTTTATTTCTTATATCTATGTATGATGCCTGACATATTTTCTATACTCCCATGCTTCGTTTATATGCATACTTTTTGTGGTTCTCCCATGTGTTGCTATGTCTTAGGTTCCATGGGTGGGGCTTGCAATGGCTTCCCCCCACAAGTTAACTATGTTGCCGCTTTTTTTTTTTGCGGCACCTACTGTGGCCCTATATACTGGGCCTTTTGGGTTCTTTTTGTGTTTTCTTGACTCTTCCCACCCCCCTTTTTTTCTCTTTTTTTCCCTCTCTGCACTTTTTCCCCTTCTTGTGTTTCCCAGACAGGTACTTCCATGGCACCCATATGCGCTTTTGCTTTCCGGTTCATTGATGGTTAAGGTTATTTCTTTCAATGTCAAGGGCCTCAATTCCCCCCATAAACGTAGATTGGCACTCTCTACATTTTATAATTACAGTGCTGATATTGTGGCTCTTCAAGAGACACATTTTTCTTCTTTGTCCCCCCTGTTTTTCGAGACCATAGGTACCCTACGGGCTATACTGCTAATGGCCCCGCTAAACAGCGTTGCTATATTGTTTCATAGACACACCCCTTTTACTCTACAGTGGCAAATCCAGGATAAATATGGCCATTATCTTATCCTTGTTGGTACTATTGAAAACACCTTAGTGACCCTTGTATCCTTGTATGCCCCTAATTCCCGTCAAATCCCATTTTTGCGGGAACTCCTCAAGGAATTATGTAAGATTAGACAGGGGGCGCTTATACTTTTAGGAGATTTTAACCTAGTCCTCGATCCTAAAGTGGATAGGTCTTCTTCGCAAGGCCCTGGTCCCCCTCCTTGTGGGCCCGTCCCTTGCTTTTAAGAAACTACTTGCGGAGTTCGACTTGTATGATGCCTGGCGCGTCTTCTCCCCTACAGAGAGAGATTATACTTTTTTTTCTGCCGTCCATAACAGCTACTCTAGGATCGACCTTATTCTTCTAGACAAGAGGACTCTCCAACACACCCATAAAACTAAAATCCTGCCCATTGCCTGTTCGGACCAAGCCCCTGTATTGTGGTCCTGGGACTTGGGTTCGCGTCTTTCCGCCCCCCCCCCCCCCCCGGAATATCAATTGACGAATCCTGAGACTCTGAAGGCCCTTACTGACTCTCTGTCGATTTATATGCAGACCAATACCCCTGAGGATACTTCTATCTTCACGTATTGGTGCGCTCTGAAAACCGTGCTCCGAGGCACGTTTATCCAAAAAGGGGCTCAACTCAAGGCTTGTTCTAAGAAAACGCAGGCTGATTTGGAGTTGTCTTTACGGTCTTTGGAGTCTCAGAATCAAACCCGTCTTACTCTGGCTTTACGTAAACAGCTTCAGGAGGTGCGAGCCCAACTCCAGAAGCTTTTTATGCTTCGTATGCAATCGGCCCTAGCTCGCTTCCGCAGCAAATTTTATACAGCGGGAAACAAGGCCACCCGTTTATTAGCATGCAAGCTTCGTAGCCGCCAAGCCCGCAATCGTATCAAATGCCTCATTGCTCCTTCAGGCAAACCGTGTCTTAATCCCCTTGATATTGCTAATTTATTCTCCAAATTCTATGCCAAATTGTATAACCTGCGTGAAGATCCTACCATACCTCAGCCCTCTGCGGCCTCTATTTCTGCTTTCTTGGATATCCTTTCCCTCCCCTCTTTGGATGAGGACGCCTTGACATCCCTGAATGCCCCTGGTCTCTGGAAGAGATACAACTCGTAATTCGTCAATTGCCAAAGGATAAGGCCCCCGGTCCTGATGGCTTCATTAATTCCTTTTACTCCACGTTCAGTGCGATACTTTCCCCTCTCCTCCTACAGCTCTACTCCCAGGCCTCCAATACAGGGTCCTTCCCGGCGGAAATGGTGGAAGCCCAAATCATAACTATCCTGAAACCGGGTAAAGACCCCTCTGACTGCAAGAATTACCAACCCATTGCCCTCCTTAACACAGACCTTAAAATTTATGCAAAGTTATTAGCCAACCGCTTGAATCCCTTACTCCCGAGTCTCATCCATCCAGACCAAGTAGGTTTTGTCCTTGGCCGTCAGGCCCCCGACAACACCCGGAGAGTCCTCGATCTGGTTGAGTGGTCTTCTCGTACTGATTAATTGTTTCTCCTACTCTCTCTCTACACCGAAAAGGCGTTCAATCGCCTTCATTGGGGTTATATACGCCCGGTGTTATCCAGGTTTGGTCTCCGCGGGGACATCCTCCGTTCCATATTGGCTCTTTACGACGGTCCTTCTGCTAGAATATTTAGTAATGGTTTCCTTTACTCCCCATTTCCCATCTCCAATGGTACCAGGCAGGGGTGCCCCCTTTCCCCGCTCATATTCGTGTTAGCTATAGAACCCCTTGCCCACATGATTCGACTCTCTCCGAAATTCCCCGGTCTTACTGTATGTGATACTTCCCATAAGCTCTGCCTTTTTGCAGACTATGTTTTATTGTTTGTTTCTGACCCGGGGACCTTGTTGCCCATCCTACATGATATTCTTGGGCGCTTTAGCACTGCTTCATATTATAAGTTGAACACAGCGAAATCGGATGCCCTTCCTACTAATATTCCAACCTCTGTTTTACAGTCTCTCAAGGCGCGCTTTCCGTATACGTGGAAAGACTCCTCCCTAACTTACCTGGGAATCTCCATTCCCTCTCATTTCCAAAATGTCCAGTCTCTCAATTATGTGCCTCTACTGGCTCACCTAACCTCACTGACTTCTACTTGGATGGGCTACGAGGTTTCTTGGCTGGGCCGCCTAGCGGCATTTAAGATGATGTTGTTACCAAAACTCATGTATTTATTTCGTGCCATCCCCTATGCAGTTCCTCGTAAACTGTTAACCCAGATGAGGAGGTTGATGTTATTGTATGTTTGGAAGTGTTAACCTCCTCGATTGGCCTACACATGTATGATTCGCTCTAAGTCACAGGGAGGCCTCACACTCCCCGACCTACTCAGGTACCATGAAGCGTCTATGCTCTCCCAATTGTCCGATCTGTCTCTACCCCCCCACTCTAAACCATGGGTGGATCTAGAACGTGCCTTATTCCGGAATTTCCCCCTTCTAGGTCTCCTGTGGCTACCCCGACAACTCCGCCACCGCTACCTATTGTTGCCCTCTTCCATAACCGATGCTCTGGCAATCTGGGACTCTAGGCTCACATCTTCCTTTAACGTTACAGTACCCACTAGGAACATTTCTCTCTCTGCATTGGATAAAGTGTTGCCTTCTCTCCATTTCTCCTACTGGAGACATTTGGGTTTGGAATCCCTTGCTGACATCTTCTCCCCGACCACCCTATTGCCGTTTTCAGATCTACAAGCTAAATATAACCTCGACCCTTCAGCCTGGCTCTATAATTACCAACTTAAACATTGGATAGATGGTATGGCCACTAACCCTAGCGTCTTCCAACTCCCCACTACCAGTGTCCTGAATAGACTGACTAAACTCTCATCTCGTGGAGCCATCTCTGACTGGTATGATCTGTTGTCACCTCCGATCGTCGTGACTAAATCTGCCGCTCAAATTAAGTGGGAATCCGACCTCCATCGTACTTTCACTCTTAAACCGTGGGAATCTATTCATCTTTCTTCTTTTTCTCTTTCTAAATGTACTAACCACACCAAAATGCATATTAAACTATTACATCAACTGTATTTCACCCCTTCCAAACTACACACAATCTGGCCGATCATCTCTAAATTCTGCTGTCGCCTCTGCCACCACGAAGGTACACTCTTGCATGTTTTCTGGGACTGCCCTGCCCTACGCCCCTTTTGGGATAGAGTGTATGACCTTATTCATTCAGTCACTGGCCTTGGCCTGACCCAAGACCCTTCCTTAGCGTTGCTGCACTGGTACCCAGACACTGTCCCCAAATCAATTCGCTATGTCCTTGGTCACATTCTAATTGCAGCCAGAGCTACAATTGCTCAAGACTGGAAATCTTCCTCTCCCCCTCCCTTTGCAAAAGTTATTTCTAAAACCCACTTCCATTTTGAGATGGAAACCAGGGACGCTGCATACTCTACATCCCCTTCTTCCCTTACCATGAAGTGGCTCCCATGGCATACCTACATTTCCAAGAATAAGGCGATCTTACCGTTGCCCCCTACCATACAGAGCCCTCCCTGTGACTTGGGCGACCCTCTACCTGTAGAAAATCCATGATTTGTGTGTATTTTCCTGTTTTCTGTATTGCTTTTGGATTCTCTGTATTGCTTATGGATGTCCTGTCTTCCCCCCTATATTATTGTTTTTGCCCCATTGTTATTCTATTCTTTTTTGTCTTTGTTGTCTTCTTGTTTTGATTCTACATTATAAATAAAAAACTCAATGTTGGAAGAAAAAAAAAAAAAGATTCCTTATTGCAGCTAGTTGTGGCGATAAGGAATCTTTATTTTCAGGTGCTGCCTGCAAATGATAATAAAAAGAGCCCTGAGGAGGGGTTTTATCAAAGCTCGGAGAGAGATAAAATTGTGAGAGATAAAGTACCAGCCAATCAACTTTTGCCTTACATTTTACAGGCTGTGTTTGAAAAATGACAGTTAGGATTGGATGGTACTTTATCTCATAATTATATCTCTCTCCAAGCTTTGATAAACATCCCCTTAAAAGTTTTATTATAATAACATAGGTCTGCGATGAAAAAGCTTTTTTAATACATTTATGTGATTTTAAATACAAGTATATTTACATATTGTCCATATGTAAATTAAATGTGAAGAAATTCCCCAGGTGTTTATTAACTGGCATGCTTGAGTGTAGTTCCTGTCTCTTTAAAAGTGTGAGAAAGGGCCTAAACCCATGATAGAAGCATACTTGTATTTAAAATACAAAAGATGCCTGAGAGCAATGCTCAGATTTTTGAAAATCAGTGTAGGGACTGACCAAATGGGAATGGCCGTAAAGTGAGTAGTCAGCTTAACAAACTATTGCAATATTTTGGAACTAACATTCCCTGAATTCAGATGAATTACAGTATGAAGTGTTAATATTAGGTGAGTGCTGAATTTGTATGATTTATATATATATATATATATATATATATATACCTGGGGGCAGATATTTATCTTGCCTCCGGGCAACTGGGATGAACTTACGCCACTGTTACCACCACATATACACACACCGTACACATTACAAACATAGACAGTACACACACACACACACACACACACACACACACACACCACATGTACACACACGCTTACAGTACACCCACCCACCACCACATATAGCAATACACACTACACATACATACAGTACACACTTGATACCACATATACACACACCCACACAATACACAAACATCCACCACTGCCACATACATACACACACGCACACACACACACACACACACACACAGTACACACCACACACACACACCACATATACACACTACACACACATCACCACATATACACACACACAGTACACACTACATATTGAGCATTTCCTGAATAATCTCAGAGACTACAGTGAAGAACAGGGTAAATGGTTCCTCCAAGACGTTAAAGATGTAGAAAGAAGATACCAGGGTCATTGGGACATCAGCATGATGGCTGACTACTGCTGGATGATACACAGAGATGACACCGGAAAAAATGATAAGAAAAAGCGACAAAAGGAAGTTTGAAGAGAAAAAAAAACAAGATATTAACGATTTTTTTCAATAATTATGGTTTTGTTTCTATTATTGTTTGATTGTATTGTTATTTTATTATGTAATTAAGACAAAAACACAGTGATATCATCTACACTTCTTTGTATTTCACAATAAATATGTCAAGAACAATTAAACTTCTTGTTTTTTCTTAAAAATGTATGTGACCCCCTTATACTGTAAGTAAATGTGATGTGGTAATTTTTTTTATATACTATTTCTTGATGTACACAGGAGTATAATTAAGAATATAAAAGTATTATTAAAAAAACTTTCAGTACCTTAAAATTTCGCAGACCTATGTAATTAGTGCATTTTCTGAAAGCCAACTTCTGCTTTCCTTTATTCCTCATATAAGACACAACAGCAGAGCTGTAGATTTTTGTACACACTTTGATCTGTTATCAGACAAATTCCAGTTTCAGTTGAAGGGGTCTTCAACAGGATTTTTGGAGCTTGGACAGCAGTGCACAGTGATTTCAGTAAATCACTATGAAATGAGTGGAGAGAGATCTTTTCTAGCTAGGAAGCCCCCTAGATATTTCTTTCTTTGGGCCCCTCTGACAGCTGGAGCCTGGCAGCAAATGCCTCTATTGTCTCTTGGAGTTAAGCCACTGGATGTACTGCCAGCTATAACCGCTGGGTCCTAATGAGAAGCCAAAGCTTCAGAAAATGTCAGTTGATGATGACATAGAAGCCTACCTTGCCACCTTCGAGAGAATGGCAAAGACGGACAAAATGGCCTCCGGTAGTAAGGGTGGAGATGCTGGCACCATACTTGTCCAGTGAGACCAAGGGGGTTTATATGACCCTCGATGAGAAGAAGGCATCAGTGTATTTGATTTTAAAGGCCAAGATACTGGCTTGTGTTAGAGATACTGGGCCAGGCCAAGCTCAGCGCTTCCATGAGTGGCATTTTTCTAAGGAAACTCTAGTTACAACACTGTTGGCCACTTCAAAATACTGGGGAAGTTGTTGAAATGGGAAGTGAATTTGCCCCAGTGGATGGTGGAGTTGCTTGAGATTAACCACTGCATCTGGACTTTGGATCTGAGTCCACAAAAGCGGGTGATGCAGGCAGACCCCTCAATTCCTGAGGAACTTGCCATGCTAGTGAAGAGATTTATTGTGTTGCAACAAATGAACAAGCCTCTTGGCTTTGTGCCAAAACCTGTGCCAAGATGAAAAACAGGGTTAACTAGCGACACCCAGGCCTGATGGTGGAAAACCCTGTAGGAAAAGGGGTGAACCCAAGACTGGCTAAGATAAGATAATTCCACACACAAGAAGTGATTTTTTTGGTCTTATGCCCAGCCTTGACAATGGTCTTCTTTTTATCATGAGCAAGAACTGCTGCCACTGGTGGGTGACTTACTTTGACACAAACAACATCCTCATCATTAACATCCTCATTTGCGTCAGATACACAAATATCCCCCTCAGCCTGTTGCACTTCACTAATATCCTCAATTTCTGTGTCACCATCTTTATTTGTAGTAATGATCCCCACATTTGCAGATGGTGCAGAAATGGTGGAAGGAGGGTTCTCGAGTACAATGTCAGACTTACAGTACACATAGCTAATGTGGACACCCCTAGACCCTCCTCAGGAATTTGTGACCATACAGTTTGTTCTTCAGCCTTAGTGTTCTTCTATTTTTTGGATACTGATTTGTCTGTTTTAAAGGTAACACCTTTACTAGACTAGAGTGAGAAGGTGTTGCATCATCATCATCATCATCATCATCATCATCATCATCATGTGAGGTTATAGAAAAAGATGCCTGACTGTGTTTGGCTGCGGTTTCCGCAATAGGCATTCTTTTGCATCAAACAGCACTCGCAAACAATGGCTGTGGCCTAGCCGTTCCTTGCTACTATGTGTGGTCTATGGCATGTTGGCAATTTTACGTGTTTTGGCAATTAACATTCTCTTTATTATTAGAGGGTGATGTTTTCTTTAACATGGTTAAATATTGAGATTTCAGGTACCCTTTTTTAAACTTTGTGTCCCCTGGGCCAGCTATAATAGATTTTGAAGTATTCTCATGACTTGCAGCAGCCATAGCACTAGTACCGGGTTACTGCTCCTGCAGTTTTATCGACTGATCCATGTCCATATTTTTATTTTTTGTACACACAGCAACTCACACTAGTAATGGTGGCACACTGGCACCTAATGAACACTATTGTTTTTTTAACAGTTTTCATTTTTTTTTTTTTACCTGGTGCCTCACAGTGCTGCAGTCAAAAGCTCTTCACTGACACAGTCAAAGCAGTGATGCATCTCACAGCCCTTCACTGACAGTCTCAGAGTCACAGCAGTGCTGTATCCCAGAGTCCTTCACAGTTTGTCTGACTCAGTTACAGTAGTGTCATAGTTGTGGTACAGTACAAACCACAGCCCTTCACAGTCTGTCTGACACAGTCACAGTAGTGGTATAGCCCACAGTTATTCACTGACAGTCACAGCTCCATACCCAGAATCCAAAACAGAGATCCAACGCCAGCGAGGAGGCTGATTTGCCTTTTTTGAGTCTGGCAGGAAAACCCGAGCCCAGGCTCGGAACTACTCGGAAATGCCAAATTCAGGTCGGTTAAATGAACCTACACATCTCTACTTCAGATATTATCTAATTAATTACTTACTATCCAACTAATAGATATATAAGGGAAGGGAGGTAAACGACAGATGACGTATGAGGTAGGTTGCTCAGGAGAACATCTACAGTATGTCTCTATTTATATGGGTGCAAATTTTTCCACCTATCTGTTTACAGCAATGACGCCAGTCAGTTGTTAGGGTTTTCTCACCATGCAAACTGAGGTTAGTGGAGCTAAACTATTCTGAAGCTTTTAGCATTCATTTTCCTTTAACAAAAGCTGGTTCTATTGATAACTTACCAAACCTTACTCTCCACTTCCTGTCTCATTAATTTTGGTTGTAAGAGAAGGGGTGGCAGTAAATAAGTGTTCCATATTTAAGATGTTAGATTTATCATAAGAGCAAGGATTACAGCAACTTTTTTTGCCCATATGTGGTGCCATATTCATCACAGGATGTGTACAACTTTGTTCTGGCAACATACTGTATATGTCTATGTTAGAACACCGCTTTCCTCCTTCGTCCAGCCTCTCAAAGTGCAAGTGACGTAAGTTAGAATCATGCAAGTCTGCTTAGGTATGTATGTGTGCATAGGCGTGCGCAGCACATTTTATTAGGGGGTGCACCGTCGGAGGGGTGTGTCTAGCACCGCCTTTTGGTTATGTCTAGCACCATCTATTGATGGTCAACACAATATAAATATCCACCCTTGTACCAATCCTAATAATGCAGCTAAATTGTCAGATGATGTGGTGTGCACAAAACAAACACCCCTGATGGCACTCACTGCAATTACACTGCTCCTCCTTAGCCTGGTCTGGCTCCCCCTCTCTTTCCCCTGCAAGCTGCAGCAGCTTACTTACAAGTCAGTCTCTCACTGACACTGACAGTCGCAGACTAGTAGTACTGCTGCTGCTGAAAAAACGAGTGACCGATTAAAACATTTAAAGTCACCAGGCCCCGATGGTATTCACCCAAGGGTTCTAATGGAGCTTCATTCTGAACTTGCAAAACCGCTATTTTTGATCTTTAAGGATTCAGTAATATCAGGTATGGTTCCCAAAGACTGGCGTATAGCGGAAGTAGTGCCTATATTCAAAAAGGGAAGTAAAGCTGAACCAGGTAATTATAGACCAGTTAGTCTTACATCTATAGTGGGGAAAGTATTGGAAGGTATTCTAAGAGATAGTATTCAGAAGTTCCTTGAAGTCAATAAGGTCATTAAAAGGAATCAACATGGGTTTATGAAGGACAGATCCTGTCAAACCAACTTACTTGGCTTTTATGAAACAGTAAGCGCAAACCTAGATCAGGGTAAAGAGGTGGATGTAATCTTTTTAGATTTTGCCAAAGCGTTCGATACTGTACCACACATGAGACTTATCTACAAGCTACAAGAATCAGGGCTAGGAAGCACAATATGCACTTGGGTCAAAAACTGGTTAGATAATAGGGAGCAGCGCATTGTGGTTAATGGATCTTTTTCAAATTGGACTGAAGTGCTAAGTGGTGTGCCGCAAGGCTCAGTATTAGGACCGCTATTGTTCAATATTTTCATTAACGACCTAACAGAAGGTCTAGAGAGCATGGTGTAAATTTTTGCAGATGATACCAAATTGTGTAAAGTTATAAATGCGGAGGGGGATGCTGAGTCGCTTCAGAATGACTTAGTTAAATTAGAAGCCTGGGCAGCGAAATGGAGAATGCGCTTCAATACAGACAAGTGTAAGGTAATGCACTGTGGTAACAAGAACAAAAATAACACCTACCTACTAAATGGGGTAAAATTAGGGGATTCTGTACTGGAAAAGGACTTAGGTGTCCTCATAGATAGCAAACTAAGCAGTAGTACCCAAAGTAGGACTGCAGCAAAGAAGGCTAATAAGATATTAGCATGCATAAAATGGGGCATTGATGCTAGGCACGAGAGTATTATACTCCCGTTATATAAATCACTTGTGAGGCCACACCTTGAATACTGTGTACAATTCTGGGCACCTTACTACAAAAAGGATATCCTGTAGCTAGAAAAGGTTCAGAGGCGGGCGACCAAACTAATTAAGGGTATGGAGACACTGGAATACGAGGAAAGGCTTGCAAGACTAGGCATGTTTACACTGGAAAAGAGGAGATTAAGAGGGGACATGATCAACACTTACAAATATATAAGGGGACAATATACAGATCTTGCGCAGGACCTGTTTTTGGTTAGATCAACACAGAGAACTCGTGGACACTCGCTCAGGTTAGAGGAGAGGAGATTCCACACAATACGGCGTAAAGGCTTTTTTACGGTAAGGACGATACGTTTTTGGAATTCCCTGCCTGAGGGAGTTGTAATGGCCAACTCAGTCAACACCTTTAAGAATGGGTTAGATAAATTCCTAATGGATAAGGATATCCAGGGTTACGGGGCATAGTCACGCACTATGGTTATTATAAAAAAGAGGGGTTAATCAGAACGGCAGTCAGCAACTTCAGTAAAAATTTTATACAAAATAATCGTGCATAGGAGACCACAAATAGGTTGAACCCGATGGGCAATTGTCTTTTTTCAACCTTTGATACTATGTTACTATGTCAATGCTGCTGCTGCTGCTGACCGCCTGTCAGTATTGAATTTGTCTTCCTAAGAGGAACGCTGGCTGCATGCTGCTCCTCATCAGTGGCTGTTGTTGGCATAGCATAGAAGGAGAGAGGTGGGCGTGTGACGGGTGGACGTGCAAGTAGCATGATATCATCACGTCACATCACGCTGTTTTTGTACATGGAAGTGGAGCCGGGAGTTTGAAAGCCGGTGGCAGTGGCACCCTTGATTAACCCAGGCGTCTGGTCAGTAATGCAGTCCTGACAGGGTGCAGCACAGAGGGGACAGTAATCAGCCTGCTCGGCGATCGCTGCATCAGGCATGTGAGATTGGGTGCCAGACATTAGGGGGTGCCTGTGCGCACCAGGCACCCCCCCCTGCGTACGCCTATGTATGTGTGCTAATTTTCTGAGCAAGCACAGAGTAGCTGTAACTCTAACAGACAGCGGGTTATTACAGGTTCCTCATGTTACCTTCTGGAGGGAGCATTATGGAGAATCAGGCCTTTCTTACAGCAAATTAAAAAGCTGGTGAGAAGGAGACAGCACTGTCCAATTACTCTGAGACTCTGTGAGAATGTCCTAACTTTAAATGCAAGTGCTGATGTTTTAACAATACCATGGAGTACGAAGGAATACCTGTGAGGACACTGTTTTTTTGGGTTAACTCTTTTTCCCTGCCATCCAGCAAGAAGTGTGCCCAGCCTTAACTGACAGCAACTCCAGCACAAATTGAGACTACTGGGTCAATTATACAACCGTACATCCTGCTACCTACTGCCCATTGGTTGATTGACATGCTGCAACTTAGGTGGCACTGTGAGCGGCCATCGGGTATGCATATAACTCTCATACATAATTAGGCTGCAGTACATTATGTCGACATTCAGATCTGTCAGCAGCATAATGTCGACATAGTCTGAATGGGATTTAACATGTAAATTCCTAAACCTAACTGAGACCCTAATCCTGCAGTCTAACCCTAAAATCCCATTGTTGTCGACATTCACAATGTCAACATTCCAACTGCATACCCATAATGCACAACCCCCAGAAAATTGTGTTTCCTCAACAAATAAATAAATAAATAAATAATAAATATATAATAAACTGCGCACTGCTAAAAAATGTGTGAATGAAACAATACACATCATACAGATTGTCGCTCACAATTACAGTAACGCTCTACATATACAATGGGGTTGGTTATACCCAAGTGGATCTTCACATAGTCTCTGAAATATGGTCCTTTTATCCTCTGATAATGATGTGTTCTTTGAATCTCCGTACGTCCGAATATATGAAAAAGAGAGAAAAAAACAGAAAAAATAACTCAGTTCCTCATGTACACTGGATAACCAGCTGATATTGGTATTTCAAGGGAGTCTTATTCTTCTTCCCATATGGGGGGGTGATTCACTTCGTGAAGAACAATTCTATGGGTTCACCTTCGTGATAGATACTGAATATATGCTCACAATATTCTTACATAAAACTTATTGGTATTATACTCAATAAGTAAGGGGCATGGGGAAGGGGAAAACTTCTGCACTAGTCAAAAGGTCAATAAATGTTCATTCTGGTATGTTACAAACCCCATTAATACATATATTGTAATGTTAATTCAATTCATATGTTGGGGGTGCCGCCATAGACAATAAGGTTAAGGACACAAAAAAGTATTATACTCATCAAGGTTTCTTTTTTATATTATTTCTCCCATTCCATCACCAAAATGATACACAAGGGGTGCTCACATGTATGCTTACATGAAGGGTGGTGTTTGTATGCACATAAAGGTTTCTTTTCTGGTCCTTGTTGGTTATCCACACTTCACCTTGTTATTTTTGGGGTAAAACCACAAAAAGCAGAAAAGAAGGTATTAATTCTACATAGGTAATTTTTTTCTTCTCTTTTTCATATATTCGGACGTACGGAGATTCAAAGAACACATCATTATCAGAGGATAAAAGGACCATATTTCAGATATTATGTGAAGATCCACTTGGGTATAACCAACCCCATTGAATATGTAGAGCGTTACTGTAATTGTGAGCGGCAATCTATATGACGTGTATTGTTTCATTCACACATTTTTTAGCAGTGCACAGTTCAGGAAACACTATTTTTTTTGGTTGTGCATCTTGTGTTAGGGGTGTTGAGTGACACCCAGAGTTAACCTCGACTGCTGCCGCATAGGGCGCAGTAGTTCTCTATTTTCTTTGTTAGTTATGCATACCCATAATGTCAGTGTGCAGGTAGCATAATTATGTAGAGAAGATAAAAGGGAGAGGGTGCTGCTCATATGAGCTTACAGGCAGGGCCAGACTGCCCAACTGGCATTTCTGGCAAATGCCAGAATGGATATGAGGGCGTGCCATGAGTCCACGCCCCCTAACTCGTGGCATGCCCACATGCGTCGTGTTTGCGCACCCCCCATGACATGCATGTGCCCCCGTGATGTGAGCATGCACCTTCGACGCGCGCAAGCATTCGCAAATGCCCAGACCGATTCGGAGCCCATTGTTATGTTGCCAGTCCCATTTAATTTGTTAGAAATAATTTGCTGCCTTTTGCAAAGAAGTGATTGCTTTCTACATCTGCAGGTGATGAGCAATTGTGGCTATATTTACAATCAGATATTTCAACAATTTGCGTTACTGCATACCAAGAGACATGCCTAAGAATTTACTGGTTGCCGAGGCAGGGTGGGAATCCCCACATTTAAAGAAAGTGTTATTTTAACCATCTGTGGTTCAGGAAAGACCCATACCATTTCTTCAATTAAAAGGAGTTAATGAATATAAATCTGCTTGTGGGGGTCAATCAGGGGGAGAGATACAGAAGGAGGGTATGCACCTCTGTGTACTAGATGCTACATACCCTGACTTGCCACGTTGCTGTTCTCCTGTATGTTGCTATGTTCCTGAGTTACTGTTTGTACTCCTTTGTAAGATGCTATTGCACTGGCTCTACCTTTTATTGGAATAAAAGCCTATGGGGGAGATGCACCAACCTTTAGAGATAGATATAGTGGACGGAGATAAATTACAAGCCATTCAGCTCCTAACTGCTATGCTACAGGCTGTGTTTGAAAAATGACAGTTAGGAGCTGATTGGTTGGTAGTTTATCTCGCTCCATTTTATCTCTCTCCAAGGCTTAGTACATCTATCCCTATTTGTTTTACAGCACTTCAGTTGGTCATCTGAATCTAACTGCTACACTTACATAACGGACCTAATTCTGAAGTGGACACAGACGGTCGACTCCTGCATCAGGCAGTTGCCTGTCTGAAACTTTATGCAAATGGTGTTACAAAGCCCTTCCCTGGTGCGTATGTATGTGCAAGGACTGTGATACCCACTTTCAGCATCTGTAGCCATTGTAATTGTAAATGCATGCTGTGCATCATGGGAGATGATGTCATGCCGAGGTGACTCACTTCCTGTTTGTCTCCTGGTCTAGGGGCTGTGTGCCTCCAACACCGCAGACTGGTGGCTTTTGCTTCCGGGGCTCTCACTGACACTGAAACCAGGTATGCACAAATTGAGAAAGAACTGTTGGCACTGGTGTTCGCCTGCAACCATTTCCATGACTTCATCTTTGGCCATCCTGTCACAGTGGAAACCGACCATCAGCCTCTCATCACCATAGCCCATCCACTCTGCTTCTTCCAGTATTCAGGGCATGATGCTCAAGCTGCAGCGGTACAACCTGGATGTCATATATAAGCAAGGCAAAGAAATGTACGTTGCTGATGCTCTGTCTTGAGCCTTCCTTTTAACTACTGACATGAACACTGCTGAGGAAGACTATGAGGTCATGGCTGTGGAGGTGCTCCCTACCAAGTGGCTGGAAGA
This sequence comes from Pseudophryne corroboree, assembly GCF_028390025.1. Classification (NCBI taxonomy): domain Eukaryota; kingdom Metazoa; phylum Chordata; class Amphibia; order Anura; family Myobatrachidae; genus Pseudophryne; species Pseudophryne corroboree. The sequence continues at coordinate 751,338,073 of NC_086445.1, read as the reverse complement.
GCTGCGTGCTGCTACACTTGCGGATGATCTTTGCCAGCGTCTCTCTGCTGTAATTCTCAACAGCTGGCCATCCTCTTCAAAGGAATTGCCGCACTGCCTTCGCTCCTTCTATTGTATGAGAGATGAGCTCACCGTGTCTGATGGTGTCATCCTGCGGGGTCATCGCTTCGTGATTCCGGCTGCCTTCAGACGTTCTACACCCAGCAGATGCACTTGGAGGCTACCAAGCGTAGGGCCCGTGAAACCACGTTCTGACCCTCCATGTATGGTGACATTGTCGGTGTTGTCTCGTTTTGTGTACCCTGCAATGCCTTGCGTCCATACCTGCCACAGGAGCCCATGCTGCTCAATGACATTCCTGATCTTCCGTGGTCCATTCTTGCAGCTGATGTATTCGAATGGAGTGGGAAGGAGTACCCGGTACTAGCTGACTCCTATTCAGGATGGTTTGAGATAAACTACTTGCCCAGCACCAATCAAATGGTCATTGCAAAGCTGAAGAGACACTTTGCAGCACATGGCACCCCACAGCAGCTAATCACTGATAATGCCATTCAATTCAAGGACTTTGCGAATACATGGGACTTTTCCAGCACATCACTAGTAGTCCACACTACCCACAGTCAAATGGATTGGCAGAGCATGCAGTCCGCTCTGCAATGCACCTAATGAAGAGGTGTGCACGAGATAGATTGGACATATACTTGGTGAGATGGACTTCCATCCTCTGCACAGTGCCTATTAGCACGGCACACCCGCACAGGCATCCCAATGGCAAAGCTGCTTCTGCAACCCAGAGTAGAGTCACAAATACGGGAGAATATCAGCAAGCGCAGAATGGCTGCAAAAGCTTCTTATGACAGATCAGCATACCACCTGCCACCACTGTCTCCAGGTCAGCCTGTCCGCATGCAAACCAGAATGGCAGTGGTTCAGCATCCTGCAGGTCATCCAATAGCTACGTGGTACAGTCTGATAATGCCCTCTATGAACGCAACCGCTGCCATCTGTTAAGTGTACCTGAAGAAAGCTCTAGACCAGTGGTCGCCAACCAGTCACTTGCGAGTGATGGGTAGCTCGCAGCCGCAATCTGGGTCGCTCGACCTGTCCTGGCTGCTGCAGCTGCCCAACTTCGGGGGGAGTCCATAATTGATTCCTCCCAACCAGTCCCTAGCACTCCTCCGCCGCGGAGGAGACTGGCGCTAGAGGTCATACTTGCCCTCTAGCGCCTGTCATGCACCACAGCTCTATAGATACCCGGAAGTGCCGGGAGCGCTCAGTGCTGGCGCTCCGGGTACTTCTTTTACACCCCACACACAGCACTTGGAATCGGAGGAGGCTCCCTGAATAAAAATGTGTCATGCTGCAGCAGTGGTGCCGGCGGCTTCTCAGTGACAGCAGTGCCACCAATATCACACTCCTCTGCTGCACGCTCTGGATATGGACCTCTGATGCTGAGCGCCCCCCCCCCCCCCTCACTGCATGACAAACAAAGTATTACATGCCTGGCAACAAGACCCCTGGCAACAAGCATGACACGCAGAGCATTACACCCCTGGCAACGAGACACATGGCAATGAGCATGACACGCAGAGCATTACACCCCTGGCAATGAACATTATACCACTAGCAACAAGACCCATGGCAACGAGCATGACACGCAGAGCATTACACCCCTGGCAACAATCATTACACCAGTGGCAACAAAACCCCTCGCAATGAGCATGACACCCCTGGCAACAAGCATGGAACCCAGAGCATGAAACCCCTGGCAATGACCATTACATTCCTGGCAACAAGCATTACACCCCTGGCAACAAGTAGGATACCCAGAGCATGAAACCCCTGGCAACGAGCATGAAACCCCTGGCAATGAGCAGGCAATTTAAAATTAATTAGAAACCTTATTGTGGGCCATAATGTGTAATGGTCATTACGGTGTGTCGCATAATGTATCGAGGGCATTGCAGTAGGTCGCATAATGTGTCAGGCATTACGGTGTGGGACATAATGTATCACGGGCATTGCGGTGTGTGGCATAATATGTCATGGGCATTACGGTGTGTGGAATAATGTGTCAGGAGCACTGCGGTGTGTGGCATTATGTGTAACAGGCATTATGGTGTGTGGCATATTGTGTAAGTGGCATTACTGTGTGTGGTATAATGCGTCACGGGCATTACGTGTGTGGCATAATGTGTAAGGGGCATTACTATAAGGAGGAAAATGACAAATAATGTAAAGGGCAAGAATCAGGATTTTTTTTTTCCTTTGGAGGCCAATGTCTGGGCGTGCAGGTTGCAAAACTGGGGTAAAAGGTAGTCTCTTCCGGCAATGCCACGCCCCTTGCAGCGAGGTCACACCCTCTTTTTGGAGCTAATTCTTTACTTTTAATATAGCAATGGGAGGGGCACCAGAAATTATTTTGCCCATGAGTCCAGTCTTAACTCTGAGAGTGCACCAGCAACCATTCAAGTACGGCTTTTTTTTTCCAAAAACTTTAGTAGCTCCTCAGGAGGTTTAATTTTTCTCGAGTAGCTCACACCCCAATTAAGGTTGGAGACCACTGCTCTAAATAGCCTGACTCATCAGTTTCTACCACAGCTGCAACCAATGTCAGTGATGATTCGCATTGCATGGACAGTCCTTCCTCAGAGACCACTTCTGAAGTAATAGAGCCCTATGATGTTACAGCGGACATGCCTATAGGTTCTCAGTATTCCATTACCAGATCGGGTCGTGTGTCCAGACCCAACCCAAAGTTCCAAGACTTTATTGTATAATGTCTTTTCTTTTGTTCACACCTAACATTGTCACATTGTTGCATTGGTTTCATCTATGTTCTGCATCCTTCCAGTTTGAAAGGGGGGATGTAAATGCATGCTGTGCATCCTGGGAGATGATGTCATGCCGAGGTGACTCACTTCCTGTTTGTCTCCTGTTACTTCCACTTGGTGTCTGACTCATGCTGAGTAAAGACCTGTATTACACTGATGCTGCAAGTGTCGTCCTGATTTTGTTGTTACACATCTACAGTAATACTACCTGATGCATCTGTAGACTCCACCATCGGTCGCACTATTGAAACCTGCTTCAGCCCTGTGACATGTGCAGATTTTGAGTCTGTATATGGCCTCCAATGTGAATGATTGAGCATCTGTGTAAATAAACATGTGAATGACACTCCCATAATACGCCAATAAGAGTGACCATACATTTGAGTAGCCACTTCCCGAGAATGCCCAGCACTTTACCAGGACATTTCTGACATTTCATTGCCCAATATATCCAAAGACATAATTACTAAAATTTGGGGCTATTAAAAAAAACAAACATCAGCATTTCCAGGGCCAGCTGAGGGATGCATGAGAGAGGTCGTTAGCATGGATCTTCCAAGAGTAGATCTGGTTCCAGTGTAAGAACAGCATTTGTAATTGTTAATTATTTTCATGTTAACCCCTTCAGACCTTCTTTTCACTTCAATGACAATAAAAATATGAACTTTTTTTGTTTCACCACAAATAACTTTAATTTATTAGTCCATCACAATACATTTTCTACTGTTTGCTTTCAAAAATTTTCTTCTGGTGCCATAATTAACCAAAATATGTTTTTTTTATATTTGATATACTGTAAATTAGAAAATACAAGCAAGAGAAATAGAACAATTTTCAACAGAAATTAGCCCCACAATATAATCAGGTCTTTCTCCCAGAATTAGTAAAATGACATACTGAAGGTATATTGGGGGTTATTCAGGTTTGTTAGCAAACCAAAAAAGTTAGCTACTGGGAAAAACTAGGGCCCTCATTCCGAGTTGTTCGCTCGCAAGCTGCTTTTAGCAGCATTGCACACGCTAAGCCGCCGCCTACTGGGAGTGAATCTTAGCTTAGCAAAATTGCGAACGAAAGATTCTCAAAATTGCGATTAGAAATTTCTTAGCAGTTTCTGAGTAGCTCGACACTTACTCTGCCACTGCGATCAGTTCAGTCAGTTTCGTTCCTGGTTTGACGTCACAAACACACCCAGCGTTCGCCCAGACACTCCCCCGTTTCTTCAGACACTCCCGCGTTTTTCCCAGAAACGGCAGCGTTTTTTCACACACACCCATAAAACGGCCAGTTTCCACCCAGAAACACCCACTTCCTGTCAATCACACTCCGATCACCAGAACGAAGAAAAAACCTCGTAATGCCGTGAGTAAAATACCAAACTTCTTAGCAAATTTACTTGACGCAGTCGCAGTGCGAACATTGCGCATGCGCAATTAGCAGAAAATCGCTGCGAGCGAAGAAAATTACCGAGCGAACTACTCGGAATGAGGGCCTATGTTCACTGAAAGTGGGGCAGATGCAGTACTGCGTGGCCCCCACCCCCTCCCCTAGGGATCAGGTTTCATACTGTACTGTTGGGTGTGGATCATTAGATCGACAGTGTCTAGGTCGACAATGTTTAGGTCGACCACTATAGGTCGACAGGGTCAGATGGTCGACAGGGTCAGAAGGTCGACATGTTCTAGGTCGACAGGTCAAAAGGTCGACATGAGTTTTTTTATGTTTTTTTGGTGTTATTTTCTTCGTAGAGTGACCGGGAACCCCAATTAGTGCACCATGTCTTCTCGCCATGCTTCGGGCAAGGTGCCTCGCTTCGATCGGCACAGATTACCGTTCCAATCGTAGTCCACGACGATTGTTAAGTATGAAAAAGTAAAAAAAAAAGATTTAAAAAAAAACACCTCATGTCGACCTTTTGACCTGTTGACCTAGAACATGTTGACCTTCTGACCCCGTCGAACTAGTGACTGTCGACCTATAGTGGTCGACCTAAACATTGTCGACCTAGACACTGTCGATCTCCAGACCGGATCCCGTACTGTTACCAATCTAGTACATTATCATGCATGCACTACAGTATTTACTGTATATATTTATCTAGGGGACCAACACATGCAAAATGGTTAGGCTAACCAATGTGGCGACTGGGCACACCCCCTATGGAGACTGACCACACCCCTAAACATGGGCCCCTACCACTGCATTCCCCCAGTGGGCCCTACATGCCCCAGTCCAACACTAGGCAGATGTAACATATGAAGAGATTAGATTTACGTGTGTTATATTGTTTGTGTGCATGATAAATACTGGCTGCTTAATTTTTACACTGCAATTTAGATTTCAGTTTGAGCACTCAAATCTACAGTGAATCTATCTGTACATGTTACATCTGCCACACATGCAGTGCAACGTGGTTTTGCCCAGTTGTAAGCTTTTTCGGTTTGCTAACAAACCTGAATAAGGCCCCTCTATGTATGTTATAAAGCATGTGTATTCACAAGCACTTATGTCACATAGATATATTTAAATGTTGTATCTTTTCAGTAGTGACACAACACAAAAATGAAGCATTGTGAAGCATGTAGATATTTCAGCTCTGACACGTGCCTTCTAAGGGGAAATGCAGTTTACTTGTCACAGGAGAGTTCAGAGCACTCAGCTGTCAAACACTGTGCATAGTATTTGGCAGCTTGACAGATGGATCACTCTTCTATGTGACAGAATGACAGCATATGACATATTCAGCACAATTCTTTTTGTGTTGAAAATCACTTATTTGACACTAGCCTCAGGGTGAAACCAAGGAAAGATAGGTTTAGGTGAGGGTAGACGGGGCAAATGTAGAATTGCTAGTTGGGTGTTTCAAATGATTAATTATAAAGCAAAAACTAAAACTATAAAAGTTTACAACTCACCAAGGACCACAGCAAACCCCCCAATTCAGTTGCCTAGGCCCCTCCATAACTGCTAAGGGGTGTAGTATGGTATGCCAGCGCTCGGGCTCCCGGCGACCAGCATACTGGCGCCGGGAGCCCGACCGCCGGCATACCGACAGCGTGGCGAGCGCTAAGGAGCCCCTTGCGCGCCACACTATTTTATTCTCCCTCCAGGGGGGTCGTGGACCCCCACGAGGGAGAATAGCTGTCGGTATGCCGGGTGTCGGGATTCCGGCGCCGGTATAATGTGCACCGGGATCCCGACATTCGGCATACTGAAGACCACTCCTGCTAAGACCCCCTATTGCATTCATCAATGTACCCCACGATGGTAGCCCTGGACAACACTATATAATAATAACACAATGTGTAGGAATGAGAACACAGACATCACACAATATCAGACAAGGGAAGGCAGAACCATAATAATTGTATTGTCTTCCTAGGCTCATCTTTTCCACACACCTCCCCACCTTTCTCTGATTTGATGGCCCCAGGTCCTACCAAATAAGAATTAACATAATAAGTGTTTATGGGGATCGGCTGGGAAAATGCAGATGCATCATGGCTGTTTCTGGGGCATGTATCTGCTGACAGCTGCAAGCTCAAGTCGATGCTACTGTGTCCAGTCTGCATAGCCATAGACCAACTCTAAGCTCTAATGTTCCTCATTTTAGCGTGCGAATGTGTACGCAATTGCAAATGAGTTTGTGATAGCTCCAGTAGGCATCTCTTTTCATATGGGCAGCAGCTTCACTTGTTAACATCAGCAATTCCGTAGCCTAGTCAATCGCACTTGCTAATGTATTAGCATGCAAACATGTATTAGACCCACAGTGGGTTAACCTGCTGCTGCTGTGTTCCTTTCGGACATTTCCTATTGTAAATGTCCCCCGTCCCCCAGTTCTTTCTTGGCGCTGGTTATGCAATGCCCAGGACAGAGCTACTGCTGCTATATGTAATACAGTAACACAGAGTTCACATGCAGAGCTCCTCATTTTCCCTCTATGTCCCGCCCCCTGTCTCCAGTACCACTCTCTCATTGGAAGCTGGATCTAAATGCAGGTGAGTTGATTGTTGCACGGGGGACATTTGAACCTCCTTAGCAACTGAGCCCGGCCCCTCCAACAAGCCCAGGCCCAGGTAATCAATACCCCCATCCTCTCTAGGCATCCTCAACAGCATAATGCAAAATAATTTGATAAAGAGTTAAAAAAAAAAAAAAAATTCATCAGCCTACCTAGATAGGGATTAATACTTGATTTATTAATGAAGTGCTAAACAAGTTTTTTATTTGCAATCCACTTTTGCCATAGAGATATAGGGGGTAATTCTGAGTTGATCGCAGCAGGATCTTTGTTAGCAGTTGGGCAAAACCTTGTGCACTGCAGGGGAGGCAGATATAACATGTGCAGAGAGAGTTAGATTTGGGTGTGATGTGTTCAATCTGCAATCTAAATTGCAGTGTAAAAATTAAGCAGCCAGTATTTACCCTGCACAGAAACAAAATAACCCTTTCTGCACATGTTATATCTGCCTCCCCTGCAGTGCACATGGTTTTGCCCAACTGCTAACAAAGTTCCTGCTGCGATCAACTCAGAATTACCCCCATAGTGCATAAAATGTTTCAAGGAAGGAAGGTATCACCCATGAGGAGTTTGATTACCTGGTCATGGCCCTCTTTGGTGAAATAAAAAAATAAAAAAAATGATACACTCAACATTCAACTACTATTTGTATTGTAATTCCACATAACATTTCCACACATTCTGAATGTACCCTTAAGGAGGTACACATGGAGAGATCCGTGCTTAAAATCTAAGCAATCTGACTAGATTGTTTAAGGGCCCAATACACTAGACCAATAATGTCCGATTTCATCCAATTTCGTGAATTCAGGCCGATATATCAGGTGAAATCGGGCATTTTGGATGTGTTTCGATCCGATCCGATGCGCGTTCCCGTGAGGATCAGATCAGCTCCCCTAGATCGCTAGTGCTGCACTCGTGATATGTCTGTTCCCGCAGGCATGGCTAGGATCACATACGATATATTGCATGCAAAATGTACCAAATCGTATGGAACCACTCCCGGGAAGCTCCCGGGAGAGTTCAAGGGAAATCGCCTCCGACTTCAGCCTCAGACATATCGTTGTAGTGTATGGGGCCCTTTAGAAGTTAAGCACAGATCTCTCGTGTGTATGCCCCACAGCGATAGCCGGTGCTAGATTGGCCTGCATGCAGTCACAATCTAACACATCGCTCCTTTCACCGCTTGGTGAAATGAGCGCCCCCCCTCCCCTCGATTAGCACACATAGCGCTGTACTGAGCAGGGGGAGAGATGTGTGCTGAGCGGTCTGTGACAGATTGCTCAGCACACATCTCTCCTAGTGTGTACTGGCCTTTAAAACTAGGGGGGTATTGATGGGGGAGATGTGTGCTGAGCGATCTTAACACAGACCGCTCAGCACACATCTCTCCCCCCGCTCAGCACAGCGCGATGTGCTGAGCGAGGGAAGGGGGACGGACGGGGGACCGCTCACTGCACACAGCGATATAGTGAGCGACCCGCTAGATTGAGCCTGCATGCAGGCTCAATCTAGCACCAGCGATAGCGATGCGTGGGGCCGCACATTGCTATCGCTGGGGGGCATACACACGGCAGATCCGTGCTTAAAATCTAAGCAATCTAGTCAGATTGCTTAGATTTTGAACACGGATCTCTCCGTGTGTACCCCCCTTAAGTACAGAGCTGGCCCTAACCAATTTGGTGCCCTAAGCAGATAATCCCACCACCAGTCTTAGTGTTTATATAAGGACACAAAAAATAACACATTGGTTTATTACTTTTATTGTTAAAGAAACACGACCTAAACGCACAAAATATACAACTACAGTACAAATATAAGTGAAGCTAGTCCTAGGTTGGATACAGCTGTCAATATTGTAAGGACTGAAATGTATGTAGGGTGAGGGAAAGAAGAACCCATGTTTAGTTCTGTTGCATTAAGGTGCCAGCACCTGCTGCATTTAATCTGTGATTCTGGGGTATCTACACTGTTAAATGGAGTATAAAGGATCATCTGCATCAAAACTCAATGGCCACCTGTTCTACACTACCTCATCCATCACAGAGCATTCCAGTAACATCCATAGTATACAGAGAGCATCGCTGTAACTGCCATAAAGTATAAAGTATATAGCAACCACCATATAATGCAGAGTGCTTTGCAGTAACTGCCATATAATTCAGAGAGCTTTGCAGTAACTGCCATTCATTCATAAAGCGTCACAGTGACCACCAGATAATGTAGAGTGTTGCAGTGACCACCGTATAATGCAAAGAGCATCACAGTAACTGCCATATAATGCATACAGCATCACAGTGACTTCCAGATAATGTAGAGAGTGTTGCAGTGTCCACCATATAATGCAGAGAGCATCAAAGTGCCCACCATACAATGCAGAGAACATTGCAGTGTCTGCTATATAATGCAGAGAGCATCACAGTGATACCAGATAATGCAGAGTGTTGCAGTGACCAACAGATAATGCACTGTTGCAGTTGCTGCCAGATAATGCAGAGACCATCAGTGACCCACATATAACAAGAGAGAGCTCCTAACTGTCATGTTTCAAACACAGCCTGTAAAGTTACAGTCTGGAGTTGTTTGATTAGTACTTTATCTCTATCCACTTTATCTCTCTCCAAGCTTTGACACATATGCCACATAATATGAATACACCCCCTCCACACACATTAATATACCACCCCTAGAAAAAAGTATAAAAATAACCCACCCACCCCTTAGAAAATATCAAATCCACCCCACATTACATAAGTATTTCCCCACAACACATGTTGTAGTTGATTTGCCGGTGGTCAGGATCCTGGTGGTCAAGACACCGACGCCGGATTCCTGACTGCAGACAATGCCGACAGCTGGAATGACGGCTAGAAGGGACTATTCCCACCACTATAACACCCATAGAGAGGGAATAGAACTTGTGGCGAGCGTAGTGAGCCACCGAGCCCACTGCGTGGCGAGTGCAGCGAGCCCGCAAGGTGTTCCGTTACGCCTGACCCCCTGCCGGCATTCTGGTGGCTTGGATCCCGGGGTCGGTATGCTGACCTCTGGGATCCTGACCGCCAGTATTACAGCCAAAACCTGTGTTGTGTTATTACTAACTTTTTGCTCAAGGGTACTCAGAACTGTTGAATAGTTCAAGATAAATAAATTGAATCTTATTTTATTAATTGTGTCATTACTTTGTTGGGTTTTGGGGACTACCTGCCTCTCTGCTAGCGTAGGCAGGAAGAAACATCGAGATTGACCAGAACGGTGAGCAAACCACAACAGTTGATCCTCAAACACAATCCTGCAGTGCAAGCATCTGGTTCAGGAAGGAACCAGTGCAGATGGAAGGAAGGAGAGATCAGTACAGTCACACATGCATGCATGTGACTGACAGAAGACAACAGACAGATAATGGTGCTCAGCCATGCTGATGGTGACTCACCAAGGACCACAGCAAACCCCCCAATACAGTTGCCTAGGCCCCTCCATAACTGCTAAGACCCCCTATTGCAGTCATCAATATACCCCACGATGGTAGCCCTGGACAACACTATATAATAATAACACAATGTGTAGGAATGAGAACACAGACATCACACGATATCAGACAAGGGAAGGCAGAACCATAATAATTGTTTTGTCTTCCTAGGCTCATCTTTTCCACACACCTCCCCACCTTTCTCTGATTTGATGGCCCCAGGTCCTACCAAATAAGAATTAACATAATAAGTGATTATGGGGATCGGCTGTGAAAATGCAGACGCATTATGGCTGTTTATGGGGCATGTATCTGCTGACAGCTGCAAGCTCAAGTCGATGCTACTGTGTCCAGTCTGCATAGCCATAGACCAACTCTAAGCTCTAATGTTCCTCATTTTAGCGTGCGAATGTGTACGCAATTGCAAATGAGTTTGTGATAGCTCCAGTAGGCATCTCTTTTCATATGGGCAGCAGCTTCACTTGTTAACATCAGCAATTCCGTAGCCTAGTCAATCGCACTTGCTAATGTATTAGCATGCAAACATGTATTAGACCCACAGTGGGTTAACCTGCTGCTGCTGTGTTCCTTTCGGACATTTCCTATTGTAAATGTCCCCCGTCCCCCAGTTCTTTCTTGGCGCTGGTTATGTAATGCCCAGGACAGAGCTACTGCTGCTATATGTAATACAGTAACACAGAGTTCACATGCAGAGCTCCTCATTCTCCCTCTATGTCCCGCCCCCTGTCTCCAGTACCACTCTCTCATTGGAGGCTGGATCTAAATGCAGCTGAGTTGATTGGTTTCACAAGGGGACATTTGAACCCCCCTTAGCAACTGAGCCCGGCCCCTCCAACAAGCCCAGGCCCAGGTAATCAATACCCCCATCCTCTCTAGGCATCCTCAACAGCATAATGCAAAATAATTCGATAAAGAGTTAAAAAAAACAAAAAAAAATTTTTTCATCAGCCTACCTGCCTCCGAAATATTACCCGTGCCACGCGCTAGTCCAGGGAGGCAGAGGGAGATTAAGGAGGTAAATGTGTGGCTTAGGGATTGGTGCAGGAAAGAAGGGTTTGTGTTCCTAGAACACTGGGCGGACTTCTCAGTCAGGCGCCATCTCTTTTGTCGTGATGGATTGCACCTGACTGAGGAGGGGGCAGCGGTGCTGGGGGGGAAGGATGGTTAGAAGGTTGGAGGAGATTTTAAGCTAGGAGCCTGGGGGGAGGGTTTAGCTAGAAACTACGGGTCATGCAGTGAGAATAGTGGGGATGGCGGTAGTAAACGAAATGGGGGAGAAGCTGGGGGGAGGGTAAGAGCAGGCGGTAAGGTTACTAACATGGGTACTAAAAGAGATTTTACCAAAGCACTAAACAATGACGATTACAGGTCATTATTGCTACATAAGGTGAAAGATGTCCCTAACGCAAGGGAAAATACTTATCTTAGTTGTATGTATGTAAGCGCTAGAAGCATTACTGGTAAAAAGGGCGAACTAGAAATACTTGCAGCAAGCAAACAGTATGATATTTTCTGCTGCGGGGTACACTGGGCTCCACAAGGAATGGACAATGGGTGTAGAGTAGGATCTTGATCCGAGGCACCAACAGGCTCAAAGCTTTGACTGTTCCCAGAATGCATAGCGCCGCCTCCTATATCACCCCGCCTCCCTGCACAGGATCTCAGTTTTGTAGTTGGTGCTGCAGTAGCAGGCACTTAACAGAGGGGCTGCTCCAGGCAGCCCTAAGAAGAGCTTTTTTTCTGAGGTAAAAAGTGAAGACTTCAAGGGCAGCAGCAGTGTTATATGTCAGTGGACATTCACGGCTGCAGCTCCGGCTCTCCCCAGTGGCGCTGTACACTCCCGAGCCCTGGTTGCTGGGTAACTACAGCTGGAGGCTCCGGTTTTCTTCTTGTCAGGCGCACACGACGGGGGCTCTCCGGGATCGCGTGGCCACGCTTCGGGAGGTGGGAAGTGGGTCCCGCTTACGGGACCCAGTTTTTATCGCGATCCGGCGCGGACAGTGGGAGGCGGGCCGCGCGCGCTGGTGGTGGACACTGTGGCAGTACAGGTGATTCCACTAGATCAGCAGGGCATGGGACAGGTCAGGTTTTCTCTATAAACCGTTTTATTAGAGCCCGCAGTACCCGGTGGTTTTGCCAGCAGAGAGATAGAGCTTGGACTTGAAGCCCCTCCCCCAGCCCCAGGGCGCCATTTTCTGCAAATGTTCCCGCCCTGGAGCTGCATATCTGTCTCTCCCTCACTCCCTGGCAGTGTCTGCGGCGCCATTATCCCTCAGCTCACTGTTCCTGGGAATGCTTGGGCAAATCCTCCTATGTAAAGCCGCCTGGTTGTCAGTGCTGTGACTTTACAAGACACTTAAGTATTCTACCTGCCTTTTTTAGTCAGTGTTAGTTAAGAAAGAGTGCATTTAGTCAGGGTTTCCTAGTACAATTACCCTGTGATATACATCCAGTTCTTACTGTGTACTGTTATATCTATTGTTATATAGCTGTGTAAGCTAGTCCAGTGCAGTATTATTGTTAGTAATAACCTCTGCATTGTACAAACTGTGACTATTTGTTTGTGCATTTGATAGCTAAGTGGTGTCCATTTCGTGTCTTTCACTCAACCTGCTATCCCTATATTCTATAACCTGAGGGGGCTTGGTGCGTCAGGTTTTATCTAATATAGGATTTTCACAAAGATATACTGTTTTACGTATTTTTCTCTGTGACTTAGTCACCATGGTGGTCATTCCGAGTAGATCGCAGCAGCAATTTTGTTAGCAGTTGAGCAAAACCATGGGGGGTAATTCTGAGTTGGTCGCAGCAGCAAGTTTGTTAGCAATTAGGCAAAACCATGTGCACTGCAGGGGGGGGGGGGGGGGCAGATATAACATTTGCAGACAGAGTTAGATTTGGGTGGGTTATTTTGTTTCTGTGCAGGGTAAATACTGGTTGCTTTATTTTTACACTGCAATTTAGATTCCAGTTTGAACACACCCCACCCAAATCTAACACTCTCTGCACATGTTATATCTGCCCCTCCTGCAGTGTACATTGGCCCTCATTCCGAGTTGATCGGTCGCAAGGCGATTTTAGCAGAGTTGCTCACGCTAAGCCTACGCCTACTGGGAGTGTATCTTAGCTTCTTAAAATTGCGACCGATGTATTCGCAATATTGCGATTACAAACTACTTAGCAGTTTCAGAGTAGCTTCAGACTTACTCGGCATCTGCGATCAGTTCAGTGCTTGTCGTTCCTGTTTTGACGTCACAAACACACCCAGCGTTCGCCCAGACACTCCCCCGTTTCCCCGGCCACTCCTGCGTTTTTTCCGGAAACGGTAGCGTTTTTTCCCGCACGCCCATAAAACGGCCTGTTTCCGCCCAGTAACACCCATTTCCTGTCAATCACATGACGATCGCCGGAGCGATGAAAAAGCCGTGAGTAAAAATACTATCTCCATTGTAAAATTACTTGGCGCAGTCGCAGTGCGATTATTGCGCATGCGTACTAAGCGGAATTTCACTGCGATGCGATGAAAAATACAGAGCGAACGACTCGGAATGAGGGCCATAGTTTTGCCCAACTGCTAACAAATTTGTTGCTGCGATCAACTCAGAATTAGGCCCCCTGTGCACTGCAGGAGGGGCAGATATAACATGTGCAGAGAGTGTTAGATTTGGGTGGGGTGTGTTCAAACTGGAATCTAAATTGCAGTGTAAAAATAAAGCAACCAGTATTTACCCTGCACAGAAACAAAATAACCCACCCAAATCTAACTCTCTCTGCAAATGTTACATCTGTCCCCCCTGAAGTGCACATGGTTTTGCCCAATTGCTAACAAACTTGGTGCTGCGATCAACTCAGAATTACCCCCCATATCTCTCCTTTATCTCTGCTGGTGTTGACTACACTGGGCAGGGGTTTGGGCTAGAGGTATCGTGCTGCTGACAAATTGTACTGTGTTACCTGATACTGCAAGTTATATCATGTCTGCTTCTGAGGGTAACGGTTCTGGGGCTGAACACACTGCCGGTGTTGTTGAAGCCGCAGATACCTATGAGGAGAATATAGCAGCTTTGGGCTCTGGTTCTGGGGGCTTCTTGCCCCCCAGTAGGACGGTGGCAACGGGGGCAAATAATGACCCGCCGTGGGCCGCTTTTTCCACGCTTCTGCATACGCTAGTTCATAAACTAACACCCCCTATGGGACCCCCAATGCCGGTACAACCGTTTGTGGTTCCTGCAGCTAACCCGCCGAGGGCGGACGATTTATCTGCTCAAATAAAGAAGTTGAACCAGTCCCTGACTACTAAAAAGTCTGACCGTCGCTCGCCTACGTCCATGGGTCCTCTAAGCGAGCTCTTGTCTCCTCACAATCCACTGCTGTCACTGAGACCTCGTCGGATGAAGACGGCACTTACACTGACCCCACAGGTTCTGACTCAGATACGGCTGATGGGGAGGGTGGTTCACATGTGGATGTTCCTGAACTCTTGGAGGCTTTTAAGTTAATTTAGCAGATTACGGATGATCCCGAGCCATCCGTTCCTCCTAAGAAACCAGATAGGTTCAAGCGTCAGAAGGTGATTAAACAAGTTTTACCTCACTCTGACCACCTAATTGGCCAGGAACCCTGGGAAAACCCGGGTACGAAGTTTGTGCCTCAAAAGAAGATGCTGGCTCGCTATCCCCTCGCGCCGGAGCTGTCTAAGAATTGGGAAACGCCTCCTCCAGTGGACTCACATGTGGCTAGGATGGTGGTTGGTTTCCTCAGCTCTACCGGTCACCACCGTCACATCTCTAAAATAGCCTACGGATAAACGTGTGGAGGGTTGTCTGAAAGCGATTTACACCCTCACGGGTGCTGCACAAAGGCCCACTATTGCAGCTACTTGGGCTGCAGAGGCCATTGAAGCATGGGCCTTGGAGTTAGATGCTGAAATCTCCTCTGACCATGCTAGACAATGCTTGTCTTATATTGTCACAGTTTCTCGTTATATTAAAGAGGCAGCTTCTGATTCCAGTATCCTGGCAGCCAAGGCCTTTACTACATCAGTCCTGGCTCGCCGGATATTGTGGCTGAGATCCTGGTCTGTGGATCTGGACTCTAGAAAAACCCTGGAGGTACTCCCTTTTAAGGGAGATATTCTGTTTGGGGAGGATTTAAGTAAGATTGTGGCTGACTTGGCTACTGCCAAAACTGCCTGTCTGCCAAGTACTGCTCCTTCTGTGTCGAAGGCTAAAGGTACTTCCTTTCACTCCTTTCATCCTTCAGTAAAGCAAAAGGTCAGGCGTACAACAAGCAGGCCCGCACTTCCAAACCTGGTAAGCCTAAGCCCAAAAGAGCCTGGGCGGCGCGTCAGCCAGCTTCCAAGACAGATAAGCCTGCCGCATGACGGGGCGGGCCTCCCTCTGGGGGATCCCAGGGTGGGGGCTCGGCTTCTAAGGTATACCCAGGAATGGTTGAAGACCACTTCAGATGCCTGGGTACGGGAAGTCGTCACTCGAGGTTACGCCATAGTCTTCAAAAACCGCCCCCCTCATCGATTTTGACAGACAGATGTCCCGTTGGAAAAGACAAAGGCAAACACTCTACATTCGGTGGTACAGACCCTCCTGGATACAGGAGTCATAGTACATGTGCCTCTTGCGCAGAGGGGCCGGGGGTACTATTCGCCGCTGTTTCTAGTCTCGAAACCGAATGGGTCCTCCCGGCCCATTCTCAACCTCAAGGCATTGAACAGGTTTGTGAAGGTTTACAAGTTCCGGATGGAAACCCTTCGCTCTATAGTTCTGGCCTTGGAACCTGGGGACTTCATGGTCTCCCTGGATATACAGGATGCTTACCTGCATGTTCCTATAGCAGTGTCTCATCAGCAATACCTGAGATTTGCGATTGGCAACTGCCATTACCAGTTTCGGGCGTTATCTTTTGGTTTAACAACGGCTCCGCGAGTCTTTACAAAAGTCATGACGGTGATGACGGTGGTACTCCGCCGTCAAGTGGTCAGGATACTGCCGTATTTGGACGACTTGTTAATCCTGCCAAATTCCCCAGAACTTCTCCTGCATCATCTAGATGTGACGGTCCGGTTTCTGCAAGCCCACGGGTTGCTCATCAACTGGAAGAAGTCATCCCTGATCCCTGCTCAGAGCATGGTGCATCTGGGAGCACTATTGGACACTCACAACCAGCGGTTGTTCCTGTCTCAGGAGAAAGTCCTGAAACTTCAAGACAGGATTCGTTGCCTCCTATCTCGTCCGCAAGTGTCGATACATTTGGCGATGCAGGTGCTGGGCCTCATGGTGTCAGCATTCGACATGGTGGAGTACACTCAATTTCATTCTCGCCCTCTCCAGAGGCTGATTCTAGCCAAATGGGACGGCCTGCCTCACCGGATATGGTCTCAAATGATCTCATTGACTCCGGAGGTCCGTCTGTCGCTGCTCTGGTGGCTCCGGGACCAACAACTGTGCAGGGGCCGTCCGTTCTGGATATCCGACTGGGTCCTGTTGACGACAGATGCCAGTCTAAGAGGTTGGGGCACGGTGCTGGAGCAACACTCCCTTCAGGGGCGGTGGACCAAAGAGGAGTCCCTCCTCTCGATCAATATTCTGGAGTTGCGGGCGGTCTTCAATGCCTTGAACCTAGCCCAGCATTTAATTCCTAACCGTCCTGTTCAAGTACAGTCGGACAACGCCACCACAGTGGCTTACATAAATCATCAAGGCGGCACTCGAAGCCGCCAGCAATGAAGGAAGTCTCAAGGATTCAACAGTGGGCAGAACGCCATCTACCGGCCATATCGGCAATATTCAATCCGGGAGTCCTGAATTGGGAAGCGGACTTTCTCAGTCGTCAGGACGTGCATGCCGGCGAGTGGGGTCTCCATCCAGAAGTGTTTCAACTCCTAGTGGAAAGGTGGGGCCTTCCAGACGTAGATCTGATGGTGTCTCGACACAATAGCAAGGTTCCGGTCTTCGGAGCAAGGACAAGGGATCCTCAAGCAGCATTCATGGATGCGCTGGCGGTACCGTGGAGGTTTTGGCTGCCGTACGTGTTCCCACGGTGTCACTCCTGCCCAGGGTAATTCGGGAGTTCATGCAAGAAAAAGGAATTCTGCTTCTCATAGCTCCAGCGTGGCCCAGACGGCACTGGTTCTCAGACCTGCAAGGCCTATCGCCAGTGCGTCCATTTCTACTTCCACAACGCCCAGACCTCCTCGTTCAGGGCCCCTATGTCTACCAGGACCTAGCCCGGCTGTCTTTGACGGCGTGGCTCTTGAAGCTTCCGTCTTAAGGGCTAAAGGGTTTTCTGAGGCGGTCATTTAAACTATGTTGCGGGCCCGGAAACCGGCTTCGGCTCGGATTTACTATAGGGTATGGCATTCTTACTTTGTTTGGTGTGCATCTAACGATTATGACGCTTCCAAGTTTAGTATAGCCCAGTTGTTGGCTTTTCTTTAGCAGGGCCTGGACTTAGGCCTGCGTCTGACCTCCCTCAAGGTTCAAATATCTGCCTTGTCGGTGTGGTTTCAGAGAAAAATTGCGACCTTACCTAATGTGCATACCTTTACTCAGGGCGTGTTGCGTATCTGACCTCCCTATGTCCCGCCTGTGGCTCCTTGGGACTTGTCAGTGGTTTTGGAGGCATTACAAGAGTCTCCGTTTGAACCTCTTGGTTCAGCTGACCTAAAGTGGCTTTCCCTTAAGGTGGTGTTTCTGCTGGCTATTGCTTCAGCTAGAAGAGTGTCGGATTTGGGTGCCTTGTCCTATAGTTCCCCATGTCTGATATTTCACCGTGACCGGGCAGTTCTTAGGACTCGTCCCGGCTATCTACCTATGGTGGTTTCTTCGTTCCACCTTAATCAGGAGATTGTAGTTCCGGCACTTGTTTCTCCTGATCTGTCTCCCAAAGAGCGGTCTTTGGATGTGGTACGGGCTCTCCATATCTATGTGAAGAGAACTGCTCTTATTAGGAAATCGGATTCTCTTTTTGTTGTGTTTGGGTTTCACAAACGTGGCTGGCCTGCTCACAAGCAAACTCTGGCCAGATGGATTAGAATGGTGATTGCACATGCTTATGTGAAGGCTGGTCTCTCTGCTCCTGTTCACATTAAGGCCCATTCTACTCAGTCTATTGGACCTTCTTGGGCGACCCAACGTGGTGCGACCCTTGAACAATTGTGCAAGGCGGCTACGTGGTCCTCTGTGAACACGTTCATAAGGTTCTATGCCTTCGATACTGCCGCTTCCCAGGATGCTTCCTTTGGACGCCGGGTTCTTGTGCCCGCTACAGTGCGTCCCCTCCCATAAGGAACTGCTTTAGGACATACCCATTGTCCATTCCTTGTGGAGCCCAGTGTACCCCGCAGCAGAAAACGAGTTTTATGGTAAGAAATTACCTTTGTTAAAACTCTTTCTGCGAGGTACACTGGGCTCCACAAGGCGCTCACCCTGATGCACTTAGCTTCTTTGGGCTGGTATGGCATTAGCCGCTGACACGTCTCCTGTCGCGAGAATGCGGTGTTGTGGCTACTAACCATTGTCGTTTCTTTTCCTGCTACTGCATTGGACTGGTTAACTAAAAACTGAGATCCTGTGCAGGGAGGCGGGGTGATATAGGAGGCGGTGCTATGCATTCTGGGAACAGTCAAAGCTTTGAGCCTGTTGGTGCCTCGGATCAAGATCCTACTCTACACCCCATTGTCCATTCCTTGTGGAGCTCAGTGTACCTCGCAGAAAGAGTTTTAACAAAAGTAAGTTCTTACCATAAAATATAGGCATTACTGAAACTTGGTGGGATGAATCTCATGATAGGACAGTCAATCTAGAGGGCTATACACTGTTTAGGAGAGACAGACTAAATAAAAAGGGTGGAGGGGTGTGTCTTTACGTAAAGCCATTTTTAAAACCTGATATACGGGAAGATATTCAGGAGGGGACTGTAGACACTGTCGAGACATTATGGGTAGAAATTGCATGCGGGGAAAATGGAATAAAAAAGTTAGTATTGGGTGTATGCCATAGGCCGCCTGGTATCAACGTATCTGATGAGGAATTGTTACTAAAGCAAATTGAAAGAGCAGCAGGAGTAGGAGACATAGTAGTGATGGGAGATTTTAACTATCCAGAGATAAACTGGAAAAACGATTTGTGTGATACTGCTAGGGGCAATATGTTTTTAAATACACTTAATGATAACTACTTAGTTCAACTAATTGAGGAACCAACTAGGTACAATGCAATCTTAGACCTGGTATTAACAAACAATGGGGATTTGGTATCAAGTATTATAGTAGGGGAACCCATAGGAAACAGCGACCACAATATGGTCACATTCAATATCAGTTTTCATAAACAGCCCTATACTGGCTCAACTAGGACTCTAAACTTTAGCAAAGCGAATTTTGAAAAGATGAGGGTGTTTTTCAGGGATATTGACTGGGAAGGTTTGTTTTTAGGAAAAAATACTACGGAGAAATGGGAGGTACTAAATTCCTGCTAGCTAAAAAAAACTCTCAAATTTATTCCTACGAACAGCAGAAAAAGGAATAAAAATCATAAACCGATGTGGCTTAACAAAAAGATAAAGGAACTTATGGAGAAGAAAAGGCGAGCATTTAAAAAATACAAATCTGACGGGGAAGCAGAGTCATTTCAGCACTATAAGGAATGTAACAAAATATGCAAAAAGGAAATAAGAGCGGCTAAAGTAGAAACTGAAAAACTAGTAGCAAAGGAAAGCAAAGCGAATCCCAAAAAATTATTTAAATACATTAATAGCAAGAGATTAAAGAAGGAGAGTATAGGCCCTTTAAAAGACAAGTTGGGAGTCTTAAGCAAAAATTATAATGACATAGTGGACACACTAAATGAGTTTTTTCAACAGTATTTACTAGAGAGGACCCAATTCAGGGACTAACACATAATCTCAATAATGAGAATATCCCACTGATAGGTACTTATTTAAGTGAGGAAGTAGTCTGTGACCAATTAAAACATTTAAATATTAATAAGTCACCAGGTCCCGATGGTATTCACCCAAGGGTTCTAATGAAGCTTCACTCTGAACTTGCAAAACCGCTATTTTTGATCTTTAAGGATTCAGTAATATCAGGTACGGTTCCCAAAGACTGGCGTATAGTGGAAGTAGTGCCTATATTCAAAAAGGGAAGTAAAGCTGAACCAGGTAATTATAGACCAGTTAGTCTTACATCTATAGTGGGGAAAGTATTGGAAGGTATTCTAAGAGATAGTATTCAGAAGTTCCTTGAAGTCAATAAGGTCATTAAAAGGAATCAACATGGGTTTATGAAGGACAGATCCTGTCAAACCAACTTACTTGGCTTTTATGAAATAGTAAGAGCAAACCTAGATCAGGGTAAAGAGATGGATGTAATCTTTTTAGATTTTGCCAAAGCATTCGACACAGTACCACACATGAGACTTATCTACAAGCTACAAGAAACAGGGCTAGGAAGCACAATATGCACTTGGGTCAAAAACTGGTTAGATAATAGGGAGCAGCGCATTGTGGTTAATGGATCTTTTTCAAATTGGACTGAAGTGCTTAGTGGTGTGCCGCAAGGCTCAGTATTAGGACCGCTATTGTTCAATATTTTCATTAACGACCTAACAGAAGGTCTAGAGAGCATGGTGTCAATTTTTGCAGATGATACCAAATTGTGTAAAGTTATAAATGCGGAGGGAGATGCTGAGTCGCTTCAGAACGACTTAGTTAAATTAGAAGCTTGGGCAGCGAAATGGAGAATGCGCTTCAATACAGACAAGTATAAGGTAATGCACTGTGGTAACAAGAACAAAAATAACACCTACCTACTAAATGGGGTAAAATTAGGGGATTCTGTACTGGAAAAGGACTTAGGTGTCCTCATAGATAGCAAACTAAGCAGTAGTACCCAAAGTAGGACTGCAGCAAAGAAGGCTAATAAGATATTAGCATGCATAAAACGGGGAATTGATGCTAGAGACGAGAGTATTATACTCCCGTTATATAAATCACTTGTGAGGCCACACCTTGAATACTGTGTACAATTCTGGGCACCTTACTACAAAAAGGATATCCTGGAGCTAGAAAAGGTTCAGAGGCGGGCGACCAAACTTATTAAGGGTATGGAGACGCTGGAATACGAGGAAAGGCTTGCAAGACTAGGCATGTTTACACTGGAAAAGAGGAGATTAAGAGGGGACATGATCAACATTTACAAATATATAGGGGAACATATACAGATCTTGCACAGTCCCTGTTTTTGGTTAGATCAACACAGAACTCGTGGACACTCGCTCAGTTTAGAGGAGAGGAGATTCCGCACAATACGGCGTAAAGGCTTTTTTACGGTAAGGACGATACGTGTTTGGAATTCCCTGCCTGAGGGAGTTGTTACGGCTGACTCAGTCAACACCTTTAAGAATGGGTTAGATAAATTCCTAATGGATAAGGATATCCAGGGTTACGGGGCATAGTCACGCACTATGGTTATTAGAAAAAAGAGGGGTAAAGTGTAACGGCAGTCATCAACTTCAGTTAAAATTTTCTACAAAAGAATCGTGCATAGGAGACCACAAATAGGTTGAACTCGATGGACAATTGTGTTTTTTCAACCTTAGATACTATGTTACTATGTTAGATACTATGTTAGATAGGGGTTAATATTTGATTGAGTGCTAAACAAGTTTTTTATTTGCAATCAACTTTTGCCATATAGATACATTACATAAAATGTTTCAAGGAAGGAAGGTATCACCCATGAGGAGTCTGATTACCTGGTCATGGCCCTCTTTGCTGAAATAAAAACAAAAAAGAATGTTACACTCAACATTCAACTAATATTTGTATTGTAATCCCACATAACATTTCCACACAGTCTGAATGTACCCTTAAACTGAGTACAGAGCTAGCCCTAACCAATTTGGTGCCATAGGCAAGATTTTGTCTGGTGCCCCTAGCAGATAATCCCAGATAACCCCCCCCCTTAAAATATCAATTGCACCCCACATTACATAAGTATATCCCCACAACACATGTTGTAGTTGATTTGCCGGTGGTCAGGATCCTGGTGGTCAAGACACCGATGCCAGATTTCCAACTGCAGACAATGCCGACAGCCAGAATGCCGGCTAGAAGGGGCTATTCCCACTTGTGGGTGTCCACAACACCCATAGAGCAGGAAAAGAACTTGTGGCGAGTGTAGCGAGCCACTGAGCCTGCTGCGTGGTGAGTGCAGTGAGCCCGCAAGGTGTTCCCATTGCGCCTGACCACCCGCCGGCATTCTGGCGGCCGGGATCCCGGGGTCGGTATGCTGACCTCCGTGATCCCAACTGCTGATATTACCGCCCCCAACCTGTGTTGTGTTATTACTAACTTTTTACTTAAGGGTACTCAGAACTGTTGAAGAGTTCAAGATAAATTGATTCTTATTTTATTAATTGTGTCATTACTTTGTTGGGTTTTGGGGACTACCTGCCTCCAGGGCCGTCTTTTAGTATGGCCTCAATGGGCTCTTTCTTAAAGGCCCGAGGAGTATAAGGGTACTAGGCATATAGCTGAGGGTCCCCTCTTTCTTGAGGTACCAGATTTTTGAAAATCGGCCCTGGGAAACCAGAGATATTTGATGTCAAAGCAGTGGTCCCCATCCAATCCTTTTTATTGCTATTTCCAGCCAGATATATTGGGTTCTGACTTACAGTTTTTCTGAGGGTATACTCCAAAAGCTGTGACTCTCTACTTTTGGTGGACACTGGCAGCTTGTCTCTACTATGCCCAGAACAAGACATATCAGCCTTCCGGCAGCTGGTCCCTGCTCCAGCTCCACACGCCTGGTATACAGTTTTATATTTTCGTTGGTGAATTGCTCTGGCTACTGAACTCTGATCCCCAGGTCCCCAGTCCCTCCTGAAAGATGGTACTCTCTAGTTTTTTTTTATATCCCATTCAAAGCTAAGAAATCTATTTCAAGGAACTTGAGATATCTGCAGTCAAGCAAGCTGCCCTCCCACCAGAAAATTATGAATATTAAGCCCACTCCACTATCCAACCCTTCCCTGGATATTAAACACCCCCTACCACCCTGGAAGTCATGTACTGGGGCCCCTCCATTCAGCCAAATGCCCCCTTCTACAGTTTAGTGTTCTCCCTCCCACCCCATCTCCCACCATCTGGGCAGTAAAGGAGTAATTAGCAGAAATTACTGCTCCAGGTCATACATGCTGAGCGGAAGATAGAATACCCCCTACCGCCAGTGGTACATCAAAGCTGCCGCTGATAGCACCCCCCTCTACCCTACTGCTCGAGGATGGGTATGGGCCCCAGTGCATTGCTGTGCCCAGGGGCCTACACTGCTGTTAAGACGGCCCGGCCTACCTCTCTGCTAGCGTAGGAAGGAAGGCACATCGAGATTGACCAGAACGGTGAGCAAACCACAACAGTTGATCCTCAAACACAATCCTCAAACACAATCCTGGGTCGAAACTAGGACTTACGCCACTCAGGGCAAGGCAGTAATTTAGCGCCCCCCCCCCCCCCCCCTCCAAAAAAATATATATATATATATATATATTGTTGCAAGAATTGGGAAAACAAGCGCCCAAGAGTGTGATTATTAGGGTCAGGGAAAATGAAGGTATAGAAAAACGGATGATAAGGATCGATTTAAAACACTTATCTGGTAGGTAGAGACTTGACTCAAGTGGTAGTCTTTTTGTGGATTAATAACATGCGGATAAAACAGAAGAAAACTAACATAGTGTGTACCGTTTATGTTACGTATTATGTTACTGTTTAGTTTTACAGGCCTTATTAGGGAACTAGCTTATTCCCATAGAATATGAATTTATAGCCTGAGCAGTATATATATTAAAAGTACAAAAGATTTAATAACATAATCACATAAAAACACACATAAAAATAGCTGTATAGCATGCGTACAGAATAAAAATTATATCAGGCTTATCTGTCCATAAAAATGACTGAAATGCATGCGTACAGGATTTAAAATAGTTTTAGGCTTATCTGTCCATCAAGAGGAGGTGTCTGCAGGTACTCCCAACGCGTTTCGTCCGTCAGCAACAGGACTTCATCAAGGGGATAACCACACTGAGCAAAATTTGCTCTATTTATAAAGTCATGAGTTATAAAGTCATTGATAAAGAAGAACCGAATTTTTATATAATGAGCATGAATTAAGAGTGAAATAATGTCTATTGCCGTCGGAAAATTCATACTCTTAATTCATGCTCATTATATAAAAATTCGGTTCTTCTTTATCCCACTATAATTCTAATCATGTTCTAATATTTTGAGTGCATATTAGATTATAATTATATTATTTTTAAAAAATTTATGACAATCACAGGAAGTGATGTCATTGCCAACTTCCTCCTTCTGGGCATAAATAGAGCAAATTTTGCTCAGTGTGGTTATCCCCTTGATGAAGTCCTGTTGCTGACGGACGAAACGCGTTGGGAGTACCTGCAGACACCTCCTCTTGATGGACAGATAAGCCTAAAACTATTTTAAATCCTGTACGCATGCATTTCAGTCATTTTTATGGACAGATAAGCCTGATATAATTTTTATTCTGTACGCATGCTATACAGCTATTTTTATGTGTGTTTTTATGTGATTATGTTATTAAATCTTTTGTACTTTTAATATATATACTGCTCAGGCTATAAATTCATATTCTATGGGAATAAGCTAGTTCCCTAATAAGGCCTGTAAAACTAAACAGTAACCTTCATTTTCCCTGACCCTAATAATCACACTCTTGGGCGCTTGTTTTCCCAATTCTTGCAACAAATTTTATATGCACGCCAAGCATATTTTTATGTATTACAAGCTGCCGCTCTGATAATTTATTGAGAAGTGCTTTTATATGAAATAGGGATTCTTACCTCACATATTTTCTTTACTATATCCACTACGTTTTATCATATTTTTAAACAATACTTTCACTGTATACCCTGTGCATAATTACCACATAAATTGCACCCGAGCGCCGTGGTCTCCAATTCTATATATATATATATATATATATATATATATATATAAATAATAGTAAACACATACAAATAAAATATATATAAAAAAAAAAAGATTCAAAACAGATATCCCTCAGAAGAGCAGACCCTGATAATACACACATGGTATATATATATATTGATCTATAGCTGTTATGGTGGTGAAAATAGGCACTATCCCTATGGAACTCACTGAAGCAAGCAGAGTTATGCAAGGAGCTCAGGGACTTAGGGGGGTATGGGTCGTTGGGTCGACATGCATTGGGTCGATCACTAAAGGTCGACATGCACTAGGTCGACAGGGTCATTAGGTCGACATGTGCAAGGTCAACAGGTCAAAAGGTCGACATGTTTTTTTTTTTTAACTTTTTTTGGTGTCGTTTTCTTCGTAGAGTGACGGGGAACCCCAATTAGTGCACCACGTTCCCTCGCATGGCTCACTTCAGGAGAGGTGCCTCGCTCTGCTACCGCTGCGCTCAGCACAGATTACCATTCCCATTAGTAGTCCACGTGGATTGCAAAGTATGAAAAAGGTCAAAAAATGAAAAAAATTGTTACAAACTCATGTCAACCTTTTGACCTGTCAACCTTGCACATGTCGACCTAGACACCCTGTCAACCTAGTGCATGTCGACCTTTAGTGGTCGACCCAATGCTTGTCGACCTAATGCATGTCAACCTAACGACCGCAACCCACTTAGGGAGAGATTTACTAAGCAGTGAAAAGAGTGGAGAAGTGAGCCAGTGGAGAATTTCCCCAAGACAACCAATCAGCTGCTCTGTGTAATTGTAGAGTATGCAAATTATAATTGTTACTTCAGTGCTGATTGGTTGCCATGGGCAACTTCTTCACTGGCTCACTTTTCCACTCTTTTCACTGCTTAGTATATGTCCCCCTTAGTCTATCTGTCTCCCTGCTGCAGCAGAGCTGGCCCCAACCAATCTGGTGCAATAGGCAAGATATTGGCTGGTGCCTGCTAGCAGATAATCGCACCACCAAGCTTAGTAGACACCAGAAATAACAATAATATGTGGACACCAGAAATAACAAGCAGAGAATTGCTGGGATCTCAGCGTCTTACTCCCTCCATCTACCCATGAAGCTTCAGTCAGAATCATCTGATCAGAAGCCGCATGAGAGAGAGACCATGACTCTGAGCTACCTGCATCGTGGACTGTATCCATTGCTGCTGCCCGCGCTTAATAAATGTTATGCCAGTCCGCCCACTTGAAATTGGTAATTCATTGTGCAGCCTCAGTGGCATCCCCCTACCCACATGCCGCCCTAGGAATTTGCCTGTACTGTTTATGTTTAGGGCTGTGTCTGCTCAAAGTATCTACACTTCTGACTGTAATGGATCTTATAGCATCCTTTGGTTCTGTCTCTGGCTACAAGGTCAACATTGACAAATCTGAGATTTTACCTATTAAAGGGTCGCCTTACCACTTTTGTTCTCTTTTGCAGCGATTCAATCCTTCAAAAATCTCACCTCCCAACTTTAGTACTTAGGTATCCAAATAACCTCTGACCTTTTCCTTCTATATAGATAATTTTACACCACCTATCACTAAGATAATTTTGATGCCTGAGTACTGGAAATGCCTTCCCCTCTCCTTATTAGGCCGTATAGCTATACGTAAAAGTATAATCTTTCCAAAAATATTTAATATAATATAAATGTTCCTGATTAGCCTCTAAAACTGATTGCAGAATCTAATCCACATAATGCTCACTTTCTTTGGCAATATTTATCCCTCTTTTCTTCTCTCATTATCCAAAGCCAACTATCCTCTCGAATTTTGGGATCTGTTTACTTAGCCTTGGATAGATATACAGTGGATCTAGATAAAGTACCAACCAACCAGCTCTTGTCATTTTTCAAACACAGCCTGTAACATGGCAGTGAGGAGCTAATTGGCTGGTACTTTATCTCTATCCACTTTTTCTCCGTTCAAGGCTTAGGGGGGTATGCAATTAGGGCAGTTTTTTTTCACCTAAGCGAAAAAACATGACTTTTTGCTATTTCTAGGGCGAATGGGGATTCAATAGCAGGGCCATTTTTTCGCGAATCCACATTTTCTCACCTGCGCTGGTGAATACGAAGGCGGTTTTAGCAACTTTGAGGCATTTTTCGCCAATGCCTTTTCATTAAAAAAAGGTGAAAAGGCATTTGTGGAAATTTCCCTAAAAAATGTGTTAAAACGGGCAGGGGGGTGAAATCAACAGCTCCGAGATTACTGGAACAAATTGCATACCCCCCTTAGTATATAGACCCAATAGCAACACCTCTTAAGTTTTGTCCCTGGGGCAAGTTACATCTGTTTTCAGATCTACAACAACAGTACAGTCTTCCCCATCACCACTTTTATATGCATCATCAGATGCATCACTTTAGCTCCTCATTTTCACCAGCAATGGACACTCCCTCTTTGTTAGATCCTATATGCTCACTACTCATCTATACTTATAGGCACTGGTTAAAGTGGAACTTTTGAAGTGGGGGTATGGAAAAGTGAAGGGTTTAATAATGCTCTGGGAAAGGAGGCGTGGACACTCAAAAGGGGGAGTGTCCTTAAGCATACTGTACCTCACCATATACCCCTTATACACATTATGCACCACAATAGTAGGACCCCTTATACTATCTAGTACTGGTGCCCCTTACACATTATGCCACACAGAATGAGCCAAAATTCACATTATGCCACACGGAATGAGCAAAAATTCACATTATGCCAATGGCCGCCTACACATAATATGCCAGGTACAGCCAAATATACACATCAGACAAGGTACAGCCACTTACATACATTACGCCAAGGTAGAGCCCCTTATATTACGCCACAGTCACGGTAGAGCCCCACACACACATTACACCATGGTAGAGCCCCTTACATTACACCACGGCCACAGTAGAGCCCCTTACACACATTATGGGTGTGGATGTGCCCCCAATTCACATAATTGGGGAAATGTAATAGGGTCCAATCATTTACCAACTTTGTTTTCCCTGGTAAATGATTTCCACTCTAAAAATATAGGCAATCTCAGCTGAAATCCCGGACCTCCGCAAACTCGGACCTTATTACATTTCCTCAAATATGTCACAACGCTCCCCAAATTCACATTATCTGCCCCATTGTGCCCCCAATTAACATTATATGCCACAACGCACCCCCGAGTCACATTATCTGCCCACTGTACCCCCAATTCACATGTGCCACACAGTGCCATAATTCACATTATGTAATGCACAGAGCCCCCAATTCACATGATATGCCCAATAGAGCCCTCAATTCACATTACCAGCCTCATTGGGGGAGATTCAAATGTTTGAAAATTCAGTTTGGAGTCTGTTTTTTCCTATCTAATAGACAGGAAAAACTAGACACCCAACCGACTTTTCAAACATTTGAATTCCACTAATTGGGGGAGATTCAAATGTTTGAAAAGCAGGTTGGGTGTCTGTCTATTAGATAGGAAAAAACAGACTCCTAACTGACTTTTCAAACAATTGAATATCCCCCATTGTGTCCCCAATTCACATTATATTCCCCAGTGCATCCCCCCAAAAATCAAGTAATACACCCCACTGGACCAAATAACATCATATGCCCCACTGTGTCTACAGCTTAAAGGAATACAGCATCTTCTTTTTTTACATGTTTTTCTCCCTATTTCTCTTGTTTCACCTTTTCCCTCTGTTCTTCCACTGTACTACAGCCAGGGACAGCTACAGAGTGATGAGATCCGGGCAGACAGGACTCTTTACTATTCAATCCGCCAGGCAGCTGGGGTCAGTCCGCATGCCCAGGCCAGTGCTTGCAAAGAGGCTGATGACCGTCAGCTGTGGCAACCACTGTGCAACCCTCTCATCCCCCAGGGCATGGTTTGCATTGCCGCCGGTGGTATGGTCCAGCGTACGGTGCAAAAGTATTTGGGAGAAGTTATTGACTGCTGAGCATGCGTAGCTCAGCTTTTTCCGTCTCCTGTTGCTGGCACCGCGGTGCTCACTAAAGCGATCGCGGTGTAGCCAAAGAAGTTAGGCAGGCAATTTTTCAATGGAAGGGTTGGGGAATGTACCGGCGCCCACTCGGATGCATGTGGCCCGGTACATGGGTATTCGTAGTAGCCTCCTATCGCCGGGCTGCTACAAATGCAGCTAGGATGAGCGGAGGTGTGGGGGGTAGATGGGAGGTACTGGAGACTGAAGGACGAACTTCACTGTTCAAGCTGGCTGCTGGCACCGCCCGCTACCTGTCACACAGTGTGACAGGTGGAGGCTCTGGCAGCCGGCAGCAACAGCTGACAGTCAGCAGCAGAGCAGGGAGAGCGCCTATCCTGGGTGGCACCTCCTTGCTTTGCAGGCCCTTGCTGAGCGGGTAGCACTGACACTGGCCAGAAGACTGGCCACTCTCCCCCTTCTCCTGCTGTTCATTCCCCCCTCCTCCTGCTGCTCAGTGCTGCCTCTACAGTGTGCAGATTCCAGTCTGCACACTGTTATTTGTTTAAAAAAAAATAAACAAATTCAGGGCCAGTGGCGAAGTGCCGGCATGCCATACCGTTTTATACCAGCCCACATCGACCGCTGCTTATAAGACTAAATATTAATACCCAGAATTGGTAAACAACTCGCCACTTCTTCATTGGGACACTCTTGCCTAGTGCACGGATATTCCCCAACTCTCCTCCTCAATAGATCTAATTAGGCATTATGATAGCATTTTAAAAACCTTACAAACAGCATATTCATAAGAAGTTCATATTCACACTCTACATAGGACGTACATTTCCTCAGCACGCCACAAGCATATGGTCTCTACGGAGTCTGGAAGCTGCCTAAAATGCGACCTTTCAAATGTTAGATATTTACATTGCTTTCTGAGCCTGTGGTAAAACTACAAAATGTTTGTGTAAAATACCTCAGTTTAAGAATGACATCTTTAAATTAAGTCTTTGTTTGTCTATGATCTAACTGTAGAAACTGGAACATTGGGCCTGACAGGAAACAAATCATACCTCTTCTTACACTTTGGGTAACTTTAGTCAAAAAGGTAATTTTACTCCATTGAAATTCACATTCAAAAGCCTCCCTTGGCTGAAGTTCAGAACATGGGACCCCTGGACTTCAGTTTCACTATACATGTGGACATCTAATGACAATAGTAACCTGCGGTGAGCCAAGCGAGCCATCGCATCCGAAGCATGGCGAGCCAAGCGAGCCCACGAGGGTACACTTTTTAATGTTCTGAACAAGTTTAGTGATGTTCTGAAGCAGTTTAGTTTTACTAATCCAGGGGATCAGGAGAGCATGACACCCAGAGCACGAAACCCCTGGCAATGAGCATGGAACCCAGAGCATAAAAAACCCTAGCAATGAGCATGTAAACCAGAGCAAGAAACCCCTGGCAACAAGCAGGTAATTCAAAAGTAATTAGAAGCTTTACTGTAGTGCATAATGTATCACGTGCAGAGGTGTAACTACGGTTTTTGGAGCCCAGGGCAAGATCAATAATGGTGCCCCCCTCCCCCCCCCCAAAAAAAAAAAGAAAAAAAAAACTACAAAAGGAAAGTGTGAGCACACGCCACCGGTGTCATTGTATATAAAGATGTCAGGGTGTGTGTGTATGTATAGATGTAGATGCAGTGGTTAAAGTAGAATTTTTAAAGGGTAATGAAAAAGGGGGCGTGGTCACTCAAAAGAGGCGTGTCCTTCAGTGTAGTAGGACCCCCTAGTACTGGTGCCCCTTTCACATTATAGCACACGGTATGAGCCGAAATTCACATTATAGCACACGGTATGAGCCAAAATTCCCATTATAGCACATGGTATGAGCCAAAATTCACATTACGCCACACGGTATGAGCCAAAATTTACATTACGCCACATGGTATGAGCCGAAATTCACCCTATGCCACACAATATGAGCCTAAATTCACCCTATGCCACACAATACGAGCTGAAATTCACACTATGCCACACGGTATGAGCTGAAATTCATGCTATGCCACACGGTATGCCCCCAGCAGTGCCAGATATAAATCATGACCCCAGCAGTGCGATACATGTAATACCCCCAGTAGTGCTCACTGCTGCTGGAGTTTTGGGTGCCGCTGCTGCTCCAGTTTGAGGGGAGGAAATTAGAGAAGAGAGCACAGAGCGTACCTGTCCTGAGTCCTGCCGCTCACTGAAGTCCTCTGGCGGCCATTTGAGAGGGTGGTCTTTAGTTTGCCGGCTGTCGGATCCCGGCGCCGGAATCCCGACAGCCTACATACCGACACTTTTTCTCCCTGGAGGGAGAATAAATAGCGCCACCATACCCACAACGTGGCGAGCGCAGTGAGCCCGCAAGGGGCTCATATGCGCTCGCCACGCTGTCGGTATGCCGGCGGTCGGGATCCCAGCACCGGTATGCTGATCGCCGGGAGCCCGGCCGCCAGCATACCATACTACACCCATTTGAAATATGGCGATGGCTCATGGGCAAACCTAAGCTTGCGGTCTGACAGCCAATCAGGAGCCAATGCTGCCAGCCTGCAAGCTCCGATTGGCTGACGGTCGACTCCAAATGCTGCGCACAGCAGGGGGAGGAATTGATCTGCACGCTCGGCGGGGGACAGACATTGCGCACGCCTATGCATAGTATATGTATATAATATTCATATGGACAGAGGTAAGTTTTAATTTTCAATGTATATACAGTACACACACAGAGAGCCCTAGTGACAAGTGTACAGTGAGGCAGCAGCCTGCAGTGATCACTGTAAATAAAGGGCACACTGCAGAATGATGCCCGATAGTGCACAACTACATACCCTGATATCAGACACCTGCAGGCAGCAGCTCAGGACGGGCGGACGCTACACTGTACCTGCTCCCGGACCCAGGGCCGTCTTTTCGTATGGGCTCAATGGGCTCTTGCCCAAGGGCCCCAGGAGTATAAGGGTCCTAGGCTGATAGCTGAGGGTCCCCTCTTTCCAGGGGTACCAGATTTTTGAAAATCGGCCTTGGGGAACCGGAGATATTCAACGTGAAAGCAGTGGTCCCCATCCGAGCCTGTTAATTGCTCTTCCCAGCCAGATATCTCAGATTCTGTCTGACTTAGAGTTTTTCTGAGGGTATAATCCAAAAGATGAGACTCTCCCCTTTTGCTGGACACTGTCAGATTGTCTCTACTGTGCCCATAACCAGAGATATCAGCCTTCCAGCAGCTGGTCCCTGCTCCAGCTCCACACGCCTGGTATACAGTTTTATATATTCATTGGAGGATTGCTCTGGCTCCTGACCTCTGATCCCCAAGTTCACAGAACCTCCTGAAAGGTGGGACTCTCTAGTTTTTTATCTCATTCAAAGTTAAGAAATATATTTTCAGGAACTTGAGATATCTGCAGTCAAGCAAGCTGCCCTCCCACCAGAAAATGATGAATATTAAGCCCACTCCATTAGCCACCCCTCCCCTGCGTATTAAACACCTCCTACCACCCCGGAAGTCATGTACCAGGGTGCCTTCATTCAGCCCAATGCCCCCTTCTACAGTTTAGTGTTCTCCCTCCCACCCCATCTGTGCAGTAAAGGAGCAATTAGCAGAAATTACTGCTCCAGGTCCTACATGCTGAGCGGAAGATAGAACACCCCCTACCGCCCGTGGGACATCAAAGCTGCCACTGATAGCACACCCCACCCCTACCGCTGGAGGATGGGTAGGAGGCCCAATGCATTGCTGTGCCCAGGGGCCTACACTGCCGTTAAGACGGCCCTGCCCGGAGCCTGCCTCCAGCTGCAGTGGCTGCGGGGCAGCCTGCTCTCTGTGCTCCCGGACTGTCGGACCCCCCGCCGTAAACAAGACGTTCCCGCTGCACCCCCGTCACCCCGGTCCGTACGCTCCGCTCCACTCCACAGCATGCAGAGGGCGGGAGAATACAGTCGATAGTCTCAGGTGATTTTACGCCCTCATCTTTCCCTGGGGAAGGGGAGGGGGAGGCGGGGATGATGGCGCCACTGTCGGGCAGCTACTGCTACAGCAATTTTACATAAGGGGAGAGAGCTACTCCGCTGAGTGGACGCGGCGAGTGTACTCTGCTGGGATGACACGTGCATTGTGGTGTGTGGCATAATATGGTGCAGGGGGGGATAATATGGTGCTATGGGCATTACTGTGTAGGGCTTAATATGGTGGATTTTTTTTCCCCTGTGGTGGCTGAGGTCTGTTGGTGCATGTTAAAAAAAATGGGGTGTAAGGTATTCTTTTCCTGCGAGGACACACCCATTTTTAGGAGGACATGCCCATTTTAGCTCAGCCACGCCACCTCATTGGAATGCATGCACCTTCGGCGCACGCAAACTAGTCTATAGTGGGGGGGCGCATATCAGAATGTCTATGGGTGGGCACATTTTTTTACTGTCGCGTTGGGAGCCAAATTGTCTAGAAACAGCCCTGATGGCATCTTCATCGCCACTTACTACTGATACCATGATGTTTATAACCTTCGTTAGAATGGATTAAATTGCACAGAGGAAAACAAATAATAGATCTGTTCTCATTTATATATTTAGCATTCACAGCTAGCTCCCGAACACCTCCCCACCCCCCTCCTTCCACTTCCACCTATGTTTATAGTATACTAAGGAATATGGGCCCTCATTCCGAGTGGTTCGCTCGTTATTTTTCTTCGCATCGGTGCGATTTTCCGCTAATTGCGCATGCGCAATGTTCACACTGCGGCTGCGTCAAGTAAATTTGCTAAGAAGTTTGGTATTTTACTCACGGCATTACGAGGTTTTTTCTTCGTTCTGGTGATCGGAGTGTGATTGAGTGGAAGTGGGTGTTTCTGGGCGGAAACTGACGGTTTTATGGATGTGTGTGAAAAAACGCTGTCGTTTCTGGGAAAAACGCGGGAGTGGCTGGAGAAACGGGGTAGTGTCTGGGCGAACGCTGGGTGTGTTTGTGACGTCAAACCAGGAACAAAATTGACTGAACTAATCGCAGTGGCAGAGTAAGTGTCGAGCTACTCAGAAACTGCTAAGAAATTTCTATTCGCAATTTTGAGAATCTTTCGTTCGCAATTCTGCTAAGCTAAGATTCACTCCCAGTAGGCGGCGGCTTAGCGTGTGCAATGCTGCTAAAAGCAGCTTGCGAGCGAACAACTCGGAATGAGGGCCATGGTACTGTACTAGGTCACATCTCCCACTGAATGTAACAAAAACATATACGGTATGTACTTAGTCTATAAATGATATCCTCATGTGTTTCAACAAACTTTCTCTGTAGTACCTTTTATACAAACCAGTTAATACTTATTGTATAATTCAGTGTGATTGCCATTAGTCTGTTTTCTTGCTCATATCCTCATATCTCTATGAAACATAATATAAATGATCATACCAAAAAAATAAATAGAATTCGAAATATTGGTCATGACTCATAAATATACAAATAGTGACTGAGGTCACTATTAATACACTGAGGTCAAATTAATACACTGTATTCTCTGGACTATATATTGTTTCTGATAACATTTTGGGTGGGAATATATTATAAGGCAATTAACAAGACAATTCTTTAATATGCTGAGGGAATGACTAGAGCAGCATTGGGAATAACTGTGCCCAAAAGTACTAATCAGTATAACATGTACAAAAGAAACAGACATGATACTTTATTTTAGAAAAAATGTGATAGCACAAATGTTAATCAGTGTTTTCACAAATAATAGCAATCCGAGTTCATATTTTAGTTAGTTGACCACTTAGACCAATAATTTCCTTTAAAATGGTCAAGTGACAAATTTTGTGGCTAGCCATGGGTACAATTTTACTTAGGAAGATATCCTGAAAGACAAGGGTGCTTCAATAAGTAACACAAACACATAGAAAACAGAAGCTGTTATCTGGGTGCAATGAGAACCTCACAATTAAACTTTCAAATATGACTTTTATTAGTATTATTTAAAATGCAACATTTTATGTTCAGCCGTTATGAAATAATAAAATGAATAGTGTGAAATAAGAATTTGAAGAAAGTGTATTAAAATCGTATGAAATTATTTGTACAGAGGATGTTATGATAAATCTGAAGATGATTCTTCAAATAAAGGCATTATAGCCCCACTGAAGTGTATCAAATTCTGTCTATATAATCCTGTTAGTATCTCAATTTAATTCTATTATATCTCCTCAGAATGTTAAGCTCATATAAATTGCTGCTAAATTATTGATACTGATATATTCTATATACTATCACTGTTACAATAAATTGTATCACATTGCAGTAGAATATTATTTATTTCTGATACATTAGACAATAACATCTTTTGTTATTTTATCATTATAATAAACAGCGTTCTTCTCGTCTGTGTTATTTCATTTTGTTTGTTTTCCTGTGGTCTGATGGTGTGTATAAATTATGGATGTATAAGTCCTTGAGTTATGTAGGGTGCAGTAATATATATCAGATTACAAAACGGTCTCTGTTACTGACTAAATTTTTGTGCCAGTGCCCAGTGGGGACCTATACTATATACAGTGGCAAAATATTGCCATATGATTCGATTCCTGTATGTGTATTATAAGGAATAGATAGAATAGGACTGGTTTATCAGATAATTATATACCCAGGATTTCATATTAGATATATTAATTTGATGTTTAGTATATACACCCCTTTAATGTAATGAAGGAGTTTTATATATGACACCAGTGTTAGAGCTGCCCAAATTATCCGTCGGTACAATGACCTTTTTCCCTAAATGTATAGTATGTCTAATGTCTGTGTTGCTAAGGTAGATTACATATGCTAATGTCCACAAATTATCAGTTTGTTCTTTATAGAAACTGTATCAGGCAATGATCATAAGGCTTGAAGTGCAGCATTTATAAGCCACTTGATCTCATTCATTAGACACATATATTTCCAGCCTTAGGTGTTTTATCTTATTTAATAGTGGGTACATTGGGCAGATACCATATAGAGTTCTAATAATTAGCTGGGTCGAGAAGCTCCTCACAAACAGGTCTTATCACCCAGAGGGGCAGATGTATTAACCTGGAGATGGCATAAGAAAGTGAAAAATCAGTGATAAAGCACAATGTGATAACACACCAGCCAATCAGCTCCAATATGTAAATTGACAGTAAGGAGCTGATTGGCTGGTGCGTTATCACCGTGCACATATCACTTGTTTATGCCATCTCCAGGTTAATACATCTGCCCCAGTGTGCGGTGCTTTTATTGCTGGTGTCACCTCAGTACACTATTTCATTACATTTATACACATACATAACATTATATGCACCCTTCGTACATCGTATTATAGGTGCTGATAATGACTATAGCGGTGTTTGTGCTGCAGCCGTTTCTAAGCCGTCAGCCGCCGCCTGTGTCCATATATGCATCCAAACCGCGTGTGGCCGATCCGAGATCATTTGCTGCGTGCGGCTAGCTAGTATCCCGAGCTCTCACCGCCATACCCACACCCTGCAGCTCGATCACACAGTAGCGGCCACAATCACAGATATACAGTTATTATAACAGCAACATTTGAACGTATTGATACTACAGCGGTATTAGTATCATAATAGCCTCTGTGAACGCATATGTACATTTCACAAGAGGCTGCTTTGTCAGTGGTACGAATAACCTCATTATACTAAATTAGTCTACTACT
Organism: Pseudophryne corroboree; assembly: GCF_028390025.1. Classification (NCBI taxonomy): domain Eukaryota; kingdom Metazoa; phylum Chordata; class Amphibia; order Anura; family Myobatrachidae; genus Pseudophryne; species Pseudophryne corroboree. Next base: position 751,301,031 of record NC_086445.1, on the reverse strand, counting down.
GTATAACCTACAGTAAATAGTGTTACAGCCCTTAGAGGGTGGCAATTCATCAACGAATAAATCCATTCACAGGAGCATCTTTTTGGAAATGGCCACGGTGGCCAAGGAATTAACTGACTAAGGGCCTAATTCAAGGTTGATTGCAAAAGCAAAATCTTCCTCTAATGGACAAAACCATGTGCACTGCAGAGGGAAGGGGGGGAGGGGGGGGGGATATCATTTAACATGTGCAGAGAGCATTAGATCTGGGTGTGTTATATTGTTTCTGTAAAGAGTACATACTGGCTGCTCTGCTTTATTTTTACACTGCAATTTATATTTAAGTTTGAACATACCCCACCCATACCTAACTCTCTCTGCATATGTTATAATCAACCCCACCTGCAGTGCACATGGTTTTGCTATCAACCTTGAATTAGACCTTAAATTGAAGGGTTGTGAGAACCTTGTTCCTAATACATATACATCCTGCCAAATAATCCAATACATACTGTATATCTTTGTGGAAGGCCACCACACTTCCTGAGGGAAAAGATTGTTTTACTATTTCCCAGTGACCTGCAATCTGATTGTCATGCATCTCTATTAAAAAAAATAAAAAATACACATTTTGTTGCTGCAAATAAACAATTTCTGCAGTTTCATGTTCAAGTTTCCTGTCCTTAATTTGTCTATTGACTTTGATAGGTGTTTTCAAGCTATCAGAAGCTGGAAATTGGAGCAAGAAGGCATTGACCTGATCTAAAAGAGTCAGCTTAAATTCACTTCTGAGCACTGGATTGTTATAACCATGCCCAGGGTTCTACCACCAAATTTTGTTGTAAGGAATAAAGATTAGCTCTGCCGATGTTATCCTTTCAGAGTCGTCATATAGTAATCCTAATTGCTCAAAAAAAGAATCACCCAAGCTAAAGCCACTATGGGCTTGATTAGGGTTGTATGCAATGCAGATGTTCACAGAGTTTGAAGTTTTTTGCTACTGCGCCTGCACAAAAATCCCTAAGAGAAAATGCGTTACACTATGTGTACGCACAAAGGAGCTGTTGCAATTGACATGTATGATGTAAAAAATGTCTTGAAAAATTGCTGGGCATTCCTGGGCGGTGACTGTCAGGTGGCTAAACAGACACATGGAGATAGTCCTTCTTATGGGCATGTTACGGGAGTGTTGCAGGAGTGTTTCTGCAGTGTTTACGTAAACAGATAATCAATTGTTCACTTTGGAGACCATCATCTGCCATAGGGATAGTGCAAGTTTCGACTGAGACCAATGGTGGTATCTTAAAATGCACCAGGCAGTATTACAGCTCAAAGTGAACATCTCAGTCCTGGCACATTCATAAGCACAGATGTACACTTGGGAAGCACTTTGTAGTGGCATTTGCATAAAGCCAAAGATGGGTGACCGCCAGAAAATGCAGCTGTGGCCTAGTCTGTGTCCACCTCTGAATCAGGCCTTATATTAATCTCTCAATTCAAAACCCAAGGCTAGGAATCACCCTAGGAACAGGGTCTAAGCATAAAGTATAGCTTACAATGTTCCTTAAATTTTTTTTAACGTTTATTAGTCCCCATAAACCAGTCAGAGAGGTGTATCTTAGATTCTTGGAGCTCAGACGTGGTGATCTGATGCCCTCTGAACACTTCTTACTTGGCTGTGAATCACGCATCACGTTTGTTTGGGACATCTGAGTCACGTCATGCAACATGTTTACTAATACTTACACAGGGTTAGTCTCCATCAGTCTGGCCCTTTGATCCCAACTTTCTGGTAAACCTATGGAACTTGCATCCAGTCTTTACCTTTATCAACCCCTTTCCCATAAAGTGGAGTCTGCTGACTGGTGCTCATATGCATGAGGTCCAGCACAGGGCCAAGTTTAGGACAGACAGTTACCAGAATACTAACGTAATGGGAAAAGAAGGAAGTATGTGACAGGGTGCAGAGTACAGCTCTTTTAATTACCCAATCTCTGTCTTAAGAAGATCTTGTACACCACCATAAAATTGTATCAATTAAGTATGCTACATGCGGATACAGGGAAAATGACCACAATTTACTGAACATACATTAGCTACAATAATTACCAGTAAATAAAAATGCAGACTGTTCAATCAATTCTGGTTATTTTATCATGTAACTGGCCTGCATATATCATATTGTAAAGATACAATGTGGGTGTGGTCAACAGATCTTCAATAAAAGATAGACAATCAATAGATCGACCCCAAATGGTCGACATGCAAAAGGTTGACAGGGTTGAAAGGTCCAGAGTTAAAAGGTCCATATGGAAAAGGTAAATAGTAGAAAAGATCGACACACAATAGGTTGACATGAAAATGGTCAACACAAAAATGAGCGATACAAGTTTTCTGTTTTTTTGTATAATTTTTTACAGTATGTTTCACCACATCTGTGTCAAATTAGTGGATACGTGTAACCTTGTGGGCTTGCTACACTCGCCACGCTTTGGGCAAGGTTACTATTCCCAATTGTACTCCATATGGATGGTACATAATGAAAATGTTGGGGGGAAAAAAATCTATTTTTTTGTGTCGACCACTGTCATGTCAACCTTTTGAATCTGTAGACTTTTCGAGCCCGTCGACCTTAAGCACTGTCTACCTTTTACCTGTAGACTTTTTGACCCTGTCGACCATTTGCGGTCCACCTATTGACTGTCTATCTTTTTTACTATAGATCAGTCGAGTACTGTCAATGTTATAGTGGTCTACTGGATCTTGTTCAGACAAGGGACCAGGTAATTTCAAATGCTGCACTCTTTTATCCTTTAACTATAATTACATTGGAAGTCAACATTCTTTCTGCTATACACTGAAGCTAGCATTATACCAGCACCTTCAGAGCAGTATTTTAGTATTCTGTATGTGACAGCAAAGAATAACTAGTAACTTACAAATATTGAGACGGACAGAAGGCACAATAGTAAAAACAAGCAGGGTAACTAATGAGCAAGATAATGTACAAATGACAGAACAAGTCAGAAATGTAACCAATATAACAAGCAATGAGTGCTGCTGCCATTTTAAATTCACCTGAGACCATTCCCAACAAGTCAATGATTCAAGCCATCACAGCACTAATGAATGAGTCCTGCGCACATGTTCACTCCAGAAGTCAGTAAAGATGTCACGGCAACCAATAGACACACTAATTGACCTGAGACGCAGTGTTATAGCCGTGGCTGTCATTGGTTCTGTCACAGAGTACTGCACTATGCCTGGAAGATAATCATTTATAATTTCATTTTAAAATTATAAAGTCTACAACGAACACAGGAATTTGAGTGTCACTGTGCTCAAACATCATACTTGCCTACCTGACCCTCTCCATGAGGGAGAAAATGCTCTGTTCCTGGACTTTCCTGGTAATGTATGATTGCCATCACCGGTGGTGAGCTAGTTAATTGATAAGAAAGGTGTTTCACCACATGTGAGTAATCAGGAGGAGGAGGGGCTGACTAAAGCAGCTGGCTGAGCCTATATAATCAGTGATTAGACTCATTGGAGCTTGCTCATTGTAAGGGCTTGTATTTTAAAGTGTTGCTTGGATTTGTAAGTGTGAGTTGGTAACAGCAAAAGGTGAGTTAGAATACAGAAAAAGGTGAGTTTTATAATACACAATCAGGAACACACATATTTGCAGTACCATTAAATTTCTGGAGAGGCTGCAAGGGGCTGACCTTGTGGGTGAGTGAGAGCGTCTCTTACTTGGAGTATTAGAGGGGCTGTGATTGTGCGTGTGTGAGGGGCTTTTTTTTTTTTAGCAGGAGCTGTAAGCCGAGTGAAAAGGAGGTGCAGTGAGCTGGAACAACTGCAACTGCTAAGTGGAGTATCGGTGCCGCAGGAGAGAGTACTACGGCTGCATAAAAGTGAAGGACCAAGAACCGCACAAATATAGATAAGTATAAGAAAGCTTAATTATTGTATAAGTGAGATTGTTTGTCTTATACTTTTTCTTTTTGCTTCTTTTTGAGAGTAACAGGGAGTTAGACCTTACAAACAATATGGGAGGGGCTGTGATTGAGGACCTCACTCAGTGCATGTCGTGCAAGATGTATGCACACCTGGAGCTACCGGCCCAGTGTGATTACATCTGCATGAGGTGTGTGTGAACGCTTGCCCTGGAAGCCCAGGTAACTGATCTAGAGCAAACCGTTACGCGACTGAGGGAGATTCACAATCTCGAGCGAAGTTTAGACAGAACGGTGGAGGAGTTGCGGGAGGGGTCACTGGTAGAAGAGGATGATGATCAGGTAGCCAGTTGGGTCACAGTTAGAAGGAAGAAAAAGAGCGGGAGGCTCGACATCTCCGAACTATCAAACCCGAACAAATTTGCCCGACTGGACGAGGAATCGGAGGATGATAATGAAGAAATGACGGTGCCGGAGTAGACTGCTCCCTCTAGCATCCAGGGGAGCGGTCCCTCTGGTGCAGTTGGGATAAAAGATAGTGAGGTACCTAGTCAGATGGTGGTGGTAGGGGATTCTATCATCAGGAAGGCCAATAGGGCAATCTGCTACCGGGACCGTGATCGCCGTACAGTCTGTTGTCCCGGGTGCTCGGGTATGGCTCATCGCGGACCGGGTAGATAGATTGTTGGGAGGGGCTGGGAAAGACCCGGCGGTCTTGGTGCACGTTGGCACCAATGACAAAGTTAGCGGAAGGTGGGATGTCCTTAAGAAAGACTATAGGGACTTAGGAAAGAAACTTAAGGCAAGGACATCTAAGGTAATATTCTCCGAAATATAACCCGTGCCACGCGCTAGTCCAGGGAGGCAGAGGGAGATTAGGGAGGTAAATGTGTGGTTTGGGGATTGGTGCAGGAAAGAGGGGTTTGTGTTCCTGGAACACTGGGCGGACTTCTCAGTCAGGCGCCATCTCTTTTGTCGTGACTGATAGCACCTGACTGAGGAGGGGGCAGCGGTGCTGGGGGGAAGTATGGTTAGAAGGTTAGAGGAGATTTTAAACTAGGAGCCTGGGGGGAGAGATTAGCTAGAAACTACGGGGCGTGCAGTGAGAATAGTGGGGATGGCGGTAGTAAACGAAATGGGGTAGAAGTTGGGGGGAGAGTAAGAGCAGGCGGTAAGGTTACTAACATGGGTACTAAAAGGGATTTTACCAAAGCACTAACCAATGACGATTACAGGTCATCATTGCTACATAAGGTGAAAGATGTCCCTAACGCAAGGGAAAATACTTATCTTAGTTGTATGTATGTAAACGCTAGAAGCATTACTGGTAAAAAGGGCGAACTAGAAATACTTGCAGCAAGCAAACAGTATGATATTATAGGCATTACTGAAACTTGGTGGGACGAATCTCATGATTGGACAGTCAATCTAGAGGGCTATACACTGTTTAGGAGAGACAGACTAAATAAAAAGGGTGGAAGGGTGTGTATTTACGTAAAGCCGTTTTTAAAACCTGATATACGGGAAGATATTCAGGAGGGGACTGTAGACACTGTCGAGACATTATGGGTAGAAATTGCATGCGGGGAAAAAGGAATAAAAAAGTTAGTATTGGGTGTATGCTATAGGCCGACTGGTATCAACGTATCTGATGAGGAATTGTTACTAAAGCAAATTGAAAGAGCAGCAGGAGTAGGAGACATAGTAGTGATGGGAGATTTTAACTATCCAGAGATAAACTGGAAAAACGATTCATGTGATACTGCTAGGGGCAATATGTTTTTAAACACACTTAATGATAACTACTTAGTTCAACTAATTGAGGAACCAACTAGGTACAATGCAATCTTAGACCTGGTATTAACAAACAATGGGGATTTGGTATCAGGTATTATAGTAGGGGAACCCATAGGAAACAGCGACCACAATATGGTCACATTCAATATCAGTTTTCATAAACAGCCCTATACTGGCTCAGCTAGAACTCTAAACTTTAGCAAAGCGAATTTTGAAAGGATGAGGGTGTTTTTCAGGGATATTGAATGGGAAGGTTTGTTTTTAGGAAAAAAATACTACTGAGAAATGGGAGGTACTAAAATTCCTGCTAGCTAAAAATACACTCAAATTTATTCCTACGAACAGCAAAAAAAGAATAAAAATCATAAACCGATGTGGCTTAACAAAAAGATAAAGGAACTTATGGGCAAGAAAAGGTGAGCATTTAAAAAATACAAATCTGACGGGGAAGCAGAGTCATTTCAGCACTATAAGGAATGTAACAAAATATGCAAAAAGAAAATAAGTGCGGCTAAAGTAGAAACTGAAAAACTAGTAGCAAAGGAAAGCAAAGCGAATCCCCAAAAAATCTTTAAATACATTAATAGCAAGAGATTAAAGAAGGAGAGTATAGGCCCTTTAAAAGACAAGTTGGGAGTCTTAAGCAAAAATGATAATGACATAGCGGACACACTAAATTAGTTTTTTTCAACCGTATTTACTAGAGAGGACCCAATTCAGGGACTAACACATAATCTCAATAATGAGAATATCCCACTGATAGGTACTTATTTAAGCGAGGAAGTAGTCTGTGACCGATTAAAACATTTAAAGATTAATAAGTCACCAGGTCCCGATGGTATTCACCCAAGGGTTCTAATGGAGCTTCACTCTGAACTTGCAAAACCGCTATTTTTGATCTTTAAGGATTCAGTAATATCAGGTATGGTTCCCAAAGACTGGCGTATAGCGGAAGTAGTGCCTTTATTCAGAAAGGGAAGTAAAGCTGAACCAGGTAATTATAGACCAGTTAGTCTTACATCTATAGTGGGGAAAGTATTGGAAGGTATTCTAAGAGATAGTATTCAGAAGTTCCTTGAAGTCAATAAGGTAATTAATAGGAATCAACATGGGTTTATGAAGGACCGATCCTGTCAAACCAACTTACTTGGCTTTTATGAAACAGTAAGCGCAAACCTAGATCAGGGTAAAGAGGTGGATGTAATCTTTTTAGATTTTGCCAGACTGAACCAGCTGAGGGGTTAACATTATAGCAGGGATACACACAGCGTGGAGTCTTCATGCCATAAAAACAACCATGGGGGGCCCATGTTATATGTTTATTTTAATATATTCTTTACAGGTGGACTACAGGCTTTTAATGTCCAGGCATGATGGCACTTGCCTCAGGTACCAGGATGCCAGGGCAGGCTTGGTGGGACCTGTAGTCCATCTGCAAAGAACTTTATTAACTCTTTTATTACCTTTAACCCCCCACCCACAAACAGTGGTTGTTCTTCAGGAGGGGCAACCTCATGTTATTTTATCCAACACTGGACTGACCAGTTTGCTGTTATTGCAGGGGGACCTGCTATAACTTCAGCCCCTCAGGTCTGACCTGTGCAGTGCTTTCAGCCCACCCAAATGTGGAGCTGTAACAGAGAGGAAGTAGACAGGAAAGGATTAAATGTAATCCAAAACTCTCAAGTTCTGACATTTCCAGGATTGTGATGCTTTGTCTCATTTTGAGATCCAATTTTGTTGAGCGGTACTGAGACATGCCTTGGTTTGACTAGTAACTCTCAAGTTCGGGTGTGTTCCTATTTACAGGAACCAAACCTGCACCAACAATTCACATAATTATTGTAAATCCCTAGATTGTAAATTCCTTGGAGCAGGGCCCTCTTCCCTCCTGTTCTCACAACCCTTTTCTCTTGCACTTCAATTACAGCTCTCTCCTTCTCAGTGACTGTCTATACCTACATTTCCTCCTGCTCGTGACTGTTCATCTCTTCCAATGGCTGCTTGCCCCTAGTAGTACGCCGATTATTTCTTTGCTTCCTTACATCTGAGCTGTATTGTGTACTGAGGACTGTGGTGCTAATTGTTACCTGTGCTCTGTGTTAGTTTTCTGTGATGAAGTTTTGTATACCCTGTATTGTTCTCTAATGTGTGTTGTATGTACGGCACTGCGAAACGGCACCTTATAAATAAAATGTAATACTAATAATAATAATAATAAATGATCAAGCTTTAGTACACAATTGATACAGTATTACTAAACATCCCTTATGACAACAAAGATTACATCAGTAGTCACCTCAATCCAAATGTCACTCGAATAATATATAACAGTAAAGGGCAGTGTATATATAGTAAATGTATTAATGATAACCAGAATACCACACCTTGAGGGTTGTAAAGGATCATGTGACTGCTTATTTTTATTAATAGTATATATATATATATATATATATAGTATATTCCCCTTCCCCTCTTTCCATAACTCCTCACCACAATGGGTATGTTTATTGAATGGGACCGTGTTTGTTAATAGAAAATATATATACAATTTGACCAGGACGGCGCTGTGTGAACCCAGCAGCTTGTTTAAGAAAGGGTGTCAACCTCTAATATAAATAGGTAAATAAACAAAGAGAACTGAATAGTGCTAGATACAATGAAATATAAAATCTTAAAATATAGTTCTATATTATTATAAACCAATTTAATTAGACCAACAATAAATAACAAATGAAAATAACAAATTGAAATATATTCTACACTCTGTACAGAGGAATTTAAATATGGCTTGGATAAGGTAAAACAAATGTTATATTAAAGCTGCTTGTTAAAGCTGATAAAATCCACATACTAGTGTGGACATCTCCTGGGCTTAGGACCACATGTTATCAGAGTCAATATCTGTCCAAACAAAAGAAAATGTTCTCAATGTTAATTATCCAGAACAATACCCAGCAAGGTACAGTAGGTGACATTACCAACTTGTGAAGGATCTTCGAAGTCCATTCTAAGTTATTAGCAAAGGAGTCTTTGCAGTAGATAAGTCAGCGATGGACAGTGAATGTTGGAGAAGCTGGATGAATCTAATGAGCCGGTCCGGGTGTATCAATTAAAAGGTCCAAAGCATCCAGAGTCCAAATGGGGTAATAAGCTTAACAAGTTTTGTTGTGGAAGGCACTCTCAACTTCTTCAGAAGCATATAGTGTTAAGTGTTTGTAATAGGCAAAAAGAAAGAGAAGAAAGACTCTGTGTTGGGGCACACTTATTACATATAGAAATAACAATAGTTAAAACTTAACTTTTGTTCTTGTTATAAAATTGTAGACACAGATTGTTGTATCGTTAGGTTTCCACCTGGAGTAAAAAGAAAGAAATGGTCTGACGTACAATAGTAGATTTGAAACGTCCTATTGAATAGTATCAAATACAGTTCTATATGATATCTCAAAGTTTATTATAGATAGTGCCACTCAGGGGAAATATTAAAACAAAGAAAAATATATGTAAAGGATATACTTTAACTCAAAAAGCCACAGATTGTAGAATCAAAATAAAACAATTTTATAGTGATACTGTGCTCTTAGAGATGATGACTCTCCTGGAACCGGTTTTTCACGTTGCTTTGATTACAATTTTTACATATGTGAAGATCAAATATAGTAGTACACTTTTTAACTCATGATACAAGAACTCTCCACTTTTAGTAAAAATTGAGTCAAAAAGGATCTATGCCAATACCCACATGGGGAGAGGTGTAGAATAGAATAGCGGGATGCGTCATTGGTTTGCTCCACTACTTCTGCTTTTTGCTATGGCTCATAATATGTACTGCACCTGATATTCCAAGATGATCTCCCATCCAAGTACTGATCAGGCCTATCTCTGCTTAGCTTCCAAGATCAAACAAGTTTGGGTATGACCAGTGAAGTATGGCAGTACCAATGGGCTAGCAAATGAGAGAGTGTGGTTTATGATTGGAATACCAGAGAAGCACTTCTGCTGTCTAATGATTATGCACAGGGCCTCTGTTACTAATTGCATTGCAGAGAGCTAAATATACTGGCATATTAGATGAGAGTGTGCTTGAATAATAGGGAGACAGAAGAATAAGTTGATTACCTCCATTCTGCTGTCCTCTGTCATATAGTTACAGTTGGGTAAAAAAGTATTTGGACAGCCACTGATTGTGCAAGTTGACCCACTTAAAAAGATGAGAGAAGTCTGTAATTTCCATCATAGGTACACTTCAACTGTGAGAGACAAAATCTGAAAAAAAAGTAGGACATAACATTGTATGATTTTTAAACAATATATTTGTATATTCTTGCGGCAAATAAATATTTGGACAATCAAAAAGTTTAACTCAATACTTTGTAATATAACCTCGGTTGGCACTTACAGAGGTCAAACATTTCCTGTAGTTCTCAACCAGGTTTGCACACACTGTAGCAGGTATTTTGGCCCACTCTTACATGCAGATCTTCTCTAGATCTGTCATGTTTTGGGGCTGTCGCCGGGCAACATGGAATTTCAACTCCCTCCACAGATTTTCTATTGCGTTGAGGTCTGCAGACTGGCTAGGCCACTCCAGGACCTTGAAATGCTTCTTATGGAGCCACTCCTTAGTTGCTCGGGCGGTGTGTTTGGGGTCATTGTCATGCTGGAAGATCCAGACACGTTCCATCTTCAATGCTCTTACTGAGGGAAGGATGTTTTTGCCAAACTCTCACGATACATGGCCCCATTCATCCTCTCCTTAATACGGATCAGTCGTCCTGTCCCCTTTGCAGAAAAGCAGCCCCAAAGCATGATGTTTCCACCCCCATGCTTCACAGTGGGTATGGTGTTCTTAGGATGCCATTCATCATTCTTCTCCCTCCAAACACGGCGAGTGGCGTTTATACCAAAAAGTTAGATTTTGCTCTCATCTGACCACATTACATTCTCCCAATTCTCCTCTGGATCATCCAGATGGTCACTGGCAAACTTTAGACAGGCCTGGACATGTGCTGGCTTAAGCAGGGGGACCTGTTTGGGTGCTGCAGGATTTCAATCCATGATGATGTAGTGTGTTACTAATGGTAACCTTTGTGACTGTGGTCCCAGCTCTCTTTAGGTCATTGACCAGGTCCCCCCTGTGTAGTTCTGGGCTGATTCCTCACCGTTCTCAAGATCATTGATACCCCACGAGGTGAGATCTTGCATGGAGCCCCAGGTCGAGGGAGATTGTTAGTGATCTTGTATTTCTTCAATTTTTTTATAACTGCGCCAACAGTTGATCTCTTCTCACCAAGCTGCTTGCCTATTGTCGAGTAGCTCATCCCAGCCTTGTGCAGCTCTACAATTTTGTCCCTGGTGTCCTTATACAGCTCTCTGGTCTTGGCCATGGTGGAGAGGTAGCAGTCTGACTGTTTGAGGGTGTGGACAGGTGTCTTTTATACAGATAACCAGTTCAAACAGGTGCCATTAATACAGGTAACAAGTGGAGGATAAAAGAGCTTCTTAAAGAAGAAGTAACATCTGTGAGAGCCAGAAATCTTGCTGCTTGGTAGGTGTCCAAATATTTATTTTCCACAAGAATATACAAGCAAATTGTTTAAAAATCATACAATGTGATTTCCTGTTTGTTTGTTTTTTCAGATTCTGTCTCTCACAGTTGAAGTGTACCTATGATGGAAATTACAGACCTCTCTCATCTTTTTAAGTGGGTCAACTTGCACAATCGGTGGCTGTCCAAATACTTTTTTGCCCACTGTATATAGCGGACAGAGGATGAGAGAGATAAGGGACACCTTTATCTATTGATAAGGGAAGGGTGAGGCAATACTAAACCTCTAGTCTTGGCATATAAGAAACGTAATGTTTAGTATCCCACATATAATTATATATAAATTGTCTTAGTAACAATAAATGTTAAAAAAGTGGAGAGTAGAAGTAATACCTTAATATATATAGCTGTCAGATATTAATAAAGCATATTCATAATTTTGACCCACAAGTCCAATAACACATATAACTTCATTCTAGTATATAAGGTTGGAGAAAGACAATAGTGGTAATATGTCTAATAAGCTAGACTGATTGGTAGTTCAATCAAATAAGCAACAAAAGTAAATGCGTAGCATAAACCCATAAATGGGTATGTACTACACCAGGAGAGTTCAGTGTGGGACAGTGAATATGTGTATTAGGATAATGTGTTTTTGCTTACTTGGCATGTTAACTATTGTAAACAGAATCATGTGGTTAATGACACCATATGAGGATGGTGTACTGAGCTACTGTGTACATAATACGTTGACAACTGAAATCATATTTGTCGCAGACCCCAGGATTTTCCTCAATAAACAAACATATCATCAAACTAAATGTGAGTGCTGTGCATGGACAGGGTAAGCATGCTTTGAGATGCAGAATATATAATAAATATATTTATATATTAATTAAAGTTAAGCTAGTTGGCAGTGGAAAGCCACTGATTAGGTGTGGGTATAGAGCAATCTGCCTACACACATTGAAAAGAAAAAAGAAGAAAAAATTGCTGCACCTATGTCTACCAGTTATACATTAGACAGGACTGGTATCCTCAACCTGGAATTAACAGTGTCAAATGTACGTACGCCTCTATAAGGAGTTGTGTGCTACTCCTGCAGCTATATGGATCAGAGAAAAAAGAAGATTAAATAGAGGCGCTCATTTCATTTTGACACTGTGAAGTCCTAGTTCTTTCACAACCAAAGAGTCAGATGAAGATATAAAATAAATATTTATTATCAAAATAAATCAATATAAAACACACTTTGTTTAGAACAAGCTCATATATAAAATATAATGCGTGATCCCTATCCTCACTGAATTGCCACGTGTATTAAAATTTAAAGCTCACATAAATTGCATGTATTGTTTCAACAGACAATGAGAGCAATGATGCAGACTGAATGGCTGACGGCAGTCCAAATGTAGCGACTATTGCAACACTGTTGCCAAGACTGCTGTATAAAGCTGTTTAGCTGTTAAATGAAACACAGTTGCTGAATATGAAAAAGAATACTGAGGGCAATTATAGGCTCAAAATTATTGGGCTGTATTGTGAATCGCCTCAGAGTTCCAGAAGCCGGTACATAAATGGAAATAGAGTGTTGAATTACCTCTCCAATAGGGCTAAAGGACCCGAGCGTCCTCGGTTAAGTCCAAAATGCCCATTAGGTTGTAGAGTTGGAGGGTTTGTCCGTGCAGGCCGGAATCCCACTGTTGTAAACTTAATTCCCCTGGGCGTGCACCGCCTGCTGCAGTGTGGGGGGAAAGACAGGTGTGCGGCTGATTGAATGGAAGCCGCTACAAGGATCCAGCGTTTTGTGAATCTCCTCCAATACTCCCTGGACGCACACCGTCCGTTGGTGATAAGAGGGAGAGAGGCTAATGATCGGCCACTACAGCCGCACGGAACTCACACGTCGGCTTCGTCCTGTGCTGGGACGCCTGACGCTTGCTCCTGTAGCCGGTGGAATAGGGCTGTGAGAAGTGTCCCAGAGCGTGTGGTCAGTCAGTGAGAAAAAGGGAGGAGTTCTGACGCTTTTCGTCACGCAACCCGTAGTGGCCGATCATTAGCCTCTCTCCCTCTTATCAGAGGGTGTACTAGTGAGATGGGTATAGGATCAGCAGAGATCCACTGGGAGAGGATTGTCTTCTTAGTGGCAGCTGCTAGTTTAATTAATAAAATACATTGTCCTTTAGACAGCCTGAGAGGAGAGGATTTCGGATATATGCCCCAAAATGCCCATGTTAATATCAAACTGTATCTGTAGGTCTATTGTGATATATGACTGGAGTGCTTGCCATAGTGCCTGCACCTTAGGGCAGGACCATAGACAATGAACCAGATCTGCGTCTGGAGCAGCGCATTTGAAACAATGGGATGAGGAGGCAGCTCCAATAAGGTGTCGCAACTTTGGGGTGACATATGCTCTATGTAGGATTTTCTGATGCATTTCTGAGTATGAGATGGAACCCAATGTTTTATCCAAGTAAGTGTTGGCCTCTAGGATCAACTTTAAAGAAAGATCCGGGAACTCCAGACGCCATTTCATGAGTCCCACTGAGCCGGATTCTATGTTTAGTAAGGTGCGAGAGTATGAGTGTATGAGGGCTGTGGAAAAGCTACTATTCGCTGTCAGGCGTAGGGTTTTATCCAAATTGTGGGATTTGTCCTGTAGCGATAACAAGAACAGAACCTTCTGCACATAGCTACAGGCTTGGAGAAAGGGAAATAATGGTATCTGTAAATGTGGAAAACGTGCTATAACCTGTGAATGTGTTAGCAAGGTCAAAGTTTCAGCATCCAAAAAATGATGAATGTATTTCAGGCCTCCGTCATACCAAGTATGAAATATGTGGGAAATTGTGTGGGGTTGAAAGTCTTAGTTTTTTTTAACCGTATTTACTAGAGAGGACCCAATTCAGGGACTAACACATAACTCAATAATGAGAATATCCCACTGATAGGTACTTTTTTAAGCAAGGAAGTAGTCTGTGACCGATTAAAACTTTTAAAGATTAATAAGTCACCAGGTCCCGATGGTATTCACCCAAGGGTTCTAATGGAGCTTCACTCTAAACTTGCAAAACCGCTATTTTTGATCTTTAAGGATTCAGTAATATCAGGTATGGTTCCCAAAGACTGGCGTATAGCGGAAGTAGTGGCTATATTCAAAAAGGGAAGTAAAGCTGAACCAGGTCATTATAGACCAGTTAGTCTTACATCTATAGTGGGGAAAGTATTGGAAGGTATTCTAAGAGATAGTATTCAGAAGTTCCTTGAAGTCAATAAGGTCATTAATAGGAATCAACATGGGTTTATGAAGGACCAATCCTGTCAAACCAACTTACTTGGCTTTTATGAAACAGTAAGCGCAAACCTAGATCAGGGTAAAGAGGTGGATGTAATCTTTTTAGATTTTGCCAAAGCATTCGACACTGTACCACACATGAGACTTATCTACAAACTACAAGAATCAGGGCTAGGAAGCACAATATGTACTTGGGTCAAAAACTGGCTAAATAATAGGGAGCAGTGCATTGTGGTTAATGGATCTTTTTCAACTTGGACTGAAGTGCTAAGTGGTGTGCCGCAAGGCTCAGTATTAGGACCGCTATTGTTCAATATTTTCATTAACGACCTAACAGAAGGTCTAGAGAGCATGGTGTCAATTTTTGCAGATGATACCAAATTGTGTAAAGTTATAAATGCGGAGGGGGATGCTGAGTCGCTTCAGAATGACTTAGTTAAACTAGAAGCTTGGGCAGAGAAATGGAGAATGCGCTTCAATACAGACAAGTGTAAGGTAATGCACTGTGGTAACAAGAACAAAAATAACACCTACCTACTAAATGGGGTAAAATTAGGGGATTCTGTACTGAAAAAGGACTTAGGTGTTCTCATAGATAGCAAACTAAGCAGTAGTACCCAAAGTAGAACTGCAGCAAAGAAGGCTAATAAGATATTAGCATGCATAAAACGGGGAATTGATGCTAGGGATGAGAGTATTATACTCCCATTATATAAATCACTTGTGAGGCCACACCTTGAATACTGTGTACAATTCTGGGCACCTTACTACAAAAAGGATATCCTGGAGCTAGAAAAGGTTCAAAGGCGGGCGACCAAACTAATTAAGGGTATGGAGACGCTGGAATACGAGGAAAGGCTTGCAAGACTAGGCATGTTTTCACTGGAAAAGAGGAGATTAAGAGGGGACATGATCCACATTTACAAATATATAAGGGGACAATATATAGATCTTGCGCAGGACCTGTTTTTGGTTAGATCAACACAGAGAACTCGTGGACACTCGCTCAGGTTAGAGGAGAGGAGATTCCGCACAATACGGCGTAAAGGCTTTTTTACGGTAAGGACGATACGTGTTTGGTATTCCCTGCCTGAGGGAGTTGTAATGGCCGACTCAGTCAACACCTCTAAGAATGGGTTAGATAAATTCCTAATGGATAAGGATATCCAGGGTTACGGGGCATAGTCACGCACTATGGTTATTATAAAGAAGAGGAGTAAAACGTATCGGCAGTCATCAACTTCAGTCAAAATTTTATACAAAATATTCGTGCATAGGAGACCACAAATAGGTTGAACTCGATGGACATTTGTCTTTTTTCAACCTTAGATACTTTGTTACTATGTTACTATGTGATCAGGGCCGTCTTTTAATATGGGCTCAATGGGCTCTTGCCCAAGGGCCCCAGGAGTATAAGGGCCCTAGGCTGATAGCTGAGGGTCTCCTCTTTCCAGGGGTACCAGATTTTTGAAAACCGGCCCTGGGGAACCGGAGATATCCGACTTCAAAGTAGTGGTCCCCATCCAAGCCTGTTAATTGCTCTTCCCAGCCAGATATCTTGGGTTCTGTCTGACTTACAGTTTCTTTGAGGGTATAATCCAAAAGCTGGGACTTACTCCTTTTGGGGACACTGGCAGCTTGTCGATACTATGTCCAGAACCAGAGATATCAGCCTTCCAGCATCCGGTCCCCGCTCCAGCTCCACACACCTAATATGCAGTTTCATATTTTCATTGGTGGATTGCTCTGACTCCTGAACTCTGATCCCCAAGTACCCAGAACCTCCTGAAAGGTGGGACTCTCCAGTGTTTTATCACATTCAAAGCTAAGAAATCTATTTCCAGGAACTGGAGATATCTGCAGTCAAGCAATCTGCCCTCCCACCAGAAAATGATAAATATTAAGCCCACTCCACTATCCACCCCTCCCCTGCTTATTAAATACCCCCTACCCCCCTGGAAGTCATGTACCATGGATTCTTCATTTAGCCCAATGCCCCCTTCTACAGTTTAGCCCCATCTGTGCAGTAAAGGAGTAATTAGTAGAAATTACTGCTCCAGGTCCTACATGCTGAGCGGAAGATAGAACACCCCCTACCGCCTGCGGGACATCAAAGCTTCCGCTGATAGCACCCCCCACACCTACCGCTGGAGCGTGGGTAGGGGGCCCAGTGCATTGCTGTGCCCAGGGGCCTACACTGCTGTTAAGACGGCCCTGTATGTGATGGCAATCATACATAACCAGGAAAGTCCAGGAACAGAGCATTTTCTCCCTCATGGAGAGGGTCAGGTAGGCAAGTATGTGAAACATAACCTGTCCTATCCTTGAGCACCTTCTGATTACATCTTTATAAAATCACATAACAAATAGAGATCTGCAGAGAACCCCTGGGCTTTGTTTTTTTGCCAAAACCACTTTCAAATATTTTGGCCTTGGATCTGGATTTCGTTAACAAGTTATAAAAAACAGCTAAAATCGTGTACTTAAATTAATAACTTGAATTTCCAGTCATTTCCAGTACATTTTGACTACCTAGCACAGGGCCTAATTCAGACCCGATTGATGCAACAGCAGCGATTGCAGTCTGAAGCCCTTTGGGGAGTGTGTGCGCGCAGCGAGTGCACTACGCTTGCGCACCCTGTGAGGCCCAGTGAGATACAAAAGCATCTCAGGGCTGATTGACAGGCCTAGGCGGTCGGGGGGCGGAAGGGCCAATGGCGTTAGAACCCTGTTGGTGGGACGCGGTCTAGACAACTCAAGCGTGTCCGGACTGTTGCAGGGTGGGCTGTCACACGCAGCCGCTGCAACCCGGCTGCGCAGGTAGGAAGCTACTTGGCGGATGCAAAAGCATCTCCATCATGTGATGCTTTCGCACCCGTGCGGCGGGGTCGGGCCTGATATGCGGAGAGGACTAGCACTGTGCTGGGCATCCCCCCACATGTCAGAGAAACTGATCCTAGATAAGATAAATTTAGCACATCTACGATCAAGTCTGAATTACCCCCATAATATTGTTTTCACCAATATTGGCCAAAGGCAGCAGGGAGCTGGCTGGTTACTAAGCAACAGAGCAGCAGCGTGCACACATTGCAATTTAAAAGAATATAGCACATCATGAAACATAATGTAACAGCAGGGGCAGACATGATGACAGTTAAATAAACTATGGGCCTAATTCAAGGTTGATTGCAAAACAACATTTTCATCTAATGGTCAAAACCATGTGCACTGCAGGGGGGGCAGATATAACATGTGCAGAGAGAGTTAGATTTGGGTGGGTTGTGTTCAAACTGAAATCTAAATTGCAGTGTAAAAATAAAGCAGCCAGTATTTACCCTGCACAGAAACAAAATGACCCACCCAAATCTAACTCTTTCTATACATGTTATATCTGCACCACCTGCAGTGCACATAGTTTTGCCCATTAGATGAAAATGTTGTTTTGCAATCAACCTTGAATTAGGCCCTAGTCTATACAACACATTCAAATGTTTTTTTTAATCAAGAACTAATACCCTACAATGAAAAGCCTAGTAGAAAATATATTACCAACACATTTTTACAAAGCCGCTAGTTTAGATGCTGCTAGCAGCAGCAAAATAGTTGATTTTTAAGGAAGAAAAAAAATGACAAGTCCTGGACCTCTGATCCTGGCCTAGTAATGGAAAATAGAGGTAAAAATGGCATGGTGTCCCCCCATTTTACAAGAGCCTTCACCAGACTGAACCAGCTGAGGGGTTAACATTATAGCAGGAATACACACAGCGTGGAGTCTTCATGCCATAAAAACAACCATGGGGGGGCCATGTTATATGTTTATTTTAATAATAAGAATTTACTTACCGATAATTCTATTTCTCGGAGTCCGTAGTGGATGCTGGGGTTCCTGAAAGGACCATGGGGAATAGCGGCTCCGCAGGAGACAGGGCACAAAAAGTAAAGCTTTAGGATCAGGTGGTGTGCACTGGCTCCTCCCCCTATGACCCTCCTCCAAGCCTCAGTTAGGTACTGTGCCCGGACGAGCGTACACAATAAGGAAGGATTTATGAATCCCGGGTAAGACTCATACCAGCCACACCAATCACACTGTACAACCTGTGATCTGAACCCAGTTAACAGTATGATAACAGCGGAGCCTCTGAAAAGATGGCTCACAACAATAATAACCCGATTTTTGTAACTATGTACAAGTAATGCAGATAATCCGCACTTGGGATGGGCGCCCAGCATCCACTACGGACTCCGAGAAATAGAATTATCGGTAAGTAAATTCTTATTTTCTCTATCGTCCTAGTGGATGCTGGGGTTCCTGAAAGGACCATGGGGATTATACCAAAGCTCCCAAACGGGCGGGAGAGTGCGGATGACTCTGCAGCACCGAATGAGAGAACTCCAGGTCCTCCTTAGCCAGGGTATCAAATTTGTAGGATTTTACAAACGTGTTTGCCCCTGACTAAATAGCCGCTCGGCAAAGTTGTAAAGCCGAGACCCCTCGGGCAGCCGCCCAAGATGAGCCCACCTTCCTTGTGGAATGGGCATTTACATATTTTGGCTGTGGCAGGCCTGCCACAGAATGTGCAAGCTGAATTGTATTACACATCCAACTAGCAAAAGTCTGCTTAAAAGCAAGAGCACCCAGTTTGTTGGGTGCATACAGGATAACAGCAAGTCAGTTTTCCTGACTCCAGCCGTCCTGGAACCTATATTTTCAGGGCCTTGACCACATCTAGCAACTTGGAGTCCTCCAAGTCCCTAGTAGGCGCAAGACACCACAATAAGCTGGTTCAGGTGAAACACTGACACCACCTTAGGGAGAGAACTGGGGACGAGTCCGCAGCTCTGCCCTGTCCGAATGGACAAACAGATATGGGCTTTTTTGAGAAAAAAACCACCAATTTGACACTCGCCTGGTCCAGGCCAGGTCCAAGAGCATGTTCACTTTTCATGTGAGATGCTTCAAATCCACAGATTTGACTGGTTTTAAACCAATGTGTTTTGAGGAATCCCAGAACTACGTTGAGATCCCACAGTGCCACTGGAGGCACAAAAGGGGGTTGTATATGCAATACTCCCTTGACAAACTTCTGGACTTCAGGAACTGAAGCCACTTCTTTCTGGAAGAAAAATCAACAGGGCCGAAATTTGAACCTTAATGGACCCCAATTTGAGGCCCATAGACACTCCTGTTTGCAAGAAATGCAGGAATCGACCGAGTTGAAATTTCTTCGTGGGGCCTTCCTGGCCTCACACCACGCAACATATTTTCGCCACATGTGGTGATAATGTTGTGCGGTCACCTCCTTTCTGGCTTTGACCAGGGTAGGAATGACCTCTTCCTGAATGCCTTTTCCCTTAGGATCCGGCGTTCCACCGCCATGCCGTCAAACGCAGCTGCGGTAAGTCTTGGAACAGACATGGTACTTGCTGAAACAAGTCCCTTCTTAGCGGCAGAGGCCATAAGTCCTCTGTGAGCATCTCTTGAAGTTCCGGGTACCAAGTCCTTCTTGGCCAATCCGGAGCCATGAGTATAGTTCTTACTCCTCTACGTCTTATAATTCTCAGTACCTTAGGTATGAAAAGCAGAGGATGGAACACATACACCGACTGGTACACCCACGGTGTTACCAGAACGTCCACAGCTATTGCCTGAGGGTCTCTTAACCTGGCGCAATACCTGTCCCGTTTTTTGTTCAGACGGGACGCCATCATGTCCACCTTTGGTAATTCCCAACGGTTTACAATTATGTGGAAAACTTCCCCATGAAGTTCCCACTCTGCCGGGTGGAGGTCGTGCCTACTGAGGAAGTCTGCTTCCCAGTTTCCATTCCCGGAATGAAACACTGCTGACAGTGCTATCACATGATTTTCCGCCCAGCGAAAAGTCCTTGCAGTTTTTGCCACTGCCCTCCTGCTTCTTGTGCCGCCCTGTCTATTTACGTGGGCGACTGCCGTGATGTTTTATCCCACTGGATCAATACCGGCTGACCTTGAAGCAGAGGTCTTGCTAAGCTTAGAGCATTATAAATTTACCCTTAGCTATATTTATGTGGAGAAAAATCTCCAGACTTGATCACACTCCCTGGAAATTTTTTCCTTGTGTGACTGCTCCTCAGCCTCTCGGGCTGGCCTCCGTGGTCACCAACATGGTGAATGCCGAATCTGCGGCCCTCTAGAAGATGAGCACTCTGTAACCACCACAGGAGAGATACCCTTGTCCTTGGATATAGGGTTATCCGCTGATGCATCTGAAGATGCGATCCGGACCATTTGTCCAGCAGATCCCACTGAAAAGTTCTTGCATGAAATCTGCCGACTGGAATTGCTTCGACGGAAGTCACCATTTTTTTTACCATGGCCCTTGTGCAATGATGCACTGATTTTAGGAGGTTCCTGACTAGCTCGGATAACTCCCTGGCTTTCTCTTCCGGGAGAAACACCTTTTTCTGGACTGTGTCCAGAATCATCCCTAAGCACAGGAGACTTGTTGTCGGGATCAGCTGCGATTTTGGAATCTTTAGAATCCACCCCTGCTGTTGTAACAGTATCCGAGATAGTGCTACTCCGACCTCCAACTGTTTCCTGGACTTTGCCCTTATCAGGAGATCGTCCAAGTAAGGGATAATTAAGACGCCTTTTCTTCGAAGAAGAACCATCATTTCGGCCATTACCTTGGTAAAGACCCGGGGTGCCGTAGACAATCCAAACGGCAGCGTCTGAAACTGATAGTGACAGTTCTGTACCACGAACCTGAGGTACCCTTAGTGATAAGGGCAAATTTGGGACATGGAGGTAAGCATCCCTGATGTCTCGGGACACCAGATAGTCCCCTTCTTCCCGGTTCGTTATCACTGCTCTGAGTGACTCCATCTTGATTTGAACCTTTGTAAGTGTTCAAATTTTTTTAGATTTAGAATAGGTCTCACCTAGCCTTCTGGCTTCAGTACCACAATATAGTGTGGAATAATACCCCTTTTCTTGTTGTAGGAGGGGTAATTTAATTATCACCTGCTGGGAATACAGCTCGTGAATTTTTTCCCATACTGCCTCCTTGTCGGAGGGAGACCTTGGTAAAGCAGCCTTCAGGAGCCTGCGCAGGGGAAACGTCTCGACATTCCAAACTGTACCCCTGGGATACTACTTGTAGGATCCAGGGGTCCTGTACGGTCTCAGCGTCATGCTGAGAGCTTGTCAGAAGGGTTGGAACGCTTCTGTTCCTGGGAATGGGCTGCCTGCTGCAGTCTTCTTCCCTTTCCTCTATCCCTGGGCAGATATGACTCTTATAGGGACGAAAGGACTGAAGCTGAAAAGACGGTGTCTTTTTCTGCAGAGATGTGACTTAGGGTAAAAACGGTGGATTTTCCAGCAGTTGCCGTGGCCACCAGGTCCGATGGACCGACCCCAAATAACTCCTCTTCCTTTATACGGCAATACACCTTTGTGCCGTTTGGAATCTGCATCACCTGACCACTGTCGTGTCCATAAACATCTTCTGGCAGATATGGACATCGCACTTACTCTTGATGCCAGAGTGCAAATATCCCTCTGTGCATCTCGCATATATAGAAATACATCCTTTAAATGCTCTATAGTCAATAAAATACTGTCCCTGTCAAGGGTATCAATATTTTTAGTCAGGGAATCCGACCAAGCCACACCAGCTCTGCACATCCAGGCTGAGGCGATCGCTGGTCGCAGTATAACACCAGTATGTGTGTATATACTTTTTATGATATTTTTCCAGCCTCCTGTCAGCTGGCTCCTTGAGGACGGCCCTATCTATAGACGGTACCGCCACTTGTTCTGATAAGCGTGTGAGCGCCTTATCCACCCTAAGGGGTGTTTCCCAACGCGCCCTAACTTCTGGCGGGAAAGGGTATACCGCCCATATTTTCTATCGGGGGGAACCCACGCATCATCACACACTTCATTTAATTTATCTGATTCAGGAAAAACTACGGTAGTTTTTTCACATCCCACATAATACCCTCTTTTGTGGTACTTGTAGTATCAGAAATATGTAACACCTCCTTCATTGCCCTTAACGTGTGGCCCTAATAAGGAATACGTTTGTTTATTCACCGTCGACACTGGATTCAGTGTCCCTGTCTGTGTCTGTGTCGACCGACTAAAGTAAACGGGCGTTTTAAAACCCCTGACGGTGTTTTTGAGACGTCTGGACCGGTACTAATCGTTTGTCGGCCGTCCCATGTCGTCAACCGACCTTGGCGCGTGTTGACATTATCACGTAATTCCCTAAATAAGCCATCCATTCCGGTGTCGACTCCCTAGAGAGTGACATCACCATTACAGGCAATTGCTCCGCCTCCTCACCAACATCGTCCTCATACATGTCGACACACACGTACCGACACACAGCACACACACAGGGAATGCTCTGATAGAGGACAGGACCCACTAGCCCTTTGGAGAGACAGAGGGAGAGTTTGCCAGCACACACCAAAAACGCTATAATTATATAGGGACAACCTTATATAAGTGTTTTCTTATAGCATCTTTTTATATATTTCTAACGCCAAATTAGTGCCCCCCCTCTCTGTTTTAACCCTGTTTCTGTAGTGCAGTGCAGGGGAGAGCCTGGGAGCCTTCCCTCCAGCCTTTCTGTGAGGGAAAATGGCGCTGTGTGCTGAGGAGATAGGCCCCGCCCCTTTTTCGGCGGCCTCGTCTCCCGCTCTTAACGGATTCTGGCAGGGGTTAAATATCTCCATATAGCCCCCGGAGGCTATATGTGAGGTATTTTTAGCCAAAAAAGGTTTTCATTTGCCTCCCAGGGCGCCCCCCTCCCAGCGCCCTGCACCCTCAGTGACTGCCGTGTGAAGTGTGCTGAGAGGAAAATGGCGCACAGCTGCAGTGCTGTGCGCTACCTTAAGAAGACTGAGGAGTCTTCTGCCGCCGATTCTGGACCTCTTCTCGTTTCAGCATCTGCAAGGGGGCCGGCGGCGAGGCTCCGGTGACCATCCAGGCTGTACCTGTGATCGTCCCTCTGGAGCTAATGTCCAGTAGCCAAGAAGCCAATCCATCCTGCACGCAGGTGAGTTCACTTCTTCTCCCCTAAGTCCCTCGTTGCAGTGATCCTGTTGCCAGCAGGACTCACTGTAAAATAAAAAACCTAAGCTAAACTTTTCTAAGCAGCTCTTTAGGAGAGCCACCTAGATTGCACCCTTCTCGGCCGGGCACAAAAATCTAACTGAGGCTTGGAGGAGGGTCATAGGGGGAGGAGCCAGTGCACACCACCTGATCCTAAAGCTTTACTTTTTGTGCCCTGTCTCCTGCGGAGCCGCTATTCCCCATGGTCCTTTCAGGAACCCCAGCATCCACTAGGACGATAGAGAAATATTCTTTACAGGTGGACTACAGGCTTTTAATGTCCAGGCATGATGGCACTTGCCTCAGGTACCAGGATGCCAGGGCAGGCTTGGTGGGACCTGTGGTCCATCTGCAAAGAACTATATTAACTCTTTTATTACCTTTAACCCCCCACCCACAAACAGTGGTTGTTCTTCAGGAGGGGCAACCTCATGTTATTTTATCCAACACTGGATTGACCAGTTTGCTGTTATTGCAGGAGGACCCCACACTGTGTGTCTCCCTGCTATAACGTCAGCCCCTCAGGTCTGACCTGTGTAGTGCTTTCAGCCCACCCAAATGTGGAGCTGTAACAGAGAGGAAGTAGACAGGAAAGGATTAAATGTAATCCAAAACTCTCAAGTTCTGACATTTCCACGATTGTGATGCTTTGGGGGAAATTTACTAAGGTGGGAGATTTTTAGAACTAGTGATGTTGCCCATAGCAACCAATCAGATTATATCTATTATCTGCTAGAAGAAGCTAGATAAATGGTAAGTAGAATCTGATTGGTTGCCATGGGCAACATCACCAGTTCTAAAAATCTCCCACTTTAGTAAATTTACCCCTTTGTCTCATTTTGAGATCCAATTTTGTTGAGCGGTACTGAGACATGCCTTGGTTTGACTAGTAACTCTCAAGTTCGGGTGTGTTCCTATTTACAGGAACCAAACCTGCACCAACAATTCACATAATTATTGTAAATCCCTAGATTGTAAATTCCTTGGAGCAGGGCCCTCTTCCCTCCTGTTCTCACAACCCTTTTCTCTTGCACTTCAATTACAGCTCTCTCCTTCTCAGTGACTGTCTATACCTACATTTCCTCCTGCTCATGACTGTTCATCTCTTCCAATGGCTGCCTGCCCCTAGTAGTACGCCGATTATTTCTTTGCTTCCTTACATCTGAGCTGTATTGTGTACTGAGGACTGTGGTGCTAATTGTTACCTGTGCTCTGTGTTAGTTTTCTGTGATGAAGTTTTGTATACCCTGTATTGTTCTCTAATGTGTGTTGTATGTACGGCACTGCGAAACAGCACCTTATAAATAAAATGTAATAATAATAATAATAATAATAATAATAATAAATGATCAAGCTTTAGTACACAATTGATACTAAACATCCCTGATGACAACAAAGATAACATCAGTAGTCACCTCAATCCAAATGTCACTCTAATAATATATAACACAGTAAAGGGCAGTGTATATATAGTAAATGTATTAATGATAACTCAGAATACCACACCTTGAGGGTTGTAAAGGATCATGTGACTGCTTATTTTTATCAATAGTATATATATATATATATATATATATATATATATAGTATATTCCCCTTCCCCTCTTTCCATAACTCCTCACCACAATGGGTATGTTTATTGAATGGGACCGTGTTTGTTAATAGAAAATATATATACAATTTGACCAGGACGGCGCTGTGTGAACCCAGCAGCTTGTTTAAGAAAGGGTGTCAACCTCTAATATAAATAGGTAAATAAAGAGAACTGAATAGTGCTAGATACAATGAAATATAAAATCTTAAAATATAGTTCTATATTATTATAAACCAATTTAAATTAGACCAACAATAAATAACAAATGAAAATAACAAATTGAAATATATTCTACACTCTGTACAGAGGAATTTAAATATGGCTTGGATAAGGTAAAACAAATGTTATATTAAAGCTGCTTGTTAAAGCTGATAAAATCCACATACTAGTGTGGACATCTCCTGGGCTTAGGACCACATGTTATCAGAGTCAATATCTGTCCAAACAAAAGAAAATGTTCTCAATGTTAATTATCCAGAACAATACCCAGCAAGGTACAGTAGGTGACATTACCAACTTGTGAAGGATCTTCAAAGTCCATTCTAAGTTATTAGCAAAGGAGTCTTTGCAGTAGATAAGTCAGCGATGGACAGTGAACGTTGGAGAAGCTGGATGAATCTAATGAGCCAGTCCGGGTGTATCAATTAAAAGGTCCAAAGCATCCAGAGTCCAAATGGTGTAATAAGCTTAACAAGTTTTGTTGTGGAAGGCACTCTCAACTTCTTCAGAAGCATATAGTGTTAAGTGTTTGTAATAGGCAAAAGAAAGAGAAGAAAGACTCTGTGTTGGGGCACACTTATTACATATAGAAATAACAATAGTTAAAACTTAACTTTTGTTCTTGTTATAAAATTGTAGACACAGATTGTTGTATCGTTAGGTTTCCACCTGGAGTAAAAAGAAAGAAATGGTCTGACGTACAATAGTAGATTTGAAACGTCCTATTGAATAGTATCAAGTACAATTCTATATGATATCTCAAAGTTTATTATAGATAGTGCCACTCAGGGGAAATATTAAAACAAAGAAAAATATATGTAAAGGATATACTTTAACTCAAAAGGCCACAGATTGTAGAATCAAAATAAAACAATTTTATAGTGATACTGTGCTCTTAGAGATGATGACTCTCCTGGAACCGGTTTTTCACGTTGCTTTGATTACAATTTTTAACATATGTGAAGATCAAATATAGTGGTACACTTTTTAACTCATGATACAAGAACTCTCCACTTTTAGTAAAACTTGAGTCAAAAAGGATCTATGCCAATACCCACATGGGGAGAGGTGTAGAATAGAATAGCGGGATGCGTCATAGGTTTGCTCCACTACTTCTGCTTTTTGCTATGGCTCATAATATGTACTGCACCTGATATTCCAAGGTGATCTCCCATCCAAGTACTGATCAGGCCTATCTCTGCTTAGCTTCCAAGATCAAACAAGTTTGGGTATGACCAGTGAAGTATGGCAGTACCAATGGGCTAGCAAATGAGAGAGTGTGGTTTATGATTGGAATACCAGAGAAGCACTTCTGCTGTCTAATGATTATGCACAGGGCCTCTGTTACTAATTGCATTGCAGAGTGCTAAATATACTGGCATATTAGATGAGAGTGTGCTTGAATAATAGGGAGACAGAAGAATAGGTTGATGTACCTCCATTCTGCTGTCCTCTGTCATATAGTTACAGTTGGGTAAAAAAGTATTTGGACAGCCACTGATTGTGCAAGTTGACCCACTTAAAAAGATGAGAGAAGTCTGTAATTTCCATCATAGGTACACTTCAACTGTGAGAGACAGAATCTGAAAAAAAAAGTAGGACATAACATTGTATGATTTTTAACAATATATTTGTATATTCTTGCGGCAAATAAATATTTGGACAATCAAAAAGTTTAACTCAATACTTTGTAATATAACCTCGGTTGGCACTTACAGAGGTCAAACATTTCCTGTAGTTCTCAACCAGGTTTGCACACACTGTAGCAGGTATTTTGGCCCACTCTTACATGCAGATCTTCTCTAGATCTGTCATGTTTTGGGGCTGTCGCCGGGCAACATGGACTTTCAACTCCCTCCACAGATTTTCTATTGCGTTGAGGTCTGCAGACTGGCTAGGCCACTCCAGGACCTTGAAATGCTTCTTATGGAGCCACTCCTTAGTTGCTCGGGCGGTGTGTTTGGGGTCATTGTCATGCTGGAAGACCCAGACACGTTGCATCTTCAATGCTCTTACTGAGGGAAGGATGTTTTTGCCCAAAGTCTCACGATACATGGCCCCATTCATCCTCTCCTTAATACGGATCAGTCGTCCTGTCCCCTTTGCAGAAAAGCAGCCCCAAAGCATGATGTTTCCACCCCCATGCTTCACAGTGGGTATGGTGTTCTTAGGATGCCATTCATCATTCTTCTCCCTCCAAACACGGCGAGTGGCGTTTAAACCAAAAAGTTAGATTTTGCTCTCATCTGACCACATTACATTCTCCCAATTCTCCTCTGGATCATCCAGATGGTCACTGGCAAATTTTAGACAGGCCTGGACATGTGCTGGCTTAAGCAGGGGGACCTGTTCGGGTGCTGCAGGATTTCAATCCATGATGACGTAGTGTGTTACTAATGGTAACCTTTGTGACTGTGGTCCCAGCTCTCTTTAGGTCATTGACCAGGTCCCCCCTGTGTAGTTCTGGGCTGATTCCTCACCGTTCTCAAGATCATTGATACCCCACGAGGTGAGATCTTGCATGGAGCCCCAGGTCGAGGGAGATTGTCAGTGTTCTTGTATTTCTTCAATTTTTTTATAACTGCGCCAAGAGTTGATCTCTTCTCACCAAGCTGCTTGCCTATTGTCGAGTAGCTCATCCCAGCCTTGTGCAGCTCTACAATTTTGTCCCTGGTGTCCTTATACAGCTCTCTGGTCTTGGCCATGGTGGAGAGGTAGCAGTCTGACTGTTTGAGGGTGTGGACAGGTGTCTTTTATACAGATAACCAGTTCAAACAGGTGCCATTAATACAGGTAACAAGTGGAGGATAAAAGAGCTTCTTAAAGAAGAAGTAACATCTGTGAGAGCCAGAAATCTTGCTGCTTGGTAGGTGTCCAAATATTTATTTTACACAAGAATATACAAGTAAATTGTTTAAAAATCATATAATGTGATTTCCTGTTTGTTTGTTTGTTTGTTTGTTTGTTTGTTTGTTTTTTCAGATTCTGTCTCTCACAGTTGAAGTGTACCTATGATGGAAATTACAGACCTCTCTCATCTTTTTAAGTGGGTCAACTTGCACAATCGGTGGCTGTCCAAATACTTTTTTGCCCACTGTATATAGCGGACAGAGGATGAGAGAGATAAGGGACACCTTTATCTATTGATAAGGGAAGGGTGAGGCAATACTGAACCTCTAGTCTTGGCATATAAAAAACGTAATGTTTAGTATCCCACATATAATTATATATAAATTGTCTTAGTAACAATAAATGTTAAAAAAGTGGAGAGTAGAAGTAATACCTTAATATATATAGCTGTCAGATATTAATAAAGCATATTCATAATTTTGACCCACAAGTCCAATAACACATATAACTTCATTCTAGTATATAAGGTTGGAGAAAGACAATAGTGGTAATATGTCTAATAAGCTAGACTGATTGGTAGTTCAATCAAATAAGCAACAAAAGTAAATGCGTAGCATAAACCCATAAATGGGTATGTACTACACCAGGAGAGTTCAGTGTGGGACAGTGAATATGTGTATTAGGATAATGTGTTTTTGCTTACTTGGCATGTTAACTATTGTAAACAGAATCATGTGGTTAATGACACCATATGAGGATGGTGTACTGAGCTACTGTGTACATAATACGTTGACAACTGAAATCATATTTGTCGCAGACGCCAGGATTTTCCTCAATAAACAAACATATCATCAAACTAAATGTGAGTGCTGTGCATGGACAGGGTAAGCATGCTTTGAGATGCAGAATATATAATAAATATATTTATATATTAATTAAAGTTAAGCTAGTTGGCAGTGGAAAGCCACTGATTAGGTGTGGGTATAGAGCAATCTGCCTACACACATTGAAAAGAAAAAAGAAGAAAAAATTGCTGCACCTATGTCTACCAGTTATACATTAGACAGGACTGGTATCCTCAACCTGGAATTAACAGTGTCAAATGTACGTACGCCTCTATAAGGAGTTGTGTGCTACTCCTGCAGCTATATGGATCAGAGAAAAAAGAAGATTAAATAGAGGCGCTCATTTCATTTTGACACTGTGAAGTCCTAGTTCTTTCACAACCAAAGAGTCAGATGAAGATATAAAATAAATATTTATTATCAAAATAAATCAATATAAAACACACTTTGTTTAGAACAAGCTCATATATAAAATATAATGCGTGATCCCTATCCTCACTGAATTGCCACGTGTATTAAAATTTAAAGCTCACATAAATTGCATGTATTGTTTCAACAGACAATGAGAGCAATGATGCAGACTGAATGGCTGACGGCAGTCCAAATGTAGCGACTATTGCAACACTGTTGCCAAGACTGCTGTATAAAGCTGTTTAGCTGTTAAATGAAACACAGTTGCTGAATATGAAAAAGAATACTGAGGGCAATTATAGGCTCAAAATTATTGGGCTGTATTGTGAATCGCCTCAGAGTTCCAGAAGCCGGTACATAAATGGAAATAGAGTGTTGAATTACCTCTCCAATAGGGCTAAAGGACCCGAGCGTCCTCGGGTAAGTCCAAAATGCCCAATAGGTTGTAGAGTTGGAGGGTTTGTCCGTGCAGGCCGGAATCCCACTGTTGTAAACTTAATTCCCCTGGGCGTGCACCGCCTGCTGCAGTGTGGGGGGAAAGACAGGTGTGCGGCTGATTGAATGGAAGCCGCTACAAGGATCCAGCGTTTTGTGAATCTCCTCCAATACTCCCTGGACGTGCACCGTCCGTTGGTGATAAGAGGGAGAGAGGCTAATGATCGGCCACTACAGCCGCACGGAACTCACACGTCGGCTTCGTCCTGTGCTGGGACGCCTGACGCTTGCTCCTGTAGCCGGTGAAATAGGGCTGTGAGAAGTGTCCCAGAGCGTGTGGTCAGTCAGTGAGAAAGGGGGAGGAGTCCTGACGCGTTTCGTCACGCAACCCGTAGTGGCCGATCATTAGCCTCTCTCCCTCTTCTCAGAGGGTGTACTAGTGAGATGGGTATAGGATCAGCAGAGATCCACTGGGAGAGGATTGTCTTCTTAGTGGCAGCTACTAGTTTAATTAATAAAATACATTGTCCTTTAGACAGCCTGAGAGGAGAGGATTTCGGATATATGCCCCATAATGCCCATGTTTTAGTAATATCAAACTGTATCTGTAGGTCTATTGTGATATATGACTGGAGTGCTTGCCATAGTGCCTGCACCTTAGGGCAGGACCATAGACAATGAACCAGATCTGCCTCTGGAGCAGCGCATTTGAAACAATGGGATGAGGAGGCAGCTCCAATAAGGTGTCGCAACTTTGGGGTGACATATGCTCTATGTAGGATTTTCTGATGCATTTCTGAGTATGAGATGGAACCCAATGTTTTATCCAAGTAAGTGTTGGCCTCTAGGATCAACTTTAAAGAAAGATCCGGGAACTCCAACCGCCATTTCATGAGTCCACTGAGCCGGATTCTATGTTTAGTAAGGTGCGAGAGTGTGAGTGTATGAGGGCTGTGGAAAAGCTACTATTCGCTGTCAGGCGTAGGGTTTTATCCAAATTGTGGGATTTGTCCTGTAGCGATAACAAGGACAGAACCTTCTGCACATAGCTACAGGCTTGGAGAAAGGGAAATAATGGTATCTGTAAATGTGGAAAATGTGCTATAACCTGTGAATGTGTTAGCAAGGTCAAAGTTTCAGCATACAAAAAATTATGAATGTATTTCAGGCCTCCGTCATACCAAGTATGAAATATGTGGGAAATTGTGTGGGGTTGAAAGTCTGGGTTACCCCAGAGAGGTAAGAACAGTGACGTATATCGCGATAGTTTAAGCTGTGAGCGGACCAACCGCCATGCTGCACAGGTAGAGGATATAAGTAAATTGTGCTTTACACTATTTGGCATGGAATTGGGAGTTGCGTGTAATAGGGCTACCAGATTCCAAGAAGGTGCAAAGGATTGTTCTAAATATGTGTTAGCATATATGCTCTGTCCGCCGATCCAGTCCAAAGCAATCCTGTAATTGGCTGCTAAAGCGTAAGTGTACAGGCACGGCAAATTCAAGCCACCAAGGGACCGAGGTTGACGTAGTTTAAATAATGAGTATATAGGGCGTTTACCCGCCCAAATAAATTTGGATAGTGCCTTGTCCAATTGAGTGAATATGTCCCTGGGCGGAATCAGCGGGAGCATCTGAAGCACATATAAGAAACGCGGGAAACTGATCATTTTGTACAAATGACTCCTGCCCGTGTATGTAAGGGGGAGGTGGGCCCACCTAGCGAAGTCAGCATATGTCCTAGTGAACAATGGGGGAAAGTTAAGGGAGTACAGTTCGGAAGGTTGATTAGGCAACACAATACCTAGATAGGTAGTACAGTTATTTTAGGCCCAGTGAAATGGGAAGGTATCGCCCCAACCCATTTTGGCAGAGGGAAAGAAGGCCAAAGCCTCCATTTTAGAATAATTGATTTTGAACCCAGAAACTTGTTCAAAGGAATATAAAATGTCGAGTAGATGTGGTACGGCCACCCGGGGGTTGCCGAAGTAAAGTAAAATATCATCCGCGAATGCCGAGAATTTAAGTTCTCGATCCGCTAGTTTTATACCCTGCCACCTGGTTTCCTTTATAAAGTGGCGGAGAAGAGGATCTAAAGCTAAGTTAAAGAGTAGGGGAGATAGGGGGCAGCCCTGTCTGGTGCCACGGTGTAGGGAAAAGAGTCTGGAGTTGTGATCATTAATCGTTAAGAAGGCTTGTGGAGTTTGGTAGAGGGTGCGAAACACCTGGAGAAAATCAAGGCCAAAATTCTGAAATCTAAGTAATCTATCAATATGGGCCCAAGAGACTCGGTCAAAGGCCTTGTCTGCATCTCAACTTAGAACTATGTTTCCCGTCTCCAGTGAGCTATGAGTTTTAATCATGGCCGCTTGTAAAGAGCGAATATTATGTACAGAGTGCCTATTGCGTAGAAATCCTGCCTGAGCAGGATGGAGCAGTTTAGGCAGAACCAACTGGAGGCGGGAAGCAAGCATCTTTGTGAATAATTTAAAATCTTGATTTAATAATGAAATTGGCCGGTAAGACGAGACCAAAGTGTGATCTTTATTGGGTTTAGGGAGGGGTGTAGTATGGCTGACCGGCGGTCTCCTGACCGCCGGTCAGCTTACCGATGCCGGGATCCTGGCAGCATACCGACGCCAGGATCCCGGCGGGGAGGGGCAAGTGCAGCAAGCCCCTTGCGGGCTCGCTGCGCTCACCACGCTGCGGGCTCGGTGGCGACCTGCGGTCGCCACGGGTTCTATTCCCACTCTATGGGTGTCGTGGACACCCACAAGTGGAAATAGTCCCTATTGGTCGGCATACCGACCATCGGGAAAGTGAGCCGTCGGGCTCGTGGAGGAGGTCATGTGACTGTTGGTCAGCTGATCGGCGGTCACATGAATACCACCCTTAGGGAGGACTATAACCCGTGCTGTGTTAAAGTCAGGAGGGGCTGGATGGCCTGCCAAGATTGAATTATACAATGTTAAAAGGTGGTCGCTTATATGTGGGAGGAGTAGTTTGTAATAGGCTGCCGATAATCCGTCAGGACCCGGGGACTTCCCATTGGTTAAGGATTTAATGGCCTCTTCTAATTCCGCTGTTGTGATGGGAGTAGTGAGGAATTCTTTGTCCTCTTCCGATAAAGCGGGAAGGCCAGCTTGTGTTAAAAAGTCTGTGCCAATTTCTGGTTGGTCGGGAGGGGCGGTATATAAAGTCTCAAAGAAAGTCAGAAAGGTGTCACTGATTGTTTCCTGTGTCAGTGTAGGTGACGTATGAGTGTCTCGAATAGAGGAGATATGCCTAGGGGTCGTATGAGCCTTCACCATATTTGCCAATAACTTCCTGGGGCGGTTACCCCAACGAAAATATTTGTTGGACTGAAAGGAAAGAAACAGTTTGGCTTGTTCAGTACAGAGGGTATCATGGACTAATTTGGCATCTTTATATCGTATTCTATTAGATTCAGACGGGTCAGCCAGTAGTTGGGAATAAACAGAGGCAACCTGGACGGAAGCCTTAGCCATCCTCACCCGAAGTTGTTTCTTCCTGGCGGCAACATATGAGATTATTTGACCTCTAATAACAGGCTTAGAAGCCTGCCAGAAAAGGTTCATATCATCAATATGTGTTGCATTGTCACCTGTGTAATTGAGATATGACTGGGTCAAATAGAGTTTGAAGTCTTCTGAGTGGGCTAAATGTTCTGGGAACCGCCAGATATCAGAATATGAGCGGGGTGTGGTCAAAGCAATTAATAGAGTGATTGGAGCGTGGTCTGATAGAAGAATATTAGCTATGGTGGTGTCTTCTACTCTATGGATCAAAGAGGCGGATACTAGCCAGTAATCTAATCTAGAAAATATTTTGTGTGGGTGTGAAAAAAAGGAGTATTCCCTAGAGTCAGGATAAAGAAATCGCCAGGGGTCTAAGAGCTGTAGGGAGTCCAGCATTAGGGACAATGGTGGGGGAGTGGATCTATTCAAACTCGATTGTCTGGGACCACCTGACACGTCTAGCAGCGGGTCTAAAACAACATTAAGATCTCCCCCTAAAATCAAGGAACCTTCTACCCAGTCCTGCAAATTAACAAAGATGACTGAAAAAAGAAGAAGCGTTTGGCCCTGTGGGGGCGTAGATACACGCCAGAGTAAACCGTTCCCCCTCAATATCAACCTTTAGAAACAAAAATCGGCCCTCTGGGTCTATCCATTACTCCCTAATCTCGTAGTGCAATGATTTATGAAAAAGGGGCAATACTCCCCTTGTTTTGGTAGTATATGAGGCACTTCTAAAGTCTCCAACCCAGGTGTCCCTAAGTATATTAGGATCAGTAATTCGCCAGTGTGTCTCTTGTAGAAACACCACATCGGGATGGAATTTTTTAAGGTGGTTCAGTACTTTTTTCCTCTTGATTGGTGTGTTCAAACCCTCTACGTTCCACGAGACAAACTTGAGAGACCTCCTTGAGCTATCAAGGGGGGGCTTTACATCTTTAGGGTCCGGCATTATCCAATGCCCAGTCCGATGGAACGCAGAAGGAGAAGCCACAATCGAAAGCCCAATCCCCCGTTCCAGCGAGCAGGGGAAGGGCTAAAGGAGCACGTCAGGAAGTCACGTGGAGTCACAATAAACATATAACGAAACAATATGATACATGTATAAAGAGGTGGTATTCATGTGACCGCCGGTCAGCTGACCGACAGTCACATGACCTCCTCCACCAGCCCGACGGGTCACTGTCCCGATGGTCGGCATGCCGACCAACAGGGACTATTTCCACTCGTGGGTGTCCACGACACCCATAGAGTGGGAATAGAACCCGTGGCGAGCGCAGCGAGCCCGCAAGGGGCTTGCTGCACTCGCCCTCCCCGTCGGGATCCCGGCATCGGTATGCTGCCGGGATCCCAGCGTCGGTAAGCTGACCGGCGGTCAGGAGACCGCCGGTCAGCCGTACTACACCTGTATAAAGTACTAACCGATATAACTTTGGCCACCCGTCAAAAACATTTTTGAATTTTTGAACCCAATATGATAGTAGTAATAACCATCCATATGTAACAGAAACCTTAGTAGGAATAGAGAAAGAAAAAGGGGCTGACAGAGAAAATGGAAGGGCCTCCCGCCATCCCCGCAACCTCAATGAGTAAGAAAAGCACTTACACAGCAATGGCTGTAAGAGCCAAATGTAAATAATCAACAGTGTACTATCCATTGGAGCAGAAAGAAGAGATAAAAGAAGAGAAAGGGGAAAAAATACTTGGTTTTAGAAAAGTCAATCAGCATCGTCCATCCGAGCATCAGGTTGTGATGCGGGTAAAGACTTGAGAAAGTTGCGAGCAGAGTCCGGGGTATCAAAGTAATGTGGTTTGCTGGCATGAAAGAGTCTTAGTTTTGCAGGGTAAAGAAGAGTGAATCTGATGCTTTTGCAAAACAGTTCTTTGCAGACAGGGGAGAATTCTCTTCGTTGTGCTGAAACTTGGAAAGAAAAGTCCTGAAAGAGCAGAAGTTTAGATCCTTCATAACGGAGGTCAGATCATCTGTGATAGGCCTCCAAGATCTTCACCTTGTCAAAATAATTCAGCAGCTTGAAAATTACAGGTCTAGGACGTGACTGGGAAGATTGTGAAGATTGTCTATCGGGGCCGATGCGGTGCGCTCGTTCAACCAGATAAAAAGTGGGTGAGGGGGGCAAATCAAGAGTTGTGGGGAGCCAGCGGGTAACCAAGTCTAGCAGGTCTTTCTGTCTAACCGACTCTGGGAGGCCAATCAGGTGCAAGTTGTTCCGGCGGTTGCGATTTTCCAAATCCTCGAGTTTATCGCTCATGGCCGCCAATGTGCTGTCATGTGATTGCTGTTGGGATTGGATTGCAGGATGATCATCCTTCAATGTGGAGATTCGGTCCTCGGCCTCTGCCAAACGTTGTGTGTGTTGGGTCAATTGAGCTGCCGCTGACATAATGGCCTCCATCAATGGCGCCAGCTTTGCGTCTAAGAGTGGTGAGATGATTTCTGAAATTTCTCTGGCCTTTTGTATTGAGGACGGGCTAGCTCGGACATCGGCAAGCGACAGATCATCTGCGTCTCTCCTGCCAGGAGAGGACGGATAACCCTGCTGAATAGGGCTTTGCTCTTTATCTTTAGCTGTCGGTTTATTTTTATTTTGAGAATTCTTATTTGCGCAGAGTGTTTTGGCCACATACTTTTCCATAGTGGAGAATATGATTCAAGCAACTACGTTTAGGAGGGTCGAGGCAGAATACGCTTCATCCAGGCACAAGTTGTGGTAGGGGGAGGTGAGGCAGGGAAGCAAGACAGCCCACGTGTAACCGCAGCAAGGGCAGAGCTCGAGCAGCGACCAGCGCGGTACCCGAGAAGCCCTAGATGTGTAGTGTGTACTCTCCTCCGACAGGCACAAGCAGGGGCCAGCAGGATGCACACGTTGCCAGGAGTGCCAGCCAGCCGATGGTGTAAGCCGGTGGTGCGGTGCAGAGATGGCAGGGGTCTGTGTCTCTTCAATGAGGGCAGGGGGGCACAGGGCGCACCAGGTTCCCAGACAGAGGGTCAGGGGGAGACGCCAGCGCTGCGGCGGCAGGACGAGTCACGTCCGCACGCACCTGAGAGAGCGGAGGTGCCAGTCAGCAGTGTGGGGTCCGGCGGGCCGCCGGGGGGCACAGCGGAGTGCTGCAAGTGGTCCAGGATCCCTCAGGCAGCCTAGTCTCGGCCCTGCACGAGGTCCAAGATGTCCGCCGTCATTCACTGCACACAGCGTGTGCGGACTCCGGCAGGCGAAACGGGGGGGAGCGAGCCGGGGCACATACCACTTCGCTCCCTATTATCTCCGGGACCCGCGGGTGTAATTGCGGGGTCTCCGGTCCAGGTTGAGCCACTGGAATAGGCTAGTTAGTGAGCCTGGAGGGAGAGCTCAGGAGAGAGGCAGCCGGATCATTCGGCCCGCCCACCGGAAGTCTACTCCTACTAATTTAAGGCTTCCAAGGTCACCATTATGGCACTCATGGAAGTGCTTTGATACACTATGTCTTAATATGTGGTTGAGAATATTTCTCCGATGTTCTAAGAATCTAATTCGTAATTTCCTAGTTGTTCGACCAACGTATTTTAAGTTACAGCTACAGGTAAGAATATAGATCACATAGGAACTATTACAATTAATAAAACTTCTGATATTAAAATAATTTTGCTAGTCATTATAGGATTTGGATGTAATTTCTTCTGCATAGTTACATGTTATACACTTCTTGCCTCCACATTTATAGAAACCCTTTGGTTTAGGTCGGAGCCAAGAAAGATTATCAATAGGTTGTGTTTTCATACCTTCATTTTTTTTAAAACTTGTTTCCTAGCAGATTTTTTAGAGATGTTTTTCTTGAACATAAAGCGGGGTTTTGGGTGTATATTTTCTATCAATAGATAATCCTGTTTTAGAATATTATAATTCTTTTTTATGATCTGTTTAATTCCAGGACAATAGCCATTGTATGTAGATAGAAAAGCTACCTGTTTATCTATCTGTTGTGGGAGTTTTGCTTTTTGAATTAATAGCTCTTCTCTATTTAGTGCCAATATCTCTTTGAAAGCGGACTAAAGGATAGATTTTGGATAGCCCCTTTGTTTGAAGGAATCTATCATTAGTTTAGCTTGTGTAACAAAATCTTTTATCTCTGTACAGTTACTCCTTTCGGGATATTTTGTTTCCAGGGAGGATAGTGGGCACTTCTGTAATGTAGATATGCATTGGTGCCCACCTCTTTTGTATAATTCATGGTGATAATGGTATTGTCTTGAACTACTAAGGTCAGATCTAGGAAGTTCATCTGAAGAGGGTGAAATGAATGAGTGAACCGTAAATTATAAGGGTTGTGAATCAAGTGATCAACAAAAACAAGTGCTGTTTGAATATCCCCATCCCAAATAATAAACAAATCATCAATATAGCGCCCATAGAAGACTAGATTTGCGCCAAAATCAGGCGCCCCCACACAAGGGTCTCCTCCACCTCCCCATGTAGAGGTTAGCATAACTCGGTGCAAACCTGGTCCCCATGGCCGTCCCCATGGTCTGTAAATAATAAGTGTCTAGAAATAAAAAATAATTGTGACGTAGTATGAATGCTATTGAATCCAATAAAAATGAGCGATGATCCTCTGTCAGGTCATCATCAAGGCATAATTGATTTGAGATACTTTGTATGCCAAGATCGTGTGGTATATTTCAATATAAACTCTGAACATCTAGAGTCAAGACATTATAGGACTCTTTCCATTCCAACCCATTAATTAATTTTAAAAAATGGGTGGTATCCTTGATGTATGACCTGAGGGTGGATACTCGTGGCTGTAAATAAGAATCGACATAAAAAGAGATTGGAAGTGAGGGAACCTATACCAGAAATAATAGGATGCCCCGGGGGTGATGTGAGGGATTTGTGAATTTTGGGTAAATGATAATAAATAGGTACCACAGGGTGTTCAGAATATAGAGTGAAATTCTTCTTTAGAGATGACTCCTTTCATTTTTGCTACATCCAAAAGTTCAAGTAGTTCTATTTTGAATCCCTGGGTAGGGTCGCCTGTTAGTTTTTTATAAAAAGAGGGATCATCTAATTGGCATCTGGCTTCTGAGATATAGTCTAGTCTATCTTGTATGACCAGACCCCTCCCCCCCCCCTTTGTCCGCCTCTTTGATTACAATAGAGGTGTTGCTAGTGAGATCTCGGAGGGCTCTCTTTTCCCTTTTAGTCAAATTAGTATGTTTAGCTTTCTTTAATTGGATATCTGGTTTGATGCACATGTTTTTAAAATCACTCAAATTGGTTTTATAGAAGCTTTCAATATTGGAACATTTTGATTTAATAGGATAAAAATCAGACTTGGTCTTAAATTGACCTCTTGAGACGTCAAATAATTTCTTTGTTTTTTTTTTTAGTAAAATTGGTGTTATTTTCTTCCCATAATTCATTTAGGGTATCTATAGCAGGTAAGTCATTTACATCTAGTAGTGTAGTATGGGTTGTGATTCATCTATCTTTTTATTTAGATTTTGTTTGGCAAAAAAAACATTTTCGGCATAGAGTCCTCACAAATCTATTGAGTTCTACAAATAAAGAAAAGATGTTTGGCATAGATGAAGGAGCAAATTTTAGGCTCCGACTTAATAGGGAAATCTCCGCCTCTGTAAGTTTCTTTGATAATAGATTGAAAATATTGTTGGTTTTGGTTTTACTCTTTATAGATCTATCTCTATTTAGTCTCTCTCTTTCTGCTTTCCTCCCTCTGAACTTCTGCTTCTTCTTCTTCTTCTTTTTGGTGTGAAGTGTGTCTTCTCTTTGTTTAGATGTAACTTCCTGAATGGTTTCTTTGGACATTGGTACAAAAAAATTGCTAGATTCTTCACTAGATTCTCTCTCTATATTGGGTACTCTCTCTTTCGGTCTAGCTCCCATTTCATTGGAAATGGCATGTGAATACTCTGTCCACCGATCTTTCCTAATTTCTCTATTTCTTGGGGAGTAGTGCTCCTGATGGTATTCTGATCTCTTTCTATTCCCACTGTTTAAAGAGTGGGTGGTCTGAAACTTTAAACTGCTCTGTTTTCCTTCATAGCTCTTACCCTGTTTATAGTGACAGAAATTGGTGTTCCGA
Source organism: Pseudophryne corroboree (assembly GCF_028390025.1). NCBI lineage: Eukaryota > Metazoa > Chordata > Amphibia > Anura > Myobatrachidae > Pseudophryne > Pseudophryne corroboree. The sequence goes on along the minus strand of NC_086445.1, from coordinate 751,261,348 downwards.
TCTCTAGTTACTGTTTGTGATCGTTGATCTAGCTGATTTGTTCTATTAGTTTCTCTATTTCTATTTTTCTCTTTATCTCTGTAAGATCTGACTTGTCCTTCTTTATAATCTTCTAAGTCTCGTTTGAATTTCTTACATTTAGTATCAAGTAATAGTTGTTCAAATTTATCGACCTTTTCCATAATGATGTAATCTCTTTCTTTATACTCCCTGGTGTGACTATGGGGTTCTAAGGTTTTCTTAAGTTGTTCAATCTCTGTTTCTATAGATAAATTTTTTTCTTTTCTATATCTGATGACCACCTCCATTAGGGAGAGGGAACATCGATCCAATATATCCTCCCACTCTTTTTGGAAGTGGCCATCATTTTGGAACACCGAGGGTTTGAAGAGTCTGAGACCCCTTGGAATTATTTTTCTAACCAAGTATTTTTGTAAATTCACACTGTCTAACCAGTGTTTCATCTCAGACTTTAGCAAATCCTCTAATTTAAAAAATTAATCTCTTAATTCACAACTAGATTTCTCTATATTGTCCCCTTGTGTAGATTCCCATTGGGAAAAGTAGGTCTGCCTCCTTTTGTTTCTATTTTCAAAATTGGTGAAGCAACTCATATTAGCAGCCTGAAGGACTATGTGGGAATGCAAAAAACCTTCTAACAAGAAGAAACAGGCACTTAATATGTGGTCGCTGCACCAAGCAGCTGCTGGAAAAACAGGCGAGTCACTCCTGAGAGATACAAGCAAATATATATCGGAAAGCAGCACTAAAAATATTAAATGATTGGATTGAAGTAATATATCAATTAAGTTAAGAACAATAAAAAACAATTAAAAAACCATTGTCTCCTCATATGTCAGAAAAAGACAGGCCTTAAATATATGCACCTTTTAGCTCTCATATAGGTCTACTGTCAATTAGATCGGTTGGTGTCTGTTCCTAATGTATACCCCATATGTCCATTAGTCCTGATGAGGATATATTTGCACTCAGCACAATTCGGCAGTGTGAATAGTTACCGATCACCGTGTGTTAGAGGTGGAAAGGCTTTCATAAATCAGAGTCCACAATTGGACTCTTTGTCCTCATTAAATGCAGTGGATGCTGTTGTTTTCCTCTTTAGGTTGTAAAAAGTAGGCTGATAGTCTACGGCCCTGTATAGATTATAGAGGTCTCAATGAGATAACAATTAAGAACAGATATCCTTTGCCTTTGATCCCAGAACTATTCGGCCGAGTGAAAGGAGCTACTGTATTTTCCAAATTCAACTTACGAGGGGCCTACAATTTGATACGCATTCACTCAGGAGACGAATGGAAGACAGCGTTTTATACCGGGGTTGGGCATTACGAATACCTCGTAATGCCCTTCGGTCTGTGTAATGCCCCAGCAGTCTTCCAAAATGTTAATTAAATTTTCAGAGACCTCCTATACAATTGCTTGGTGGTATATTTGGATGACATTCTAATCTTCTCTAGGGATCTGAAGACCCATTGAGAACAAGTTAAAGAGGTACTGACCCGTTTAAGAAGGAACCAGTTACTTTGCAAACTTGAAAAGTGTACTTTTGAAGTGTCCTCGATCCCATTCCTCAGTTATATCATCTCGGGAGAGAAGTTACAGATGGATCCCGCTAAAGTCCAGGTGATCCAGGATTGGTCGCTACCTGTCACCCTTAACCACTTAACTGACGATTTATTTTGCCGAAAACCGCCCCAAAATTGTGTGTGTGTGTGTGTGTGTGTGTGTGTGTGTGTGTGTGTGTGTGTGAATTAGGTGAATAACATGAATTTAACCCTATCCCAAATGATTTTAGTTAAAAAAAGGAATAAAATATTTTTTGAACCCCCCAAACATCGAAACATTGATCGGGAACATTGCGACCATCGGAACATCGGGAACATCGCGGCTTTCATTTTGAAAGCCGGGACAGCATGCAGGTATACAGGGGGGGTCTGGGGGTGGCTTGGGAGGGTTCATTTCCCCTGCCCAGCGGCTGCCATTGTCTGCAGCCGCTGGAGGAGGGATCCTGCCGTGCTGACCGATTAGCAGCACAGCAATCAGTAGGGGAGAGTGTGGGGAGGCAGAAAGACCTTCGGTCCCTCTGACAGCAGCAACGGGGGAAAGTTTAACTGCTGCTAACACTGTTTACCTGACTGGTCGCATCCTGTGCGACCAGGTCAGATAAAGCACTTGCAGTCATGGTCACATCTGATGTGACCATGCCAGGCAGGTGGTTAATTAGGGGCGATTCAGTTGTGGCGAGTGCCACCTGCTGGCCGTCTGAAGGAATGATCCTCAATCGGAGCTATTCAATTGTTTCTCTGGCAGACGCCCATTAGCAGCAGCTGACGCATTTTGTCTCGCACTCCTCGGGCCTCATGAAAAAAAATGTGTAAAGTCCATAGCTTGGGCTCCCATTCTTTGGAAAGCAGTGATCGGCAGCACGGCAGACAAAGGGGGAGAGTGCGGGGAGGCAGAGGGACCTTCCGGTCCCTCTGACAGCAGCAGCAGAGGGAAGTTTATCTTCCCTGCAGCTGCTAACACTCTCTATCTGACTGGTCGCATCCTGTGCGACCAGGTCAGATAAAGCACTTGCAGGCATGGTCGCATCTGATGCAACCATGCCAAGCAAGTGGTTAAGGGGGTTCAACGTTTTCTAGGATTTGCCAACTTCTACCGAAAAGTCATTAAGAATTATTCATCCATCATAGCGCCCATCACTGCATTGACTAGAAAAGGAGCTGATCCTACCAAGTGGTCTCTGGAGGCTTTAGAAGCCTTTTCATCTTTAAAGAAAGCCTGCATAAGTGCCCCTGTTATCCAGCAACCTGATCTCAGTCACCCATTCCTGGTCGAGGTTGATGCATCCACTGTGGGTGTGGGAGCAGTGTTGTCTCAGCTTTACGAGGAAAAGAAAGTCCATCCCTATGCCTTCTTCTCGCGAAGGTTCTCTCCCGCTGAGCACAATTATGCTATTGGAGAATAGGAACTGTTGGCAAAAAGCTGGCCTTCGAGGAATGGAGGTATCTGTTGGAGGGAGCTCAACATCCAATTTTGGTAACCACGGATCACAAGAACCTCTTATATTTACAATCAGCTCGATGTCTAAACCCATGCCAAGCAAGATGGGCTCTTTTTTACTCGTTTCAGGTTTACACTCCGCTACCGGCCACGTTCATTTAACAGGAGAGCCGATGCGCTTTCCTGTTCTTTAAGTTCTGAAGAATCCACTGATCATTCAAGGGAACAGTTTATCTTGGAACCCACCTCTTTCTCCGCTCCCCCCTCCTGTAAGATCTTTTGTTGCTCCGAATCTTCGAAAGAGACTCCTTACATGGGCCCATACCTCATCCTTTATGGGCCATGCAGGACGTCACAAAACTCTCAAGTTCATTCAGTGCTCCAACTGGTGGCCTCATCTCAAAACTGACGTTCAAGAGTTCATAGCTGCCTGTCCAAAGTGTGCCCAATATAAGAGTGCAAAAGGTCCTCCATCAGGTTTACTTCATCCACTACCCATGCCGCAAAGACCATGGACTCACATATGGATTTTATAACCAATTTACCTATCTCTGGAGGATGAAATACCCTTTGGGTCATAGTTGATCGGTTCTCTAAGATGGCACACTTTGTTCCTCTTCCTGGTCTCCCATCCGCATCTCAGCTGGCAAAGTTGTTTGTAGCAGAGATCTTCCGACTTCATGGTTTACTGCAGGAGATTGTGTCAGATAGAGGACCTCAGTTTGTGGCCAAGTTCTGGAGGTCCCTGTATTCTGCCCTCGGTGTGAAACTGAACTTCTCCTCAGCATATCATTCCCAGACAGATGGCCTAACAGAAAGAGTAAACCAAGATCTGGAAACATTCCTACGTTTATTTCTGACCTCTTCTCAGGAGGACTGGCTGGACTATCTTCCATTTGCTGAATTTACCAATAACAAGCTTCACCATTCTGCTACTAATTCTACTCCATTTTACATAAATTACGGTTTCCATCCAAGAGTTCCGGACTTTCAGTGTCTACCTACACTTGAGGTTCCCGCTACAGAGTTAGCACTTTGACAGTTCACCAAAACTTGGAGACAAGTTCACAAAGCATTGCTTAGGTTTTCCAAAGAGATATAAAACTTTTGCAGATTTGAAACAAAAGGCTGTCCCAAGCCTCAAGGTGGGAGACCAAGTCTGGATATCCACTCGAAACTTAAGACTTAAAGTACCCTCCTATAGAAAGAGTACTGAATCCAGTTTCGTATAAGGTGAAGTTGCCTCCCTATTTAAGGATTCCTAATGCTTTCCACATTTCTCTGCTAAAGCCACTAGTTCTGAATCAATTCCGGGCTGCACTTCCTAAACCTCCCAAGGTTCAAGCCACTCAAAGCGAGGAATTTGAAGTTCATAGGATTCTCGACTCCCATAAGAGGTATGGTCTCCATTATCTTATTGATTGGAAGTGATATGGCTCTGAGGAAAAGTACTCAGTTTCCGTGGTGGATGTCCATGCTCTAAGTCTAGTCCGAGCCTTTCATGCCAAAAACCCGACCAAAGCAAGTGGGTGTTCAGAGCCCACCCTGAAAAGGGAGGTACTGTCTGTAACCGGAGTCTTACCTCTGGCCGGTGGTCTCGGGGATCGCCACTCCGGTGGGTGGCGGGGCTGTGGCACCGGGATGTTGCCGCAGTGCGGACCTCGGGTATGTCCGCCCAGCGACTGAAAGCTGGGGGCCTGAGCACTGTGGCAGAGTGCTGCTGCGGCAGAGGGCTCTGGCGGTGAGTGGAGCTTCCAGGAGGCAGGGAGTCCAGTGTGCAGACTGGTTCCCTGTGTGTCCTCTCTGCTGGGGGCCGCCATGTTGGAGACCAAGCAGAGCCAATTGGATCGCACTCTGTGTTCAGCCAATCCAGGGTAGGCTTCCCCTGCAAAAAGGATCTTGTTCAGGGCAAGGGTGCCAGTGCTTCAAGTTACTTACCTGTGTAAGGTCCTCTAGCTCTGTGCTCCCAGGTTTCCTCAGGTTGCTCCAGGTACCCTGGTTCTGGGTTATAGCTATTGCGGCAGCAGTCCTTTCTCGTCAGCCCGCCTCCTCTCATAGAGTGCCCACTGGGAAACTAAACCGTAGAAGAATCACAGGTGCTATGGTGACCTCCGCAGTCTTCAATTCTTTAAAGGGCAGAGTTCTTCAGCCTCGTCTCTCAAGCCACAGTCCGCAGTTCATTATCTACAGCCTTGTCTTACATGCCACAGTCCACAAATCCGCAATTCATTATCGTCAGCCTCGGTTTTCAAGCCACAGTCCACAGTTCATTATCTTCAGCCCTGTCTTTCAAGCCACAGTTCACAAGTCCGCAGTTCATTATCTTCAGCCACGTCTTTAAGCCATCATTCACAAGCCGCAGTTCTTTATCCTCAGTCTCATTCTTAAAAACTACAACTCACTGACTCATAGCTCCGACTTCACCCTCCAGTGATCTCTTGTCTGATGAGAAGGAACTATATCCAGCCCCCTCGTCTTCTTCATCCACAGGCAGTCGCTTCCTCGGGCAAATCTCAGCCGCCGGATACCCAAATCCAGCTGAGCGTGACAACCGATACTACTCCTTTTTTGGCAGTTTATGGTCAACATCCCAGCGTTTCGGATTTTCAAGATCTTCCTGTTGTTGATGTACCAGTTGTTTCTTCAGTTCTTCAGCAGCTCTCTCAGATTTGGAAAAAGATTAATCTATCTCTCAAAAAAGCATCTAACCAGTACAAAGTCTTTGCAGATCGGAAAAGGCGAGCAGTTCCAAGTTTAAAACCAGGTGATAAAGTCTGGTTATCCACCCGTAACCTCCGTCTCAGAGTTGCTTCTACGAAGTTTGCTCCACGGTTCATTGGTCTGTTTCCTGTTGAATGTGTCATCAATCCAGTGGCATACAAGTTGACGTTACCTCCTTATTTAAAAATCCCGAACTCATTTCATATTTCTCTCCTCAGACCTTTGATTCTTAACCATTTCCAGAAAGCTCTTCCAGTGGCTACAAAAGTTCAAACTCATCAGGTCGTAGAGTACGAGGTTGAGAAGATCTTGGATTCCCGACATCGGTATGGTCGTCTACAATATCTGATCGACTGGTTCTGGTATGGTCCTAAAGAGAGGAGTTGGGTCAACGCCACTGATGTACATACTCCATGGTTAGTCCAAGCTTTTCATAGACTTTTCCCTTCCAAGCCTCATGGATGTTCGGTGCCCACCCATAAAGGGGTGGGTACTGGTAGGAATTGGCGCTCAGTGGCATCTCACTTACCAGCCCGCTGGTGTGCAGGCCTCTGGAGGTCACAGCCCCAGTTTGAAGCTGCATGAATGCTCTGTCCATGCCCATTGTCATTGTGTACCCCTGAAGTCCATCTAGTGTGTACCCACAATCTGTGCAGCATGGGTGCCACCATGACACTTGCGTTCAGCTGACCTGTAACACCCAATCCTACGCTGTGTCTGCACACATGATTCAAGCGTTCAATGCCTGCTGACCAAGGGGTATAAATCCAGAACATCGGCTCAGTCTCATCGCCTTGAACAACGCGTCACATCCAGTGTACAGCGTCTCTTGGCTCGTCTCCTGTCTCCAGTGATTTCCTTGCTCCAGTGTCTCCATAGAACTACAGGCTCCAGCCATCCTGCTCTGCTACAACTCCTTCCAGTCAGCTTCCACCTCTGCATGCAGTAAGAGACTCTCTCCAGGTGCTACTAACCATTCTCACCTGTGTGTTGTTTATCTGCGTTCAGCACTGTGTTATTCCATCTGGCACTTAAAACAACCAGCTTGCAATTTACAAACTGTCTCTTGCTTTAGCCTTTCTTGGCTTTGTGGACTTGTGCATATATTCAGACTGTGTCAACTTATTGCTGTTGGTTTCCAAACCAATCTCCGGAGTTACTATTGCCTGTGTTCACTGTCATCATCTGCATTACTATTGTCTGCATATTTGATCCTGTTACCATCGACTTCCAAGTCAACCATCGATGTGTTCCATCAGCTTCCAGGCCGGTCATCACTGTTATTAATTTCACTGGTTTACAGATCATCACCTGTGACTGTTGTTATACCTCTGTCAGCTTCTCTGCTTACACCATCAGTATTGTTATTGTGCTTCAGTGACTGTTCATACCTCTGTGTGCTAATAAATATCATTGCACACATGCGCAGGAATCTTCTACAGCCTCCTCATTTCCTCCACTGCACCACCACTGACACACTAGTGCCCCCTCCGGGAACAGACACAGTTACAGACCTGACACCACAATCTCTTGGTTAAGGTGAAATGATGACACCACCTTAGGTAAATAACCGGGATGGGTGCGTAGAACCGCCCGCTCCTGGTGGAATATGAGAAAGGGTGGATGACACCCGTCTTGCAGAGGCAATGGCAAGCATGCACAGGACCTTGGATGAGAGCCATTTAAGGTCCACCGATTGAAGAGGTTCAAATGGAGAGCATTCAGCACAACAGACAAATCCCATGGAGCCACAGGAGGGACATAGGGAGGCTGAATCTGAATAAAGCTCTGAATGAACGTCTGAACATCAGGTATAGAGGCAATTTTTTTCTGAAACCAAACCGACAAGGCAGATATATGAACCTTGAGGGAGGCCAGACGAAGACCTAAATCCAGGCCTCTTTGCATAAAAGCCAGTATTCTGGAAGTTCTGAATCTATAGATATCGTAATTCTTCTCATCACACCAGGTGAAGTAAGAATTCCACACCCTGTAATAGATCCGGGCAGAGGCCGGTTTGCGGCCTTTCAGCATCGTTTGAATAACGATGGTTCTCAGGAGTGATGCTTCAAGAGCCACGCCGTCAAAGCCAGTCTGGCCAGGTTTGGGTAGAGACAAGGGTCCTGTATGAGGAGGTCTGGTCGTTGAGTAAGTAGAAGGGAATGCCCCGTCAATAGACCCTGCAGGTCTGGGAACCATCTGGGTCACGCTGGAGCAACTAGAAGCAGCATTCCTCTTTCCTGTTTGAACTTCTGTAGAACCCTGGGCAGGAGTGACACTGGAGGGAACATGTAAAGCAGCCGAAAGTTTCATGGAATTGCCAATGCATCCACGAACGCTGCTTAAGGATCCCTTGTCCTTGATCCGAAGACTGTAATCTTGTGATTGTGTCGACACGCCATGAGGTCTAAGTCCGGTGGACCCCACCTGTCCACTAGTAGTTGAAAGACTTCTGGATGAAGACTTCACTCTCCGGCGTTTATGTCCTGGTGACTGAGGTAGTCCTCTTCCCAGTTCAGGACACCTGGAATGAACACTGTTGATGTACTTGGCAGATGGCGTTCTGCCCAACAAAGGATTTTTGACACTTTCTTTATAGCAATGCAGCTTTAAGTGCTGCTTTGATGGTTTATGTATGCCACTGTCGTGGCGTTGTCTGACCATACTTAACCGGTCTGTTCCGTACCAAAGGCAAGGCGAGTGATAATGCATTGAACACCGCCCTCAGCTCTAGCATGTTTATGGGGAGGAATGATTCTTCCTTGGTCCACCGACCCTAAAAAAAGCGTTGTTCCAACACCGCTCCCCATCCCCACAGACTGGCATACGTCATCAGGAGGAACCATTCGGAGATCCAAAAGGGACGGCCCCTGCTCAACTGCTGCTCCTGGAGCCATTAGGTGAGCAACAACCGAACCTCCGGAGTCAACAAAATCATTTGGGATCTGATCCGATGAGGCCATCCATCCCACTTGGCAAGAATTAATCATTGCAGAGGATGGGAATGAAATTGAGCATACTCCACCATTTTGAACAGCGACACCATCAAGCCAAGTACTTGCATCACAGAGTGAATCGATACTCTGGGGCAACGGATGAAGTGTCTTATCCTGTCTTGGATTTTAAGGGCCTTGTCTGGAGACAGGAACAGTCTCTGACTGTGTGTGTGCAGAAGCGCCCCTAGGTGCACCATGCTCTGAGCTGGGACCAACGAGGACTTCTTTCAATTGATCAGCCATCCATGGACTTGTAAGCAACTCACTGTCAATTGTAGATGACAGAGTAGGACATCGTGGGAACTCGCCAGAATCACCAGGTCGTCCAAGCATGGCAGGACTCTGACTCCCTGGTTACGGAGATGCACCGTCATCACGGCCATAACCTTGGTGAAGATCCGAGGAGCCGTGGCCAGTCCGAACGGCAGAGCCTGGAATTGGTAGTGACTATCGCCAATGGCAAATTGCAGGAGCACGAGATTGTCTGGGGTAAGACTGGCCCTTGGCTTTCCCTTGAGGTTGAAAGGAACGAAAAGTGGTAGTCTTCGCTTTCTGTGTAGAAGGATTAGTAGGAGGAAGGAAAGCAGTCTTAGCAGCTGCTAATTCAGAGACTATTTTATTCAGGTCCTCTCCAAATAGAAGTCCAAATCCACTTTCCACAACCTTAACCACAGTATACGGCGAGCCAGGATAGACGTGGATGACGCTTTAGCTACTAGTACCCCCGCCTCAGAGGACACCTCCTGAATGTAATAGGTGGTGGTGCATATGTGAGAAAGGTATTGTCTGGCATTGTCAGAAATATCCTCGGGTAGCTCATCCTCTAACGCCTGAACCCATGCTACAATACCTTTTGCAGCCCAAGAGGCAGCTATCGTGGGTCTATGAATGGCCCCTGCGAGGGAATATATAGATTTCGGGCATCCCTCCACATGCTTATCTGTCGGTTCCTTCAGGGAGGTGACAGTGGTGACAGGCAGAGTAATGACACCACGAGACGGGTGACGTGAGAGTCCACCGAAGGCGGATTCTCCCATTTATTACATAACTCTGCAGAGAGAGGATAGCGAGCCAAAGCCCGTTTAGGGAGCGGGAATTTCTTTCCTGGGGTAGACCAGGGTTCCCTCCTGATATCCACAAGCTGATCAGAATGGGGTAATACAGTTTTAACCATCTTCTGTTGTTTAAACAAAGAGATTTATGGTAGACTTATCATGGTTAAATCTCTTTCTGCAAGGTACACTGGATTCCACAGGGAATACATCGGGGTGTACAGTTGGATCTTGATCTTAGGCACCAACAGGCTAAAGCTTTGACTGTTCCCAGGATGCACTGCACCGCCTCCTCTATAACCTCGCCTCAGGGCACTGGAGCTCAGTTTCGTTGACCAGTCCAATGCAGTAGCAGTTAAAAGTGACAGCAGATGTTAGTCACATAGAACCAAATTCTCACTACAGGAGAAGGGACCAGCGGTTAATACCATACAAACCCAAAGAAGCTAAGTGCATCAGGGTGGGCGCCCTGTGGAATCCAGTGTACCCCGCAGAAAGAGATTTAACCATAGTAAGTCTACCATAAATCTCCTTTTCTGCAGCGGGGTACATTGGGATTCCACAAGGCATACATCGGGGATGTCCTAAAGCAGTTCCTCAAGGGAGGGGACACACCGTAGCGGGCACAAGAACCCGGCGTCCAAAGGAAGCATCCTGGAAGGCGGAAATATCAAAGGCGTAGAACCTAATGAATGTGTTCACGGAGGACCACGTACAGTAGCTGCCTTGCACAATTGTTCAGCAGACGCCACACGGCTGGCCACCCAAGAAGGTCCAACAGACCAAGTAGAATGGGCTTTAATAGCAGCAGGAACTGGGAGTCCAGCCTGCGCATAAGCTTGTGCTATCACCATTCTAATCTATCTGGCCAAGGTTTGCTTATTCGCAGGCCAGCCACGTTTGTGAAAAACAAAAAGGGTATCTGACCTCCGGATACAGGTAATCCTCTCCACGTAGATATGGAGAGCCCGTACCACATCAAAAGACCGTTCTTTGGAAGACAAACCAGAAGAGATAAAAGCCGGAACCACAATCTCTTGGTTAAGATGGAAAAAAGATACCACTTTAGGTAGATAACCAGGGCGAGTTCGAAGAACTGCCTGGTCACGGTGAAAAATGAAAAAGGGTGGACGACAGGACAAAGCACCTAAGTCTGACACCCTCCTAGCAGAGGCAATAGCCAGCAGAAACACGACCTTAAGCGTAAGGCATTTAAGGTCCACAGACTCAAGAGGTTCAAATGGAGACTCTTGTAGGGCATTTAAGACAACAGACAGAACCCATGGAGCGACAGGAGGCACATAGGGGGTAATTCTGAGTTGATCGCAGCAGGAAATTTGTTAGCAGTTGGGCAAAACCATGTGCACTGCAGGGGAGGCAGATATAACATGTGCAGAGAGAGTTAGATTTGGGTGTGGTGAGTTCAATCTGCAATCTAAATTGCAGTGTAAAAATAAAGCAGCCAGTATTTACCCTGCACAGAAACAAAATAACCCACCCAAATCTAACTCTCTCTGCAAATGTTATATCTGCCCCCCCCCTGCAGTGCACATGGTTTTGCCCAACTGCAAAAAAAATTTCCTGCTGCGATCAACTTGGAATTACCCCCATAGGGAGGCTGAATCCGTAAAACACCCTGAGTGAAAGTATGAACATCAGGGATAGATGCAATTTTTCTCTGAAACCACACCGACAAGGCAGATATATGAACCTTGAGGGAGGCCAGACGGAGGCCTAAATCTAGGCTTTGTTGCAGAAAAGAACAATAGGCAGTGTACATAAACTTGCTTAATTGGGCGCTAATACAATGTTATATATTGGATATGTACCAATTTAATTTGATTTTGTTTATTTAGAAAGCAGCTCCTATGTGGCAACTGGATGCCTTTTATACGAAGGGGATAGATTAAGTTTCAAACAGAAACATAAGGAGCGCTACTGATAAATTAAAAAAATTTTGTTTTATTTTTTAGATAATAATTACCACATTATAAACAATTTACCTAGTAGCTACCAGGTAACATAATATCACAATACAATGATTAGATACGCAATATATATATATATATTTTCAGCTAATTAGCTCTTTTTAAAAAACAGTACTGCAGGCCAAAATAATTATAGTGGAATCAGGAAGTCCTCCAATTTGGTATAGTTAGTTGTAAAAATGGAAGAAACCGTCCCACAGTGTGATTATGAGAGGTACTTTGTATTTGTTGTAAATACCCTCAATTTATGAGACACTGATCTCACCCTTGTTGGCTGATCACCGCTGATTCCCGTCGATGGCAGTTTTGCGGTACGGACTGTGAGCAGTTAGATGTATTACTCCTTGGTATTCCGAGAGGAGGTGTCACAGATTCTCAACAGTCAGTCCGCTGACAGGGCTTCTCAAGCACAGCGCTGGAGCGTCTGGATGTAACGTCTCACCATACGCCAGAAGGGGAGAAATCTCAGGATTAGCCAAAGTGTTGGAGGATAAATGAGGACTCCTTCAATGGACAAGCAGTGCCCGCAGCCCTCAACGCGTTTCTCCGCCCCAAACAACCGGCGGTTTCATCAGGAGGTGTAGAAGTCCAATAGAGGGGTAGATGGATATTTAAATGCTTTAGTGTCCAATCAGCATTGAAATAGTAATGTGCACACCTGAGTTTTTACTCGGTGTGATGGTTGTCAATGAATAATCAAATCCCCTTATATTGAATCAGCTGTTTCCGTGGTAATGCATACACCTGAGTGATCGTTCAACGCTGCATCACTCAGGTAATCGGCTCACACATTTATTTTGGTACAAATATATTAATTAAAAATAGTATTCTTAGTAGTAAAAACACATAGTATAAATAAATAATAAAAAAGAAGAAAGCAGTAAACAAGAGTATTGATAACACGAGTCCTGACGAATCAATATATAAACATTTATAGTGAGTCTATTGCTCATGTTATATAGTGTCTGTTTGTATTATTTGCCCTTCTGACAGTTCTCGTGTACTCAAAAACTCACATCAATCCTCATACACAAGTATCAGATGTATCTATGTGTATATATATAGAAATCATACCCTAATATTTTAATGGAGAACGGCATCCCAGAGGAGTATGGCTGTGATCTAACTATATAGTTTCTTAAGAAGCTTATACATGAAAAGTCTCTATCTCTATCAGGCATCCACAATAGTCTAGTGGATACGTAGCCGAGCTTTGATGAGAGAGGTCATCGGTTCTAGACCAACATAAGAGTATTTATTTACATGCATTTATTATTTCTTTGATTTTTATCCTTTTGATGTTTTTAAAATTTATAGCATTATCATAAATAATAAGAAGTGGAAAAAAGAGAGACAGCATCAGTTTATCATCAATTAGGTCCAGATGGTAAAGATTGATATATACATATATATATATATGTGTTTCACATTCTCTGTACATAAATGACGAACCTAATTAGCGGGAGATAGCATAACGTTTTTCAATTTGTTTGGGAGACTGATAACCAACAACTAACAACCGTATACTTTACTTCACCCATTTCACTTCCCTTCTTTGAGTTATCTAGATACATGTGTAGACAGCTACACCTAAGTAGAGACAAGCTAGATACTAGATTATAGATATAGTTGTAGATTAGTTATACAAAGAGATCTTTTCCAAGAGGGTCCTATATACATTGCAAACACCGCTATATCTCATCTAGCAGAGTGCATTTACATCTCTGTAGATGTTTTAAATGTTTACTGAACCAAACTTAGCCCAAATATAAATGTAACTTATGTGTGGTGAAATATGGACAAATTCAATCGACATATGAAATATCAAAAAGAAGGAAATGGAAGAAACCCAGTGGAGCTTTGATTCATACATTATTTAGCTCAATATTCTCATTAAGACCCAAAGGAAACAGGGTATCTAAAACACATATCCAGTAAGCCTCCCTATTACAAAGGAGACTATATCTGTCCCCACCACGAAATGTCTGCTTTATATGTTCCACTCCTTGTATATGTAGAACACTACATTTTCCTCCATGTAGTGAGTTAACATGTCTAGGTACACTATGATTCGTTGATTTTTTATTTATTAATCTTCTGTGTTCCAGGAACCTAGTGCTGAGAGAACGTGTAGTTCTGCCAACATATTGGCTCCCACAATTACATGAAATTAAATATATAACGAATGTAGTTAGGCAATTTATATTGCCCACTATATCAAAGGATTCTTTGGTTCTACATGACAGGAATTGAGTACCTTCTTTAATATAGCTACAAGTAATACACTTAGATCTGTTACATCTATAGCAACCTGTTCTCAGACCACTTGGACAGGAATTTATACGGTTCTGTTCTTTAGATATTGAGAAATGACTAGGAGACAAATAGTTTTGTAAATTCATAGTTTTCTTAAACGTGATTCTTGCTTCTTGTTCAAGGGAGTCTGCAAGAACTCTATCCATTTTTAATAAAGGGAAATTTTTCTTGATTATTTTTCTAACTGAATTTGAGGCACTATTAAATTTAGAAATAAAGATTGGTTCCTGATTAGTTAAAGTTGACAAGGGGGGAGTGTCCGGATCTCTCACCAAAAGAAGTTCTTCTCTGTCTCTCATAGAGGTTTGGGAGAGAGCTTCATCCAAAACCTCCTGGGGATAACCCTGTTCTATGAATGACTGTGTGAGTTCATTGCTCTGTATAAAGAAATCAGAGTTCATCGAACAATTCCTCCTCAATCTTAAATACTGGCTTTTGGGAATGTTCCGCAGCCAGGGACGGTAATGGCAACTTGAATAATTGAGGAAGGAGCAACAATCTACCTCTTTCTTATAAGTTTTTGTCAAAAGTTCACCTGTATCTGGTCTGGCGTGTAGTGCAATGTCCAAAAACGTAATCTCTGTATTATGTATAGTGCTAGTGAAGGTGAGACCGTACGTGTTAGTGTTCAAAAACTCAACAAATTTATTAACAGAGGAGATGTCCCCATGCCAAATAATAAAAAGATCATCTATGTACCTGCCATAGAGCACCAGGTTCGCCCCATAAGGACCGTCCCATATGTATTCATCCTCAAGACGTCCCATATATAGATTGGCAAAACTTGGGGCGAACCTGGTGCCCATGGCGGTACCATGTATCTGTAAATAAAAATCACCATTAAACGTGAAACAATTCCGTGTTAATATAAAGTGAATGGCTTCTAAAATAAATTGATTAAGGTGAGGGTAAAGTGTTAAATCCAAATCCAAATAGTGTTTGATTGTTTGTATTCCATTTTTGTGAGGGATATTTGTATATAGTGATTCCACATCGCAGGTGACTAATAAGTAATCCTCCTGCCAACTGATATTCTTAATCAGCTGCAAAAAATGAGTGGTATCTCTAATGTGAGATTTGAGATTTTTTACCAGTGGTTGCAAAAATGAATCAACAAAAGCTGAAAGGTGAGATGTGAGGGAACCCACTCCCGATATAATGGGACGACCAGGAGGTGATGTGAGAGATTTGTGAATTTTTGGGAGGTGATAGTAAGTGGGAGTGATAGGGTGAGTGTTAAACAAAAACCGATATTCGGTCTTGGAGATTGCACCACACGTCAAAGCCCGCATCAATATTGCCTTAAGTTCTCCAATGAAACTCAGGGTGGGATCCCCATGAAGTTTAGAATAAAAATTTTTGTTAAGTTGCCGATAGGCCTCCTGTAGATATTCAGATACATTTTGGACAACAGTCCCTCCCCCCTTGTCAGCTGTTTTAATTATAATAGTATTGTCCCTTTGTAGGTTCTTCAAAGCACGCCTCTCATTGCTATGCAAATTGTCTCTATTCCTTCTTTTTCTTTTTCCTGTCGTTTCACATACATTTTTAAAACCTGTAGAGTAGTGGTATAAAAGGTTTCTATATATCCACTTTTATAATGAGTAGGATAGAACTCACTTTTATTACGAAACAAGTTTCTATTATTGGTACGCTTCACATCAAAAATTGGAACTGTTTGTGATGTAGCTCCCTCAAGTTGTAAATCTGTCAATATGTCTAAAGTAGATTGATCATTTGAATCCAATACTATGGGAACCCCCTCAATATTTTTATTTTTAAGAGTTTTGTTATGGAAGTATCTCTTTCTACAGAGATCACGTGTGTATCTATTTAATTCGATGTAGAGGTCGAAGAATTGAGGATCTTTGGTAGGTGCGAATTTCAACCCTTTAGCCAAAATGGCTTTTTCACTCTCAGATAACTTCCTGGAGGACAGGTTGAATATCGCTGTATTCCTTATTTTAGTTTTGAGTTTTTTCCGGGATTCATTTCTTCCTCCTCTACATCCTCTAAATTTGATTCTCTCCTTCTTTTTGGTGACTGTGGCTCTAGAGGGCTGAATCTGTTTCGATTTTTCCAAATGGGGTATAGTTCCCGTTCTAAAAAATGGGAGGAGTCTGTGATGTTATTTGTCTCCTCATATCCAGCAGGCATTTGGTGGGGATTTTTTGGCCTGGCCCCTTTTTGGGTAAATTCCCTCATATGTATCGGAATTGCAGCTTGAGCTGTTTGAGGTGTCAAGGGTCTTCTCTCATTTCTTAGATTAGTTTTTGAGTTATCTCTAAAAGATGATCTATTTGATCTGGGATCATATTTAGATTGCATGTTTCTATTGTCATTATTTTTAGAAGGGTGGGGAGATGGTTTTTGATAACTGGATTGTTTATGCATATCCATTGTTCTTCTCCCACCTCTATTATAAGTATGCACAATATCATTGGAGTAGTCGTATCTGTCCCTATCTAGTTTTTTGTTTTTATTGGAGATAATCTCCTTTTCAAATTCCTCTACTTTTTGGTTCAGAACATAGTCACAGTTATTAAAATCTGATCTTATGTTAAAAGGTTGCGACAAATTTTGTACCTTCTCTATTTCTGCACAAATATTGGTAACTTTAGTGTCACGATATGTAACTAAAAGCTCCATTAGAGAGAACGAACAGTTGTCAAGAATCTCATTCCACTTTTTTGTGAGGTCAATATCATCTTTAAAGGAACAGGACTTATGTATCCTTAGACCTCTAGGGATCATTTTTTCTTTAATATATTTAGATAGCGACATTTTGTCAAGCCAATGTCTCGTTTCTGCTTTTAGTAGATTTTCCAATCTACTAAATAAATGATGCATATCTAGTGGATTTGCCTCCGTGGAAAGAGATTCAGCAGCTATAAGTTCCTGTAGGAGCACATTCCGTCTCTCATTCCTCTCATTAAATCTCCTCTGGGATGCCATAATCCAATTCAAAGTATGAAGAATATATATAAAAAACAATATTACTTATTAAACTCAAAAGCAGCCCAAAATGGTTTGTCCAGATCCAAACAGTTTATAAAGAACAATAGGCAGTGTACATAAACTTGCTTAATCGGGCGCTAATACAATGTTATATATTGGATATGTACCAATTTAATTTGATTTTGTTTATTTAGAAAGCAGCTCCTATGTGGCAACTGGATGCCTTTTATACTAAGGGGATAGATTAAGTTTCAAACAGAAACATAAGGAGCGCTACTGATAAATTAAAAAATTTTTGTTTTATTTTTTAGATAATAATTACCACATTATAAACAATTTACCTAGTAGCTACCAGGAAACATAATATCACAATACAATGATTAGATACGCAATATATATATTTTCAGCTAATTAGCTCTTATTAAAAAACAGTACTGCAGTCCAAAATAATTATAGTGGAATCAGGAAGTCCTCCAATTTGGTATAGTTAGTTGTAAAAATGGAAGAAACCGTCCCACAGTGTGATTATGAGAGGTACTTTGTATTTGTTGTAAATACCCTCAATTTATGAGACACTGATCTCACCCTTGTTGGCTGATCACCGCTGATTCCCGTCGATGGCAGTTTTGCGGTACGGACTGTGAGCAGTTAGATGTATTACTCCTTGGTATTCCGAGAGGAGGTGTCACAGATTCTCAACAGTCAGTCCGCTGACAGGGCTTCTCAAGCACAGCGCTGGAGCGTCTGGATGTAACGTCTCACCATACGCCAGAAGGGGATAAATCTCAGGATTAGCCAAAGTGTTGGAGGATAAATGAGGACTCCTTCAATGGACAAGCAGTGCCCGCAGCCCTCAACGCATTTCTCCGCCCCAAACAACCGGCGGTTTCATCAGGAGGTGTAGAAGTCCAATAGAGGGGTAGATGGATATTTAAATGCTTTAGTGTCCAATCAGCATTGAAATAGTAATGTGCACACCTGAGTTTTTACTCGGTGTGATGGTTGTCAATGAATAATCAAATCCCCTTATATTGAATCAGCTGTTTCCGTGGTAATGCATACACCTGAGTGATCGTTCAACGCTGCATCACTCAGGTAATCGGCTCACACATTTATTTTGGTACAAATATATTAATTAAAAATAGTATTCTTAGTAGTAAAAACACATAGTATAAATAAATAATAAAAAAGAAGAAAGCAGTAAACAAGAGTATTGATAACACGAGTCCTGACGAATCAATATATAAACATTTATAGTGAGTCTATTGCTCATGTTATATAGTGTCTGTTTGTATTATTTGCCCTTCTGACAGTTCTCGTGTACTCAAAAACTCACATCAATCCTCATACACAAGTATCAGATGTATCTATGTGTATATATATAGAAATCATACCCTAATATTTTAATGGAGAACGGCATCCCAGAGGAGTATGGCTGTGATCTAACTATATAGTTTCTTAAGAAGCTTATACATGAAAAGTCTCTATCTCTATCAGGCATCCACAATAGTCTAGTGGATACGTAGCCGAGCTTTGATGAGAGAGGTCATCGGTTCTAGACCAACATAAGAGTATTTATTTACATGCATTTATTATTTCTTTGATTTTTATCCTTTTGATGTTTTTAAAATTTATAGCATTATCATAAATAATAAGAAGTGGAAAAAAGAGAGACAGCTCAGTTTATCATCAATTAGGTCCAGATGGTAAAGATTGATATATACATATATATATATGTGTTTCACATTCTCTGTACATAAATGATGAACCTAATTAGCGGGAGATAGCATAACGTTTTTCAATTTGTTTGGGAGACTGATAACCAACAACTAACAACCGTATACTTTACTTCACCCATTTCACTTCCCTTCTTTGAGTTATCTAGATACATGTGTAGACAGCTACACCTAAGTAGAGACAAGCTAGATACTAGATTATGGATATAGTTGTAGATTAGTTATACAAAGAGATTTTTTCCAAGAGGGTCCTATATACATTGCAAACACCGCTATATCTCATCTAGCAGAGTGCATTTACATCTCTGTAGATGTTTTAAATGTTTACTGAACCAAACTTAGCCCAAATATAAATGTAACTTATGTGTGGTGAAATATGGACAAATTCAATCGACATATGAAATATCAAAAAGAAGGAAATGGAAGAAACCCAGTGGAGCTTTGATTCATACATTATTTAGCTCAATATTCTCATTAAGACCCAAAGGAAACAGGGTATCTAAAACACATATCCAGTAAGCCTCCCTATTACAAAGGAGACTATATCTGTCCCCACCACGAAATGTCTGCTTTATATGTTCCACTCCTTGTATATGTAGAACACGACATTTTCCTCCATGTAGTGAGTTAACATGTCTAGGTACACTATGATTCGTTGATTTTTTATTTTGCTATAAATTTTAAAAACATCAAAAGGATAAAAATCAAAGAAATAATAAATGCATGTAAATAAATACTCTTATGTTGGTCTAGAACCGATGACCTCTCTCATCAAAGCTCGGCTACGTATCCACTAGACTATTGTGGATGCCTGATAGAGATAGAGACTTTTCATGTATAAGCTTCTTAAGAAACTATATAGTTAGATCACAGCCATACTCCTCTGGGATGCCGTTCTCCATTAAAATATTAGGGTATGATTTCTATATATATACACATAGATACATCTGATACTTGTGTATGAGGATTGATGTGAGTTTTTGAGTACACAAGAACTGTCAGAAGGGCAAATAATACAAACAGACACTATATAACATGAGCAATAGACTCACTATAAATGTTTATATATTGATTCGTCAGGACTCGTGTTATCAATACTCTTGTTTACTGCTTTCTTCTTTTTTATTATTTATTTATACTATGTGTTTTTACTACTAAGAATACTATTTTTAATTAATATATTTGTACCAAAATAAATGTGTGAGCCGATTACCTGAGTGATGCAGCGTTGAACGATCACTCAAGTGTATGCATTACCACGGAAACAGCTGATTCAATATAAGGGGATTTGATTATTCATTGACAACCATCACACCGAGTAAAAACTCAGGTGTGCACATTACTATTTCAATGCTGATTGGACACTAAAGCATTTAAATATCCATCTACCCCTCTATTGGACTTCTACACCTCCTGATGAAACCGCCGGTTGTTTGGGGCGGAGAAACGCGTTGAGGGCTGCGGGCACTGCTTGTCCATTGAAGGAGTCCTCATTTATCCTCCAACACTTTGGCTAATCCTGAGATTTCTCCCCTTCTGGCGTATGGTGAGACGTTACATCCAGACGCTCCAGCGCTGTGCTTGAGAAGCCCTGTCAGCGGACTGACTGTTGAGAATCTGTGACACCTCCTCTCGGAATACCAAGGAGTAATACATCTAACTGCTCACAGTCCGTACCGCAAAACTGCCATCGACGGGAATCAGCGGTGATCAGCCAACAAGGGTGAGATCAGTGTCTCATAAATTGAGGGTATTTACAACAAATACAAAGTACCTCTCATAATCACACTGTGGGACGGTTTCTTCCATTTTTACAACTAACTATACCAAATTGGAGGACTTCCTGATTCCACTATAATTATTTTGGACTGCAGTACTGTTTTTTAATAAGAGCTAATTAGCTGAAAATATATATATTGCGTATCTAATCATTGTATTGTGATATTATGTTACCTGGTAGCTACTAGGTAAATTGTTTATAATGTGGTAATTATTATCTAAAAAATAAAACAAAAATTTTTTAATTTATCAGTAGCGCTCCTTATGTTTCTGTTTGAAACTTAATCTATCCCCTTAGTATAAAAGGCATCCAGTTGCCACATAGGAGCTGCTTTCTAAATAAACAAAATCAAATTAAATTGGTACATATCCAATATATAACATTGTATTAGCGCCCGATTAAGCAAGTTTATGTACACTGCCTATTGTTCTTTATAAACTGTTTGGATCTGGACAAACCATTTTGGGCTGCTTTTGAGTTTAATAAGTAATATTGTTTTTTATATATATTCTTCATACTTTGAATTGGATTATGGCATCCCAGAGGAGATTTAATGAGAGGAATGAGAGACGGAATGTGCTCCTACAGGAACGTATAGCTGCTGAATCTCTTTCCACGGAGGCAAATCCACTAGATATGCATCATTTATTTAGTAGATTGGAAAATCTACTAAAAGCAGAAACGAGACATTGGCTTGACAAAATGTCGCTATCTAAGTATATTAAAGAAAAAATGATCCCTAGAGGTCTAAGGATACATAAGTCCTGTTCCTTTAAAGATGATATTGACCTCACAAAAAAGTGGAATGAGATTCTTGACAACTGTTCGTTCTCTCTAATGGATCTTTTAGTTACATATCGTGACACTAAAGTTACCAATATTTGTGCAGAAATAGAGAAGGTACAAAATTTGTTGCAACCTTTTAACATAAGATCAGATTTTAATAACTGTGACTATGTTCTGAACCAAAAAGTAGAGGAATTTGAAAAGGAGATTATCTCCAATAAAAACAAAAAACTAGATAGGGACAGATACGACTACTCCAATGATATTGTGCGTACTTATAATAGAGGTGGGAGAAGAACAATGGATATGCATAAACAATCCAGTTATCAAAAACCATCTCCCCACCCTTCTAAAAATAATGACAATAGAAACATGCAATCTAAATATGATCCCAGATCAAATAGATCATCTTTTAGAGATAACTCAAAAACTAATCTAAGAAATGAGAGAAGACCCTTGACACCTCAAACAGCTCAAGCTGCAATTCCGATACATATGAGGGAATTTACCCAAAAAGGGGCCAGGCCAAAAAATCCCCACCAAATGCCTGCTGGATATGAGGAGACAAATAACATCACAGACTCCTCCCATTTTTTAGAACGGGAACTATACCCCATTTGGAAAAATCGAAACAGATTCAGCCATCTAGAGCCACAGTCACCAAAAAGAAGGAGAGAATCAAATTTAGAGGATGTAGAGGAGGAAGAAGTGAATCCCGGAAAAAACTCAAAACTAAAATAAGGAATACAGCGATATTCAACCTGTCCTCCAGGAAGTTATCTGAGAGTGAAAAAGCCATTTTGGCTAAAGGGTTGAAATTCGCACCTACCAAAGATCCTCAATTCTTCGACCTCTACATCGAATTAAATAGATACACACGTGATCTCTGTAGAAAGAGATACTTCCATAACAAAACTCTTAAAAATAAAAATATTGAGGGGGTTCCCATAGTATTGGATTCAAATGATCAATCTACTTTAGACATATTGACAGATTTACAACTTGAGGGAGCTACATCACAAACAGTTCCAATTTTTGATGTGAAGCGTACCAATAATAGAAACTTGTTTCGTAATAAAAGTGAGTTCTATCCTACTCATTATAAAAGTGGATATATAGAAACCTTTTATACCACTACTCTACAGGATTTTAAAAATTTATGTGAAACGACAGGAAAAAGAAAAAGAAGGAATAGAGACAATTTGCATAGCAATGAGAGGCGTGCTTTGAAGAACCTACAAAGGGACAATACTATTATAATTAAAACAGCTGACAAGGGGGGAGGGACTGTTGTCCAAAATGTATCTGAATATCTACAGGAGGCCTATCGGCAACTTAACAACAAAAATTTTTATTCTAAACTTCATGGGGTTCCCACCCTGAGTTTCATTGGAGAACTTAAGGCAATATTGATGCGGGCTTTGACGTGTGGTGCAATCTCCAAGACCGAATATCGGTTTTTGTTTAACACTCACCCTATCACTCCCACTTACTATCACCTCCCAAAAATTCACAAATCTCTCACATCACCTCCTGGTCGTCCCATTATATCGGGAGTGGGTTCCCTCACATCTCACCTTTCAGCTTTTGTTGATTCATTTTTGCAACCACTGGTAAAAAATCTCAAATCTCACATTAGAGATACCACTCATTTTTTGCAGCTGATTAAGAATATCAGTTGGCAGGAGGATTACTTATTAGTCACCTGCGATGTGGAATCACTATATACAAATATCCCTCACAAAAATGGAATACAAACAATCAAACACTATTTGGATTTAACACTTTCCCCTCACCTTAATCAATTTATTTTAGAAGCCATTCACTTTATATTAACACGGAATTATTTCACATTTAATGGTGATTTTTATTTACCGATACATGGTACCGCCATGGGCACCAGGTTCGCCCCAAGTTTTGCCAATCTATATATGGGACGTCTTGAGGATGAATACATATGGGACGGTCCTTATGGGGCGAACCTGGTGCTCTATGGCAGGTACATAGACGATCTTTTTATTATTTGGCATGGGGACATCTCCTCTGTTAATAAATTTGTTGAGTTTTTGAACACTAACACGTACGGTCTCACCTTCACTAGCACTATACATAATACAGAGATTACGTTTTTGGACATTGCACTACACGCCAGACCAGATACAGGTGAACTTTTGACAAAAACTTATAAGAAAGAGGTAGATTGTTGCTCCTTCCTCAATTATTCAAGTTGCCATTACCGTCTCTGGCTGCGGAACATTCCCAAAAGCCAGTATTTAAGATTGAGGAGGAATTGTTCGATGAACTCTGATTTCTTTATACAGAGCAATGAACTCACACAGTCATTCAGAGAACAGGGTTATCCCCAGGAGGTTTTGGATGAAGCTCTCTCCCAAACCTCTATGAGAGACAGAGAAGAACTTCTTTTGGTGAGAGATCCGGACACTCCCCCCTTGTCAACTTTAACTAATCAGGAACCAATCTTTATTTCTAAATTTAATAGTGCCTCAAATTCAGTTAGAAAAATAATCAAGAAAAATTTCCCTTTATTAAAAATGGATAGAGTTCTTGCAGACTCCCTTGAACAAGAAGCAAGAATCACGTTTAAGAAAACTATGAATTTACAAAACTATTTGTCTCCTAGTCATTTCTCAATATCTAAAGAACAGAACCGTATAAATTCCTGTCCAAGTGGTCTGAGAACAGGTTGCTATAGATGTAACAGATCTAAGTGTATTACTTGTAGCTATATTAAAGAAGGTACTCAATTCCTGTCATGTAGAACCAAAGAATCCTTTGATATAGTGGGCAATATAAATTGCCTAACTACATTCGTTATATATTTAATTTCATGTAATTGTGGGAGCCAATATGTTGGCAGAACTACACGTTCTCTCAGCACTAGGTTCCTGGAACACAGAAGATTAATAAATAAAAAATCAACGAATCATAGTGTACCTAGACATGTTAACTCACTACATGGAGGAAAATGTAGTGTTCTACATATACAAGGAGTGGAACATATAAAGCAGACATTTCGTGGTGGGGACAGATATAGTCTCCTTTGTAATAGGGAGGCTTACTGGATATGTGTTTTAGATACCCTGTTTCCTTTGGGTCTTAATGAGAATATTGAGCTAAATAATGTATGAATCAAAGCTCCACTGGGTTTCTTCCATTTCCTTCTTTTTGATATTTCATATGTCGATTGAATTTGTCCATATTTCACCATATATTTGGGCTAAGTTTGGTTCAGTAAACATTTAAAACATCTACAGAGATGTAAATGCACTCTGCTAGATGAGATATAGCGGTGTTTGCAATGTATATAGGACCCTCTTGGAAAAAATCTCTTTGTATAACTAATCTACAACTATATCTATAATCTAGTATCTAGCTTGTCTCTACTTAGGTGTAGCTGTCTACACATGTATCTAGATAACTCAAAGAAGGGAAGTGAAATGGGTGAAGTAAAGTATACGGTTGTTAGTTGTTGGTTATCAGTCTCCCAAACAAATTGAAAAACGTTATGCTATCTCCCGCTAATTAGGTTCATCATTTATGTACAGAGAATGTGAAACACATATATATATATATATATATATATATGTATATATCAATCTTTACCATCTGGACCTAATTGATGATAAACTGATGCTGTCTCTCTTTTTTCCACTTCTTATTATTTATGATAATGCTATAAATTTTAAAAACATCAAAAGGATAAAAATCAAAGAAATAATAAATGCATGTAAATAAATACTCTTATGTTGGTCTAGAACCAATGACCTCTCTCATCAAAGCTCGGCTACGTATCCACTAGACTATTGTGGATGCCTGATAGAGATAGAGACTTTTCATGTATAAGCTTCTTAAGAAATGATATAGTTAGATCACAGCCATACTCCTCTGGGATGCCGTTCTCCATTAAAATATTAGGGTATGATTTCTATATATATACACATAGATACATCTGATACTTGTGTATGAGGATTGATGTGAGTTTTTGAGTACACGAGAACTGTCAGAAGGGCAAATAATACAAACAGACACTATATAACATGAGCAATAGACTCACTATAAATGTTTATATATTGATTCGTCAGGACTCGTGTTATCAATACTCTTGTTTACTGCTTTCTTCTTTTTTATTATTTATTTATACTATGTGTTTTTACTACTAAGAATACTATTTTTTATTAATATATTTGTACCAAAATAAATGTGTGAGCCGATTACCTGAGTGATGCAGCGTTGAACGATCACTCAGGTGTATGCATTACCACGGAAACAGCTGATTCAATATAAGGGGATTTGATTATTCATTGACAACCATCACACCGAGTAAAAACTCAGGTGTGCACATTACTATTTCAATGCTGATTGGACACTAAAGCATTTAAATATCCATCTACCCCTCTATTGGACTTCTACACCTCCTGATGAAACCGCCGGTTGTTTGGGGCGGAGAAATGCGTTGAGGGCTGCGGGCACTGCTTGTCCATTGAAGGAGTCCTCATTTATCCTCCAACACTTTGGCTAATCCTGAGATTTCTCCCCTTCTGGCGTATGGTGAGACGTTACATCCAGACGCTCCAGCGCTGTGCTTGAGAAGCCCTGTCAGCGGACTGACTGTTGAGAATCTGTGACACCTCCTCTCGGAATACCAAGGAGTAATACATCTAACTGCTCACAGTCCGTACCGCAAAACTGCCATCGACGGGAATCAGCGGTGATCAGCCAACAAGGGTGAGATCAGTGTCTCATAAATTGAGGGTATTTACAACAAATACAAAGTACCTCTCATAATCACACTGTGGGACGGTTTCTTCCATTTTTACAACTAACTATACCAAATTGGAGGACTTCCTGATTCCACTATAATTATTTTGGACTGCAGTACTGTTTTTTAATAAGAGCTAATTAGCTGAAAATATATATATTGCGTATCTAATCATTGTATTGTGATATTATGTTACCTGGTAGCTACTAGGTAAATTGTTTATAATGTGGTAATTATTATCTAAAAAATAAAACAAAAAATTTTTAATTTATCAGTAGCGCTCCTTATGTTTCTGTTTGAAACTTAATCTATCCCCTTTGTTGCAGAAAAGCCAAAAGCCTGGAAGTTCTGAACAAACAGGCATCATAATTCTTAGCAGCACACCATGTGAAGTAACAGTTCCAGACCCTGTAATAAATCAGAGCAGAAGCCGGTTTGCGGGCCTTCAACATAGTTTGAAAAATCCTTTGGCCCTCAGCATTGAAGCTTCAAGAGCCACGCCGTCAAAGCCAGTCTGGCCAGGTCCGGATAGACACAAGGGCCCTGAACGAGGAGGACTGGACATTGAAGAAATAGAAGAGGACGCTCTATCGATAGACCTTGTAGGTCTGAGAACCAATGCCATCTGGGCCACGCTGGAGCAACTAGAAGTAGTATTCCTCTTTCTTGCTTGAAGTTCCGTAGTACCCTGGGCTGGAGTGACACTGGAGGAACATGGCAGCCGAAAGTTCCATGGAATTGCCAGTGCATCCACGAACACTGCTTGAGGATTCCTTGTCCTTGATCTGAAGACCGGAACCTTGTGATTGTGTCGAGACGCCATCAGATCTACATCTGGTAAGCCCCACTTGTCCACTAGGAGTTGAAAGACTTCCAGATGAAGACTCTACTCTCTGGCGTGAACGTCCTGACGACTGAGGAAATACGCTTCCCAGTAGAGGACTCCGGGAATGAACACTGCCGATATTGCTGGCAGATGGCGTTCTGCCCAACGGAGGATTTTTGATACTTCCAACATTGCCATGCGGCTTCGAGTGCCGCCTTGATGATTTATGTATGCCACTGTGGTGGCGTTATCTGATTATACTTGAACAGGCCTGTTCTGTACCAGAGGCAGGGCAAGTGTCAATGCATTGAACACTACCCGCAATTCCAGAATGTTTATCGGGAGGAGAAATTCCTCCCTGGTCCACCGACCCTGGAGAGAGTGTTGCTCCAACACCATGCTCCAACCCTGCAGACTGGCGTCAGTTGTCAGGAGAACCCAGTTGGAGATCCAGAAGGGATGGCCCCTGCTCAACTGTTGGTCCTGTAGCCACCAGCTCAGTGACAGATGAACCTCCGGAGTCAAGGAGATCATTTGAGACCTGATCCGATGGGGCAGGCCATCCCACTTGGAAAGGATTAACCTCTGCAGAGGGCGTGAATAAAATTGAGTGTACTCTACCATGTCGAAAGCCGACACCATGAGGCCTAGTACTTGCATCGTCGAGTGTATCGACACTCTTGGGCGATAGAGGAAGTATCTGATCCTGTCCTGAAGCTTCAGGACTGTCTCTGGAGACAGGAACAATCTCTGGCTGTGTGTGTCCAGCAGTGCCTCCAGGTGCACCATGCTCCGTGCAGGGACCAGCGAGGACTTTTTCCAGTTGATTAGCCACCCGTGGGCCTGTAGGAATTGGACCATCAGTTCCAGATGACTGAGGAGAACATATTGGAAGTTCACCAGGATCAGCAAGTCGTCCAGATACGGCAGGATCCTGATTCCCTGACGGCGGAGAAGGGCCATCATCACGGCCATGACCTTAGTGAAGATCCGAGGGGCCATGGCCAGTCCAAATCGCAGAGCCTGAAACTGATAATGGAGGTTGCCAATAGCAAACCACAGATATTGTTGATGCGAGATGGCAATAGGTATATGCAGGTAAGCATCCTGTATATCCAGGGCTACCATATAGTCCTCGGATTCCATGGCCAGTACATTAGAGAGCAGAGTTTCCATAGGAATTTGGACACTCTCACAAATTTGTTCAATGCTTTGAGGTTGAGTATAGGCCGGAAGGACACATTTGGCTTCGGAACTAGAAACAGGGTTGAATAGTATCCCCTGCGACTCTGGGACCGAGGTACCGGCACTACCACTCCTGTGTCCAGGAGGGATTGCACAACCAAGTGTAGAGCTTGCGCTTTCAACGGATCTGAAAGGATAACCGTCGAGCAAAACTGGCGAGGGGGATGTCTCTTGAAGGAGATTACGTACCCATGAGAGACAACTTTCAGCACCCAGGTGTCCAAAGTGGTCTTTAACCAGACCTGTGCAAACTGCAGAAGTCGGCCTCCCACCGTGCCAAGTCAGTCACAATCTTTTTCAGATCCTCCCCAAAAAGGATGTCTCCCTTAAAAGGGAGCACCTCCAAGGTCTTTTTGGAGTCTAGATCCACCTTCCAGAACCTCAACCACAGAATTCGGCGATCTAGTATGGACATAGTAGACGCCTTGGCTGCCTCAGAGGCCGCCTCCTGAATATAGTGGGAGGCTGTGGTAATATGAGACAGATATTGTCTGGCAGTGTCAGAAACATCCTGAGGTAGCTCATTTTCAATTGCCTGAACCCATGCTTCAATTCCTTTTGCGGCACAGGAGGCTGCTATAGTGGGTCTATGTAGAACACCGGTAAGAGAGTAAATAGACTTCAGGCATCCCTCCACACGCTTATCCGTCGGTTCCTTCAGTGAGGTGACAATGGTGACAGGCAGAGTAGATGACACCACAAGACGGGCAACATGAGAATCCACAGGCGGCGGAGTTTCCCACTTGTACCTCAACTCCGCAGGGATAGGATAACGAGCTAGCATCTTTTTAGACAGGGAAAATTTCTTTCCTGGAGATGACCAGGATTCCTGACGTATCTCAATTAAATGGTCAGAATGTGGTAAGACTACTTTAGTAACCTTCTGACATTTGAACTTATCAGATTTCTTAGACGCAGTAGTGGGATCGATCTCATCATCAATTTGGAGGATCAGCTTAATAGCCTTCGCTAGGTCAGGAACATCAACCTGGGTTGTAGATTCCTCATCAGAAGCGACTGTATCAGTGTCTGATGGATCAGTATATTCCCCATCCTCATCAGAATTATCCAAAATATTAGTGGATTGTGAGGAAGAAATGGCCCGCTTTTGTCTAACCAAAGATTGATTTAATTGTTGTAACTGGGTAGACAGAGTGTCCGCCCAGGGCAGATTAACTACAGGGACAATATGTGGCTGCAGTGGCACCGGAGGTCCCACAGGGGGCGTAAGACATGTCACAAGCGTATTCAGCATATTTGAGAACGCTACCTAAGGTGGTTCCTGATTGGCCACAGGTGTCGCAGGCTGACTGGGAGCTGTATGGCACCCAGTGCCTGAACCATCAGCTAAAACTTCCCCCTCAGGTAAATACTTGGTGCCAGCACTGCATGATGCAGAAGTGTCCGTGGATTTCCCGCCCTGTGTGGCAGACATTATAGGGAATGTAGCCTTAGAGCACAACAGTACAATATAGCCAGACAAACATACCTGCGAATAACCCCCTGATTTATGTGACAGTAAATACAGGGCACAATGAGGTGACTGAAATATACAGTAAAAAACCCCAAACAGTATATACTGTGTAGCTATTAGAGATGAGCGCCTGAAATTTTTCGGGTTTTGTGTTTTGGTTTTGGGTTCGGTTCCGCGGCCGTGTTTTGGGTTCGAACGCGTTTTGGCAAAACCTCACCGAATTTTTTTTGTCGGATTCGGGTGTGTTTTGGATTCGGGTGTTTTTTTCAAAAAACACTAAAAAACAGCTTAAATCATAGAATTTGGGGGTCATTTTGATCCCAAAGTATTATTAACCTCAAAAACCATAATTTACACTCATTTTCAGTCTATTCTGAATACCTCACACCTCACAATATTATTTTTAGTCCTAAAATTTGCACCGAGGTCGCTGTGTGAGTAAGATAAGCGACCCTAGTGGCCGACACAAACACCGGGCCCATCTAGGAGTGGCACTGCAGTGTCACGCAGGATGTCCCTTCCAAAAAACCCTCCCCAAACAGCACATGACGCAAAGAAAAAAAGAGGCGCAATGAGGTAGCTGTGTGAGTAAGATTAGCGACCCTAGTGGCCGACACAAACACCGGGCCCATCTAGGAGTGGCACTGCAGTGTCACGCAGGATGGCCCTTCCAAAAAACCCTCCCCAAACAGCACATGACGCAAAGAAAAAAAGAGGCGCAATGAGGTAGCTGACTGTGTGAGTAAGATTAGCGACCCTAGTGGCCGACACAAACACCGGGCACATCTAGGAGTGGCACTGCAGTGTCACGCAGGATGTCCCTTCCAAAAAACCCTCCCCAAACAGCACATGACGCAAAGAAAAAAAGAGGCGCAATGAGGTAGCTGTGTGAGTAAGATTAGCGACCCTAGTGGCCGACACAAACACCGGGCCCATCTAGGAGTGGCACTGCAGTGTCACGCAGGGTGTCCCTTCCAAAAAACCCACCCCAATCAGCACATGATGCAAAGAAAAAGAAAAGAAAAAAGAGGTGCAAGATGGAATTATCCTTGGGCCCTCCCACCCACCCTTATGTTGTATAAACAAAACAGGACATGCACACTTTAACCAACCCATCATTTCAGTGACAGGGTCTGCCACACGACTGTGACTGATATGACGGGTTGGTTTGGACCCCCCCCAAAAAAGAAGCAATTAATCTCTCCTTGCACAAACTGGCTCTACAGAGGCAAGATGTCCACCTCATCTTCACCCTCCGATATATCACCGTGTACATCCCCCTCCTCACAGATTATCAATTCGTCCCCACTGGAATCCACCATCTCAGCTCCCTGTGTACTTTGTGGAGGCAATTGCTGCTGGTCAATGTCTCCGCGGAGGAATTGATTATAATTCATTTTAATGAACATCATCTTCTCCACATTTTCTGGATGTAACCTCGTACGCCGATTGCTGACAAGGTGAGCGGCGGCACTAAACACTCTTTCGGAGTACACACTTGTGGGAGGGCAACTTAGGTAGAATAAAGCCAGTTTGTGCAAGGGCCTCCAAATTGCCTCTTTTTCCTGCCAGTATAAGTACGGACTGTGTGACGTGCCTACTTGGATGCGGTCACTCATATAATCCTCCACCATTCTATCAATGTTGAGAGAATCATATGCAGTGACAGTAGACGACATGTCCGTAATCGTTGTCAGGTCCTTCAGTCCGGACCAGATGTCAGCATCAGCAGTCGCTCCAGACTGCCCTGCATCACCGCCAGCGGGTGGGCTCGGAATTCTGAGCCTTTTCCTCGCACCCCCAGTTGCGGGAGAATGTGAAGGAGGAGATGTTGACAGGTCGCGTTCCGCTTGACTTGACAATTTTGTCACCAGCAGGTCTTTCAACCCCAGCAGACCTGTGTCTGCCGGAAAGAGAGATCCAAGGTAGGCTTTAAATCTAGGATCGAGCACGGTGGCCAAAATGTAGTGCTCTGATTTCAACAGATTGACCACCCGTGAATCCTTGTTAAGCGAATTAAGGGCTGCATCCACAAGTCCCACATGCCTAGCGGAATCGCTCCGTGTTAGCTCCTCCTTCAATGCCTCCAGCTTCTTCTGCAAAAGCCTGATGAGGGGAATGACCTGACTCAGGCTGGCAGTGTCTGAACTGACTTCACGTGTGGCAAGTTCAAAGGGCATCAGAACCTTGCACAACGTTGAAATCATTCTCCACTGCACTTGAGACAGGTGCATTCCACCTACTATATCGTGCTCAATTGTATAGGCTTGAATGGCCTTTTGCTGCTCCTCCAACCTCTGAAGCATATAGAGGGTTGAATTCCACCTCGTTACCACTTCTTGCTTCAGATGATGGCAGGGCAGGTTCAGTAGTTTTTGGTGGTGCTCCAGTTTTCTGTACGTGGTGCCTGTACGCCGAAAGTGTCCCGCAAATCTTCTGGCCACCGACAGCATCTCTTGCACGCCCCTGTCGTTTTTTAAAAAATTCTGCACCACCAAATTCAAGGTATGTGCAAAACATGGGACGTGCTGGAATTGGCCCATATTTAATGCACACACAATATTGCTGGCGTTGTCCGATGCCACAAATCCACAGGAGAGTCCAATTGGGGTAAGCCATTCCGCGATGATCTTCCTCAGTTGCCGTAAGAGGTTTTCAGCTGTGTGCGTATTCTGGAAAGCGGTGATACAAAGCGTAGCCTGCCTAGGAAAGAGTTGGCGTTTGCGAGATGCTGCTACTGGTGCCGCCGCTGCTGTTCTTGCGGCGGGAGTCCATACATCTACCCAGTGGGCTGTCACAGTCATATAGTCCTGACCCTGCCCTGCTCCACTTGTCCACATGTCCGTGGTTAAGTGGACATTGGGTACAGCTGCATTTTTTAGGACACTGGTGACTCTTTTTCTGAGGTCTGTGTACATTTTCGGTATCGCCTGCCTAGAGAAATGGAACCTAGATGGTATTTGGTACCGGGGACACAGTACCTCCAACAAGTCTCTAGTTGGCTCTGCAGTAATGATGGATACCGGAACCACGTTTCTCACCACCCAGGATGCCAAGGCCTCAGTTATCCGCTTTGCAGTAGGATGACTGCTGTGATATTTCATCTTCCTCGCAAAGGACTGTTGAACAGTCAATTGCTTACTGGAAGTAGTACAAGTGGGCTTACGACTTCCCCTCTGGGATGACCATCGACTCCCAGCGGCAACAACAGCAGCGCCAGCAGCAGTAGGCGTTACACGCAAGGATGCATCGGAGGAATCCCAGGCAGGAGAGGACTCGTCAGACTTGCCAGTGACATGGCCTGCAGGACTATTGGCATTCCTGGGGAAGGAGGAAATTGACACTGAGGGAGTTGGTGGGGTGGTTTGCGTGAGCTTGGTTACAAGAGGAAGGGATTTACTGGTCAGTGGACTGCTTCCGCTGTCACCCAAAGTTTTTGAACTTGTCACTGACTTATTATGAATGCGCTGCAGGTGACGTATAAGGGAGGATGTTCCGAGGTGGTTAACGTCCTTACCCCTACTTATTACAGCTTGACAAAGGGAACACACGGCTTGACACCTGTTGTCCGCATTTGTGGTGAAATACCTCCACACCGAAGAGCTGATTTTTTTGGTATTTTCACCTGGCATGTCAACGGCCATATTCCTCCCACGGACAACAGGTGTCTCCCCGGGTGCCTGACTTAAACAAACCACCTCACCATCAGAATCCTCCTGGTCAATTTCCTCCCCAGCGCCAGCAACACCCATATCCTCCTCATCCTGGTGTACTTCAACACTGACATCTTCAATCTGACTATCAGGAACTGGACTGCGGGTGCTCCTTCCAGCACTTGCAGGGGGCATGCAAATAGTGGAAGGCGCATGCTCTTCACGTCCAGTGTTGGGAAGGTCAGGCATCGCAAACGACACAATTGGACTCTCCTTGTGGATTTGGGATTTCAAAGAACGCACAGTTCTTTGCGGTGCTTTTGCCAGCTTGAGTCTTTTCAGTTTTCTAGCGAGAGGCTGAGTGCTTCCATCCTCATGTGAAGCTGAACCACTAGCCATGAACATAGGCCAGGGCCTCAGCCGTTCCTTGCCACTCCGTGTGGTAAATGGCATATTGGCAAGTTTACGCTTCTCCTCCGACAATTTTATTTTAGGTTTTGGAGTCCTTTTTTTTCTGATATTTGGTGTTTTGGATTTGACATGCTCTGTACTATGACATTGGGCATCGGCCTTGGCAGACGACGTTGCTGGCATTTCATCGTCTCGGCCATGACTAGTGGCAGCAGCTTCAGCACGAGGTGGAAGTGGATCTTGATCTTTCCCTAATTTTGGAACCTCAACTTTTTTGTTCTCCATATTTTATAGGCAGAACTAAAACGCACCTCAGGTAAGCAATGGAGATGGATGGATTGGATACTAGTATACAATTATGGACGGACTGCCACGGTTAGGTGGTATAAAAAAACCACGGTTAGGTGGTATATATTATAATAATAATACAATTATGGATGGACGGACTGCCTGCCGACTGCCGACACAGAGGTAGCCACAGCCGTGAACTACCGCACTGTACACTGGTTGATAAAGAGATAGTAGTATACTCGTAACAATTAGGATGACACTATGACGGTATAAAGAATGAAAAAAAAAACCACGGTTAGGTGGTAGGTATATAATAATAAATAATACAATTCTGGTCGGACGGACTGCCTGCCGTGTGCCGACACAGAGGTAGCCACAGCCGTGAACTACCGCACTGTACACTGGTTGATAAAGAGATAGTAGTATACTCGTAACAATTAGGATGACACTATGACGGTATAAAGAATGAAAAAAAAAACCACGGTTAGGTGGTAGGTATATAATAATAAATAATACAATTCTGGTCGGACGGACTGCCTGCCGTGTGCCGACACAGAGGTAGCCACAGCCGTGAACTACCGCACTGTACACTGGTTGATAAAGAGATAGTAGTATACTCGTAACAATTAGGATGACACTATGACGGTATAAAGAATGAAAAAAAAACCACGGTTAGGTGGTAGGTATATAATAATAAATAATACAATTCTGGTCGGACGGACTGCCTGCCGTGTGCCGACACAGAGGTAGCCACAGCCGTGAACTACCGCACTGTACACTGGTTGATAAAGAGATAGTAGTATACTCGGAACAATTAGGATGACACTATGACGGTATAAAGAATGAAAAAAAAAAACACGGTTAGGTGGTAGGTATATAATAATAAATAATACAATTCTGGTCGGACGGACTGCCTGCCGTGTGCCGACACAGAGGTAGCCACAGCCGTGAACTACCGCACTGTACACTGGTTGATAAAGAGATAGTAGTATACTCGTAACAATTAGGATGACACTATGACGGTATAAAGAATGAAAAAAAAAACCACGGTTAGGTGGTAGGTATATAATAATAAATAATACAATTCTGGTCGGACGGACTGCCTGCCGTGTGCCGACACAGAGGTAGCCACAGCCGTGAACTACCGCACTGTACACTGGTTGATAAAGAGATAGTAGTATACTCGTAACAATTAGGATGACACTATGACGGTATAAAGAATGAAAAAAAAAACCACGGTTAGGTGGTAGGTATATAATAATAAATAATACAATTCTGGTCGGACGGACTGCCTGCCGTGTGCCGACACAGAGGTAGCCACAGCCGTGAACTACCGCACTGTACACTGGTTGATAAAGAGATAGTAGTATACTCGTAACAATTAGGATGACACTATGACGGTATAAAGAATGAAAAAAAAAACCACGGTTAGGTGGTAGGTATATAATAATAAATAATACAATTCTGGTCGGACGGACTGCCTGCCGTGTGCCGACACAGAGGTAGCCACAGCCGTGAACTACCGCACTGTACACTGGTTGATAAAGAGATAGTAGTATACTCGTAACAATTAGGATGATACTATGACGGTATAAAGAATGAAAAAAAAACCACGGTTAGGTGGTAGGTATATAATAATAAATAATACAATTCTGGTCGGACGGACTGCCTGCCGTGTGCCGACACAGAGGTAGCCACAGCCGTGAACTACCGCACTGTACACTGGTTGATAAAGAGATAGTAGTATACTCGTAACAATTAGGATGACACTATGACGGTATAAAGAATGAAAAAAAAACCACGGTTAGGTGGTAGGTATATAATAATAAATAATACAATTCTGGTCGGACGGACTGCCTGCCGTGTGCCGACACAGAGGTAGCCACAGCCGTGAACTACCGCACTGTACACTGGTTGATAAAGAGATAGTAGTATACTCGTAACAATTAGGATGACACTATGACGGTATAAAGAATGAAAAAAAAACCACGGTTAGGTGGTAGGTATATAATAATAAATAATACAATTCTGGTCGGACGGACTGCCTGCCGTGTGCCGACACAGAGGTAGCCACAGCCGTGAACTACCGCACTGTACACTGGTTGATAAAGAGATAGTAGTATACTCGTAACAATTAGGATGACACTATGACGGTATAAAGAATGAAAAAAAAACCACGGTTAGGTGGTAGGTATATAATAATAAATAATACAATTCTGGTCGGACGGACTGCCTGCCGTGTGCCGACACAGAGGTAGCCACAGCCGTGAACTACCGCACTGTACACTGGTTGATAAAGAGATAGTAGTATACTCGTAACAATTAGGATGACACTATGACGGTATAAAGAATGAAAAAAAAAACACGGTTAGGTGGTAGGTATATAATAATAAATAATACAATTCTGGTCGGACGGACTGCCTGCCGTGTGCCGACACAGAGGTAGCCACAGCCGTGAACTACCGCACTGTACACTGGTTGATAAAGAGATAGTAGTATACTCGTAACAATTAGGATGACACTATGACGGTATAAAGAATGAAAAAAAAACCACGGTTAGGTGGTAGGTATATAATAATAAATAATACAATTCTGGTCGGACGGACTGCCTGCCGTGTGCCGACACAGAGGTAGCCACAGCCGTGAACTACCGCACTGTACACTGGTTGATAAAGAGATAGTAGTATACTCGTAACAATTAGGATGACACTATGACGGTATAAAGAATGAAAAAAAAACCACGGTTAGGTGGTAGGTATATAATAATAAATAATACAATTCTGGTCGGACGGACTGCCTGCCGTGTGCCGACACAGAGGTAGCCACAGCCGTGAACTACCGCACTGTACTGTGTCTGCTGCTAATATAGACTGGTTGATATTTAAAGAGATATTAGTAGTATACAACAATACTATACTGGTGGTCAGGCACTGGTCACCACTCCTGCAGCAAAAGTGTGCACTGTTAATTAATATAATTGTACTCCTGGCTCCTGCTAACAACCTGCAGTGCTCCCCAGTCTCCCCCACAATTAATTATAAGCTTTTAATTTATACATTGATGACTGTGCAGCACACTGGGCTGAGCTGAGTGCACACAGACTGAGTCACACTGTGTGACTGACTGTGCTGTGTATCGTTTTTTTTTTTCAGGCAGAGAACGGATATAGCAGAGAGAAGTGAACGGATATATTATATTAAATAAAAGTTAACTAGCAACTGCACTGGTCACTGACTGTGGTAAACTAACTCTGTCTGCGACTCTGCACAATCTCTCTCTCTCTATCTAATCTATCTCTATTCTAATGGAGAGGACGCCAGACACGTCCTCTCCCTATCAATCTCAATGCACGAGTGAAAATGGCGGCGACGCGCGGCTCCTTATATAGAATCCGAGTCTCGCGATAGAATCCGAGCCTCGCGAGAATCCGACAGCGTCATGATGACGTTCGGGCGCGCTCGGGTTAACCGAGCAAGGCGGGAAGATCCGAGTCGCTCGGACCCGTGAAAAAAAACATGAAGTTCGGGCGGGTTCGGATTCCGAGGAACCGAACCCGCTCATCTCTAGTAGCTATATATATATATATATATATATATATATATATACATGAGACCCCGACGCACCTAGCCCCCCAGGGTACAGAATATAGTGATAGCAAGACGTGTGATACACTAGAATGAAATCCACACAGCAGCTACAGGCACACTCAATCACAGGTACAATGCAGAAGTTATTACAGATAAACAATAAAACTGCATTGGACTAGTAAAACTACATATAGATATGTATGTATATAGATATATATAACAATGCACAGTAGATACTGGATGTATATCCCAGAATACTTGTACTAAATATTCAGGAAGCAGTACACTTGTTCTTAACTAACAATGTCTAAAATGACATGTAGAATACTTAAGTGCCTGTAAATGCACAGCGCTGATGAGACAGGCGGCTTTACAGAGGAGACAGAGCCCTGCAGTCCCGGAGATCAGCCCAGCTACTTGTGTAAAGATGGCGCCAAAATCTCTGTCAGGGAGTGAGGGAGAGTGAAATGCAGCTCCTGGGCGGGAACACCAGCAGTAGATGGTGGCCGGAGCTGGGGGAGGGGCTACAGGTTCGCGCCTTATCCCCTATGCTGGTCCTCATCACCAGGTACTGTGGAGCCTATGTAAAATGGATTTTAGTAAATCCGACCTGTGCTCCCTGCCCTTGTGGATATAGTTGGGTCCCTTGGAAGTAAAGTGTCCATGTCAGCGGCGCGGTCCGTCTTCTGGGACCGCGACCGGACCGCAATTTACCAGTGGGTCCCACCTCTTACTTCCTCTCTGATGTGCAGTCACACGATCCAGGAGAGCGTCAGCGGTGGTGTGCCTGAAGACCGGTGTGCTTCCGCTGCAACTACCCAGGAACCCGGCCGCAGAAGTATGCAGCGCTGATGGGAAGGTAATGGAGCCGCAGCACGGAATGTCGGAATGACATAAACAGTGCTGTGGCCCTTGATGTCTTCTTAAAAAGCTCTTTTCAGGGCTGCCTAGCGCAACCCCACCTGTTAGTGACCTGCTCTGCAGGCACCAACTTACAAACTGAGCTCCAGTGCCCGGAGGCGGAGTTATAGAGGAGGCGGTGCAGTGCATCCTGGGAACAGTCAAAGCTTTAGCCTGTTGGTGCCTCGGATCGAGATCCAACTCTACACCTGTATTCCTTGTGGAATCCCAGTGTGCCCCGCTGCAGAAATATCAGTTTTCTTGGCCACTGTAGTGGAATCCTCATCCTCAGGGATTTGTAGGATCTGCTTAATAGCAACCACCAGGGCAGAGACATCAACCTGTGAGGGAAAATCCTCGTCAGTAACACAGGATTCAGAGTCTGACAGGACCGAATGCTCCCCCTCCTCATCAGATGAAATATCAGAGAGGTTAGTGGATTGTGAGGAGGAAGCAGCCCGCTTAGAGGACCGAGAGACACGGGAGTGACCTGGAGTAGATGTCTGTCTAACCAAATACTAATTTTACTGTTGCAGCTGGGTAGACACATTTTCCGCCCAAGGCAGATTTACTATATTGACAACTTGTGGTGGCAGTGGCACCGGAGGTCCCATAGGGGGGCTAAACAGTCCACCAGAGTCCCCAGGAGGGTAGTGAACATAGCACAGAGTGGCTCCATTGTAGTTACAGGAGCTGCAGGCTGACTGGGAGGTGTATGACATTTAGAACACAGACCATCACACAATACTTTCCCCTCAGGTAAACCTCTGGAGCAAACCTTGCAACATACAGGAGCTTCCAGAGTTTTACTGCCCTAATTGTTAGACATTGTAATAAAGCAACAACTTGCGGCTAAAGCGGTCATTCCGTTTTGATCGCATGCTGACGATTTCCGTTGCACTGTGATCAGGTCTCTACTGAGCATGCGTATGCACCGCAATGCGCACACGCGTTGTACGGGTACAATGCGGATCGTTGCTGAGCTATGGATTTAACAAAGAATCCATATGCACAGCCGATCGCAAGAAGATTGACAGAAAGAGGGCGTTCATGGGTGTCAACTGACCATTTTCTGGGAGGGGTAGGGAAAACGCAGGCGTGTCAGGGAATTTGGAGGGCGGGTGTGTGACGTCGATTCCGGCACCAAAAAGACTGAAGTGATCGCAATGGCTGAGTAAGTTCAGACCAACTCTGAAACTGCACAAAATGTTTTTGCACAGCTCGGCTGCACAGGCGTTCGCACACTTGCAAAGCGAAAATACACTCCCCCATGGGCGGAGACTATGCGTTTGCACGGCTGCTAAAAACAGCTAGCGTGTGATCAACTCGGAATGACCCCCAAAGTACACAACCAGTGTCAGAATACACAAACTTGTGAACTAAATCCCGGTGTACGTGACTGCAACACAGTAAAATATCTGTATATCGATAAGTACTGTGTACACTAAATTAGACGACCCTGACGCACCTAGTCCCCTTGGGTATATAATATAGTGGTAGCTACCTTAGATGGGATACACATGAGAGTGAAACCATACAGCAGGTACAGGCACACACACAGTCACAGGCAATGCAGATATTATTATAAGCACAATAAAACTGCACTGGACTAGTATACATAGTTACATAGTTACATAGTTACATAGTATCTAAGGTTGAAAAAAGACAATTGTCCATCGAGTTCAACCTATTTGTGGTTTCCTATGCAGGATTATTTTATATAAAAAGTCTGCCGTAGCATTATATCCCTTTTTTAGAGTAACAATAGTGCGTGACTATGTACCATAACCCTGAATATCCTTATCCATTAGGAATTTATCTAACCCATTCTTAAAGGTTTTGACAGAGTCTAACATTACAACCCCCTCAGGCAGGGAATTCCATACACGTACTGTCCTTACCATGAAAAAGCCTTTACGCCGTATTGTGCAGAATCTCCTCTCCTCTAACCTGAGCGAGTGTCCATGAGTCCTCTGTGTTGATCTAACCAAAAACAGGTCCCGCGCAAGCTCGGTGTATTGTCCCCTTATATATTTGTAGATGTTTATCATGTCCCCTCTTAGTCTCCTCTTTTCCAATGAAAACATGCCTAGTCTTTCAAGCCTTTCCTCGTATTCCAGCGTCTCCATGCCCTTAATTAGTTTGGTCGCCCGCCTCTGAACCTTTTCTAGCTCCAGGATATCCTTTTTGTAGTAGGGTGCCCAGGAATTGTACACAGTATTCAAGGTGTGGCCTCACCAGTAATTTATATAATGGGAGTATAACACCCTCGTCCCTTGCATCAATTCCCCGTTTTATGCATGCTAATATCTTATTAGCCTTCTGTGCTGCAATCCTACTTTGGGTACTGCTTCCTAGCTTGCTATCTATGAGAACACCTAAGTCCTTTTCCAGTACAGTATACCCTAATTTTAAAAAATCAAACAAGCAACAAAGAAACTAGTGTTACAGCACATGTGGATTAGAACTAAAAAGATTTTTTATTAAAACATATATATATATATATATATATATATATATATATATAATATGCAATTTGTACCACTGGCCGGTCAATGTACCATTACAATAATAAATTCACATATGAACTGGATACAACATGTATTATAGCTAATTACTCTGTAGCCACTTAAAATTCTTAACAACACCTGTTGTAATAGCTAAAATGTAGCTTTTCCGATGTTTACTGAAGCTTAATAGCACACATAGTTCTTCTCTGTGTAACTATATAACAGTCACTTTTGCGAAAAAAATGAAATAGGGTTTTTCCTCACATTAAATATGGGCTTTTAAGCTGTCCCATTTATATAGCCAAAGTCTGTTAATAAAGTGAAACAATGCTTCCTCTAAAAGCGTGTCTGGCCAGACAATTAAGCAGTGCGATCTCACCACTCCTATTTGTGGATTCTTTCACCAAGAAAATCCTCCCTGGCTGCTGGTGCTTTTAACCTTTATCATGCAGTCATCTCTGGGGGATCATAAATAGAGGTGAAGGATCCCTGGAGCGTCATAGCTGGCTATTGAGATCTCCGGATGCAGTGGTACGAACAGCAATTAGATGAGTAAATGACGCGTTTCCCCGCCTCCCTCCGGGTTCAGCGGCTCATTTCATTTTTTTCGCAAAAGTGACTGTTATATAGTTACACAGAGAAGAACTATGTGTGCTATTAAGCTTCAGTAAACATCGGAAAAGCTACATTTTAGCTACTACAACAGGTGTTGTTAAGAATTTTAAGTGGATACAGAGTAATTTGCTATAATACATGTTGTATCCAGTTCATATGTGAATTTATTATTGTAATGGTACATTGACCGGCCAGTGGTACAAATTGCATATTATATATATATATATATATATATATATATGTTTTAATAAAAAAATAAGAATTTACTTACCGATAATTCTATTTCTCATAGTCCGTAGTGGATGCTGGGGACTCCGAAAGGACCATGGGGAATAGCAGGAATCGACCCAGTTGAAATTCCTCCATAGGGGCCTTCCTGGCCTCGCACCACGCAACATATTTACGCCAAATACGGTGATAATGTTGTACGGTTACATCCTTCCTGGCTTTGATCAGGGTAGGGATGACTTCATCCGGAATGCCTTTTTCCTTCAGGATCCGGCGTTCAACCGCCATGCCGTCAAACGCAGCCGCGGTAAGTCTTGGAACAGACATGGTCCCTGCTGGAGCAGGTCCTGTCTTAGAGGTAGAGGCCACGGGTCTTCCGTGAGCATCTCTTGAATTTCCGGGTACCAAGTCCTTCTTGGCCAATCCGGAGCCACGAGTATAGTCTTTACTCCTCTCCTTCTTATGATTCTCAGTACTTTTGGTATGAGAGGAAGAGGAGGGAACACATACACTGACCGGTACACCCACGGTGTTACCAGAGCGTCCACAGCTATTGCCTGAGGGTCCCTTGACCTGGAGCAATATCTGTCCAGTTTTTTGTTGAGGCGAGACGCCATCATGTCCACCTTTGGTTTTTCCCAACGGTTTACAATCATGTGGAAGACTTCTGGGTGAAGTCCCCACTCCCCCGGGTGAAGATCGTGTCTGCTGAGGAAGTCTGCTTCCCAGTTGTCCACTCCCGGAATGAACACTGCTGACAGTGCTATCACATGATTTTCCGCCCAGCGAAGAATCCTTGCCACTTCCGTCATTGCCCTCCTGCTTCTTGTGCCGCCCTGTCTGTTTACGTGGGCGACTGCCGTGATGTTGTCC
Organism: Pseudophryne corroboree; assembly: GCF_028390025.1. Lineage (NCBI taxonomy): Eukaryota > Metazoa > Chordata > Amphibia > Anura > Myobatrachidae > Pseudophryne > Pseudophryne corroboree. Next base: position 751,218,598 of record NC_086445.1, on the reverse strand, counting down.
GACTGGATCAATACTGGCTGACCCTGAAGCAGAGGCCTTGCCTGACTTAGGGCATTGTAAATGTCCCTTAGTTCCAGGATATTTATGTGAAGTGACGTTTCCATGCTTGATCACAAGCCCTGGAAATTTTTTCCCTGTGTGACTGCTCCCCAGCCTCTCAGGCTGGCATCCGTGGTCACCAGGACCCAATCCTGAATGCCGAATCTGCGGCCCTCTAGGAGATGAGCACTCTGTAACCACCACAGGAGAGACACCCTTGTCCTTGAAGACAGGGTTATCCGCTGATGCATTTGAAGATGCGATCCGGACCATTTGTCTAGCAGATCCAACTGAAAAGTTCTTGCGTGGAATCTGCCGAATGGAACCGCTTCGTAAGAAGCCACCATCTTTCCCAGGACCCTTGTGCACTGATGCACTGACACCTGGCCTGGTCTTAGGAGTTTCCTGACTAGGTCGGATAACTCCCTGGCTTTCTCTTCCGGGAGAAACACCTTTTTCTGTACTGTGTCCAGAATCATCCCTAGGAACAGCAGACGTGTCGTCGGAATCAGCTGCGATTTTGGAATATTTAGAATCCATCCGTGCTGTCGTAGTACTATTTGAGATAGTGCTACTCCGACCTCTAACTGTTCTCTGCACCGTGCCCTTATCAGGAGATCGTCCAAGTAAGGGATAATTAAGACGCCTTTTCTTCGAAGAAGAATCATCATTTCGGCCATTACCTTGGTAAAGACCCGGGGTGCCGTGGACAATCCAAACGGCAGCGTCTGAAACTGATAATGACAGTTCTGTACCACAAACCTGAGGTACCCTTGGTGAGAAGGGCAAATTGGGACATGGAGGTAAGCATCCTTGATGTCCAGAGACACCATGTAGTCCCCTTCTTCCAGGTTCGCTATCACTGCTCTGAGTGACTCCATCTTGAACTTGAACCTTTTTATGTAAGTGTTCAAGGCTTTCAGATTTAAAATGGGTCTCACCGAGCCGTCCGGCTTCGGTACCACAAACAGCGTGGAGTAATACCCCTTTCCCTGTTGTAGGAGGGGTACCTTGATTATCACTTGCTGGGAATACAGCTTGTGAATGGCTTCCAATACCGCCTTCCTGTCGGGGGTAGACGTTGGTAAAGCAGACTTCAGGAACCGGCGAGGGGGAGACGTCTCGAATTCCAATTTGTACCCCTGAGATACTACCTGCAGGATCCAGGGGTCCACTTGCGAGTGAGCCCACTGCGCGCTGAAATTCTTGAGACGGGCCCCCATCTGGCAGAAATGGACATCGCACTTACTCTTGATGCCAGAGTGCAAATGTCTCTCTGTGCATCTCGCATATATAGGAATGCATCCTTTAAATGCTCTATAGTCAATAATATATTGTCCCTGTCCAGGGTATCAATATTTTCAGTCAGGGAATCCGACCAAGCCACCCCAGCACTGCACATCCAGGCTGAGGCGATTGCTGGTTGCAGTATAACACCAGTATGAGTGTATATACTTTTAAGGATATTTTCCAGCCTCCTATCTGCTGGCTCCTTAAGGGCGGCCGTTTTTGGAGACGGTAACGCCACTTGTTTTGATAAGCGTGTGAGCGCCTTATCCACCCTAGGGGGTGTTTCCCAACGAGCCCTAACCTCTGGTGGGAAGGGATATAGTGCCAATAATTTTTTAGAAATTAGCAGTTTTTTGTCGGGGGTAACCCACGCTTCATCACACACTTCATTCAATTCATCTGATTCAGGAAAAACTACGGGTAGTTTTTTCACACCCCACATAATACCCCTTTTTGTGGTACTTGCAGTATCAGAGATGTGCAAAACCTCCTTCATTGCCGTGATCATGTAACGTGTGGCCCTACTGGAAAATACGTTTGTTTCTTCACCGTCGACACTGGAGTCAGTGTCTGTGTCTGGGTCCGTGTCGACCCACTGAGGTAACGGGCGTTTAATAGCCCCTGACGGTGTTTGAGACGCCTGGACAGGCACTAACTGAGCTGCCGGCTGTCTCATGTCGTCAACAGTTTTCTGTAACGTGCCGACACTGTCACGTAATTCCTTAATTACGGCCATCCATTCAGGTGTCGACTCCCTAGGGGGTGACATCACCATTATAGGCAATTGCTCCGCCTCCACATCATTTTCCTCCTCATACATGTCGACACACACGTACCGACACCCAGCACACACACAGGGAATGCTCTGATAGAGGACAGGACCCACTTAGCCCCTTGGGGAGACAGAGGGAGAGTTTGCCAGCACACACCAGAGCGCTATATATGTATAGGGACAACCTTACAATAAGTGTCTATCCCTTATAGCTGCTTATATCTGTTATTTTGCCAAATAAGTGCCCCCCTCTCTTTTTTACCCTGTTTCTGTAGTTGCAGGATGCAGGGGAGATTCTGGGAGCCTTCCTACCAGCGGAGCTGTGTGGGAAAAATGGCGCTGTGTGCTGAGGAGATAGGCCCCGCCCCCTTCACGGCGGGCTCTTCTCCCGCTTTTTTCTGGAAAACTGGCAGGGGTTAAATACATCCATATAGCCCAGGAGCTATATGTGATGTATTTTTTGCCAAATAAGGTAAATTCATTGCTTCCCAGGGCGCCCCCCCCAGCGCCCTGCACCCTCAGTGACCGAAGTGTGAAGTGTGCTGAGAGCAATGGCGCACAGCTGCAGTGCTGTGCGCTACCTTATGAAGACAGGAATGTCTTCTGCCGCCGATTTATGGACCTCTTCTTGCTTCAGCATCTGTAAGGGGGCCGGCGGCGCGGCTCCGGGACCCATCCATGGCTGGGCCTGTGATCGTCCCTCTGGAGCTAATGTCCAGTAGCCTAAGAAGCCCAATCCACTCTGCACGCAGGTGAGTTCGCTTCTTCTCCCCTTAGTCCCTCGATGCAGTGAGCCTGTTGCCAGCAGGTCTCACTGAAAATAAAAAACCTATTTAAACTTTTACTCTAAGCAGCTCAGGAGAGCCACCTAGATTGCACCCTTCTCGTTCGGGCACAAAATCTTAACTGAGGCTTGGAGGAGGGTCATAGGGGGAGGAGCCAGTGCACACCAGCTAGTCCTAAAGCTTTTACTTTGTGCCCAGTCTCCTGCGGAGCCGCTATTCCCCATGGTCCTTTCGGAGTCCCCAGCATCCACTAGGACGTTAGAGAAATCTTTTTAGTTCTAATCCATATGCGCTGTAACACTAGTTTCTTTGTTGCTTGTTTGATTTTTTAATCTAATAGGGGTGAGTAGCCCTATGTTACTGGCAGCATATTGATTGGAGTGACAGAGCGCTTGATTTAGTATCGGTTACCCTAATTTTACCCCATTCAGTATGTAGGTGTTAATTTTGTTCCTGCTACCACAGTGCATTACCTTATACTTAAGAATTCTCAGGAGATGATGTTATTATTTGCGCCAAAAAAAAAAAAAAAAAAAAAAACAACTGCAGCTGAGGTCCCTTCTCAAGGGTACCAACACTTGAAATAATTTAGAACAACAAACAAAAAGGAATGGACCACCAGCGCTGTTGTTATTAATTAAATGCAGAGAGTCTTTCAATGGATGTTATTCTTCAAACCACCAACAGGAATATTTTCAATCAGAATATTTCTTGTTTGATGTACCTCACTCACCGCTGTGCAGCGTAATTTCCTCCTATCAAGGTATCTTTTCTTTATACAATTGGGGTCAGCATGACATACATTCTTACACCTTTATAAGAAACGGAAGATAGCTTTTGGATATACCTTACTCACCGACGTCAGGTGAGATTTCCTCTTATAAAGGTATCTTTTCCTCTAGCTTACCCATCAACATCTATAAAGCGCATATGGTCATGAACTCACCATTGGTCTATGCCCTATATTCATCCAAAGGTTTCTTTATAACTGCAACGTGTATCACTCCCAAAGATCAGCCGGTAGGATTTTGCAATAAAAATATGGATAGGAATTCTGGATTCTTCGTAAAAAGTTGATTTAATTCATAAAACAAAGATATCCATTCATAAAATACACTTAAAAAGGTTCAGGGATTACATCACTCCACTCCATAAGGAACTCAGAACATTAACCACTCTGCCAATAAAGTCCCCAAAGATCCCTTTGAGAAAGACAAAAAGGTGAATATTACGGGTTATGATCTTACTCCTCATATGGATGGGGATGTGTCCTCCCTCTAACTGGTATCACCAACGCGTTTCGGAAATGTTTCCTTCCTCAGGGTGTGGAGTGTGTAAGCCTGGTACACAGTTTTATACCAAATACACCTCACCATGTGACTTCTACCCAATCACTGTACAGCATTCCTATCCATACACTAAAAACATCTTTATACTGTTCATCCTCGCGAAATTAATATTTCCTTACATTGCGAATTCATATATTTCCGTCTTCTTTAAACATAATCTATATGCAAAATATCTTTAATATCTAAAATAGCAAAATCTCCTTAATTGAGACATACAGAAAATATGGATAACGATTTAGATTTCCTTTGTATATTTAACCTTGGAATCCATCTCGCTGTTTTAATATGTCTTGTATTTATGTAGACTGCCCAATCATATTCCACTTCCCAGAAATCTCCCCGGTATACCGAGTTCGTAATTGGTGTGAAAGTGCGCCAAACAGTTGTCTTGGATACAGCTTGCGTTCCATATGAATCCGGAAATAGGAGCATCGTTGGTACGTCTCCAGTGTGTGTTTTTCTTACACTGTTCACAGCAATTCATATCCGGACGTAACACTAAGTATCGTCGACCGGAAGTTGATGCCGCTAACATCCGCTCTCTTGTGGAACGCAAACAGGAAGTGATTCTTATGTTCTCTTTCTCAGTGGAACGCAGATCGCGGATAGTTGCAGAACAAGATATTTAAATGCTCATAGGGCACCAAAAATCCAGCCAGGGGAAAAAAAAAGAATAATAGCATTTAGTATTACCTCTATATATCTATTAACAGTATGTATTGCATATATCTAAACTAAACATAACTTTCTTCTGCATATATTTATGTATGCTTTAATGAACACCAATCCTCTACTTCTTTTTTCTTTATCAAATTATAAGAACCATTTGGTCTCAAAATCAGCATTGAGACCTCTGGGAGACAGGGTTTTAAGATCATATATAGTTCTCATTTCCAGTTGTGCCAACTTGATATCTCTATCGTCTGTCCTCCAACTGGATTTAACAGTTTTTATACCACAAAAACTAACCAAATTGTTAATGTTACATTGGTGCTGGTTTTTGAAGTGCATAGACACATTGTGGGTTTCCAACCCTTTTTTTATATTTCTTGCATGTTCCGCTAACCGTGTTTTTAACATGCGTGAAGTTCTGCCCACATATTGAACACTGCAAGAACATTCCAGCAGATATATGCAGTATTTTGAACTACAAGTCACAAAATCTCTAATCTCATATACCTTATTTGTTTGACAAGACCTATACTCGGTAATTTTGCTATTCTGGCTCTTACAGGTACGGCACATAATACACGTACCGCACCGGTAGAAGCCTTTGGAGGAGTTCACCAATAGGGGTTTAGGTACAGTGACCACACTTCTGACCACATGATCTTTAAGGTTGCGTGCTTTTCTATACACAAATTTTGGGACCTCTGAGACGTGTTCCTTCAGCAATGGGTCATGTTTTAAAATACCCCAATGTTTGGATATTATTTTTTCCACCTGTTTATGCTGGCTAGTATAATTGGATACAAAAGCTATATCTTCATTCCTAAATTTTAGATTATCCTTCTTATTTATATTTTTAAGGGTAGTTGGTCTATCCATTTTTAGAGCTCTATTTGAAGCTTCACTAATCATATCTTCTCTATACCCTTTGGCCCGGAACTGTTGTTCCAAAATACCCGCCTGACTTTCATATTCTGATATTTCTGTACAATTTCTACGAATCCTTTGAAACTGGCTAATGGGAATACTTTTTAACCAATTTGTGTGATGGTTACTAGTGGATGTAATGTAGGAATTACTGTCAGTGGGCTTAACATAATTTCGTGTTTTTAATAGACCACCTTCTATATACACATTCAGATCCAAGAAGTTCACACTGGATTCACTGATATTGAAAGTAAGATGGATATTCTTATTATTGCTATTCAAGTGTGTGCAAAATGATTCCAAAGATAACCGATCTCCCCTCCATATAAACAAAATATCGTCTATGTAACGAAACCATGACACCAGGCTGGCGCCAGAGTCATGCCCTGTCCACACCTGGTGTTCTTCCCAGTGGGCCATAAATAGATTTGCATAACTCGGCGCCAGCCTGGTGCCCATGGCCGTTCCCGTTAGTTGCAAATAAAAACTGTCCCCAAACCAAAAAAAATTATTGTGCAAAATAAGTGATATCCCCTCTATGATGAAATTTTTCTTCCCTTCTGACATCTCTGTTTTATCGAGGAAGAAACGAGTGGATTCTAGACCTTGTTCATGATTTATCACCGTATAGAGGGATGTTACATCCGCTGTTATGAGTATATAACTCTGATCCCACTCGATTTCCTCTAATTTATTTATCACCTCTATCGTATCTTTTACATAAGATGGAGTAGCTTTTACCAAAGGTTGTAGAGAACTATCGATAAAGAAGGATAGGTTGGACAAGCAGGAGTTTGTACCGGCTACAATGGGGCGGCCTGGGGGTTTTTTAATATCTTTATGTATTTTTGGTAAAATATATAGAGCTGGTAAAGATGGATTCTCTATATGGATGAACAGGGATTCCACCTCTGTGATTATACAATTGGAAGTATATAATGATAAAAACACATCCAATTTTTTCAAGATACCGACACTTGGATTACCTCTTAATTTTCTATATGTTTTTTTATCCATTAGTTGTCTATCAATTTCTTCATTATATTGTTCCAGATCCATAATTACTACCCCTACCCCTTTATCCGCCGGTTTAATCACTATCTCTCTATTATCTTTTAAACTTTTAAGTGCCAATCTCTCTTCCTTAGTCAGATTTACCTTCCTATTGGGTTTGAATTTTATATTCTCTAAATCTTCTTTTACTAGTCGTTCAAATGACTCTATAAAACATCCCTTTTTATGTCTTGGGAAAAAATGTGATTTCCTTTTAAACTTGGTCACCACCACATTATCATTTGAGCTACTAGGGTTCTCTTCAAAGAATCTCTTCAAAGTGACTCTTCTGATAAATCTTTCAATGTCTACAAATACATTGAACTCATCCGTCTTATTAGAGGGTGCAAACTTTAAACCCCTTTCCAACACACTTTCTTCATGTTTGGTAAGCGTATAACTAAGGAAGAGAAGATACCCAGACAAAATGTACAATAGCTCTGACCTTTCTAGAAAAGGAGGTTTCTCCCGTGATAGGAAAGAGGTGTATAGGAGAAATGATAGAGATGAGAATTTAAGGAAGGAACATTGGAGAAATCCATATATTGATAATTCATCTCCACATTTGACACTGCAAAATAGATTTCATCCTTTGGATTCTCAGGATGCTTTTTTAGAACAAAGGATTCCCAGGCACCCAAAGAGGATATGAGGAAAGGTCCCACAAAAAGAGGTACTAGAGGAGGTATTAAAAATAATAAAAAAAAGAATAAAAAGCCTAAAAAAACTATATTAGAAAAAGATATTCTGGAAGATACATCCAAAGGGGAAGAATTTGGAAAAACAAAAATATTTAACCTAAGTAGTTATACGCTTACCAAACATGAAGAAAGTGTGTTGGAAAGGGGTTTAAAGTTTGCACCCTCTAATAAGACGGATGAGTTCAATGTATTTGTAGACATTGAAAGATTTATCAGAAGAGTCACTTTGAAGAGATTCTTTGAAGAGAACCCTAGTAGCTCAAATGATAATGTGGTGGTGACCAAGTTTAAAAGGAAATCACATTTTTTCCCAAGACATAAAAAGGGATGTTTTATAGAGTCATTTGAACGACTAGTAAAAGAAGATTTAGAGAATATAAAATTCAAACCCAATAGGAAGGTAAATCTGACTAAGGAAGAGAGATTGGCACTTAAAAGTTTAAAAGATAATAGAGAGATAGTGATTAAACCGGCGGATAAAGGGGGAGGGGTAGTAATTATGGATCTGGAACAATATAATGAAGAAATTGATAGACAACTAATGGATAAAAAAACATATAGAAAATTAAGAGGTAATCCAAGTGTCGGTATCTTGAAAAAATTGGATGTGTTTTTATCATTATATACTTCCAATTGTATAATCACAGAGGTGGAATCCCTGTTCATCCATATAGAGAATCCATCTTTACCAGCTCTATATATTTTACCAAAAATACATAAAGATATTAAAAAACCCCCAGGCCGCCCCATTGTAGCCGGTACAAACTCCTGCTTGTCCAACCTATCCTTCTTTATCGATAGTTCTCTACAACCTTTGGTAAAAGCTACTCCATCTTATGTAAAAGATACGATAGAGGTGATAAATAAATTAGAGGAAATCGAGTGGGATCAGAGTTATATACTCATAACAGCGGATGTAACATCCCTCTATACGGTGATAAATCATGAACAAGGTCTAGAATCCACTCGTTTCTTCCTCGATAAAACAGAGATGTCAGAAGGGAAGAAAAATTTCATCATAGAGGGGATATCACTTATTTTGCACAATAATTTTTTTTGGTTTGGGGACAGTTTTTATTTGCAACTAACGGGAACGGCCATGGGCACCAGGCTGGCGCCGAGTTATGCAAATCTATTTATGGCCCACTGGGAAGAACACCAGGTGTGGACAGGGCATGACTCTGGCGCCAGCCTGGTGTCATGGTTTCGTTACATAGACGATATTTTGTTTATATGGAGGGGAGATCGGTTATCTTTGGAATCATTTTGCACACACTTGAATAGCAATAATAAGAATATCCATCTTACTTTCAATATCAGTGAATCCAGTGTGAACTTCTTGGATCTGAATGTGTATATAGAAGGTGGTCTATTAAAAACACGAAATTATGTTAAGCCCACTGACAGTAATTCCTACATTACATCCACTAGTAACCATCACACAAATTGGTTAAAAAGTATTCCCATTAGCCAGTTTCAAAGGATTCGTAGAAATTGTACAGAAATATCAGAATATGAAAGTCAGGCGGGTATTTTGGAACAACAGTTCCGGGCCAAAGGGTATAGAGAAGATATGATTAGTGAAGCTTCAAATAGAGCTCTAAAAATGGATAGACCAACTACCCTTAAAAATATAAATAAGAAGGATAATCTAAAATTTAGGAATGAAGATATAGCTTTTGTATCCAATTATACTAGCCAGCATAAACAGGTGGAAAAAATAATATCCAAACATTGGGGTATTTTAAAACATGACCCATTGCTGAAGGAACACGTCTCAGAGGTCCCAAAATTTGTGTATAGAAAAGCACGCAACCTTAAAGATCATGTGGTCAGAAGTGTGGTCACTGTACCTAAACCCCTATTGGTGAACTCCTCCAAAGGCTTCTACCGGTGCGGTACGTGTATTATGTGCCGTACCTGTAAGAGCCAGAATAGCAAAATTACCGAGTATAGGTCTTGTCAAACAAATAAGGTATATGAGATTAGAGATTTTGTGACTTGTAGTTCAAAATACTGCATATATCTGCTGGAATGTTCTTGCAGTGTTCAATATGTGGGCAGAACTTCACGCATGTTAAAAACACGGTTAGCGGAACATGCAAGAAATATAAAAAAAGGGTTGGAAACCCACAATGTGTCTATGCACTTCAAAAACCAGCACCAATGTAACATTAACAATTTGGTTAGTTTTTGTGGTATAAAAACTGTTAAATCCAGTTGGAGGACAGACGATAGAGATATCAAGTTGGCACAACTGGAAATGAGAACTATATATGATCTTAAAACCCTGTCTCCCAGAGGTCTCAATGCTGATTTTGAGACCAAATGGTTCTTATAATTTGATAAAGAAAAAAGAAGTAGAGGATTGGTGTTCATTAAAGCATACATAAATATATGCAGAAGAAAGTTATGTTTAGTTTAGATATATGCAATACATACTGTTAATAGATATATAGAAGTAATACTAAATGCTATTATTCTTTTTTTTTCCCCTGGCTGGATTTTTGGTGCCCTATGAGCATTTAAATATCTTGTTCTGCAACTATCCGCGATCTGCGTTCCACTGAGAAAGAGAACATAAGAATCACTTCCTGTTTGCGTTCCACAAGAGAGCGGATGTTAGCGGCATCAACTTCCGGTCGACGATACTTAGTGTTACGTCCGGATATGAATTGCTGTGAACAGTGTAAGAAAAACACACACTGGAGACGTACCAACGATGCTCCTATTTCCGGATTCATATGGAACGCAAGCTGTATCCAAGACAACTGTTTGGCGCACTTTCACACCAATTACGAACTCGGTATACCGGGGAGATTTCTGGGAAGTGGAATATGATTGGGCAGTCTACATAAATACAAGACATATTAAAACAGCGAGATGGATTCCAAGGTTAAATATACAAAGGAAATCTAAATCGTTATCCATATTTTCTGTATGTCTCAATTAAGGAGATTTTGCTATTTTAGATATTAAAGATATTTTGCATATAGATTATGTTTAAAGAAGACGGAAATATATGAATTCGCAATGTAAGGAAATATTAATTTCGCGAGGATGAACAGTATAAAGATGTTTTTAGTGTATGGATAGGAATGCTGTACAGTGATTGGGTAGAAGTCACATGGTGAGGTGTATTTGGTATAAAACTGTGTACCAGGCTTACACACTCCACACCCTGAGGAAGGAAACATTTCCGAAACGCGTTGGTGATACCAGTTAGAGGGAGGACACATCCCCATCCATATGAGGAGTAAGATCATAACCCGTAATATTCACCTTTTTGTCTTTCTCAAAGGGATCTTTGGGGACTTTATTGGCAGAGTGGTTAATGTTCTGAGTTCCTTATGGAGTGGAGTGATGTAATCCCTGAACCTTTTTAAGTGTATTTTATGAATGGATATCTTTGTTTTATGAATTAAATCAACTTTTTACGAAGAATCCAGAATTCCTATCCATATTTTTATTGCAAAATCCTACCGGCTGATCTTTGGGAGTGATACACGTTGCAGTTATAAAGAAACCTTTGGATGAATATAGGGCATAGACCAATGGTGAGTTCATGACCATATGCGCTTTATAGATGTTGATGGGTATGCTAGAGGAAAAGATACCTTTATAAGAGGAAATCTCACCTGACGTCGGTGAGTAAGGTATATCCAAAAGCTATCTTCCGTTTCTTATAAAGGTGTAAGAATGTATGTCATGCTGACCCCAATTGTATAAAGAAAAGATACCTTGATAGGAGGAAATTACGCTGCACAGCGGTGAGTGAGGTACATCAAACAAGAAATATTCTGATTGAAAATATTCCTGTTGGTGGTTTGAAGAATAACATCCATTGAAAGACTCTCTGCATTTAATTAATAACAACAGCGCTGGTGGTCCATTCCTTTTTGTTTGTTGTTCTAAATTACCTTATACTTGTCTGTGTTGAAACACATTCTCCATTTGGCTGCCCATGCTTCTAATTTAACTAAGTCGTTCTGAAGAGACTTAGCATCATCCTCCGTATTTATAGCCTTACACAATTTAGTATCATCTGCAAAAATTGACACCATGGCCAGTATTTACTAAAAATCCGAGTTTGGCCGAATTGTGTTTTTTTTACTAAGTCCCAACACGGGAATTCACTAAGCACAAATCTCGGCAGTGTTTGGGACATTCGTAATGGTTTGAACGGCAAAGTACACAAATACGAATGAATAGACCATCGGTCAAACGCGCCTGTTATTTCATACAATACGGGAATTCACTATTAATTCGTATTTGGGTGTTAGTCTCTGAGTGCTCAATTGCGGTCGGATTTGTTTGCGATTCGTAAAAAAACGCAGCAAAAAAATAGACCTGCTTTTTTCAGCCGTGTTTACATGTGTTGACACTTACAAATCATTCTAACCTGAATTAGGATGCCTATAAAAAGGGACACAAACTTCTCTCATGCAAAATAATTTATTTCCTTATGTTTGCTGGCCAAAAATTGTAGAATTAGTCTGTCTGCTGGCTCAAAGAATGATTAGAATCTAGAAAGAGTAATGATTAGAAAAAAATCAAGTGGTCTGCTTTCTGCCTGCTTAAGACAATCTGCCTGGCTGCCAATTAGTCTGTCTGCTGTCTCAAAGAATGATTAGAATCTAGAAAGAGTAATGATTAGAAAAAAATCAAGTGGTCTGCTTTCTGCATGCTAACATCTATGTGCAGCTCAAACAACAGTTTCCTGCTAACAAAAAATACAAAGATGATAAAGAAGACATGTGTGTACAAAATTCCTTTTGTTGTTTGTACCAGTTATAATTAATGATTTTGTACAAATTGTCAAGGAGCTAAGTGTTATATATATTCTGTTAATCATACACTTGGTAAGTGTTTTTTTTTCTCTTCTCTTTAAAGAAATGGGTGTTTTTTTATGTTTATTTGGGTGGTTGCTTGTCCTGGGCTTTGCCTTTACCATTGTCGTGCTGGCGTGCAGAGCCGGCCATAGGCATAGGCAAACTAGGCAATTGCCTAGGGCATTTGATATGCCTAGGGGCATCAGCAGCTTCTGCTGATTAAAATGATATGCGGCATGCCTATATTCTGTGTGTAGCATTTCATATGCCGATACAGCCACAGTCTCACACAGTATATAGGCATGCTGCATATCATTTTAATCAGCAGAAGCTGCTTGTGCATCCTAGCCACATAGCAATGCAAATAAGATGCATTTTCATAAAAAAGGTGTGCCCGACGTTAGCATTGAGGCAAGATTTATGAGGACACATCTGTATCCAAGCAGAGGCAGAGGTCACAGTGTTAGTGGCAGTGTGATTGCTGTGTGCATGTGAGTGGGTTGGTTGTGTAGTAGTGTTTGGAATATGTGTAAGGAGCATTATGTGTGTCATGTAAAAATGCATTAATAATGTGAAACATATGTGTAAGGGGCACTATGTGTGTTATTATGTGTATAAGGTCATTAATAATGTGCGGCATATGTGTAACAGGGTACTACTGTATGTGTGTCTTTATGTGTATAGGGGCACTAATAATGGTCAGCAAATGTGTAGGGGGCACTCTGTGTGTCATTATGTGTATAAGGGCATTAGTAATGTGCGGCATATGTGTAAGGGACATTATGTGTAAAAGGGCATTAATAAAGGTTGTCATAATGTTTAAGGTGCATTATGTTTATAAGGACATTAATAAGGTGTCTCATATGTATAAGGGGCATTAATGTGTGGAATTAGGTGTATAAATGCATTACTAATGTGTGGCATTATGTGTAAAAGGTGCTCTACTATGTGGCGTTGCATATAGAAAGGGCACTACTGTGTCATCTAATGTGAATAAAGAGCAATAGAGTGTGGTGTAATGTGAATAAGGAGCAATTCAGTGTGATGTAATGTGAATAAGGGGCTCTACTGTGAGTAACGTTTATAAGGTAAAGTGATACTGCTGTGGATGTAATATGAATTATGGACAGTATCGCATGATCAAATGTGAATAAAGTTGCAGTACTGTGTGGTGTAATTGGAATTGGGGTTACTATTGTGTGGCCATGCCCCTTGCCAGCAAAAACACACCAATTTTTGGGCTGTGTGCCAAATGTGTTAACTGTTCCTATTTAAAATATAGGGGGTACAAACACCAAAATAAGGACTGCTATAGGTGAGGGGTGATGGTGCTGGGAAAGAGGTGAAAGGTCAGAGGCAGAACCATCGGTGGTGCTAAGGGGCACCAGCCAAAATTTTGCCTAGGGCATCATATTGGTTAGGGCCGGCTCTGTTGGCGTGCTCTGGTGGAGTGCCTTGGTGGTGATGACACTGGCGTTTCATTTGGAGTAGTCGTACCAGAACTGCTGCTTGTTTGCTGTTGCTGCAGGGATCTGAGTGTTTCATTGAGGTTACTGAGGGTGGCATTGAGTTCACGTGTTGCAGCATTTTGATTGTCTATAATTCTGGACATGGATTCATTGATCATTTGATTGCTTTCTAAAATGTTTATATAGCTTTGCTGTTGTCTGTGCTGTTCTTCCATTATGCGCTGTAAGTTACCCATGACATGTGTAATGTCTGCACGTATGATTTCCATGGTATTTGCAATTCTTGTGTTTGTTTCATTTTGTCTACTCAGATTTCTGCTGATTCGTCTGAGGTGAGATGGTAGGCTTGTAAACATTTGGGTCTACCTACGCAGGTAATCTTCGCTAGTGGCCTGCTGTCTAGCCCAAATGGTCCAGAACACTTGATCAGGGCCTTGTGTTACTGGTGTTGTTGGGCTGTGTTGGGTTGGTGGTGTGCTTTGCTGTGGGGGAGTACTCACAGGTGCTGGGGGGCTGATTCCTTCGCTTACTGGATGCATTTCTAACATGATTGTGTCATCCATGTCACTGTGTTGCTGTTGTTGCGGAGGGATGCTGGTACCAGGACTAGAAGCTGAAATTAAAAACATTTATCCGTTACTTATCCATATGTTTAATACATTGGTACAAAGCACTAAACATGGAACACATGTAATGGACTTGTGCTTTCAGATATCCGGCCTAGCAACATCATCACTCATTACTTAAATACATACATATGCCTGTTTGTGGCAAATGTGTCTGGTTACTTCATTCTGAAAGCCAACACATGAGTTGTATGGTACATCAGACATACTCCTGCCTAAAAACACATTGTAATCCATAATGTGTTGCCTTATAGTGTCTCCAACTAAAACATAGTAATGTTTTTGTATGCAGTTGGCAATGTTAGGACAAGCACACATGTGTAAATGATTCTAACAACCTTACTATTTGCAAAGCTTACACATGAGTTTCTGTTGCAGCATCTTCCACACAATGTGCTACTGTATGGCTGAAGTGGACATACATATCTTTACTGGATGTTGTGTAGGCCATTTTGTTTGGTTTCCATTTCATGTTTTACTGACTTGGGTAAGTATAGCAGATTTTGATGGGTATTGACTTAATGAGTTTAAGTAAATGGTTTTTTAAAGATCTGACATTTTTAATTGTTATCACAGTTTGTTACTCACAATCAAGATGAGGGGAGTGTGGTTGTCGTCTTGGAGATGTGTCCAAAATTTGGAGTGGGGGCACCGAACAAACAGTAGATAATCTTCGTGGCGGGATAGACTGCTGTGGTTGGCCCTGGACATCAGACCTTGCTTTCTTTGCTGGCAGATGTTTTTTGTGGTGTGTTCCAGAAGTGCGCCTTCTGCTGCTTAAGACTTCTTTGGATGGACCTAGTATTGAAAGTGACATTTTGTTATGGCCATTCATTTACAAACCTAACCTATACTACAATGGACACTTTACCTGCTTCCGCAGCGTCATCATCATCAGATGTGATGGGAGTGACTGTAGGATGACCAGTACTACTTTTTTTCAACACTGTAAATCCAAAATAAATAAATAAATGATTCATGCTATTGTTAATACATCCACCCATTATGCTTATAAACATTACATCTTTAAAAAATGGATGTTTTATTATGAATCTAAAAATAAGGACATTAAACAAAAAAAGCACAACAAACCCAAAACATTGTCCAATAGCCATATGCACTATGGAAAGTGCAACACAGGGAATCATATACAGGACACAGACATAGGACACAATTCCAAAAACATACACTAACAAGCCAAAACACACACAGCTTCATTTTCAAATAAAATGAAAAAATAAATAAATACAGATGCGATA
The DNA here is from genome assembly GCF_028390025.1 of Pseudophryne corroboree. Taxonomy (NCBI): domain Eukaryota; kingdom Metazoa; phylum Chordata; class Amphibia; order Anura; family Myobatrachidae; genus Pseudophryne; species Pseudophryne corroboree. The sequence continues at coordinate 751,202,827 of NC_086445.1, read as the reverse complement.
TAGAAATAGGTCTGTGATGTGGCACTCCAAACACACATTAACACAATATGAGGCCAACAAAAATTAAAAAAAATGTAAACAAAAAAAAAACAGTAAGGTAACTAAGTCTGCAGTTGTTGTGTCAGTGTACAGATAGACTCAAAATGAACCAGCAAATAGTGGCCTTGACTTAAACAATATTACATTGAGTACTAATGAAATTATACATGTAACTGCCTTCAAAGACACTTTGCACTACTCCAGCCTCTAACATATCAACCACTGATTTGGAAACATTGCACCTGGATAACAGAATAAAAAAACATAGTCCAACTTTCAAAATGTACAATGTGCAAAAGTAAAACATTATTGCTGGGCAATTCAATGACACACCAAGTCCAAACTACACATGAAAAATGTACTGTCCAAAAACCACATGACATACAAGCAAGTAAGACGTTACATTGACTTTTGTATGAAACATGACCCAAAACAATGTATTTGATGATGCACACTTGAAGATGGGAGTAATATGCAACGTCACATGACACACATTTAAAACATACAGTAAGCCAGAAGTAATGTCATAGAATGTTAAGGCAAATACACATGCTCACCATCCTTCCTGGGGCGATCGGAATCCCGGACATGGGTTGCAGACACTACTTCTGGAGGGATTATAGTCCGCATGGGCTCCTCACAGTCCAGATATGTGGCAATAAAGGGCGGACCTCTACCGGTTTTGCGAGCCGACTTCGCCTCCTTGGCCATTTTGGACTTGACACGTCGCTTTATGTCATAGTACCGTTTGCGGCACGTGTCCTCCGTCCGCTTCACCACCCCCTCACTATTTACAGCAGCAACTACTTTCGCCCACAACACTGTCTTCTTCCGTGTTGGCACCTAGGCGGACTCAGGCCCAAATAGCTGCCGCTGATACTTCATCAGCTCCCGCACCAATGCCACATTTTCTGCATAACTAAACTTGACATTCCGCCCAGTCTTAGTAGTGGTGCGTGGCTGCGGAGCTGTCTGACTGTCAATATCACTGTCACTTGAGGCTGCTGCAGCAACCTCACCAGCCTCCTCCACCTCACTAACCTCACTAACACTCACCTCCTCCACCTGACCGACCTCCTCCCCCTCACTAACACCCTCCACCTCACTCACCTCAGCCACCTCTGAGTCACACATAATTGTGTGACTAAACAATTAACACAGAAAAAAAAAGACAAAACACTCCTCTGCTACCACTACACTAATCACACACACACACACACACACACACACACACACACACACACACACACACACACACACACACTGACAAGGGAATATAAATAAAAAAAACTTGGACAAAAATTGAGACAAAACCAAAAAATACAAGACAACAAGCATGTCAAAACTACTTTCAAACACAATACAACACTCAGAACTCGCAAAAAATACTCCTCCAAACAAACACTACTCACCAAACTCCACTGCACAACCTCTCTCCTCACCACTAACTAAACCCACGAGGTGCGGACGGTTTGGGGCGTATTTATATGGTTGCGCACAGACACTCCTACCATCTGAAACACAACCAATCACAAACGGGGATGAAAACCGAAACTAAAAGTGAAAATGCGGCCGCGGGAAAGAAAAAACCCTGTCGCGTTTAACTTAGAAAAAAACCCAGCAAAAACAACACAAACACGTACGCAAATGACAATGACGGCCGTAAATGTGCAAAAAAAAAAAACCAACTGGCATCGACATCGGAAAACACGAAAATAAAATAATAAACTCGAATGCTTAGTAACTTGGCGTATATAGTTTCAAAAAGTTGCATGAAAATGCACCCGATACAAGACGAGTTTAAACACTACACAAACCAACACAAACACGAATATTAGTAAATTTTGGCCCATGTTCTCTAGACCTTCTGTTAGGTCGTTAATGAAAATGTTGAACAATAGCGGTCCTAATACCGAGCCTTGTGGCACACCACTTAACACTTCAATCCAATTTGAAAGAGATCCATTAACCACAACGCGCTGCTCCCTATTATCTAACCAATTTTTGACCCAAGTGCATATTGCGCTTCCTAGCCCTATTTCTTGTAGCTTGTAGATAAGTCGAATGTGTGGTACTGTGTCGAAAGCTTTGGCAAAGTCTAAAGAGATTTCATCCACCTCTTTACCCTGATCTAGGTTTGCACTTACTGTTTCATAAAAACCAAGTAAGTTGGTTTGACAGGATCTGTCCTTCACAAATCCATGTTGATTCCTTTTAATGACCTTATTGGCTTCAAGGAACTTCTGAATACTATCCCTTAGAATACCTTCCAGTACTTTCCCCACTATAGATGTAAGACTAACTGGTCTATAATTACCCGGTTCAGTTTTACTTCCCTTTTTGAATATAGGCACTACTTCCACTATACGCCAGTCTTTGGGAACCATACCTGATATACAGTAACTGAATCCTTAAAGATCATAAATAGGGGTTTAGCAAGTTCAGAGTGAATCTCCATTAGAACCCTTGGGTGAATTCCATCAGGCCCCGGTGACTTATTAATCATTAAATGTTTTAATCGGTCACAGACTATCTCCTCACTTAAATTAGTGCCTATCAGTGGGATATTCTCATTATTGAGATTGTGTGTTAGTCCCTGAATTGGGTCCTCTCTAGTAAATACTGTTGAAAAAAACTAATTTAGTGTGTCTGCTATGTCATTATCATTATTGATTAAGACTCCCAGCTTGTCTTTTAAAGGGCCTATACTCTCCTTCTTTAATCTCTTGCTATTAAAGTATTTAAAGATTTTTTTTTTTTGTATAATCTGTTTTTATTTAGGAAAGTATGAAGATTACATCACGTTTAGACAAAAGAGCTTCAAAACATATAATTAAAGTCAATTGCGGTATAGCCATAAGGAGCAGGGTAGCGTATCATCCTTGACACTGGAGGTCGGTGTAAATGCAGGCATTAGTAGGGTGTTCTATGGAATCAACGTAGTACCTACTCGCTATTTATCTAAACAGTGAGTGCAATCGTGGTAACATGAGTAACATAATAGAAAAGCTATAGAAAAGAGTGAAATATGAAATGAAGGAAAGGATAGAAGAAAAACATTGTTACGTTCCTGGTGCTCAGAACAAGGGAGATGTTGCGTAGTGAGTCCAGGGCACCAGAACGTGACGCTGAAATAAGGTGTGGTATGGAAATAGCCCCTAGCAGCCTACCTCCATTGTTTCACCCGTGTGGTCAGTTCACGCCTGCGTGACTATGGTTTCTTGGGCCCACGGCAGCCGCGTTTGAAGGGCGGATTAGGTCTGCCCAACTCCGATGCCCCCAGGTCTTAGAGTGAGACAAGGCGTGAACCGAGACAGGATAATAACAAGGGGACCTCTAACTAAAGCAAACAGAAGGCTAGGGGCTACTAACAACCCTAAAACTAAATATATGTGCGGCACGCAGCCAAAGGAAAAGAACAAAGGAAATGCTGTCCACACGCCGACACCATACTGTTGTGTACCGGCGGTGACAGCATATGCAGAACCCTCTGCAAAACACCAGTAACAAATAACAAAAGAATACAGGTGCAAAGCCACTACTCACGGAACCGGTATAAATACTGGCAAACGGACAGGAACCCCCAATGCAGCAGACACTGGCTCTCAGAACCGGATGACAGGCAGAATCCCAAACGACAGACCGGTGGACACCAAGAAGCCAGATACTCGATCAGGCACAGACAAAGCCACAGGACTTCAGGACAGGAATGCTTCACGGCAGGACATGGGATCAGACACTGGAACCGACACTGGAACCGACACTAAAAGCTGCTAGACAGAAGCTGCTAGACAGAAGCTCAGAAACTCAGGAACTATCACCAGCGTCTGTGTATTGCACTGAGCCAGAATATAACAGAGAGTCCTAATTAATTATGTCGTGCAGCTGCCCTGCTGCACAACTGAGAGGTGCAATTAACAGACAGGTGAGGCTGAACACATGGGAACAAGCTGCAATTACACAGACTCACCACCGGCAGCAAACAAGAGTCTTCTTAAACCAGAGCAACGGGAAATCCTGGCCTGCAAGACAACTATAAACATAAAATAGGAATGAACCACTACCTGTGGTTCATAACAGTACCCTCTCCTTAAGGGTGGGCTCCGAACACCCCATGACACCCACGGGGAACAGAAACAGAAGTATAACATAAAATACATAACCAAAATGCAAAACAGGAATGAGCCACAGCCGTGGCTCATAACAAACATAGTGTGACCAAGCCTGGGGGGCCTCGAACTGAGGGGGAAGTGTAATGCAATCTCTTTAATCGATCAACTGCGGAGCTAAATCATTTAGTGGCGCAAATGTAGTCTTTGTAGTCTTTGGAGGACGTATATTCTATCCAAGGTAACCAAGTGGTCATGAACTCTAGGAGTTTATCTCTGGAAACCAGGAGGATGTTCTCCATATTCATATAATAATTGATTCTAGTGAACCATATTTTCCTTGTGGGTGGAGTTGGAGACCTCCATAGAGTGGGAATAACTGCCGTGCTGCATTAGACAGGTGGCGGAGTAGTGATGTTTTGTGCTGAGCGGATTCGCTTTGCATTCCTTTGCTACTAGTTTTTCAGTTTCTACTTTAGCCGCTCTTATTTCTTTTTTGCATATTTTGTTACAGTCCTTATAGTGCTGAAATGATTCCGCCTTCCCATCAGATTTGTATTTTTTAAATGCTCGCCTTTTCTTGCCCATAAGTTCCTTTATCTTTATATTAAGCCACATTGGTTTATGATTTTTAATCCTTTTTTTTTGCTGCTCGAAGGAATAAATTTAAGAGTATTTTTAACTAGTAGTGATTTTAATACATCCCATTTCTCTGTAGTATTTTTTCCTAGAAACAAACCTTCCCATTCAATATCCCTTAAAGATTCCCTCATCCTTTCAAAGTTGGCTTTGCTAAAGTTTAGAGTCCTAGTTGAGCCAGTATAGGACTGTTTTTGACAACATATTGAATGTGACCATATTGTGGTGGCTGTTACCTATGGGCTCCCCTACTATAATATCTGATACCAATTCTCCATTGTTTGTTAATACTAGGTCTAAGATTGCATTGTACCTGGTAGGTTCCTCAATTAGTTGAACTAAGTAGTTATCATTAAGTGTGTTTATAAATATATTACCCCTAGCAGTGTCACATGAATCGTTTTTCCAGTTAATCTTGAGATAGTTAAAATCTCCCATCACTACTATGTCTCCTACTCCTGCTGCTCTTTCAATTTGCATCAGTAACAATTCCTCATCAGATACATTAATACCAGGCGGCCTGTAGCATACACCCAATACTAACTTTTTTATTCCCTTTTCGTCGCATGCAATTTCTACCCATAACGACTCGACAGTGTCTACAGTCCCCTCCTGCATATCTTCCCGTATATCAGGTTTTAAAAATGGTTTTACGTAAAGACACACCCCTCCACCTCTTTTATTTAGTCTGTCTCTCCTAAACAGTGTATAGCCCTCTAGACTGACTATCCAATCATGAGATTCGTCCCACCAAGTTTCAGTAATGCCTATAATATCATACTGTTTGCTTGCTGCAAGTATTTCTAGTTCGCCCTTTTTACCACTAAGGCTTCTAACGTTCACATACATACAACTAAGATAAGTATTTCCTCTTGCGTTAGGAACATCATTTACCTTATGTAGTAACGATGACCCGTAATCGTTATTAGTTAGTGATTTGGTAAAAGCTGTTACGATCCAGACTACTGGACATTATTTTTTACCTTTCAGGTGTCTTCTGAGGCTGGCTCAGTGTTCCAGGGCCAGTTCTCAGTCATGTCATTAATGTCCTTACTTCATATTTTCTCCTTATTAGTATGTAGGTGCCGTTACAGGGAACTCCTATATGGAATGGCGTCTCTGGCTCATCGCGGCCTCCGCCGCCATTATCGGACTCTCAGCATTGGGACAGGTCTGCATGGCACTCACTGATGGTTGCGGCCTCTGCCGCCTTTGCTGCGCTCCCAGCGTGAAGACGGATTTCCTGGCATCTCCTGTCAGCCGCGGCCGCGATCACTATGTTAAGTGCTACGGCTCTGTGCGGTGCTTCTCACCCGCTGTAGCTTTTGCCGCTGGCTCCGGGAGCATACTGTGCAGTTGTGACATTCTCTGGGTTCTGCGGCCACTGCCGCCATTACTGTGAAAGTTCCATATAGAACTACAAGCCTCCAAGAATCAGTATGGGCACAGCCATGTTGGTTCTGATCATGTGATACTGTTCTACCAATCCATAGTCCTGCTGAGCTCACTCTGATTGCTGATCCAGTCCCTGCACTGCTGAGGGTATAAAGGAACTGATCTTAGACCAGGAAATCGTCAGTGCTTTTGTTGTCATCATCAAGTGTATCCTGTCTCTGTTCTCTGAGTGTTTGTGTTCCAGGTATTCCAGCTCCTGAAGTCTGCAGTTCTATAGAGACCTGCACCTATCACCACCCTGCGGTGCCAGCCTGACTTCATAGCATTCCCAGTGTATTCTGCAGTCGGCAGTGCTTTATAAAACACCAGCTTCCAGCATTGGGCTTCCAGTGGTGTTCAGCTACCTATTATCATCGGTGCTCCGCCATCGGTGTTCTGGATATTTACAGTATCAAGTCATCTATTTCTCAAGGCTTAGATCTCTAGCATCTACAGTACTATTCAACCTCATTATCCTTTACATCTGGATCTGCATTTCTTCACAGTTCTTCAAACATCCGTTTCATCCGGCAAAACCGTCAGTTTACAAATACCATTCATTCTGCAGTACGTTCAGCCTCTGTATTCCATCTGCTGACCAGTTCCAGCTCTCATCTATTCTACAGCACCCAGGTGTTGGTAAGGAGTGACCATCTCCTTATTTCCCAAGCTAGTCTTGTGCGGATACCACACCTAGGGGAAAGTTACAACTGCTATTGTTGTGGAACTATGTACTGTTTTTGATCCTTTCTCATATCATACTGTGCAACTGCCGGTGTACCACCAGAACTGTGTTTGAATAAACAAGTCTTCATTTTATCTTTGTTGTCGTGGTCACATCTTTGGGCATTGGTGGTAGAAGTCCTCTATGTCTAGGAGTCCTATTCAGCCACCCAGATTCACCTTTACACCAGCCCCTACAACTGAGGTAGCCTCACACCAACACCAGCCCTCAGTTGTGACAAAACCTCTTTTAGTACCCTTGTTAATACCCTTACCAGCTGCTCTCACCCTCCCCACAACTTCTTCCCCATGTCGTTTACTAGCGCCATCCCCACTATTCTCACTGCACGACCCGTAGTTTCTAGCTAAACCCTCCCCGCAGGGCTCCTAATTTAAAATCTCCTCCAACCTTCTAACCATCCTTCCCCCGAGCATATAAAAACACAGCGCGATCCTAGACTGGAGGTATATATCAGGATACTCATATAATATATTCTATAATAGGTACACTCTTTCTCAACTAACGCTGTCTGTAATAAGACATGTAGAATACTCAAGTGTCTGTAAAGTCTCAGCACTGTAGACAGGCGGCTCTGCAGGGGAGACCTTGCCCTGCAATCCCAGAGACCAGTAGCAGCTGTGCTCAGAAGATGGCGCCCAATGTCTCTGTCAGGAACTGAGGGAGATTATGAAGCATCCCAGGACAGAAAATCTGCGAGGAGATGGCGTCCTGGGCCGGGGGTGGGCTATAGGTCAAGTGCCGGCTTTCCTATGCTGGACCTCACCGCCGGTACTACGGAGCCTTACAAATAGGGACGTTAGTACACCCTACCTGTACTCCTATGCCCTAGCGGATATAGGGGGTCATTCCGAGTTGATCGCTTGCTAGCAGTTTTTAGCAGCCGTGCAAACGCTATACTGGGAGTGTATTTTAGCTTAGCAGAAGTGTGAACGTTTTTATCGCAGAGTGCCTGCAAAATTTTTTTTGTGTAGTTTCACAGTAGCTCAAAACCTACTCAGCGCTTGCGATCACTTCAGACTATTCAGTTCCGGATTTGACATCACACACCAGCGTTCGCCCAGCCACGCCTGCGTTTTCCCTGGCACGCCTGCGTTTTTCCGAACACTCCCTGAAAACGGTCAGTTGCCACCCAGAAACGCCCACTTCATGTCAATCACTCTGCGGCAACCAGTGCAACTGAAATGCATCGCTAGACCTGTGCAAAACTGCATCGTTTGTTGTACCCGTACGTTGCGCGTGCACATTGCGCCACATACGCATGCGCAGAACTGCCGTTTTTTAGCCTGATCGCTGCGCTGCGAACAAATGCAGCTAGCGATCAACTCGGAATGACCACCATAGTGGGGTCCCTGCTCGGTAACAGTGTCCACGCCAGCGTCGCAATCCGTCTCCCTAGACTGCGACAAGAACACGATTTAGTGGCGTGTCCTGCCTGAGGGACCCTCTTGCCTCCTCCCTTCATAGCAGCCACGCAAACCAGGAGAGCGTCTGCGACCGTGTGCCTAAGCCGGAGCGTCTCCATCGCAAGCACATAGGATCTGAGCCGCGGGAGTATGCCACGCTGCTTGGGAAGTGACGGAGACGCAGCACTGAATGTCACCCTGACATAACAGTGCTGCGGCCCTTGAAGTCTTTTTAAGCTTTTTCAGGGCTGCTCAGTGCAAGCCCGCCTGTTAGGTGACCTGCTGCCTGCAGGCACCACTCGAAACTGAGCACTTAGACGGGGTTATATAGGAGGTCCCAATGCATCCTGGGACAGTCAAAGCTTTGCCTGAGGATGCCTCTGGATCCAAGATCCTGCTCTACACCCCGATGTTTTCCCTGTGGAACACAGTGTACCCCGCTGCAGAAATTTGTGTTAAATGCACCCTCTGGGACTTAATGCATGGGCAGGTGTGCTTTAAAAGAGGAGGGGGCTGTGTGCAGGCTCCGATCGAAACCCCTCCTCTCTGATAGTGCAGCAGACCCTGGCACATTGTGCTAGAGTCTACCATGCATGTACAGTTTTTTAGGAATATGGCACCCATGTTGTAATGCCCGGGACATTTCTATTGCGCGAATCACTGGAAAATTACCGTGGCGGACATTTTCCAACTGATATTTGCAATTCTGCAGCATGTGCTGGGCCTAAGGAGTGGTAAGAATAATTAAATGGGTGCAGAGTGTGTGGTGTGTGGGCCCTCCTAGACCCAGGGGCCCGTTTGCATTGCACACTTTGTACTCATTACAGAGACACCAGAGGGCAACCTATAGATTCCAGCACTTAATGCAGGATTTATGGATTAACGCGCATTACCCGTGAGTTTACCACACAGGGAAATGAACAACTGAATAGCTCAGAGTGTAAACACAAAGCTTTAACACGGCAGGTAAGTGAATCTTACCCTTTCTGGTTAAAATAGGATTTTAATTACCTACCGGTAAATCCTTTTCTCGTAGTCCGTAGAGGATGCTGGGGTCCACATTAGTACCATGGGGTATAGATGGGTCCCTTGGGAACCATGGGCACTTTAAGAGTTTAATAGTGTGGGCTGGCTCCTCCTTCTAAGCCCCTCCTACCAGACTCAATCTAGAAACTGTGCCCAAGGAGACGGACATACTTCGAGAGAAGGAAATACACAGATAGTGGTGAGATTCACACCAGCTCACACATATCAGCAGAAATCCAAGCCAACCAGCTTGAAACAAGTCATCAACAGCTGAACCACAGTACTTAACCAAGTAACAATGCAGTACTTAACCAAGTAACAAGGCAGTACTGAACCAAGTAACAACTGCAGGAAAACAAAGCGAACTTGTTGAACTTAGCAAACGTGTTCGACCCTGACCAAGTTGCTTCTCGGCAAAGTTGTAAAGCCGAGACACCCCGGGCAGCCGCCCAGGAAGAACCCACTTTACGAGTAGAGTGGGCCATAACAGATCTTGGACACGGCAAGCCTGCCATAGAATAATCATGCTGGATAGTACACCTGATCCAGCGAGAAATCGTCTGCTTAGAAGCAGGACACCCAACTTTGTGGGGATCATAAAGGACAAACAGAGCGTCTGACTTTCTGTGACGAGAAGTTCTCTCCACATAAATCTTCAAAGCCCTCACACCATCCAAGGACTTTGAGGAAATTGAGGAGTCAGTTGCTACTGGCACCACAATAGGTTGGTTGATATGAAAAGCCGACACAACCTTCAGAAGAAATTGCTGACGCGTCCTGAGCTTAGCTCTATTTCATGGTAAATCAAGTATGGGCTCTTGCGGGACAAAGCATCCAATTCTGACACACGTCTAACAGATGCTAATGCCAACAGTGTGACCGCCTTCCAAGTAAGAAACTTGACATCAACGTCATGTAAAGGCTCAAACCAATCCGACTGCAGGAACTGCAGCACCACATTAAGTTCCCAAGGTGCCGTAGGAGGCACAAAGGGAGGCTGGATGTGCAAAACCCCTTTAAAGAAAGTCTAAACCTCAGGGAAGGCAGCCAATTGTTCCTGGAAAAAAATGGACAAGGCCGAAATCTGGACTTTTATGGAGCCCAAATGCAGGCCCACATCCACACCTGCATGCAGAAAGAGGAGAAACCGTCCTAGTTGAAACTCCACCATAGGAAACTTCTTGGATTCACACCAAGACACATACTTTTTCCAAATGCGATGGTAATGTTTAGACGTTACTCCCTTCCTAGCCTGTATCAGGGTAGGAATAACCTTGTTCGGAATGCCCTTCCGAGCTAAGATCTGCCATTCAACCTCCATGCCGTCAAATATATCCGTGGTAAGTCTTGATAAGCGAACGGCCGCTGTTGCAGAAGGTCCTCGCAGAGAGGAAGAGGCCTCGGATCTTCCAGCAGTAACTCCAGAAGATCCGCGTACGAAGCCCATCTTGGCCAGTCCGGAGCAATGAGGATCGCCGGAACTCTTATTCTCTTTATTAGTTTGAGAATCCTTGGGATGAGTGGAAGTGGAGGGAACACATACACTGATTTGAACACCCACGGAGTCACCAACGCGTCCGCCGCCACTGCCTGTGGGTCTCTCGACCTGGAACAGTAACTCAGAAGCTTCTTGTTGAGGCGGGAGGCCATCATGTCTATTTGAGGTACGCCCCAAAGACCTGTCACCTCCACGAACACCTCCGGGTGTAGGCCCCACTCTCCTGGATGGAGATCGTGTCTGCTGGGGAAGTCCGCTTCCCAGTTGTCCACTCCCGGAATGAAGATTGCTGACAGCGCCACCGCATGCTTTTCTGCCCAGAGGATGATCCTTGTTACCTCTGACATTGCTGCTCTGCTCTTCGTTCCGCCTTGTCGGTTTATGCAAGCCACCGTCTTTACATTGTCCGACTGAACCTTAATGGCCTGATCTTTTAGAAGATGTGCCGCTTGTAGAAGACCGTTGTACACGGCCCTTAGTTCCAGAATGTTTATCGGAAGGAGGGATTCCAGACTCGACTACCTTCCTTGGAAGTTTTCCCCTTGGGTGACTGCTCCCCAACCTCGGAGACTCGCATCCGTGGTGAAAAGAATCCAATTCTGAATCCTGAACCTGCGGCCCTCCAGCAGGTGAGAAGTTTGCAGCCACCAGAGGAGCGAGATTCTGGCTTTCGGCGACAGACGTATCCTCTGGTGCATGTTAAGATGAGATCCCGACCACTTGTCCAGGAGATCCAGTTGGAAGGGTCGTGCATGAAGTCTTCTGTACTGTAGAGCCTTGTAAGAGGCCACCATCTTCCCCAGAAGTGAATACACTGATGAACTGACACCCGGGCTAGCTTCAGGACATCCCTGATCATTGTTTGAATCACCAATGCTTTCTCTTCCGGGAGAAACACCCTCTGTACTTCCGTGTCGAGGATCATCCCCAGGAAAAACAGTCTCCTTGTCGGCCCCAAATGTGACTTTGGAAGATTCAGGATCCATCCATGATCCTTTCAGCCTCGTTAAAGCTGCCCGTACAGCGAAACATGCATGTCGGCTTGTTAGTGGGCCACCACACTCCTTGAAATTCATAGCAATGTTGTATTCTGTGTAATAGATAGTGATGCTCTTACCTGCACCAGCACTGATCTCCATATAGCTACAGCATTTAGCAATTAGGATCCGCTCAGCAGGCTGTGTGTATGAGTTTAGGAAATTACACAAATAACCACTCAAGATAGTAGCATAGGGGATTATCCAAGGTTATTTCTGTATTAGAGGAAGTAATTACCTGTTTCTCTGAACAGCACACTTCTGTGGATTACCCGATTACCGATATTAATGTTGAAGCAGTATGTCAATGACAATGGCAATTTAGCACTGCAAGCACTTTATGCAGATACATTTAATCTGTGCTTAGTAACCACTGCACTGCCCATAATAATACTGTAGGAATCAGGAATCTTATTGCAATTATTGGTTTAGAGTTATACTATATCCCAGGGGCCATTATAGTCAGCAGCAGTGGTATTAATTATCATTATAATCCTTACAGAGAGGACCCATTACTCCATAATAGGGACAACTGACCTCTAAGGTTGTTAGGAATATTGCTCTTTTATTTCCTTCTATCAACATTCATGATTCCCTTAGTGGACTTTGTTATATAGTGCACACACTGTATACCTATAAAATATAAGCGATTAGCCTTTCAAGAGGTACACACGCGTATGATCCGCAATGATAACAGTGTATTATATACTTATAATGAAAGCAATATCCTTCAATAGGTACACACGTGTATGATCCGTAAAGACAACAGTGTGTTACATATTTATACAGTAAGGTACTAGTCACTAAATGTGACTCCAATACCATACACACCAGTGTAGTATCATTTTACAAATCTTCTTTCTATTGCATGAATCTGTATTGCAACAATTGTTGCTCTTATGTTTCATTAGTCTAAGGACATTTTGCAACATCTTTTCCCTCACCTCTAAACAAGTGTGGACTGAAGTAGATTCATTTCGTGCCTATATCTATAAACAGCCATAACTGTAGTATCTAATTACATCTCTCAACTGACTCTATTAATATACGGGGTACAACTTTGATTACCTTGGATTCATCATAAGGGGGGATGTTTAATATCCACACAGACGGTAATTAATTAATCTATACACCTTATTCTCAAGACATATCAGTTCTTAGTATCTGTGTGAGCGCCCCACACATTAATATTGTGTGAGCACCCCAGAACCTGTTACTGTCAATTTTTGACAAGCACTTATATTCTTAGTGTTATTGATTCATTTAGAATCAGTACGTAAGGAGATACACAGTATATTGCAATATAGGGCACCAGTGGCACATTTTTCTTCATGTCTCAACCATCAGTGCCAATGTAGTCAATGTTATCTATTCAAGAGTAACTCACCTGCATATTTTTACTAGGTGGGAAAGAGGTCCTAATTGTACTATTCCATATATTCTACCGTACCCACGCACCAGAGGCAGTGTCCCATTATAATACCCTATTAACTGTGGCTATATTCAATTTCCCCACACGACATCAAATATATCCAGGACTGGTAAATACCATCCAGTCTGTATCTTGAGTGGCTATGGTCTCACACAAAAACAAATAATTATACTTGTTGCCAGAGCCGGCCCTAACCAATATGATGCCCCAGGCAAGATTTTGGCGGGTGCCCCCCTAGCACCACCGCTGGTTCCGCCTCTGACCTTGCACCTCTTTCCCAGCACCATCACCCCTCACCCATAGCAGTCCTTATTTTGGGGTTTGTACCCCCTATATTTTAAATAGGAACAGTTCGCACATTTGGCGCACAGCCCAAAAAGGGGTGTGATTTTCATGGCAAGGGGCATGGCCACACAATAGTAATTCCAATTACGCCACACAGTACTGCAACTTTATTCACATTTTATCATGCAATAGTGTCCATAATTCATATTACATCCCACAGTAGTATCACTTTACCTTATAAACGTTACTCCTCACAGTAGAGCCCCTTATTCACATTACATCACACTGAATTGCTCCTTATTCACATTACACCACACCCTATTGCTCTTGTCAAAGTCAGAAAAATATCATGATGCACACTGCCATATTTGCACCTCATACATGTCCGCGCTGCGCATGCGTACGCTCTCCCGTGCGTGCGCATACCCGCTGTTACGTGCACCCGCAGGCGCACGGTATGCGCATTTACGGTAGAGTTTATGTGCGCCTAGCGTGCGACTCAATCGTTACATATTTTTAACATATAATGTATTTTGTAGATTATGGTCCCTTTGATAGAATCTGAAAGTTTAGTTAACATAGCATATTCATGGACAAAGAGATCCCTCTTTGTTTGATACGAAGGGTCAGACAAGGGTTATACAGTGGTGTTTAGTATCCATCGGAAGAGTATTTAATTAGCAATATTCCGGTGTTGGTTTGAAGCGGATTAATCGCTCGTGCGAATAGTTATGGACATAAGAAGTTTATGGACTTTTACTATTATTTGCACTTTATTATCCATGCGGCGGGAAACCTAGTTTCCCACCCACCTGAGCAGTTGGAAATAGTCACAGCCCACCTGTATGAATCGACCTATGACCTTTTGTTATAATGCGGAGACGAATTCCTGTGTCCAATGAACAGGGACCATTGTACTGTATTGTGTGTAGTGTATATAAGGTCAGCCAGCCTGAACAGCTCCCCCACTCTCTCCACAAAGGGTTATCATATTGACAAACTTGGGGTCTGGTACCAGGCTGCGCTGCGATCGTTCCCAGTGTGTGTGTGTAAGTAATTCTCTGTAATCATCTTGCTCTTTGTTTGTATTGGCCACATTTTCTCTCTCTTTCTGTTTAGTTTAAGATTGTAACGTTATTGTATATTTCTGTCTAGATATTCTGTTAGATTTATATGTTAGTATGTAGTGTATGACTTGTAAACTGTTTTTCCCCTTTTCGATATAACTTAAAGCTTGTTAGTAAAAGGTGTTGGATCCTTAGCACGGTATTGTGTATTCATTATATTGCAGAGGGTAATAGGAGCGTCTCTATCTCTCAAACAGCTTTAGTGTAAACAAGGTTAAGCAGCGTTATATCGCTACAGTGTTTCAGTACAAGGTCTACAGTATAAGAATATCCTTTCTGTGTGTTACATTCAAGGTCTAATGATTGTTATCTTGTGAGCGTCTGCGCCGCTCATGATCTCCTCGTGGTCTCGAGCGTCCGCTACGCTGATAGCGTAGCATTACGGTAGTCGCTCACTTATAGTGTGCCCGATACCAACAGCGTATTCTCGCGAGCGTTTGTGTCGCTCGAGCGGCTCGCTCCCGATACAGCGTCCGCTACGCTAAGAGCGTACCCTTACGGTACCTCGTACGCCAATTGCGTACGGTGTCTCTTAACCTCTTAGAGTGTTTAATAGGGTAATCAAATCGACATTCTCAATTGAGGGCTCATCCGTCCTCCACACATCCATCCGCACTAGCTAAAACAGACTTTATCTGTCAGCAAAGGGCGGGAACGCAGTATCCTTTCCCTCAGGATTACCAGCAAGAAAGTAAGCCCAGAACGATGTCGGCACCTCTTCCAGAAGCCATCCTACAAGACATCCAGGTGGACGCGACCAAATCGGTAAAGACAGTAATCAAACCCCCTAACGGAGGGTCAGGTGAGGTCGTGTCCACAGGTACGTACGGTGTTATATATCATGCACAAACAAATGTACCTCATATTGAAGAACCAACACAAGATGATGTAATTGAATTTAGTCCTGTCAGGGTGATCACAGTCCCCAATGGGAAGACTGACGATCAGGGAATCATTCCCATCAAGGACAGTGCAATGCGCCGTCCCTGGTCCCGGACAGAATTAGGGTCAATCATGTCTGAATTCCCTGATCCTAGGAAAGATCTAGATGCATGTCAGAGATTTATTAAAGAACTAGGAAACTCAATAGAACCCACCAACAAAGATTGGCGGACAGTGCTGAGGGCATGTTTGCCCTCCAGCGTTGACCCTGCGAAATTTATTGCTGATTGTAAAGTAGACACAGAGGTACCTCGTATGGAGGAACACAATCAGGAATGTATTAAGCAGATCAACCGACAGTTAGGAGTATATTTCCCTGCCGTTGTCAAGTGGAATGAGATTTTCTCCATAAGACAAAACGAAGGGGAAAGTACTTCTAATTATTTCCATCGGGCATTGCAGGACATGACTAGGTATAACGGTATAGCAAACATTAAAACAAATGTGAAGCATAGAGAAGTAGCGGTTAAAGTATTAATGAATGGTTTAAAGGAGGTGTTGAGAACAAGGGTACAGACCACCAACCCAAACTGGAGAAATATCTTGGTGGCTGCACTAAGAAAGTCCGCTGTTGGGCATGAGCAAAACATCAGCAAGCACAGGGAAACACAGAGACGTAAGGAGCCTCAGATCTCTGTGGGTAAGTCCAAGGGGATAAGGTGTTATAATTGCCAGAAGGAAGGCCATTATGCAAGAGATTGTAGATCAAGAAATTTACAGAAGGTATATAAAACCCCTAGACAACAACATAACCATGGTATCCAAGGAGTCAGGGAAGTACAGGGAAAGCGGTTGATGGTGATGAGCATCCAAGCGTTTGAGGAGGCATCAAATCAACCAAGACCTCAGGTCACTGGCACTTGGAGGAAGCCCAGGGCTTGTTATCTTTGTAAAAGAGAAGGGCATTATGCCAGTAACTGTAACAGCCCACATAAAGTCAGACCCCCTAGACAAGAACATGAGCAGAGTTACGACACTTGGAAGTATAACCAGGTATCACGCATGTCAAATTTTGGTCCACACATATAATTTATGATTAGAAAAATTGATCATTAGGACTGATGGTAAGCCTGAGGTAACAGTTAATAAATTGGGAGGTCATTCCCTGAAGACACAGGAATGACCGGGTGAAACGTTGTAAATGTATCTGTGAAATGTTTCTTTTTCTCTCCCCATCTCTGACGATTATTGGTAGGACTCAAACATTGCATATCTGCTTGGTCTTTGCAGAAGTCTACCAAACCCCAGCATGACCTATCCGCATCAATGTATCCTGGCCAGATACAGAGGGTGGAGTATGGAGGTGCTGGTGGGAGGGACTGCGCAAGGAAACCATTGGACATGTAGATATGACAGCCTGATGATCTGACAATATTTTAAAAATGTTTGAAAAATGTTTTTTTTCCTATTGTTGTTTATTGTTGGTTTATGTGATATATACAAATATGAACGGTTCTCTCTCTCTCTTGTTTTTTTTTTTCTCCTCTCCCTCTTCTTTCTCATGTTTTCATGTTTTAAAGATGGTATGTCACACATCAGTTAGACAAATGGTAATGCAAGATTTTTGCTCCTTACAGAAAGATCGCTGGTTTGGAAGGAATATTGCATCACCGGAATGTTCGGTTGGAAGACTGAGAGACAGCACCTTTGAGATGACAGCAGAACAAGAAGAAGCACAAGACTAGAGAACTAATTATCGTAACAAGTTTCTCTCCCCCTCAAACTGTTTTCCTGTACCCCCATTACAAATTTCTCCTTTTCTCCTCCTGTAAGATGGACTTGCCCCAAGAGACTGTGATACGGATTTTCCTGTTGACCATGATGTTGACCAGAGCAGTCTGTTCCGGCGAGAGTACCAGTGAGGTCGAGAAAGGATCCAGAAAGGTTCTGATGACTGAGACGGAGGTGTAAATTTCCAATAGCAACACAACCACCAAGCAAAGGCGAGTACCGGAAACGATCTAGCAGCCATGTTATTTGTAAACATTGTGAAGGATTGTTAGCTGAAAAGAGAACTGTATCTGTAGACTCTGTGACAATGTAGTTGAGGATGGGTGCATCAAGAAATGTCAGTCCAGTTTTAATATCCACATGGACCGGCATCCATTGAGTGACTATCACTCCTTAGTGGGTAATGTGTTAAATCAGACAGATTGTTGGGTATGCTCTCAAGTACCTCAAGGCCATAACAAATCAGGATTAGTACCATTCCCTTTAACGGTAGGGGAGGTACTTGAGCTAAAGGGTGGGAGACCGGTGGACAGGAGGTTTAATATCTCCAGTCCTCCTAGTTTGAAGCTCCACCAATATCATGTGGATAGGTCCCTAATATGTTTTAACATTTCCAATCCCCGAAAGCCGGGAAATTGGGAAGTGTCATGGAGTAACCTAACCATGACCTTTTCATATAGAGCAGATAGAATGCCTACAGATACAGAGCTTATACGCCACATAGCCGGTAAGGAAAAATCTTTCCGATATAGGTATACCCTAGGAAATAGGATCATGAGAGTTGGAGAGGTATCACCAGGATACTGTGCACATATCATACAAACAGATACGTGTACTAGACAGATGGGAGAATTAGGGTTATGAGGTTTCACATGGAAGATGTGTAATATGGTAATGTCCTACTCCGTCCCATATGTTCTCCCCGATGATGCATATTTCATATGCGGGAGGAAGGCGTATAAGTGGCTTGCCCCAAACTCTGAAGGATTGTGTTATATTGGAAAAGTACTGCCTGAGGTAATGACTGTATCACATGCCAAAATGAAAGATATACACCGTGGTGCCCAAGCTCCTTATACTCACACTCATTACGAGCACGTAGTTAAAAGGCAACTGACAGAAAGGACAGAGCATTCGGCCTCTGACATGATCCACAAATCCACCGGGATTCAGGTTCTACTTGCGTTAGATTTCACTCGCACCGCTAGAGGAGTGCTGAACTATAGATACATAACTGCGCTTGCAAATTTGTTAGACAATATCACTGAAATGTATGACGACACTTTTAGATATACCGGAAGAGAGCT
Source organism: Pseudophryne corroboree (assembly GCF_028390025.1). NCBI lineage: Eukaryota > Metazoa > Chordata > Amphibia > Anura > Myobatrachidae > Pseudophryne > Pseudophryne corroboree. The sequence continues at coordinate 751,184,073 of NC_086445.1, read as the reverse complement.
CCAAGCTTATAAAACAGAACTGGTTCAGCATAGGATGATTCTCAATTATCTCACAGCTGTGACAGGTGGGTATTGTGTCACCCTAGCAACTCAGTATGGAATAAAGTGCTGCACGTATATTACCAACAGCACCGAGGACCCGGTCGAGGTCATAGACCAAAAGATGGACGATATTCTCCAATTAAAGTGGGAATTTCGCAGAAGACACAATCTCACCCTTGCTGCTGTGGGTAATGAGCTGACTGGTTGGGTGTCATGGTTGAACCCGCGAAATTGGTTCTCTGGTTTAGGAGAATGGGCTCAAGGAGTCATAATGGATGTAGGGAAGTTTCTTCTATGTATCTTAGGTGTTGTCATATCGATTGGCTTGATATTTAGATGCGGTCAGGCTTTAACGAAGTGCAAACGGAGTACCAGGGTAATGAGTCTAAGGAGTGAGGAAATTGTAATTCCAATGGATTTGATACATGACCCAACGATAGAGACAAAAATGTGATGAAAATGTGATTCTACGGTCCGTTTCTTTCACCTGTTTCTCCTTTTCTCCAAGATAAAAAGACCCGCTTGGAAGAGGAATTTGATGACCTTATATACAGACAACAGATGGATTAAAGAAGAAGTTTGACAACCTTGTACACAAACAACAGATGGACTATGCCATAGACCCCCAGTTTCCCTAGAAATTTTAAATTTACGCTAGCCCAATACTTTTGTAAGTCTATGGACATTGACAAAGCTTTTTGCTCGCACTTTTTGGCAAAAGCCCAAAGAAGACTGCATTCAACAGACACCAGACAAGACTTCAACCGACAAATGTATATTAAACTCACATAGTTTATCAATGCATTTACCATAAGTGTTCTTTATCTTCACCTCTACAACCTTCAGGTAACAACACACATAGTCGATAGGGAATACAGGCACAGATATCAGCATTCACATATTCCCCCATTCATGTATCATCAACTAAAATGTGCTCCCCCATTTTGTTGCAACCAAAAGCCGAAAAGAGCTCGGTAAAGTTTGACAGCCCATCCACAGACCCGTACCACGGGATAAGAAGGAATTCAAATGTATACTTCGCAATACCTCGAAGCTTGATTTAAAACACGTACGGCACGATGATACGTGACCCCCCAAACATGGATTCATACACACATGCTTCTGCTATCTCACTAGGTCATACCCTTTTTCACACCTTCTTCTCTCCTCCCCTACCCGACCATGGAAATGTATTTACACATGACATATATTTTTCTCTTTTTGAAATGTTTTAGGAAGTGGCAGTTATTGGTGACTGCCAAAGGGTGGACTGTCAAAGTCAGAAAAATATCATGATGCACACTGCCATATTTGCACCTCATACATGTCCGCGCTGCGCATGCGTACGCTCTCCCGTGCGTGCGCATACCCGCTGTTACGTGCACCCGCAGGCGCACGGTATGCGCATTTACAGTAGAGTTTATGTGCGCCTAGCGTGCGACTCAATCGTTACATATTTTTAACATATAATGTATTTTGTAGATTATGGTCCCTTTGATAGAATCTGAAAGTTTAGTTAACATAGCATATTCATGGACAAAGAGATCCCTCTTTGTTTGATACGAAGGGTCAGACAAGGGTTATACAGTAGTGTTTAGTATCCATCGGAAGAGTATTTAATTAGCAATATTCCGGTGTTGGTTTGAAGCGGATTAATCGCTCGTGCGAATAGTTATGGACATAAGAAGTTTATGGACTTTTACTATTATTTGCACTTTATTATCCATGCGGCGGGAAACCTAGTTTCCCACCCACCTGAGCAGTTGGAAATAGTCACAGCCCACCTGTATGAATCGACCTATGACCTTTTGTTATAATGCAGAGACGAATTCCTGTGTCCAATGAACAATGAGAATGTAGGGACCATTGTACTGTATTGTGTGTAGTGTATATAAGGTCAGCCAGCCTGAACAGCTCCCCCACTCTCTCCACATAGGGTTATCATATTGACAAACTTGGGGTCTGGTACCAGGCTGCGCTGCGATCGTTCCCAGTGTGTGTGTGTAAGTAATTCTCTGTAATCATCTTGCTCTTTGTTTGTATTGGCCACATTTTCTCTCTCTTTCTGTTTAGTTTAAGATTGTAACGTTATTGTATATTTCTGTCTAGATATTCTGTTAGATTTATATGTTAGTATGTAGTGTATGACTTGTAAACTGTTTTTCCCCTGTTCGATATAACTTAAAGCTTGTTAGTAAAAGGTGTTGGATCCTTAGCACGGTATTGTGTATTCATTATATTGCAGAGGGTAATAGGAGAGTCTCTATCGCTCAAACAGCTTTAGTGTAAACAAGGTTAAGCAGCGTTATATCGCTACAGTGTTTCAGTACAAGGTCTACAGTATAAGAATATCCTTTCTGTGTGTTACATTCAAGGTCTGATTGTTATCTTGTGAGCGTCTGCGCCGCTCGTGATCTCCTCGTGGTCTCGAGCGTCCGCTACGCTGATAGCGTAGCATTACGGTAGTCGCTCACTTATAGTGTGCCCGATACCAACAGCGTATTCTCGCGAGCGTTTGTGTCGCTCGAGCGGCTCGCTCCCGATACAGCGTCCGCTACGCTAAGAGCGTACCCTTACGGTACCTCGTACGCCAATTGCGTACGGTGTCTCTTAACCTCTTAGAGTGTTTAATAGGGTAATCAAATCGACATTCTCACTCTTTATTCACATTAGATGACACAGTAGTGTCCTTTCTATATGCAACGCCACATAGTAGAGCACCTTATACACATAATGCCACACAGTAATGCCCCTTACACATATGAGACACATTATTAATGTCCTTATAAACATAATGCGCCTTAAACATTATGACAACCTTTATTAATGCCCTTTTACACATAATGTCCCTTACACATATGCCGCACATTATTAATACCCTTATACACATAATGACATGTATAGTGCCCCCTACACATTTGCTGCACATTATTAGTGCCCCTATACACATAATGACACACATACAGTAGTACCCTGTTACACATATGCCGCACATTATTAATGCCCTTATACACATAATGACATGTATAGTGCCCCCTACACATTTGCTGCACATTATTAGTGCCCCTATACACATAATGACACATATACAGTAGTACCCTGTTACACATATGCTGCACATTATTAATGCCCTTATACACGTAATGACACACAGTGCCCCTTACACATATGTTGCACATTAATGCATTTTTACATGACACACATAATGCTCCTTACACATATTCCGAACACTACTGCACAACCAACCCACTCACATGCACACAGCACTCACACTGCCACTAACACTGTGACCTCTGCCTCTGCTTGGATACAGATGTGTCCTCACAAATCTTGCATCAATGCTAACGCCGGGCACCATTTTTATGAAAATGCATCTTATTTGCAATGCATTGGTATGTGGCTAGGATGCACAAGCAGCTTCTGCTGATTAAAATGATATGCTGCATGCCTATATACTGTGTGAGACTGTGGCTGTATCTGCATATGAAATGCTACACACAGAATATAGGCATGCCGCATACCATTTTAATCAGCAGAAGCTGCTGATGCCCCTAGGCATATCAAATGCCCTAGGCAATTGCCTAGTTTGCCTATAGCTATGGCCGACTCTGCTTGTTGCAGGAGTTACTGTGGTGACCCCACTTTTTAAGAATCTGTCTTACACATCTTTTTTTCTATATCACTTATGTGTTTGTATATGTCATGTTTTTAACCTCTATATTCTGCTGTATGTGTCCTACCACAAGGACCCTCTTAATATTATTATAAGCAATAAAAGCTACGTTTTATTTTGATAATCAATCCAATAAATTGATATTGTGCACCCAACTCAACAACCGTCTTTCTAGTTCTCTTTATATATTGTGATATCTTGGTTGTAATAGGGTCGCACCCCCAGAGAGGCTTAAAGTCTAATTTAGACACACGTATATTGGGGTTTCATTGATTCATTCACAAATCAAATCCTTAATATAGATCATTCAAGTGTGCAGATGTACCTTTCTCCCCTTTTTTCTTAACTGTAGAGCCTTGTAAGAGGCCACCATCTTCCCCAGAAGTGAATACACTGATGAACTGACACCCGGGCTAGCTTCAGGACATCCCTGATCATTGTTTGAATCACCAATGCATTCTCTTCCGGGAGAAACACCCTCTGTACTTCCGTGTCGAGGATCATCCCCAGGAAAAACAGTCTCCTTGTCGGCCCCAAATGTGACTTTGGAAGATTCAGGATCCATCCATGATCCTGCAGTAGTTGAGTCGAGAGAGCAATGCTCTGTAACAACTTTTCCCTGGAAGACGCTTTTATCAGCAGATCGTCCAGATAAGGAATTATGTTCACACCCTGCTTCATTTCCGCCATGACCTTGGTGAACTCCCTCTGTGCTGTGGAGAGGCCAAACAGCAGCGCCTGGAACTGATAGTGACAGTCCAGCAGCGCAAATCTTAGATAAGCATGATGAGGCGGCCAGATCGGAATGTGAAGGTACGCATCCTTGATAGGGATACCAGAAATTCCCCCTCCTCCAGACCTGAGATCACCGCTCTTAGAGACTCCATCTTGAATTTCAATTTCCTTTGGATCTTTTAACTTTTGTGGTCCTAAAGGCCTGCATTGCAGACGTAGAATAGGATTTCCTAGTCGTAGGTGGTGCAGAGGGAAGAAAAGTGGACTCACCTGCAGTTGCTGAGGAGATCCACGCATCTAACGCTTCCCCAAACACAGCCTGACCTGTGAAGGGTAGATTCTCCACACTTTTCTTGGATTCAGCATCCGCAGACCATTGGTGCAGCCAGAGCCCCCTGCGAGCTGAGACAGCCATGGAAGAAACCCTTGCATTCAGATGTCCAAACCTGCCGAATCCTGTATGTGACGTAAAAACAATTAAATGTCACTTCTATCCATAGAATCTAATTCCTCTAGTAAGGTGCCTGACCACTTTACTATGGCCTTAGAAATCCATGCACAAGCAATAGTGGGTCTTAAAGCTACGCCATTAGCTGTGTAGTCTCAATCTTGCGGTCAGCCGGCTCTTTTAGCGCGGTTGAACCAGGGACAGGTAAAACCACCTTTTTAGACAATCTAGATACAGAAGCGTCTACTACAGGTGTGTTTACCCACTTTTTCCTGTCCTCCTCAGGGAAAGGAAAAGCAATGAGAACCCTCTTTGGAATCTGGAATTTTTTCTCTGGGTTTTCCCAGGATTTCTCAAATAATGTGTTTAATTCCTTAGACGCAGGGAATGTAAGGGAGGCTTTCTTATTGTCAGTAAAATAAGCCTCCTCTACCTGCTCAGGAACCTTCTCAGTAATGTGTAAAACATCCCTAATAGCCTCAATCATGAGTTGCACCTCCTTAGCAAGGGATGCCTCCCCCCCAGTATATCACCATCACCGTACCCTGAATCAGAGTTGGTATCTGTGTCGACTTGCATTATTTGCGCAAGAGCGCGCTTTTTAGGGTACATACCAGGGGCTTTTGATGAGGCAGTGGTAGCTGAATACGACAAAACCTGTACAGATTGTCTTAAAACCTGTGTTTCAGTCTCATTATGAGCTGTCCTAGATGAAATCTGGGATATCGTTGCCCGGATAGAAGCCACCCATGGTGGTTCGGATTCAGAAGCCTGGGACAGAATATTACATTCCTGACTACATGGAATAGACTCTTCAGGAGAGGATACACACTCTGCAGCACAAGACACAAAGTCTTTGGACATGGTAATGTGAGATATATAAACACACACACACACACAAAAATGAAGACACAGTTTCCCCACAGAGTACCTTCAGAGAGACACAGAGTATAAGGAGCTAGCACACACAGCGCCCCAATAGGCAGTTATTATGATAATTGCCTGGTGCTGACTGAATAATCCAAATAGATCAAACAGTGAAATATAACCCCCCCCCCCTTGTCTAATACACCCTGGTTCCGCAGAGGATACCTGGAGTGAAGAGAAGAGCAGCGCTCCCTGTCAGTATCTCTGTGGTGCGATATGCAGGGAGAAAATGGTGCTGGTGAGTGCTGGTCTGGATCCGCTCTGAGTAAGAAGCCCCACCCCCTGTAATGGCGCGTCTTCCCGCTGATGAGATTATACTGGCCTGAGGTAACTGTGGTTGCTAACAGTGGGATCAGCCCCTGTTGGCCTCTGAACACTAGTGTAGGGTCTGTGCGCTGGCTCAGGGCGCCCTTCACAGCGCCGCACCTCGTACCGCTGTGCCCTCTGGAGCGCAGCTTCACAGGGCTGCGCTCCAACCCTTATGCTGCCATGTCACGCCGGTGACCCACTTACTGGGGCACTGGCGTCATACTCACCTCTGGCTTCTGGCCCTGTTAGGGGGTGGTGGCCGTGCCGTGGGAATGAGCGGCCGCCTCGTGGGCTTGCGATCATCACCCTCAGGAGCTCAGTGTCCTGTCAGCGGAGATAGGAGCCATTAACTTCTAGGGTTGGATCCCACTCCCCCCCTAAGTCCCATGAAGCAGGGAGGCTGTTGCCAGCAGTCTCCCTGTACCTAACTCTATTTAAAAAAACAATAAAATAAGAGAAACTCCTAGGAGCTCCCCTAGCTGTGACCGGCTCCACTGGGCACATTTTCTAAACTGAGTCTGGTAGGAGGGGTATAGAGGGAGGAGCCAGCCCACACTATTAAACTCTTAAAGTGCCCATAGCTCCCAAGGGACCCGTCAATACCCCATGGTACTAATGTGGACCCCAGCATCCTCTAAGACGTAAGAGAAAATATGTTATCTTATAGTTGTAAGCTTTATGTGCCAATATCTGTAATAATACAGTGTGTATGGTAATTAGCATTCTAAAAAGAGCAAGTAGAGATGTTGCTCATCATAGCAACCAATTAAATTCTTTTTATCATTTTACAGAACATACTAGATGAACAATAGCTAGTAGCTGTGCGGCTGATATGGACAACAGCACCACTTGTCTTCCTTAGAACGTCTGACCCCTCCTCCCTTAGAGCTGGCTTTATTATCCTTTATTTATATGACGCCACAAGGGTTCCGCACAGGGGCGGATTGGGAAAAAAAAGCGGCCCTGGAAAAAAATGGTACTAGTGGCCCCACTTGGGCAGCACCAGAGGCGTAAGGTCTAGCCATGGCAGCAGCACCCTCCCCCCAAGACTTTCCAGATAGTGGGAATGTCCAGCATCAAGGGGAAGTTAAAAGGAAATAAAATTAAATGTTATGAGCATATTATATGATACACCTTTAGAATTTTGGAAACTATATCATTCTTTAGAAAGATATATTTTCTTGCTTATTACACCAACCATATCCCAATGATAATTGGCAAAGTAATTTTCATATATGCAAATTGTTTGGCATCTTATTCATTATGTCTATAAATAGGACCACATGTCCTCTGATAAAGCTAATTATTTATCTTATAACATTCACTATGTGTGGGTAAGAGACTCAGTACGCAATTGGCGTATGGGGTACCGTAAGGGTACACACTTAGCGTAGCAGACGCTTAGCCGTGGTCGAGACGCACATGCGGCACGCTCGCTCACAGCTTAACGCTTGGTGTCGAGCACGCTATACGCGGCCGACTACCGTAATGCTACGCTACCAGCGTAGCGGACGCTCGTGACCACGAGCGGCGCAGATGCTCACGGGATGACACTCAGTAAACCTTGTATGCAACACACAGAAAGGATACGCTTATACTGTAAACCTTGTATTGAAATACTGTAGCGATATAACGCTGCTTAACCTTGTTAATACAAAAGCTGTTTGAGCGATTGAGACGCTCCGAATACCCTCAGTAATGTAATAAACACACAATACCTTGCTAAGGTTCCAACACCTTTACTAACAATATCTAGCTATGTGAAAAAGGGAAAACAGTTAACAGTTCATACACTACAGGGTAACATCAATATCTAAACATAATAACTACGCATATACAATAAACAACAGTTTAACAATAACAGAGAGAGAGAGAGAGAGAGTATGGCAAATACAGAGAATAAGTTTGTTACAGAGAGTACTTACACACATGGGAATGAATCGCAGGCGCAATCTGGAAATCCAGCCCTCAGTTAATCAGTGATGAAAACCTTGTGGAGAGTAGAGTCTTGTGTCCCCAAGCCTATTGCAAACTATATTTATGTACTAGCTCAAGACATACTACAATAGATACTGTTGTGCCCTCTTTCCATTGGTTAGGGGGTGGGACATGTACTGCACCTGGGATCATTGGTTAGTTCAAGAAGTGGGCGCTGGCTAGGACTTTTTAGTATTCTAAATTCCTCTCTGGTTGTATTGTGGAAACCTATTGTTTGGATCTTCCAAACAAACTCTGTCTCTGGGCTTTGTTTACCCCACGGTCACCTCTTTCAGTTGAGACAATGACATCTCAGCACTCATTATTCTGGAGAGAAACCTGGACCTATTCATAAACAAAGTTGTAAACCCTCTTCATAGAATCTCAAAGCTTAGTGTAAATAAGGCTATTTGTTTTCAGTCTGTAGGAAAGAGGTGACTGAATTCCAGTCACCCACCCTGCATTTATGTGTAATTTATTCTGAATGCAATTAATCTTATGTTCTACTTCTGTGCATAACCATGAGCAGGAACTATGCGAATCCCTCCCAACTGTCATAGACACAACACCTCTTCAATACCCCACAGCTGGACACCATACACTACCCTCCAACCTTTGTCTGAGCCCTCCCAGCATGCAAAGAGGAATCTCTCTGTCTAAGAGGTTTTAAACTTACCATACTTGCTGACATTATGAAGGGGGATATTAACTATAAAACGCATTATATTGGTTAAATATGTAGCGATCGAGTCGCTCGCTAGTCGCACACAAACACCGCCGTAAATACCCATCTCCATGCGCAGGCGACGTCAGAGCGTCCCCTACGCAACCTGAGGGGATGCGTATGCACGGGGGAGTCGGTGCGCGAGCGCGGGCACGTGCATTGGGGTTAGTACAAGTCATCATAGGTCGCTATATTTTTCGACTTTGACAGTCGACCCTTTGGCAGTCATCAATAACTGCCACTTAACAATTCAAACAGAAAAATATATGTCATCATGGAATACCTTTTTATGATTGGGTAGAGGGAGGAGAGGAGAAGGTGGGAAAGGTATGACCTAGTGAGATAGTAGAAGCGTGTGTGTATGAATCCATGTTTGAGGGGTCATGTATCATTGTGCCGTACGTGTTTTAAATCAAGCTTCGAGGTATTGCGAAGTATACATTTGAATCCTTCTTATCCTGTATCAAGGGTCTGTTGATGGGCTGTCAAACTCTACCGAGCTCTTTTCGGCTTTTGGTTGCAACAAATGGGGGAGCACATTTAGTTGATGATACATGAATGGGGGGGTATGTGAGTGCTGATATCTGTGTCTATATTCCCTATCGACTATGTGTGTCATTACCTGGAGGTTGTAGAGATGAGGATAAGAAACAATCGTTATAAATGCAGTCGTAAACTATGTGAGTTTATATAAACAGTCGCCGATTGAGGTCTTCTCTGATGTCTTGTCTTGATGTACATGTTGTCTGATGTCTCTCGGTGCTTTTGCTATAAATAGCGAGCAAAAGTTGTTCCATTGTCCATAAAGTTACAGTGTTAGGCGCCGAGGGTCCGCCCGTCAGTGCGGCCCGGCGCCTAGCAACTAGGGACGCCGCAGGCAGACAGCCGCCGGCTCCCTAGCAACGCTAGACGCCGGGCGCACGGAGCCGCTCTGACCATAGCAACGGGGACGCCACTGTCGGACCGCGTTCCCCGTGGCTAGGTCTAATGAATCAGGTCAAATTGCATCCTGGCCGTGCAGCATGCAGCTGCACGGCATAATTAACATTACCCTGTCTGGATCCGGATTGGAGGGGTTCTAAATAAAAGCACTCTCAGGACTTCTCACAGACGCCGGTGTTAGCTTCCTGTTGCTGTGTCTGTTACAGAGAGTTTCCAGTCCTGCTCCATCCGGTTGTTCCTGTCCTCAGTGATCCAGTACTCGGAATTTGTCATCTTTCCTGGAGTCCTACCGAGCACCTTTAACATCCAGTGGTGTTCGTGAGTCGCGGCGTAGCCGTGTGTTGCGGCTTGACCGCTTACTATTTATTATTTAGTTTTATTGTGTTCCGGAGCTTTTGCGGAGGAGTCCGCTCCCACTAGTCCACTCTGGTATCCAGCGGTGCTGGATAGGAGTAACGGATCAGTGGATCTTTGGTTGTCCTTTTCCCTGGCGGTTTGTCCGCACATACTTTTGGTTAAGTTAGATAGCTTGTAACCCCTGGTCTGGTTGCTTAGTCAGAGGGCCCCTTGTTATCACCCTGTCTCGGATTTCCCTTTGTCTCCCATTAAGACCTGAGGGGGCATCGGGGTTGGGCAGACATAATCCGCCCTTCGAACGCGGCTGCCATGGGCTCAAGCAACCATAGTCTCGCAGGGGATTTCTGATAACACGGGCGAGACAACGGAGTTAGGGCGCCAGGGGTTACTAGGCTTTCCTGCTCCCGTAACCAGCATATCTTTCCAGTACTCAGACCTCTGCCATAAGATCTCATCTGGTCTGGAGTACGGGAATCATAACATTAACACCGGCCAGACTAAAATTTAAAATTAACAGGAGTTAATTTTTTCCCTTATTCAGTTGGGAGATTTTGTCAGCTTCATGAATCCCACCGGTGTTGGGCCAAATCCTGGCCAGCTTTTAGTTAGCCAGATCCAAGAGCTTACTCAGATGGTTCAGGATCTGTCCCTTCGGGTGAGGTCACAGGAAGATCTGTTACGGACTTCCCCGAGGGTCATTCCTGAACCAAAAATGCATCTGCCTGACCGTTTTTCTGGGGATAGAAAGCAGTTTTTTAATTTTAAAGAGTCTTGTAAACTGTATTTTCGTTTAAGACCAGTATCCTCAGGTACGGAATCTCAGCGGGTAGGAATTATTATTTCTCTGCTACAGGGGGATCCTCAGACCTGGGCTTTTGGTTTAAAGACAGACGATCCAGCTTTATTGTCTGTAGACGCCTTTCTGGGGTCCTTAGGGCTTTTGTATGACGACCCTGATAGAGAGGCATCCGCCGAGAGTCAGTTGCGTGCTCTCAGACAGGGTAGGAATCCCGCAGAGATTTATTGTACAGAGTTTCGCCGTTGGTCGAACGACTGTGGATGGAATGACCCAGCCTTGCGCAGTCAGTTTCGCCTCGGCTTGTCCGAGTCTATAAAAGACAGTCTCCTTCAGTATCCCGCTCCTGAGACTCTCGATAAACTCATGGAGCTCTCTATTAAGATTGATCGTCGTCTCAGAGAGCGGAGGGCTGAAAAAGGAGCATCTGTCGGGTCTACTCCTTGTGTTTTTTCCATTCCTGTGGACATAGAGGAGCCCATGCAGATAGGCCTCTCCAAACTGTCTCCAGAAGAAAGAACCAGAAGGCAAAATTCTGGTCTTTGTTTATACTGTGGGGGTAAGGGACATTTTGCCCGTAGTTGTCCGAACAAGTCGGGAAACGCCTCGACCAAGTGAGTTGTGAGGGGGTTCACTTTGGTCTACAGCTTATCTCCTCAAATAATTCACTGTTGGTTCCAGCTAAAGTTTCCTTTGGCAGCCTCTGTTCTTCGGTCTCGGCTTTTGTGGACAGTGGAGCTGCAGGGAACTTTATGGATTTAACATGGGCCAAGGCCTTAGGTATTCCTCAGTTAGCCTTGGGTAGGTGTATCACCATGCATGGTTTAGATGGGAGTCCCTTGTCCAATGGGGTTATTTCTCTCTGTACACCTTCTGTTCTACTTTCGGTAGGAGCTCTGCATTCTGAAAAGATTGAGTTTTTCCTTACCCATTGCCCAGCAGTTCCTGTGGTTCTGGGTCACCCTTGGCTGGCCTTTCATAATCCCATCATTGATTGGCAGTTGGGGGAGATCTTACAATGGGGTACCATCTGTAATAAGGAATGTATTACGCTTCCCATCAGAATTGCTGCTGTCATTCCCGCACCCATTCCTGTGGTATACCAGGATTTTGTTGATGTATTTTCCAAGGGCAATGCGGATATTCTGCCTCCCCATAGGCCTTATGATTGTTCTATTGAGTTAATTCCTGGTGCCACTTTGCCTAAGGGAAGGTTATATGCATTGTCCGGACCTGAAACTGTGGCCATGAATGAGTATGTTAAAGAAAGCCTAGGGAAAGGATTTATCAGGCCATCTAAATCCCCTTTAAGTGCAGGCTTCTTCTTCGTGGAGAAGAAGGATGGATCACTCAGACCTTGCATCGACTTTAGAGCCTTGAATAAAATCTCTGTAAAGAATACTTACCCTTTGCCGCTGATTTCTGTCCTCTTTGATCAGCTACGTTCGGCGGTGATTTTTTCTAAGATTGACCTGAGAGGAGCATATAACCTCATCAGAATCAAGTCAGGGGATGAGTGGAAAACGGCATTCAGTACTCAGTCAGGCCACTATGAGTATCTGGTTATGCCTTTCGGCCTGTCCAACGCTCCGGCAGTTTTCCAGGATCTCATTAACGATGTGCTCCGTGAATTTCTTGGAAAATTCGTTGTAGTCTACTTAGACGATATTTTGATATATTCTGACTCTATAGAACAACATGTTACCCAGGTGCGTCAGGTTCTAAAAAAATTACGTGAAAATCACCTATATGCCAAGCTGGAGAAGTGTGAATTTCATGTCACGGAGGTATCCTTTTTAGGGTACATTATTTCCCCTCGGGGATTCTGTATGGAACCAAAGAAGCTCCAAGCCATCCTTAGTTGGGCGCAACCCACCAATTTAAAAGCAATTCAGCGCTTTTTAGGGTTTGCAAATTACTATAGAAGATTTATTCACTCTTTCTCTGACCTAGTTGCTCCCATTGTGGCACTGACTAAGAAGGGAGCAGATCCTACCAACTGGTCACGTGATGCGGAGTTATCTTTTCAGGCCTTGAAACAAGCCTTTGTCTCAGCCCCTGTCCTCAGACATCCCAACCCAGAATTGCCTTTCATTGTTGAGGTCGATGCCTCGGAGGTTGGAGTAGGGGCTATCCTGTCTCAGAAGGATCCGGATTCCCTAGAATTACATCCTTGTGCCTTCATGTCCAGGAAATTCTCATCTGCTGAATCCAACTACGATGTTGGTAACCGGGAATTACTGGCTATTAAATGGGCTTTTGAGGAGTGGAGGCATTGGCTTGAAGGAGCCACTCATACCATTTCAGTTTTGACTGATCACAAAAATCTTCAATACATTGAATCAGCCAAACGGCTTAATGCCCGGCAAGCTCGTTGGGCTTTATTTTTTACTCGTTTCAAGTTCATTATTACCTTCAGGCCAGGTTCCAAGAATACCAAGGCAGATGCCCTATCACGCAGTTTTCTTCCAGTTCAAGACAACAGTCCTGTTACTCCCATACTTCCGTCTTCAGTCATTCGGGCAGGCCTCACACAAGATTTATTTACCCAGTTGAAGCAGCTTCAACATCAAGCTCCTGGTAATACTCCTGCTGGTCGTCTTTATGTCCCCGAGTTTTTGAGAGCAACGGTTTTGACAGAGTTTCACGATAGCAAAGTTGCCGGGCATCCGGGGATCGCTAAGACTTTTGAATTAGTTTCCCGCTCGGTATGGTGGCCTGGTCTTTCCAAAGACATTAAGGAGTTTGTTTTTTCTTGTCAGGTCTGTGCACAGCATAAGGTTCCCCGTTCCTTGCCTATCGGTCAACTTATGCCCTTGAATGTTCCTCTTAGGCCATGGTCTCATATTTCCATGGATTTTGTGGTGGACCTCCCTCTGTCAGCCGGATGCCGAGTCATATGGGTGGTAGTGGACCGTTTTAGCAAAATGGCCCATTTTATTGCTCTTCCCCGATTGCCATCTGCCCAGGGATTGGCAGTCTTGTTCCTCCGCCATGTTTTCAGACTCCATGGGTTACCCACTGATATTGTTTCTGATCGGGGTCCACAATTCATTGCACAATTTTGGAAGTCTTTTTGTGCCTCATTGAAGATGAAATTATCTTTAACGTCTGGCTACCATCCCCAATCCAACGGGCAGACTGAGCGAGTCAATCAATCATTAAAACAATATTTGCGTTTGTACTCGGCCAAACTCCAAAATGACTGGTCTGAGTTTCTTCCGTTAGCAGAGTTTGCTTACAACAATGCCTGTCATTCCTCCACCAATGTATCTCCATTTTTTACAGTTTTTGGTTTTCACCCTAGAGCTAATTCCTTTTTTCAACATTCCTCTGTCTCCTCACTGACCTTGACCTCTCATCTCAAACTCATTTGGAGAAAAGTGCACCTGGCTCTCAGAAAAGCGGCATTTCGGGAGAAAAAATTTTCTGACAGGCTCCGGCGGCCGTGCACTTTCAAAGTTGGAGATAGGGTATGGTTGTCGACTCGCAACATTAAACTTCGACAAACCTCAGCCAGATTGGGTCCTAAATTTATTGGACCATTTCAAATTATCAAAAAAGTCAATCCAGTGGCTTTCCGGTTACGGTTACCAAAAACTTTACGGATCGGAAATACCTTCCATTGCTCCTTGTTAAAACCTTATGTTTCGTCCAGTAAATATCCTCGCAAGATCTCTCAGGGGAAATCACCAATAGACGTACAGGGTCAGCAGGAGTTCTTAGTGGAGAAGGTTCTCGATTCCAAGTTGTCCCGGGGTCGGCTTTATTTTTTGGTGCATTGGAGAGGTTATGGTCCAGAGGAAAGGTCTTGGGTCCTGGATGAGGATCTCCATGCCCCGAGGCTCAAAAGGGCGTTTTTTCGAGAATTTCCTCAGAAGCCTGGCCTTAGGGGTTCCTTGACCCCTCCTCAAGGGGGGGGGGTACTGTTAGGCGCCGAGGGTCCGCCCGTCAGTGCGGCCCGGCGCCTAGCAACTAGGGACGCCGCAGGCAGACAGCCGCCGGCTCCCTAGCAACGCTAGACGCCGGGCGCACGGAGCCGCTCTGACCATAGCAACGGGGACGCCACTGTCGGACCGCGTTCCCCGTGGCTAGGTCTAATGAATCAGGTCAAATTGCATCCTGGCCGTGCAGCATGCAGCTGCACGGCATAATTAACATTACCCTGTCTGGATCCGGATTGGAGGGGTTCTAAATAAAAGCACTCTCAGGACTTCTCACAGACGCCGGTGTTAGCTTCCTGTTGCTGTGTCTGTTACAGAGAGTTTCCAGTCCTGCTCCATCCGGTTGTTCCTGTCCTCAGTGATCCAGTACTCGGAATTTGTCATCTTTCCTGGAGTCCTACCGAGCACCTTTAACATCCAGTGGTGTTCGTGAGTCGCGGCGTAGCCGTGTGTTGCGGCTTGACCGCTTACTATTTATTATTTAGTTTTATTGTGTTCCGGAGCTTTTGCGGAGGAGTCCGCTCCCACTAGTCCACTCTGGTATCCAGCGGTGCTGGATAGGAGTAACGGATCAGTGGATCTTTGGTTGTCCTTTTCCCTGGCGGTTTGTCCGCACATACTTTTGGTTAAGTTAGATAGCTTGTAACCCCTGGTCTGGTTGCTTAGTCAGAGGGCCCCTTGTTATCACCCTGTCTCGGATTTCCCTTTGTCTCCCATTAAGACCTGAGGGGGCATCGGGGTTGGGCAGACATAATCCGCCCTTCGAACGCGGCTGCCATGGGCTCAAGCAACCATAGTCTCGCAGGGGATTTCTGATAACACGGGCGAGACAACGGAGTTAGGGCGCCAGGGGTTACTAGGCTTTCCTGCTCCCGTAACCAGCATATCTTTCCAGTACTCAGACCTCTGCCATAAGATCTCATCTGGTCTGGAGTACGGGAATCATAACATACAGTCTCTAAAGTATTGGGCTATCCTAAAGGTTAAAGTCACTAGGGAAATTGGGGGCTTGTAGCATAGTTCATCAATGATCTGTATAAAAGAGGTTGTCAAATTCTACTTCCAAGCGGATGTCTTTGTACCTTGGAGGAAAACAAAGGAGAAACGGGTGAAAGAAACGGACCGTGGAATCACATTTTCATCACAACATTGTCTCTATCGTTGGGTCATAAATCAGATTAGTTGTTGTTATTACAGTGTCTTCGCTCCTTAAACTCATCACCCTGGTATTACTTTTACACTTCGCTAAAACCTGGACGCATCTAAATATCAGGCCAACCAATATGACGACTCCTAGAATACACAAAAGAAATTTCCCTACATCCATAATAATACTTTGGGCCCATTCTCCTAAACCAGAGAACCAATTTCGTGGGTTCAACCATGACATCCAACTGGTCAGCTCATTACCCACAGCAGCGAGTGTGAGATTGTGTTTCCTTCGAAACTCCCACTTCAATTGCAGAATGTCATCCATCTTTTGGTCTATGACCTCGGCTGGGTCCTCCGTGCTGTTTGTGATATACGTGCAGCACTTTACACCATACTGAGTTGCTAGGGTAACACAATACCCGCCTGTCACAGCTGTGAGGTAATTGAGAATCATCCTATGCTGAACCAGTTCTGTTTTGTAGGCTTGTAACTCTCTCCCTGTATACCTGAATGTGTCGTCATACATTTCGGTGATATTGTCTAATAAATTTGCTAGCGCAGATATATATTTATAATTTATCACTCCTCTGGTGGTACGAGTGATATCTAACGCGAGTAGGAATTGAATCCCGGTGGATTCATGGATCAGATCAGAGGCCGAGTGCTCTGTCCTCTCTATCAGGTGCCTTTTAACGATGTGCTCGTAATGAGTGTGAGTATAAGGAGCTTGGGCACCGCGGTGAATGTCTTTCATTTTGTTATGGGATACAGTCATTACTTCAGGCAGTACTTTTCCAACATAACACAATCCCTCTGAGTTTGGGGCAAGGAACCTATACGCCTTCCTCCCGCATATGAAATATGCATCATCGGGGAGAACATATGGGACTGAGTATGACATAACCATGTTACAAACTTTCCATGTGAACTCTCCTAACCCTAACTCTCCCATCTGTCTAGTACACGTATCAGGTTGTACGATATGTGCACAGTATCCTGGTGATACTTCTCCAACTCGCATGGTCCTACTTCCTAGAGTATACCTATACCGGAAATATTTTCCATGGTCGGCTATCTGGCGTATAAGTTCTGTGTCTATGGGCATTCTATCGGCTCTATATGAAAATGTCATGGTTTGATTACTCCATGACACTTCCCAATTTCCCGGCTTTCGGGGATTGGAAATGTTAAAGCATACTAAGGACCTATCCACATGATATTGGTGGAGCTTCAAACTAGGAGGACTAGAGATATTAAACCTCTTGTCCACTGGCCTCTCACCACTTAGCTCAAGTACCTCTCCTATAGTTAAAGGGAATGGTACTAGTCCTGATTTGCTATGACCTTGAGGTACTTGAGAGCATACCCAACAGTCTGTCTGGTTTAACACTTTACCCACTAAGGAGTGATAGTCACTCAATGGATGCCGGTCCATGTGGATATTAAAACTGGACTGACATTTCTTGATGCACCCATCCTCAACTATATTGTCACAATGCCTACAGATGCAGTTCTCTTTAGCTAACAATCCTTCACAATGTCTACAAATAACATGGCTGCTAGATCGTTTTCTGGTACTCGCCTTTGCTTGGTGATTGTGTTGCTATTGGAAATTTACGCCTCCGTCTCAGTCATCAGAAACCCATTCCGGATCCTTTCTCGACCTCACTGGTACTCTCACCGAAACAGACTGCTCTGGTCAACATCATGGTCAACAGGAAAACACGGACTGCAGTCTCTTGGGGCGAGTCCATCTTACAGGAGGAGAAAGAGAAATTTGTAATGGGGGTACAAAAAATACTTTGAGGGGAAAGAAAAACGTTACGATGTCTTATGTCCTCTAGTCTTGTTGTTCTTCTTGCTCTGCTGTCATCTCAAAGGTGCTGTCCTCAGTCTTCCAAACGAACACTCGGGTGATACAATATTCCTTCCAAATCAGCGATCTCTCTGTAAGGAGCAAAAATCTTGCATTACCATTTGTCTAACTGATGTGTGACATACCATCTTTAAAACATGAGAGAGAAGAGAGGAAAAAAACAAACAAACGAGAGAGAGAACAATTCATCACATTTTACATTAAACAACAAACAAAAAAACATTGTCAGATCTTCCGTTCAGCATCAGGCTGTCACACCAACACATCCATTGGTATCTTTGCGCAGTCCCCTCCCCACCAGTATTTCCACACTCCACCCTTTTGTGCCTGGCCAGGACACACCGATGTCGGTAGGTCACACTGGGGTTAGGTAGACTTCTGCAAAGACCAAGTAGCTATGTGATGTTTGAGTTCTGCCGATGAACGTCAGAGATGGGGAAAAAGAAACATTTACAAATAAATTACAACGTTTACCCGGCCGTTCCTGTGTCTACAAGAAACTGACCTCCCAATATCATTAACTGTAACCTCAGGTTTACTATCAGTCCTAATGATCACCTTTCCTGATTGCATATTACAGGTGCGGCCCAAACTTCTTCCTAGGTGATTCCTGATTACAATTCGTGTGTCATAACTCTGCTCGCATTCTTGTCTAGGGGGTTTATATAACCTTTGTCTATTTCTTGATCTACAATCTCTTGCATAATGACCTTCCTTCTGGCAATTATAACACCTTATCACCTTTGACTTACCCACAGGGATCTGAGGCTTCTTACTTCTCTGTGTTTCCCTGTGCTTGCTGATGTTTTGCTCATGCCCAACAGCGGACTTTATTAATGCAGCCACCGAGATATTTCTCCAGTTTGGGTTGGTGGTCTGTACCCTTGTTCTCAATACTTCCTTTAAACCATTTATTAACACAAAATCTGCTACTTCTCTGTGCGGTGCACTTGTTTCGATGTTTTCTATACCTGTATACCTAGTCATGTCCTGCAATGCCCGATGGAAATAATTAGAAGTACTTTCCCCTTCGTTTTGTCTTATGGAGAAGATTTCGTTCCACTCGACAACGGCTGGGAAATATACTCCTAACTGTTGGTTGATCTGCTTAATACATTCCTTATTGTGTTCCTCCGTTTGAGATACTTCCGTGTCTAATTGACAATCAGTAATAAATTTCGCAGGGTCAACACTGGAGGGCAAACATGCCCTCAGCACTGTCCGCCAATCTTTGTTGGTGGGTTCTGTGGAGTTTCCTAGTTCTTTAATGAACCTTTGACATGCAACTATATCTTTCCTAGGATCAGGAAATTCAGACATAATTGACCTCAATTCCATCCGGGACCAGGAACGGCGCATTGCACTGTCCCTGACGGGAATGGTTCCCTGAGCGTCAGTCTTCCCATTGGGGACTGTGATCACCCTGACAGGATTAAACTCAATTACATCATCTTGTGTTGGTTCTACAATATGAGGTACATTTGTTTGTGCGTGATATATAACACCTGTGGACACGACCTCACCTGACCCTCCGTTAGGGGGTTTGATTATTGCCTTTACCGAATTGGTCGCGTCCACCTGGATGTCTTGTGTGATGGCTGCTGGAAAAGGTGCCGACATCGTGCTGGGCTCACTTTCTTGCTGGTAATCCTGAGGGAAGTTTAACATGGAGTGCAACTTGCACGGGTTAACAGTTGTACATTTAACAGTTTTACTTTTATCATTGTTACATTTGTTACACTTATCCTTATCATCTATAATACAGTTGCTAAGTGCATTTTTATCATACACCAGTGTGCCACTCTCTGTAACCACCTTCTCTCCCGTTGCCATATTTTTCTTACCACAGTGAGAGTCAGCTGTGTAAGCTAATTCTCCTTGTATTTCACCTTCCTGTTGCCATAACTGTAAATAATCATAATGTTTGATCCGTCTCTTTGCAGATTTAATGAGACATATCCTTCTCCTTAGATTTTGTAACACCTCGGGACCAAAACTGCCTACTTGTGGGAACCTTTCCCCATCATGCACAGTCATTCTTTCCCATTCATTGACCTTTGCGTGTGATCCATTTCCGACTTCCCGGTCTGTATCACACGTTATCCTTGCCGACTCTATTGGCCGGTTTACTAAGTCAACCCGAACCGAGGTTGATCGCCCCCTACCTGAACAACTGGCCCCCATCTTTGCAGGTGTTGCTTTCACTACCTCTGACCTTCAAATCAGGGTCTTCAGCGAACCCTTACAAAAACCAAGATGTCCGGGGTAGGCCGGCGGCGGAAGTTTACCGAGTACCTCCACTCACTCGCCCACGTCGACCAATACGCCCACACACTGCCTTAGCGCTGGCGTACTCAACCTAGGGCCCCTGCGACCTGAACCTCTATTTACTGGAACATGTGGGTGTGATCCGAAGAGCACTTAACCTTTCCCAGTAACTATTGGTTGTTAGAGAATTCCCGAGTGACCAGCGAACCTCCCTTAAAATAAAAAAATTACACAAATCACGTTAGAATGTACAAATAGCGTTTATGACCCCTCTAACGTACGCAAATGGTACTGGGTCAAGTTACTAACTAATGCACACAATTACGTGCGGTACAATCGTTCTGCAGATAAGCAACTACACTTATGTGCGGAGCGACCAGTGGAATCGAAAATTGTGGCTGCGAATTCCTTCAGCCAGAGCTTAATGGCCTATATGGGTACCGCACCAACCCTTCCTGGTGTTGTGCTCCTTTACTCTTTATCTATAGCGGACTTCCTAGTCTGCTGTACCTAGACCTCCTGGTCTGTCTGGACCTCCTGGTCCGTGACCTCCTGGTCTGTGCTACAGTAGACCTCCTGGTCTGCTATACTCTAATGCTCTTATTTTAATATGTTTAACAAGGGATGCCTCCCAAGCCACCGTGCCGTCACCTACACGTATGTACCTCACGAGAACTCAATGATTTCCTGTGGTTCCACCCCAAAATTTAAAAACTTATATATATGTATACACACTCTTTCACCTCATATACTCTTTACTTTCATTTCTGCGCAGAAATCCCTTTCATTCAGTATCGCAGGCTAATCCCGAGGAGTTGCAACTAGAGAAGGATCTATTAGCTTAAAATTTTGGACACTGTGATTGATTTGCGCTATTATCGCGTTGCCTCCGTATCGCCTACTAAAACAATACTATCGTGTGATTTGTATTATGTGGGCGTACCCAGACGCTCCGTTGCGTAATATACGCTCCGTGCGTCGGCCCTCGCGTCGCGTACGCTAGTCTCACCCTTTGTTAGAGACACGTGTACGCCAGCAGGGTATATCCACAGAAATACAACTAACACGTTTATCAATGTAGATGATCTTTAACTGTAATCATCTACCGAGCACCACACAGATCTTTCCTTGTATCTTTAGGCAAAGCCGTGTGCGTGTTTTACAAATTACTCCTTAACGTATTAATATTACTTTTAACTACCAATAGCAACAAATCTTTCTCAGCACGTTATCAATTGTGAAATGGCAAACAGGAAAGTGAGGTGTGAAATTACACAGATGGAAAAAGAAATACAGGTGTGTGCGTGCCTGCGTGTGTGCGTACGCAAAACAGAAATAAACAGTTTTAAAAGACAATAGCGTACTGTTCTTACCTTCCGGTTCACACCAGCACTCCTACAGCGTAGCGAAACAGACGCTTATCTAGCCAGCACTACTGTATCCCGATACGAAGGGATACTGCCTTCCCGCCCTTTGCTGATAGATAAAGTCTGTGTTCGCCAGTGCGGATATGTGGAGGACGGACGAGCCGCCAATTGATAAAGCTAATTATTTATCTTATAACATTCACTATGTGTAGGTAAGAGACTCAGTACGCAATTGGCGTATGGGGTACCGTAAGGGTACACACTTAGCGTAGCAGACGCTTAGCCGTGGTCGAGACGCACATGCGGCACGCTCGCTCACAGCTTAACGCTTGGTGTCGAGCACGCTATAGGCGGCCGACTACCGTAATGCTACGCTACCAGCGTAGCGGACGCTCGTGACCACGAGGGGAACACGAGCGGCGCAGACGCTCACGGGATGACACTCAGTAAACCTTGTATGCAACACACAGAAAGGATACGCTTATACTGTAAACCTTGTATTGAAATACTGTAGCGATATAACGCTGCTTAACCTTGTTAATACAAAAGCTGTTTGAGCGATTGAGACGCTCCGAATACCCTCAGTAATGTAATAAACACACAATACCTTGCTAAGGTTCCAACACCTTTACTAACAATATCTAGCTATGTAAAAAAGGGAAAACAGTTAACAGTTCATACACTACAGGCTAACATCAATATCTAAACATAATAACTACACATATACAATATACAACAGTTTAACAATAACAGAGAGAGAGAGAGAGAGAGAGTATGGCAAATACAGAGAATAAGTTGGTTACAGAGAGTACTTACACACATGGGAATGAATCGCAGGCGCAATCTGGAAATTCAGCCCTCAGTTAATCAGTGATGAAAACCTTGTGGAGAGTAGAGTCTTGTGTCCCCAAGCCTATTGCAAACTATATTTATGTACTAGCTCAAGACATACTACAATAGATACTGTTGTGCCCTCTTTCCATTGGTTAGGGGGTGGGACATGTACTGCACCTGGGATCATTGGTTAGTTCAAGAAGTGGGCGCTGGCTAGGACTTTTTAGTATTCTAAATTCCTCTCTGGTTGTATTGTGGAAACCTATTGTTTGGATCTTCCAAACAAACTCTGTCTCTGGGCTTTGTTTACCCCACGGTCACCTCTTTCAGTTGAGACAATGACATCTCAGCACTCATTATTCTGGAGAGAAACCTGGACCTATTCATAAACAAAGGTGTAAACCCTCTTCATAGAATCTCAAAGCTTAGTGTAAATAAGGCTATTTGTTTTCAGTCTGTGGGAAAGAGGTGACTGAATTCCAGTCACCCACCCTGCATTTATGTGTAATTTATTCTGAATGCAATTAATCTTATGTTCTACTTCTGTGCATAACCATGAGCAGGAACTATGCGAATCCCTCCCAACTGTCATAGACACAACACCTCTTCAATACCCCACAGCTGGACACCATACACTACCCTCCAACCTTTGTCTGAGCCCTCCCAGCATGCAAAGAGGAATCTCTCTGTCTAAGAGGTTTTAAACTTACCATACTTGCTGACATTATGAAGGGGGATATTAACTATAAAACGCATTATATTGGTTAAATATGTAGCGATCGAGTCGCTCGCTAGTCGCACACAAACACCGCCGTAAATACCCATCTCCATGCGCAGGCGACGTCAGAGCGTCCCCTACGCAACCTGAGGGGATGTGTACGCACGGGGGAGTCGGTGCGCAAGCAGCGGGCACGTGCATTGGGGTTAGTACAAGGCATCATAGGTCGCTATATTTTTCGACTTTGACACCTCAAACAAAACAGGCCCGGCGGGTGCGTCGGCACACCGGGAATCTTCCCTGTAGACCCTATGGCCAATCCGCCTCTGGTTCCGCAGCACCCAATTACAGAGTACATGTGCACATAATCAAAACAGGAAAACAGTGACTTACAGTTGAAGACAAAATAGGACAAGTACAGGGTAACTAAACATAACTACATCAGTAGACGACACTGAGATAAGTATCAAGGTGGCTGAAAACTGCAGGATTTGGGCAGTTGAGGACTATTAAAGTAAGAAAAGGCTAAGCACATGAGGGAAGTGGGCCCTACTCGTGAGAGCTTAAGGACACCACTACACACTTAAAGATTTCACTGAAAGATATGAACGATCTCGTTCATTAATGAACGCGATCGGTCATACCTTTCAGTGTGTAGGCACCAACGATGAACGATGTGCGGCCCCGCACTCTTTCATCGTTTGTGCTGGCTCGTTCACAGGGCCGGCCCAAGGTAAAAAAATTTGGTAAGCAAATATACATTTTGGCACCCCTTGATGGGATAAGTTTTATGAAAGGGATAGCGCACGGGGTGTGGTCTCACAAGGAAGGGCTGTGGCCACACAATAGTACGCCCAATGGTACGAGGAAATAGTAAGTGACTGGGGAGGCAGGGGTGACAGGGAGAAAGTTGGTGACTGGGGAGGCAGGGGTGACAGGGAGATAGTGGGTGACTGGGAAGGAAGAGGATACGGGAAAATAGTGGGTGACTGGGGAGACGGATGACAGGGAGATAGTGGGTAACTGGGGGGGCAGAGGTGACAGGGAGATAGTAGGTGACATGGAGATAGTAAGTGACTGGGGAGGGAGGGGTGACAGGGAGATAGTGGGTGACTGGGGAGGCAGAGGATACGGGGAGACAGTGGGTGACTGGGGAGACAGGGAGATAGTAATAGAGATGGTAAAGAGACATCTTAACAATAGACAGAACACAAAAGATATATATATATATATATATATATATATATATATATATATATATATTATATAGCTTTCGATTTAGTCGGCACTCACGGGACTGTTTCAGTCAGAAATCATAAAGAAGACAACAGAGACTCTCCTCCGATCAAAGTTTCGGTTGTTATTAACCTTTGTCAGGATCACATGTGATCCTGACGAAGGTTAATAACAACCGAAACATTGATCAGTGGAGAGTCTCTGTTGTCTTCTTTATGAATGCTGACTGAAACAGTCCCGTGAGTGGCGCCTATATCGAAAGCTATTGTGGGGTTCCATTGGAATTCATTGGAAGGCACCTGGGCATTATATGGTTATATGAGTAAAGTCCCGGTTTTTGCTACATGTGTATATATATATATATATATATATACTGTATATATAGATATAGAAATATATATATATATATATATATATATATATATATATAGGGCCGGATGTAATAGAGTACGAGATACCTGGAGCTCCGAGACTCCGGCCGAACTCGTACAGACTTGATGGCCACTGCATAAAGTCCATAAAAATAATGCAGAGGCAACTTAATGATAAACAACATGATAATCACAGAGAGAGAGTGAGACAACAAAGGCTGCTCTTCCTGCTTGCCTCAACCCTCCCCCCCCTCACCTTGCCCACTTGCCTCAACCTTCCCCCCCTCGCCCACTTGCCTCAGCCCGGAGCAGGTGGGGGATGAGATGGAGTTGATACCGGGCCGTTCAGGGCGCACCGCTTGGTCTTCACCATCTGGGTGCCATCCGGTATGCAGCACAGGCTCTGCTCTCTGCCTTGCTGCCAGACACCCCTGTCCATGCTCCTGTCCGCACCTTGTGCCCCGGCATGCACGGCCCCAGCGGCAGACTCCTCCATCGGCTCTGTCTTTTTACCAATTCCCGCTTCCCTCCGGATCTGTCACAGCTGCCGCTAGCCGCCATTTCCCCTTTCCAGTTCAGCTGCTGTGTCTTGGAGGCGCCGGCAGGCAGGCAGGCTGGCGGGTGAGCAGCTGCAGCCATGGGTGACAGGTCGGTTTGTGTGCAGCGGTCCATGACATCGCCCTCACTGTGACGGCGCCATACGCAACTGCCTAATGGGCCGGCCGGCCGGCCCTGCTCGTTCATATCTGCAGGCCAATATGGACAATCTCATCCATATTAGCATGCAGGGCTATGGAGGCAGGTGACGAGGGAAGTGAAGAAACTTCACTCCCCCGTTACCTCACCCCAAACCGGCAATATCGGCCGTCCGGCAGCCAGTCGCCGAGTGTGTAGGGCCCATTACATTCTAAAGGGGAGGGGCTGACAGACAGGGGTGACATTAACAACAAATATTTGCTACTCTCTAGGTCGGAGCTCCAATCATCACTTTCCTGACACGCACTTAGAGATGGCTACTGACTCTCTGGTTCAACACAGTGACTCGAATCATCAGGAAATATGAATGATTCGAGTTACTCACAGTTTAATGAGTCGAGACAGCTGCAGTAGTGGCCTCTTTCTGCCAGAGGAAGGAGACTCATTGGGACATGTACTAAGCAGTGATAAAATTGGAGAAGTGAGCCAGTGGAGAAGTTGCTCATGGCAACCAATCAGCTGCTCTGTACACTTTTATATTATGAAAGTTATACGTTACGTCAATGCTGATTGGTTGCCATGGGCAACTTCTCCACTTTTATCACTGCTTAGTACATGGCCCCCTAAGTGTGTCGTTGTGATTGGCCAGCGGCAATACCAGGTGACACCCAGTGGGAGGGACGAGGGAGCAGCCACGACTCACCAGTCAGTGAGTGCTGCGCTGCTGTGCCTGATTCATTCATCCTGAGTCTGCCTGTGAGTCGAGACAGTTGTACACTGTGTAGGCTTAGTGCATCATACCCTTTTCAGACAGAAAAGTCCCGGCAATTACCCGGCATTTCAGTGTCGGGTCATTTTGCAGGGACCTGCCTGATCCCCCCTTTCACACAGACATGCAAATTACCGGGTTGAAAATTTTGACCCAGTAATTTGCAGACCAACACGGGTATTTTGTCTGTGTGAAAGGGTCAACCTGTATAATAATTCCTGTCTCTGTGACCCTAGTAAATTCCTGGGTCGAAGTCCAGGAATTACAACACGGGTTGAACCTTTCACACAGAAAAAGGACCCGCGTGTTTCATGAAATTACCGGGCGGAACTGCTTCACCCGGTAATTTCATTTTCTGTCTGAAAAGGGTATCAGTGGACAGATCTGATTCATGCAGCATTAGCCTGCAGGAGGTGGAGCCCCTGCGGTACAGTGCTCTCAGCTCAGTGCTCACTGTTCCTGCTCAGTGTGATTGTGACTGAATGATGTGTTTCATGGCTGTTAAGCTTTCTCTCCTCAGCCAGAAGTAATGTGCATATTCAGTAACTAGTATGCAAAAAATAAGAATTTACTTACCGATAATTCTATTTCTCATAGTCCGTAGTGGATGCTGGGGACTCCGTCAGGACCATGGGGAATAGCGTGCTCCGCAGGAGACAGGGCACATCTAAAAAAGCTTTTAGGTCACATGGTGCGTACTGGCTCCTCCCCCTATGACCCTCCTCCAAGCCTCAGTTAGGTACTGTGCCCGGACGAGCGTACACAATAAGGAAGGATCTTGAATCCCGGGTAAAACTCATACCAGCCACACCAATCACACCGTACAACTTGTGATCTGAACCCAGTTAACAGTATGATAACAAAACGAAGTAGCCTCTGAAAAGATGGCTCACAACAACAGTAATAACCCGATTTTGTAACAATAACTATGTACAAGCATTGCAGACAATCCGCACTTGGGATGGGCGCCCAGCATCCACTACGGACTATGAGAAATAGAATTATCGGTAAGTAAATTCTTATTTTCTCTAACGTCCTAGTGGATGCTGGGGACTCCGTCAGGACCATGGGGATTATACCAAAGCTCCCAAACGGGCGGGAGAGTGCGGATGACTCTGCAGCACCGAATGAGAAAACTCCAGGTCCTCTGTAGCCAGAGTATCAAATTTGCAAAATTTTACAAACGTGTTCTCCCCTGACCACGTAGCTGCTCGGCAAAGTTGTAATGCCGAGACCCCTCGGGCAGCCGCCCAAGATGAGCCCACCTTCCTTGTGGAGTGGGCCTTTACAGATTTAGGCTGTGGCACGCCTGCCACAGAATGTGCAAGTTGGATTGTGCTACAGATCCAACGTGCAATCGTCTGTTTAGACGCAGGAGCACCCATCTTGTTGGGTGCATACAATGTAAACAACGAGTCAGTTTTTCTGACTCCAGCTGTCCTTGAAATATATATTTTTAATGCTCTGACAACGTCCAGTAACTTGGAGTCCTCCAAGTCGCTAGTAGCCGCAGGCACCACAATAGGCTGGTTTAAGTGAAATGCCGAAACCACCTTAGGGAGAAATTGAGGACGTGTCCTCAATTCTGCCCTGTCCGAATGGAATATCAGATATGGGCTCTTGTATGACAAAGCTGCCAACTCTGAAACTCTCCTGGCAGAAGCCAGGGCCAACAGCATGGTTACCTTCCATGTAAGGTATTTTAATTCTACCGATTTTAACGGCTCAAACCAATGAGATTTGAGAAAATTTAGAACCACGTTCAAATCCCACGGTGCCACTGGAGGCACTATTGGGGGTTGTATATGTAGTACACCTTTGACAAAAGTTTGTACTTCAGGCACTGACGCCAATTCCTTCTGGAAGAAAATTGATAAGGCCGAAATTTGAACTTTAATGGACCCCAATTTTAGGCCCATAGACAATCCTGCTTGCAGGAAATGTAAGAATCGACCCAATTGAAATTCTTCCGTTGGAGCCTTCTTGGCCTCACACCATGCAACATATTTTCGCCAAATGTGGTGATAATGTTGTACAGTCACTTCCTTTCTAGCCTTAATCAAGGTAGGAATAACTTCCTCTGGAATGCCCTTTTCTTTTAGAATCCGGCGTTCAACCGCCATGCCGTCAAACGCAGACGCGGTAAGTCTTGGAACATACAAGGTCCCTGCTGAAGCAGATCCCTTCTTAGAGGTAGAGGCCACGGATCCTCCGTGAGCATCTCTTGAAGTTCCGGATACCAAGTTCTTCTTGGCCAGTCCGGAGCCACCAGTATCGTTCTTACTCCTCTTTTCCGTATAATTCTCAGTACCTTTGGTATGAGAGGCAGAGGAGGGAACACATACACTGACTGGTACACCCACGGTGTTACCAGAGCGTCCACAGCTATTGCCTGAGGGTCTCTTGACCTGGCGCAATACCTGTCCAATTTTTTGTTGAGGCGAGACGCCATCATGTCCACCTTTGGTTTTTCCCAACGGTTCACAATCATGTGGAAAACTTCTGGATGAAGTCCCCACTCTCCCGGGTGAAGGTCGTGTCTGCTGAGGAAATCTGCTTCCCAGTTGTCCACTCCCGGGATGAACACTGCTGACAGTGCTATGACATGATTCTCCGCCCAGCGCAGAATCCTTGCAGCTTCTGCCATTGCACTCCTGCTTCTCGTGCCGCCTTGTCGGTTTACGTGGGCGACTGCCGTGATGTTGTCGGACTGGATCAACACCGGCTGACCCTGAAGCAGCGGTTTTGCCAGACTTAGAGCATTGTAGATCGCTCTTAGCTCCAGTATATTTATGTGAAGAGACGTCTCCAGGTTTGACCACACGCCCTGGAAGTTTCTTCCCTTTGTGACTGCTCCCCAACCTCGTAGGCTGGCATCCGTAGTCACCAGGACCCAGTCCTGTATGCCGAATCTGCGGCCCACTAACAGATGGGCAGTCTGCAACCACCACAGGAGAGACAACCTTGTTCTCGGTGACAGTGTTATCCGCTGATGCATGTACAGATGCGATCCGGACCATTTGTCCAGCAGATCCCACTGAAATGTCCGTGCATGGAATCTGCCGAATGGAATCGCTTCGTATGAAGCCACCATCTTTCCCAGGACTCTTGTGCATTGATGTACTGACACAGTTCCTGGTTTTAGGAGGTTCCTGACAAGTTCGGATAACTCCCTTGCTTTCTCTTCCGGGAGAAATACCTTTTTCTGAACCGTGTCCAGAATCATACCCAGGAACAGCAGATGCGTTGTCGGGGTCAATTGAGATTTTGGAAGATTTAGAATCCACCCGTGTTGCTGAAGCACTACTTGTGTTAGCGCCACACCGACTTCCAGCTGTTCTCTGGACTTTGCCCTTATCAGGAGATCGTCCAAGTAAGGGATAATTAATACGCCTTTTCTTCGTAGAAGAACCATCATTTCGGTCATTACCTTGGTAAAGACCCGAGGGGCCGTGGACAAACCAAACGGCAGCGTTTGAAACTGATAATGACAGTCTTGTATCACGAACCTGAGATACCCTTGGTGTGAGGGGTAAATCGGGACATGTAGATAAGCATCTTTTATGTCCAAGGACACCATGAAGTCTCCTTCTTCCAGATTCGCTATCACTGCCCTGAGTGACTCCATCTTGAACTTGAATTTCTGTATGTACAGGTTCAAGGATTTCAGATTTAGAATAGGCCTTACCGAACCGTCCGGTTTCGGTACCACAAATAGAGTGGAATAATACCCCTTTCCCTGTTGTAGGAGGGGTACCTTGACTATCACCTGCTGAGAATACAGCTTGTGAATGGCTTCCAAAACCGACGTCCTTTCTGAGGGAGACGTTGGTAAAGCAGACTTTAGGAACCGGCGAGGGGGAAACCTTTCGAACTCCAGCATGTAACCCTGAGATATTATCTGCAGGACCCACGGGTCCACTTGTGAGTGAGCCCATTGATTGCTGAAAATCTTGAGTCGACCCCCCACCGTTCCTGGGTCCGCTTGTAAAGCCCCAGCGTCATGCTGATGGCTTTGTAGAAGCCGGGGCGGGCTTCTGTTCCTGGGCAGGGGCTGCGTGCTGCCCTTTCTTACCCTTTCCTCTGCCTCTCGGCAGATAAGACTGTCCTTTTGGTCGCTTTTTATAGGAGCGAAAGGACTGCGGCTGAAAAGACGGTGTCTTTTTCTGTTGTGAAGGGGTCTGAGGTAAAAAGGTGGATTTGCCGGCAGTTGCCGTGGTCACCAGGTCCGAAAGACCGACCCCAAACAATTCCTCTCCTTTATATGGCAATACTTCCATATGCCTCTTGGAATCCGCATCACCTGACCACTGTCGCGTCCATAAACTTCTTCTGGCAGATATGGACATCGCGCTTACTCTTGATGCTAGAGTACAAACATCCCTCTGAGCATCTCGCATATAAAGAAAAGCATCCTTTAATTGCTCTAGAGTCAATAAAATACTGTCCCTATCCAGGGTCTCAATATTTTCAGTCAGAGAATCCAACCACACTACCCCAGCACTGCACATCCAGGCTGAGGCTATTGCCGGTCGCAGTATAACACCAGTATGTGTGTATATACTCTTCAGTGTAGTTTCCAGCCTCCTATCTGCTGGATCCTTGAGGGCGGCCGTATCAGGAGACGGCAACGCCACTTGCTTTGATAAACGTGTGAGCGCCTTATCCACCTTAGGGGGTGTTTCCCAGCGCGCCCTAACCTCTGGTGGGAAAGGGTATAATGCCAACAACTTCTTTGAAATTAGCAATTTTCTATCGGGGGTAACCCACGCTTCATCACACACATCATTCAATTCCTCTGATTCTGGGAAAAATACAGGTAGTTTTTTCACCCCCCACATAATACCCCTTTTTGAGGTACCAGCAGTATCAGAGATCTGTAACGCCTCCTTCATTGCCGTGATCATATAACGTGTGGCCCTATTGGAAAATACGTTTGTTTCTTCACCGTCGACACTAGATTCATCTGTGTCGGTACCCGTGTCGACTGACTGAGGTAAAGGACGTTTTACAGCCCCTGACGGTGTCTGAGACGCCTGAACCGGTACTAACTGGTTTGCCGGGCGTCTTATTTCGTCAACTGACTTTTGTAGTGTGCTGACATTATCACGTAATTCCATAACTAAAGCCATCCATTCCGGTGTCGACTCCCTAGGGGGTGACATTACCATCATCGGCAATTGCTCTGCCTCCACACCAACATCGTCCTCATACATGTCGACACACACGTACCGACACACAGCAGGCACACAGGGAATGCTCTAATCGAAGACAGGACCCCTTAGCCCTTTGGGGAGACAGAGGGAGAGTTTGCCAGCACACACCAAAAGCGCTATAAATGTATATAAACAACCCTAGAAGGTGTTGTTTACTATATATGCGCTCTTAATATATAAATATCGCCAATTTATGCCCCCCTTCTCTTTGTTACCCTGTTTCTGTAGTGCAGTGCAGGGAAGAGTCCTGGGAGCCTTCCTCACCAGCGGAGCTGAGCAGGAAAATGGCGCTGAGTGCTGAGGAGAATAAGCTCCGCCCCTTTTTCGGCGGGATTTTTCTCCCGGTTTTTAAGAAACTGGCCTGGGTCAAAATACATACATATAGCCTTAATGGGTATATGTGATGTATTTATTTTGCCACTAAAGGTAATTATATTGCTGCCCAGGGCGCCCCCAGCAGCGCCCTGCACCCTCCGTGACTGAGTCAGTGAGCCGTGTGACAACAATGGCGCACAGCTGCAGTGCTGTGCGCTACCTTCATGAAGACTGTGGAGTCTTCTGCCGCCTGTTTTCCGGACCTCCGTTCTGCCGTCTCTTCAGCGTCTGTAAGGGGGATCGGCGGCGCGGCTCCGGGACGAACCCCAGGCTGACCTGTGTTCCGACTCCCTCTGGAGCTAAGTGTCCAGTAGCCTAAGACTCCAATCCATCCTGCACGCAGGTGAGTTGGAAATCTCTCCCCTAAGTCCCTCGATGCAGTGATCCTGTTGCCAGCAGGAATCACTGAGATTGAAACCTAAAAAAAAAAAACTTTTCTAAACAGCTCTTTAAGAGAGCCACCTAGATTGCACCCTCTCGGACGGGCACAAAAACCTAACTGAGGCTTGGAGGAGGGTCATAGGGGGAGGAGCCAGTACGCACCATGTGACCTAAAAGCTTTTTTAGATGTGCCCTGTCTCCTGCGGAGCCCGCTATTCCCCATGGTCCTGACGGAGTCCCCAGCATCCACTAGGACGTTAGAGAAATTGGTTATTAATAATATACCAACATAACACTAAATCTATGTTAATATATTAGTAACAATCAATGCATAAGCAGCTGCCTCCCCCAGATGCACTGCACAATCAGTGCAGCTGAATAACTAGCTGAGCCAACTCCCAGAGGACTGAGTCACTCCCTCCATGAGTCACCAGCACTGGTCTGTCAGTACTGAGTGTCTCTGGCAACTCACTGAATCATGTGCACTGTCTCTGCAATACATTCCAATACAAATGAGTCATGAGTCTGACTCATGGGCCGAGACACTGACTCTAGACACGCCACTGAACTGAGTCATGTGCCTCAACTCAGTTCAGTGAATCACTTTGCGACGCACCGACCTCCACGCTAGCGCAGTCTCAGCACCGAAACTTGAACTTCCCTTTCCCGCACTGCGCCTGCGCTACGCAAATGGTCACTTACGTCCTTGTGACGTCACCCCGCCGTTGCCGTTAGGAGGAGGAGGAGGAGGGAGAGAGAGCGAGAAGAGCGAGAGAGGGGGCGGCCTCATTGCGGCGGCGTAGGGTACGTGCGCTGGTGGCGTCGTGAAGCGGTCAGTTCAGGGGTTCAAAGAGGAAAAACATGGCGGACAACAAAGGAGGCGGTGGCGGGGAGACGGACGGCTCGGTGAGCAACAACAACAACAGTAGTGGCAGCGGACAAGACGGGAACACCGCGGGAAGCGAGGGCCAGGCCGCGGATGAGGCGGCCGAGAGCGGGGATAAGGCAGCGGCCCCAGCTGTTCCGGTGGCTGCCACGGCTGAGGAGAGCCCGGCCCCCTCGACCACCGCGGCCTCCTCGTCCTCCACGCCGGCTCCGGTGAACCTACTGGATACGTGCGCGGTGTGCAAGCAGAGCCTGCAGTGCCGGGAGTCGGAGCCGAAGCTGCTTCCCTGCCTGCACTCTTTCTGCCGCCGCTGCCTTCCGGAGCCCGAGCGGCAGCTCAGCGTCCCGCTACCCGGCGGCAGCAACGGGGACATCCAGCAAGGTGAGAGGCCGCAGCGTTTGATGGGCCGGGGAGGCTGGGGGCAGTGTGGTGGTGTGCATCTGGCGACACAGCAGCAGCAGCCTGCCAATATCACATGCATGTAACGCATCAGTGCTGGGGACTGGTCTGCAGCTGCCACAACTTTCTGCAGCTTTGTCTCCGGTGTCAGGACACTGTTGCTCTCTGTGCTTCTCCGCACAGGCAGTGTGTTGTGTTACAGTGGTGTGCAGCATCAGTATGGAGCTCTGCAGTGCTCAGACTATGCATGTGTTATTGCCTTAAACTTCCAATGATCTGCATTCTATTTCTCATATAAAATAAGATTGCAGCTGTGCTGTGTATTCTGAATGACTTCCTCCAAAGCTAGTTCCTGTAGGAATCCTGTGTTGGTTGTTGGATTGCCTGTCAGTGGTGAGAACGGCATCTCTGTGCAGTCACATGTTCTGTGTCATTGCCACATGCTCTGTGATATTCTGAGTAATATGTGTATGTTTATATAGCAGTGTTTACTTGACAAATATTTGTATTTTTGTGCAGGGTATTAACATGCTCTTGTGAAATGTTAGGGTTTTGTTGTAAATTGTGCTGTTATGTAAGATCTCAGTGTAGTGTTGCTTATGATGCTGCTCTGTGCTGACATACATGATTGGTAATCTTCATATATTTTACTCCTGATACCCACGTGTCCGTGTACTACACAATGTAAACAGTACTACTTTGAATTCTTGGGATTTGTATGTGTGGCTGCTGTATGTGTGTTTTTTTTTTTTTTGGTTTATGCTTTTTTTCGGTATAGGCTTGATTCTAACTCTTGGATACGCTCCAAGAAGTGGACATGTGGATTTAAACTTAAGTTGTATACACACGGTGCGGTTCTGACTAAATGCCGATTTTGACTTTGCAATTTCCCTTGAACTACCTGGAGCCCAGAACCACTGATAGTAACTATACACACGGTGCAATTTTGGCTATACTAGAAACTATATTGTACACAATACAGTCAAAATTGCCTTACCTGCACAGTCTTTTTTTTTTTTTTTTTTTTTTTTTCTTCTTGTGATCCCGACCCCACGGGAACGCTTTTCGGTATTGCAAGCTGTATACACACAGTGCGATATGTGCTAACTTTTCTTACGATTTTGACTAGGCAAAACCGTAAGCACACATCGCACAGTGCGTATGCACCTTCAGACTTTTGGATTTGTACATTGTCAGAACACCTACTTTTGTATTTGAATATTTTTAGTATGCTGGTTCATTTCTGGGAGTGAGAAGTATGACAGACTGGTGCATTTATGCAGCGTGCTTCCTTTCTCTATAGTTGATTTATAGAGTTGGGCGGGTTCAGTTCCGAAAAAGGAGCCCACCTGAATTTCAGGGATCTGACTGAATTGGAATAGCAGCTCAGGTTTTCCATCCTTGCTTGGATTCCAAATCAAGGCATGTTATCATTCCAGCGTCTGTTTCTTGCGGGTTTTGGATTCTATGGAAGTGCCTGCGGTGGTGATTTGATGCCATCTCACAGCAGACCGCATAGTGAGAGCTGTGTTGTCTGGCGGTCTGTGCTTACTCCACACTGCTGAGCTGACCTATCTGTGTCCATACACTCCAGTGCTTTTTAGTGTTAATATTGAGGCTGTACCCCACTGCGTCTTTGACATATTATAAGCGGTGTGACTTGCTGATTTGTGTTGCCATTTTCTAAAATAATTGCTTTTTTATTTTTTAATACAAGCTGTGTGTGCTGTACACCACTGCACTTTTGTTGACATATTAAATATAAGCGCCTTTGTTGACATAATATAGGCAGTGTGACTTGCTGCTTTGTTCTCAAAACAGAAATAATTGCTCTTATACAAACACCTTTGTTGACATAATAAATATATGCACTGTAACTCGCCACTGAGTGGTATTAAAAAAAAAAAAATATATATATATTTTTTTCATTTTATTTACTGTACAACTTGACTTCTCCCGCCCCCAATAAAGCTCAGAAATTATTTTTTTTGAGTCAGTTTGGTGAACATGAATGTAACCCTATCCAAAATGATTTTAGTAAAAAAAAATAATATATATATATATATATATATATATATATATATATATATATATATATATATATATATATATATATATATATATATTCCCCCCCCCCAAACATCGATCGTGACCATCGGAAAATTGGAACCATAGCGACCATCGCGGCTTTCATTTTGAAAGCCGGGACAACCTCCAGGTAAACAGGGGTGGGTGTGGGAGGTTTAATTTACACTCCCCAGCTGCTGCTATTGTCTGCAGCTGCTGGAGAGGGGGTCCTGCCGTGCTGACTGATTAGTAGCACAGCAATCAGGGGAGAGTGTGAGAGGCATAAAGACCTTCGGGTCCCTCTGACAGCAGCAGCGGGGGAAAGTTTCCCTGCTGCTGCCAACACTGTTTATCTGACCGCATCCTGTGCGACCAGGTCAGATAAAGCCCTTGCAGTCATGGTCGCATCTGATGTGACCATGCCAGGCAGGTGGTTAATTAGGGCAGATTCAGTTGTGGCGAGTGCCACCTGCTGGCCGTCTGAAGGAATGATCCTCAATCGGAGCTATTCAATTGTTTCTCTGGTAGACGCCCATTGGCAGCAGCTGACGCATTTTGTCTCGCACTCCTTGGGCCTCAAGAAAAAAAATGTGTAAAGTCCATAACTTGGGCTCCCATTCTTTGGAAATTGGACGTCGATTCGGGCTTATTAGATGGGTTTAGCTGCTTTGTGCTGCATTTATTTGTAAGCCAAGCTTTGCTGCGTTTGTGTGGAACTTATTTAGGATGTTTTGGGCACCCTGCGTGGTTTTTGGCTAGGAAGACTAGATCTGTGAGGGCTGTATGTTTCCCAGTAATGGTGCCCATTTCATTTAGAAAAGTTTTCTGAGAATCCGGTCTATAGCTATGTTGAAGAACATTGGTGATACTGCTTGACGCCAGTTGAGATTGTAAATGGTTGAGACATTTGGCCGCATATTCTCTTTGTTTTAGTTGCTGTTGTAGAGAGCTTGAAGCACCTTTAAGGGTATTATGAGATGTTCCCTGTCTTAAAGGTACACCAAACAGATTTTAGGACCACCCAGGTTGATTTGTCGGGAGAATGAGCATTCTACGACTTAACTGCCTGGCGCGATTCTGATTCCCGATAGAATCAGCATCGCGTCGGCCGCGCACCAGCAGAAGATGTCCCGACAATTGTCACATGGCGCTGTATTGAATAGCGCCGGGAGCTAATTCTCGGTGCTATTCAACGGTTGGCAAATTTAATTAACCACATAGTTTTCTAGTAACTCAGGTCTAATTCCCGGCGCTATTCATCTATCATCGAATTGAATTGTGCCTATCGATTTAATATGTTGGCCCTTTTAGATCTTTGTTGTAGAGGTTCTAAATGTTCCATTGCAGCTATGTAATATGCTGTGCAGCAGCTGTGAATCATGCTACTGGCCTCCTCCATTTCTTGGGCTTTTCCTTTCCACCATGCTGCTTTATCTGCTTTGAGTTGTATTTTAATGTCTATTCAGTCACAAGTAGAGTTTATGGTTTAATGTTTTTAATATAGGCACATTCGGCCACTAAGTCTATAGTGTTAGATATCCATGGTATGATTTTTCTCCGTTTAATTGGGCACGTCTGTCTGAGGTTATTCCCCTTTTTTTTTTTTTTTTTTTTTTTTTTTTCCTTTGCTTGCCAAATTTGTGTCGGTCTAGCTGTGGTTTACATAGTAATTAGGTGATAGCGGTGTGACCCTGTTTTTGAGCAGAATTTGAAAGTTCACCTGGTTATTAAGGTCTTTTAAGGCGTTTAATTCTAAAATTGTTGTGGGTTTCAAGGAGTTCTGCACTTTTTTTATGTAGATACTTAGCTTTGCTTGTAATGATGATCTGATCCAGTTGATGCTTCACCAATTTGCTCTCATGTCATGGAAGGCACTCTGAAACGGTTTTTGTATGATGAAATAATCCAGCATACTTTGTCTCCATTATTGGAGAACCATGTTAAGAGATGATTTTGTGAGTGTTGGAACCAGGTGTTGCATATTGCAAGATTGTTGTATTTGGCAAACATAACTAATGGGCCCTACACACTGGCCGACATGACTGCACGTTATGAACGATCTCGTTCATTAATGAACGAGATAACGTTCATATCGTGCAGTGTGGAGGCTCCAGCGATGAACGATGCGCGGCCTCGCACTCGTTCATCGCTGGTTCCCCGTGGGCTGTACATGCAGGCCAATATGGACGATCTCGTCCATATTTGCATGCTCTTCAATGCAGCCGGGTGACGTGGGGTGGGGGGGAGTGAAGAAACGTCACTCCCCCCTCCCCCCCCCCCCCGCTGCCGGGTTGGCCGTATCCGCCGTCGGGTAGCTCGGCGGTGGATCGGCCAGTGTGTAGGGCCTATAAGCGGAGACTATCATCATTGGGCTCATTTA
This sequence comes from Pseudophryne corroboree, assembly GCF_028390025.1. Lineage (NCBI taxonomy): Eukaryota > Metazoa > Chordata > Amphibia > Anura > Myobatrachidae > Pseudophryne > Pseudophryne corroboree. Next base: position 751,146,208 of record NC_086445.1, on the reverse strand, counting down.
TGCGTTCAGATCAACACGATGGGGTCGATTCAATTCACCGACAGTTGAATAGCTCCCGGTGCTATTCAATACAGAGCCAAGTGACACTCAATTGTCTGTAATTCTTCTCTCACCCCCGGGGGATGAGAGAAGAAATCCGACAAAAGTGCTGCCGCGCGAGGCTGATTCTAAGTCGGAGAATGCCCGTGGGAACGGGCATTCGCCGACTTAACTTGAGCTGAATTGAATAGCGCTGGGAGCTAATTCCCAGAGCTATTCAACTGTCGGTGAATTGAATCGACCCCATACTGTAGTTATGTGGTTTCCATATTGGCACTGCTCTAAAATTTTCTGCAGTTCATTGTAGGAAAAAATCTTTGTCTTGGTCATTTCTTGGCTCTGTTGCAGGGTTAGCTGGTTTACACCAAATGTTTTATATTTAAAAAAAACAAAAAACCCCCAACCCAATTTCTCTATCGTCCTAAGTGGATGCTGGGGTTCCTGAAAGGACCATGGGGAATAGCGGCTCCGCAGGAGACAGGGCACAAAAAAGTAAAGCTTTACTAGGTCAGGTGGTGTGCACTGGCTCCTCCCCCTATGACCCTCCTCCAGACTCCAGTTAGATTTTGTGCCCGAACGAGAAGGGTGCAATCTAGGTGGCTCTCCTAAAGAGCTGCTTAGAGAAAGTTTAGTTTAGGTTTTTTTACTTTACAGTGAGTCCTGCTGGCAACAGGATCACTGCAACGAGGGACTTAGGGGAGAAGTAGTAAACTCACCTGCGTGCAGAGTGGATTTGCTGCTTGGCTACTGGACACCATTAGCTCCAGAGGGATCGAACACAGGCCCAGCCATGGAGTCCGGTCCCGGAGCCGCGCCGCCGACCCCCTTGCAGATGCTGAAGCGTGAAGAGGTCCAGAAACCGGCGGCTGAAGACTCCTCAGTCTTCATAAGGTAGCGCACAGCACTGCAGCTGTGCGCCATTTTCCTCTCAGCACACTTCACACGGCAGTCACTGAGGGTGCAGAGCGCTGGGGGGGGGCGCTCTGAGAGGCAAATAAAAACCTTATAAAAGGCTAAAAATACCTCACATATAGCCCACAGGGGCTATATGGAGATATTTAACCCCTGCCTGACTAAAATAATAGCGGGAGAAGAACCCACCGAGAAAGGGGCGGGGCCTATCTCCTCAGCACACGGCGCCATTTTCTGTCACAGCTCCGCTGGTCAGGACGGCTCCCAGGTCTCTCCCCTGCACTGCACTACAGAAACAGGGTAAAACAGAGAGGGGGGGCACATTAATGGCTATATATTGTATATATTAAAGCAGCTATAAGGGAGCACTTAATTATAAGGCTATCCCTGTTATATATAGCGCTTTTTGGTGTGTGCTGGCAGACTCTCCCTCTGTCTCCCCAAAAGGGCTAGTGGGTCCTGTCTTCATTAGAGCATTCCCTGTGTGTTTGCTGTGTGTGTCGGTACGTGGTGTCGACATGTATGAGGACGATATTGGTGTGGAGGCGGAGCAATTGCCAAATATGCAGATGTCACCCCCCAGGGGGTCGACACCAGAATGGATGCCTTTATTTGTGGAATTACGTGATAGTTTATCTTCACTTAAACAGTCGGTTGAGGACATGAGGCGGCCGGACAATCAATTAATGCCTGTCCAGGCGCCTCAAACACCGTCAGGGGCTGTAAAACGCCCTTTGCCTCAGTCGGTCGACACAGACCCAGACACAGGCACTGATTCTAGTGACGACGGTGGAAATTCAAACGTATTTTCCAGTAGGGCCACACGTTATATGATTTTGGCAATGAAGGAGACGTTACATTTAGCTGATACTACAGATACCGTAAAACAGGGTATTATGTATGGTGTGAAAAAACTACCAACAGTTTTTCCTGAATCAGAAGAGTTAAATGACGTGTGTGATGAAGCGTGGGTTGCTCCTGATAGAAAGTTGATAATTTCAAAAAAAAAAAAAAAAAAAATTATTGGCATTATACCCTTTCCCGCCAGAGGTTAGGGCGCGCTGGGAAACACCCCCTAAGGTGGACAAGGCGCTCACACGCTTATCTAAACAAGTGGCGTTACCCTCTCCTGAGACGGCCGCACTTAAGGATCCATCAGATAGGAGGATGGAAGTTATTCAAAAGAGTATATACACACATGCAGGTGTTATACTACGACCAGCTATAGCAACTGCCTGGATGTGCAGTGCTGGAGTAGTTTGGTCAGAATCCCTGATTGAAAATATTGATACCCTAGATAGGGACAAGGTTTTGCTGTCGTTAGAACAAATAAAGGATGCATTTATCTATATGCGTGATGCACAGAGAGATATCTGCACACTGGCATCTCGGGTGAGTGCTATGTCCATTTCAGCCAGAAGAGCCTTATGGACACGACAGTGGACAGGTGATGCGGATTCAAAACGTCATATGGAAGTTTTGCCGTATAAAGGGGAGGAGTTATTTGGAGTCGGTCTATCAGACTTGGTGGCCACGGCTACTGCCGGGAAATCCACCTTTTTACCTCAAGTCACTCCCCAACAGAAAAAGGCACCGACCTTTCAACCGCAGCCCTTTCGCTCCTACAAAAATAAGAGAGCAAAGGGCTTGTCGTACCTGCCACGAGGCAGAGGCAGAGGGAAGAGACACCAACAGGCAGCTCCTTCCCAGGAACAGAAGCCCTCCCCGGCTCCTGCAAAAACCTCAGCATGACGCTGGGGCCTCTCAAGCGGACTCGGGGACAGTGGGCGGCCGTCTCAAAAATTACAGCGCGCAGTGGGCTCACTCGCAGGTAGACCCCTGGATCCTGCAGATAATATCTCAGGGGTACAGGTTGGAATTAGAGACGGATCCTCCTCATCGTTTCCTGAAGTCTGCGTTACCAACCGTCTCGTCCGAAAGGGAGATGGTTTTGGACGCCATTCACAAGCTGTACTCTCAGCAGGTGATAGTCAAAGTACCCCTCTTACAACAAGGAAAGGGGTATTATTCCACTCTATTTGTGGTACCGAAGCCGGATGGCTCGGTAAGGCCTATTCTAAATCTAAAGTCCTTGAACATCTACATAAAAAAGTTCAAGTTCAAGATGGAGTCACTCAGAGCAGTGATAGCGAACCTGGAAGAAGGGGACTTTATGGTATCCTTGGACATCAAGGATGCGTATCTCCACGTTCCGATTTACCCCGCACACCAGGGGTACCTCAGGTTCGTTGTTCAAAACTGTCACTATCAGTTTCAGACGCTGCCGTTCGGATTGTCCACGGCGCCTCGGGTCTTTACCAAGGTAATGGCCGAGATGATGATTCTTCTTCGAAGAAAAGGCGTATTAGTTATCCCATACTTGGACGATCTCCTGATAAGGGCAAGGTCCAGAGAACAGCTGGAGACAGGATTAGCACTATCTCAAGAGGTGCTAAGACAACACGGGTGGATTCTGAATATTCCAAAATCCCAATTAATCCCGACAACTCGTCTGCTGTTCCTAGGAATGATTCTGGACACGGTCCAGAAAAAGGTTTTCCTTCCCGAGGAAAAAGCCAAGGAGTTATCCGACCTGGTCAGGAACCTCCTAAAACCAGGAAAGGTGTCAGTACATCAATGCACAAGAGTCCTGGGAAAAATGGTGGCTTCTTACGAAGCAATTCCATTCGGCAGATTCCATGCAAGAATATTCCAAAGGGATCTGTTGGACAAATGGTCAGGGTCGCATCTGCAGATGCACCTGCGAATAACCCTGTCACCAAAGACAAGGGTGTCACTTCTGTGGTGGTTGCAGAAGGCTCCCCTATTAGAAGGCCGCAGATTCGGCATTCAGGATTGGATCCTGGTGACCACGGACGCCAGCCTGAGAGGCTGGGGAGCAGTCACACAAGGAAGAAACTTCCAGGGAGTATGGACGAGCCTGGAAAAGTCTCTTCACATAAACATTCTGGAACTAAGAGCAATCTACAATGCTCTAAGCCAGGCGGAACTTCTCCTGCAAGGGAAGCCGGTGTTGATTCAGTCGGACAACATCACGGCGGTCGCCCATGTAAACAGGCAGGGCGGCACAAGAAGCAGGAGTGCAATGGCAGAAGCTGCCAAGATTCTTCGCTGGGCGGAGAATCACGTGATAGCACTGTCAGCAGTGTTCATCCCGGGCGTGGACAACTGGGAAGCAGACTTCCTCAGCAGACACGATCTTCATCCGGGAGAGTGGGGTCTACATCCAGAGGTCTTCAACATGTTAATAGACCGTTGGGAAAGACCAATTGTAGACATGATGGCGTCTCGCCTCAACAAGAAACTGGACAAATATTGCGCCAGGTCAAGAGATCCACAGGCAATAGCTGTGGACGCACTGGTAACTCCTTGGGTGTACCAGTCAGTGTATGTGTTTCCTCCTCTGCCGCTCATACCAAAGGTATTGAAGATCATACGGCAAAGAAGAGTAAGAACAATACTAGTGGTTCCGGATTGGCCGAGAAGAACTTGGTACCCGGAACTTCAAGAGATGCTCACGGACGAACCGTGGCCTCTACCTCTGAGAAGGGACCTGCTACAGCAGGGTCCCTGTCTCTTTCAAGACTTACCGCGGCTGCGTTTGACGGCATGGCGGTTGAACGCCAGATCCTAAAAGGGAAAGGCATTCCAGAAGAAGTCATTCCTACCTTGATTAAGGCACGGAAGGAAGTCACCGTGAAACATTATCACCGCATTTGGCGAAAATATGTTGCGTGGTGCGAGGATCGGAGTGTTCCGACGGAGGAATTTCAACTGGGTCGTTTCCTACATTTCCTACAATCAGGATTGTCTATGGGTCTCAAATTGGGATCCATTAAGGTTCAAATTTCGGCCCTGTCAATATTCTTCCAAAAAGAATTGGCCTCTGTCCCTGAGGTCCAGACTTTTGTCAAAGGAGTACTGCATATACAGCCTCCTGTGGTGCCTCCGGTGGCACCGTGGGATCTAAATGTAGTTTTAGATTTCCTCAAATCCCATTGGTTTGAACCATTGAAAAAGGTGGATTTGAAATATCTCACATGGAAAGTGACTATGTTACTGGCCCTGGCTTCTGCCAGGAGAGTATCTGAATTGGCGGCTTTATCTTATAAAAGCCCTTATCTAATCTTCCATTCGGATAGGGCAGAACTGCGGACTCGTCCGCATTTTCTCCCTAAAGTGGTATCAGCATTTCATCTGAACCAACCTATTGTGGTGCCTGCGGCCACTAGCGACTTGGAGGACTCCAAGTTGTTGGACGTTGTCAGAGCTTTAAAAATATACATTTCAAGGACGGCTGGAGTCAGAAAATCTGACTCGCTGTTTATACTGTATGCACCCAACAAGTTGGGCGCACCTGCTTCTAAGCAGTCGATTGCTCGTTGGATTTGTAACACAATTCAACTTGCACATTCTGTGGCAGGCCTGCCACAGCCTAAAACTGTAAAAGCCCACTCCACAAGGAAGGTGGGCTCATCTTGGGCGGCTGCCCGAGGGGTCTCGGCATTACAACTCTGCCGAGCAGCTACGTGGTCGGGGGAGAACACGTTTGTAAAATGTTACAAATTTGATACCCTGGCAAAGGAGGACCTGGAGTTCTCTCATTCGGTGCTGCAGAGTCATCCGCACTCTCCCGCCCGTTTGGGAGCTTTGGTATAATCCCCATGGTCCTTTCAGGAACCCCAGCATCCACTTAGGACGATAGAGAAAATAAGAATTTACTTACCGATAATTCTATTTCTCGGAGTCCGTAGTGGATGCTGGGCGCCCATCCCAAGTGCGGATTATCTGCAATACTTGTACATAGTTATTGTTAACTAATTCGGGTTATTGTTAAGGAGCCATCTTTAAGAGGCCCTTTCTGTTATCATACTGTTAACTGGGTTTAGATCACAAGTTGTACGGTGTGATTGGTGTGGCTGGTATGAGTCTTACCCGGGATTCAAAATGCCTCCCTTATTGTGTATGCTCGTCCGGGCACAGTACCTAACTGGAGTCTGGAGGAGGGTCATAGGGGGAGGAGCCAGTGCACACCACCTGACCTAGTAAAGCTTTACTTTTTTGTGCCCTGTCTCCTGCGGAGCCGCTATTCCCCATGGTCCTTTCAGGAACCCCAGCATCCACTACGGACTCCGAGAAATAGAATTATCGGTAAGTAAATTCTTATTTTCTCTAACGTCCTAGTGGATGCTGGGGACTCCGTCAGGACCATGGGGAATAGCGGCTCCGCAGGAGACAGGGCACAAAAGCAAGCTTTTAGGATCACATGGTGTGTACTGGCTCCTCCCCCTATGACCCTCCTCCAAGCCTCAGTTAGGTTTTTGTGCCCGGCCGAGAAGGGTGCAATCTAGGTGGCTCTCTTAAAGAGTTACTTAGAAAAAGTTTTTAGGTTCTTTATTTTCAGTGAGTCCTGCTGGCAACAGGCTCACTGCATCGAGGGACTTAGGGGAGAGATTTTCAACTCACCTGCGTGCAGGATGGATTGGATTCTTAGGCTACTGGACATAGCTCCAGAGGGAGTCGGAACACAGGGCTCGCCCTGGGGTTCGTCCCGGAGCCGCGCCGCCGACCCCCCTTGCAGACGCTGAAGATGAAGAGGTCCGGAACCAGGCGGCAGAAGACTCTGTCTTCATCAGGTAGCGCACAGCACTGCAGCTGTGCGCCATTGTTGACAGCACACTTCACACAGCGGTCACGGAGGGTGCAGGGCGCTGGAGGGGGGCGCCCTGGGCAGCAATGTATAATACCTGTATGGCGAAAAATACATCACATATAGCCCTTGAGGCTATATGGATGTATTTAACCCCTGCCAGATATCTAAAACTCCGGAGAAGAAGCCCGCCGAAAAGGGGGCGGGGCCTATTCTCCTCAGCACACAGCGCCATTTTCCCTCACAGAAAGGCTGGTGGGAAGGCTCCCATGCTCTCCCCTGCACTGCACTACAGAAACAGGGTTAAAACAGAGAGGGGGGGCACTGATTTGGCGATATGTATATATATTAAAATGCTATAAGGGAGGAACACTTATATAAAGGTTGTCCCTGGATAATTATAGCGTTTTGGTGTGTGCTGGCAAACTCTCCCTCTGTCTCCCCAAAGGGCTAGTGGGTCCTGTCCTCTATCAGAGCATTCCCTATGTGTGTGCTGTATGTCGGTACGTGTGTGTCGACATGTATGAGGAAAATATTGGTGAGGAGGCGGAGCAAATTGCCTGTAATGGTGATGTCACTCTCTAGGGAGTCGACACCGGAATGGATGGCTTATTTATGGAAATTACGTGACAATGTCAACACGCTGCAAGCCGGTTGACGACATGAGAGGGCCGGCGAACAAATTAGTATCTGTCCAGGCGTCTCAAACACCGTCAGGGGCTGTAAAATGCCCATTTACCTCAGTCGGTCGACACAGACCCAGACACGGACACTGATTTCAGTGTCGACGGTGAAGAAACAAACGTATTTTCTTTTAGGGCCACACGTTAAGGGCAATGAAGGAGGTGTTACATATTTCTGATACTCCAAGTACCACAAAAAAGGGTATTATGTGTGAGGTGAAAAAACTACCTGTAGTTTTTCCTGAATCAGATAAATTAAATGAAGTGTGTGATGATGCGTGGGTTTCCCCCGATAGAAAATTATTGGCGGTATACCCTTTCCCGCCAGAAGTTAAGGCGCGGTGGGAAACACCCCTCAGGGTGGATAAGGCGCTCACACGCTTATTAGAACAAGTAGCGGTACCATCTACGGATAGGGCCGTACTTAAGGAGCCAGCTGATAGGAGGCTGAAAAATATCCTAAAAAGTATACACACACATGCTGGTGTTATACTGCGACCAGCGATCGCCTCAGCCTGGATGTGCAGAGCTGAGGTGGCTTGGTCGGATTCCCTGACTAAAAATATTGATACCTTTGACAGGGACAGTATTTTATTGACTATAGAGCATTTAAAGGATGCATTTCTATATATGCGAGATGCGCAGAGGGATATTTGCACTCTGGCATCAAGAGTAAATGCGATGTCCATATCTGCAAGAAGATGTTTATGGACACGACAGTGGTCAGGTGATGCAGATTCCAAACGGCACAAAGATGTATTGCCGTATAAAGGGGAGGAGTTATTTGGGGTCGGTCCATGGGACCTGGTGGCCAGGGCAACTGCTGGAAAATCCACCGTTTTTTACCCTAAGTCACATCTCTGCAGAAAAAGACACCGTCTTTTCAGCCTCAGTCCTTTTGTCCCTATAAGAGTCATATCTGCCCAGGGATAGAGGAAAGGGAAGAAGACTGCAGCAGGCAGCCCATTCCCATGAACAGAAGCCTTCCACCGCTTCTACCAAGTTCTCAGCATGACGCTGGGACCGTACAGGACCCCTGGATCCTACAAGTAGTATCCAAGGGGTACAGATTGGAATGTCGAGAGGTTTCCCCCCTCGCAGGTTCCTGTAGTCTGCTGTACCAATGTCTCTCTCCGACAGGGAGGCAGTATTGAAAACAATTCACAAGCTGTATTCCCAGCAGGTGATAATAAAATTACCCCTCCGACAACAAGGAAAGGGGTATTACTCCACACTATATGGTGGTACTGAAGGCTAGGTGAGACCTATTCTAAATCTGAAAAATTTGAACACTTACAAGGGTTCAAATCCAGATGGAGTCAATCAGAGCAGTGATAGCAAAGAACAAGGGGACTATATGGTGTCCCGGGACATCAGGGATGCTTACCTCCATGTCCCAAAATTTGCCTTTTCTCACCAAGGGTACCTCAGTTTCGTGGTACAGAACTGTCACTATCAGTTTCAAGACGATGCCGTTGGATTGTCCAAGGCACCCCGGGTCCTTACCAAGGTAATGACCGAAAGGAGGATTCGTCTTCAAAGAAAATGGACGACCTCCTGATAAGAACAAGGTCCAGAGAACAGTTGGAGGTCGGAGTAGCACTATCTCAAGTAGTTCTACGACAGCACGGGTGGATTTTAAATATTCCAAAACCGCAGTTGTTCCGACGACACGTCTGCTGGTCTTAGGGATGATTCTGGACACAGTCCAGGAAAAGGTGTTTCTCCCAGAGGAGAAAGCCAGGGAGTTATCCGAGCTAATCGGGATCCTCCTAAAACCAGGAAAAGTGTCAGTGCATCATTGCACAAAGAGTCCTGGTAAAAATGGTGGCTTATTACGAAGCGCTTCCATTCGGCAGATTTCACGCAAGAACTCTTCAGTGGGATCTGCTGGACAAATGGTCCGGATCGCATCTTCAGATGCATCAGCGGATAACCCTATATCCAAGGACAAGGGTGTCTCTCCTGTGGTGATTACAGAGTGCTCATCTTCTAGAGGGCCGCAGATTCGGCATTCAGGATTGGATGCTCGTGACCACGGAGGCCAGCCTGAGAGGCTGGGGAGCAGTCACACAAGGAGTGTGATCAAGTCTGGAGAATTCTCTCCACATAAATATACTGGAGCTAAAAGCAAATTTATAATGCTCTAAGCTTAGCAAGACCTCTGCTTCAAGGTCAGCCGGTATTGATCCAGTGGGATAACATCACGGCAGTCGCCCACGTAAACAGAAAGGGCGGCACAAGAAGCAGGAGGGCAGTGGCAAAACTGCAAGGATTTTTCGCTAGGCAGAAAATCATGTGATAGCACTGTCAGCAGTGTTCATTCCGGGAGTGGACGACTGGGAAGCAGACTTCCTCAGCAGGCACGACCTCCACCCGGGAGAGTGGGAACTTCATCGGGAAGTTTTCCGCATGATTGTGAACCGTTGGGAAAGACCAAAGGTGGACATGATGGCGTCCCGCCCGAACAAAAAATGGGACAGGTATTGCGCCAGGTCACGAGACCTTCAGGCGATAGCTGTGGACGTCCTGGTAACACCGTGGGTGTAACAGTCGGTGTATGTGTTCCCTCCTCTGCTTCTCATAACCAAGGTATTGAGAATTATAAGACATAGAGGAGTAAGAACTATACTCGTGGCTCCGGATTGGCCAAGAGGGACTTGGTAACCGGAACTTCAAGAGATGCTCACAGAGGACTAATGGCCTCGGGAGCTAAGAAGGGATTTGCTTTCAGCAAGTACCATGTCTGTTCCAAGAGGAACCGTGGCATCGGCCTTTAAGAAAGGACCTGCTCCAGCAGGGACCTTGTCTGTTCCAAGACTTACCGCGACTGCGTTTGACGGCATGGCGGTTTGAACGCCGGATCCTAAGGGAAAAGGCATTCCGGAAGAGGTCATACCTACCCTTGTCAAAGCCAGGAAGGAGGTGACCGCACAACGTTATCACCACATGTGGTAAAAATATGTTGCGTGGGTGAGGCCAGGAAGGCCCCACGAAAAAATTTCAACTAGGTCGATTTCTGCACTTCCTGCAAACAGGAGTGTCTATGAGCCTCAAATTGGGGTCCATTAAGGTTCAAGTTTCGGCCCTATAGATTTTCTTCCAGAAAGAATTGGCTTCAGTTCCTGAAGTCCAGACGTTTGTCAAGGGAGTATTGCATATACAGCCCTTGTGTGCCTCCAGTGGCACCGTGGGATCTCAACGTAGTGTTGGGATTCCTCAAATCATATTGGTTTGAACCACTCAAATCTGTGGATTTGAAATATCTCGCATGGAAAGTGACCATGCTGTTGGCCCTGGCCTCGGCCAGGCGATTGTCAAAATTGGCGGCTTTGTCTTACAAAAGCCCATATTTGATTTTCCATTCGGACAGGGCAGAACTGCGGACTCGTCCCCAGTTTCTTCCTAAGGTGGTGTCAGCGTTTCACCTGAAACAACCTATTGTGGTGCCTGCGGCTACTAGGGACTTGGAGGACTCCAAGTTGCTAGACGTTGTCAGGGCCCTGAAAAAAAAAAAAAAAAAAAAAAAAAAAAAAAAAATAAATAAATAAATAAATATATATATATATATATATATATATATATATAATATTCCAGGACGGCTGGAGTCAGAAAGTCTGACTTGCTGTTTATATTGTAGGCACCCAAAAAGCTGGGTGCTCCTGCTTCTAAGCAGACTATTGCTCGTTGGATTTGTAGTACAATTCAGCTTGCACATTCTGTGGCAGGCCTGCCACAGCCAAAATCTATAAATGCCCATTCCACAAGGAAGGTGGGCTCATCTTGGGCGGCTGCCCGAGGGGTCTCGGCTTTACAACTTTGCCGAGCAGCTACTTGGTCAGGGGCAAACACGTTTGCTAAATTCTACAAATTTGATACCCTGGCTAAGGAGGACCTGGAGTTCTCTCATTCGGTGCTGCAGAGTCATCCGCACTCTCCCGCCCGTTTGGGAGCTTTGGTATAATCCCCATGGTCCTGACGGAGTCCCCAGCATCCACTAGGACGTTAGAGAAAATAAGATTTTACTTACCGATAAATCTATTTCTCATAGTCCGTAGTGGATGCTGGGCGCCCATCCCAAGTGCGGATTGTCTGCATTACTTGTACATAGTTATTGTTACAAAAAAATCGGGTTATTATTGTTGTGAGCCATCTTTTTTAGAGGCTACTTCATTGTTATCATACTGTTAACTGGGTTCAAATCACAAGTTGTACGGTGTGATTGGTGTGGCTGGTATGAGTCTTACCCGGGATTCAAGATCCTTCCTTATTGTGTACGCTCGTCCGGGCACAGTATCCTAACTGAGGCTTGGAGGAGGGTCATAGGGGGAGGAGCCAGTACACACCATGTGATCCTAAAAGCTTGCTTTTGTGCCCTGTCTTCTGCGGAGCCGCTATTCCCCATGGTCCTGACGGAGTCCCCAGCATCCACTACGGACTACGAGAAATAGATTTATCGGTAAGTAAAATCTTATTATTTTTATTATGGCATAACTTCTTAAAGGCCTATTATACTAAACTAGTGTATTTTTATTCAAAATGTTTAATGGCAGTGCTAATGTTCAATCCTCCTTTTTTTTTTTTTGTGTTTATCTGAAAAGTGCTTTTGCATTTTCCTTTTTGTAGTACTATTCAGATTAATTTAATTGTAATTAGTACTAATGCTTAACAATGGGGTCGATTCAATTCGGTAACAGTTGAATAGCGCCGGGAATTAGCTCCCAACGCTATTCAATTCAGCTCCAGTTAAGTCGGCGATGGGCCGTTTTCGCCGACTTAACAGGTAGTTTTGTCGGGAGAACGGGCATTCTCCGACTTAACTATGCTGATTCCCGACAGAATCAGCCTTGCGCCGGCCGCACTTTTGTCGGGTTTCTTCTCTCATCCCCCGGGGATGAGAGAAGAATTCCCGACAATTGAGGGTCAGTCGTCGCTGTATTGAATAGCGCCGGTAGTTTGCTATTCAACTGTTGCCGAATTGAATCGACCCCAATAACTTGTTCTTTGCAATTTCACCTACCTCTGAGTGTACTTTGTATATATTACTGTATCCTTTATGTGGCGCCACAAGGGTGTCGCAGTGCCTAACAAAGTACATACACATACGAACAAAACAAGAACAGTGACTTACAGTACCAGACAATATAGGACAAGTACAGTGTATATAAACATATTTGCATCAATGTACATGACACTGATACAAGCATCAGGGTGGCTGAAACTGAGGGCTAGGTGCTGTTGTAACGAGTATAGTGTAGAACGGGGATAGGGAACTTTTGGCCCTCCAGCTGTTGTTGAACTACACTTCCCAGCATGCCCTGCAACTGTTTTAGCATTGCCAAATAGCAAAACTGTAGCAAGGCATGCTGGTATGTGTAGTTCAACAGCTGGAGGTCCAGAGGTTCCCCTCCCCTGGTGTAGAAGATAGTCTAAAGGGACATACACACTAGACGAAGTAAGTGGACGATATGCACAATAAAGATGATATTGGTCATTTCGTCAAGTGTGTATGCACGATAAAGATGATGATGCACGCTCTTGCGGGTCATTATCGTTAATCTTTATCAACTGAACATACAGTCCAATTTAGGCTAGATCTTTCATGACTGCATGTTTGGGGCTGGGAGGGGTGACGTCACTGAACGATATTGTTCACTATATCGTTCAGTGTGTATGCTCTTTATCTTTCATTCTGCAGCTGGGGAAATTTGAAGGGAAATCTTTCTTTGTTGGATCAGTATCGACCAGTGTATACCTGCCTTAAGTATGAGAAGGAAAAGCGCATAAGCAGTCAGCAGATGGAATGGCTTGCAAAGTAGAAATGGAGATGGAATATAAAACAAATGAAAAAGGGCGAATTAAACTGTTTTTGCGGGTCCCTGTACCTGCTGGCAGCTATTGACATGTTCCTTCTAGCTGGCGCGAGACCTACATTCAAGCTCTGTACCGCTAGAGGTGGTAGGCTGAATTGTGCGAAAAGTGACCCATTGGGACTTTTCACGTTACGCCCATTTATTTAGTCGGTTTTGCACCTTTACGTGGCTAAACCCGACTTACATGGGTGTGATCAGAGTGATATTGGGGAACAATTGCATAGCGCCCCGCAATTTCCCATCACTTTAGACGGGAGATCAGTCGCGAGTAAACAGTTGAATTCATCCCAAAGTATTTTACAAAATTTATTATAAAAATTCAGTTACAAGCAACTATGTATTAATAAGTTCAGTATATCTACAAATATTCAGAGGTAATAGGAATAATAAGCTGTTAAATTTGGTTTTATTAAAAGATGTAAAATAAATCAAAGCTTAATGACAGTACAGGTTGAGTATCCCTTATCCAAATGCTTGGGACCAGAAGTATTTTGGATATCTGATTTTTCCGTATTTTGGAATAATGGCATACAATAATGAGAGATCATGGCGATGGGACGCAAGTCTAAAGGGGGGTACTCACGAAGAGATCCATGCTTAAAATCTAAGCAATCTGACTAGATTGCTTTGATTTTAAGCACAGATCACTCGTGTGTAGCCCCTCAGCAATAGCGATGCGCGGCCCGCACATCGCTATCACCGCTGCTAGGTTGAGCCTGCATGCAGGCCAATCTAGCAGGACGCTCATTTCACCCGCTGGGTGAAATGAGCGGCCCCCGTCCTCCCCTCGCATCGCTCAGCACACATCTCGCTGTGCTGAGCGGCGGGAGAGATGTGTGCTGAGTGGTTCGCTCAGCACACATCTCTCCCATGTATACCCCCCTTAAGCACAGAATGCATTTGTTTCATATACAGCTTATACAGACAGCCTGAAGGTCATTTTAGCCAATATTTTTAATAACTTTGTGCATTAAAAAAGTGTGTACATTCACACAATTCATTTGTTACATATACACCTTATACACACAGGCTGAAGATCATTTAATACAATATTTTAATAACTGTGTGCATTAAACAAAGTTTGTGTACATTGAGCCATCAGAAAACAAAGGTTTCACTATCTCACTCTCAAAACGTTCCGTATTTCGGAATATTTGGATATGGGATATTTAACCTGTATTAATGTTGATAAGCATCAAAACATGGTTGATCAAAGTTTCTAATACATGATTCCATTTTTTTTTTTCTTTCATTAAAACAGTAATGCATAAAAATTGGTTTAAACAAAATAAAGCGTTTGTTTTTTTTCCAACCCTGCTCTGTTGGTGCATAGACTCCAATTAAGGCCATGGTTGCAGTGTAGAATGGCCATACGGTCTGATATTGCCTGGAAACAGGTGATAAACTGCTTTGGAATAAAGCAACTCCTCTAGTAAAATTATCTCCACATCTATGTTGTATTTCTGAAGTTAATGAGCCTGCTTGGCAGCCAGAGCTGATATTCCATGAGCATAGGATTAGTCTGTTTTACACTTGACCTCTTTGAGGCTGGTAGTCCATTTTTCGCCAAGGGCCCAACTGCCTCGGTCGCATCTGCTAGTTTTTGCAGCAGCTTTTGAGAATTGTCCTGCAATTGGTTATGTAGCTGGGCTGAGCATTATGGTTCCTTCACCACGGGGACCAGCATTCGCCATTTATCTGGGCTTGAAAGCTTCTATGAGATTAACATAGGTTGTACAGCTTGTGTATGTTGAGCTCGGCTCCAACAAACAATTAGTGCTGCTGCCAGTCATGACAGTGGGATCCGGTCATGTGAGCAGCGCTCTGGATCCAGGCTGTCACCATGCCGATGCCTGGATCCCGAGGGATCAAAAGCCCTACAGTCAGGATGCCAACTAGCAGGGACTGTTCACACTCGTGAATACAACAGAACCCCTGGTGAGCGCAGCGAGCATGGGGCTTTGTTGCACTCAACATCCCCCAGTCCCCTGCGCATTCTGCGGCCGGGACCCTGGGGTGTCTATGCTGACCGCCGGTCACCCAGCCCCAACCCATGGCAATATAACATCTAGTAAAGGTGGTCCAGGGGGTAAAAAGTTTAGGAATAGGCACGTGAAATTTAAATCTTTCACAATGTAAAAATAAAGGGGTAGAGGTGTCAACTTTTAAATAGTAACAAATCAGTGCCCCAAGGGATACGGTCTTAGTTCGATACTCAATAAGTCGACACATGTTTTTTATTTTTTGAACTTTTTCATACTTTTTGATCCACGTGCACTATGATTGGGAATAGTAACCTTAGCCGAAGCATTGTTGAGCGTAGCGAGCCATGCCCGGGGACACGGTGCACTAATTGGGGTTCCCAGTCACACTATGACAAACACCAAAAAACAAAACAAAAAAACAAACCCCATGTCGACCTTTTCCAAGTGTCGACCCCTTTTCCAGGTTTCGTCCTACTGCCTATCAGCAAATAATTGTCGGCCTAATGAGTGTTGACAAATAGTGGTTGACCTTATGAGGGTCAACCAAACAAATCGATTCCGTGCCCCAAATAGCTCTAAGGCTCAAACTGTGTGTTCTGAAATCCATGAGGAGAGTCTAGGGGTGTCCTGGTTAGCCTTGTCTGACATTTTTAAAACTGTCCTCGTAAAGAAGCCTTTTTCGCCTCCTTCCACCATTTCTGCACCATCTGCAAATGTGGGGAGCAGTACAAGTAAAGTTGTTGATGAGGACATAATAGAAATTGAGGATTCTTGTGTGGCAGTGGAACAGGTTGAGGGGGATAATAGTAGTAATACACAGTCTGACGCTGATGAGGTGGTTGCTTGTGTAAGTCAACCACCAGTGGCTGCAGTTCTTGCCTGTGATAAAAAGAAAGTGATTGTGATGCCTGGGCATAAGAGCAAAAAAGCCACCTCTTGTGGTATTATTTTTACCCAAATCTTGACTACGTTCGTGAAGGCATCGGCTCCATTTGTCAGGCCAAAGTTAGTAGAGGTAGGGACGTTAAGCACCTAAAAACCTCCTCAATGTTGCTTTATTTGTGGGGAGTTAATTAAATTTATTTTACAAGATTATAATGTAATGCCATCAGCAACCTCCTTCATTAGTGATCGGAGGTAGTCCTTCAAAAAAATCATTTTGTGGGTGCTCAAACATTCCTGTCACTGAAGTGCTTGGTTAGTTAAAATGTGCATGTCCTGGTTTTTAATATCCGGAGGTGCGAGTTGCAATACAGCTGTTTGCACCTGACAGAAGCAAAAATCGAATAGCTTCGCCGGGCGCATAGGAGAGACTGCTACCGGGGCTAACAATTGAACTCATCCCAGTGTGTACAACTGTCTCTGGCAGCTCCACTTGGATGTCCTTTCTTTATCTAAAGTTTAATATATACAAAACAGAGTTGATCTCATCCCCCTTCTAGGGTGGAATTACATTTTTTCCACCGCCATCCGCTAGATGTCGCCTAAACGGAGCTATTGAGTTGTTACTTCATTCAGGCGTGAATAGCTGCTGTTGTCTACATTTCAGCTCTCGCCCCCCTGGGTTGATGAGCTGAAATGCGCGAAAAGTGACTTGTTTGGGCACACACATGGCCTGTTGCGTGATCGCTCCCAGTGCTCTTTTTATGAAACTGAACCCAACCTTTGTGGGTGCAATAGCTGTGCTAAAAAAGATCAATTGAATATTGGGGGTAATTCCAAGTTGATCGCAGCAGGACATTTTGTGGCAGTTGGGCAAAACCATGTGCACTACAGGGGGGCAGATATAACATGTGCAGAGAGAGTTAGATTTGGGTGGGTTATTTTGTTTCTGTGCTGGGTAAATACTGGCTTGCTTTATTTTTACACTGCATTTTAGATTGCAGATTGAACTCACCACACCCAAATCTATCTCTCTGCACATGTTATATCTGCCTCCCCTGCAGTGCACATGGTTTTGCCCAACTGCTAAAAAAAAATTTCCTGCTGCGATCAACTTGGAATTACCCCCATTGCCCTACGATTTGCCGTCACTTTAGACGGGAGATTGGACGCGATACAACAGTTGCACATCCTTACCTTCAAACACCTCACCAACTTCTTTTTGCACAGGTCTGATTTTGTGGTACTCACTTCTTGGCACTCGCCTTTTCACTCCTGCTTCCCTCTTACGGAACACCCCATCCCTCCTGATATTACCTTCTCTTTCTTGTATTGTTAGCACCAGTCCTATCATGGGGTGGAATTCAATTGATATCGCAACCCAATTTCTAATTTAAAGTGATGGGAAATCACATGGGGGATATTCAGTTGACGCCCGTTATCGCACCGATCGTGCCCATTAGTACCAGGTTTATTAAACCCATCTAGCGTTATTGTTTTGAATGTCTCTCATGGCTAATGGGCGTCTGATCAGAGCAACAATTGAATTGCTGCTGTAGACATCCATTCGTTTAGATGGCCATCAAGGGACACCCCGGAACATTTGAATCGTCTGCTCTGACCATGTCGACCTTTTGACTACATCCCCTTTTTATGTACAGCTTCAATTTGTATGACTTCTATTTATGACTTTTTGCATTACATTGGCACGTGCCATCTCCATACTCTGTGCGCGCTGATACCGTAACCTGTTATAGAATATATTCTGTATTTATATGAAGCCACTCCTTTTTGTATTTAAAGGTTTCAAAAATAAAAAAAATCTGTTTTTGTATTTTCATTTACGAATGTATTTATTTCAGGCTTCTAGGAACTAGCGCAATACTGCATGCCCAAGTGGTTGATCAGTCTGCCTCTCTACTATTGTGGTGCATTGACCTCCTGTAATTGGATAGGGCTTGGTCTATTTGTGTACATTCTGGCGCTTCACTAGGTTTACATGTATAGGAATATCTTCATATCCTTAGAACCTATATGTATCTTACATTCAATTTATAAGAGGATGTAATTCACAAAAAAGAAAGAAGAACAATATAGTGCAGAGACCTTTTTTAGAATTGATATATATGAAAAGACGAATGTACACTCGCAAGCCAACTTTTAAAAATGAGCTCATCATAATTTCTCTCTCTTATGTCGATTTCCAAGGATGGTTTTATTCTTCATTCTCCATCATTCCAACCTGAGTAAGGTGTGTATGTGTCTACCACAATGGTAAAACACAATGGCTCACACACATAAAACAAAGAGAGGCTTATAGTGCAGACGTCCTTAAAAGATATACAAGGTTTATTCTGACAAATTCGCACTTACATCACATAAAAAGATAAAAAGCATATAGAATCAATGTAGCTTTCCAGGACCGTAGCCCACCAGCAGTTTATTGTGATCTCTGCGCTCCGGTGAGGACTATCTTGGCATCTGTGGGAAGTGATAATAGAGATTCTATATGCTTTTTATCTTTTTATGTGATGTAAGTGCGAATTTGTCAGAATAAAACCTTGTATATCTTTTAAGGACGTCTGCACTATAAGCCTCTCTTTGTTTTATGTGTGTGAGCCATTGTGGTAGACACATACACACTTTACTCAGGTTGGAATGATGGAGAATGAAGAATAAAACCATCCTTGGAAATCGACATAAGAGAGAGAAATTATGATGAGCTCATTTTTAAAAGTTGGCTTGTGAGTGTACATTCGTCTTTTCATATATATCAATTCTAAAAAAGGTCTCTGCACTATATTGTTCTTCTTTCTTTTTTGTGAATTACATCCTCTTATAAATTGGATGTAAGATACATTATAGGTTCTAAGGATATGAAGATATTCCTATACATGTAAACCTAGTGAAGCGCCAGAGTGGAATACTACTTGTTTGTATTGAAATTGTCTTGGAAGCAGGTGAAACTTCCTTTGTATTTATCACTGGGTCGATTCACTTGGTCTGATTGCGCACTCTGTCTCCACCAAAGTTTTGGTTTTACTATTTGTGTACATGTATATATGCAGTTAAAAGTGTTTTTTTTTTTTTTTTTTCCTCTTCTTTCTCCCCCCCCCCCCCCCTCTCCCCTCCCTCTATGGAACAGATGGTGGGCAGTCAGTGTGTGTTGAGTGGGGTGCAGCAGATGATCAGGCTGGGGTGTGTGCACTTCTTTATCGACTGTGGGGGAATTCAATTGTTAACCCCCCCCCCCCTCATTTTCCACTTGATGGTGCCCAATGGAGAAGTTCAGTTATTGCTCCATTAGGGCACGCATGCTGCCGGGGAGACACATTTTAGCTTGCAGCCTCCTGGGGTGCGAGCTGAAATGTGTGTGAAATCTTCTAGGTACTTTAGACAGGTTTAGACCATTTGCACAGCTGAACCCGGTACTAATGGGCTCACATACGGGTATGTGCGTCCAATGGGGTTAACAATTGAATAGCTCCGGTGGATGCCCCATTACGTTTGTGCGTACACAAAACAGTTGAATCGGCCCCAGTGCCAACTTCACAACTTAACTGCTGGAAAATGTTGACGTTGACAGAATGTGAAATGTTGACAATGTCAGCATTAGGGTTAGGAATACTTTAAAATCACTGTCAACATTTTTTATTGTTCGAAAATGTGGTTGAAAACGGTGCAGCTCTGCGGATGAAGAGTGGGGGTGGGAGGAAGGAGTTACTTGCTGAACAGCTGAATTGCTCCTTTTGGGCGATATCTAGTGCCAGGTGCAGGGAGAAACAATTGAATTACCCCCGTGTCATACTGCAAGTTGGCGCACACATATAGCCTCCTCCCTGTTTTTGTGTGTTTTTACACCCCCCGCATACACACACGCACACCCCTCACCCTCCTGCTGGCACCTTCTTTCTCCCCTCCCCCTTTCCTTACAAGCTTCTTATCCATAGAATTGTGCTGTATCCAACCACATTTTATACTGTAAATTCCAGAGAGCCTGGACACCTCTAAATACAGCAGTGCCAATATTTTACATCTCTTTTCTGAGGTTATAGCAGTACACCTTATTTGATTTTGGAAATTTTAGATAATGTCGACACATCAATTTCAACATGAAAATGTTGTCATATCCACTGTCGGCATTCTCTTATCTACATTATGAATGTTGAACTAATGTACTGAACCCTACAACAGCCGGAGAGCAGTCAAGGGACATTCTGTGTGCAGCAGACTGTGCAGTCAAGAAGGGGGGAGGGCCTCTTGCAACAGATGTGCAGTCAAGGGGCATTCTGTGTGCAACATATGGTGGTCAATTAAGGAACAAATTACAGCTGTTGGATGAACTTTTTATCTGTGCACTTATTGTTTTTACCTCTAGGCAATATATTTAATTAATTACTGCATAATGATATAGAGGAAGAATGTGCAGAAAATGTTGCGTTGTTCGGGTGTAAAGGCCTAAGGAACAAACTATTCCTTTACACCAGGGCTTTCCTGATATGGGACTTTCTGGCCTAATGAATAAGTTTTTTTTTTTTTTTTTTATAGGTCATCCAACACTGTACAAAATATAGGGTGGCATTCAATTATCACCGCCCGATCTCCCATCTAAAGTGATGAGAGATCGCAGGGGTGATATATAATTGATGCCCTTTATTGCGCCAGTCGCATCCCTTAGTGTTGGGATTAGCTGTGTTAAGCAGCTAAACCCATCTAAACTAATGGGCATGATCGTGAATAAAGTGCTGATTGTGCGTCCATGCAGGTCACTTTTCACACATTTCAGCTTGCCACCCTTGAGGGGTATGAGCTGGAATTCTGGTGCCAGTAGGTGATCACACCAGACAGGAGCAACAGTTGAATTGCAACGTCAGGAGCCATCTAGTGGCTGCCGGCGCATAAAAGAACTGAGGAGAGAGAAACAGACCCACTTCTCTGAGTTTCAGGGCTCTGATTCTTAGGCTACTGGACACCATTAGCTCCAGAGGGATCGGTACGCAGGTCTCACCCTCGCCGTCCGTCCCAGAGCCGTGCCGCCGTCCTCCTCGCAGAGCCGGAAGAAAGAAGCCGGATGAGTATGTGAGGAAAAGACCATCTGAGGCGGCAGAAGACATTTGGATCTTCACTGAGGTAACGCACAGCACTGCAGCTGTGTGCCATTGCTCCCCTTCACCTCACACACTTAAGATGCGGTCTCCTCCTTCGATTTACGGCACACAGCCGATTTGCAGGGTGATCAGGCCCAGGCTGGAGAAGGCACTCTGTCGTCACTTCTCCCGTATTGAGATACCTGGGAAAAGAGGCAGGAAAGTCCCCGTTCTGTTATCCCCAAGCATGCAGAAAGCGATGGAGCTCCTCACAGAGAAGCGGACAGAATGTGGTGTGACCCCACACAATATCTTCATGTTTGCTAGGCCAGCAGCCATGTCCCATTACAGGGGATCCGGCTGCATACGTCTCTACGCCAGGGAGTGTGGGGCCAAGCACCCCGAAGCATTATCTTCCACCCGCCTACGGAATCATGTGGCTACACCAGGGTCCTCAACCTGAGCGATACAGAGATGGATCAGCTTGCTGATTTCCTTGGACATGATATCCGTGTGCATCGGCATTATTACCGCCTCCCGGAGGGTACCCTTCAACTGGCCAAGTTGAGCAAGCTCCTTCTGGCTCTCGAGCAAGGGAGAATGGCTGAATTCAGGGGTCACAGTCTGGAAGAGATCTCCATTAATCCAAACTGTAGGTATCACTTGACAGTGTGGCTCCGGGGACTGACTGTCTAAGTGGGCTGGTGTGATTGGTTTCCCTGTCCTTCTCTATCCACAGAGCTGATCCAGGTGGTGGGCGATGACTCTGGGGATGAGCCAGAGAGTCAAGATACCGAGGTTCCCGTGGGGCATGTTAGGGTAATTTAACCTCTTCTGGTCTGGTCTATAAACTCTCTGCAGTCATCAGTCAGAACTCTGTCCCTTTAGCAACCGGTTTGAGGTCAGTGAATGAAAAGATGACACAGGATTATGTGTAACCTAAGCAAATCATAATTGACCTGCTAGGGGCCGTCACAGGTTTATTTTTATAGCTTAAAAAAGAATCATGCTTGCCAATACATTTAGCCAATCAGAATACACCATGTATGTCTCAGAACCTGAAATACGTCAATTGTCATACAATGTTCCAATTGGCAACTAGAACATCCTTGAAAATGGTTATTGTTTTGTGATTATCAGTCTTTCGGACATAAACTCAAAACATTCTTCCCAATTAGCCTTGGATATATCTGGTGTTGCCTTGTCCGCCTTGTATACATCTGGTGTTGCCTTGTCCTTGAACAATTCATGCTTTAAACAAGATATTCGGAGTATATAGTTTTTTGAATATCTGTGCAATATATTTAAGGATACATGAACACATTTTGTGATTAACAGTAAATATCTTAATCAATGCGAAAAAGCGTGAATCAATATATTTGCTATACTGCGGAAGCTCCTACACCATCATTTCCCCTCTTTTTGATTCCACTTTTTCTCCCTATTCTACCTACACTAGGCCTGAACTACCCCCTTTCAGTAAACCAGTCCCCTGGACTTATAGCCCAAGCCTTGGGGATTACCCCTAACAACCACCAAAGGATAAGCAACTTCATTCTTCTGGCTGGAGAGTCACTGTCAACTTCTTCGAGTGGGAGGTGTGTAATCAGGTATCACGACCTTTCACCTTAATTTGAGGTAGGCATGGTTAGCAGCACTTGATATGGACCATCATATCTTGGTTCAAAGGTCTTTCTCACATGTCTCTTTAAATAGACCCAATCTCCTGGGTTTAGTTTATCCTTAGCTGATCCTTCTGGGTCTGGAATGGAAGAAAACACTCGGCCATGGAGGTTAGTCAATGTTTTACAGACCTCCAGTACATAACCTGTTAAATCACCATGATTATGTTGTAACTGTTGTGGATAACAACCTGTTCTTGGAGCTGACCCAAACAATATTTTATATGGAGTCAGCTTACTAGGTCTCATAGGTGTGGTCCTAATATTGAATAAGACTATAGGTAGGCATTCTTGCCAAGTTCTTTTGGTTTCTGTCATCATTTTCTGTAGTTTTAGCTTAAGGTCAAAGTTCAGATGTTCCCCCCTCCCACTCGCCTGGGGACGGTAAGGCACGTGGAAGGCCTGCTGTACCCCCAAATCTTTCATTATATGCTGCATGACTTCTCCTGTGAAATGTGTACCTCTATCTGATTCTATAACCTCAGGTACCCCAAATCTACATACTACTTCTGCTATCCGTTTCTTTGCAGTGGTTTTTGCTGTGGCTTTGCTTACTGGCCAGGCTTCGGCCCAGTGACTAAACATGTCCGTTGCTACTAGTACATATTCATATGGACCGCTTCGTGGCAACTGTATATAGTCGATTTGTAGTCTTTGAAATGGATAAGAGGCTTTGGGTATAGTTCCTAGAGGTGTCTTGGTTCTTTGTCCTGGATTGCTGATTCCACAGATCCAGCATCCTGCTACAAAGTTTGTTGCAGCTTTATTGAAGCCTGGAGCTATCCAATGCTCTTGTACTCTATTCACCATGGCTTCCTTTGAATGATGTACTTGTCCATGAGCTACTTGTAACATAGGTGGAAATAGAGCTGCTGGTAGACAGTGCTTTAATTCTCTTGACTTCCAAAGTCCATGTTCATCTTCTTCTGCCCCCGGTCATGTCCATTTTTCCTTTTCTCCTTGTGATGCTTGTTGTTGAATTTTGATCAACTCCTCTTCACTGGGCATTTGCTTCACATCTTGAGCTACTAAGACTTGCTCAGGTTCTTTTGATTGTAAGGCAATTCTCTTGGCTTCTGCATCTGCAAATGCATTTCCTTTAGTTTCCATGGTTTGGCTCTTGTATGTGCTTGTACCTCGATTATGCCAATCCTTTTAGGTAGTTCCAATGCTCTGAAGAGTTCCATAATCAAACTGGCATGTTTGATGGGTTTTCCGTTTGCACCTTTGAAGTCCCTACTTTTCCAAATAACAGCGTAATCCTGGGACACCCCCCAAGCATAGCGTGAATCCGTGTAGATGTTAGCTGTCATGTTTTCAGCATGTATGCAGGCTTTGGTCATTGCTATGAGTTCTGCTTCTTGTGCTGACATGCTTGGTGGCAATGGTCCAGAATCTATGACTTCAGTTTCAGTTGATACTGCATATCCTGTCCTTGGGGATCCATTATCATAATATCTTGATCCATCGACGAACAGGTTCATGTCTGGATTGTCCAGTGGTGTATCTTGGACATTGGAAGAGGTAAAGTCTCTAATTCCATGAGGGCTAGGCAATCATGTGGAGATGTTTGTGTTGTATTTTCTGCGTCTGTAGCAGCATTTTCCTCCTCATCTGACTATTTACCATCATTACCATTTCCCCCTCTCCTCCCCTCTTTTGAATCGTTGATGGGAAGGAGTGTAGCTGGGTTTAGTACAGTGCATCTTGTGATGGTGACATGGGAGGCGCTTAATAGCACTACTTCATATTTGGTAAGTCTGGCTGCAGAAAGATGCTTGGTTTTTGCTTGACTTAGTATTTCTGTTACAGCGTGCGGTACTTGTATACACAGTGGATGATCAAGCACAATGTCTGTCACCTTTTCCTTAAGTATTGCTGCTGCTGCCACTGCTTGGACACAGGATGGTGCTCCTCTGATAATCTGATCCAGCTGGGCTGAATAGTATGCCACTGGTCTTTGTTTTGGTCCATATTTCTGGGTGAGCACCCCTAAAGAATGCCCTCTGTTTTCATGGCAGAATAGGTTAAAAGGCTTTTTGTAATCAGGCAATCCCAATGCTGGGGCTGTTATTATGGCTTGCTTTAGTTTTCTTACTGCTTCTTCAATGGTGTCCCTGTTTTCTGCTGACGCCTCCTTTTTTGTTAATTCATATAGGGGTTGCATCAGTAATGAGGCTGAGGGTATCCATTCTTTGCAGTATCCAATAAGGCCCAGGAAAGCTCTGATTTCTTTTAATGTTCTTGGGGGTTTTTCTTAAGTTATTGCTTTTGTTCTTTCATCAGTAAGGTGCCTTGTTCCTTGGGATATGCAGTGTCCTAAAAAACCCCCCCAAAAAAACAAACAACTTTTTTCTGTACTAGCTGTAGTTTTGTCTTTTGTCACTCTGCAATCTTCTTCTGCCAAAAAGATGAGTAGTGATACTGTTTCCTTTTTGCACTTCTCTTCTGTCTCTGCAGCAATAAGCAGATCATCGACATTTCTCTATCGTCCTAGTGGATGCTGGGGTTCCTGAAAGGACCATGGGGAATAGCGGCTCCGCAGGAGACAGGGCACAAAAAGTAAAGCTTTAGGATCAGGTGGTGTGCACTGGCTCCTCCCCCCATGACCCTCCTCCAAGCCAGTTAGATTTTTGTGCCCGGCCGAGAAGGGTGCAATTCTAGGTGGCTCTCATAAAGAGCTGCTTAGAGAGTTTAGCTTAGGTTTTTTATTTTACAGTGATTCCTGCTGGCAACAGGATCACTGCAACGAGGGACAGAGGGGAGAAGAAGTGAACTCACCTGCGTGCAGGATGGATTGGCTTCTTGGCTACTGGACATGAAGCTCCAGAGGGACGATCACAGGTACAGCCTGGATGGTCACCGGAGCCACGCCGCCGGCCCCCTCACAGATGCTGAAGCAAGAAGAGGTCCAGAATCGGCGGCTGAAGACTCCTGCAGTCTTCTTAAGGTAGCGCACAGCACTGCAGCTGTGCGCCATTTTCCTCTCAGCACACTTCACACGGCAGTCACTGAGGGTGCAGGGCGCTGGGGGGGGGCGCCCTGGGAGGCAAATGAAAACCTTTAAAAAGGCTAAAAATACCTCACATATAGCCCCAGAGGCTATATGGAGATATTTACCCCTGCCTAAATGTACTAAATAGCGGGAGACGAGCCCGCCGGAAAAGGGGCGGGGCCTATCTCCTCAGCACACGGCGCCATTTTCTGTCACAGCTCCGCTGGTCAGGAAGGCTCCCAGGTCTCTCCCCTGCACTGCACTACAGAAACAGGGTATAACAGAGAGGGGGGGCAAAATAAATGGCTATATATATATTAATATAAAAGCAGCTATAAGGGAGCACTTAATCATAAGGCTATCCCTGTCATATATAGCGCTTTTTGGTGTGTGCTGGCAGACTCTCCCTCTGTCTCCCCAAAGGGCTAGTGGGTCCTGTCTTCGTATAGAGCATTCCCTGTGTGTCTGCTGTGTGTCGGTACGTGTGTGTCGACATGTATGAGGACGATATTGGCGTGGAGGCGGAGCAATTGCCTGTAATGGTGATGTCACTCTCTAGGGAGTCGACACCGGAATGGATGGCTTATTTAGGAAATTACGTGATAATGTCAACACGCTGCAAAGTCGGTTGACGACATGAGACGGCCGACAAACAATTAGTACGGTCCAGACGTCTCAAAAACACCGTCAAGGGTTTTAAAACGCCCGTTTACTTTAGTCGGTCGACACAGACACAGACAGGGACACTGAATCCAGTGTCGACGGTGAATAAACAAACGTATTCCTTATTAGGGCCACACGTTAAAGGCAATGAAGGAGGTGTTACGTATTTCTGATACTACAAGTACCACAAAAGAGGGTATTATGTGGGATGTGAAAAAACTACCATCGTTTTTCCTGAATCAGATAAATTAAATAAAGTGTGTGATGATGCGTGGGTTCCCCCCGATAGAAAATTATGGGCGGTATACCCTTTCCCGCCAGAAGTTAGGGCGCGTTGGGAAACACCCCTTAAGGTGGATAAGGCGCTCACACGCTTATCAAAACAAGTGGCGGTACCGTCTATAGATAGGGCCGTCCTCAAGGACCAGCTGACAAGGCTGGAAAATATAATAAAAAGTATATACACACATACTGGTGTTATACTGCGGCCAGCGATCGCCTCAGCCTGGATGTGCAGAGCTAGGGTGGCTTGGTCGGATTCCCTGACTAAAAATATTGATACCCTTGACAGGGACAGTATTTTATTGACTATAGAGCATTTCTATATATGCGAGATGCACAGAGGGATATTTGCACTCTGGCATCATGAATAAACGCGATGTCCATAACTGCCAGAAGATGTTATGGACACGACAGTGGTCAGGTGATGCAGATTCCAAACGGCACAGTATGGCCGTATAAAGGAAGAGGACTTGTTTGGGGTCGGTCCATCGGACCTGGTGGTCACGGCAACTGCTGGAAAATCCACCGTTTTTTACCCTAAGTCACATCTCTGCAGAAAAAGACACCGTCTTTTCAGCCTCAGTCCTCTCGTCCCTATAAGATCATATCTGCCCAGGGATAGAGGAAAGGGAAGAAGACTGCAGCAGGCAGCCCATTCCCAGGAACAGAAGCGTTCCACCGCGTCTGACAAGTTCTCAGCATGGCGCTGAGACCGTACAGGACCCCTGGATCCTACAAGTAGTATCCCGGGGGTACAGATGGGAATGTCGAGACGTTTCCCCTTCGCAGGCTCCTGAAGTCTGCTTTACCAAGTCTCCCTCCGACAAGGAGGTAGTATGGGAAAAAATTCACAAGCTGTATTCCCAGCAGGTGATAATTAAATTACCCCTCCTACTACAGAAAAGGGGTATTATTCCACACTATATTGTGGTACTGAAGCCAGAAGGCTAGGTGAGACTTATTCTAAAAATTTTTTTTTGAACACTTACAAAGGTTCAAATTAAGATGAAGTCACTCAGAGCAGTGATAACGAACCAGGAAGAAGGGGACTATATAGTGTCCCGGGACATCAGGGATGCTTACCTCTATGTCCCAAATTTGCCCTTCTCACTAAGGGTACCTCAGGTTCGTGGTGCAGAACTGTCACTATCAGTTTCAGACGCTGCCGTTTGGATTGTCCACGGCACCCCGGGGTCTTTACCAAGGTAATGGCCGAATTGATGATGATTCTTCGAAGAAAAGGCGTCTTAATTATCCCTTACTTGGACGATCTCCTGATAGGGGCATAGTCCAGGGAACAGTTGGAGGTCGGAGTAGCACTATCTCGGATACTGCTACAATCAGCACGGGTGGATTCTAAATATTCCAAAATCGCAGCTGATCCCGACGACACGTCTGCTGTGCCTAGGGATGATTCTGGACACAGTCCAGAAAAAGGTGTTTCTCCCGGAAGAGAAAGCCAGGGAGTTATCCGAGCAAGTCAGGAACCTCCTAAAAACAGTGCATCATTGCACAAGGGTCCTGGTAAAAATGGTGGCTTCCTACGAAGCAATTCCATTCGGCAGATTTCACGTAAGAACTTTTCAGTGGGATCTGCTGGACAAATGGTCCGGATCGCATCTTCAGATGCATCAGCGGATAACCCAATATCCAAGGACAAGGGTGTCTCTCCTGTGGTGGTTATAGAGTGCTCATCTTCTAGAGGGCCGCAGATTCGGCATTCAGGATTGGATGCTGGTAACCACGGAGCCCAGCCTGAGAGGCTGGGGAGCAGTCACACAAGGGAAAAATTTCCAGGGAGTGTGATCAAGTATGGAGACTTTTCTCCACATAAATATACTGGAGCTAAGGGTAAATTTATAATGCTCTAAGCTTAGCAAGACCTCTGCTTCAAGGTCAGCCGGTATTGATCCAGTGGGAAAAACATCACGGCAGTCGCCCACGTAAACAGACAGGGCGACACAAGAAGCAGGAGGGCAATGGCAGAAACTGCAAGGACTTTTCGCTGGGCGGAAAATCATGTGATAACACTGTCAGCAGTTT
Source organism: Pseudophryne corroboree (assembly GCF_028390025.1). Taxonomy (NCBI): domain Eukaryota; kingdom Metazoa; phylum Chordata; class Amphibia; order Anura; family Myobatrachidae; genus Pseudophryne; species Pseudophryne corroboree. The sequence continues at coordinate 751,117,411 of NC_086445.1, read as the reverse complement.
TTCATCCCGGGAATGGAAACTGGGAAGCAGACTTCCTCAGCACGACCTCCACCCGGGAGAGTGGAAACTTCATTGAGAAGTTTTTTCCACATGATTGTAAACCGTTGGGAAATACCAAAGGTGGACATGATGGCGTCCCGTCTGAACAAAAAACGGGACAGGTATTGCGCCAGGTCAAGAGACTCTCAGGCAATAGATGTGGACGTTCTGGTAACACCGTGGGTGTACCAGTCGGTGTATGTGTTCCCTCCTCTGCTTCTCATACCTAAGGTGCTGAGAATTATAAGACGTAGAGGAGTAAGAACTATACTCATGGCTCCGGATTGGCCAAGAAGGACTTGGTACCCGGAACTTCAAGAGATGCTTACAGAGGTCTTATGGCCTCTGCCGCTAAGAAGGGACTTGCTTCAGCAAGTACCATGTCTGTTCCAAGACTTACCGCAGCTGCGTTTGTCGGCATGGCGATGGAAAGCCGGATCCTAAGGGAAAAAAGGCATTCCGGAAGAGGTCATTCCTACCCTGGTCAAAGCCAGAAAGGAGGTGACCGCACAACATTATCACCACGTGTGGCGAAAATATGTTGTGTGGTGTGAGGCCAGGAAGGCCCCACAAAGAAATTTCAACTCGGTCGTTTCCTGCATTTCCTGCAAACAGGAGTGTCTATGGGCCTCAAATTGGGGTCCATTAAGGTTCAAATTCGGCCCTGTAAATTTTCTTCCAGAAAGAATTGGCTTCAGTTCCTGAAGTCCAGAAGTTTGTCAAGGGAGTATTGCATATACAAACCCCTTTTTTGTGCCTCCAGTGGCACTGTGGGATCTCAACGTAGTTCTGGGATTCCTCAAATCACATTGGTTTAAAACCAGTCAAATATGTGGATTTGAAGCATCTCACATAAAAAGTGACCATGCTCTTGGCCCTGGCCTGGACCAGGCGAGTGTCAAATTGGTGGTTTTTTCTCAAAAAAGCCCATATCTGTTTGTCCATTCGGACAGGGCAGAGCTGCGGACTCGTCCCCAGTTCTCTCCCTAAGGTGGTGTCAGTGTTTCACCTGAACCAGCTTATTGTGGTGCCTTGCACCTACTAGGGACTTGGAGGACTCCAAGTTGCTAGAAGTTGTCAGGGCCCTGAAAATATGTTCCAGGACAGCTGGAGTCAGAAAATCTGACTCGCTGTTTATACTGTATGCACCCAACAAGTTGGGTGCGCCTGCTTCTAAGCAGTCGATTGCTCGTTGGATTTGTAACACAATTCAACTTGCACATTCTGAGGCAGGCCTGCCACAGTCTAAATCGGTTAAGGCCCATTCCACAAGGAAGGTGGGCTCATCTTGGGCGGCTGCCCGAGAGGTCTCGGCATTACAACTCTGCCGAGCAGCTACGTGGTCAGGGGAGAACACGTTTGTAAAATTCTACAAATTTGATATCCTGGCAAAAGAGGACCTGGAGTTCTCTCATTCGGTGCTGCAGAGTCATCCGCACTCTCCCGCCCGTTTGGGAGCTTTGGTATAATCCCCATGGTCCTTTCAGGAACCCCAGCATCCACTAGGACGATAGAGAAAATAAGAATTTACTTACCGATAATTCTATTTCTCGGAGTCCGTAGTGGATGCTGGGCGCCCATCCCAAGTGCGGATTATCTGCAATACTTGTACATAGTTACAAAAATCGGGTTATTATTGTTGTGAGCCATCTTTTCAGAGGCTCCGCTGTTATCATACTGTTAACTGGGTTTAGATCACAAGTTGTACGGTGTGATTGGTGTGGCTGGTATGAGTCTTACCCGGGATTCAAAATTCCTCCCTTATTGTGTACGCTCGTCCGGGCACAGTACCTAACTGGCTTGGAGGAGGGTCATGGGGGGAGGAGCCAGTGCACACCACCTGATCCTAAAGCTTTACTTTTTGTGCCCTGTCTCCTGCGGAGCCGCTATTCCCCATGGTCCTTTCAGGAACCCCAGCATCCACTACGGACTCCGAGAAATAGAATTATCGGTAAGTAAATTCTTATTTTTGAACTAACTGGGTGTCTGTAAAGTGCGGTGTTATGGCTTTTGATTGTGCTTCTGTAAGAGGATATTGTCTGATTGATACTGGTTGCGTTCCTGGTTTCAGCTGTAGCTGTACTGGCTGAACCCCGCATGTGTCCAACATCATTCTTTCCTTTGGACCAGAGTTTTTCTGGTACTGCCTTTAACCAGTCAGGTACATCAGCCAAATCTTGTTTTGGTGCTGGGTTGGAAACTTGTCTTTTATATGATATATCTGTATGGCTGCTTCCATCTGTTGATGAACCTTCTCTGGTAATTTTACTGGAAAATTTAATTCCTTTTGGTGTGTACTGTATGCAGGCTTGAATCAACTTTAGAACATCTGCTCCTAATAAGTTTACTGCACAAGTACTAGAGGTGAGGAATTGGACCGGAATGGGAGTTTCAAGTCTTCAATGGTTAATACCATAGGTTTACTTTCCTTTAATTTAAACCAGTTGCTAGAAGTGTCTTAGTGGTCATTAATTCACTTGGTACCTCCTGCTGCTGTAAAATTGTTCGGCTTGCTCCCGAGTCTATAATGCATTGATATTGGTGACCTGTTGGCAGTACAAGGGTCACTTGATCATTTTCTTGTTCAGATGGTGTTTTGGCAGGGAGGTACCTTGGGAAGCCACTTTTTCATGTTTTAGGTGTTTCTTGCTGGTTTTCACACCATTCTTTGTATTTCCTGCAATTTTTTTTTTTTTTTTAAATGTCCTTGCTTGCAGAAATAACACTTTCTGTCACCTTGCTTGGTTCCTTCTTTTGAGTTCCTTCCGGTGGCCCCTTATGATGTGCTTCTGGTCTTCCACTTGCTTTGTTTCTATACAACGTGTACGGTTACCTTTTGGTATTACATTCTTTTCTTTGGCTTTTCTTATTTTTTCATTCTCCCTTTCCTCCATTCCTTCTAGCACCTGAACTATTGCTTCAAGTTCCATATAAGAAGTTTCTGGCCTAACCTGGAACAACTGAGTTCTATAGGCTTCTGACAACCCATTTAGGAATTTAGTTTTTAACAGTCTTTTGTGTTGAGGGTTATCTGTTGCATATCCTTCATCAGTGTGTCGTATAGTGACTTTATCATAGTAAGTTCTGATGGACTCAGTCTTCTCCTGTTTCAAGTCTGGGGCTGCTGGTGCCCTGAGTGTCTGTGCATGACACCATCTCTTAAGTCTTGTCATGTACATTTTTCCACTTTCGAACGTTGTTCTATTTTCCTCTGCCGGGGCGGCCTCTATGGCTGGGCAATCGTTTGCTGCAATTGCTACTGCCATGGTGCTCACTGCTTGAGCTGTTCCTGGTCCTAGTATAGCCTCACACAACTGGTGATAGTCGACCCATGCTGGTGTCCATATGGCTTGAATTCTTTCCATAAAGACATCAAATGCTGCTGGGTTTTTTCTAGGATCTGGGGACTCTGCAACTATATTTGTGAGGTCGTTGCCATACCAAGGTTTGTGGTGTTGGCTCTGTACGATGTATGGTTCATCCACCCTGGTTGCATCATTTGTGTTGCTTATTCTCTGCACTTGTACTGGATACAGAGAAATAGGCAATGATGACCGTCTTTCAGCATTTCTAGTTGCATAGTTATCTTGGCATGGCGGTTCATGGGGTGAAATCCAGTTTCCACAATTTGGGCAATGTTCATATCCTTCTGGAACGCAAAACTGACATACCGGACACAATCTTTCTGGAAAATATGTCACTTTATTCTGTACATTATGTACCTGGGCATGAAAAGCTGTAGAGGCTGTGTCTTGACCCCTTGCTTCTCCTCTCCGCCTGATTTGCACCCTTTCGCCTATAGTTCCTGATTGTGGACTATTGTTTACTGGACTCATAGCTTGATTCCAGGTGTCCACCACTCGTTTAAACATGAGGGGAGCTTTAGGTGGCCAGTTTCTTTGGTTTGATCTTGTTGGGGTTTCTTGTGATAAAGTATCAGGACACTGGGGCATACTCTGTACACATAGCTCAGGTAAATCATTCGGGTTTTCAACCACAGATCCTTTCAAGATAGGGCTGATTATTCGCCACTCTTTTCCTGGTTCATCTCTTTTCAATTTCACTTCTAGTGAGCTTGCAGATGATCCAATTCTGTTCATACTAGGGGTACCTGGGTGTGCATGCATGTCTGAGTATAGGGGTGGGGTATGGTGTGGAGGTGCTGTTGCTGGAATCACAGGCAGTGAGTTTAACGCTGGTTGTGGTGCTATTGGGTACTCTGATACAATGGGGAAATCATTTTCCTCATCTCTTCTTCTATTTTCTGCTTCTAATTCTTTTGCTACAGTGATCCAGATGGATACTTGATCTCTACAATTATGCTTAATTATCCAACTCTTGTTACAGGAGGCAAATTTTTCCCATTTCTCTAAGTCTAGTGTCCCTTCTGACGGAAAACCTGCTCTTTTGAAAATTTTACTTATTCCTTTCAGAGCTTTCCTCCCCTCCCTGTTACTAACACGGGTTTGTCGGGCCCTGACATCTTTACAGACTGCGCTCCCATGCCTGGGTGTGTGTGCGCAGAACCCCTCCTGATGTGGTATTTTAGTAACTCCTTATGAGGGACTTAAAATCTCCTTTCAGAGACGCTGACTCTGAAGAATCTCTTCTATCCTTGTACCTAAAGAGCTCCTTAAATCCGTCTGTGGACAAATGACTGGGGTTGTAGTGTTACCCCTTCCTCCCTTATTGGTGGAAAATCTATTAGTACTGCTCCCCAAGTGAGACCTGCATAATAGATTATTTCTTCTGGATCACTGAGATGCGTCCCTAATATTATTGTTAAGTCACTCCAAGGGTCTATCCCCATGCCTATATAGACTCCTGCTTGTACCAGTACCCCTGTTGTTCCTTGTGTTTCCTTTCAGACAGTAGCTGTTCTTTGTTACTGACCCTTTGTATTTTCTTAACACAACAACACAGGTACAAGATTTGCATACACCTCTTTGGTTATTTATCAATTCAAACTGTTTATAAGCATTAGAATACACCTTGGCCATACGCCACCTTTTTAAAAATGTAAAAGTTTCTTGGATATTTGATTAATTCCCCCCTTTACACTTGTGACAAATTAGCTGAAGATATTTACCCACAATTTAACAATATAACATACATGTATGGTACCTTTTAAATTTTTTTTCTTCTGACTGACACTGGGCTCTTTAAGATATTCTCTGATCTTCCCAACTGGACTTCCTCAGATCCATTCAAGAAGCACTGAGTCAAGTGAGCAGGTAGAAATCTGCACATTAAATCTCACTTACCGGTTTTTTTTTATCAGCGGTTCCTGAAAGATCAGAGGATTTGTTGCCAGTGGAGCAGATGCTGGAATATCCCGGACGATGCTCCCAAAATGTTAGGGTAATTTAACCTCTTCTGGTCTGGTCTATAAACTCTCTGCAGTCATCAGTCAGAACTCTGTTCCTTTAGCAACCGGTTGGAGGTCAGTGAATGAAAAGATGACACAGGATTATGTGCAACCTAAGCAAATCATAATTGACCTGCTAGGGGCCGTCACAGGTTTATTTTTATAACTTAAAAAAGAATCATGCTTGCCAATACATTTAGCCAATCAGAATACACCATGTATGTCTCAGAACCTGAAATACATCAATTGTCATACAATGTTCCAATTGGCAACTAGAACATCCTTGAAAATGGTTATTGTTTTGTGATTATCAGTCTTTCGGAGATAAACACAAAACATTCTTCAACATTCTTCCCAATTAGCCTTGGATATATCTGGTGTTGCCTTGTCCGCCTTGGATACATCTGGTGTTGCCTTGTCCTTGAACAATTCATGCTTTAAACAAGATATTCGGAGTATACAGTTTTCTGAATATCTGTGCAATATATTTAAGGATACATGAACACATTTTGTGATTAACGGTAAATATCTTAATCAATGCGAAAAAGCGTGAATCAATATATTTGCTATACTACGGAAGCTCCTACACCATCATTCACATGGAAAAAGAAGCCGGCAGCGTGGTGGTGGCGGCGGATGGAGGTGCAGCTAAAGGTGGGTGTGACTGTCCATCCCATTTGAGATGCGTCCATGACTGGTGGAGGCGTTGCGGGGTGACTGACCTTTCCTCTCCCGCACAGGTGATGGAAGGGGTGCCAAGCGCAATCCGTGGACCCCAGCAGAAGTGAAAGCTGTTGAACGTCGCATGATTCGGTTCATTAACTCATTCAAGGTGCCGGGCAAGAATGACTGTGATGCGTGCCTAAGGGCAGAACGACAAGCGCTGAAGGCTCTGAACTGGCTCTCGGTTAAGTTTTACATTAAGAACCGAATTACTGCTGAAATGAGAATGAGCCTTTCCTGAATAAAATGTATCTGCTGCTGCATACATGTTTCCTCTATCTCTGGTTAACCCTGAAAATAAATCAGTTATGTGGGTGTCTCACGAGGCAGGTATTCCTGAATAGGTCCCCATGAGGTCCAGGGTCCTTCTGGTATTTGATACTGATTTATCGGTCAATTTGGTAAGGGGTAATGTGAATGCGATTCCCTCAGTGGGTGCGGACCCCCTGGTCATGATGCTCGGGTGCAAGGAAAAAGGTGTCCCCATGAGGAAGGTACCAGACATATGTCCCGATGAGGATAGAAAAACAAGTATGTGTGTGTGTGTACATATATCTCACATTGCCATGTCCAGGGACTTTCGGATCTTGTGCTGCAGAGTGTGTATCTTCTCCATAGGAATCCATTCCATGTACTCAGAAATGTAATAGAATGTCTCAGCCTGCTGAATTCGAACCATTGTGGGTGGCTTCAATTAAGGGAATGATATCCCAGATTTTATGGCGTATCCTTTCCCTGTGCAGGACAGGTTACGGTGGGAATCCTCTCCCAGGGTGGACAAGGCGTTAACGCGCTTGTCCAAAAAGGTGGCACTACCGTCTCCAGACACGGCAGCCCTCAAGGATCCTGCTGATCGCAGACAGAAAACTACCTTAAAATCTATTTTCTCTGACTTCCTAGTGGATGCTGGGAACTCCGTAAGGACCATGGGGAATAGACGGGCTCCGCAGGAGACTGGGCACTCTAAAAGAAAGATTAGGTACTATCTGGTGTGCACTGGCTCCTCCCTCTATGCCCCTCCTCCAGACCTCAGTTAGAATCTGTGCCCGGCCAGAGCTGGGTGCTCCTCGTGGGCTCTCCTGAGCTTGCTAGAAAGAAAGTATTTGTTAGGTTTTTTATTTTCAGTGAGATCTGCTGGCAACAGACTCACTGCTACGTGGGACTGAGGGGAGAGAAGCAAACCTACCTGCGTGCAGCTAGCTTGTGCTTCTTAGGCTACTGGACACCATTAGCTCCAGAGGGTTTGAACACAGAGCCTGACCTCGATCGTCCGTTCCCGGAGCCGCGCCGCCGTCCCCCTTGCAGAGCCAGAAGACAGAAGAAGGAGATGAAATCGGCGGCAGGAGACTTCGGTCTTCATTAAGGTAGCGCACAGCACTGCAGCTGTGCGCCATTGCTCCCACTGCACACCACACACTCCGGTCACTGTAGGGTGCTGGGGGGGGGGGGGGGGGGGGCGCCGCGCCGCGCCGCCCTGGGCGGCAATAAGAATACCTTTTGGCAATATATACACATAATACAGTCTGGAAAACTGTATATGTGTAAAAACCCCCGCCATTAAGCTATACAAAACGCGGGAGAAGCCCGCCGCTGAGGGGCAGGCCTTCATCCTCAGCACACCAGCGCCATTTTCTCTTCACAGCTCCGCTGGAAGGACGCTCCCCAGGCTTTCCCCTGCAGTATCCTGTACAAGAAGGGTAAAAAAGAGAGGGGAGGCACATAAATTTAGGCGCAAATAGGATAAAAGCAGCTATTGGGAAAAATCACTCATTATAGTGTAAATCCCTGTGTTATATAGCGCTGTGGTGTGTGCTGGCATACTCTCTCTCTCTGTCTCCCCAAAGGACTTTGTGGGGTCCTGTCCTCAGTCAGAGCATTCCCTGTGTGTGTGTGCGGCGTGTCGGTACGGCTGTGTCGACATGTTTGAGGAGGGTTACGTGGAGGCGGAGCAAGGGCAGATAAGTGTGGTGTCGCCCCCGATGGGGCCGACACCGGATTGGATGTATATGTGGAAGGTCTTAACAGACAGTGTCAACTCCTTATATAAAAGGTTCGATGACGCAGCAGCCTTGGGACAGCCGGGTTCTCAGCCCGCGCCTGCCCAGGCGTCTCAGAGGCCATCAGGGGCTCATAAACGCCCGCTATCTCAGATGGTAGACACAGATGTCGACACGGAGTCTGACTCCAGTGTAGATGAGGATGAGACAAATGCACAGTCTACAAAAGCCATCCGATGCCTGATTACTGCAATGAAAAATGTATTGCACATTTCTGATGCTTACCCGGTTACTACCAAGAAGGGTATTATGTTTGGGGAGAAAAAGCAGCCAGTGACACTTCCCCCATCTGATGAATTAAATGAATTGTGTGAGGAAGCGTGGAGTTCCCCCGATAAGAAACTAGTGATTTCTAAGAGGTTACTGGTGGCGTACCCTTTCCCGCCAACGGACAGGTTACCTTGGGAAACATCCCCTAGGGTGGACAAGGCGCTCACACGCTTATCTAAAAAGGTGGCACTGCCGTCTCAGGATACGGACGCCCTAAAGGAGCCTGCGGATAGAAAGCAGGAAGCTATCCTGAAGTCTGTGTATACACACTCAGGTACTATACTGAGACCTGCTGTTGCTTCAGCATGGATGTGTAGTGCTGCAGCCGCATGGTCTGATACCCTGTCAGACAACATTGATTCCCTCGACAGGGATACTATTTTGCTAACCATAGAACATATAAAAGACGTCGTCTTATATATGCGGGATGCACAGAGGGACATTTGCCGGCTGGCATCTAGAATTAATGCAATGTCCATTTCTGCCAGGAGAGTATTATGGACTCGGCAGTGGACAGGTGATGCTGATTCTAAAAGACACATGGAGGTTTTGCCTTATGAGGGTGAGGAATTGTTTGGGGACGGTCTCTCGGACCTCGTATCCACGGCAACAGCCGGGAAGTCAACTTTTTTACCTCAGGTTCCCTCACAGCCTAAGAAAGCACCGTATTATCATGTACAGTCCTTTCGGCCTCAGAAAGGCAAGCGGATCAGAGGCGCATCCTTTCTGCCCAGAGGCAGGGGTAGAGGAAAGAAGCTGCACCAGGCAGCCAGTTCCCAAGAACAAAAATCCTCCTCAGCTTCCTCTAAGTCCACCGCATGACGCTGGGGCTCCACAGGCGGAGCCGGGTGCGGTGGGGGCGAGTCTCCGAAACTTCAGCAACCAGTGGGTTCGCTCACAAGTGGATCTCTGGGCTGTACAAATTGTATCTCAGGGATACAAGCTGGAATTCGAGGCGACTCCCCCTCGCCGTTACCTCAAATCAGCCTTGCCAGCTGCTCCCAAGGAAAGGGAGGTAGTACTGGCGGCAATTCACAAGCTGTACCTCCAGCAGGTGATAATCAAGGTTCCCCTCCTTCAACAGGGACGGGGTTACTATTCCACAATGTTTGTGGTACCGAAACCAGACTGTTCGGTGAGACCCATTCTGAATTTAAAAGCCTTGAACACTTATATAAGGAAGTTCAAGTTCAAAATGGAATCGCTCAGGGCGGTTAATGCAAGCCTGGAAGAGGGGGATTTTATGGTGTCGCTGGACATCAGGGATGCTTACTTGCATGTCCCCATTTACCCACCTCACCAGGAGTACCTCAGGTTTGTGGTACAGGATTGTCATTACCAATTCCAGACGTTGCCGTTTGGTCTGTCCACGGCACCGAGAGTATTTACCAAGGTAATGGCCGAAATGATGATACTCCTTCGGAAGAAGGGAGTTATAATTATCCCGTACTTGGACGATCTCCTTATAAAGGCGAGGTCCAGAGAGCAGTTGTAAGTCAGCGTAGCACTCTCTCGGGAAGTGTTGCAACAGCACGGCTGGATTCTGAATATCCCAAAGTCGCAGCTGATTCCTGCGACGCATCTGCTCTTCCTGGGCATGATTCTGGACACAGAACAGAAGGTGTTTCTCCCGGTGGAGAAGGCCCAGGAATTGTCATCTCTGGTCAGGGACCTCCTGAAACCAAAACAGGTGTCGGTGCATCACTGCACGCGAGTCCTGGGAAAGATGGTGGCTTCTTACGAAGCAATTCCCTTCGGCAGGTTCCATGCAAGGATCTTTCAGTGGGATCTGTTAGACAAATGGTCCAGATCGCATCTTCAGATGCATCGGTTGATCACCCTGTCCCCAAGGGCCAGGGTGTCTCTGCTGTGGTGGCTGCAGAGTGCTCATCTTCTCGAGGGCCGCAGATTCGGCATACAGAACTGGGTCCTGGTGACCATGGATGCAAGCCTCCGAGGATGGGGGGCAGTCACTCAGGGAAGGAACTTCCAAGGACAGTGGTCAAGTCAGGAGACTTCACTACACATAAATATACTGGAACTGAGGGCCATTTACAACACCCTGAGTCGAGCAGAGCCCCTGCTTCAAAACCAACCAGTGCTGATTCAATCAGACAACAACACGGCGGTCGCCTATGTAAACCGCCAAGGCGGCACAAGAAGCAGGATGGCGATGGCAGAAGCCACAAGGATTCTCCGATGGGCGGAGAATCACGTGCTAGCACTGTCAGCAGTGTTTATTCCGGGAGTGGACAACTGGGAAGCAGATTTCCTCAGCAGGCACGACCTCCACCCGGGAGAGTGGGGACTTCATCCAGAAGTCTTCACGCAGATTGTAAACCGTTGGGAACGGCCACAGGTGGACATGATGGCATCCCGCCTCAACAAAAAGCTACAAATGTATTGCGCCAGGTCAAGAGACCCTCAGGCGATAGCTGTGGACGCACTAGTGACACCGTGGGTGTTCCAGTCGGTTTATGTGTTTCCTCCTCTTCCTCTCATACCCAAGGTGCTGAGAATCGTAAGAAAAAGAGGAGTGAGAACAATACTCATTGTTCCGGATTGGCCAAGAAGGACTTGGTATCCGGAACTACAAGAAATGCTCACAGAGGACCCATGGCCTCTGCCTCTCAGACAGGATCTGTTACAACAGGGGCCCTGTCTGTTCCAAAACTTGCTGCGTTTGACGGCATGGCGGTTGAGCGCCGGATCCTAGCAGAAAAAGGCATTCCGGATGAGGATATTCCTACGCTAATAAAGGCTAGGAAGGACGTGACGGCTAAACATTATCACCGTATATGGCGAAAATATGTTGCCTGGTGTGAGGCCAGGAATGCCCCTACAGAGGAACTCCAGCTGGGCCGTTTCCTTCACTTCCTACAGTCGGGAGTGACTTTGGGCTTAAAATTGGGGTCCATTAAGGTCCAGTTTTCAGCCCTATCCATTTTCTTTCAAAAGGAACTGGCTTCTCTTCCTGAAGTTCAGACGTTTGTAAAGGGAGTGCTGCATATTCAGCCCCCTTTTGTGCCACCAGAGCCACCTTGGGATCTTAACGTGGTGTTGAGTTTCCTGAAATCACACTGGTTTGAGCCACTTAAAACCGTGGAGTTAAAATATCTCACGTGGAAGGTGGTCATGCTATTGGCCTTAGCTTCGGCTAGGTGTGTGTCAGAATTGGCGGCTTTGTCACATAAAAGCCCCTATCTGGTTTTCCATATGGACAGGGCAGAATTACGGACTCGTCCGCAATTTCTGCCAAAAGTGGTGTCCTCTTTTCATTTGAACCAACCTATTGTGGTGCCTGCGGCTACTCGTGACTTGGAGGATTCCAAGTTATTAGATGTAGTCAGGGCTTTGAAGGTTTATGTAGCCAGAACGGCTGGAGTCAGGAAAACTGAGTCGCTGTTTATCCTGTATGCATCCAACAAGCTGGGTGCTCCTGCTTCAAAGCAAACTATTGCTCGCTGGATCTGTAACACGATTCAGCAGGCTCATTCTGCGTCTGGATTGCCGCCTCCAAAATCAGTAAAAGCCCATTCCACAAGGAAGGTGGGCTCTTCTTGGGCGGCTGCCCGAGGGGTCTCGGCATTACAGCTGTGCCGAGCAGCTACTTGGTCGGGTTCAAACACTTTTGCAAAATTCTACAAGTTTGATACACTGGCTGAGGAGGACCTTGTGTTTGCCCATTTGGTGCTGCAGAGTCATCCGCACTCTCCCGCCCGTTTGGGAGCTTTGGTATAATCCCCATGGTCCTTACGGAGTCCCCAGCATCCACTAGGACGTTAGAGAAAATAAGATTTTACTCACCAGTAAATCTATTTCTCGTAGTCCGTAGTGGATGCTGGGCGCCCGTCCCAAGTGCGGACTTCTTCTGCAATACTTGTATATAGTTATTGCTAAATTAAGGGTTATGTTATGTTGGCATCCGTTTGTTGATGCTCTGTTGTTGTTCATACTGTTGACTGGGTTAGTTTATCACAAGTTATACGCTGTAATTGGTGTGGCTGGTATGAGTCTTACCCTGGATTCCAAAATCCTTTCCTTGTAATGTCAGCTCTTCCGGGCACAGTTTCCTTAACTGAGGTCTGGAGGAGGGGCATAGAGGGAGGAGCCAGTGCACACCAGTAGTCCTAATTCTTTCTTAGAGTGCCCTGTCTCCTGCGGAGCCCGTCTATTCCCCATGGTCCTTACGGAGTCCCCAGCATCCACTTCGGACTACGAGAAATAGATTTACCGGTGAGTAAAATCTTATTTTTCCCAGTTTGTGCATTTCTAGTCTGATCACTAGATTTATTTAATTTTGAGAGATTTATTGTTAGGTTGGCTGCAATAATTCTCAGAGACCAGAAAGGCGACAAATCTCTTGAAAAACAAAACAAAACGTAGCGGTGTTTTAGTTATTTATCACACTTAGGTTCTGCTCCTATAGCAACAGATGTGATATATAGTCTACAGTATCAATTTGTGTGTATTTTTTTTTTCGTTCTAAACAAATTCAATACTGCTGCAAAATGTACACTGCATCTGATCTAGTATAGGAAATTGTAAAACTAAGGGTGTGTACACACGGTGAGATTTTTTCTTAAGATTTTGACTATATAGTCAAAATCGTAAGAAAAGTTAGTGCAGATCGCAAGGTGAAAGTCACCTTGCGATCCCGATGCGCGGTCCCGCCAGGTCAGCATCGCAAGAAAAGATAGGCTGTGCAGGCAAGTCAATCCTTGCTAGATCGGTGTCCTATCTAATTCATCTCACATGTCAATGACATCTCTTAGTAGGTATTTTTTAATAGTTTAGGGAATCCTAAAGCAACTTGTCAAAGCATTAACAATTAATTTTATTGTATAATTGTACGGGGGGGGGGGGGGGTTCGAGAGAATAATAAAAATAATTTTATATATATATATATATATATATATGTATATGTATATGTATATGTATATGTGTGTGTATATATATATATATATATATGTGTGTGTGTGTGTGTGTGTGTGTGTGTGTGTGTGTATATATATATATATATATATGTATTTTTATTACGTTTCTAAATTCCATTGCGCTTCACATCTGGACACAAATATAAGACACAGCTGGGTAAAAACAAACAGTCATAGGAGGTAGTGGGGCCCTGCTCACAAGCATACTAGATATAGATAAAATTAACCAACGTTCTGTCATCCTTGTCTGCAGGCTATATCCTCTAGTTGCATTTACATACACAGTGCCCAATTCCATTGCCTACACCCAGGCCTATCACTTCTGCCCCATTTGGCCATTGTTAGTAGCCCGAGGTTTGTAGCAGTGCATTAGTGCATTACGTAATCTATTTGTTTGACTGGTATAGAAAGCAAATTTCATATGATGAAGAATCAACATGTTTGTTGTTTTTCTTTTTGGAAAGTGCAAATGACTTTCGTCCTTAGTCAACGCATGCTCCATGTTATTGTAATGTTTCATGAAACAATCTCTAGTATATTACATGTCAAACTTACAATTTTTAAGTTGATAACCGCTAAATGAATCTCCTTGCTATTAATCATTTGTCTTAGATACGTTTTGTTTTTATTTCATAGCTTTTGACCTTTTGAATCTATTTATCCAGCGCCATAATAGAAGATATTGTATTTATTTTAATTATTCTGAAAATAAAATATAAGTTATGGTAAGAACTTACCGTTGATAACGGTATTTCTCCTAAGTCCACAGGATAACAATGGAATATGATGGAGTGACAGCGGATTGGCACCAAACGAACACAAGATTTCAGTCCTCCCAGGATGCAACGGGCCTGTCCATATATCCCCGCCCACTGGCTCGGGCAAATCAGTTGTATTCCAAAGCATTTAGGCAGGAGCATCATGTAGAGCCCTAATCAGGCGAGAAGAACACACATGCACACTCTCCCGTACAAGAAGGAAGAGGTTTAGTGAGTAGAAAGATCCTCAAATCAGGTGCGTCAGGGATCCGTTATCAACGGTAAGTTCTTACCATAACGTGTATTTCTCCGGCAGGGTCCACAGGTTATCCACAGGATAACAGTGGGATTTCCTAAACCAATTTAGTGGTGGGGGATGCTCCTGATTAAACAGGAGAACCTTTCGGCCGAATTCAGCGTCATGAGAGGCAAACGTATCCAAGGCATAATGTCTAATAAATGTGTTAATGGAAGACCATGTGGCTGCCTTTCATATCTGTTCTGCAGAGACATTAGCCGGAACAGGGAGATCAGCTCGAGAATATGCTTCTGAAATCATTATTCGAAGCCATCTTGCCTGCGTCTGTTTAGTAGCAGGCCATCCTCTCTTGTGAAATCCGTAGAGAATGAAGAGAGAATCTGTCTTTCTGATGGCACTGGTACAATCTACGTAGATCCTTAAAGCATGGACTACGTCCAACGATGCAGAGAGGTCCGGCCCCTGAAAGGCCGGGACTACAATTTCTTCATTAAGGTGGAATTTAGACACCGACTTAAGAAGATAGAGCAGTTCTCCGAACTAAATCTGGGTATCTGGATCAGAGCTCAGTAGAGTGGTATACAGGTAGACTCACCCCGCTTCCAGGACCGATCAATACGTTAGCAAACGCTGAGTGGATTCAGATGCTAATAGTGTACACAACCGCTAAGTGAACATACAGTGAACACAGTCGTCCAAGTGAACACTGACGCACCAGCCACACTGCCACCTATGCTGCGACTGGGTCCCATTAGATGCACAGCGTCTCAGACGGAAGCAGGAAAACAGTTCATGGCAAGCACTGTCAGCAGTGTACATTCCGGGAGTGGACAACTAGGAAGCAGACTTCCTCAGCAGGCACGACCTCCACCCGGGAGAGTGGGGACTTCGTCAAGAAGTCTTTACACAGATTACAAATCGATGGGAACTGCCACAGGTGGACATGATGGCATCCCACCTCAACAAAAAGCTACAAAGGTATTGTGCCAGGTCAAGAGACCCTCAGGCGATAGCTGTAGACGCACTGGTAACACCGTGGCCAGATCCTAGCAGAGAAAGGCATTCCGGATGACGTTATTCCTACGCTGATAAAGGCTAGGAAGGACGTGACGGCTAAACATTATCACCGTATATGGCGAAAATATGTTGCTTGGTGTGAGGCCAGGAATGCCCCTACAGAGGAATTCCAGCTGGGCCGTTTCCTTCACTTCCTACAGTCGGGAGTGATTTTGGGCCTAAAATTGGGGTCCATTAAGGTCCAGATTTCGGCCCTATCCATTTTCTTTAAAAAAGAACTGGCTTCTCTTCCTGAAGTTCAGACGTTTGTAAAGGGAGTGCTGCATATTCAGCCTCCATTTGTGCCTCCAGTGGCACCTTGGGATCTTAACGTGGTGTTGAGTTTCCTGAAATCACACTGGTTTGAACAACTTAAAACCGTGGAGTTAAAATTTCTCACGTGGAAGGTGGTCATGCTGTTAGCCTTGGCTTCAGCTAGGCGTGTGTCAGAATTGGCGGCTTTGTCACATAAAAGCCCCTATCTGGTTTTCCATATGGACAGGGCAGAATTGCGGACCCGTCCACAATTTCTGCCAAAAGTGGTGTCATCTTTTCATATGAACCAACCTATTGTGGTGCCTGTGGCTACTCGTGACTTGGAGGATTCCGAGTTGCTGGATGTGGTCAGGGCTTTGAAGGTTTATGTTGCCAGAACGGCTAGAGTCAGGAAAACTGAGTCGCTGTTTATCCTGTATGCATCCAACAAGCTGGGTGCTCCTGCTTCAAAGCAAACTATTGCTCGCTGGATCTGTAACACGATTCAGCAGGCTCATTCTGCGGCTGTATTGCCGTTTCCAAAATCAGTAAAAGCCCACTCCACAAGGAAGGTGGGCTCTTCTTGGGCGGCTGCCCGAGGGGTCTCGGCATTACAGCTTTGCCGAACAGCTACTTAGTCAATACTTGTAAATTTGAGTGACGTCCCTTTGAAAGTTCAGTCATGGATATTGCAGATTCCAAGAGAGCTCGGGTAATTGATTTGCACCAGCATATGACTAAAACTGTCAGCTGATGCAGTTGGCAAGGAAAATCGAGTGTTTCAAGAGTAATTGCCCTAATGATAGAGACCTATTCCACAGAAACTTGACGGAAAGGCCATAGTGGACGAAAACGAAAGACTATAAAGCACAGGACTACAAGGTTTTAATCAGAAATAGTGTTATAAACCCTGGGAAGACCAGTGTCGATCTTCAGAGAGACCTTTCATTGGCTGGTGTTCATGTAGAAAGCTTGAAAATATGCCACAGGCTCTTGGAAGTTGGTCCCAGGAGACCTCTAAAGAAGCAACTTCTGATGGTGCCATGAAGAAGAAAGGGTAGGTGTAGGCTAAGCAGCACAAGAATTGGACAGCAGAGGACTGGAAGAAAGTGATGTTCACAGATGAGTCACTTCGAGGTTCATGGGTGCCGTTTCAACGTCGTCGTACAAAGCGCAAGACAAGCACTGTCGAGGACACATTGTTCAGTCCCCAAACCCCCCCCCAAAAGTTATGTTTTGGGTATCTTTCACATCAGAAGAACCTGGTAATCTAAAACCAATCAAAGTAATGATGAACACTAACTCATTCCTTCTCAGCAAGCCAGTTCCCAAATGGAGGTGGCATTTTTTTTTTACCACATCTCGCCCCATGCAACAAAAAAGAATGAAAACCATTCTTCCAAGCCCACAATATTTCAGTTTTAGGATGGCCGGGAAACTCCCCAGACCTAAACAGATTGAAAAATCTGTGGGCTATAGTACAAAAACAAAACAAAAAGCTGTTTTTGGCTAGAAGTGAGGTGTGGTTTCACGATCAAGAATTGAACAATGTGAAACTAGTTTTATCCATGCCAAACCAATTGAACAGCGTAATAGATGCTAAGGGTGGACACACAATACTGCTCTTGCATTTACTACACAGCAGTAGCTGTAAGGGTGCGTGACCCGGGTAAACCCACTCCACCATCGGAGTCTATAAAGCACTTCCATCAGACTCATTCACCCAGTCCTAAAGGTGTGCCAAGTTGCATTGCATAATGTTTAAAGAAAGGAAAAGTGAAAAACTCGGAGATTCTAGATCAGAGGTTCTCAAACTCGGTCCTCGGGGGCACACACAGTGCATGTTTTGCAGGTCTCCTCACAGAATAGCAAGTGAAATAATTAGCTCCACCTGTGGACCTTTTAAAAAGTCAGTGAGTAATTAATACACCTGTGCACCTGCTGGGAAACCTGCAAAACATGCACTGTGTGCCCCCCGAGGACTGAGTTTGAGAACCTCTGTTCTAGATCCTAGTAAAGGTATTTTTGAAGAGACTCCGTATATCAATGTCCCTCGGTCATCTATTTAATACCCTTGAACGTCAGTCAATGGTTATGTACTTAGCAGCGGCTGGAGACCAGAAATAATGAGACAACACACAGGAGATATGTAGAAGCTCAGCAAGTCATCTCTGATATTACTCGTTATTTTAGGAGCCTTTATTTATACACAAATGAACAAAGGAATAAAGGTATGACAGTGTGTTAGCCAATCAAAGCACACCGTGTCCAAAGATAAACAATGATTTAATTAAACCAATTATAACATTCCTGTATGTATATTCTTATCAGTATTTGCTCATTAATTTAATGAGAAGGCCTTTTCCTTATCGCCATCTGGACATTAATCTTGAAAGCCTTCTTTCTATTGTCACCTGGACATTCCAAAACATACTCCTTTAATGTTCTCATACGCAATTAAAGTTTTATCTCAGCCTGGGAGTTAACTAGATGTCCTTGTGACTGCAGCTGGAGAATTCATATTGCTTTCAACAAACTATTTTCTCACAGAAACATCTATGTAATTCATTTAAGGAAATTACATGTACTAGCTGGCTATGTTCATTGATTATTGCAATGAACATTCTAATCAATACCAAATTATGAAACATAGAATCACATAACTGCTTATTGGGTTGAAACTTATTATATAACATTATATGTGCTTTTAGTTATTTAAATACAAAGTTTACAACAGTTATAAAGATGATTTTATATTTAAAACTGTTTAAATTCCCTTAAAATGCTCTAAGTTCATTTTTCTGGGCGTCTTGCCAATATCTGGGAATCTTGCCAAAAAACTCCTATCTAGTCATTCTAAATCTGCAGGTGTAAATTCCTTTGCATATACATTTAGGGAGTCTCTTTTCTTATGTCAAATCTAACAAGCTACTGATGTCTTATCATATAATAAGCTTTGTTTATGTAGTACAAAAATTCGCTTAAAACTCTTAAAGGGGTAGGTAGGATTAATAACCCATATATGCATTTGAGCTGATCCTTGACCATTATCAATATGTTGAAGTGCATATTTCTTATACAGGTTGCTAGGGCTAAGGGTCTCATGCATATATCATATAAATGTCAGCATTACTTATAAACCTATAAAAATAGCTTGAAATACATCTAGAATGGCTGCCATTATACAAAATGGCTGATAACTGCTTTAGCATGATGTTCTCTCTCTCAGTATCAAGTCTCAAGCGAGCTCTTTGACTAGCCCTATTTAAGGAGGACAAAAGACTGTCAATTTGTCTAAATATTTTTTGAAGGATATAAATTGGTAAATGTTGCAAGACCATTTTAATTAGGTTAACTCGGCCAGTGATAATCAATGGCAATTTTCCCCAGGTTACCATTGAGAGCAGTGGAAAGTTATCAGTGGTGCAGTATTTTAAGAAACATTTTCGGGAATCATTGGTTACACACACTCTTAAATACTTAAAGGAGTCCATCCATTTTAATGGAAGGGGTTCAAGGGAATACTCGGAGAATCGCCCTTAAGGGGGATAATCCAGGATTTGTCCCAGTTAATTTTAGTCCTGAGTAGCTACCAAAGAGATTGTTAATGTCAAGGTCGTTAGTCATAGACTTGTCATACTCATCGATAAAAAGCAAGATATAATCTGCGTATAGTGCTGACTTGTCATCCTTCAAGCCCATTCTAAGCCCTTTAATTGCAGGACTGGCCCGTAGCAGTCAAGCCAAAAGTTCAATGATCATAGCAAAGATTGTAGGGGACATAGTACATCCCTGCAGAGTTCCTTTAGACAGGGGGAAAGAGGGGGCTACATACTAATTTACCGAAACCCTAAAAACCAGACCATACTACAGAATTTTGGGCCTATTCCAAAACAACCCATAGTCTCCCACAGAAACACTCAATCCACTGAATCAAATGCCTTGGCGGCATCCAGTGAGACAATAATAGAAGTAGGGACATCTTCATGAGGTACCTGCAGCTGTGTGAGGAGGCGTGCAAGAGTAGTGGATGTTGATATGACAGGCATGAAGCCTGTCTTGTCAGGGTGTATCAGTAATGTTATTATCTGATTTTAGTTTGGTAGCTTAAACTTTAGCAAGAATTTTAATGTCTATGAAAAGAAGATGTGGGGCAATAGGAGTCAGGATACCTGGGGTTTTTACCAGCTTTTGGCATGACAATTATTAGTGCCTCTGCCATTGTATAGAAGAGATAATTTTATGTTCAAATATTTGAAGAGCTTGTGTAAATGGGGCACAAAAATCTTTGTTTTGTCATATAATTCCAGGGGGATTCCATCAACTCCTGGTGCTTTTACCATCGGTAAATTATTTTTATGGCAGCCTCAATCTCCTCTGTCATGAAAGTGGAATCCAGGAAGTCCCTGGCTTCGACAGACAGAAGGGACGGGTATAGTATTTAAGTAGTCACGAATTTCTGATGCGTCACATAGTAATCTAGTATTATACAGTTGTTGATCACTCTCAAATGCTGACGCTCTCTCCGGAGTCTGTAAATAAACTGAACCAACTATGCCATTACGTCCAACCACCGTGTTAAGTGGAGTGCTCTTCCTTTGCAAGGTTACCTAAATAGCTGACCGGCCTATCGCCTAATGAATATTGAGACTGTGCATTACAGAGGAGAACACCATCTTTTCAGGCTGTCTGGGCAGCCAACCAGGCATCCTTAGAGACATCTAAAGGCCAGTACTGACGGGAGAGATGTGTGCTGAGCGATCTTAACAGACTGCCCAGCACACATCTCTCCCCCCGCTCAGCACAGCGCGATGTGTGCTGAGCGAGGAGGGGAAGGACGGGGGGCCGCTCACTTCACACAGTGCTAAAGTGAGCGACCCACTAGATTGAGCCTGCATGCAGGTTCAATCTAGCACTGGCGATAGCGATGCGCGTCACTTTTTCTGGGGGCATACACACGACAGATCAGTGCTGAAAATTTAAACAATCTAGTCGGATTGCTTAGATTTTCAATACAGATCTCTCCATGTGTACCCCCCTTAAGACATCTGCCAGATAAGTTAATTCTAAGGTTCTGCAAGAGGCCTCCAATTCTGTTTCTTGCTTCTTACATAAAGCCTTTAAGTTAGCAACCTGCTTTATCAAAGTCCCCCTAAGAAATTATCTAAACTTATCCCAGACAGGGTTGGCTGGTTTGAACCACCTTTATTTAAACCAAATGTTGTGTGTGTTTTTTTTGTTTTGTTTTTTTAAATAAAAACCACTCTGGTTTCTTTATTATGCTGTTAGTACAGGCACGGCTCTGTGACTTATTAAAAAAACAAAACCTATTATAATAAGTGTTTTTAATCAAAATATTTAATGCCTGTGACATGTCCAGTGCTAATGCTTAACTTCTTTTTGTGTGTGTATGGGTGTCTCTGAAAAGTGCTTTCCCATTTTCCATTTTGTATTACTGTTCAGATTTATTTAATTATAAGAGTAATACTTAACATTAACTTGTTGTCCTTCTTTTCTATAACATTTATCTACGAGTGTACATTGTATGTATTATGTTTAGTCTATCTACATATATTCAGATGTAATAGGAATAATAAGCTGTACAAAATTGGTTTTATTCATATAGTCCTAGCAAACACGATTTCTAGCATACACACACTGCAGTCGCCATTATATATTTGTGTTCAGGGATTGTATCCAATTAATTGTTGCTCCTGTACACACTATGCAGTCATCAGGTAGAAGTAAAATATGATTGATCGATGTTTCTAATGCATGAATAAAAAATTATTTTTTTCATTAAACAAAAAAAGCGGGTTTAAAATATAAAATAAATAAATATATATATATATATATAATACTCAAGTCCGCTAAATATTTTGGTATATAAAAACACCAGCTGGTCGCCAGTACCCCTATCTATCCATACTCATATATATATATATATATATATATATATATATATATATATATATATATATATATATATATATATATATAGTGATTCTGACGATTGTACACACTGGTCTGGAAAAAGGTCCGGTTTAGGACCGAAACGTCGACCAACCATGATTGAATCAGATGAATTGATTGAAGTGTGTGATGAAGCGTGGGTTACCCCCGATAGGAAGTTGCTAATTTCAGAGAAGTTATTGGCATTATACCCTTTCCCGCCAGAGGTTAGGGCGCGCTGGGAAACACCCTCTAGGGTAGATAAGGCGCTCACACGCTTATCAAAACAAGTGGCGTTACCGTCTCCTGATACGGCCGCCCTCAAAGATCCAGCTGATAGGAGGCTGGAAAATACTCTAAAAAGTATATACACACATACTGATGTTATACTGCGACCAGCAATCGCCCCAGCATGGATGTGCAGTGCTGGGGGGGTTTGGTCGGAATCTCTGACTGGAAATATTGATACCCTGAATAGCGACAATATTTTATTGACTATAGAGCATTTAAAGGATGCATTTTCTTTATATGCGAGATGCACAGAGGGATATTTGCACTCTGGCATCAAGGGTAAGTGCATAAACAAAAGGGAGAAAGAAGAAGGCTCTTGTGTGGGCGCACTCATTAATGGTAGTTAAATAACTAGAATGAATAACACTAGGTTGAGTAGTCAGCAGATAAAACAAAATTTATTTGGAAATATTAAGAATATAATTGCCCCTGGTTGAGGAGATGTGAATGATCCCAGATAAAAATGTTCTGGTCCTGCCTCAGGAAATGAGATGGAGAGGGGTAGAGACACTGCAAGTCATAAACCCTTTCTCACCCGGCCAGTACAGATGATCTGTATTAATGAGATCAATTAAGTCAATTGATTTTAGATTCTGTCATAATCCTAATGAAGGAATAACAGCTGTTATGGCAATAAGTAATAATAGAAACAAATCAAAGGATATACCAGGGTAAAGAAAGAAAAGGATAGGAACAAATGGTGATGCTGCTGTTGGAGTCACATACCACACATCATATGCAATGATTGATGTTCTACAACACTGAGTATTCCCTGTGAGTCTCCACCTCAGGTACTAACTCAGCCCACACTGTTTCGCTTCCAAGATCGGACGAGATCGGGCATTAGTGTGGTTTGATAGTAGAAGGATTTGGTCAGACGTCCAATGAGAGTGCACCTATATAGGGGGGGATAATTAGCTGGGTCTTATAGATATAGTGTGGATCTGCTTTTTGTGTTAGGCAGGAGACATCAAGTCCCACACCGGTGGTATTGTGTCCCTGGATCACAAATGAGAGTCCACGAAAAAGGAAGATATATAGATTTATGAAAAAAACGAAGATATATAGATTTATGAAAAAAACCCTAAAAAGGATAATGGAGATCAATTAGGCTGTAGTTATTAGGAACGGGTGATAAAAATTACCCGTCCGTATAGATACAAATGGATAAAGAAACACGGATCAAGAAATTTTTTTATATATATGTGTACATTGGTACTGGTGTAAGGAACAGAAAATATGTCAAAGATAATTGTAGATACAAATAAATAGTACTGGTATATGCAATGAAATAATCACTAGTGACATGGGTGTCATTAGAAACACTTTGTGTGAATTGGAGCTGTTATAATCTTTAGGATATAGGGAAATAGACATGAAATTCTCATATAACCCATGCAGCAATATGACAACAGGATCTGCAGGAGGAAAGTCAAAGAAGAATGCAGTATTTCTTTCCTATAAAATGCAGTTTTTAATCCTGATGCAATAAACTAAGATGCATAAGCCTGGAAAAAGGCATAAATGAAGCTGCACGGATATAGATACAATTTCTATGACAGCTGGGCAAAAATTAGCCCAAAATGGCAGGATGGAATGATCTGACCTGAGGCTAGGAGTGAATCACTTGCAGTTGGACAAAACAGGACCCATTGGAATGGAAAACATGTTTCACCCCTGTGGGGCTTGCTCACTTCCTGGGTCTGTGTGTGAAAAGCTAGGAGATTTATACCTCCTGATTAGGACTGTATCCAATGAAAAAGGAGGCTGGGTAATTGGTGTGAGTGGATGCTGTGAACAGCTGATATCTGCAGCCAGGGGAAGTGCTGGGACGGAAAGGAAACACTGAGGTCCGCGGCGCCATTTTGGAAGAGGGCAGTTAGCCCTTAGTTGTATGGCCATGGTTCTATAATGATGAAAATATAAATAAAATAAAAATAATAATAATAAATGAACGAAGAACAGACCTGGTGTGCAGTGTGCGATAGGTCTGCGACTGGACTGTATATGAAAATGGACCTGAAAAAAGGAGTCCATTGCTTGCGGCCACGTGATCGCAGCAGTCTGCAGTGACTGACATGGCCTGACCCTCTGCCCTGTCAGCATTCACCGGGCAGCGTACATATAGGCGATTAGTGCGCCTTCAGATATAATAGCTGTCAGCTGTGTTTTTAGGTCCAAAAGGACGGAACAAAAACCGCCATTTTGGAATGGGGCAGATATGCCTTCGCCGAGCGACCAATGGGATACCGTTAGTGGGCTGGTTCAATGCGACCGCCGGGCAAAGTGTATAAGTGATTAGTGCACCTGCTGAGATGATAGCTGTAGGCGGACTAGGGGGGAAAAAACATTATCGACCATTTTAGAGTGGGGCAATTATGCCCTTGTATGCTATTAGGATATTATTGATAAGCAGATTGGATATGGCATAAGATGTGGTATATATGGGTATGTTGGGGATGTGAAGGGATGTGACTATGGAAGTAGATGGACGGTTGTGATTGGCGATGGTAGTGACATGGGATTGTTTAGGCTGCGATTTGGGACGTGAAGTAAAGGAACGGATAGACTGGTGATGTGTGCCATGGTGTGTGCATGATTTGGTTGGGGCAAGTGAGTTGACAGGTGGGATGGGCTGTGGAGCGAAGGAAAATGGATAGGTATATGGGGAGGGAAATGGGGGGGGGGGGAAAAAAGGAAAAAAGGGGGGGGTGTGTGTTTTGGTTGGTGGGTGGGGGTGGGGGGGGGGGGTTTAGTATTTTGGGGGGGGGGGGGAAGAAAAGGGGGGGGGGTTTGGTATAGGGGTTAGGGGGTAGGAGGGGGGTGTGTTAAGGGGGGTAGGAGGGTTTGTTTATTTCAAGGGTAAGTGCGCTGTCCATTTCTGCCAGAAGAAGTTTATGGACGCGACAGTGGTCAGGTGATGCGGATTCCAAGCGGCATATGGAAGTTTGCCGTATAAAGGGGAGGAATTATTTGGGGTCGGTCTATCGGACTTGGTGGCCACGGCAACAGCCGGAAAATCCACCTTTTTTACCTCAGGTCACCTCCCAACAGAAAAAGACACCGTCTTTTCAGCCTCAGTCCTTTCGTTCTCATAAGAACAAGCGGGCAAAAGGCCATTCATATCTGCCTGAGGCAAAGGAAAGGGTAAGAGACTGCAGCAAGCAGCTCCTTCCCAGGAGCAGAAGCACTCCCCCGCTTCTGAAAAGTCCTCAGCATGTCGCTGGGGCCTTACAAGCGGACTCAGGTCCGGTGGGGGGGTCGTCTCAAGAATTTCAGCGCGCAGTGGGCTCACTCGCAAGTCGACCCCTGGATCCTGCAGGTAGTATCACAGGGGTACAGATTGGAATTCGAGACGTCTCTTCCTCGCAGATTCCTGAAGTCTGCTTTACCAACATCTCCCTCCGACAGGGAGACGGTGTTGGAAGCTATTCACAAGCTGTATTCCCAGCAAGTAATAGTCAAGGTACCCCTACTACAACAAGGAAAGGGGTATTATTCCACGCTGTTTGTGGTACCGAAGCCGGACGGCTCGGTGAGACCTATTCTAAGTCTGAAATCTTTTGAACACTTACATACAAAGGTTCAAGTTCAAGATGAAATCACTCAGAGCAGTGATAGCGAATCTGGAAGAAGGGGACTTTATGGTGTCCTTGGACATCAAGGATGCTTACCTCCATGTCCCAATTTGCCCTTCAAACCAAGGGTACCTCAGGTTCGTGGTACAAAACTGTCACTATCAGTTTCAGACGTTGCCGTTTGGATTGTCCACGGCACCCCGGGTCTTTACCAAGGTAATGGCCGAAATGATGATTCTTCTTCGAAGAAAAGGCGTATTAATTATCCCTTACTTGGACGATCTCCTGATAAGGGCAAGATCCAGAGAACAGTTAGAGGCCGGTGTAGCACTAACCCAAGTAGTGCTGCAACAGCACGGGTGGATTCTAAATTTTCCAAAATCCCAGCTGAGCCCGACGACACGTCTGCTGTTCCTAGGGATGATTCTGGACACAGTTCAGAAAAAGGTTTTTCTCCCGGAGGAGAAAGCCAGGGAGTTATCCGAGCTAGTCAGGAACCTCCTAAAACCAGGAAAAGTGTCAGTGCATCAATGCACAAGAGTCCTGGGTAAATGGTGGCTTCTTACGAAGCGATTCCATTCGGCAGATTCCACGCAAGAACCTTTCAGTGGGATCTGCTGGACAAATGGTCCGGATCGCATCTTCAGATGCATCAGCGGATAGCCCCGTCTCCAAGGACAAGGGGGTCTCTTCTGTGGTGGTTGCAGAGTGCTCACCTTTTTGGAGGGCCGCAGATTCGGCATTCAGGACTGGGTCCTGGTGACCACGAATGCCAGCCTGAGAGGCTGGGGAGCAGTCACACAGGGAAGAAATTTCCAGGGAGTGTGGTCAAGCCTGGAGACTTCACTTCACATAAATATACTGGAGCTAAGGGCAATTTACAATGCTCTAAGCCTGGCAAGACCTCTGCTTCAGGGTCAGCCGGTGTTGATCCAGTAGGGCAACACCACGGCAGTCGCCCACGTAAACAGACAGGGCGACACAAGAAGCAGGAGGGCAATGGCAGAAGCTGCAAGGATTTTTCACTGGGCAGAAAATCATGTGATAGCACTGTCAGCAGTGTTCATTCCGGGAGTGGACAACTGGGAAGCAGACTTCCTCAGCAGACACGATCACCACCCGGGAGAGTGGGGACTTCATCCAGAAGTCTTCCACATGATTGTGAACCGTTGGGAAAAACCAAAGGTGGACATGATGGCGTCCCGCCTCAACAAAAAACTGGACAGGTATTGCGCCAGGTCAAGAGACCCTCAGGCAATAGCTGTGGACGCGTTGGTAACACCATGGGTGTACCAGTCAATGTATGTGTTCCCCCCTCTGCCTCTCATACCCAAGGTACTGAGAATTATAAGGCGAAGGGGAGTAAGAACGATACTCGTGGCTCCGGATTTGCCAAGAAAGACTTGGTACCCAGAACTTCAAGAGATGCGCACGGAGGATCCGTGCACTCTACCTCTAGACTTACCGCGGCTGCGTTTGACGGCATGGCGGTTGAACGCCGGATCCTGAAGGAGAGGGCTCCGATGGAGGAATTTCAACTGGGTCGATTCCTACATTTCCTGCAAACAGGATTGTCTATGGCAGGCCTGGCCAACCTGTGGCTCTCCAGCTGTTGTAAAACTACAAGTCCCATCATGCTTTGCCACAGTTTTGCTATTAAGGAATGCTAAAACTGTGGCAGGGCATGCTAGGATGTGTAGTTTCACAACATCTGGAGAGCCACAGGTTGGCCAGGCCTGGTCTATGGGCCTCAAATTGGGGTCCATTAAGGTTCAAATTTCGGCCCTGTCGATTTTCTTCCAGAAAGAATTGGCTTCAGTTCCTGAAGTCCAGGCTTTTGTCAGGGGAGTACTACATATACAGCCCCGGTTGTGCCTCCAGTGGCACTGTGGGATCTCAATGTAGTTTTGGGATTCCTCAAATCCCATTGGTTTGAGCCACTCAAATCGGTGGATTTGAAATATCTTACATGGAAAGTGACCATGCTACTGGCCCTGGCTTCGGCCAGGAGAGTGTCAGAATTGGCGGCTTTTTCGTACAAAAGCCATATCTGATTTTCCATTGGGACAGGGCAGAACTGCGGACGCGTCCTCAGTTTCTCCCTAAGGTGGTATCAGCGTTTCACCTGAATCAACCTATTGTGGTGCCTGCGGCTTCTAGCGACTTGGAGGACTCCAAGTTGTTCGACGTTGTCAGAGCCTTAAAAATATATATATATATTTCAAGGACGGCTGGAGTCAGAAAGTCTGACTCGCTGTTTATACTGTATGCACCCAACAAGCTGGGTGTTCCTGCGTCTAAGCAGACGATTGCTCGTTGGATTTGTAGCACAATTCAACTTGCGCATTCTGTGGCAGGCCTGCCACAGCCAAAATCTATAAATTCCCACTCCACAAGGAAGGTGGGCTCACCTTGGGCGGCTGCCCGAGGGGTCTCGGCATTACAACGCTGCCGAGCAGCTACGTGGTCAGGGGAGAACACGTTTGTAAAATTCTACAAATTTGATACCCTGGCTAAGGAGGACCTGGAGTTCTCTCATTCGGTGCTGCAGAGTCATCCGCACTCTCCCGCCCGTTTGGGAGCTTTGGTATAATCCCCATGGTCCTTACGGAGTTCCCAGCATCCACTAGGACGTCAGAGAAAATAAGAATTTACTTACCGATAATTCTATTTCTCGTAGTCCGTAGTGGATGCTGGGCGCCCATCCCAAGTGCGGATTGTCTGCAATACTTGTACATAGTTATTGTTACAAAAATCGGGTTATTATTGTTGGAAGCCATCTTTTCAGAGGCTCCTCTGTTATCATGCTGTTAACTGGGTTCAGATCACAGGTTGTACAGTGTGATTGGTGTGGCTGGTATGAGTCTTACCCGGGATTCAAAATACTTCCTTATTGTGTACGCTCGTCCGGGCACAGTATCCTAACTGAGGCTTGGAGGAGGGTCATAGGGGGAGGAGCCAGTGCACACCACCTAGTGGTCAAACTTTTAATTTTGTGCCCTGTCTCCTGCGGAGCCGCTATTCCCCATGGTCCTGACGGAGTCCCCAGCATCCACTACGGACTACGAGAAATAGAATTATCGGTAAGTAAATTCTTATTTTTTTGCATATTCATTACAAGTCTGGTGAGTGCCTTCTATATTAAATTGAATATATATATATATATATATATATATATATATATATATATATATATATATATATATATATATATATATATATATATATATATATAAATTCCCCCCCCCCCCAACCCTGATCCCAGAGTACCGGGAGCAAAACGGTCACTCTTGAGCTCGAAGAATTCCTTTCAAGCAGCTTCTACGTCTGAACCCTGCATCCATACAAGACAGACCAAAAGGATTAAGTTTACAAAATGACTGTCCGCACTGACCGTCTGCATCCAAATTAAGGACCAATGGGGAGTTATCAGATATGTCCCTAGTTTCATAATGGACCTGTTTAACCCTGGGAAGTAAATCCTTTGTGAGCAGAGCCAGGTCTGTCCTGAAGACTGAGAGGTGCGAATGGGAGAATCAAAACTGCTTCAGAGATGGATGATATATCCGATAATCCTGTTCCTCCCATTTGTGCCTCAGAAGTAGAAGTGGTTAACCTGTCTAACTCTAGGCCAACTATACTATTGAAGTCCCTCATACATAGAGATGAAGCCCCCGGTGAATTCAGCTGCCTTTCTGAGGATATCATGGGAAGAGGGAGGCGGTATATAAACAGCCAGCAATAGTAAGGGAATTGAGCTAATCTTACATTTTATAAACACCTACATGGGCGGAATGCAATTCTTTTTCCACTGGGAGCCACTAGATGGCTCCCAAATAGCTATTCAATTGTAGCACCGTTTGGGCGTGAATATCTGCTGGTGTTTGCATTTCAGCCCGCGCCCCTCAGGGGAGGCGAGCTGAAATGCGTTAAGTTACCCATTTTGACTCCCAAACAACACTTTTTGCGTTCGTACCCAACAGTGATCGGGTTTAGCTGCTTTACGTGGCTAAACTTGACCTCTATAGGTGCTATAGTTGTGCTAAAAATGATCAATTGAATATCGCCCCATGATCGATCTCCATTCACTTTAGATATCAGATCGAGCACTATATAACAATTGAATTCGGCTCCATGCTGCTTGTTGTCTTTCAGTGTCCCTGTGGATCTTTCTGCTGAGAACATTTATATTTTTTCCTCTAACTTTTTTTTTTTTTTTTTAGTGAACAATGCACAGGCTGATGTTCAGATAGCTGCTGTAATTTACTGCAGCTAACTAATGCGCTGGTGGCTATTCAGTACACCCTGATACTGGGCAGTTGTCAGTGATTATGCTTCGGGTGCTGAATCCCCGAATAAGCAGCCTAGGAGCCGTAATAACACATACTGGGACCACATACTTACTTATTTTGGATCCCATGTTTTATTGCACAATAATGGGTAATTTTTCTCCTGAAAAAAGAGCTTTAATTGAATAGCGTGATAATGAGCATCGGTCTGGGAGAAAAATTAACGGGGCTAATTGACTACAGACCATAACATTTGTTTTAATCCATGCAAAAACATTTCAATTTTTTTGTTTAATTTTATTTAGAAATTCTTTTTAATGAACTACTTGGATAAACACGGTCATATTTCATGGAGTTGGTTATTTCTAGATTTATGTGTAAACAAAAATAAGTGAGTTCTTATGGGAGGCTCACTTAGGTTGTGTATATAATTTACCTCTAAGGGATAAAGTGTAAATAAACTCCTTGATGTACGTGTGGTCTCCCTTCAGGCCCACTTAAAAGTAAAAGCTCCTGTATATATATTTATTTATTTATTTATTTTATTTTATTTTTCTTTCCCAATAGGCACAATAATAATTGGTATGAGTAAAACACTCAAGGGCAACATTGTATTACAACTTTGCTCTTAATTTTTTCCATCTTTAGCCTTTGTAATGGTATATAATCACTTATTGATATTACTCAATTTAAATATTTGCATGTTGTGTAGTTTGGTTTCTAAATAAACTGTTAAACTTTCCTGCTTCATGATTAGCGCAAATTTGGTGACTTGTTACTTAAATCTGTGTTTCCTACGCTCGGTCCTCAAGGCACAATTGTTTGGGTGACTATCAGCAGCTATTCAAGTATTCTGCTGTTCAGGCATGATTGACGCTGACATTTCTCTTCACATCCTCCCAATGTGACTAGCAGAAAGTGTCCCATTTAGGTGCCCAAACGTGACTTTTAGTGCAGTGGCAAGGACTTTAGTTTGGTTTAGCTGCTCTACTCTTCTAACCCAGTGCTTTTGGGCACATCAAAAGTAATGGGCTCCAAATCAGGGCAACAGTTTACTTCCCCCCCTAATAGTCCAGGTTTTAAGGATATCTGTCCATTTGCACAGGTGACTTAATTAGTACCGCCAGTCATTTTGATTTAACATCTCTGATTAAGCATGGATATTTCTCTTACGTCCTAGAGGATGCTGGGGTCCACATTAGTACCATGGGGTATAGACTAGTCCACTAGGATCCATTGGTACTTTAAGAGTTTAATATTGTGGGCTGGCTCCTCCCTCTATGTCCCTCCTACCAGACTCCGTTTAGAAAATGTGGCCGGAGGAGCCGGTCACAGCTAAGGGAGCTCCTAGAGCTTCTTTAGTTTTATTTTTTTCTAAGAGTTAATTAGGCACAGGGAGGCTGCTGGCAACCGCCTCCCTGTTTCATGGGACTTAGGAGGGGGGGGGGGGGGGGGGGAGTAGTTTCTGCCCTGAGGGGTTCGAGCCACTATCTCCGCTGACAGGACACTGAGCTCCTGAGGGTGATGATCGTTAGTCGCCCCAGGCGACCGCTCACTCCCGTAGCATGCTGCCACCTCCTAACAGAGCCAGAAGATTCCGGTGGCGAGTGTGTCACCGGCCCCCACAGCAAGCGTGGAGCTGGTGTGAAGATGGTGGCAACAGGTTGGGAGCTCTGGTGGCTCAGTGGTACACAATGCGGCGCTTTGAGGGGCGCCCTGAGCCAGCTTCTATACCCTACACTGGTCATCAAGGCTGTCTGGGACCTTGGTAACGCTGCCAGCACCATTCCTCAGGCCAGTATAAAGAAGTGAAGAGCGGGAAGCAGCGCCATGTTCAGGGGGGCGGAGCTTCTCAGAGTGGACCCAGCAGCGTTCAGGGCCATTTTCCTGCCTGGGTCATTCCATATCAAATCAACTCAAAAAAACAAACATTTTACTGATCCTCTCCGATTTTTATGAAATTTGGTGTACCAGTAGGATGGGGGGGAAAAACTAATCTACACCACATTTCACCATATTTCACCATCATAGGTTGAATATATTTGGAGGTGGAGCCATTTAAAAATGACCAAAATATGCAAATTTACTGCCACGGGGGTCTTCTCGTTTGCCTGTAACCTGGGTTCTAATTAAGACAGAGATGAAATTAGTGTCATTTTGAAGCTTATGACTAGATCTTTTCACTTTTAATTTTAATTTAGTAAGGTAGTACTAAAAAAAAGTTTAATAACCTTTGACCTCAATTTTTAAAAATAGTTATATATATATATATATATATATTTATGAGTTCTCCCATATTTCATTTAAATGTACCAAATTTAACTTTGGGACTCCCATGGGATAATGCGATAACAATAATTTACTGGCAGGCAGTTAAATGATACAAAATTCTCACTTGCAGACAGTGTATTATAAAGTTTTGAAAAACAGCAATATAACCTTAATTTCTCTATCGTCCTAGTGGATGCTGGGGTTCCTGAAAGGACCATGGGGAATAGCGGCTCCGCAGGAGACAGGGCACAAAAAGTAAAGCTTTCCGATCAGGTGGTGTGCACTGGCTCCTCCCCCTATGACCCTCCTCCAAGCCTCAGTTAGATTTTTGTGCCCGGCCGAGAAGGGTGCAATCTAGGTGGCTCTCCTAAAGAGCTGCTTAGAGAAAGTTTAGCTTAGGTTTTTTATTTTACAGTGAGTCCTGCTGGCAACAGGATCACTGCAACGAGGGACTTAGGGGAGAAGAAGTGAACTCACCTGCGTGCAGGATGGATTGGCTTCTTGGCTACTGGACATCAGCTCCAGAGGGACGATCACAGGTACAGCCTGGATGGTCACCGGAGCCTCGCCGCCGGCCCCCTTGCAGATGCTGAAACATGAAGAGGTCCAGAATCGGCGGCAGAAGACTCCTCAGTCTTCTAAAGGTAGCGCACAGCACTGCAGCTGTGCGCCATTTTCCTCTCAGCACACTTCACACGGCAGTCACTGAGGGTGCAGGGCGCTGGGAGGGGAGCGCCCTGGGAGGCAAATGAAAACCTATTTGGCTAAAAAATACCTCACATATAGCCTCCGGGGGCTATATGGAGATATTTAACCCCTGCCAGAATACACTAAAGAGCGGGAGACGAGCCCGCCGAAAAAGGGGCGGGGCCTATCTCCTCAGCACACAGCGCCATTTTCCTTACACAGCTCCGCTGGTCAGGACGGCTCCCAGGTCTCTCCCCTGCACTGCACTACAGAAACAGGGTAAAACAAGAGAGGGGGGGCAAAATAGTGGCAAAAATTATATTATAAAAGCAGCTATACAGGGAGCACTTATTATAAGGCTATCCCTGTCATATATAGCGCTTTTGGTGTGTGCTGGCAAACTCTCCCTCTGTCTCCCCAAAGGGCTAGTGGGGTCCTGTCTTCGTTAAGAGCATTCCCTGTGTGTCTGCGGTGTGTCGGTACGTGTGTGTCGACATGTATGAGGACGATATTGGTGTGGAGGCGGAGCAATTGCCAAATATGGGGATGTCACCTCCTAGGGGGTCGACACCAGAATGGATGCCTTTATTTATGGAATTACGGGATAGTGTCAACACGCTAAAGCAGTCGTTTGACGACATGAGACGGCCGAACAATCAGTTAGTGCCTGTCCAGGCGCCTCAAACACCGTCAGGGGCTGTAAAACGCCCTTTGCCTCAGTCGGTCGACACAGACCCAGACACAGGCACTGATTCCAGTGGCGACGGTGACGAATCAACCGTATTTTCCAGTAGGGCCACACGTTATATGATTTTGGCAATGAAGGAGGCGTTACATTTAGCTGATACTACAGGTACCACTAAACAGGGTATTATGTGGGGTGTGAAAAAACTACCTATAGTTTTTCCTGAATCAGAAGAACTAAATGATGTATGTGATGAAGCGTGGGTTGCCCCCGATAAAAAGATGCTAATTTCAAAGAAGTTATTAGCTTTATACCCTTTCCCGTCAGAGGTTAGGGCGCGCTGGGAAACACCTCCTAGGGTGGACAAGGCGCTCACACGCTTATCTAAACAAGTGGCGTTACCCTCTCCTGAGACGGCCGCACTTAAAGATCCAGCAGATAGGAGGATGGAAAATATCCAAAAAAGTATATACACACATACAGGTGTTATACTACGACCAGCTATAGCGACAGCCTGGATGTGCAGTGCTGGAGTAGCTTGGTCAGAGTCCCTGATCGAAAATATTGATACCCTGGATAGGGACAATGTTTTACTGTCTTTAGAGCAAATAAAGGATGCATTTCTTTATATGCGTGATGCACAGAGGGATATCTGCACACTGGCATCACGGGTAAGTGCTATGTCCATTTCGGCCAGAAGAAGTTTATGGACGCGACAGTGGTCAGGCGATGCGGACTCAAAACGGCATATGGAAGTTTTGCCGTATAAAGGGGAGGAGTTATTTGGAGTCGGTCTATCAGATTTGGTGGCCACGGCTACAGCCGGGAAATCCACCTTTTTACCTCAAGCTACTCCCCAACAGAAAAAGACACCGACTTTTCAACCGCAGCCCTTTCGTTCCTTTAAAAACAAGAGAGCAAAAGGGATATTCATATCTGCCACGAGGCAGAGGAAGGGGGAAGAGACACCAACAGGCAGCTCCTTCCCAGGAACAGAAGCCCTCCCCCGCTTCTACAAAAGCCTCAGCATGACGCTGGGGCTTCTCAAGCGGACTCGGGGGCGGTGGGCGGTCGTCTCAAGAATTTCAGCGTGCAGTGGGCTCACTCGCAGGTAGATCCCTGGATCCTGCAGATAATATCTCAGGGGTACAGGTTGGAACTAGAGACAGATCCGCCTCGCCGTTTCCTGAAGTCTGCTTTACCAACGTCCCCCTCCGAAAGGGAGACGGTTTTGGAAGCCATTCACAAGCTGTACTCGCAGCAGGTGATAGTCAAGGTACCTCTTCTACAACAGGGAAAGGGGTATTATTCCACTCTATTTGTGGTACCGAAGCCGGACGGCTCGGTAAGACCTATTCTAAATCTGAAGTCCTTAAACCTGTACATAAAGAAGTTCAAGTTCAAAATGGAGTCACTCAGAGCAGTGATAGCGAACCTGGAAGAAGGGGACTTTATGGTGTCCTTGGACATCAAGGATGCGTACCTCCACGTTCCAATTTACCCCTCACACCAGGGGTACCTCAGGTTCGTTGTACAAAACTGTCACTATCGGTTTCAGACGCTGCCGTTCGGATTGTCCACGGCACCTCGGGTCTTTACAAAGGTAATGGCCGAGATGATGATTCTTCTTCGAAGAAAAGGCGTATTAATTATCCCATACTTGGACGATCTCCTAATAAGGGCAAGGTCCAGAGAACAGCTAGAGAGGGGATTAGCACTGTCTCAAGAAGTGCTAAAACAGCACGGCTGGATTCTGAATATTCCAAAATCCCAGTTAATGCCGACAACTCGTCTGCTGTTCCTAGGGATGATTCTGGACACGGTTCAGAAAAAGGTTTTTCTCCCGGAGGAAAAAGCCAAGGAGTTATCCGAGCTTGTCAGGAACCTCCTAAAACCAGGAAAGGTGTCTGTACATCAATGCACAAGAGTCCTGGGAAAAATGGTGGCTTCTTACGAAGCAATTCCATTCGGCAGATTCCATGCACGAATTTTCCAGAGGGATCTGTTGGACAAATGGTCAGGGTCGCATCTTCAGATGCACCAGCGGATAACCCTGTCTCCAAGGACAAGGGTATCTCTTCTGTGGTGGTTGCAGAGTGCTCATCTATTGGAGGGCCGCAGATTCGGCATACAGGATTGGATCCTGGTGACCACGGACGCCAGCCTGAGAGGCTGGGGAGCAGTCACACAAGGAAGAAACTTCCAGGGAGTGTGGACGAGCCTGGAAACGTCTCTTCACATAAACATTCTGGAACTAAGAGCAATCTACAATGCTCTAAGCCAGGCAGAACCTCTGCTTCAAGGAAAACCGGTGTTGATCCAGTCGGACAACATCACGGCAGTCGCCCATGTAAACAGACAGGGCGGCACAAGAAGCAGGAGTGCAATGGCAGAAGCTGCAAGGATTCTTCGCTGGGCAGAGAATCATGTGATAGCACTGTCAGCAGTGTTCATCCCGGGAGTGGACAACTGGGAAGCAGACTTCCTCAGCAGACACGACCTTCACCCGGGAGAGTGGGGACTTCATCCGGAAGTCTTCCACATGCTGGTAACCCGTTGGGAAAGACCAATGGTGGACATGATGGCGTCTCGCCTCAACAAAAAACTGGACAGGTATTGCGCCAGGTCAAGAGATCCGCAGGCAATAGCTGTGGACGTGCTAGTAACGCCTTGGGTGTACCAGTCGGTGTATGTGTTTCCTCCTCTGCCTCTCATACCAAAAGTATTGAGAATTATACGGCAAAGAGGCGTAAGAACGATACTAGTGGTTCCGGATTGGCCAAGAAGGACTTGGTACCCGGAACTTCAAGAGATGATCACGGAAGATCCGTGGCCTCTACCTCTAAGGAGGGACTTGCTTCAGCAGGGTCCCTGTCTGTTTCAAGACTTACCGCGGCTGCGTTTGACGGCATGGCGGTTGAACGCCGGATCCTAAAGGAAAAAGGCATGCCGGAAGAAGTCATTCCTACTTTGATTAAAGCAAGGAAGGAAGTAACCGTGCAACACTATCACCGCATTTGGCGAAGATATGTTGCGTGGTGCGAGGATCGGAGTGCTCCGACGGAGGAATTTCAACTGGGTCGATTCCTACATTTCCTGCAATCAGGATTGTCTATGGGTCTCAAATTGGGATCTATTAAGGTTCAAATTTCGGCCCTGTCGATTTTCTTTCAAAAAGAATTGGCTTCAGTTCCTGAAGTCCAGACTTTTGTTAAGGGAGTGCTGCATATACAGCCTCCTGTGGTGCCTCCAGTGGCACCATGGGATCTCAATGTGGTTTTGGAATTTCTAAAATCTCATTGGTTTGAACCACTAAAAAAGGTGGATTTAAAATATCTCACATGGAAAGTGACCATGTTACTAGCCCTGGCTTCGGCCAGGAGAGTGTCAGAACTGGCAGCTTTATCTTACAAAAGCCCATATCTGATTTTCCATTCGGACAGGGCAGAACTGCGGACTCGTCCGCATTTTCTCCCTAAGGTGGTGTCAGCATTTCATCTGAACCAGCCTATTGTAGTGCCTGCGGCTACAAGTGACTTGGAGGACTCCAAGTTACTGGACGTTGTCAGAGCATTAAAAATATATATTGCAAGGACAGCTGGAGTCAGAAAATCTGACTCGTTGTTTATATTGTATGCACCCAACAAGATGGGTGCTCCTGCGTCTAAGCAGACGATTGCTCGTTGGATCTGTAGCACAATCCAACTTGCACATTCTGTGGCAGGCCTGCCACAGCCTAAATCTGTAAAGGCCCACTCCACAAGGAAGGTGGGCTCATCTTGGGCGGCTGCCCGAGGGGTCTCGGCATTACAACTTTGCCGAGCAGCTACGTGGTCAGGGGAGAACACGTTTGTAAAATTTTACAAATTTGATACTCTGGCTAAGGAGGACCTGGAGTTCTCTCATTCGGTGCTGCAGAGTCATCCGCACTCTCCCGCCCGTTTGGGAGCTTTGGTATAATCCCCATGGTCCTTTCAGGAACCCCAGCATCCACTAGGACGATAGAGAAAATAAGAATTTACTTACCGATAATTCTATTTCTCGGAGTCCGTAGTGGATGCTGGGCGCCCATCCCAAGTGCGGATTATCTGCAATAATTGTACATAGTTATTGTTAACTAATTCGGGTTATTGTTTAGGAAGCCATCTTTCAGAGGCTCCTCTGTTATCATACTGTTAACTGGGTTTGATCACAAGTTGTACGGTGTGATTGGTATGAGTCTTACCCGGGATTCAAAATTCCTCCCTTATTGTGTACGCTCGTCCGGGCACAGTACCTAACTGAGGCTTGGAGGAGGGTCATAGGGGGAGGAGCCAGTGCACACCACCTGATCGGAAAGCTTTACTTTTTGTGCCCTGTCTCCTGCGGAGCCGCTATTCCCCATGGTCCTTTCAGGAACCCCAGCATCCACTACGGACTCCGAGAAATAGAATTATCGGTAAGTAAATTCTTATTATATATATAACAGACCAGGTTTTGTTCATGCTTTCCATGAATTTAGTTTTGAAGTAGCAGACAGTTTCTCTTTCTGTAATGGTGTACACACGTCCTGTTGTAGTCATTGGGTCTACTGTTGTTAGTATATCACAACGATGAACTTGATACAGTGGTTCTCAAACTCGGTCCTCAGGACCCCACACGGTTCACGTTTTCCATGTCACCCAGCAGCTGCACTGTGAATCACCAACTGTCAGATTTTAAAAATCTACAGGAGACCTGCAAAACATGAACCGTGTGGGGTCCTGAGGACCGAGTTTGAGAACCTGTGAACTAGAAGAATGTCTGGTTTCCCTGGGTATTTGTATGATGGGGATGGTCCTTGTGGGTGGAGAAAGCTGACCTTTTACTAATTAGTACTTTTCATCTACGTCAAGAACACATGCTACCCACCACTCTGCATCATACACACAAGTGACAAATCCTTTAATGTCTTTAAATTCTACTTCGTCCTCCAGTAAACAAACTTGTTCCACTTTCGAAGATGTAGAGTAGGAATAAACTTTAGTTGACAGAATAGTTGTTGATAAGGGAATAAAGGAATGTAGTTTGTGTTCCAGTATTTGCACGGGATTGCTCAAATCGAGCTTCCAGGAACTTCTCTTCTGCCTCGTGGTTAGCTGAACTGGCGTACTTGAAAGAGACAGCTGGAACATTCTCAACGGCCCAATCAAACAATTGTCGAGGTGTTAATTTGTTGATCGTACGGCCTTTGGAGACTGTCTCGTGCAGCTAATCTTTTCACAGTGCCACCAACTCCATCACATGCCCCTTTTCCATGGGAGGTGGCTGAAAAGTGCCACTTGGCTGGAATTCCAAAGTCTTGCTCGTGACAGCAAAGATTAATTAAATTCTTTTGAATTTTATACTGAAAGGCAGCTCCATCTGAGAAATAAATGATCTTTGTAACGATAAGATACTTTTTCTTAAGAAAATTTATGAGTAACTCCTGGAATAAATAAACTGCAACAGTATCATGGTGAAGTCAATCTGATCTCAACAAAGCTAGTCATAAGCTTCAAAATGACATTAATTTCATCTCTTTCTTAATTAGAACTCAAGTTACAGGAAAACGAAAAGACCCCCGCGGCAGTAAAATTGCATGTTTTGTTCATTTTTATATGGCTCCACCTCCAAAAATATCCAACCTATGATGTTGAAATTTGGTGTAAATTAGTTTCTCGTCAGACCTAACAAGCACAGCAAATTTCATTGAAATCGGTGATGGTCATGAAAATGGCTGTGTTGATTTGATGTGGAATGACCCGCCTGCAGATCCAGTACAGAGACGCTGACGGCTAGAGCTGTCCCTCCACGCAACTCCAGCTATCCTGTGCGGTACCAGGGGGTTGTAGAAGGGGGGGGGGGGGGAGGCTGTGTAAATACTGTGTTGTTTCTTAAGGTGCACAGTCAGCGCCAGGTAGTTGTATTATATCTACCTAGGGAAGCGCTGTGTGTGGGTTGGCTCCAATCTCTGTGTTTCTCTGTGGCATACTTAGGGAAACTGTGTCTGACATTTTCCTGTGTGTGGGGGTGTTTGTTTCTCACATAGCCATGTCTAGGGACTCTGTGTCTTATGCTGCTGAGGACATTTCCTCTCAGGAGGAATCCACTCCATGTACACAGGAATGGAATGTTTTGTCTCGGATCCCTATTACTGAGCCTGAGTGGTTGACCTCTATTAAGGGTATGATCTCTCAGATCTCTGCTAGGGTAGCTCATACTGAGACAAACTCTGGTATTAAAGAAGTCTATGGCAGTTTGGTCGGGTTCTGTCCATATTTCTTCAAAATCCCTTAGCATATACCCACAAAAACGTGCACTTGCCCAGATTATGCAAGATGACACGGATACCGACTCTGACACGGCTGACTGTGATGGATGTGCTGAGGGGGATGGCATCCCTAGCTAAGGGGGTGCAGCTCATGATTGAGGCTATTAGAGCTGTGTTAAACATTTCTGACACAACACCTGAGCAGGTTGAGGAGGCTTACTTCACAGATCATAAGAAAGCCTCGCTAACCTTCCCTGCGTCTAAAGAATTAAATACTTTATTTGAAAATCCTGGGAGAACCTGGAGAAAAAATTCCAGATCCCCAAAATGGTTTTGGTTGCCTTTCCTTTCCCTGAGGAGGATAGAAAAAAAATGGGAAAACCCACCCATAGTTGACGCATCTGTTTCCAGACTGTCAAAGAAGGTGGTTTTACCTGTACCTGGGTCTATTGCGTTAAAAGAACTGGCTGATCGTAAGATTGACACTACGCTCAAATCCATATACACTGCTTCAGGGGTGGCTCTGAGGCCCTCTATTGCCTGTGCATGGATTTCTAAAGCTATAGTAAAGTGGTCAGGCACGTTTACTAGAGGATTTGGATTCAATGGATAGAAGTGACATTGAATTATTTTTACGTAACATACAGGATTCTGCGGGGTTCATGGTAGAATACACGAAGGACCTGGGTACGCTGACTGCAAGGGTATATTCCATGTCTGTCTCAGCTCGCAGGGGTCTCTAGCTACGCCAATGGTCTACAGACGCGGAATCCAGGAGAAGTGTGAAGAACCTACCCTACACAGGTCAGGCTCTATTTGGGGAAGCGTTGCATGCGTGGATTTCCACGGCAACCGCGGGTAAGTCACCTTTTCTTCCCTCAGCTACGCCTTCTATGAAGAAACCCTTTTCTTCTACATCGCAGTCCTTTCGGACAGCTAAGACTAAAAAGTCCAAGCCTCCTACCACCTTCTTTAGAGGTGGTCATGCAAAATCCAAAAAGCCTGCACCTGCAGGCTCACAGGACCAGAAACCGGCTTCTGGTTCCTCAAAATCCTCACCATGACGGAGGTCCGCAAAGCCTGGAATATGGGCTGGTGTGTGCGAGGCTCAGACGTGTCAGCCACGTCTGGGTGTCGTCCGGCCTGGATCCCTGGGTGCAGGATATTGTGTCACCGATTCTTCAAATCAGGCTTGCCAGTTTTGCTGGCAGATGGGGCTATCCTACAGGAAGCCATCCAAAAATTCGAAAAGTCACATGTCATGGTTCCTGTTCCACCTCATATGCTAACCAAGGGGTATTATTCAAACCTTTTCGTGGTACCGAAACCAGATGGTTCGGTCAGACTGATTTTGAACTTGAAATCGTTAAACCCTTATCTGAGGGAGTTCAAATTCAAAATGTAGTCTCTGAGGGCAGTGATCTCAGGTCTGGAGGAGGGAGAGTTTATGGTATCCCTAGATATCAAGGATGCGTACCTCCACATTCCGATTTGGCTGCCACACCAGGCTTCTTTCAGATTTGCACTGTTGGAATGTCATTATCCGTTCCAGGTGCTGCCATTCGGCCTCTCCACGGCACCGAGGGTGTTCACCAAGGTGATGGTTCTCCTCCGCAGACGGGGGGTGAAAATAATTCCATATCTGGACGACCTGCTGATAAAGGCATCGTCCAGGGAGAAGTTGTTACAGTCCATTGCTCTCACGACTCATCTACTCAGGGAGCACAGTTGGATCCTGAACCTGCCGAAGTCACATTTGGAGCCGACAAGGAAATTGTCGTTCCTGGGAACGATCCTCGACACAGAGGTGCAGAGGGTGTTTCTACTGGGCAGAGAAAGAGTTAGTGATTCAAACAATGGTCCCGGATGTCCTGAAACCAGCCCGGGTATCTGTACATCAGTGCATTCGCCTTCTGGGGAAGATGGATGCCTTACGAGGCTCTACAGTACGGAAGGTTTCATGCTCGGTCATTTCAACTGGATGTTTTTTTACAAGTGGTCGTGATCTCACCTACACATGCACCAGAGGATACGTCTGTCGCCGAAAGCAAGGATTTCACTCCTCTGGTGGCTGCAACTGCCTCACCTTCTGGAGGGCTGCAGGTTCAGGGTTCAGAACTGGATCCTTCTAACCACGGATGCAAGTCTCAGAGGTTGGGGTGCAGTCACCCAAGGGAAAACCTTCCAAGGAAGGTGGTCTTGTCAGGAATCCCTTCTTCCAATAAACATGCTGGAGCTAAGAGCCATGTGCAACTGTCTTCTACAAGCAGCACAAATTCTGCAAGATCAGGCCATTCAAGTGCAGTCGGACAATGTAACGACGGTGGCCTACATAAACAGACGGCGGAACGAAGAGCAGAGCTGCAATGTCAGAGGTAACAAAAATCCTCCTCTGGGCAGAAAGGCACGCAGTGGTGCTGTCAGCAATCTTCATTCCAGGTGTGGACAACTGGGAAGCAGACTTCCTCAGCGGGCACAATCTCCATCCAGGAAAATGGGGCCTCCATCCGGGGGTGTTCACGGAGGTGACCAGTCGTTGGGGCGTACCTCAAATAGACATGATGGTTGAGAGACCCACAAGCAGTGGCGGTGGATGCCCTGGTAACACCATGGGTGTTCAAGTCAGTGTATGTGTTCACTCCACTTCTACTCATTACAAGGATTCTAAAGCTTGTAAAAAGAACAAAAGTTCAGGCGATCCTTCTTGCCCCGGACTGGCCAAGGAGGGCTTGGTACGCGGATCTGCTGGATCTTCTGCTGGAAGAGCCAAGGCCTTTTAGTCTTCGGGAGGATCTTCTACAGCAGGGCCATTCACTTATCAAGACTTACCATGGCTACGTTTGATGGCATGGAGGTTGAACGTCAGATATTAGCTTGGAAGGGCATTCCGGACAAGGTTATTCCTACCCTGATACAGGCTATAAAAGGAGTACCGTCTAAACATTACCATCGCATTTGGAAAATGTTTGTGTCTTGTTGTGAATCCAAGAAGGTTCCTGCGGTGAAGTTTCAACTTGGTCAGTTTCTCCTCTTCCTGCAAGCAGGTGTGGATATGGGCCTGCATTTGGGATCCATAAAGGTCCAAATTTCGGCTTTATCCATTTTCTTCCAGAAACAATTGGCTGCCCTCCCTGAGGTTCAGACCTTTTTGAAAGGGGTGCTACACATCCAGCCTCCCTTTGTGGCGCCGACTGCACCCTGGGATCTTAACATGGTGTTGCAGTTCCTGCAATCGGATTGGTTTGAGCCCTTACAGGAGGCGGAGGTCAAGATTCTCACGTGGAAGGCTGTCACTTTGTTGGCTTTAACTTCTGCTAGATGTGTCGGAATTGGGGGCTTTGTCCTGTATAAGTCCCTACTTAATCTTCCATGAAGATAGAGCTGAGCTCAGGATGCGTCAGCAGTTTCTTCCAAAGGTATCAGCTTTTCATATCAATCAACCAACCTATTGTGGTGCCAGTGGCTACGGACTCCTCTATTGCATCAAAGTCCTTGGATGTTGTGAGGGCTTTGAAGATCTATGTGAAGAGGACGGCTCTTCACAGAAAATCGAACTCTGTTTATCCTTTATGATCCCAAGAAAATTGGGTGTCCTGCTTCTAAGCAGACGATTTCTCGCTGGATCAGGTTCACTATCCATCATGCATATTCTACGGCAGGATTGCCGTGTCCAACATCTGTTAAGGCCCACTCTACTCGTAAAGTGGGGTCTTCC
Source organism: Pseudophryne corroboree (assembly GCF_028390025.1). Taxonomy (NCBI): domain Eukaryota; kingdom Metazoa; phylum Chordata; class Amphibia; order Anura; family Myobatrachidae; genus Pseudophryne; species Pseudophryne corroboree. The sequence goes on along the minus strand of NC_086445.1, from coordinate 751,073,950 downwards.
TGGGCGGCTGTCTGGGGTGTCTCGGCTTTGCCTAGCGGCTACTTGGTCTAGGTCGAACACGTTTGCGAAGTTCTACAGGTTTGATACTTTGACCAATCTTTAGGTCCTCAAAGGCCAATTAGTTCTTCAGGAGCTTCTGCGCTCTCCCTCCCATTCTGGAAGCTTTGGTACATCCCCATGGTACTAATGTGGACCCCAGCATCCTCTAGGACGTAAGAGAAAATAGGATTTTAATTACCTGCCGGTAAATCCTTTTCTCGTAGTCCGTAGAGGATGCTGGGCTCCCGCCCGCCCAGCGCTTCGTTATCCTGCAGTGGTTCTTTGGTCAGTACTGCGTTTCTTAAATGGGTGAGTAATATTTCAGCTGTTGCTGAGTTTTCAGGCTGGTTAGCCGTGTGTGTGTGTGTGTGTGTGTGTGTGTGTGTGAGAGAGAGCTGGTATTAATTGCCACTATCTGTGTATTTCCTTCTCGCGAAGTATGTCCGTCTCGGGCACCGTTTCTAGACTGAGTCAGGTAGGAGGGGCATAGAGGGAGAGGCCAGCCCACACTATTAAACTCTTGAAGTGCCAATAGCTCCTAGTGGACCCGTCTATACCCAATGGTACTATTGTGTACCTCAGCATCCCCTACGGACTACGAAAAAAGAGTTTACCGGCAGGTAATTAAAATCCTATTTTTTTTCTTTTTAAACTTGAACTGTTAATGTGCCTTGAGGACTGAGTTTGGGACTCCCTTGCGTAATGTCAGTGAATGGTTTTCCACACAGCTGCTCTCCTCCCCCACCTTAACTCTCTTCATAAAGTACTAGCACCATTTATTTGAGAGCCTTTTTTTGATTTCTCTCCTAGAGTTGGCTTCCCCAGATATGTCTTCCAAGTTTAATGGTTCACCATTAAATGTACAATGTTAAATCCTTACAGGGTTTAACATGACAGCATTTTACACTGATGACATATAGTCTGTGGCAAAAAAAAAAGCTCCTAGGTCAAATGTGGTTAGTAAGATCGGGTAATGTGAAGCAACAATAATTCATATAATGTATGGGTGTGTATGATGGAGTATAAATAATATGGGCGCTATTTAATGGTTTACTGAGCCCCCTGCTAGCCGTCTATAGCAATAAGCGTCTATCGGAGCTATTCAATTGTTGCTTCAATCAGATGCTTTTTGCCAGACAAGGAACCTGTTAGTTAAGGCTTTTTGTGGATAAACCCGTCTAAAGAGCCTGAATGGGTGTCCAAAGTCTAGGTTTAGGTGGTTTTTAAAACATATTTTTTTTCTTCACAAGTCTGTGGGGTGTGAGAAAAAAAAGTAACTTCCGCGGCTAATTGGCATCTATCGGAGCAACAAGTGAATAGCACTTATAGACGCCCATTGCTGAAGACGCCCAGCAGGGGTCCATGTGACCCGGGTGCCGGATCAGAGGGAGCGCCAAGTTAGTGACTCTAATCTCCCCCTACCATCCCCTCCCTCTGGCTGTGGTTGCTAAGGGCCCGGCAGAGCTGTTGGCAAACAAGGAGTCTGGTGCTCTAGTGCTAAGAAACTGAAAATTAGCTACAGTTCGCAGCAGCCCTTGCTGTCTGGCGCTCCTGTTAACCCGCTACTTATTGTGGATTTTTTTTTTTAATCTGATACGCGATGCCGACGGGGGCTCATTAAATAGACCCAGGATTATCAATTAGCTTGTGGTAAATTACTGCAGCAAATTTAATTAATTGAACCCCCATAGTAGAATACTTTATAAAAATTATTCAGGAGTCAAGTATCCACAGGATATAAACCTCGCATTGACTTTTGTGACCAATACAGAACCTTTAAATAAGCAAGTACACTGCTAAAAAGTCAGTAATCTGATTAACTATGCTGTACCGTACAAGGGTTTATCAAAAAAATTAATGTCTCGAATGGGATCCGGTCTGAAGATCGATAGTGTCTAGGTCGACAATGTTTAGGTCGACCACTATAGGTCGACAGTCACTAGGTCGACATGGATGGAAGGTCGACAGGGTTTCTAGGTCGACGTGCTAGGTCGACAGGTCTAAAGGTCGACATGAGTTTTTCTATTTTTTCTTTTTTTGAATTTTTTCATACTTAACGATCCACGTGGACTACGATTGGAACGGTAAAGTGTGCCAAGCGAAGGCACCATGCCCGAAGCATGGCGAGCGAAGCGGTGCACTAATTTGGGATCCCGGTCACTCTACGAAGAAAACGACACAAAAAAAATAAAAAAAAATCCTCATGTCGACCTTTAGACCTGTCGACCTAGCACATGTCGACCTAGAAACCCTGTCGACCTTCCATCCATGTCGACCTAGTGACTGTCGACCTATAGTGGTCGACCTAAACATTGTCGACCTAGACACTGTCGATTTGATGAACCACACCCATCTCGAATATAGCAGAAGGACCAGACATGATTTCAAAGCATGTCCACAATTCTCACTTACCTAGTAAGCCGCCTCCTGTGGTATGTTTTTTTTTTTTTTTTTTTTGTCACCACAGCAACATCTAAGGGAAGTTGTTTGTAAGATTGCTCTAGGAGACAATGCTATGCTGCAGTCATGAAAGCATTTTTATGTTTACCTTTGGTCTATAAGAGTAAGTATTATACTTTTTGTTGTAGTTTTCACCAGAGAGACTGATGCAAATTTGGTTGGTATGGAAATATTACCATGCATACAAAAATGTTTGGCTTGTCTTGTACTTCAAACATGTTGCAACCAATAATTTTATTGTTTATAAACTTTTTATAGTAAGAGTATTCAATGCAGCGTGATCACTGTGAAGTGCCTTCAGAATGGTTGGGTTGTGGGAAGAATTATTGCTTAATTTTCTGTGAAAATGAACTATGTTTGCACTGAACTAAAGCATTTTTTTATTTTTTTTATAAGAACAGTATTCATATTTCAATTTTTAGTGTGTAAGGCTGTGTACACACGGCGCAATTCCCCATACAGCCCGACATTGACGATTTGACGAGGCCGGGGTCTGGGCCCGCCGATATAGTCAATGTTGGGCTGCCTGCACAGTCTATTTTTTTCTTGCGATGCCGATCCCGCGGGAGCACGCATCAGCATCGCAAGCTGTGTACACACAGTGCAATATGTACTATCTTTCCTTACGATTTTGACTGTATAGTCAAAATCGTAAGGAAAGTTAAGTGCATATCGCACCGTGAATGCACCTTAAGCTTGAAACTGTTTTATTTGTTTCTATTTTAATAACGGATTGCCGACAATTTGGAAGTTGATTTTAATTCTAAGGGGGCGATTCAATTGCTTTAGCATGCCCGATCACTCGTCACTTTAGATGGCCCAATAGCAAATTGCTTGTTTCGACACTAGATGCCCATTGCTTTCCACGAATGTTGTGCCTCAATAGACAAGGTTTAGATGTGTAAAGTGGCTAAATCCATCTAAATTATTGGGTGCGAGAAGCTGGACTTTTTTGCACATTGACCTCAGGAGGATACCATCAGAAATAATGGGCACCCATGGTATTTGTGCCCAAATGGAACAACAATTAAACTGCTCCATTGGTTGCAGTGTGTCCAAAAATAGTTGATTTTCTCCTTTGGGTGAAATCCGTCCAGTCTAAAGTGACCGATCGCTAATTCAATTGTTTTGCGTGACCAGTATTGAGGCTCCACTTATTGTGGATTTCGGCTCACACCTCATGAAGTATGAGCAGAAATCCACGTAAAGTAGGGTGTTGGGGCTGGTTGCATGTGACGCGCATGATGTAACTGCAGCTCACCCATCACTTAGCACCGGAAATGCTGCCTTACACTGATGATCCCTTACATTACGGCGCAAGAATACGGCTGTTAGGACCACAAAGAATTGAATTAGCTGCTGGCCATGTATGATGGGAGCTAATTATCTCATGCAATTGAATCACATCTGTACAGTCTGCAGATCTTGTGTACCTTGGAACAGATGTTCAATCTAGGCCAGTGGTTCTCAAACTCGGTCCTCAGGACCCCACACAGTGCATGTATTGCAGGTAACCCAGCAAGTGCACAGGGGTATTAATTACTCACTGACACATTTTAAAAGGTCTGCATGTGGAGCTAATTATGTCACTTGTGATTCTGTGAGGAGACCTGCAATACATGCACCATGTGGGGTCCTGAGGACCAAGTTTGAGAACCTGTGGTCTAGGCTATTGAGATTTAAGTAAAAAAAAAAAAATCTTATGAATTTCAGGTATGTATTCCAGGCAGCTAGAAAACAGTTTAATATGTTGACAGATGAGTATTAGTAGCTGACTGAAATCTGTAGAGTCAAATTTGGAAGTTCTTTAAAGATGGCAGTGCATATTCTTGGTTTCAGTTTTGATTCATTTGTTCTCATTTAAACAGTTATGTTGCACTGCATATATTGAAATTAAAGCAACTAGTTTTGGCTTATTTATGATGTATATTGTATTTATGTAGTTACCACCAACTGAAGAAATACAGTATATTAAGAAGTCTGTGCCCTTGTGCTTGCGGTGCATTTTTTGCTTGTAAGCATTGTGTAATAACAGGGGCGGCTGTGACGCCGACTACCTAGTGCAGGATTGGGTTGTGGCAGATACACTGTTTATATGTGCTGGCAGTGTATTTGGGACTCAGTCAGCAAGCATTAGGATTCAGTCTTTCTAAGCCTGTCCCCTGACTCTCATTGGCTAGTTTCATTGGAGTCTGGGTGTGGGTTTAGGAAAGTGTAACATAATGCTGAGTCCCTGGTTTTGCATGGAGGCTGTGATGTACAGTGCTGCTGCCAATCCCAGATACACTGCCAGCACATATAACTTCACATGTATGTTCTGTATGTGCTTAGCCCCCCCACCTGCACTTAGGTACTGTAGTCGGCGCTGCAGCCACCGTGGTAATCATCTACGACTTGCAAGGGATATGCAGAAGGTGAGTACAGTTTCCAGGAACATAATTAGTTAAGTGTCTTATTTTTCATGTGTTGACAATAATAGTTATGGTATGTGTGAGTTTTTTGTTTTTTTCTCTAACGTCCTAGAGGATGCTGGGGACTCCGTAAGGACCATGGGATAGACGGGCTCCGCAGGAGACATGGGCACTTTAAGAAAGACTTTAGGTCTGGGTGTGCACTGGCTCCTCCCTCTATGCCCCTCCTCCAGACCTCAGTTTGATACTGTGACCAGAGGAGATGGGTGCACTTCAGGGAGCTCTCCTGAGCTTCCTGACAAAGTATATTTGTTAGGTTTTTTATTTTCAGGGAGCCTGCTGGCAACAGACTCTCTGCATCGAGGGACTGAGGGGAGAGAAGCAGACCTACTTCTGTGAGTTTCAAGGCTCTGCTTCTTAGGCTACTGGACACCATTAGCTCCAGAGGGATCGGTACGCTAGTCTCACCCTCGCCGTCCGTCCCAGAGCCGCGCCGCCGTCCCTCTCGCAGAGCCGTTAGATAGAAGCCGGGTGAGTATGAGAAGAAAAGAAGACTTCATGATCTTCACTGAGGTAACGCACAGCAGTGCAGCTGTGCGCCATTGCTCCCATACACGCAGTCACTGTAAGGGTGCAGGGCGTAGGGGGGGGGGGGGGGGGGGGCGCCCTGGGCAGCATGTAAACCTCTTTTTGGCACAAATGAGTATATATACAGCTGGGCACTGTATGTATGTGTCTATGTATATATATGTGTGTATGTATATGTGTGTATGTGTAATATATATGTATATGTGTGTGTGTGTATATGTGTGTGTGTGTGTGTGTGTGTGTGTGTGTGTATATGTATATATATATATATATATATATATATATATATATATATATATATATATATATATAATTTTTTTTTTTTTTTTCTCTGACGTCCTAGTGGATGCTGGGAACTCCGTAAGGACCATGGGGGATAGACGGGCTCCGCAGGAGACTGGGCACTCTAAAAGAAAGATTAGGTACTATCTGGTGTGCACTGGCTCCTCCCACTATGACCCTCCTCCAGACCTCAGTTAGATTTCTGTGCCCGGCCGAGCTGGATGCACACTAGGGGCTCTCCTGAGCTCCTAGAAAGAAAGTTTATTTTAGGTTTTTTATTTTACAGCGAGACCTGCTGGCAACAGGCTCACTGCATCGAGGGACTAAGGGGAGAAGAAGCGAACCTACCTGCTTGCAGCTAGCTTGGGCTTCTTAGGCTACTGGACACCATTAGCTCCAGAGGGATCGACCGCATGGAACTGGCCTTGGTGTTCGTTCCCGGAGCCGCGCCGGCGTCCCCCTTACAGAGCCAGAAGCAAGAAGAGGTCCGGAAAATCGGCGGGAGAAGACTTCGGTCTTCACCAAGGTAGCGCACAGCACTGCAGCTGTGCGCCATTGCTCCTCATGCACACTTCACACTCCGGTCACTGAGGGTGCAGGGCGCTGGGGGGGGGGGGCGCCCTGAGGGCAATATATGACACCTTGGCTGGCAAATCTACATCATATATAGTCCTAGAGGCTATATAGATGTAAAATTACCCCTGCCAGTATTCCAGAAAAAGCGGGAGAAAGTCAGTTGAAAAAGGGGCGAGGCTTCTCCCTCAGCACACTGGCGCCATTTTCTCTTCACAGTGCAGCTGGAAGACAGCTCCCCAGGCTCTCCCCTGTAGTTTTCAGGCTCCAAAGGGTTAAAAAGAGAGGGGGGGGCACAAAATTTAGGCGCAATATTGTATATACAAGCAGCTATTGGGAAAAATTCACTCAATATAGTGTTAATCCCAAAATTATATAGCGCTCTGGTGTGTGCTGGCATACTCTCTCTCTGTCTCCCCAAAGGGCTGTGTGGGGTCCTGTCCTCAGTCAGAGCATTCCCTGTGTGTGTGTGCGGTGTGTCGGTACAGCTGTGTCGACACGTTTGATGAGGAGGCTTATGTGATGGCAGAGCAGATGCCGATAAATGTGATGTCGCCCCCTGTGGGGCCGACACCAGAGTGGATGGATAGGTGGAAGGTATAAACCGACAGTGTCAACTCCTTACATAAAAGGCTGGATGACGTAACAGCTATGGGACAGCCGGCTTCTCAGCCCGCGCCTGCCCAGGCGTCTCAAAGGCCATCGGGGGCTCAAAAACGCCCGCTCCCTCAGATGGCAGACACAGATGTCGACACGGAGTCTGACTCCAGTGTCGACGAGGTTGAGACATATACACAATCCACTAGGAACATCCGTTACATGATCCCGGCAATAAAAAATGTGTTACACATTGCTGACATTAACCCAAGTACCACTAAAAAAGGGTATAATGTTTAGGGAGAAAAAGCAGGCAGTGTTTTGTTCCCCCATCAAATGAGTGAATGAAGTGTGAAAAAGCGTGGGTTCCCCCGATAAGAAACTGGTAATTTCTAAAAAGTTACTGATGGCGTACCCTTTCCCGCCAGAGGATAAGTTACGCTGGGAGATATCCCCTAGGGTGGATAAGGCGCGCACACGTTTGTCAAAAAAGGTGGCACTGCCGTCTTAGGATAGGGCCACTTTGAAGGTACCTGCTGATAAAAAGCAGGAGGCTATCCTGAAGTCTGTATTTACACACTCAGGTACTAGACTGAGACCTGCAGATAGTGCTGCTGCAGCGTGGTCTGTAACCCTGTCAAACAGGGATACTATTTTGCGAACATAAGACGTCGTCTTATATATGAGGGATGCACAGAGGGATATTTTGCCGGCTGGCATCCAGAATTAATGCAATGTCCATTCTGTCAGGAGGGTATTAGAGACCCGACACTGGACAGGTGATGCTGACTTTAAAAGGCACATAGAGCCTTATAAGGGTGAGGAATTATTTGGGGATGGTCTCTGGGACCTCGTATCCACAGCAACAGCTGGGAAGAAATTTTTTTACCTCGGGTTTCCTCACAGCCTAAGAAAGCACTGTATTATCAGGTACAGTCCTTTCGGCTTCAGAAAAGCAAGCGGGTCAAAGGCGCTTCCTTTCTGCACAGAGACGAGGGAAGAGGGAAAAAGCTGCACCAGTCAGCCAGTTCCCAGAATCAAAATTCTTCTACCGCTTCCTCTGAGTCCACCGCATGACGCGGGGGCTCCACCGGCGTAGCCAGGTACGGTGGGGGGCCGCCTCAAAAATTTCAGCGATCAGTGGGCTCGCTCACAGGTGGATCCCTGGATCCTTCAAGTAGTATCTCAGGGGTACAAGCTGGAATTCGAGGCGTCTCCCCCCCGCCGTTTCCTCAAATCTGCCTCAGGCAGGGAGGCTGTGCTAGAGGCAATTCACAAGTTGTATTCCCAGCAGGTGATAGTTAAGGTGCCCCTACTTCAACAAGGACGGGGTTACTATTCCACACTGTTTGTGGTACCGAAACCAGACGGTTCGGTGAGACCCATTTTAAATTTGAAATCCTTGAACACATACATAAAAAAATTAAAGTTCAAGATGGAATCGCTCAGGGCGGTTATTGCAAGCCTGGAGGAGGGGGATTACATGGTATCCCTGGACATCAAGGATGCTTACCTACATGTCCCCATTTACCATCCTCACCAGGAGTACCTCAGATTTGTGGTACAGGATTGCCATTACCAATTCCAAACACTGCCGTTTGGACTGTCCACGGCACCGAGGGTCTTTACCAAGGTAATGGCAGAAATGATGATACTCCTTCGAAAAAAGGGAGTTTTAATTATCCCGTACTTGGACGATCTCCTTATAAAGGCGAGGTCCAAGGAGCAGTTGTTGGTCGGTGTAGCACTATCTCGGGAAGTGCTACAACAGCACGGATGGATTCTATACATTCCAAAGTCACAGCTGGTTCCTACCACACGCCTACTGTTCCTGGGGGTGGTTCTGGACACAGAACAGAAAAAAGTGTTTCTCCCGCAGGAGAAAGCCAAGGAGCGGTCATCTCTAGTCCGAGACCTCCTGAAACCAAAACAGGTATCGGTGCATCACTGCACACGAGTCCTGGGAAAATGTTAGCTTCTTACGAAGCAAAATTCCATTCGGCAGGTTCCATGCAAGAACCTTTCAGTGGGACCTCTTGGACAAATGGTCGGGATCGCATCTTCAGATGCATCGGCTGATAACCCTGTCTCCAAGGACCAGGGTGTCTCTACTGTGGTGGCTGCAGAGTACTCATCTTCAAGAGGGCCGCAGATTCGGCATACAGGACTGGGTCCTGGTAACCACGGATGCCAGCCTTCGAGGCTGGGGGGCAGTCACACAGGGAAGAAATTTCCAAGGACTTCGGTCAAGTCAGGAGTCGTCCCTACACATAAATATTCTGGAACTGAGGGCCATTTACAATGCCCTAAGTCTGGCAAGGCCTCTGCTTCAAAACCAGCCGGTACTGATCCAATCAGACAACATCACGGCAGTCGCCCATGTAAACCGACAGGGCGGCACAAGAAGCAAGATGGCGATGGCAGAAGCCACAAGGATTCTCCGATGGGCGGAAAATCACGTCTTAGCACTGTCAGCAGTGTTCATTCCGGGAGTGGACAACTGGGAAGCAGACTTCCTCAGCAGACACGACCTACACCCGGGAGAGTGGGGACTACATCCAGAAGTCTTCCAACTGTTGGTAAACCGTTGGGAAAGGCCACAGGTGGACATGATGGCGTCCCGCCTAAACAAAAAACTAGATATTGCGCCAGGTCAAGGGACCCTCAGGCAATAGCTGTGGACGCTCTAGTGACACCATGTGTGTACCAGTCGGTTTATGTATTCCCTCCTCTGCCTCTCATACCAAAGGTACTGAGAATAATAAGAAAACGAGGAGTAAGAACGATACTCGTGGTTCCGGATTGGCCAAAAAGAGCTTGGTACCCAGAACTTCAAGAAATGATATCAGAGGACCCATGGCCTCTACCGCTCAGACAGGATCTGCTACAGCAGGGGCCCTGTCTGTTCCAAGACTTACCGTGGCTGCGTTTGACGGCATGGCGGTTGAATTCCGGATCCTAAAGGAAAAGGGCATTCCGGAAGAAGTCATTCCTATGCTGATAAAAGCCAGGAAAGAAGTAACCGCAAACCATTATCACCGTATTTGGCGAAAATATGTTGCGTGGTGTGAGGCCAGGAAGGCCCCAACAGAGGAATTTCAGCTGGGTCGTTTTCTGCACTTCCTACAGTCAGGGGTGACTATGGGCCTAAAATTGGGTTCCATTAAGATCCAGATTTCGTCTCTGTCGATTTTCTTCCAGAAAGAACTGGCTTCACTGCCTGGAGTTCAGACATTTGTAAAGGGAGTGCTACATATTCAGCCCCCTTTTGTGCCTCCTGTGGCACCTTGGGATCTCAACGTGGTGTTGAGTTTCTTAAAATCACATTGGTTTGAGCCACTTAAAACTGTGGATTTGAAATATCTCACGTGGAAAGTGGTCATGTTATTGGCCTTGGCTTCGGCCAGGCGTGTGTCAGAATTGGCGGCTTTGTCATGTAAAAGCCCTTATCTGATTTTCTATATGGATAGGGCAGAATTGAGGACTCGTCCCCAGTTTCTCCCTAAGGTGGTATCAGCTTTTCACTTGAACCAACCTATTGTAGTGCCTGCGGCTACTAGGGACTTGGAAGATTCCAAGTTACTGGACGTAGTCAGGGCCTTAAAAATGTATATTTCCAGGACGGCTGGAGTCAGGAAAACTGACTCGCTTTTTATCCTGTAGGCACCCAACAAAATAGGTGCTCCTGCTTCTAAGCAGACTATTGCTCGCTGAATTTGTAGCACAATTTAGCTGGAGCATTCTGCGGCTGGATTGCCGCATCCTAAATCAGTAAAAGCCCATTCCACGAGGAAAGTGGGCTCATCTTGGGCGGCTGCCCGAGGGGTCTCAGCTTTACAATTTTGCCGAGCTGCAACTTGGTCAGGGGCAAACACGTTTGCTAAATTCTACAAAATTGATACCCTGGCTGAGGAGGACCTTGAGTTCTCTCATTCAGTGCTGCAGAGTCATCCGCACTCTCCCGCCCGTTTGGGAGCTTTGGTATAATCCCCATGGTCCTTACGGAGTTCCCAGCATCCACTAGGACGTCGGAGAAAATAAGATTTTACTCACCGGTAAATCTATTTCTCGTAGTCCGTAGTGGATGCTGGGCGCCCATCGCAAGTGCGGATTGTCTGCAATACTTGTATGTAGTTATTGCCTAACGAAGGGTTATTGTTGAGCCATCTGTTGAGAGGCTCAGTTATATTTCATACTGTTAACTGGGTGTAGTATCACGAGTTATACGGTGTGGCTGGTATGAGTCTTACCCGGGATTCAAAATCCTTCCTTATTGTGTCAGCTCTTCCGGGCACAGTATCCTAACTGAGGTCTGGAGGAGGGTCATAGTGGGAGGAGCCAGTGCACACCAGATAGTACCTAATCTTTCTTTTAGAGTGCCCAGTCTCCTGCGGAGCCCGTCTATCCCCCATGGTCCTTACGGAGTTCCCAGCATCCACTACGGACTACGAGAAATAGATTTACCGGTGAGTAAAATCTTATTATATAGATATAGATAGATATCTTATTATATAGATAATCTTATTATATAGATATATAGATATATATAGAGCCCCCGCCAAATTTTGAGATTTTAAGCGGGACAGAAGCCTGCCGCCGAGGGGGCGGGGCTTCTCCCTCAGCACTCACCAGCGCCATTTTTCTCCACAGCACCGCTGAGAGGAAGCTCCCCGGACTCTCCCCTGCTAATACCACGGTAGACAGAGGGTTTTAAAGAATAGGGGGGGCACAAAATTAGGCGCATATTGTATATGTAAACAGCGCTATCTGTGTAAACATAAAATTATTGTGTTTTTTTCCTGGGTCATATAGCGCTGGGGTGTGTGCTGGCATACTCTCTCTCTGTCTCTCCAAAGGACTTGGTGGGGAAACTGTCTTCAGATAAGAGGTTCCCTGTGTGTGTGGTGTGTCGATACGCGTGTGTCGACATGTCTGAGGTAGAAGGCTCACCTAGGGAGGAGGGGGAGCGTATGAATGTGAGGTCTCCGTCGGCGGTGCCGACTCGACTGGATGGGTATGTGGAATGTTTTAAGTGCTAGTGTGAACTTATTGCACAAGAGATTAGACAAAGCTGAAGCTAAGGAACAGTCATGGAGTGAACCCATGTCTGTCCCTATGTCGCAGGGACCTATAGGGTCTCAGAAGCGCCCACTATCCCAAATAGCAGACACTGATTCGGACTCCAGTGTCGACTACGATGATGTAAAGTTACAGCCAAAAGTGGCTAAATGTATTAGTTATATGATTATTGCAATAAAAGCAGTGTTGCATATCACAGAGGAACCCCCTGTCCCTGACACGAGGGTACACATGTATAAGGGAATGAAGCCCGAGGTAACTTTTCCCTCCTCACATGAGTTGAACGAATTATGTGAAAAAGCGTGGGAATCTCCAGACAAAAAACTGCAGATTCCCAAAAGGATTCTTATGGCGTATCCTTTCCCGCCAACGGACAGGATACGGTGGGAATCCTCCCCTAAGGTGGACAAAGCGTTGACACGCTTGTCAAAAGAGAGCGCTGCCATCACAAGATACGGCTACCCTCAAGGATTTTGCTGACCGCAAGCAGGAGATTACCTTGAAATCCATTTACACACATTCTGGTACATTACTCAGACCGGCAATTGCGTCGGCCTGGGTTTGTAGCGCGGTAGCAGCATGGACAGATACCTTATCAGCGGAAATTGAGACCCTAGATAAGGATACCATTTTATTGACCCTAGGCCATATAAAGGATGCTGTCTTATATATGAGGGATGCTCAAAGAGACATTAGTTTACTGGGTTCCAGAATAAACGCTATGTCAATCTCTGCTAGACGAGTCCTCTGGACCCGGCAGTGGACAGGTGATGCCGACTCAAAAAGACATATGGAGGTTTTACCTTACAAGGGTGAAGAATTGTTTGGGGAAGGTCTCTCGTACCTTGTCTCCACAGCTACGGCAGGTAAATCTAATTTTTTGCCTTATGTTCCCTCACAACCTAAGAAAGCGCCACATTATCAAATGCAGTCCTTTCGTTCAAATAAAAGCAAAAGAGTGCGTGGATTGTCCTTTCTTGCCAGAGGTAAGGGCAGAGGTAAAAAGCTGCACAGCACAGCTAGTTCCCAGGAACAGAAATCCTCCCCGGCCTCTGCAAAATCCACCGCATGACGCTGGGGCTCCGCTGAGGGAGTCCGCCCCAGTGGGGGCACGTCTTCCGACTTTTCAGCCACATCTGGGTTCACTCACAGGTGGATCCCTGGGCAACAGAAATTGTTTCTCAGGGATACAAGCTGGAATTCGAAGAGTTGCCTCCTCGCCGGTTTTTCAAATCGGCTCTACCGAATTCTCCCCTAGAAAGGGAGATAGTGTTAAATGCTATTCACAAATTGTGTCTTCAGCAAGTGGTGGTCGAAGTTCCCCTACTTCAGAGATGGAAGGGATACTACTCCACCCTGTTTGTAGTTCCGAAACCGGACGGTTCGGTCAGACCCATATTGAATTTAAAATCCCTGAACCTATACTTAAAATGGTTCAAGTACAAGATGGAATCGCTCAGAGCGGTCATCGCCAGCCTAGAAGGGGGGGATTTTATGGTATCCCTGGACATAAAGGATGCATACCTTCATGTTCCCATATATCCACCCCATCAGGCGTACCTGAGATTTGCGGTACAGGATTGTCATTACCAATTTCAGACGTTGCCGTTTGGGCTTTCCACGGCCCCGAGGATTTTCACCAAGGTAATGGCAGAAATGATGGTGCTCCTGCGCAAGCAGGGTGTCACAATTATTCCGTACTTGGACGATCTCCTCATAAAAGCGAGATCACGAGAGAAGTTACTGAACAGCGTGTCACTTACAGTGAAGGTGTTACAGCAACACGGCTGGATTCTCAATATCCCGAAGTCGCAGCTGGTTCCTACGACTCGTCTGACCTTCTTGGGCATGATTCTGGACACGGACCAGAAAAAGGTTTTTCTCCCGATAGAAAAAGCTCAGGAACTCCTGACTCTCTAGTCAAGAACCTATTGAAGCCAAAACAAGTGTCTGTGCATCATTGCACTCAAGTCCTGGGAAAAATGGTGGTAACATACGAGGCCATTCCCTTCGGCAGGTTCCATGCAAGGACTTTCCAATGGGACCTATTGGACAAGTGGTCCCGGTCACATCCACAAATTCATCAGCGGATCACCCTGTCCCCCAGGGCCAGGGTATCTCTCCTGTGGTGGCTGCAGAGTGCTCACCTTTTGGAAGGACGCAGGTTCAGCATTCAGGATTGGATCCTGGTGACCACGGATGCGAGCCTCAGAGGGTGGGGAGCAGTCACACTGGGAAGAAACTTCCAAGGACTTTGGACAAGTCAAGAGACTTGACTTCACATCAACATCCTGGAACTGAGGGCCATATACAGCGCCCTACGTCAAGCGGAGAAGTTACTTCGCGACCAACCAGTTCTGATCCAGTCAGACAACATCACCACAGTGGCTCATGTAAACCGCCAAGGCGGCACAAGGAGCAGGGTGGCAATGGCGGAAGCCACCAAGATTCTTCGCTGGGCGGAAAATCATGTAAGCGCACTGTCAGCAGTGTTCATTCCGGGAGTGGACAACTGGGAAGCAGACTTCCTCAGCAGACACGACCTGCATCCAGGGGAGTGGGGACTTCATTGGGAAGTCTTCGCACAGATTGCACGTCAGTGGGGACTGCCCCAGATAGACATGATGGCATCCCGCCTCAACAAAAAGCTACAGAGGTATTGCGCCAGATCAAAAGATCCTCAGGCAGTAGCAGTAGACGCCCTAGTGACACCGTGGGTGTTCCAGTCGGTCTATGTGTTTCCTCCTCTTCCTCTCATACCCAAGGTATTGAGAATAATAAGAAAGAGTGAGAACAATTCTCATTTCTCTAACGTCCTAAGTGGATGCTGGGGACTCCGTAAGGACCATGGGGATTAGCGGCTCCGCAGGAGACTGGTCACAACTACAAAGAAAGCTTTAGACTATTGGTGTGCACTGGCTCCTCCCACTAAGACCCTCCTCCAGACCTCAGTTAGATTCTTGTGCCCGGCCGAGCTGGATGCACACTAGGGGCTCTCCTGAGCACCTAGAAAGAAAGTATATTTAGGTTTTTTATTTTCAGTGAGATCTGCTGGCAACAGACTCACTGCAGCGAGGGACTAAGGGGAGAAGAAGCGAACCTACCTAACAGGTGGTAGGTTGGGCTTCTTAGGCTACTGGACACCATTAGCTCCAGAGGAATCGACCGCAGGACCCGACCTTGGTGTTCGTTCCCGGAGCCGCGCTGCCGTCCCCCCTTACAGAGCCAGAAGCACGAAGAAGGTCCGGAAAATCGGCGGCAGAAGACTTCAGTCTTCACCAAGGTAGCGCACAGCACTGCAGCTGTGCGCCATTGCTCCTCATGTACACCTCATACTTCGGTCACTGATGGGTGCAGGGCGCTGGGGGGGGGGGGGGGCAATAAATAACACCTTGGCTGGCAAAATATACATCATATATAGTCCCAGAGGCTATATAGATGTAAAATTACCCCTGCCAGTATCACAGAAAAAGCGGGAGAAAGTCCGCCGAAAAGGGGGTGGGGCTTCTCCCTCAGCACACTGGCGCCATTTTTCCCTCAGTTCCGCTGGAAGGAAGCTCCCTGGCTCTCCCCTGCAGTCTGAGAAAACTACAGAAGGGTAAAAAAGAGAGGGGGGGCACTAAATTTAGGCGCAGTATACATACATATATATGTAATATATATAAAAAAGCAGCTATAGGGAAAAAACTCATTGATAGTGGGATCCCAGTGTTATATAGTGCTCTGGTGTGTGCTGGCATACTCTCTCTCTGTCTCCCCAAAGGGCTTTGTGGGGTCCTGTCCTCTGTCAGAGCATTCCCTGTGTGTTTGCGGTATGTCGGTACGGCTGTGTCGACATGTTTGATGAGGAGGCTTATGTGGAGGCGGAGTAGATGCCTGTAAATGTGGTCACCCCCTGCGGGGTCGACACCTGAGTGGATGGTGCTGTGGAAGGAAATACGTGATAGTGTCGACTCCTTACATAAAAGGTTTGACGACATACCTAATGTGGGACAGCCGGCTTCTCAGCCTGTGCCTGCCCAGGCGTCTCAAAAACCATCAGGGGCTCTAAAACGCCCGCTACCTCAGATGGTTGACACAGATGTCGACACGGATACTGACTCCAGTGTCGACGACGAAGAGACTAATGTAACTTCCAGTAGGGCCACACATTACATGATTGAGGCAATGAAAAATGTGTTGCACATTTCTGATGTTACCCCCGGTACCACAAAAAAGGGTATAATGTTTGGAGAGAAACGACCAGTAGCTTTTCCTCCATCTGAAGAGTTAAATGAAGTGTGTGAAGAAGCGTGGGCTTCCCCTGATAAAAGATGGTAATTTCTAAGAGGTTACTAATGGCGTACCCTTTCCCGCCAGAGGATAGGTCACGCTGGGAAACATCCCCTAGGGTGGATAAAGCGCTCACACGCTTGTCAAAAAAGGTGGCACTACCGTCTCCGGATACGGCCGCCCTGAAGGAATCTGCTGATAGAAAGCAGGAGGCTATCCTGAAATCTATATATACACACACAGGTGTGATACTGAGACCGGCTACTATAGCTTCAGCCTGGATGTGCAGCGCTGCTGCTGCGTGGTCAGATTCCCTGTCAGAAAATATAGATACCCTAGACAGGGACACTATTTTGCTGAACGTAGAGCATATAAAAGACGCACTTTTATACATGAGGGATGCACAGAGGGATATTTGCCGGCTGGCATCCAAAATTAGTGCAATGTCCATTTCTGCCAGGAGAGGGTTATGGACTCGGCAGTGGACAGGTGATGCAGATTCCAAACGACACATGGAAGTTCTGCCTTATAAGGGTGAGGAATTGTTCGGGGATGGTCTCTCGGACCTCGTTTCCACAGCAACAGCTGGGAAGTCTACATTTTTGCCCCATGTTCCCTCACAACCAAAGAAAGCACCGTATTATCAGGTACAGTCCTTTCGGCCCAATAGGGGCAAGCGGGTTAAAGGCGCGTCCTTTCTGCCCAGAGGCAGAGGTAGAGGGAAAAAGCTGCAGCATACAGCCAGTTCCCAGGAGCAAAAGTCCTCCCCCGCTTCCTCTAAGTCCACAGCATGACGCTGGGGCTCCACAGGCAGAGCCAGGTACGGTGGGGGCCCGTCTCAAGCATTTCAGCAAGCAGTGGGCTCGCTCACGGGTGGATCCCTGGATCCTTCAAATAGTATCTCAGGGGTACAAACTGGAATTCGAGACGTCTCCCCCCCCCCCCCCGCCGTTTCCTCAAATCTGCCTTGCCAACCACTCCCTCAGGCAGGGAGGCAGTGTTACAGGCAATTCAAAAGCTGTATTCGCAACAAGTGATAGTAAAGGTGCCCCTACTTCAACAAGGAAGGGGTTACTATGCCACAATGTTTGTGGTACCGAAACCGGACGGTTCGGTGAGACCCATTTTAAATTTGAAATCCTTGAACACATATATCAAAAAATTCAAGTTCAAGATGGAATCGCTCAGGGCGGTTATTGCGAGCCTGGACGAGGGAGATTACATGGTATCGCTGGACATCAAGGATGCTTACCTACATGTCCCCATTTACCATCCTCACCAGGAGTACCTCAGGTTTGTGGTACAAGATTGTCATTACCAATTCCAGACGTTGCCGTTCGGTCTCTCCACGGCTCCGAGGGTCTTTACCAAGGTAATGGCGGAAATGATGATACTCCTTCGAAGGAAGGGAGTTTTAATTATCCCGTACTTGGACGATCTCCTGATAAAGGCGAGGTCCAGAGAACAGTTATTGGTAGGGGTAGCACTATCTCGGGAAGTGCTGCAACAGCACGGCTGGATTCTAAACATTCCAAAGTCACAGCTGGTCCCTAAGACACGCCTGCTGTTCCTAGGGATGGTTCTGGACACAGAACAGAGAAAAGTGTTTCTCCCGGAGGAGAAGGCCAAGGAGCTGTCATCTCTAGTCAGAGGCCTCCTAATACCAAAACAGGTGTCGGTGCATCACTGCACGCGGATCCTGGGAAAAAGGGTAGCTTCCTACGAAGCGATTCCATTCGGCAGGTTTCATGCAAGAACCTTTCAGTGGGACCTGTTGGACAAGTGGTCCGGATCGCATCTTCAGATGCATCGTCTGATAACCCTGTCTCCAAGGACCAGGGTGTCTCTGCTGTGGTGGCTGCAGAGTGCTCATCTTCAAGAGGGCCGCAGATTCGGCATATAGGACTGGGTCCTGGTGACTACGGATGCCAGCCTTCGAGGCTGGGGAGCAGTCACACAGGGAAGAAACTTCCAAGGACTATGGTCAAGTCAGGAGACTTCTCTGCACATAAATATTCTGGAACTAAGGGCCATTTACAATGCCCTAAGTTCGGCAAAACCCCTGCTTCAAAACCAGCCGGTACTGATCCAGTCAGACAACATCACGGCAGTCGCCCATGTAAATCGACAGGGCGGCACGAGAAGCAGGACGGCGATGGCAGAAGCCACAAGGATTCTCCGATGGGCGGAAAATCACGTGTTAGCACTGTCAGCAGTGTTCATTCCGGGAGTGGACAACTGGGAAGCAGACTTCCTCAGCAGGCACGACCTCCACCCGGGAGAGTGGGGACTTCATCCAGAAGTCTTTCAAATGATTGTAAACCAGTGGGAAAAACCACAGGTGGACATGATGGCGTCCCGCCTAAACAAAAAGCTAGAAAAATATTGCGCCAGGTCAAGAGACCCGCAGGCGATAGCTGTGGACGCTCTGGTAACACCGTGGGTGTACCGATCGGTTTATGTGTTCCCTCCTCTTCCTCTCATACCAAAGGTACTGAGGATAATGAGAAGAGGAGTAAGAGCTATACTCATTGTTCCGGATTGGCCAAGACGAGCGTGGAATCCGGAGCTTCAAGAAATGATGGCAGAGGACCCATGGCCTCTACCGCTCAGACAGGACCTGCTGCAGCAGGGGCCCTGTCTGTTCCAAGACTTACCGCGGCTGCGTTTGACGGCATGGCGATTGAACACCGGATCCTGAAGGAAAAGGGCATTCCGGAGGAAGTCATTCCTACGCTGATAAAAGCTAGGAAAGAAGTAACCGCGAACCATTATCACCGCATATGGCGAAAATATGTTGCGTGGTGTGAGGCCAGGAAGGCCCCAACGGAAGAATTTCAGTTGGGCCGGTTCCTGCACTTCCTACAGTCAGGGGTGACTATGGGCCTTAAATTGGGTTCCATTAAGGTCCAGATTTCGGCTTTATCGATTTGATACCCTGGCTGAGGAGGACCTTGAGTTCTCTCATTCGGTGCTGCAGAGTCATCCACACTCCCCCCCCCCCCCCCCCCCCCCCCCCCCGTTTGGGAGCTTTGGTATAATCCCCATGGTCCTTACGGAGTCCCCAGCATCCACTTAGGACGTTAGAGAAAATAAGAATTTACTCACCGGTAATTCTATTTCTCGTAGTCCGTAGTGGATGCTGGGCGCCCATCCCAAGTGCGGATTGTCTGCAATACTTGTATATAGTTATTGCTTAACTAAAGGGTTATTGTTGAGCTATCTGTTGAGAGGCTCCGTTGTTATCATACTGTTAACTGGGTATTGTATCACGAGTTATACGGTGTGATTGGTGAGGCTGGTTTGAGTCTTACCCGGGATTCAAAATCCTTCCTAATTGTGTCAGCTCTACCGGGCACAGTATCCTAACTGAGGTCTGGAGGAGGGTCATAGTGGGAGGAGCCAGTGCACACCAGTAGTCTAAAGCTTTCTTTGTAGTTGTGCCCAGTCTCCTGCGGAGCCGCTAATCCCCATGGTCCTTACGGAGTCCCCAGCATCCACTACGGACTACGAGAAATAGAATTACCGGTGAGTAAATTCTTATTTTTTCCAGATTGGCCACGAAGGACCTGGTATCCGGATCTGCTGGAAATGCTCACAGAAGATCCGTGGCCTCTTCCTCTACGACAGGACCTGTTACAACAGGGGCGATGTCTGTTCCAAGACTTACCACGGCTGCGTTTGACGGCATGGCGGTTGAACGCCGAATCCTAGCAGAAAAGGGAATTCCGGATGAGGTCATTCCTACTCTGATAAAGGCTAGGAAGGACGTGACTGCTAAACATTATCACCGTATATGGCAAAAATATGTTTCTTGGTGTGAGGCCAGGAATGCTCCTACGGAAGAATTCCATCTGGGCTGTTTCCTTCACTTCCTACAGACTGGAGTGAATTTGGGCCTAAAGTTAGGATCCATTAAGGTTCAGATTTCAGCCTTATCCATTTTCTTTCAAAAAGAATTGGCTTCTCTCCCAGAAGTACAGACTTTTGTAAAGGGAGTGCTGCATATTCAGCCTCCTTTTATACCTCCGGTGGTGCCTTGGGACCTTAACGTGGTGTTGAGTTTCCTTAAGTCGCACTGGTTTGAACCACTTCAAACGTTGGAGTTAAAATATCTCACTTGGAAGGTGGTCATGTTATTAGCCTTGGCTTCGGCTAGGCGAGTGTCGGAATTGGCGGCGTTGTCTCATAAAAGCCCTTATCTGGTTTTCCATATGGATAGGGCCTAATTGCGGACTCGACCTCAATTCTTGCCTAAGTTGGTGTCATCTTTTCATATGAACCAACCTATTGTGGTGCCTGTGGCTACACGAGATTTGGAGGATTCGGAGTCCCTTGATGTAGTCAGAGCTTTGAAAGTTTGTGGCCAGAACGGCTAGAGTCAGGAAAACGGAAGCACTGTTTGTCCTATATGCAGCCAACAAGGTTGGCGCCCCTGCTTCGAAGCAGACTATTGCTCGCTGGATCTGTAACACGATCCAGCAGACGCATTCTACGGCAGGATTGCCATTACCAAAATCAGTCAAGGCACATTCCACTAGGAAGGTGGGCTCCTCTTGGGCAGCTGCCTGAGGGGTCTCGGCACTACAACTGTGCCGAGCTGCTACTTGGTCGGGTTCAAACACCTTTGCAAAGTTCTATAAATTTGATACCCTGGCTGAGGAGGACCTAAGGTTTGCTCATTCGGTGCTGCAGAGTCATCCGCACTCTCCCGCCCGTTTGGGAGCTTTGGTATAATCAACATGGTCCTTACGGAGTCCCCAGCATCCTCTAGGACGTTAGAGAAATTAAACCTACCGGTAAATCTTGTTCTCGTAGTCCGTAAAGGATGCTGGGCGCCCGTCCCAAGTGCGGACTACTTCTGCGAGACTTGTATATAGTTTTGCTTACATAAGGGTTATCTTATAGTTCCATCAGGTTGGACTGATGCTGCGTTGTTTTTTCATACTGTTAACTGTTTAATTGATACACAAGTTATACGGTGTGGCTGGTATGAATCTTGCCCTTGGATTAACAAAAATCCTTTCCTCGTACTGTCCATCTCCTCTGGGCACAGTTTCTCTAACCGAGGTCTGGAGGAGGGTCATAGAGGGAGGAGCCAGTGCACACCCAGACCTAAAGTCTTTCTTAAAGTGCCCATGTCTCCTGCGGAGCCCGTCTATCCCATGGTCCTTACGGAGTCCCCAGCATCCTCTACGGACTACGAGAAAAAGATTTACCGGTAGGTTTAAAATCTTATTTTTGTTTATTACTATATGGATAGAAGGTGGCAAACCTTGCTTCCAGTATTCCACTACTTTTATCTGTCTGGATTTCATGAAATACAACTTAATCTGAATCTCCTATGCAAGTTATCGACAGTCCTATAAGAAGTGTTTATGAACTCACTGGAACATTAGTTTGTAATAGCAGACAATGGATGTGAAATATTTGGTGGACCCTAAAACCCTTCTAGAGCCATGTTGTGTTATTTGTTATATTTTAAGGGTGTGATTCAATTATTTTGCGGGAATTATCTCCCAGGCTAAGCGCCTAGTGAGCTATTCAATTTATTCTCACTATGGGCATTATTTTGTGTGAGTATGCCAGACGATGTCACGTTAAAAGGCTTCTACCAGGCTAAGTGCTGGGCATGATGCAGTTATCGTGCTCCCGACATGGTCTACCAGCACCAAAGCATCATGTAATGCATATTTCTGTTAGCAACTCAATATGGTGCAAGCAGAAATTGGTGGTTTTAAATAAACCCTTGGGTTTAGTCGTGGGAAACATAGAATTTGACGGGAGAGAAGAACCATTTGGCCCATTTAGTCTGCCAGTGAACAGACACTTAACCTACCAGTATATATTTGGATAGTGGGAGGAAACTGGAATGCAGGCGTGGGGAGTATATAAAAGAGTAGGCAGTAATGCTAATCAAAACACCATCCAAAGTATTTGAATCACTCCTGGGCACTTACCTAAATTCCTGTAAATGTATTGAAATGCACTCTAAGGGCACTATTTGGTTGTTTTCCCCAGCAGCTGCCCCTAGATGCCACCTGATGAAGCTGTTCAATTGTTGCTCCATTTGTGCACAAGTGCTGGGGAAGGAATCATTTCCATTTGTGCGCTCTAACCAGAACTTTTCATTGTGTCGAGCACAATAATTAATAGGCTCCCGGAACAAATGAATTGCTCTGTCGGACGCCCCTTAATAATAACGTTGCCTAAAATAATTGAATCCCCCTGCCAGCCAACCCCAAGAGTGCAGCATCTAGTGTACAACGCAGAAATAAAAGCCATCTTCACTGGGAAATAGTGAACAGTTTTTTTCAAAGTGGAAAAAATGAATTAATGATGGAGGAGATCATGGACAGGCTAACTCATGGTTCTGTGGTCACCTTTCCCTGACTGACCAATAACCTACTGTTCCTGCCAGAATGTGGTCAGGGCGCTACAGTAAGGGTACAGTATTGTCGAGTGCGTCCGAAAAAGGAGAATGGCCCTGCTAACATCGCTATTGGGGGCTGTGTGCGCCCCTCGTGGCACATTTTGGGGGCGTGCCCAGCAGTTACGGAGTGCTGGGCTTCCCCCAAGTTTTCCCCATAATGTAAATAGACATACACACTACATCTATTCATGTGACGGCAGATCGGCAGAGGGCAGGTTGTTTTAGTAAGGCGCTGGTAATAAGGCAGGGCACATTTTAGAGTTTAATAATCGGGCAGGGTGTGGTGCCCTGCTAAAAGTCTAGCGTGAACATTAGTTACCTGCATTTCATTTCCTGGTCTAAAGTGGTGTTTTGAGTCACGCTCCAGAGGTGCGAGTAGAAAGATTAGCGGGATTATTAGCAGGAGAGCTCTTGGCATTTTACCCAGTTAAACTGACCACATGTATTCAATGCGCGGCTAAGTGATTCTGTTCTTAAACTGAACAATCCGTTTCAGCCAAGTGGTTTAGTCTTACATCAATATTTCTGGATTCCTTCAAGTATTTAAGACTCCAAGATGGGGAATTCAATTATCATTGCGGGGTTGTAGCTCCCTGGTTAAGTGCCCAGAGCTTATTTCATTTTCTCAAGCTGTAATCTTGTGACAAACCAGTTTCTGCCCACACTCTCCTAAGGTGTGAGTAGAAATCTGCAGGGCACCTGGACTAGCCATGGTATGACTGTGTGTGGTAACAGCATCACACCTGGCACTTAACATGGGAGCTGCAGTTTACAGCAACTGAGCCACCTGGCAGCATTAGTGGCAGGCAGGTGCATCTCCCGTGTTAAGTGCCAGACATGATGCAGTCAGTTGAATAGCTCCGAGCACTTTTCCTGGGAGCTACATCCCTGCAATATGAATTTAATTCATTCACCCCCTTGGAGTCTTAAATAATTGAAGGAACTTTTTTTTAAAAAATTGAAGGAACTATTTATACTTTAAATAATTGGTCCCTGGGGCATGAAAAATTGCAATTGCTGTGTAAATTACTGAACCATATGTAAGCCGACATGTATTCACAAGACATACAACTTTTGGATTGTACTGTTTTCACCCCATCCTGACTTTGTATAGTAGCACATTTATATCCATAGAGAACTTTTATTCTGAGGTCGGCAAAATGTTTATTCTGACACGGATAAATGGGCCATATGTTGCTGGTCTTTTGATTAGGATGGGCATAGTCTTCTGTCTGATTACTAGCAATGTGCAATCTTTTCATTTACATTATTTGTTTGACACCAGGGTTGGGGTGGATGTTCTTTAAAAAACAATACAAAAAAAACTTTGAATTTACATCTTTAAAACCAATGTTTTACAGCTTATTATTCTATTACATCTGAATATAGGTAGATAAACATTATTAATACATATAGGGGTATATTCAATTGAAGTCGAAAGCTGCCGTCCATCTCCCCTCCCCCCTCCATTTCCCCCCGTCCCCGCATCACAGCCGCCGCTCACGGCAGCGTCCACCCGGCTCCAGCAAGCGATGTCTCGCTTGCTGTGAGCGCCGGCTGTGACCTTCTCTGGCGCTGCTCTCCCCGTCTGCCCGCGTCTTTCCCGGACTTTGCTCCAGCATCTCACTTCAACTTTTTTTTAAAGTCGAATTGAGATGGTCGAAAAGGGGGCCAAAACCAGTCGGTTTTGGCCCTGTTTTCGACACACGCACGTGGATCAGCAGCTATTCCGCCGATCCACGTGCTTTTCGACAAGTCGAATTCCTCGACTTGCAGAATAATTTGGGGTTAAATTGAATAGGTCGGAACACCTTCCGACCTAAAAAGTTGAAAACTGACGTCTTTTCGACAGACGGCAGCTTTCGACTTCAGTTGAATTTACCTCATAAAGTACTGTACACTCATATATTGAAAATAAGAAAGTTAATGATTAAGCATTAGTCCTACTTATTAATTTATAATTAAATAAATCTGAATAGTAACACAAACTGGAAAATGCAAAAGCACTTTTCAGACGTACGTATGTTAAGCATTAGCACTGGGCATGCCACTGGCATTAAACGTAATGAATAAAAACACTAATACTAAAAAAAAATAAAAATAATGTGCTGAAAGATGTTACGGCGCCTTGCCAGTAGTCCCAGCATAATAAAACGTTTTTTTTTTATTTTTTTTATTGGGTTTTTGTTTTTTTTGTAAACCCATTTGGTTTAAACCAGCTAACCTTGACTGACACACAGATATCCTACCTGGGACTTAGCCCATTACCTCACCAGCAGGGCCGGATTAAGGGCCACATGGGCCTGGAGCTGAAAATATTCAACGGCCTATTATGAGAAATGGGGGAGGTGTGATTAGTGCTGTATGGGTATGGCCAGAGCCATGTGGGCGTGTACAACCCTACACTATCAGCTCCAATGTCTCCCTAAATATGTAAAAATATAAAAAAATGCATAATTTTTTGAGAAATTTAAATGCAATCTTAAATGTTATGATTTATGGCTGACTTTGTGACCATTAGGTGGCCTAGTGATCATGCTGCCATAGTGATGGGCCTATTTTTATGTGGAGGCCTGGAGCTCCATCTGCCCCATTGTTAATCTGGCTCTGCTCACCAGCCACATGTGTCCAAAAATTACTTTTCTGTGTTACCGCATGTGATTCACTCGTAAAATGCAACTGAGACAAGGCCACAGTTTTCTTTGTGTTATGTGCTAAATCAGTTTATTCTAAAAACACATTCACAAACATCTTTTTCCTCGCTTGAATTGCTATAGCGTCCTAAATTGGCATTACTATTGCTAATGTGTAACCTTGTCAGAAGTGGAGTTACAAGCAAAAGAATTCCGGTACTACCTTAGTATACAACAGTAAAGCATTGAAAATGATTTGGTACAGATTTAATGTATGAGGTGTACAGTATATTTACAGACATGCACTTGCATCGCATTGTGCAATAGGTGTACAAGAAGTCTTACTACTCCTACAGTGTGCACTTTGTCTTCAGTTTTGCTACTACTTAATTTTGAATCTTTGTTCACATATAATGTATTACTTAGGACTATTTTTTTTTTTTTGCAAAGGAATTAGTATACAGTAGAAGATAATGGGGTCGATTCAATTCGGCAACAGTTGAATAGCGCCGGGAATCAGCTCCCGACGCTATTCAATTCAGCTCCAGTTAAGTCGGCGATGGCCCGTTCTCGCCGACTTAACAGGTAGTTTTGTCGGGAGAACGGGCATTCTCCGACTTAACTACCCGCGACGATGCTGATTCCCGACCGAATCAGCCTCGCGCCAGCTGCGCTGCAGCACTTTTGTCGGGTTTATTCTCTACACAGATTGCTTACTTTTTTTCTTAGTTTTGCTTATTTCTCTAACGTCCTAGTGGATGCTGGGGACTCCGTAAGGACCATGGGGAATAGACGGGCTCCGCAGGAGACAGGGCACTTTAAGAAAGAATTAGGAATACTGGTGTGCACTGGCTCCTCCCTCTATGTCCCTCCTCCATACCTCAGTTTGAATCTGTGCCCGGACGAGCTGGGTGCACTTTAGTGAGCTCTCCTGAGCTTGCTGAATAGAAAGTATTTTGTTAGGTTTTTTTATTTTCAGAGATCTGCTGGCAACAGACTCTCTGCTACGTGGGACTGAGGGGAGAGAAGCAGACCTACTCACTGTGTCTAGGTCATGCTTCTTAGGCTACTGGACACCATTAGCTCCAGAGGGATCGAACACAGGAACGCACCCTTGGTCGTCCGATCCCAGAGCCGCGCCGCCGTCCCCCTCGCAGAGCCAGAAACCGGCGTGAGAAGCAAGAAGACTTCGAAAGCGGCGGCAGAAGACTCCAGTCTTCATATGAGGTAGCGCACAGCACTGCAGCTGTGCGCCATTGCTCCCACATTACACTTGCACACTCCGGTCACTGTAGGGTGCAGGGGGGGGGGGGGGGGGGGGGGGCGGCGCTGCGCCCTGGGCAGCAATTAAGTACCTCTTGGCATAAGAGCATATATACAGTTGGGCACTGTATATATGCATGAGCCCCCGCCATTATTTTACACAAATCGCGGGACAGAAGCCCGCCGCTGAGGGGGCGGGGCTTCTTCCTCAGCACTCACCAGTGCCATTTTCTCTCCACAGCTCCGCTGAGAGGAAGCTCCCCAGGCTCTCCCCTGCAGAATCACGGTAGAAAGAGGGTAAAAAGAGAGGGGGGGGGGCACATACATTTAGCGCAAAATCAGTGTATACAGCAGCTACTGGGTAAACACTAAGTTACTGTGTAATTCCTGGGTCATATAGCGCTGGGGTGTGTGCTGGCAACTCTCTCTGTCTCTCCAAAGGGCCTGGTGGGGGTTCTGTCCTCAAATAGAGCATCCCCTGTGTGTGTGGTGTCGGTACGCTTGTGTCGACATGTTTGACGAGGAAGGCTATGTGGAAGCAGAGCAGGTGCAGATGAATGTGGTATCGCCGCCGACACCCGATTGGATGGATATGTGGAAGGTTTTAAATGATAATGTTAATTCCTTGCATAAAAGATTGGATAAAGCTGAAGCCTTGGGACAGTCAGGGTCTCAACCCATGCCTGACCCTACAACGCAGAGGCCGTCAGGGTCTCAGAAGCGTCCACTATCCCAAATAGTTGACACAGATATCGACACGGATTCTGACTCCAGTGTCGATGGCGATGATGCAAAGTTGCAGCCTAAAATGGCTAAAGCCATCCGCTACATGATTATAGCAATGAAGGATGTATTACACATCTCGGAGGAAAACCCAGTCCCTGACAAGAGGGTTTATATGTTTGGGGAAAAAAGGCATGAGGTGACTTTTCCCCTTCACATGTGAAAAAGCTTGGGAATCTCCAGATAGGAAAGTGCCGATTTCCAAACGGTTGCTTATGGCGTATCCTATCCCGCCAACGGACAGGTTACGCTGGGAATCCTCCCCTAGGGTAGACAAAGCTTTGACACGCTTATCTAAGAAGGTAGCCCTGCCGTCACAGGATACGGCCACCCTAAAGGATCCTGCGGATAGAAAGCAGGAAGGGATCCTGAAGTCCATTTATACACATTCAGGTACTCTGCTAAGGCCGGCAATTGCGTCGGCCTGGATGTGTAGTGCTATCGCAGCATGGACAGATACTTTATCTGAGGAACTTGATACCTTGGACAAGGATACTATATTACTGACCCTGGGGCATATAAAAGACGCTGTCCTGTATATGAGAGATGCCCAGAGAGATATTACCCTGCTGGGCTCTAGAATAAATGCAATGTCGATTTCGGCCAGAAGGGTCCTGTGGACTCGGCAATGGACAGGTGATGCCGACTCAAAACGGCACATGGAGGTTTTACCTTATAAGGGTGAGGAATTGTTTGGGGACGGTCTCTTGGACCTAGTTTCCACAGCTACGGCTGGGAAGTCAAATTTTTTGCCATATATTCCCTCACAACCTAAGAAAGCACCGTATTACCAAATGCAGTCTTTCGATCACAAAGAGGCAAGAAAGTCCGAGGCGTCCTTTCTTGCCAGAGGCACTGTTAGAGGAAAGAAGCTGCCCAATACAGCTAGTTCCCAGGAACAGAAGTCCTCCCTGGCTTCCACTAAATCCACCGCATGACGCTGGGGCTCCACAGGTGGAGCCAGGATCGGTGGGGGCGCGTCTCCGACATTTCAGCCACCAGTGGGTTCGCTCACAGGTGGATCCCTGGGCTATACAGATTGTATCTCAGGGATACAAGCTGGAATTCGAAGTGATGCCCCCTCACCGTTACCTCAAATCGGCCCTGCCAGCTTCCCCCTTGGAGAGGGAAATAGTGTTAGCGGCAATTCACAAATTATATCTCCAGCAGGTGGTGGTGAAGGTTCTATTCCACAATGTTTGTGGTACCGAAACCGGACGGTTCGGTCAGACCCATTTTGAATTTAAAATCCCTGAACATTTACCTGAAAAGGTTCAAGTTCAAGATGGAATCGCTCAGAGCGGTCGTTGCAAGCCTGGAAGAGGGGGATTTTATGGTGTCTCTGGACATAAAGGATGCTTACCTGCATGTCCCCATTTATCCACCTCATCAGGAGTACCTCAGATTCGTGGTACAGGATTGTCATTACCAATTCCAGACGTTGCCGTTTGGTCTCTCCACGGCACCGAGAATATTTACCAAGGTAATGGCGGAAATGATGGTGCTCCTGCGAAAGCAAGGAGTCACAATTATCCCATACTTGGACGATCTCCTCATAAAGGCGAGGTCCAGAGAGCAGTTACTGATCAGCGTAGCACGCTCTCGGGAAGTGTGGCTGGATTCTGAATATTCCAAAGTCGCAGCCGATTCCTACGACGCGTCTGCCCTTCCTGGGTATGATTCTGGACACAGAACAGAAGAAGGTTTTTCTCCTGACGGAGAAGGCTCAGGAACTCCTGACACTGGTCAGAGACCTCTTAAAGCCAAAACGGGTGTTGGTGCATCACTGCACGCGAGTCCTGGGGAAGATGGTGGCATCATACAAGGCCATTCCCTTCGGCAGGTTCCATGCGAGGACCTTTCAATGGGATCTGTTGGACAAGTGGTCCGGATCACATCTACAGATGCATCGGCTGATCACCCTATCCCCCAGGGCCAGGGGTGTCTCTTTTGTGGTGGCTGCAGAGTGCTCACCTTCTCGAGGGTCGCAGATTCGGCATTCAGGACTGGGTCCTGGTGACCACGGATGCAAGCCTCCGAGGGTGAGGGGCAGTCACACTGGGAAGAAATTTCCAGGGTCTGTGGTCAAGTCAGGAGACTTGCCTTCACATCAATATCCTGGAACTAAGGGCCATATACAACGCTCTAAGTCAATCAGACAACATCACCGCAGTGGCTCATGTAAACCGCCAAGGCGGCACAAGGAACAGGGTGGCGATAGCGGAAGCCACCAGAATTCTTCGCTGGGCAGAGAATCACGTGAGAGCACTGTCAGCAGTGTTAATTCCGGGAGTGGACAACTGGGAAGCAGACTTCCTCAGCAGGCACGACCTCCACCCGGGAGAGTGGGGACTTCATCAAGAAGTCTTCGCGCAGATTGCCAGTCGGTGGGAGCTGCCACAGGTGGACATGATGGCATCCCGCCTCAACAAAAAACTACAGAGGTATTGCGCCAGGTCAAGAGACCCTCAGGCGATAGCTGTAGACGCACTAGTGAAACCGTGGGTGTTCCAGTCTTTGTTTTTCCTCCTCTTCCTGCTATACCCAAGGTACTGAGAATCTTAAGAAAAAGAGGAGTGAGAACAATACTAATTGTTCCGGATTGGCCACGAAGGACTTGGTATCCAGAGCTGCAAGAAATGCTTACAGAGGACCATGGCCTCTGCCTCTAAGGCAGGATCTGTTGCAGCAGGGGCCCTGTCTGTTCCAAGACTTACCCCGGCTGCGTTTGACGGCATGGCGGTTGAACGCTGGATCCTAGCAGAAAAAGGGATTCCAGATGAGGTTATTCCTACGCTAATAAAGGCTAGGAAAGACGTGACGGCGAAACATTATCACCGTATATGGCGAAAATATGTTGCTTGGTGTGAGGCCAGGAATGCCCCTACAGAGGAATTCCAGCTGGGCCGTTTCCTTCACTTCCTACAGTCGGGAGTGACTTTGGGCCTAAAATTGGGGTCCATTAAGGTCCAGATTTCGGCCCTATCAATTTTCTTTAAAAAAGAACTGGCTACTCTGCCTGAAGTTCAGACGTTTGTAAAGAGAGTGCTGCATATTCAGCCCCCGTTTGTACCTCCAGTGGCACCTTGGGATCTTAACGTGGTGTTGAGTTTCCTGAAATCACACTGGTTTGAGCCACTTAAAACCGTGGAGTTAAAATATCTGACGTGGAAGGTGGTCATGCTATTAGCCTTGGCTTCGGCGAGGCGTGTGTCAGAATTGGCGGCTTTGTCACATAAAAACCCCTATCTGGTTTTCCATATGGATAGGGCAGAATTGCGGACTCGTCCGCAATTTCTGCCAAAAGTGGTGTCATCTTTTCATATGAACCAACCTATTGTGGTGCCTGTGGCTACTTGTGACTTGGAGGATTCAGAGTTACTGGACGTAGTCAGGGTTTTGAAGGTTTATGTAGCCAGAACGGCTAGAGTCAGGAAAACTATGTCACTTTTTATCCTGTATGCATCCAACAAGCTGGGTGCTCCTGCTTCAAAGCAAACTATTGCTTGCTGGATCTGTAACACGATTCAGCAAGCTCATCCTGCGGCTGGCTTGCCGCCTCCAAAATCAGTAAAAGCCCATTCCACAAGGAAGGTGGGCTCTTCTTGGGCGGCTGCCCGAGGGGTCTCGCATTACAGCTTTGCCGAGCGGCTACTTGGTCGGGTTCAAACACCTTTGCAAAGTTCTACAAGTTTGATACCCTGGCTGAGGAGGACCTTGAGTTTGCTCATTCGGTGCTGCAGAGTCATCCGCACTCTCCCGCCCGTTTCGGTGCTTTGGTATAATCCCCATGGTCCTTACGGAGTCCCCAGCATCCACTAGGACGTTAGAGAAAATAAGATTTTACTTACCGGTAAATCTATTTCTCGTAGTCCGTAGTGGATGCTGGGCGCCCGTCCCAAGTGCTGACTTCTTCTGCAATACTTGTATATAGTTATTGCTTAAATAAGGGTTATTTTATGGTTGCATCAGGTTTATCTGATGCTCTGTTGTTGTTCATACTGTTAACTGGGTAAGGTTATCACGAGTTATACGGTGTGATTGGTGTGGCTGGTATGAGTCTTACCCTGGATTCCAAAATCCTTTCCTTGTACTGTCTGCTCTTCCGGGCACCGTTTCCTTAACTGAGGTCTGGAGGAGGGACATAGAGGGAGGAGCCAGAGCACACCAGTATCCTAATTCTTTCTTAAAGTGCCCTGTCTCCTGCGGAGCCCGTCTATTCCCCATGGTCCTTACGGAGTCCCCAGCATCCACTACGGACTACGAGAAATAGATTTACCGGTAAGTAAAATCTTATTTTTTTCTCAGTGTTGTGCCTTACTTCTTTATAAAGGACTAGGTCTTTAGGATGTCTGTTTTGGTGCGCAGGACAGCTGTTTGGTGTGATTTGAGGGTAGGTGTACGTGGACGCGTCTGCGGTTACAATAAAACCTTTCTGTCAATGAGCTGTGGTTTACTTAATGTTCTGTGATCACTGTGATACAGTTGCTCCCAAACTGGGTGCCGCGGGTTGGTGACCAAGGACCAAATTAAATTATTTATGGTCAACGTGATAGGCAAAACCAGTGTTTGTAGCTGCCAGTAATAAAAATGTCGTAAAACAGACACGCAAACCTGTCCACCACCACATAACTGATCCTAAGGATGACAAGTTAACACAATTTTCTTAATGTAGTAATGTTTGAATTTCTTAACTTAATAAGAAACATATGGCCTAGGGGGTGCTGTGAAAAAAAAATCTTATCCTCTGGGGAGCAGGCATTCACAAAAGCTTGGGAAACGTTGCTGTAATAGGTTGTTTCACTTTTGATCAAGTGTGTACATTGTTTCTTTTGGCTTTTTTGTTTTGTTTTTTACTTTGTAACTAACTTTTCATTCAACTATAATAGTATATGTGCGAATAGTAAACTAGGTAAATGCTTTATGGTAAGGTTCTGTTAAATATTTGTTGTATTTCATGACCTTTAAAAGCAAAGGAAATTTATTAGATTTGGTACTTTGCTTTTGTTTGTGCAGGTTTTCCCTATTATGTTTGAGCACTTTTGACTGCACAAAATGGCACACAGGCCCGGCACTGATTTCCAGTGTAGTTAAAGTACCTCGGTTCCGTTCTTAATACAAAAAAATATTCAGTTTGGTTATATAAAATAACCTGCATGGCGCGTGAATTTTTCTCCGGCCCAGCTTTGGTAACCGGACGCATAAGCCGTCCTGAAATGCCAGCCAGCGGATGGTGAAATGAAACTCATTCTTTGGGGTCAATTCAATTTGCCAACTTATGAATAGCGCCGGGAATTAGCTCCCGACGCTATTCAATTCAGCTCCAGTTAAGTCGGCGATGTCCCGTTCTCGCCGACTAAACAGGTTGAATTGTCGGGAGAATGGGCATTCTCCGACTTAACTCCCCGGCGCGAGGCTTATTCCCGACAGAATCAGCCTCGCGCCGGCCGCGAGGCAGCAATTTTGTCGGGTTTCTTCTCTCATCCCCTGGGGATGAGAGAAGAATTCTCGACAATTGCGGGTAACTGGCAGCTGAATTGAATAGCGTCAGGAGCTAATTCCCAGCGCTATTCATAAGTTGCTGAATTGAATTGACCCCTTTGTGATTTTGGTTGCATTAATACATGCATTGAAATTGCCTTGTATTATTGTGTTACATGGATACACTGGTGCTTGTTGCAACGTGCACTGTCTAGACTGGGTATAAATTTGTGGGGGAATTCAACTGTTGTGTGGGCACCCAAACGTATTTGGCGCTCCTTGGAGCAATTCAATCGTCTTCGTCCCTCTACCCTCATAGGGCATGTGTGCATGCCCCGAAGTACCAAGTATAGCCATGCAAAGTGGCTAAACCCGTCTAAAGTACTGTTTTGGGTGCACAAACTCCTATTTGAGGCCTAAGGTGCTGACTTATCACATTTCAACTTGCCACCTCAGGAGGCTGTGAGATGAAATGCGTCCTCCTGCTGCTGTTCGCGCCCAAATGGAGCAGCAATTGAATTGCTTCATTGGGTGCCATCTAGTGGCAGCCGGGGGAAGGGGCAACACAATTTAACCCAACCCTCTTCCCCCCTACACACACACACACACACACACACACACACACACACACACACACACACACTTCCTTGAACTCTGTCAGTTTTTACGTGCCGGCAGCCACTAGATAGCGCCCAACAGAGCGATTCAGTTGTTGCTCCGTTCATGCATGAATAGGCACCGACATTACATCTTGCAGCCCCCAGTGCTGGCAAGATGAAATGCGTGACAAGAGACCTGTTTGGGCACGCAAATGGAACTTTTTACGTTATGACCCTATTTCTGTTAATGACAGCAGTAAAGTAAATATTTGGTTGTATACAATGTTCATGACTTTAAACTTTCAAACTTAAGTGGACTGAAGTTAACCATCCCTGGCCAGAGTTTAATCTAGTCCAATCAAAATGAATTTTGTCTGCATTGATTTTGTTCTAAATTTATTTTTCATTTTTCTTTTACAGTTGGTGTGATACGATGTCCAGTTTGCAGACAAGAATGTAGACAAATCGATCTAGTGGATAATTATTTTGTGAAAGACACATCTGAATCACCAAGCAGCACTGATGAAAAGTCTGAACAGGTATGACATTTTGCTATTGATTTTGCTGTAGTTGCATTTCATCATTTAGATGTTTTATAATGGCTAATGCATAGTAAATTGGCACTAAAGAATAGCAGTAGATGATGACCTGTCACTGCAAAATATCATTAAGAGAAGCTAATTTGACAAGTGATTATGTTTCTCTAGTTGGGCTTTTTGTTTTTCTTTAATAAAAGGTTAAGCATACTGTACACTTTCTAAATACTAATAAGTAGTTTAAAACAGAAGTAAGATTACGTCCCCCAATCATGTGAAAGTAAACATCATGTAAACCTCTAGTTGCTAGGGGGCCGCTGCTCGAATAAGCAAAGGGGACAGGCAATTACTCCTGGCCATTACTGCAGCTGCTTGCAAAACAGTACTGCTTGAATGGATTTCCCTATCTCCTCCATTATCCTTAGTTAGGTCACAACTTTTTTATTTGTTCCATATAAGCTTGGTGGAGCTAACCCTGGAAAAGGAGAGAATAAGGTGGCATTTTTATTTAATGTGGTGGGGGGGGGGGTAGACTTTCATTATTTTTTTTCTTTTATGCATGTCATTTTATACTTTTATGTATTTAGTGTAACTGTGATTAATGCATGTCACGTGGATGTATGCCTCGAGTTACTTTCCTGTACAAGACTGACTTTGTGCGTTATGTTGTGATTGTACACTGCCTACAATGCTTCAATAAATATTTTGATAAATAAAAAGTTGTTAGGGTAATCGCGATACTGAAGGACTGAGTGGTTTGAGTTGACTGAAAAATGATTAGTGTAAGATATATATGTAATTGTGACAAGCTAGTTTAAATAAAAAATATCATAGAACATTTTTATTGATTATCTTGAAATCGCCATCCTGCCTCAATGTCCACCTGTGCACATTGGCATTTAATGATCATGCTGACATTGCAAGTTTTCTCTTGCTCCTTTATATATTGTGAGGAAAAACTTTATGCTGGCAGGCAATATTGCACTATTTTTGGGGAACAGAATTCCCCCTCGTAGACACCTATGTTTAACAAAGTATGCCATCATTACACTGTTTTTATATTGCTATGCTTACACTAAAAGGAAAAGGCTTGGTTACATGTGTGTAAGTATGTGTGTGTGTATGTATGTATATATGTATGTAAGTGGATGCTGGGACTCCGTAAGGACCATGGGGAATAGCGGCTCCGCAGGAGACTGGGCACAACTAAAGAAAGCTTTAGGACTACCTGGTGTGCACTGGCTCCTCCCTCTATGACCCTCCTCCAGACCTCAGTTAGAATCTTGTGCCCGGCTGAGCTGGATGCACACTAGGGGCTCTCCTGAGCTCCTAGAAAAAGAAACTTTATTTTAGGTTTTTTTATTTTCAGTGAGATCTGCTGGCAACAGACTCACTGCTACGAGGGACTAAAAGGAGAGAAGCGAACCTACCTGCTTGCAGCTAGCTTGGGCTTCTAAGGCTACTGGACACCATTAGCTCCAGAGGGATCGAACACAGGGCCCGACCTCGATCGTCCGTTCCCGGAGCCGCGCCGCCGTCTTCCTTACAGAGCCAGAAGCAAGAAGAGTCCTGGAAATCGGCGGCAGAAGACTTCGGTCTTCAAACAAGGTAGCGCACAGCACTGCAGCTGAGCGCCATTGCTTCCCATGCACACCTCACACTCCGGTCACTGATGGGTGCAGGGCGCTGGGGGGGGGGGGCGCCCTGGGCTGCAATATTAAGTACCTTGGCTGGCAATAAAACACATAATATAGTCATAGAGACTATATATGTGTAAAATACCCCTGCCAGATATACATAGAAAAAAGCGGGAGAAGTCCGCCGAAAAAGGGACGGGGCTATCTCCCTCAGCACACTGGCGCCATTTTCCCTCACAGCTCCGCTGGAAGGATCGCTCCCAGGCTCTCCCCTGCAGTTTCCAGACTACATAGGGTAAAAAAGAGAGGGGGGGGCACTAAATTTAGGCGCAATATTGTGTATACAAGCAGCTATTGGGAAAAATCACTCAGTTATAGTGTTAATCCCTGTATTATATAGCGCTGTTGGTGTGTGCTGGCATACTCTCTCTGTCTCCCCAAAGGGCTTTGTGGGGTCCTGTCCTCAGTCAGAGCATTCCCTGTGTGTGTGCGGTGTGTCGGTACGGCTGTGTCGACATGTTTGATGAGGAGGCTTATGTGGAGGCGGAGCAGATGCCGATAAATGTGATGTCACCCCTTGCGGGGTCGACACCTGAGTGGATGGACATGTGGAAGGAATTACGTGACAGTGTCAACTCCTTACATAGAAGGTTTGACGACATAGCAGATGTGGGACAGCCGGCTTCTCAGCCCGTGCCTGCCCAGGCGTCTCAAAAGCCATCAGGGGCCCTAAAACGCCCACTACCTCAGATGGCAGACACAGATGTCGACACGGATACTGACTCCAGTGTCGACGACGATGAGACTACTGTACATTCCAATAGAGCCACCCGTTACATGATTACGGCAATAAAAAATGTGTTGCACATTTCTGATATTACCCCAGGTACCACAAAAAAGGGTATTATGTTGGGGAGAAAAAAGCTTCCAGTGGTTTTTCCCCCATCTGATGAACTAAATGTGTGAAGAAGCGTGAGTTTCCCCCGATAAGAAACTGGTAATTTCTAAAAGGTTACTAATGGCGTACCCTTTCCCGCCAGAGGATAGGTCACGTTGGGAGACATCCCCTAGGGTGGATAAAGTGCTCACACGTCTATCAAAGAAGGTGGCACTACCGTCTCAGGACACGGCCGCCCTAGAGGAGCCTGCAGATAGAATGCAGGAGGCTATCCTGAAGTCTGTATATACACACTCGGGCATTATACTGAGACCAGCTATTGCTTCAGCAGGAATGTGCAGTGCTGCAGCTGCGTGGTCAGATTCTCTGTACCTTAAGACAGGGACACTATATTGCTAACCATAGAGCATATTAAAGACGCAGTCTTATACATGAGATGCACAGAGGGATAATTGCCAACTGGCATCTAAAATAAACGCAATGTCCATTTCTGCCAGGAACTCGGCAGTGGACAGGTGATGCTGATTCTAAAAGGCACTTGGAAGTTTTGCCTTACAAGGGTGAGGAGTTGTTTGGGGATGGTCTCACGGACCTCGTTGCTACAGCTGGGAAATCAACATTTTGCCCCATGTTCCCTCACAGCCAAAGAAAGCACCGTATTATCAGGTACAGTCCTTTCGGCCCCAGAAAGGCAAGCGGGTTAAAGGCGTGTCCTTTCTGCCCAGAGGCAGAGGTAGAGGGAAAAAGCTGCAACATACAGCCAGTTCCCAGGAACAAAAGTCCTCCCCCGCTTCCTCTAAGTCCACCGCATGACGCTGGGGCTCCACAGGCGGAGCCAGGTACGGTGGGGGCCCGTCTCAAGAACTTCAGCGACCAGTGGGCTTGCTCACGGGTGGATCCCTGGATTCTACAAGTAGTATCTCAGGGGTACAAGCTGGAATTCGAGACTTCTCCCCCTCGCCGTTTCCTCAAATCTGCCTTGCCGACAGCTCCCCTGGACAGGGAGGCAGTGCTGGAGGCGATTCACAAGCTGTCTTCTCAGCAGGTGATAATCAAGGTACCCCTCCTTCAACAAGGACGGGGTTACTATTCCACAATGTTTGTGGTACCGAAACCGGACGGTTCGGTGAGACCCATTTTAAATTTAAAATCCTTGAACACTTATATAAGAAGGTTCAAGTTCAAGATGAAATCACTCAGGGCGGTGATTGCGAGCCTGGACGAGGGGTATTCCATGGTATCACTGGACATCAAGGATGGTTACCTGCATGTCCCCATTTACCCTCCTCACCAGAAGTACCTCAGATTTGTGGTACAGGACTGTCATTACCAATTCCGGACGTTGCCGTTTGGTCTGTCCACGGCACCGAGGGTATTTACCAAGGTAATGGCCGAAATGATGATACTCCTTCGGAGAAAGGGAGTGTTAATTATCCCGTACTTGGACGATCTCCTTATAAAGGCGAGGTCCAGGGAACAGTTGTTGTTCGGTGTAGCACTAGCTCGGGAAGTGCTACAACAGCACGGCTGGATACTGAATATTCCAAAGTCGCAGCTGGTTCCTACAACGCGTCTACTGTTCCTGGGGATGGCTCTGGACACAGAACAGAAAAAAGTATTTCTCCCGGAGGAGAAGGCCAAGGAGTTGTCATCTCTAGTCCGAGACCTCCTAAAACCAAAACAGGTGTCGGTGCACCACTGCACGCGAGTCCTGGGAAAGATGGTGGCTTCTTACGAAGCAATTCCATTCGGAAAGGTCCATGCAAGGATCTTTCAGTGGGATCTGTTGGACAAGTGGTCCGGATCGCATCTTCAGATGCATCGGCTGATAACCCTGTCTCCAAGGACCAGGGTGTCGCTGTTGTGGTGGCTGAAGAGTGCTCATCTTCTAGAGTGCCGCAGATTCGGCATACAGGACTGGGTCCTGGTGACCACGGATGCCAGCCTTCGAGGTTGGGGGGCAGTCACACAGGGAAGAAACTTCCAGGGACTATGGACAAGTCAGGAGACTTCCCTACACATAAATATTCTGGAACTAAGGGCCATTTACAATGCCCTAAGTCAGGCAAGACCCCTGCTTCAACACCAGCCGGTGCTGATCCAGTCAGACAACATCACGGCGGTCGCCCATGTAAACAGACAGGGCGGCACAAGAAGCAGGATGGCGATGGCAGAAGCCACAAGGATTCTCCGATGGGCGGAAAATCATGTGTTAGCACTGTCAGCAGTGTTCATTCCTGGAGTGGACAACTGGGAAGCAGACTTTCTCAGCAGACACGACCTCCACCCGGGAGAGTGGGGACTTCATCCAGAAGTCTTCCAAATGATTGTACACCGGTGGGAAAGGCCACAGGTGGACATGATGGCGTCCCGCCTCAACAAAAAGCTACAAAGATATTGCGCCAGGTCAAGGGACCCTCAGGCGATAGCTGTGGAAGCTCTGGTAACACCGTGGGTGTGCCGGTCGGTGTATGTGTTCCCTCCTTTGCCTCTCATACCCAAGGTACTGAGACTAATAAGAAGGAGAGGAGTAAGAACTATACTCATCTTCCGGATTGGCCAAGAAGAGCTCGGTACCCAGAACTTCAAGAAATGATCTCAGAGGACCCATGGCCTCTGCCGCTCAGACAGGACCTGCTGCAGCAAGGGCCCTGTCTGTTCCAAGACTTACCGCGGCTGCGTTTGACGGCATGGCGGTTGATCGCCGGATCCTGAAGGAAATGGGCATTCCGGAGGAAGTTATCCCTACGCTTATTAAAGCTAGGAAAGAAGTGACCGCAAACCATTATCACCGCATATGGCGGAAATATGTTGCGTAGTGTGAGGCCAGGAAGGCCGAACGGAGGAATTTCAGCTAGGTCGATTTCTGCACTTCCTACAGTCGGGTGACTATGGGCCTGAAATTGGGTTCCATTAAGGTCCAGATTTCGGCTCTATCGATTTTCTTCCAAAAAGAACTGGCTTCACTACCTGAAGTTCAGACTTTTGTTAAGGGAGTGCTGCATATTCAGCCCCCTTTTGTGCCTCCAGTGGCACCTTGGGATCTCAAAGTGGTGTTGGATTTCCTAAAGTCACATTGGTTTGAGCCACTTAAAACCGTGGAATTAAAATATCACGTGGAAAGTGGTCATGCTGTTGGCCCTGGCTTCGGCCAGGCGTGTGTCAGAATTGGCGGCTTTGTCATGTAAAAGCCCTTATCTGATTTTCCATATGGATAGGGCAGAATTGAGGACTTGTCCCCAGTTTCTCCCTAAGGTGGTATCAGCCTTTCATTTGAACCAACCTATCGTGGTGCCTGCGGCTACTAAAGACTTGGAGGCTTCCAAGTTGTTAGACGTAGTCAGGGCCCTGAGAATTTATGTTTCCAGGACAGCTAGTGTCAGGAAAACTGACTCGTTGTTTATCCTGTATGCACCCAACAAGCTGGGTGCTCCTGCTTCAAAGCAGACTATTGCTCGCTGGATCTGTAGTATGATTCAGCTTGCACATTCTGCGGCTGGACTGCCGCATCCTAAATCAGTGAAAGCCCATTCCACGAGGAAGGTGGGCTCTTCTTGGGCGGCTGCCCGAGGGGTCTCGGCTCTACAACTTTGCCGAGCAGCTACTTGGTCGGGGTCAAACACATTTGCTAAATTCTACAAGTTTGACACCCTGGCTGAGGAGGACCTAGAGTTTGCCCATTCGGGGCTGCAGAGTCATCCGCACTCTCCCGCCCGTTTGGGAGCTTTGGTATAATCCCCATGGTCCTTACGGAGTCCCAGCATCCACTTAGGACGTCAGAGAAAATAAGATTTTACTCACCGGTAAATCTATTTCTCGTAGTCCGTAGTGGATGCTGGGCGCCCATCCCAAGTGCGGATTGTCTGCAATACTTGTATATAGTTATTGCTTAACTAAAGGGTTATTGTTGAGCCATCTGTTGAGAGGCTCAGTTATTGTTCATACTGTTAACTGGGTATAGTATCACGAGTTATACGGTGTGATTGGTGTGGCTGGTATGAGTCTTACCCGGGATTCAAAATCCTTCCTTATTGTGTCAGCTCTTCCGGGCACAGTATCCTAACTGAGGTCTGGAGGAGGGTCATAGAGGGAGGAGCCAGTGCACACCAGGTAGTCCTAAAGCTTTCTTTAGTTGTGCCCAGTCTCCTGCGGAGCCGCTATTCCCCATGGTCCTTACGGAGTCCCAGCATCCACTACGGACTGCGAGAAATAGATTTACCGGTGGGTAAAATCTTTATATATATATATATATATATATATATATATATATATATATATATATATATATATATATATATATATATATATATATATATATATATATATATATATATAAAATTTTTTTTTTTATCCAAGATGCGATTTTGAATGTGTTTTTTTTTTTTTCTTTTAAATACTTACCACTGTAATAAACTGTTAAATGAGATTCTGACTTTTGTTATTATAGTTGATAGTATAGTGGGCCCGCCTTTTTAAGACCTGTTTTTTGTTTGAACAAACGCTGCCTGTCAATTGGTTGTCTCTTCTGATTTGAGTGGATGATACTTAAATGTAGGGAATGTTGGCACTGTACATTTAGAAAACAGTTGAAGCAGACAGTGTGCCTTTCCGAAGTGTATATATAGGGGGCCATTCAATTATTTCTCTGGAATTTAGCTCCCAAGCTATGTACCTGAAAATTTATTATTCGTTAACTTCCTTTGACTAGCCCAGAGGCTGCACTAATGGCCTGTGATGCAAGCAGAAATCCAGGTTACATATGGCTTTGGGGCAAATTGTGACCTGATGGCATCAATGTGTCCGGCACTTAGCCCAGGAGCTGCTGCTTCACGCGACTAATACTAGGTGTTATTGCTGGAAGTAACTGGATAACTCCCCCCGCACTTACAGGCCTCATACATCTTTGCTGCAGTCACGCCAAACAGCCCTTCTTGGAACGCAAGGTTGTGTGGAAATAGTCTAGCTCTGGGTGTCATTTTGCTGAAATATTGTCTTCATGCAGCTAGAAGACTGTGCTGAATAGTTAGATAT
This sequence comes from Pseudophryne corroboree, assembly GCF_028390025.1. NCBI lineage: Eukaryota > Metazoa > Chordata > Amphibia > Anura > Myobatrachidae > Pseudophryne > Pseudophryne corroboree. The sequence goes on along the minus strand of NC_086445.1, from coordinate 751,032,355 downwards.
GACTCCTGTATATGGGTCATTCCATGTCTGTTTAACCAGGCGTATCCACCACCCATCTCAGATTTTTATGAAAATTTTTTAGTTGAGAGGATGTCTAAAAAAACAACTTCTGCCAAATATCTCGACTGTATGACGATTTGTTTATTTTATATAGATTTTTCAATTTATTAAATTATTTACTAATCACGCCTTCTTTATCCAGTTTATTTGAAATTTGACTGTTTATTAAGGTTTCACCACAAAATTTGTAACCCTAAGGTAACACTTCCTCCTGAATAATCATGAAGTGGATGTTCAATTACTGTTGTATCGCATACATAATTAACACAAGAAACCATGAAATTTAAAAACTTAAACATAACTTGAGTTGAGTCAACAATCACATTATTTTTCCCTTGTTTGGAACCTGTTGTAATGGTCTAATATTTCTTAGTGTCAGCAGACGGTGCCGTCTAGTACTTCCTTGGATAGTGGGCACTTCCGTTACACGGGGGATGCAACTAAAAGGTACAAAACACTGAAGGCCAGGACATTTGTTTGGTTTCGTTTCATGAAGTGTACCAGCACATCTTGTTTCTCCTCATTACATTGAATGATATACCCAATGTACCAGATGTTATCACACTGCTTCTATGTATGTTCCAGGTTGCAGATCACTTTTGTCAACATTTTGTGACTGTGGTCAGGGACACTAAAGGGGTTATGCAATTAGCCACTGTAAATTAGTGTGGCTAATTGTCCCGCCGAGGGCTATCCAATTAGCCCCGTAAAGCCGCTGCTCGTGCCAACTTATCAGGGATTTTGTTTCACCTGCCTCAGTCACGCGAAACCAAAGCCACAGAAACGGGGCTGTTTCTACCAAAAGCACATAGGTTTGAACATGTGTGTTTTCGGGAGATAATTTTATTTTTTACAGGGGACCAAATTGAATAGCCTGTAAAAACAAACAAACCAAAAACACAAATATGGGTGAAACATCAGGAAAACTCTCACCCAATGTATTTTCACCTGTAATTGGATACCCTCCAAACTGGTTCCTTCTGTCTTCATGTCATCTGATGACAATCGGAATATGTGTAGTTCATCATAACTAATAGGCCGAAATTGGTGATGAGCAAGTTTTCCTACCACAGTCTTTGCTGTTTCTAGAAGGCGATGCAGCTTGGTTTTGCAGTCTTTTATTTCATTGTGTGACACGTAGAAAAACATTGCCATGTATCTTTTCAGCTCAGCTATACAGGTCCAAAGGTGTCAAGATGTGATTAGTTTCCACTGCTTGAAGACTGGTGCGGGTGACTAGACGTTAGCACCATCACTAAAGTAGTGAACATACTCCAATTTTAGTAATAGTTCCGCTAGTGTTTCAAAACTACCCTAATAAAGGCATGCACAGTTATGGCTACATGGTCACGGGTATCGCTTATAACACAGACTCGCATAGGTTAAAGTGTCAGTCATCTTGCCTAAAAAAAAGACGTGGCCACGCTAATCGTTGCCTTGCAGCAAGTGTGCCTGCAAATGCACGCGTATGCACGCCAGTGGAAGTCTAAGGAGCGAACGCCGGCTGTGAGCAGTCGCAGCACAGTGCATTCACACTATGGGCTGTATTCAATAAGAGTCGGAAACTGCCGTCTTGTTGGATAGACGGCAGTTTCCGACTGGAATAGGTCGGAAGGGGTTCCGACCTATTCAATAGGGGCACATTTTTTCCGACAAGTCGGGAAACCCGACTTGTCGGAAAGCAGGTGGATCGGCGGAATACCCGTCGATCCACCTGCTGCTGTCGGAAATGGGGCCAAATCTGACAGGTTTTGGTCCGATTTCCGACAAACTCAATCCGACTTGAAAACAAGTGTGATTGAGGTGAGGAGACGGGGAGTGGTGCGGCGGGCTACGGGGATGATAGTACCTGCAGTTCCTCCGCCGCACAGATCACTGCAGTTGCCAGCTCCGGCCGCCTCACACTGCTCCCGCCGTGCGTCGCACACTACTCCCGCCGCCGCACACTGCTCCCCCCGCCGCAGCTGACAGCAGGACAGGACACAGGGTACGGCCATATCAAACAGGCGGATTTGCCCGCTCTTTGAATAGGGGTTGTCGGGTCCATTCCGACAACTGCATGTCGGAATGGACCCGACTCTTATTGAATATACCCCTATGCCGCGATGCGCATGCCATGTGCATGCATCACAGCATAGACTAGCATGGCTGTGTCTGTATACAGCAAATGGGTAAGTGTTGCTTGTGAAGTGTCCCAGTGGAATCTTTGAATTGCATCCTGACACACAATTTAATAATTTTCTGTACAGAATTGTGATTGTAACCAATTTACTTTGGTCAGTGTGGAGACACTGCTTATAAACAATTGTCCTCATCATCCATGTCACTATCATGAAAAGGTTTCAACTGTTTTCTGAAGTGCTTCCAGACCTGGGCATTTATAACATTGATAAAGCATACAAGTTTTTGAGACTGAAGAACGAACAAGGATTTTATTTAGGTCTTTGTAGTCTATCTTTAGTGGTAACGCAAGATCCAATAATCTCTTACATTTTGGTGAGTTTTGCAAACACACCCAGAATGCATACCTCTTGCAGCACCGCTAACACACCATGTAGGTTGTAAGGAACAAACCTTAGACAATCCAACTTAAATGTCTGGAAAATGGTATTTGAAAGCAAGATAAAGCTCTTGTAAGTTTACTACGAGTAGCCTGTTCTGTTGAATTATTTTTCCTCCTGGAACTTTAAAAGAAACACTTTCTTTCCAGGGCACATTCGAGATTGTACATCATCTTCATAAAACTGCTGTACCTGATGAACGATTTGTACAGGAAGGGCTTTCCCTCTATATTTTTCAGGTTCTGCCACTATACTATGGGTTTCTTAAGTTTTCCTGATTGTTTTACCATGTATTCTGTGACATTAAATAAGTTAGGGACTAAAGTTCTGTTAAAGCTTTCAATTTTCATGGTTTCTTGTGTTAATTATGTATGCGGTACAACCGTAAATGAACGTTAACTTCATGATTTTTATTTTTTTTCCCCTCCACTATGAAACCGAGTACCATGCTGATTTTTTATGTGGTAATAATGTATACCTTTGTTAAGCACATAAATAAAATTGGGATATCTAATTTCATTTAACCTAGCGTTTTTAAGTCTTTTCGAAAAACGTGCGTTTTTACCGTAACTCGAAATGTAAAGCGGATAACGTAATTTGGTTTGGATGTTTGAATTCAGGAGGTTGTTACCTTAGGGGTACAAATTTCATGGTGAATCCTTAATAAACACCCATGATACTTAAAATTAAACTGGATAAAGAAGCTGTGATTAGCAAATAATTTAAGAAATTGAAAAATCAACTTTTTTTTAAATATAATTTTTATTAGATTTTGAACAAACCGAAAACCAAGAGCAATAGTACACATTTCATGAAGTGTCCAATAAGGGTGACAGAATTGAGCAACCAGGAGAAATCACATAATACAATAACCGTACAACAGAATGTTCAATTCGTCAATCGTTTACTACTGAATTTGGCAACAAACAAATAAAACTCAAAGAAAACAACAAATAGTGTAGTTACGAAAGTAGGACAAAGAGAGAGACAATACAGTGACACAAATAGGGAAACAAAGACGAAGGCCAGTTTCTACCATAGGTGTGTTCCCAAAAAGGCATAATCAGGGATTAATATATAAAGTGGTAGGTGTGGGGTGTCAATTGCCACAGGGAGTATCAGAATGTGGGGAATGCAACTGAGATAAAGCTGTAGAGCCATAAATAACTATGGAAAGCCCCCACCGCTCCCGAAATTCCTTCCATTTCAATCATTTTTCCTGCACTGAAGGAGGCGATAATGAATACACATCTCCTGCTTTCTCAAATAAGAAGTACTTGTGGGTATTATTGACAATAGTTTGGATGGTGGGTATTGTCTGTGATTTCCACAGCTGTCCAATTGCCGCCATAGTGGATATGAGTACATGGCCAGCAACATATCTGTCACTGTGCAGTAAGTCAAACGTTGAATAGTGAAATAGAGCAAACATAGGATTCATTGGCACCTCCACCCCCAGCACCTCCCGTATTCGAGAAAACACTTTGGTCCACATTGGGCATTCCCAGAAAATATGTAAAATATTACCCACATGGCCGCAATTTCTCCAGCAAAGCTGGGATATCGAGGGCCAAATGCTATGAAGCCGCTGTGGAGTAAAGTATGCTCTGTGGCATAACTTATAGTACATTTCAGAATGTTGGAGGCATCTAGAAATTTTGAAGCACATTGAGGAAATGGAGTCCCATTCTTCCTCTCGAAGCACAATAGAGAGGTCCCTTTCCAATTTCAGCTGCAAGGGCGTCTTACCCTGTTTAGTCAGAAGAACAATGTACTGATACCATTTAGAAACCCCACCTCTATGTGCGGGGGATGACAGTCTAGAGTATAAGGGAGCAGGGAGGGGAACGGGGCCCAGGATTCTACCAGCACAGGAATGAAGCCAGTGACGTATATCTGCAAATATTTAAAGACGTCCTGTTTTGGTATACCTGAATAGGTTTGTAAGCTAGAGAAGGTCACCAAACCCCCTTCTGAGCAGAGATTCTTCAAATGTACAATCCCAGCATCAATCCAAGCATCCAGCGCAAGATTAGGTATGATACAAGCAATAGTTCTAATAGGTAAGTTGTCCGACGGCAGTGAAGTAGTCGGATCAGATGCAACAACCGAATGCCAAAGCTTCAAGGTGCTTCTAATCGCTTCCCCTGGGCCCTGCCATTTAGGGGCGCTATGAATGGGCAGCAAAAAAAGATCTCATGTCTATCGAACTGAGAAAGGACCGTTCGATGAGGACCCATGGTTTGGGGTTGTGCATATTGAACTAATCCCGAGCTTGACTGAGAAGACAGGCAGAGTGGTACACATCTAAATTAGGGTAAGCTACACCTCCAACATTCTTGGTAACATCAAAACCTGCCTAGCAATACGGGGCCTAGACCCCTTCCAAATAAAGTGAGAAATGATTTTGTTAGCCCTTATGTTAAGAGGTTTGGGGAAGCTGCGAGGGATAGCCCGAAACAGGTATAATAGTTTAGGGAGTAAAATCATCTTAGTTGCAGATGTATGTCCTAGCCAGGAGATTTCATGAAGGGACCATTCCTTAAGGAGTTTTTCAAATGCACTTAATAAGGGTATATAATTACAGTCGTATAAGTCCCTATCTAAAGTGAGATGAATACTCAAATACTTGATAGATTTCCCTTACCAAGCATAACGATAGGCTGCTATTGGAAACCGATTCAGGGACCCCCCTGAGTTTAAGGTTGTTCCTGCGCGAGCGATCTTCCAAATCCGCTACTTTATCCCGCAGAGCAGCCACTTCTCCCTCGAGGGTATCATGAGAGTCAATAAGGGAATTATGCGAGCCCACCACCTCACCCATTTTTGTTTCAAGTTGACCGGTCCTCTCACCCAAATCTTCAATAGAGCTCTGGCAGGATTTCAACATGGCTCTAAACTCCGATGTCACTTCGTCTTTAAACTAATGCAACAAAAGCTTCATACTGCCCACCATTAAGGCTTCATTATCCTCTAGACGCGGTGAAGAGGGGAAGTCATTGGAAGGGGATGCAGACGCTAGAGGAGAGGACATCATGGTCGTGGGTGTCGATCCAGCCGCAGGAACTCCAGCCTCTTGAGGCTTGTTGCGATAGGGAGAAGGCTTAAAAACGGCGACTTGAGAGATCGGTTTGGAGGCTTTATGCTTCTTTGGAGGCATTATGTCACACTTTCTAGAGAAACTCCTAATACAGTAGAAAGGGGAGTACAGTGGGGTCTCAATCCAATTGAAGAACGACTGTGTCGCGTGTAGAAATGTGTCGGCTAAAGTGACTGCAGGGAGGCACTAGGCGAACATAATGCAGAGGAGGTCACATCCCAGCACAGCAGTGGTAGATCGGATTCCCGAGAGCGACCATTAGTCACCCCCTAGCAGTGGGGCCCCAAATATAGGAAGCAGACAACACTTGTAATATGGAACCCCAGCTCCAAAGCTGTAGGGGCTAACAAGTATAAGACCAGGCAGGGGGGCGCAGGCAATATAGGTAGAACTCCCGTTCCACCAATGCACAGGTGTAAAACAGGCAATAGCAGTAAGTGGGATTTTCAGAACCAGGCCACCGTGCGGGGAAGGTGATATAGACTCTTCAGCAGCCCTGGATATTAAGAGGAGGTTATTAGAGCATCTACCCTCCACAATAATGTAGCCAGAGAAATTATGTAAACAGCTGGGGGCTTATAGATGGGGTGTGCTGCATATGCCCATCCAACTGTAGAAAAACACCTCTTCAGCCTCAGTCCCCGGGTCCAGCGCAGTGTAGGTGAATGCGAATTCCTCAGCCTCCCGGCAGCAAAGGGAGCCGCTGATCCCGCCCGCACCGCCCAAGTAGCTGCCCACAGCCGTGAACGGGCTCCCGCAGAGACGCGGACCACACACGCACACTGGAGCCCCGGGCGTGAACAGGTAAGCAAGCGGGGAGGGGGGGACTCACCAGCTGCTCGGGGCCGCCGCTGCCGAACGCTGATATGGCAGTCCTCAGCCGCCAGGTCACAGGGGGAGACGGGGGAAGATGAGTGCGGGTGCAGCCGCTGCTCTCTTCTCCGGGACAGACGTCTCTGCAGCAGCTCACAGCTTAGCCTTCGGTCCGGGGGGCGCCCAAACTTTATTCTCCGGATGCACAGGGAGGGGAGGCCACAACCCGCAGGGACCCTTAGATGAGTTCTCCGGCTCCGTGACCTGATCCACTCGGCCCCAGATGCTGCAGGGCAATATAGGAGGGCTGTAAAAAACTGCAATAATATAGTTAATTTATCAGGGCTGGCAGGAGCTCATAAAAGTGCAGTCCTCACTGCTTGCAGGCTAGGCCACGCCCCTCAAAATCAATTTTTTAATAAACGAATTGTCAGTCGAGATATTTGGCAGAAATCGTTGTTTAGACATCCTCTCAACTAAAAAAAAATAAATCGTAAAAATCTGAGATGGTTTGTGGACATTTCGTTTTTATTGGGTGATTTGATGTGGAATGACCCATATCTGTGTGTGACACTGAGGGGTGTATTCAATAAGAGTCTGATCCATTCCAACATGCGTTTGTCAGAATGGATCGGACAACCCCTTTTCAATGAACGTCCAAATCAGACTGTCAGATTTGGCTATTCCTGGTGTCCTGTCCTGCTGCTGCGGTCAGCGGCTGCCAGGTGCACTGTCATTGGCAGCAGTAGGAGCTGGCAGCAGCATGGGGGGTGATGTGTGTGGCGGTGGGGGGAGCTGGCGGCGGTGGTTAATGTGTGCAACGGCGGGGGGAGCTGGCGTCAGCGGGGGTTAATGTGTGCGTCGACGGGGGAGCTGGCTGGGGGAGTTGTCTGCGGTGGAGGGGTGGCGCTGCATGGAGTACACCCAGGGGGACACCCTGCTCAATACGACTTTTTTTTAAAGTCTGATTGAGATTGTCGGAAAGGGGGCCAAAACCTGTCTCGGATTTGGCCCCGTTTCCGACAGTAGCAGGCGACCGGCGGGTATTCCGCCGTTCCACCTGCTCTCCGACAGCATTCCGACAAGCCGGATTTCCCAACTTGTCAGAAAAATGTGCCCGTATTGAATAGGTCGGAACCCCTTTCGACCTATTCCAGTCGGAAACTGCCGTCTTTTTGACAAGACTGCAGTTTCCGACTTACTGAATACATCCCTTTGTCTCTGACTCTGTTTACTAAGTGCTGCAATCTAGCAGCAGAAGCTTTTTTCCAATACAAGTTCTGTTCTGCTCCGTATACAGACTCGGTCACACAAAATATACAAGTGTCATATATCAAAGTAATCGGCACAGTCTCCTTGTGTGTCCTATTTATATTGTGTTGTCACTAAGATGCTTTTCCTGCAATAAAGAAACCCAAAGTTAGCAGAGTTGAGGGGTACCTGGCGTCTCACTCATGCCAGGTATCTCACTCTACATGGTGTATTGTGGCTGGATGAATGAGGAAGCATCTGTAGCTCGGGAGCTAAATTCTCGTGTGTGAATTGATTCGTCCCCAAAGTTATGAAGTAGGTCTATGAGGCCGATTCACTTGTTTTAGGCGTCTGAAAGACCATCTAAACGGGGCTGTTCTATCATTTTTATGGAATATTCAGATTGCCTCAGGAATTTGTACTATATAAATAGGGGAGATCATTAATATCACTTTAGCAGACTACACAAAAAGATAGCTTTTTTGTCCTACAGACAAAGTAATCCTACACTGGATGGCATCACTTCTCTTTTTAATGTTAAATTTAATTGCAAATTTTTGATTAACTGTATGTTAATGAATGGTTGTGTATATAGTTTCCTTTTCTGTAGTATGTTATGTTTATATATAGCTCATGTGAAAGTGCCTGCATGTGGCTTTCTGTCACCGTGCAGTGCGAGTCGTTACTACTTTGTGATGTATTGCAGACTCATACACAGGATTTCCTAGACATTTTAAAGCACATGAATGCAGCATACACTTTTTGCTTAGTCTGTGTGCCCATGCTATGTACTTGGCATGAGCTAGAAATATTTACTTTGCCTGTGTTACCTACTTGAAATGAGACTTGAGCATTGTATGTATTAAGTATATTCAATTCCTGTCGGAATTTCCGACAGGTCGAGAAAACTGCACTTTTTCGTCCTTTTCTGCGGCAAGGTCCACAGGTTATCCACAGGATAACATTGGGATATGATGCGACAGCGGATTTGCACCAAACGGTCAAAGCTTTTTGGCCTCTCAGCATGGAACGGGCCCGTCCATATATCCCCGACTTCTGGCTCAGGCAAATCAGTTTTTTGTTCGTTGTGGCTAGAGCCGGACCATTGTAAAGAGGGCTGCTGTTTCATTTTATTTTTATAGTATTTTTGTTGAGTGATCTTTCTAAAAAGCGTCTTATACGTACCTTAGAAAGAGTCGCTCCAACAACTCCCTGCCGGGTTGCGACAACGCTGACCCACGAGTACAGTGCTGTTTCAGTGGGCGTCTGTGTCGGATATACTAGCAAGTCCAGCAGACGTTACCAGGCTGTGGCCGAAGCACGGGGAGAAGGTAAGGCATCGGTTCCCCTTAGAGGGGGAACGCAGACACAGCTGCACTGTTTTAGGAGGAGACTACCAAACAGTCGCTGATACAGCTGCCACCTAGGGTGCACCAGCGCTAGGCCTTAGTGATCATAGGCTCCAGGGGGGTAGTATGAGGCCGCGATCCCTAGGGTTGATGATGTCAGCAATGGGGCGTCAGACGCTTCCCTGGTTCATGACCAGTTTCCTTAGAGTCTCCCGCCATGAACTGTTTTCCTGCTTCCGTCTGAGACGCTGTGCATCTAATGGGACCCAGTCGCAGCATAGGTGGCAGTGTGGCTGGTGCGTCAGTGTTCACTTGGACGACTGTGTTCACTGTATGTTCACTTAGCGGTTGTGTACACTATTTGCGTCTGGATCCACTCGGCGTTTGCTAACGTATTGATCGGTCCTGGAAGCGGGGTGAGTCTACCTGTATACCACTCTACTGAGCTCTGATCCAGATAGAGCAGTTCTCAGAACTAAATCTGGGTATCTTCTTAAGTTGGTGTCTAAATTCCACCTTAATGAAGAAATTGTAGTCCCGGCCTTTCAGGGGCCGGACCTCTCTGCATCGTTGGACGTAGTCCATGCTTTAAGGATCTACGTAGATTGTACCAGTGCCATCAGAAAGACCAATTCTATCTTCGTTCTCTATGGATTTCACAAGAGAGAATGGCCTGCTGATAAGCAGATACTGGCGAGGTGGCTTCTGATGAAGATTTCAGAAGCATATTCTCAAGCTGATCTCCCTGTTCCGGCCAATGTCTCTGATCACTCTACTCGTATGGTAGGTCCTTCCTGGGCAGCACAACGTGGTGCTTCAGCAGAACAGATATGTAAGGCAGCCACATGGTCTTCCATTAACACATTCATTAGACATTATGCCGTTGATACCTTTGCCTCTCAGGGTGCTGAATTCGGGTGAAGGATTCTCCTGTCCAATCAGGAGTGTCCCCACCACTAAATTGCTTTCGGACATCCCAATGTTATCCTGTGGATAACCTGTAGACCCTGCCTGAGAAATAATCGTTATGGTAAGAACTTACTGTTGATAACGGTATTTCTCCTAAGTCCACAGTATCCACAGGGATCCCACCCTGACGCACTTGATTTGAGGATCCTTTCACTCACCTCTTCCTTCTTGTACGGAAGGGTGTGCATGTGTGTTCTTCTCGCCTGATTAGGGCTCTCTATGATGCTCCTGCATTGAGCTTTGGAAAAACAACTGGTTTGCCTGAGCCAGGAGGCGGGGATATATGGACGGTCCCGCTGCATGCTTGGAGGCCGAAAAGCTTTGACCGTTTGGTGCAAATCTGCTGTCGCGTCGTCATATATAGAAACATAGAAACATAGAATTTGACGGCAGATAAGAACCACTTGGCCCATCTAGTCTGCCCCTTTTTTTTTTTTCCTTTAGGCAATCTCAACCCTTTTTGAACCTTAATTCTTTGTAAGGATATTCATATGCCTATCCCAAGCATGTTTACATTGCTCTACAGTCTTAGCCTCTACCACCTCTGATGGGAGGCTATTCCACTTATCCACTACCCTTTCTGTGAAATAATTTTTCCTTAAATTTCCCCTGAACCTCCCCCCTCCAGTCTCAGTGCATGTCCTCTGGTCCTATTGCTTCTCTTCCTTTGGAGATTGTTTCCCTCCTGAACTTTGTTAAAACCTTTGGTATATTTGAAAGTTTCTATCATGTCCCCCCTTTCCCTTCTCTGCTCCAAACTATACATGTTAAGATCTTTTAGCCTTTCCGGGTACGTTTTGTGATGTAGGCCATGCACCATTTTAGTTGCCCTTCTTTGTACACTCTCTAATGTATTTATATCCTTCTGGAGATATGGGGGTATATGCAATTCCAGGCGAATTGCAGCATTTTTTCGCCCGTTTTTAAATTCGACACAATTCGACCGTCGAATTCCGGCCGGCAGGTGCCGGAATTCGACATATTCAATAAAAAACGGATTTGACAGTCCCGCTGTCGAGAAACGGACCAATTGACGGATAAGTGCGTCCTGGATTCGACTTTTCGGACGGCACAAAAATCGTTAAAAAACCCGAAAAAAAATTACGTGGGGTCCCCCCTCCTAAGCATAACCAGCCTCGGGCTCTTTGAGCCAGTCCTGGTTGTAAAAATACGGGGGAAAAAATGGACAGGGGATCCCCTGTATTTTTAGAACCAGCACCGGGCCAATGTTATCCTGTGGATACTGTGAACTTAGGAGAAATACCGTTATCAATGGTAAGTTTTTACCATAATGTATATTTTCGACTTGTCGGAAATGCCAATACTGTTGAAACAGGCGGATCAGCGAATTTGCCGCTAATCTACCAGTTTTGGTGAATTTGCAGCGTTTTCTTCTGTTTTGTTTTTTTTTTTTTTGTCCTGTTTTTGTCAATTCGACTTTAAAAAAAAAAAAAAAAAGTTTGATTGGCATGTCGAAAACTGGACAAACGTAGTCAGAGGCCCGCAAATTGAATAAGGAACTGAATATGTTATTGAATATACCCCTAAATCTCATAATAGAAACCATTGTATGTAGGACAGTTGAAAGAACAATAAACTTGAAATAAATGATCTGCCATGTCTGAAATGTTATTGGTGGTGAACTTTGTTTTTAGGTTTTTCCCTAGTCTTTGTTATGGTGCTATGGAATACGTTCTATCTGCAGAGCTCATCAGTCTGCAAAGATTACACATGATCTTCCCTGATAAGGCTGTCATAACTCTCCTGTCAGACTTAATCAAGTCTGGTTCATTTGGTATTACAATGGGGCTGTGACCTGTTTCAGGTACATTTATTTATTTATTTTCTGAACAGATCGTTTGGATTTGTAGCGCTTTTGTTTACATTTTATCATTTTTTAAAAGCATTGCATGTGGAAAATGCGGCAAAAAAGGAACATGCAGCACAATGATTCTGATTTTCAGTAAACACAACAGTCTAGTTTCTACATGTGAAGTTGAAGATGGATGTGGTTTTCTGTGGTGCAAACTGCTGTTTTTTCATACTGCATTTGTGCAAAAATTCTTGTGCATCTACATGTATGTAGCTTTGGTCGCACTTTGTATTTATCAATTCCTACACTTAACCTAGGTACACACTACGGTGCCGTTTCAATTGTTTTGGGTATCTAAACTGGAATTTTAAACACCCAAACAATGGTCACAATTGTGTTTGGGCGCCCATGCACATTGTGTAAAAACAGACCAGGTTTAGCTACCTAGGGGTATATTCAATTGAGGTCGGATCCATTCCGACATGCATTTGTCGGAATGGATCTGACAAGGGCTATTCAATGCCCATCTCAATTCGACTTTAACATAGTTGAATTGCGATGAGGGACCGGAGAAGGGGGACAGCCGAGGGCAGACGGGGGACAGCAGCGCTGCAGGAGGATGTGACACAGCCGCCAGACCTCACTGCAGCGTCCACCCGGCTCCGGCAAGCGGGATCTCACTTGCTGGAGCCGGGTGGACGCTGCCGTGAGCGGCGGCTGTGCCACATCCTCCTACAGCGCTGTGCTGTAGTGCTGCTGTACCCGGTCTGCCCGCGGCTCTCCCCCCTCTCCTCCTCCCAGGTCCCTCATCTCAGTTCGTTTTTTTTTTTTTTTAAGTCTGACTGAGATGGTCGGAAACGGGGCCAAAACCGGTCTAGTTTGGCCCCGTTTCCCTCATAAGCACGTGAATCGGCAGCTATACTGCCGATTCACGTACTATTCTACAAGTCGAATTCCCCGACTTGTCGAATAAAAAAAAAAAATGGGGACTGAATAGGTCGGAACCCCTTCCGACCTGAAAAAGTAATAAACTGGCGTCTTTTCAACAAGACGGCAGTTTCGACCTTATTTGAATATACCCCCTAATCTCCCTGCTTTGGGCGTCCAAACTCCCAAGTTTGCAGACACATTTTTTACCTTCACCTCATTGTCCCATTTCATGTACTGAACGTCAATTGGACAGATGCAATGTGGAGTACACACAGGTGACATTTAGGATGTTTGCATTGTGTGTATGCAGGGACACATAATTGCACAGTTATAAGATCCGCCAGATGATCAGCAAGTTGTTCAGGTGTGTACCCAGCTTTAAAGAATCTGGGATAGATGGTGTGTGGAAGCATAGTTTGCATACAATTATGGTTATATCCATGCAATTGTCTCATGCACACACCACACTAAAAACACACGTTTTCTATTAGTGTAGTTGTATTTTATTTAATTGGTATGTTTATTTTGTATTTTGCTGTACATTGTATCTTAGTTGGTAAATTCATTTTAACAAATTACTTTAATAGGTTCATTATGTTATGGTCTCTTGCTAAATAACTCATTGAGTGCTCGCTAGCCATCTTATATGGCAATATTACCTGATCCTTTCATCCCCTCGTCCTTATTTTTATGGTTTATTACCACTGTTAAGGTCATTAGAAGACCCACGATTTAAATAGTGTTCTGTTAAAGGACTACATGCGAAAAATAGGCAGAGTCTCTGAGCAGGAACAAAAACTCTAGCATGGGAGCAGGAACAAAAACTCTAGCATGGATAGTTTGTTCTGTTCAGTGCTCAGAAAAGTGCTGAAACCCATCACCATTTCTTGCCATTTATAGTACTGTTTCTGTTTGCCTCAATCTGTATAAATTGCTTTTCTATGCACCCCTTTTATCTCCTGTTCACCCAAAATTGTTGACTATTTTGAATATAGACATCTTTTTGTTGGCAGCACGGTAACCGTGTCTCGCAGCACTGGGGCGATGGGTTCTATTGCAACTTGTGTGGCCTTTGCTGTTCCTGTATTTGCAGTTTTTTCCTCAGGATAAGTCAGTTTCTTCAGTCTATGTACAGTTAGAATCTTGTAATTATCCTTATTTCGCCAATGATGTGACATTTTTGGAGTAAAAACATGCAGAATGCGGGGAAATGGGTTAAGTGATGTGGGATAGGTATATGGAGGTGTTGTATGAATGGGGCAGGTGTGTTTAAGATTGCAGGTGGGCTTTAGGTGTGTTAAACATGGCTTAAAATTGCAGAAATATATGCTTTCAAGCATTTTTATGCACTCCTAATTTAAGAGCATTTAGGAGGAAATTCAATTATTTAATTCTGCGGCCGCCACTAGATGGCGCCCAATGGAGCAATTGAATTGTTGCTCCGTTCAGGCCTGATTAGCCATGGATAGACACATTTCTACTTGCAGCCCCCCTTATGAGAAGAAATGTGTGAAAAGTGACCCGTATAGGCGCCCAAATGACACTTTTCACATCGCGCCCAGAACTTTAGTCTGGTTTAGCCATTATACACAGCTGAACCTTGCACTTCTGGGCGCGAATGTCGCGATAAACAATTAAATAGCACCTGATGTGTGATTGGGCACATCTGGGCATGCATAAACAATTTAATTCCTCCTAATTTTGCAGACAAACACTTGCTTTCTATTTTTTTCAGTTTTAGGAATATGCTTATAACAGCCATTTGACACAATTTAAGAACCCCGAATATTTTTATTATTGCCACTAATAGACTTCTATAATACTGTTATCAAATATTTGTCTTTCTTGGGGTACAGGCAACATTCCTCATTTTCACCTATACTTGTGAAAAACCAGAAAGGTGAAACAATTAGCACCCAATTTCTAATTGGATTGCCCGATAAGTTGACACCCGATATCCGACGATATGAGAACTGAATGGGCGATATATGCGATAAGGTAACAGTCGAAAACGTAACACTTTATTGCCTCTAATTTAATCCCCCCCCCTAAATATGTTCCTATAAAGTTAAAATGTCCATTATTATTATTAAAGGTGTGCCCAATATAAATTTCTTCTTGGGGCACCAGATTTTTATTTTAATTTAATTTTTAGACAAAATTCTCATATCCCTGTGATTCTACAATCTACAGCATAATTTTTTTTATTTTATTTTTGTTTTATAATCCAGGAGCAAAAAAATTTAAGTTAATTTTAGATCATGTTCAGTTTGTTATTCTATAGACTTAAGCTGAAATGATTTGGTGGTTTGCCAGATTCTCCTAAAATAATGGATTTGATGCAACACGATTATATATACGCAGACTGTCTTGATGTGGGCCTGTGTACTTTGTTCTGAACTGTAGTATTTTCATAGCATGAGGAATATAGCTTTAACAGAGTAAGTAAATATGGACATTAGATGTCATAAAGTAACACATTCACTATGTGATACTGTTATGAAGTGCCTTGTGGCCCAAAATAGAAGAGACAACCCTTTAAGGTCTGTCACCCGTTTCTAAAGTAGGTGCATAGCCCAGACGGTACCTTTTCAAAGGCCGCATACCCTAAAGTATACTGACACTATTGAACTTTAAAATTTGTACTAGGCAGAACTTCATGAGTATAATAATTGTACTGACAATGATCATTGATACTTGAATCTAATTATATAGGGTGATTCAAAAGTCACAGTATACCCTTTTGTTTCAAAAACTGTGCAGGAAATAGAAAAACTGACTTAGATTCAAGATGGCGCCCATGTTTCGGTACTTACCCTAAAAGATAGCCCACCTCACCCATACCTTACTGGAGTTTTCAGTTTTCCCATTTCCCGCACAGTTTTTGAAACAAGAGTCTACTGCGACTTTTGAATCACCCTGTACATTGCTTTGCACTCCTATGCAAGTATTCAGCCTGTGTGTTTTGAGCAGAATTATCAGAAATAAGGGTTCAATTGAAAAGCGCTAGGAAGGAGCTCCCAGAGCTATTCATTTCAGCACGATACTAAGTCGGAGCCATGATGCCGTTTGTGCCGCGCTAGGGCACAAAACAGCACCGTAGACCTAGTTTTGTCTGATTTCTACTAGCATCCCTGGAAGGGTGCGAGACGAAATCCTCTAGTCGGGGATAACATTGTGCTGAATTGAATAGCTCCGGGAGCTTCCTCCCAGTGCTATTCAGTGGTGGTAATTCAAGTGTTTATTCGCTCCCGATCTCCCATCTAATGTGACGGGAGATCGAGAGGCGATATTCAGTTGCCTCCACTTATTGCGCTCATAACACCCTTTACACAAGTTCAGGCACACAAAGCACCTAAACCCGACTAAAGTAATGGGCGCGAGTGTGAAAAGGTCTGTTTGGGTACCCAAATGGGTCTCTCTATGTGCATTTGTGCGCCACCCCTAGGGGTAGCGCACTGAAATGAACTTCTCGCGCCTGTTGGCAGCAACATTTGAATAGCTACTGGTGGGTGCCGGGACCCGCGATAAGATGTGAATACGGCCCACTGTGCGTTCAATTGAATCGATCCTATAGAGGGGAATTCAGTTAAATGCGATGTTGTATTGCATTTGGAATGATTGACCGGAGCTATTCAGTTGTCCATATCGCATCCAGCACTTAAGTCAGGAAATGCACTTTATGTGCTTAGGGGTGTATTCATAAGACAGTGTAAAGAGTGGAGAAGTGTGCCTGTGGAGAAGTTGCCAATAGCAACCTATCAGCATTAAAGTAACATTTATAATTTGCATACCATAAAATTTATACAGAGCAGCTGATTGATTGCCTTGGGCAACTTCTCCACTGGCTCACTTCTCACACCGTAAGCTCACAACTAGCATCACAGTACTAGTTTAATCTGATTTCTGATTGCGCCTCAGGAGGCTATCAGCAGAAATACTGTAGTTACAGTTTTACTGCGTAGCCAATTAAATCGTTTCAGGCACTCATTCCATGTGAAGGATCTGAGGGAAATGTCGGTCGGCTGCAGCAAGGCATACACTGCTGGATGTGGCAGACATGACACTTTCAAAATATCGAAGCGGAGGGATATGCTGGACGATCCAGCATGATAGCACCTCTTGATATCTTTAGTAATAGGATGTGCAATCCAGGTTCCCCCCCTTTTTCCACTATATTTGTGTATATATTGTACACTGGAAGGCAAGGCTTCCTTCCTCTGGATTGGCACTCCTCCCATTCACCCTCAGGTGTTTTAATTAGCTGGGTTCCTGCATTTCAGATCACACATTGATAAGGCCCTATTTAGAGGTAAGTCTTCTATAAATTTATAGAATATGATAATATTAGGGATGTTAGGGACCCATGTGATGAAGTCACCTGGCCGCGGTACATGGGCCCGCATATTTGCGCAAATGTGTGCTAAGAACTTCAATTATACTCCATGTTAATTGTGAGGGTTTATTTAAATTATTTTTATTATCAGTGTTCTTAGTGCTAAGAGTGTGCATCTGCATCTCTCTTCCTCCAACATAGTATTAAAAGCCTCAGCATGATAGCACCTCTTGATATCTTTAGTAATAGGATGTGCAATCCAGGTTCCCCCCCTTGATCCAGCATATCCAACTGATCGATATTACCAGCTTGATGACCCTCATATACAGGGCAATTATCTGACTGATCCGCTGATATGTGCTGAGTAATCTAGCACAGATTGCTCAGTACGCATATCTGAAGCTCAGCACACAGCGCGATGTGTGTGCTGAGCGAGGGAGGAGAAAAAAAAAAAGCTCACTTCACCTGGCGAAGTGAGCAATCTCACTAGATTGGGCAGGCATGCATGCCTAATCTAGAGTGGACGATAGCGACGCGCTGGGCCGCGCATCGCTGTTGCCAGCACCACCACACACCAAGCAATGTTTGCTTAATTTTTAAGCAATCTAATCAGATTGCTTAGAAATTACGTAAATATCGCTCCGTGTACATCCCACTTAACATTCACAACTCTACAAAAGACTATGGGTGATATCCAATTAGCTGCGGTTATTTACAGCTGCTGCTAATGGATACGCCGGGGGCCATCCCATTAGCCCAGATTCCAGCGCTTAGTCCCTGACAAGTGAGCATTTATTCTGTAATGGGTACCATGTAAGCACATGGGGTCTGTGAAAAGACAGACCTATGTTCTTTTGTACATGGTATTTTGCTGGACAAAACAGACAGGCACTAATTGGATAAGCCAAACTGGCAATCAGGAGTTTATCATGAAAAAGACAGTTTTTATTGTGCACCAAATTACTGTGGGTAATAGGATACCCCCCTATATTGATGACTCAAATCAGTTTCTACGTACGCCATCAATTTTCTGCAAATGAACTGGTTTGTTAAACCTTTGATAATGTTTCTGTATATGATCCATATTGTGTACTTGAGACAAAGGTTAGGCTTGTTCTACCTTCTTTCAAAGGATGTTTGCTTTATTGTTGGGATGTGTGGTGTAATGGTTAGTATGACTGCCTCACAGCACTGTGAGGAGTTTATTATATTCTCCCAGTGCTTGTGTGGGTTTCCTCCTTCTAGGTGTGTTTATGTACATATGGTAGGAATAGAATTGTAAGCGCCACTGCAGCAGGGACTGATGTGAATTGGCAAATATTCTCTGTAAAACATTGCAGAATATATGTATAGTAATACTTGGTAATAAATATGTTTTGTGTTGGGGGGTGGTGATTGTTTCCTTTAGACGTTTCCTGATGCTCTGCTAGTGAGTGCTGTCACCATTGTGTGTAGTTCTTATTAATGACTTTTCCTCTTGACATTGTATCTGATACTAGATATAACCAACTCACACAAACAGGTTTGAATTTATTGTCTCTAAGATTTATTTACTTTATATTTTATATCTGTGCGAGCTCTAAATGCCTTTTCTATTTGCTCTAGGTGTGTACAAGCTGTGAAGACAATGCAAGTGCTGTTGGGTTTTGTGTGGAATGTGGTGAATGGCTATGTAAGACCTGTATAGAAGCACATCAAAGGGTTAAATTCACGAAGGACCATATGATAACGAAGAAGGAAGATGTATCTTCAGGTAAGACATGTACAGATGGGTCATGTACATGGATTGTCATTTTTACTAATGAGCTGTGCTAAATATAACTATAAAGGAAGTAATTCACATTATGCTGGTGTTCTTAAGTGTATTTTACTATGTACTGTGATTTGTGCCCAGGGGAATAGTTGTTAGGTCTGAAAATGGTTGAAGAATATCTAGTCACTGTTTTACAGCGCAGCCTATTGAATAATTCCGGGTACTCATTCCCGGTGCTATTCAACATCCCATTCAATTGAGTTCCTCGCATTGTTTATTCATTACTAATGCTGGCCACACACAAGCAGATAGAATGCTTGTCAGAATGACAGGCACTTTATCAGACACTGCAGATATCACGGGTATACACAGTGTATTGGCCGTGATATTGAAGCTTTGCGGACCCAGGCGGTATCTTGAAACCTTTTAGTTACATCGGTTAACCATTAAACAACCATATCAGTACAGCTGTGGTGTTCAAGAGGTGCAACAAGCATGCATAATTGGTTATAATTAAAGTTTTATAAGGCATCGTACCCTAATCCTTTAATTCCCTTGTTCTCATATTTATGTAACTGTTTCCAGTGGGTCATTTGTAACTGCTGCTTTTTACTGGTTTTTATGCTATTTGTTATAGAAATGGTTGATCCACATGACAACTGGTCTTGTCTGCTCACACATGAGCACGCAGTGCTGTGAACACCACTTACATTATTAAATAAAAGTAAAACGTTTAGAATTTTTTGCTTGTGACCGGTATTCTTGAAAATGATTTGTATCTGTGAAGGGGGAAGAGTGGTGGACCCTGCCTAAAGTCCATTTCTCTTAGTCCTATAGGATGCTGGGGTCCACATTAGTACCATGGGTATAGACTGGTCCACCAGGAGCCATTGGCACTTTAAGAGTTTAAGAGTGTGGGCTGGCTCCTCCCTCTATGCCCCTCCTACCATACTCTGTTTAGAAAATGTGCCCGAAGGAGCCGGTCACAGCTAGGGGAGCTCCATAGTAGTTTCTCTGGTTTTATTATTTTATTAAGAGTATAGGCACAGGGAGGCTGCTTGCATCAGCATCTCTGCTTCGAGGGACTAAGAGGGGGGAAGTAGTGTCCGCCCTGAGGGGTCTGAGCCACTATCTCCGCTGACCGGACACTGAGCTCCTGAGGGGGGAATGATCATTCGCCGCCACTGGTGATCGCTCACCCCCGCAGCATGCCGCAACCCCCTTACAGAGCCAGAAGATTCAAGTGGCGAGTGAGTCACCGGCTCCCCTAGCAAGCAGGGAGCTGGTGTGAAGATGGCGGCAACAGGGTGGGAGCGCAGTACTAACTGCGCTCCGGTGGTTCAGTGGTACTTAGTGCGGCGCTGTGAGGGGTGCCCTGAGCCAGCGCCGTACCCTACACTGGTATTGAAGTCTGTCATGGGCCCCGGTTCCTATTCCAGCAAAATTCTCAGGCCAGTATAAACGAACAGTCGAGCAGGAAGCAGTACCATGAAAGGGGGCGGAGCTTCTCCTCAGAGCGGACCCAGCAGCGTTCAGTGCCATTTTTCCTGCCTGCAGATCACTGTGAAGACGCTGACAGGGAGAGCGGTCCCTCCAAATCAACTCCAGCTATACTGTACGGTACCAGGGGGTTGTAGAGGGGGTGGGGTGGGGGGGAATGCTGTGTAGCCTATTTAGGTGCACAGTAAGCGTTGGGTAGTGGCTTCCCTCTATCTAAAAAAGCGCTGTGTGGGGGTTGGCTCCAGTCTCTGTGACTCTTGGCATTCTTAGGGGGAAACTGTATTTGTCCTTTCCCTGTGTGTGTGTGTAGTGTTTGCGGTCTCCAAAAGCCAGGTCTAGGGACTCTGTGTCATATCCTGCAGAGGATAATTCCTCTCAGGATTATCCAATTCCATGTAATCAGGATTGTACTGTTTTATCACAGATCCCTGCAAGGGTACCTAAGCGGTTAATCTCTCTTAAGGGTATGATTTCTCAGATTTCTACTAGGGTAGCACAGACTGACACTGCAACTCAGGTTTTACAGAATTCTATGGCGGTTTGGTCCGGTTCTGTTCCTTCTAGGGCCCCTAGCGTACACCCTCAAAAATGTGGTTTTTGCCCAGATTATACAAGATGACACGGATACGATTCTGACACGGCAGACTGTGATGAGGATGTGCCGCGGGGGACGACATCTCTTGCAAAAGGAGTTCAGTTGATGATTGAGGCCATTAGAGATGTGTTGAATATTGCTGACACAACACCTGAGCAGGTTGTGGAGGCTTACTTCACGGATAATAAGAAAGCCTCACTAACCTTCCCAGCGTCTAAAGAATTAAACGCTATGTTTGAAAAATCCTGGATAAACCCGGAGAAAAAAATTCCAGATCCCAAGAAAGGTCCTGATTGCTTTTCCCTTCCCTGAGAATAGAAAGAAATGGGAAATCCCACCCATAGTTGACGCATCTGTTTCCAGACTGTCAAAGAAGGTGGTTTTACCTGTCCCGGGATCTACCGCATGAAAAGAACCGTCAGATCGCAAAATTGACACTACGCTCAAATCCATATACACGGCTTCAGGGGCGATACTGCGACCTACTATTGCCTGTGCATGGATTTCTAAGCCTATTGTAAAGAGGTCAGGCACATTTCTTGAGGACTTGGATACAATGGATAAAAGTGACGTTGAATTGTTTTTACGTAACATACGGGATTCTGCAGGATTTGTAGTGGAATCCATGAAAGACCTGGGTTCCATGGCTGCAGGGATATCTTCCATGTCTGTCTCAGCTCGCAGCAAGGGACTCTGGCTACGCCAATGGTCTGCCAACGCGGAATCCAAGAGAGGTGTGGAGAACCTACCCTACACAGGTCAGGCTCTATTTGGGGAGGCGTATGCATGGATTTCCACGGCAACCGCGGGTAAGTCACCTTTTCTTCCCCCAGCCTCGCCATCTACGAAGAAACCTTTTTCTTCATCTACATCGCAGTCCTTTCGGACGGCTAAAACGAGGACCAAGCCTTCTAACGCCTTCTTTAGAGGAGGTCGGGCAAAATCCAAAAAAACCTGCTACTGCAGGTTCCTAAGAACAGAAGCCTGCTTCTGGTACATCAAAATCCTCAGCATGATGGTGGACCTCACAGCCTGGAAGACGGGCCGGTGGGGGAGAGGCTCATATGTTTCAGTCACATCTGGGTGTCGTCCGGTCTGAATACCTGGGTACAGGATATTGTGTCCACGGGGTACAGACTGGAGTTTCAAGAACTCCCGTCTCACCGTTTCTTCAAATCAGGCTTGCCAGCTTTATTGGCAGACGAGGCTGTCCTACAGGAAGCCATCCAAAAATTGGAAAAGTCACAGGTCATTGTCCCAGTTCCACCTCGTATGCAAAACAAAGGTGGTTATTCAAACCTTTACGTGGTACCGAAACCGGATGGTTCGGTCAGGCCAATTGTGAACTTGAAATCGCTAAACTACTTTCTGAGGGTGTTCAAAGTCAAAATGGAGTCTCTGAGAGCGGTGTTCTCAGGTCTGGAGGAGGGGGAGTTCCTGATATCCCTGTATATCAAGGATGCGTACCTCCACGTTCCAATTTGGCAGCCGCATCAGGCTTATCTCAGATTTGCACTGTTAGACAGTCCCTTTCAGTTCCAGGCACTACCATTCGGCCTCTCCATAGCACCGAGGGTGTTCACCAAGGTGATGGCAGAGATGATGGTTCTCCTCCGCAGGCAGGGGTTGAACATAATCCCATATCTGGACGATCTGCTTATAAAGGCATGGTCCAGGGAGATGATGTTGCAGTCCATTGTTCTCGCGACTCATCTGCTCAGGGAACACTGTTGGATCCTGAACCTTTCAAAATCACATTTGGAGCTGACAAGGAGATTCTTTTCTGGGAATGATCCTCGACACGGAAGTACGGAGGGTGTTTCTACCAGAGGAGAAAGCATTGGTGATTCAAACAATGGTCCTGGACGTCCTGAAGCCCACCTTGGGTATCGGTTCATCAGTGCATTCGCCTTCTGGGGAAGTTGGTTGCCTCTTGCGAGGCCTACAGTAGGGAAGGTTTCATGCTCTGTCCTTCCAACTGAATCTCCTGGACAAGCGGTCGGGTTCTCATCTTCACATGCACTAGAGAAATACGCCTGTCGCCGAAAGCAAGGATTTCACTCCTATGGTTGCAGCAATTACCTCACTTTCTGGAGGGCCGCAGGTTTGGTATTCAGGATTGGATCCTCCTAACCACGGATACAAGTCTCAGGGGCTGGGGCGCTGTCACTCAAGGGGTAATTTTTCGAGGAAGGTGGTCAAGCCTGGAATCCAGTCTTCCGATAAACATTCTGGAACTAAGAGCCGTCTACAACGGTCTTCTCCAAGCGGCCCATCTTCTGCAAGATCGAGCCATTCAAGTACAGTCGGACAATGTAACGATGGTGGCCTACATAAACCAACAACAGGGCGGAATGAAGATCAGAGCTGCAATGTCAGAGGTAACATGAATCCTAGGGGGGAAAAAAACAAGTTTTGGCATTGTCAGCAATCTTCATTCTGGGTGTAGACAACTGGGAAGCGGACTTCCTCAGCCGACACGATCTCCATCCAGGAGAGTGGGGCCTCCATCCAAAGGTGTTCACAGAGGTGACAGATCTTTGGGGTGTACCTCAAATTGACATGATGGCCTCCCGTCTCAACAAGGAGCTTCAGAGGTATTGTTCCAGGTGAAGGGACCCGTAAGCCATGGCAGTGGACGTCCTGGTGTCTTTGTGGGTGTTCAAGTCGGTGTACTTGTTTCCTCCACTTCCACTCATTCCAAGAGTTCTAAAACTCACAAGGAGAACAAGAGTTCAGACAACTCTCATTGCTCCGGACTGGCCAAGAAGGGCTTGGAACGCGGGTCTTCTGCTGGAAGAACCGGGGCCTCTTCCTCTTCGGGAGGACCTA
Organism: Pseudophryne corroboree; assembly: GCF_028390025.1. Lineage (NCBI taxonomy): Eukaryota > Metazoa > Chordata > Amphibia > Anura > Myobatrachidae > Pseudophryne > Pseudophryne corroboree. The sequence continues at coordinate 751,008,493 of NC_086445.1, read as the reverse complement.
CTGCAACAGGGGATGTTCACTAAAACTAAAAACCTGGACTGTTGAGGTGCCTTTAGGACCGCGTTTGAGAACTTCTGGTCTAGGTAAAAGTCTTGCATAATATTCGTAGACTACGGGGGAAATCCTATTAGCAGTGAGTCCCTTCCAAGTAAGTACAGCTATATACAGCACTTACAGTACCATCAGACTCATGGTTTTTTGTTTGCTGCCCTTAGGGCTGTGTATAAATATCTGCGAGTCTGGGTCACAAGGGTGTGAGTTGCAGTGTCATTGCTGGCATTTCTACGCAATTGCAGCAGCAACTTGCCCTCCGCAGAGCTACTAGGAATGTTAATTTATAGTACAGGTTCAGTATCCCATATCCAAATGCTTGGGACCAGAAGTATTTTGGATATCTGATTTTTCCGTATTTTGGAATAATTGCATACCATAGTGAGATATCTCTGGGATGGGATCCAAGTCCTAAGCACAGAATGTGTTTTTTTCATATACACTTAATACACTCTGAAGGTCATTTTAGCCAATAACTTTGTGCATTAAACAAAAAATGTCTGTGTACATACACACAATTCATTTATGTTTCATATACACCTTATAACCACAGCCTGAAGGTCATTTAATACATTAATTTTAATTGTGTATTAAACAAAGTTTGTGTACATTGAGCCATCAGAAACCAAAGGTTTCACTATCTCAGTCTCAAAAAATTCTGTATTTCGGAATATTCTGTATTACGTAATATTTGGATATGGGATACTCAACCTGTAATATACATTACCCAAACATATCCATGGATCTAAGAAATGTTTGTCTTTTATGTTATACTGTATCTAGTTGGCTCTAAACAGTTTAGTAAAGAATGGAGCAATAAAATGGTCACGAGAACCGCTCAGGTGGCGGTAGTGACAGGCGTAAGTGTGTCACCCCTAAATAAGTACAGCTATTTTGTTATCTATGACAATGAGTTCACTATAGAGAAAAACATTGAAAATTAACTTTGCAAAACAAAGTTGCAGCTACATGAACTCCAATAAGTGGTCTGCGCATTGTAACCTCGTTCTGTTAGATGCTGAGTACACACTGGAGCTATGTTGGGCCGATTTGATGTTTCGTAGCGACAAATCTGCTACATCACTCATTGGGGGGAATGCAATTGCTTTGGGCGTCTAAAAATCATGTCTAAACGGGACCGTTGAGATGCCCAAACAATTGTCACCTATTCATTTGTTTGAGTGCCCATGCACATTGCGCATGTCGCACCCAAACAGAGTTTAGCCACGTAAAAGGGCTAAACCGTCTAAACTCTTGCTTTGGGCGTCCAAACACCTGGGTTTGGACACCTTTTTTTCTCACACCTCCAGGAGGCAGTGAAAAAGTGTCCTTCACTGGGCACCTAAAAGTTAGAAAAATGTAATTGCTGCCGCTTGGCGCCCTCTAGTGGCGTGTCCGAAAAAACCCACATTTGAATCGGCCCCGTGTCAATTTTATTCAGCGACAGTGGGAATAGCGCCGGGAGTTAGCTCCCGTCGCTATTCAATTCAGCTCGTGTTAAGTCTGCGAAGGCCCGTTCTCGCCGACTTAACAGGTTGAATTGTCATGAGAACGGGCATTCTCCGACTTAACTCCCTGGTGTGATGCTGATTCCCGACAGAATCAGCCTCGCGCCGGCCGCGCAGCAGCACTTTTGTCGGATTTCCTCTCTCATCCCCCGGGGGTGAGAGAAGAATTCCTGACAATTGGTGTCACTTGGCGCTGTATTGAATAGTGCCGGGAGCTAACTCCCGGCGCTATTAAACTGTCGCTGAATAGAATTGACCCCAATGTGTGTACAGGTGATTTGCGTGCTCCCACAGTCATAAGCGACGGACGTTCATCTGCGCAGACTACCAGACATCCGTCGCTAGCGACCTATCCTATGCAAATGAAGGAAGGAATAATCATCGTTCTATCCTTCATTAAACCGTTTCAGAGTGTGCGTGCAATCAAGCTCAAGTCTTTCCTTAAAATCAACCCGATTGCCCGTTGCTCCAGTGTGTACCTGACTTTAGATAGAGTTCCCAGAGAAAGAAGAGAAACAAGGTAGCAATTGTGGGATATTTGTAATCCAAAAAGAATCTGGGTGGCCAGAATCTGTGCTGCATTTTTCAGTTGTTGAGCTATTTGAGAAACTTTATTACAACCATAATATATTTAATCAAAGTGATCTGTAGGAGCTGTACATCTATGAGTTCTTGAAGTCAAGAGGAATGGCTTCTAGTGGTTCCTTAATATTATGGGATGCATTTTACTGGCATGCTCTGGGTACAGTAATTCCCTTAGAATGCACTGTGCACCCGAATTGATACTGCGCATCATCTTCACCCCATGTTATAGCGTTTTTACCTGACGGGAGAACTGAATTCCAGTTGGAAAATGAGGATCCACACAGCACATTTGGTTGTCCAAGTGTTTGAGCACAGCAATGGTGTTATGTTGATTTGAAAGGCCATTATATTATATCTGAGCCCAGTTGAACATTTGTGGACGATTCTGGAACACCTGATGTAATATGATTACTGTACCTCTAACATGGAAAGTTATGTTCCCGATGTGTATATAGTTATGTGTATATTTATGTGTAATTTATATATATATATTAAAAGAAGGAATGTGGTGGCTTTTAATGGATACGTATAAATATATGTATTTACTTGTGCATGTATAAATGTGTGTATAGATGAATTTAGGGGGGATAAATATTTGTAGTTTATTTATTAAATATATATGATAAAGTGATGAGTACAGGTGTTTAACATTTAAATTGCAGTAGCGTAGCATAGGGAAAATAGAGATGGAGAGGCTAAGTAGGTTCAGAAGCAGCTGCGGTAGGCATTCTGTCGGGCGCTGATAGCTCTGACAGAAAGCTCTGGAAGGTCACGAGCGCCCCACGAGCGCTGCAGTGCCGCTTACCAGGGGGGGATAGCTCGTGGCTTAGGCGGGAAGAGGGGGCACGAGCTGTGAGTCTGGAGTAGTATAAATACAGCTCCTTACCGGCGGTTGTCAGACTTGTAGATCCCTGTCAGCGCCCGCACCCTGATGCTCACCGCTGCTAAGAGCCGTAAACTTGCTGTAAACATACAGCGGCGGTTGAGACTAGGGGGAGCGGTGCCAGACGGAGCTAGCCAGGCGGAGCGGAGGCGCTGAGAGCGGGCAGCGGAGGCAGAAGTGACCACTGAGCCGGTGTGCCTGCACTCTGTGCCCGGGCGCTTGTGGAGACGGGAGGAGTGCCGTGCCGCTGAGGCGCCGCTGCCATCAGAGCGGCTGTGACATCCAGGCGGACGGTCGCAGGTGGAAGGCAGCGGGGGGGAGCAGCGGAGACCCGGGTGCCTGCGGTGGCAGAAGCAGGGGAGGAGCAGCGCGGTGCCGCAGCAGTCAAGATATCAGTAGACGCCCTCCTTAAGACTTCCCATCAGAGGCAGTGATCCAAGGCAAGTCTCCAGTAAGCTGTAGAGGGGCGGCGCTTGTCGCTGACCAGAACACTTCACATCAGCGCTGCTGCAGGACAGAGTAAGTGTATAACCAGCTATTTACACTACACTTAGTACCACAAGCAAGGAGAAGCTATTGAACATTTAGCCAAGCATAGACTGGGACTAATAGGCCCTACACACATGCCGATTTTTTGAAAGATATGAACGATCTCGTTCATAAATGAACGAGAACTCGTTCATATCTTTCAGTGTGGAGGCTCCAGCGATGAACGATGCGCGGCCCCGCGCTCGTTCATTGCTGGTCCCCCGTCGGCTGTGCATGCAGGCCAATATGGACGATCTCGTCCATATTTGCCTGCACGTCTATGGAGCCGGGTGATGAGGGGAGTGAAGAAACTTCACTCCCCCCGTCACTGCCCCCCCGCCGCCGGGTCGGCCGTATCGGCCGTCGGGCACCTCGGCGGCACATCGCCATATGTGTAGGGCCGTTAAGACAATCCAAAGTGGGCAGCAGTTGATGAGGATTCGGTAGCAGTGGCTATTCAGTATAAGGAGGATATCAGGATACTGTAGCCATAACTGATAGTGATACATAATAACAGTGTCACTTAAGACATTATTATAGAGCCAAGGAACAGCAGGGAGGTACTGTGTGCATATGACAACTGGAGTAAAGTGGAACTTGGTCTCTGTTATATTTAAGTATTCTACTTCCACGACTAGTAGATCCCAGTTTGTATATGGCATTATGTTAATAGTTATAAAGGTGAAGGGTAACCGGAGCTACCTCATTGTAGCGTCAAGGGAGACAAAGTGAATATAAGGGATATATACCTATATATATATATATTCAGGAATCAGCAAGACACAAGGCGAGGGAAAAAAGACATTAAGAAGTGACTCAAAGACAGGGTTCCAGAGTTGGTGCTCACACAATTGGTGTAAGAGCAACACCCATGTGGGAGAAGCCAGGGGTAGCGCTTTGCAACAGCGCAGTTAACAAGAAGGCGTGGGTAAATTGTCATTTATACAATAATAGGTCCTCCACGCCGTGGAGGATAGTTAGCTGTGCTTAAGCTGGAACAATAGAAGGAAGAAAGTGACAAACTAACAGTCCAGGGACTGATAAATCTAACGTGCATTGTCAATATACAAAAGCTGAGGGAGCATAATAAGCACCCGGGATCACTGCCCAACTATATAGGAAGCCGTGTGGATAAACTGAACTGTGATAGTATTGCACATTCAAAGTACCTTGCTCCCAATTACACTTTGCATCAATTCAGCGCATGCCGAGAGACAGTGGATCTATACTACGCAGATAGTGAATCTTCAACAGCTACATAGGTGAAGTGTGTATCTGCTTAGGAGGTCAATAGTACCAGAGGTACGGACATTACAGCGCTATTATAGCATAGAGGCAATTGATAAGGGAGGAGTCCATTTAACAGCATAGAATTAACTCAATCTTTTGTGTCACCTACTTAAATAATCTACAGTTAAATAATTTACCTGCGTTGTGAAACAATTAGAAAGTGACAAGAGGAGACTGTCTACAAAAGTAAAATAAATTGTCAAGCTGCAGAACCAAAGGACTTAAGCGAATAGAGACTGTGGACACATTCCACTTAATATTTTCAACCAGAACTTTGCTCAAAGATTGTAAGTTTAGCCTAAGGGCTAAAACACACTACACGGTTGTTGCCGGCCGGGAAAAAGCCGGACGGCTTTTTCCCGTGCCGGCATTGTAGTTAACAGTGTGGGGGGTAGGGTCCCTTCACACTGCACGGCCCCGGCCCGGCTGCCGGGTTGCAGCCGGGTCTCACCACTGGAAGGTCCGGCGGCCGGGCGGCCGCCGGGCCGTCCTTGGAGCCAGTAAACCATGTGTGTGAAGGGGAGCTTTCACACACAATGGTTTTTTCTGAAGCCGTGTCTGATGCTGCGCATGCGCACAGCATCATACACGGCTCAAAGCCGTCCTGTGTGACAGACACTGCCGGTTTCTCCCGGATGGCAAAAAGCCGGACAAACTTTGTCCGGCTTTTTGCCATCCGGGAAAAACCGGAGTGTGTGTTACAGCCCTAAGCCTGTAGATCTAGAGGGGATTTATTTGTTTGGAGCATAAGACTACAGCTTCTTTAGAGAAACATTGTTATACAAATTTGGATACATCACCCCTCTAGACATTTTGTTACAGAACAGTACAGCTGCAGTTACCTTTTATTGGGAGAAAGACTTGCATTTTATATCAGAAAAAATACTTTCTTGTATCCGGGAAAGGAGGTATTTGTAGCATTACAGAAGACGGGAATTGCACAAAACGAAGGCAGAGCTACATAAGGTTTACCGAGGGGAGAAAAGAAATCTGAATATTAAAACTAAAGTATGGTATAAGATGTTCTGTATAAATACTGTTGTTTACTAGTTTTTGGGCCCTTAAAGTGCACTATCACACTAAAGAGTACCCGGGTCACTCTAACACCTAAGGGTGTCGCTCAAAGAAGGTAATTTTTGTATTGCATGCGAATAATTCATGTATAGGTACTGTGAGTGATATAGTATATGAATGATATTTCTTCACTGACATGAAAAGAAATGTTATTATAGTATAGTAGTGATGCTTTTACAATAAATTAGACTGATTATACTTACCACCCGTGTCTGTGAGCTGGAGTTCAGTCCACGAATCCTGAAAGAGAGAACAGGTAAAACATTTGTGGGGTGTGGTTTAAATTAAAGGAGTGCACTTACAGTAAGGGATTTTAGGAGGCTTACCCAGGCAAGCCCTTTTACACATTTAGTCTGGGTGGAGGCACTATCAGTTATTAGGTAACCTATATACCTTGATAGTTTAGGGAGGGTTACACTGATGATGTATGTATCTCAACCATCCGTTCCAAAATGTTGTGGTCTTTCCAACTTAAAAAGTAGCTCCTACATCTGTGATACAAAAATGATGATTTTTTTTTTTTAAATTACGTAAAATTTTAATGGCGGTAATTGCTAAGCTCCAACAGAGTGAAATGTTGCCCTCATTTTCAGAATAGTAACGGTTTCATTAAGCTTCCTAGTAAATTTGTGTTCATAGTGAGTGCAGGATAGTGGCCATGTATGTGTCATTTTACTGTGTGGATGTTATCCTTCTAGCTTGTTAAGCCATCCGTAGGTTAAACTGTGGTTTGGGCTAGATTGATATTTTGTGATGCTGCTGTGATCTGATATATTACCACAATGGAGCTTGCTTTGGAACTAAAGGTCGAACTGCCTTAGCCGCGAGTTCATAGTGTGAGGTCTCACATTACATTAATTTTGCGCTTTGCACGATTTTCATCTAGGGCATTCTCTATTCACTAAAATGAAGCAAATGGGGAAATTATCCTGAACATCAAAAAAGTAATGAACAAGAGGATTTTGTAGAAGGCTAGTGGCTAAAGGCATATGAGAGACAGATAAATTATATCAAATAGTTGCTTTTTGCAACTTTTGTAAATTATGAAAAATTATATGTAGCAAGTGTTTCATCAAACAAGTGTCCAATGTGTGTTGTGGGTAAATAACATCACTATAGTGATTTTTGTGTGTGTATACAAAAGGTTTGTTTAAAAAAAAAATCACTTGGAACTCCAATCTGGAAGTTCAGAAATACATTTCCCCTCAATGGTACTCCTGAGTAAGCATGTCCAGCATAATTAAACACATGGTTTTTGCTTTTTAAAGGAAATGAAATTAACAAAACTCATATTTTCCTTTTTAAAAACCACTTAATACTTTCTATTCATTGGGAGTGGTGGCCAGCAGATACTCTCCAATGTTCTGCCTCTTTTAAATTAAGATAAGGATTTTTTTTTTCTACTGCCAGTTTCTCTGATGTCCTAGTGGATGCTGGGAACTCCGTAAGGACCATGGGGAATAGCGGCTCCGCAGGAGACTGGGCACAAAAAGTAAAAGCTTTAGACTAGCTGGTGTGCACTGGCTCCCTCCCCCTATGACCCTCCTCCAAGCCTCCGTTAGATTTTTGTGCCCGAACGAGAAGGGTGCAAGCTAGGTGGCTCTCCTGAGCTGCTTAGAAGTAAAAGTTTAAATAGGTTTTTTATTTTCAGTGAGTCCTGCTGGCAACAGGCTCACTGCATCGTGGGACTAAGGGGAGAAGAAGCGAACTCACCTGACTGCAGAGTGGATTGGGCTTCTTGGCTACTGGACATTAGCTCCAGAGGGACGATCACAGGTTCAGCCTGGATGGGTCCCGGAGCCGCGCCGCCGGCCCCCTTACAGAGCCAGAAGAGCGAAGAGGTCCGGAGAAAGCGGCGGCAGAAGACGTTCCTGTCTTCAAATAAGGTAGCGCACAGCACTGCAGCTGTGCGCCATTGCTCTCAGCACACTTCACACTCCGGTCACTGAGGGTGCAGGGCGCTGGGGCGGAGCGCCCTGAGACGCAATAAAAACGATATAAAAACCTTATATGGCTAAAAAAAATTGCATCACTTATAGCTCCTGGGCTATATGGATGCATTTATCCCCTGCCAGTTTCCTGAAAAAAGCGGGAGAAAAGGCCGCCGTGAAGGGGGCGGAGCCTTTCTCCTCAGCACACAAGCGCCATTTTCTTTCACAGCTCCGCTGGAAGGACGGCTCCCTGACTCTCCCCTGCAGTCCTGCACTACAGAAACAGGGTAAAACAGAGAGGGGGGCACTATTGGCAGCTAATATATAAATACAGCAGCTATAACAGGGAGTAACACTTATACCCCTTTTCCACTTACGATCACGGGTCGCAGCCGGGAGCCTGACACGGGAGCTGCCCCCTGCTGCGACCCGTGCTCGTCCCCTTTCCCATCAGCAGTCACAACCCGGCATATGCCGGGTTGGTGACGCTTCTAGTGACGCGGCAGGGGCGGCGCAGGGAGATCACATGATCTCCCAGCGCCGCCCTTCCATACAGTGTAAACGGGAGCCGTGTCGCATCGACACGGCTCCCGTTTACACTAGAACCCTACCCGGATCATTCCCGTGTCCTACCCAGGTAAATAGCTGGGTAGGATTCACGGGTCACTTGATCCGGGTTGACCCTTTTCCACTTGCCAAAAACACGGGTAAATGCGCGCCCCCGTGCATTTACCCGTGTTTTTTGAGCTAGTGGAAAAGGGGTATAATATAAGGTTATCCCTGTATATATATAGCGCTCTGGTGTGTGCTGGCAAACTCTCCCTCTGTCTCCCCAAAGGGCTAGTGGGGTCCTGTCCTCTATCAGAGCATTCCCTGTGTGTGTGCTGGGTGTCGGTACGATTGTGTCGACATGTATGAGGATGAAAATGATGTGGAAGCAGAGCAATTGCCTGTGTTAGTGATGTCACCCCCTAGGGAGTCGACACCTGACTGGATGGTAGTAATTAAAGAATTACGTGACAATGTCCGCACTTTGCAAAAAACTGTTGACGACATGAGACAGCCGAAAAATCAATTAGTGCCTGTTCAGGCGTCTCAGACACCGTCAGGGGCGCTAAAACGCCCGTTACCTCAGATGGTCGACACAGACCCTGACACGGATACTGAATCCAGTGTCGACGGTGACGAGACAAACGTAATGTCCAGTAGGGCCACACGTTACATGATCACGGCAATGAAGGAGGCATTGAACATTTCTGACACTACAAGTACCACAAAAAAGGGTATTATGTGGGGTGTGAAAAAACTACCAGTGGTTTTTCCTGAGTCAGATGAATTAAATGAGGTGTGTGATAAAGCGTGGGTTTCCCCCGATAAAAAACTGCTGATTTCTAATAAATTATTGGCACTATACCCTTTCCCGCCATAGGTTAGGGCACGTTGGGAAACACCCCCTAGGGTAGATAAGGCGCTCACACGCTTATCAAAACAAGTGGCGTTACCGTCTCCTGATACGGCCGCTCTCAAGGAACCAGCTGATAGAAGGCTGGAAAATATCTTAAAGGGTATATACACACATACCGGTGTTATACTGCGACCAGCGATCGCCTCAGCCTGGATGTGCAGCGCTGGAGTGGCTTGGTCGGATTCCCTGACTGAAAATATTGATACCCTGGATAGGGACAGTATATTATTAACTATAGAGCATTTAAAGGATGCATTACTATATATGCGAGATGCACAGAGGGATATTTGCACCTTGGCATCTAGAGTAAGTGCGATGTCCATTTCTGCCAGAAGAACGTTATGGACGCGACAGTGGTCAGGTGATGCGGATTCCAAACGACATATGTAAGTATTGCCGTATAAAGGGGAGGAGTTATTTGGGGTCGGTCTATCGGACCGGGTGGCCACAGCAACGGCTAGAAAATCCACCTTTTTACCCCAGGTCACCTCTCAGCAGAAAAAGACACCGTCTTTTCAAACCCAGTCCTTTCGTCCCTATAAGGGCAAGAGGGAAAAAGGCCGCTCGTTCCTGCCCCGGGGCAGAGGAAGGGGAAAAAGACTGCACCATGCAGCCTCTTCCCAGGAGCAGAAGCCCTCCCCCGCTTCTGCCAAGTCCTCAGCATGACGCTGGGGCTCTGCAAGCAGACTCGGGCACGGTGGGGGGCCGTCTCAAGAATTTCAGCGCGCAGTGGGCTCACTCGCAAGTGGACCCCTGGATCCTGCAGGTAGTATCACAGGGGTACAAATTGGAATTCGAGACGTCTCCCCCTCGCCGGTTCCTGAAGTCTGCTCTACCAACGTCTCCCTCCGACAGGGAGGCAGTTTTGGAAGCTATTCACAAGCTGTATTCCCAGCAGGTGATAATCAAGGTACCCCTCCTACAACAGGGAAAGGGGTATTATTCCACGCTGTTTGTGGTACCGAAGCCGGACGGCTCGGTGAGACCAATTTTAAATCTAAAATCTTTGAACACTTACATAAAAAGGTTCAAATTCAAGATGGAGTCACTCAGAGCAGTGATAGCGAACCTGGAAGAAGGGGACTATATGGTATCTCTAGACATCAAGGATGCTTATCTCCATGTCCCAATCTACCCTTCTCACCAAGGGTACCTCAGGTTTGTGATACAAAACTGTCATTATCAGTTTCAGACGCTGCCGTTTGGATTGTCCACGGCACCACGGGTCTTTACCAAGGTAATGGCCGAAATGATGATTCTTCTTCGAAGAAAAGGCGTATTAATTATCCCTTACTTGGACGATCTCCTGATAAGGGCAAGGTCCAGGGAACAGTTAGAGGTCGGAGTAGCACTATCTCAGGTAGTGCTACGTCAGCACGGGTGGATTCTAAATAACCCAAAATCACAGCTGATTCCAACAACACGTCTACTGTTCCTAGGGATGATTCTGGACACAGTCCAGAAAAAGGTGTTTCTCCCGGAGGAGAAGGCCAGGGAGTTATCCGAGCTAGTCCGGAACCTCCTAAAACCAGGACAAGTGTCAGTGCATCAGTGCACGAGAGTCCTGGGTAAAAAGGTGGCTTCTTACGAAGCGATTCCATTCGGAAGATTCCATGCAAGAACTTTTCAGTGGGATCTGCTGGACAAATGGTCCGGATCGCATCTTCAGATGCATCAGCGGATGACCCTATCTCCAAGGACAAGGGTATCTCTCCTGTGGTGGTTACAGAAGGCTCATCTTCTAGAGGGCCGCAGATTCGGCATTCAGGATTGGATGCTGGTAACCACGGATGCCAGCCTGAGAGGCTGGGGAGCAGTCACACAGGGAAGAAATTTCCAGGGCTTGTGGTCAAGCATGGAAACGTCTCTTCACATAAATATCCTAGAGCTAAGGGCCATTTACAATGCCCTAAGTCAAGCAAGGCCTCTGCTTCAGGGTTAACCGGTATTGATCCAGTCGGACAACATCACGGCTGTCGCCCACGTAAACAGACAGGGCGGCACAAGAAGCAGGAGGGCAATGGCAGAAGCTGCAAGGATTCTCCGCTGGGCGGAAAATCATGTGATAGCACTGTCAGCAGTGTTCATTCCGGGAGTGGACAACTGGGAAGCAGACTTCCTCAGCAGACACGACCTCCACCCGGGGGAGTGGGAACTTCATCCAGAAGTCTTCCAAGTGATTGTAAACCGTTGGGAAAAACCAAAGGTGGACATGATGGCGTCCCGTCTCAACAAGAAACTGGACAGATATTGCGCCAGGTCAAGGGACCCTCAGGCAATAGCGGTGGACGCTCTGGTAACTCCGTGGGTGTTCCAGTCGGTATATGTGTTCCCTCCTCTTCCTCTCATACCAAAAGTACTGAGAATCATAAGAAGGAGAGGAGTAAGAACGATACTCGTGGCTCCGGATTGGCCAAGAAGAACTTGGTACCCGGAGCTGCAAGAGATGCTCACGGAGGACCCGTGGCCTCTACCTCTAAGGAAGGACCTGCTCCAGCAGGGACCTTGTCTGTTCCAAGACTTACCGCGGCTGCGTTTGACGGCATGGCGGTTGAACGCCGGATCCTGAAGGAAAAAGGCATTCCAGATGAAGTCATCCCTACCCTGATCAAGGCCAGGAAGGATGTAACTGCAAAACATTATCATCGCATTTGGCGAAAATATGTTGCGTGGTGTGAGGCCAAGAAGGCCCCTACGGAGGAATTTCAACTGGGTCGTTTCCTACATTTCCTGCAAGCAGGATTGTCTATGGGCCTAAAATTAGGATCCATTAAGGTTCAAATTTCGGCCCTGTCGATCTTCTTCCAGAAAGAACTGGCTTCAGTGCCTGAAGTTCAGACGTTTGTCAAAGGGGTACTGCATATACAGCCTCCTTTTGTGCCTCCAGTGGCACCTTGGGATCTCAATGTAGTTTTAGGGTTCCTAAAATCACATTGGTTTGAACCACTTGCCACAGTGGATTTGAAATATCTCACATGGAAAGTGGTAATGCTGTTGGCCCTGGCTTCAGCCAGGCGCGTATCAGAATTGGCGGCTTTATCCTATAAAAGCCCTTAACTAATATTTCATTCGGATAGGGCGGAATTGAGGACTCGTCCTCAATTTCTCCCTAAGGTGGTTTCAGCGTTTCACATGAATCAACCTATTGTGGTACCTGTGGCTACTAGGGACTTGGAGGACTCCAAGTTGCTGGACGTAGTCAGGGCCCTGAAAATATGTTTCCAGGACGGCTGGAGTCAGAAAATCTGACTCGCTGTTTATACTGTATGCACCCAACAAGCTGGGTGCTCCTGCTTCTAAGCAGACGATTGCTCGTTGGATTTGTAGTACAATTCAACTTGCAGATTCTGTGGCAGGCCTGCCACAGCCAAAATCTGTAAAAGCCCATTCCACAAGGAAGGTGGGCTCATCTTGGGCGGCTGCCCGAGGGGTCTCGGCTTTACAACTTTGCCGAGCAGCTACTTGGTCAGGGGCAAACACGTTTGCTAAATTCTACAAATTTGATACCCTGGCTGAGGAGGACCTGGAGTTCTCTCATTCGGTGCTGCAGAGTCATCCGCACTCTCCCGCCCGTTTGGGAGCTTTGGTATAATCCCCATGGTCCTTACGGAGTTCCCAGCATCCACTAGGACGTCAGAGAAAATAAGAATTTACTTACCGATAATTCTATTTCTCATAGTCCGTAGTGGATGCTGGGCGCCCATCCCAAGTGCGGATTGTCTGCAATACTTGTATATAGTTATTGTTACAAACAAATCGGGTTGTTTATTGTTGGAAGCCATCTTTTCAGAGGCTCCTACGGTTATCATACTGTTAACTGGGTTCAGATCACGAGTTGCACGGTGTGATTGGTGTGGCTGGTATGAGTCTTACCCGGGATTCAAGATCCTTCCGTATTATGTACGCTCGTCCGGGCACAGTATCTTAACTGAGGCTTGGAGGAGGGTCATAGGGGGAGGAGCCAGTGCACACCAGCTAGTCTAAAGCTTTTACTTTTTGTGCCCAGTCTCCTGCGGAGCCGCTATTCCCCATGGTCCTTACGGAGTTCCCAGCATCCACTACGGACTATGAGAAATAGAATTATCGGTAAGTAAATTCTTATTTTTAACTCCCTTTGAAACCCATGCTAAATTTGATTTCTATTTGAATTGCAAAAAGTTGTATATAATAGTTTAAAGCTAATTGAGTTCAGCCTAAAGAGTTCTTGTGAGGTGCTTTGAAATGGTCCCTGTTCTACCTCCGTCCTTAGTTTGCCATATGTTTGCTGTATTGTCTGTCACATTGCTGCTAAATCATCTTTGGTCTGCAAAATATCATCTATTTTTTTGTAGAATCGGTGGGAGCATCAGGTCAGCGTCCAGTTTTTTGTCCTGTACATAAACAGGAACAACTCAAACTGTTCTGTGAAACCTGTGACAGACTGACGTGTCGGGATTGCCAACTTCAGGAGCATAAAGAACACAGGTAACTAATTTGTGTGGGGGGGGGGAGGGGAGTGGGTGTCTGGTGTTGAAACATAAAGACATACATTTTGACTGCAGATAAGAACCACATGGACCAACTAGTCTGCCCCTTTTTACCATATTTTTACCTCAAACCTTATTTGATTCTTATTTCATTGCAAGGGTATCCTTATGTCTATCCCATGCATTTTTAAATTGCTCTACTGTCTTAGCCATTACCACCTCTGATGGGAGGCTATTCCACTTGTCCACTACCCTTTCTGTGGTGTAATTTTTCCTCAGTTCTTCCCCTGAACCTCCCTCCAGTTTCAGTGCATGTCCTTTTGTTCTAATACTTCTCTTCATTTGAAGAAAGTTTCCCTCCTGGATTTTGTTTAATCCCTTGATATATTTGAAGTTTCTATCATGTCTCCCCTTTCCCTTCTCTGCTCCAAACTATACATATTGAGATTTTTTTTAGTCTTCCTGGTTATGTTTTGTGGTGTAGGTCATTCACCATTTTAGTTGCACCTCTTTGTACAGTTTCTAATGTATTAATATTCTCTATAAGGGTATCCGGACTCCAGGTCGACAGCAAAAAGGTCGACACACCTTAGGTTGACATGGACAAAAGGTCGACATGGACAAAAGGTCGACATGAGTTTTTCAGGATTTTTTTTCTTTTTTGTAACCTTTTCATACTTTACCATTCCAATCGTAGTCCACGTGGATCGTTATCTGTGCCGAGCGAAGCAGCGGAGCGAAGGCACCATGCGAGGGGACGCGGTGCACTAATTGGGGTTCCCGGTCACTCTACGATGAAAACGACACCAAAAAAAAACATAAAAAACTCATGTCGACCTTTTTCCATGTCGACCTTTTGTCCACGTCGACCTAAGGTGTCGAACAATTGGCGTCGACCTAAGGTGTGTCGACCTTTTTGCTGTCGACCCTCAGTCCCAGACCCCTCTATAAGATATGGCCTCCAGAATTGAACTTGGTGTTCTAGATGAGGCCGTACCAATGACCTATACAGTGGCATTATTACTTCTCCCTATGCAACCAAACATCTGACTAGCCTTCCTCATTGTTTTGTTACATTGTTTACCTGCCTTTAAGTCACCAATTGGTTTCAATTGTTTCTCATGCCTGTATCTCCAGTCTATAGAGACCACAAGCTATTCAGTTGTTTTGGTGGCCATCCCTACACTGGTTGATGAGTCTGCATTTTTACACCCATACTAAATGGGCTTTTCCTGTGCTACATGCTGGGCGTGCTGTAGTTAAGGCGGATCTGACACACTTCTAGCCAAAAAACCCTACTTAAGACAGTGATGGGCACCCAAAACAATTGACTAGCTCCTGGTCACTTTAGACACAATATACAAGTGTCCTATATCAAATTAGCACTGTCTCCTCATTGCGATTAAAAAGCATTTATAGTAGAAAGACACCTGATAGCAGAGTTGATGCTCGTATTGAGGCTAGATGTATGAGGACATCTCTGTGATTCTCTCTCCCCCCCCATGCTTCTCAGGCATGCAATTAATTTGTTACCACATGTTAAGAGATTGGCATATTGTAAGACCTTTCTTTTGTCGCACTTAATTGCCGGAGAAGTAAAGAATATTATTACACGTCTTTTGACTTTTAATTGAGTCACTGGTCTAACCTGTTTTTTTTTTAAGACTTACAGCTCTTCATTATACAGGTTTGAGTATCCCATATCCAAAATGCTTGGGACCAGAAGTATTTTGGATATCTGATTGTTCCGTATTTTGGAATAATTGCATGTAATAATGAGATCATGGCGATGGGACCTAAGTCTAAGCACAGAATGCATTTGTTTCATATACACCTTATACACACAGCCTGAAGGTAATTTTAGCCAATATTTTTAATAACTTTGTGCATTAAACAAAGTCTGTGTACACACAATAAATTTGTTTCATATACACCTTATGCACACAGCCTGAAGGTCATATAATACAATATGTTTAATAACTTTGTGAATTAAACAAAGTTTTTATATACATTGAGCTATCAGAAAACAAACGTTTCACTATCTCAGTCTCACTTAAAAAATTCTGTGTTTTGGAATATTTGGATATGGGATACTCAACCTGTATATGCAAAGTAATGTATTTGAAAGTGTAAAGCAACTGTGCCCTGTTCCTAACGTTAAAGAAGTGTACATTTCTGTGTAGTGCTGAGGGAAATCATGAGCCATGCAGTTTATTACATTTCAGTTCTGACCTGGTTATGCTGGGACTGTATGTTGTGATGTCTGGCTTATTTCCATTATATGCGCTTATATCACAATGTTGTTGGACATCTTAAATTTGCAGAAATGCATTTAGGCAGCTTGTGAGCTTTGGGTTCCAGTGTGTATGGGCGATGTCCTGGGTTCCAGTGTGTATGGGCGATGTCCTGGGTTCCAGTGTGTATGGGCGATGTCCTGGGTTCCAGTGTGTGTGGGCGATGTCCTGGGTTCCAGTGTGTGTGGGCGATGTCCTGGGTTCCAGTGTGTGTGGGCGATGTCCTGGGTTCCAGTGTGTGTGGGCGATGTCCTGGGTTCCAGTGTGTGTGGGCGATGTCCTGGGTTCCAGTGTGTGTGGGCGATGTCCTGGGTTCCAGTGTGTGTGGGCGATGTCCTGGGTTCCAGTGTGTGTGGGCGATGTCCCGGGTTCCAGTGTGTGTGTGGGCGATGTCCTGGGTTCCAGTGTGTGTGTGGGCGATGTCCTGGATTCCAGTGTGTGTGGGCGATGTCCTGGGTCCAGTGTGTATGGGCGATGTCTTGGGTTCCAGTGTGTGTGTGTGGGCGATGTCTTGGGTTCCAGTGTGTGTGTGTGGGCGATGTCTTGGGTTCCAGTGTGTGTGTGGGCGATGTCTTGGGTTCCAGTGTGTGTGTGGGTGATGTCCGTACTATAGCACTTTAAGAGTAGATGGGTATCTACTGTATGTAAATTTTGTTTAAACGTAACTGTAAATTCACCAGTTTCATTAGTGTCCTGCACAGGCTGTTTTCATTTGGCAAGAATATGCTCTTCATTATATCCTCATTGTTCATATTTGCATTCAAAATGCATCTTGAAAAGCCCTTTTGTTAATATCTGTTTTCTCTAACGTCCTAGAGGATGCTGGGGACTCTGTAAGGACCATAGGGATAGATGAACTCCGCAGGAGACATGGGCACTTTAAGAAAGACTTGAAGGTCAATTCTATTCGGCAACTTAAGAATAGCGCCGGGAATTAGCTCCCGACGCTATTCAATTCAGCTGCTAGTGACCCGCAATTGTCGGGAATTCTTCTCTCATCCCCGGGGGATGAGAGAAGAAACCCGACAAAAGTGCTGCCTCGCGGCCGGCGCGAGGCTGATTCTGCCGGGAATCATCCTCGCGCCCGGGTGTTAAGTCGGAGAATGCCCGTTCTCCCGACAATTCAACTTGTTTAGTCGGCGAGAACGGGACATCGCCGACTTAACTGGAGCTTAATTGAATAGCGTCGGGAGCTAATTCCCGGCGCTATTCTTAAGTTGCCGAATAGAATTGACCCTTTTGACTCTGGGTGTGCACTGGCTCCTCCCTCTATGCCCCTCCTCCAGACCTCAGTTTGATACTGTGCCCAGTGGAGACTGGGTGCATTTCAGGAGCTCTTCTGAGTTTCCTGTAAAGAAAGCATTTTAGTTAGGTTTTTTATGTTCAGGGAGCCTGCTGGCAACTGACTCCCTGCATCGAGGGACTGAGGAGAGAGAAACAGATCCACTTCTCTGAGTTTCAGGGCTCTGTTTCTTAGGCTACTGGACACCATTAGCTCCAGAGGGATCGGTACGCAGGTCTCACCCTAGCCGTCCGTCCCAGAGCCGCGCCGCCGTCCTCCTCGCAGAGCCGGAAGATTGAAGCCGGGTGAGTATTGAGGAAAAGAACATCAGAGGCGGCAGAAGACACCTTGATCTTCATGGAGGTAACGCACAGCACTGCAGCTGTGCTTCATTGCTCCCATTCACCTCACACACCTCGGTCACTGTAAGGGTGCAGGGCGCAGGGGGGGGCGCCCTGGGCAGCAATTTAAACCTCTCCTGTGGCATATATAGATATATACATGTACAGCTGGGCACTGTACATGTATATAAAGAGCCCCCGCCGTGTTGTTGAGAAATTTGAGCGGGACAGAAGCCCGCTGCCGAGGGGGCGGAGCTTCTCCCTCAGCACTCACCAGCGCCATTTTTCTCCACAGCACCGCTGAGAGGAAGTTCCCCGGACTCTCCCCTGCTTAACACACGGTGAAAGAAGGGTTTTAAAGTAGAGGGGGGGCACATAATTGGCGCATATACATAACAAAAGCGCTACTGGGTAAACATACTGTGTTTTTCTCTATCGTCCTAGTGGATGCTGGGGTTCCTGAAAGGACCATGGGGAATAGCGGCTCCGCAGGAGACAGGGCACAAAAAGTAAAGCTTTAGGATCAGGTGGTGTGCACTGGCTCCTCCCCCTATGACCCTCCTCCAAGCCTCAGTTAGATTTTTGTGCCCGGCCGAGAAGGGTGCAATCTAGGTGGCTCTCCTAAAGAGCTGCTTAGAAAAGTTTAGCTTAGGTTTTTTATTTTACAGTGAGTCCTGCTGGCAACAGGATCACTGCAACGAGGGACTTAGGGGAGAAGAAGTGAACTCACCTGCGTGCAGGATGGATTGGCTTCTTGGCTACTGGACATTAGCTCCAGAGGGACGATCACAGGTACAGCCTGGATGGTCACCGGAGCCTCGCCGCCGGCCCCCTTGCAGATGCTGAAACGAGAAGAGGTCCAGAATCGGCGGCAGAAGACTCCTCAGTCGTCTTAAGGTAGCGCACAGCACTGCAGCTGTGCGCCATTTTCCTCTCAGCACACTTCACACGGCAGTCACTGAGGGTGCAGGGCGCTGGGAGGGGGGCGCCCTGGGAGGCAAATGAAAACCTTTTTTGGCTAAAAATACCTCACATATAGCCTCCGGGGGCTATATGGAGATATTTAACCCCTGCCAGAATCCGTTAAGAGCGGGAGACGAGGCCGCCGAAAAAGGGGCGGGGCCTCTCTCCTCAGCACACAGCGCCATTTTCCCTCACAGAAAGGCTGGAGGGAAGGCTCCCAGGCTCTCCCCTGCACTGCACTACAGAAACAGGGTTAAAACAGAGAGGGGGGGGCACTAATTTGGCGTTAGAAATATATAAAAAAGATGCTATAAGGGAAAACACTTATATAAGGTTGTCCCTATATAATTATAGCGTTTTTGGTGTGTGCTGGCAAACTCTCCCTCTGTCTCTCCAAAGGGCTAGTAGGTCCTGTCCTCTATCAGAGCATTCCCTGTGTGTGTGCTGTGTGTCGGTACGTGTGTGTCGACATGTATGAGGACGATGTTGGTGAGGAGGCGGAGCAATTGCCTGTAATGGTGATGTCACTCTCTAGGGAGTCGACACCGGAATGGATGGCTTATTTAGGGAATTACGTGATAATGTCAACACGCGCCAAGGTCGGTTGACGACATGAGACGGCCGACAAACAATTAGTACCGGTCCAGACATCTCAAAAACACCATCAGGGGTTTTAAAACGCCCGTTTACTTTAGTCGGTCGACACAGACACAGACAGGGACACTGAATCCAGTGTCGACGGTGAATAAACAAACGTATTCCTTATTAGGGCCACACGTTAAGGGCAATGAAGGAGGTGTTACATATTTCTGATACAAGTACCACAAAAGAGGGTATTATGTGGGATGTGAAAAAACTACCGTAGTTTTTCCTGAATCAGATAAATTAAATGAAGTGTGTGATGATGCGTGGGTTCCCCCCGATAGAAAATATGGGCGGTATACCCTTTCCCGCCAGAAGTTAGGGCGCGTTGGGAAACACCCCTTAGGGTGGATAAGGCGCTCACACGCTTATCAGAACAAGTGGCGGTACCGTCTATAGATAGGGCCGTCCTCAAGGAGCCAGCTGACAGGAGGCTGGAAAAATATCATAAAAAGTATATACACACATACTGGTGTTATACTGCGACCAGCGATCGCCTCAGCCTGGATGTGCAGAGCTGGGGTGGCTTGGTCGGATTCCCTGACTAAAAATATTGATACCCTTGACAGGGACAGTATTTTATTGACTATAGAGCATTTAAATGATGTATTTCTATATAAGCGAGATGCACAGAGGGATATTTGCACTCTGGCATCAAGAGTAAGTGCGATGTCCATATCTGCCAGAAGATGTTTATGGACACGACAGTGGTCAGGTGATGCAGATTCCAAACGGCACAAAGGTGTATTGCCGTATAAAGGAAGAGGAGTTATTTGGGGTCGGTCCATCGGACCTGGTGGCCACGGCAACTGCTGGAAAATCCACCGTTTTTACCCTAAGTCACATCTCTGCAGAAAAAGACACCGTCTTTTCAGCTTCAGTCCTTTCGTCCCTATAAGAGTCATATCTGCCCAGGGATAGAGGAAAGGGAAGAAGACTGCAGCAGGCAGCCCATTCCCAGGAACAGAAGCGTTCCACCGTTTCTGACAAGCTCTCAGCATGACGCTGAGACCGTACAGGACCCCTGGATCCTACAAGTAGTATCCCAGGGGTACAGTTTGGAATGTCGAGACGTTTCCCCTGCGCAGGCTCCTGAAGTCTTCTTTACCAAGGTCTCCCTCCGACAAGGAGGCAGTATGGGAAAAAATTCACGAGCTGTATTCCCAGCAGGTGATAATTAAATTACCCCTTCTACAACAAGAAAAGGGGTATTATTCCACACTATATTGTGGTACTGAAGCCAGAAGGCTAGGTGAGACCTATTCTAAATCTAAAAATAAAAAAAAATAAAAATAAAAATTTGAACACTTACAAAGGTTCAAATCAAGATGGAGTCACTCAGAGCAGTGATAACGAACCGGGAAGAAGGGGACTATCTGGTGTCCCGAGACATCAGGGATGCTTACCTCCATGTCCCAAATTTGCCCTTATCACTAAGGGTACCTCAGGTTCGTGGTACAGAACTATCACTATCAGTTTCAGACGCTGCCGTTTGGATTGTCTACGGCACCCCGGGTCTTTACCAAGGTAATGGCCGAAATGATGGTTCTTCTTCGAAGAAAAGGCGTCTTAATTATCCCTTACTTGGACGATCTCCTGATAAGGGCAAAGTCCAGGGAACAGTTGGAGGTCGGAGTAGCACTATCTCGGATACTGTTACAACAGCAGGGGTGGATTCTAAATATTCCAAAATCGCAGCTGATCCCGACAACAAGTCTCCTGTGCTTAGGGATGATTCTGGACACAGTCCAGAAAAAGGTTTTTCTCCCGGAAGAGAAAGCCAGGGAGTTATCCGAGCTAGTCAGGAACCTCCTAAAATCAGTGCATCATTGCACAAGGGCCATGGTAAAAAAAATGGTGACTTCCTTCGAAGCAATTCCAGTCGGCAGATTTCATGCAAGAACTTTTCAGTGGGATCTGCCGGACAAATGGTCCGGATCGCATCTTCAGATGCATCAGCGGATAACCCTATATCCAAGGACAAGGGTGTCTCTCCTGTGGTGGTTACAGAGTGCTCATCTTCTAGAGGGCCGCAGATTCGGCATTCAGTTTTGGATGTTGGTGACCACGGAGGCCAGCCCGAGAGGCTGGGGAGCAGTCACACAAGGAAAAAATTTCCAGGGAGTGTGATCAAGTCTGGAGATTTTTCTCCACATAAATATAGCTAAGGGTAAATTTATAATGCTCTAAGCTTAGCAAGACCTCTGCTTCAAGGTCAGCCGGTATTGATCCAGTGGGATAAAACATCACGGCAGTCGCCCACGTAAATAGACAGGGCGGCACAAGAAGCAGGAGGGCAGTGGCAAAAACTGCAAGGACTTTTCGCTGGGCGGAAAATCATGTGATAGCACTGTCAGCAGTGTTTCATTCCGGGAATGGAAACTGGGAAGCAGACTTCCTCAGTAGGCACGACCTCCACCCGGCAGAGTGGGAACTTCATGGGGAAGTTTTCCACATAATTGTAAACCGTTGGGAATTACCAAAGGTGGACATGATGACGTCCCGTCTGAACAAAAAACGGGACAGGTATTGCGCCAGGTTAAGAGACCCTCAGGCAATAGCTGTGGACGTTCTGGTAACACCGTGGGTGTACCAGTCGGTGTATGTGTTCCATCCTCTGCTTTTCATACCTAAGGTACTGAGAATTATAAGACGTAGAGGAGTAAGAACTATACTCATGACTCCGGATTGGCCAAGAAGGACTTGGTACCCGGAACTTCAAGAGATGCTCACAGAGGACTTATGGCCTCTGCCGCTAAGAAGGGACTTGTTTCAGCAAGTACCATGTCTGTTCCAAGACTTACCGCAGCTGCGTTTGACGGCATGGCGGTGGAACGCCGGATCCTAAGGGAAAAGGCATTCAGGAAGAGGTCATTCCTACCCTGGTCAAAGCCAGAAAGGAGGTGACCGCACAACATTATCACCACATGTGGCGAAAATATGTTGCGTGGTGTGAGGCCAGGAAGGCCCCACGAAGAAATTTCAACTCGGTCGATTCCTGCATTTCTTGCAAACAGGAGTGTCTATGGGCCTCAAATTGGGGTCCATTAAGGTTCAAATTTCGCACCCTGTCGATTTTTCTTCCAGAAAGAATTGGCTTCAGTTCCTGAAGTCCAGAAGTTTGTCAAGGGAGTATTGCATATACAACCCCCTTTTTGTGCCTCCAGTGGCACTGTGGGATCTCAACGTAGTTCTGGGATTCCTCAAAACACATTGGTTTAAAACCAGTCAAATCTGTGGATTGAAGCATCTCACATGAAAAGTGAACATGCTCTTGGACCTGGCCTGGACCAGGCGAGTGTAAAATTGGTGGTTTTTTTTTCTCAAAAAAGCCCATATCTGTTTGTCCATTCGGACAGGGCAGAGCTGCGGACTCGTCCCCAGTTCTCTCCCTAAGGTGGTGTCAGTGTTTCACCTGAACCAGCTTATTGTGGTGTCTTGCGCCTACTAGGGACTTGGAGGACTCCAAGTTGCTAGATGTGGTCAGGGCCCTGAAAATATAGGTTCCAGGACGGCTGGAGTCAGGAAAACTGACTTGCTGTTATCCTGTATGCACCCAACAAACTGGGTGCTCTTGCTTTTAAGCAGACTTTTGCTAGTTGGATGTGTAATACAATTCAGCTTGCACATTCTGTGGCAGGCCTGCCACAGCCAAAATATGTAAATGCCCATTCCACAAGGAAGGTGGGCTCATCTTGGGCGGCTGCCCGAGGGGTCTCTGCTTTACAACTTTGCCGAGCGGCTATTTAGTCAGGGGCAAACACGTTTGTAAAATCCTACAAATTTGATACCCTGGCTAAGGAGGACCTGGAGTTCTCTCATTCGGTGCTGCAGAGTCATCCGCACTCTCCCGCCCGTTTGGGAGCTTTGGTATAATCCCCATGGTCCTTTCAGGAACCCCAGCATCCACTAGGACGATAGAGAAAATAAGAATTTACTTACCGATAATTCTATTTCTCGGAGTCCGTAGTGGATGCTGGGCGCCCATCCCAAGTGCGGATTATCTGCATTACTTGTACATAGTTACAAAAATCGGGTTATTATTGTTGTGAGCCATCTTTTCAGAGGCTCCGCTGTTATCATACTGTTAACTGGGTTCAGATCACAGGTTGTACAGTGTGATTGGTGTGGCTGGTATGAGTCTTACCCGGGATTCATAAATCCTTCCTTATTGTGTACGCTCGTCCGGGCACAGTACCTAACTGAGGCTTGGAGGAGGGTCATAGGGGGAGGAGCCAGTGCACACCACCTGATCCTAAAGCTTTACTTTTTGTGCCCTGTCTCCTGCGGAGCCGCTATTCCCCATGGTCCTTTCAGGAACCCCAGCATCCACTACGGACTCCGAGAAATAGAATTATCGGTAAGTAAATTCTTATTTTTCCTGGGTCATTAGCGCTGGGTGTGTGCTGGCATACTCTCTCTCTGTCTCTCCAAAGGGCCTGGTGGGGAACCTGTCTTCAGAAAAGAGCTTCCCTGTGTGTGTGTGTGGTGTCGGTACGCGTGTGTCGACATGTCTGAGACTGAAGGCTCACCTAAGGAGGAGGGGGAGTGTATTAATGTTAGGTCTCCGTCGGCAGTGCCGACACCTGACTGGATGGATATGTGGAATGTTTTAAGTGCTAATGTTAATTTATTGCACAAAAGATTAGACAAAGCTGAAGCTGGGGTACAGTCAGGGAGTCAACCCATGCCTGTCCCAATGTCGCCTGGACCTTCGGGGTCTCAGAAGCGCACACTATGACACAGATACCGACACGGATTCAGACTCCAGTGTCGACTACGATGATGCAAAATTACAGCCAAAGGTGGCTAAATGTATTCGATATGATTATCGCAATAAAAGATGTTTTGCATATCACTGAGGAACGCCCTGTCCCTGACACGAGGGTACACATGTAAAAGGGAAAGAAACCTGAGGTCACCTTTCCCTCATCACATGAACTGAGCGAATTATGCGAAAAAGCGTGGGAAACTCCAGACAAAAAACTGCAGAATCCCAAAAGGATTCTAATAGCGTATCCTTTCCCGTTGCAGGATAGAATCCTGTGGGAATCCTCCCTTAGGGTAGACAAAGCTTTGACGCGCTTATAAAAAAAGATAGCGCTTCCATCCCAATAGACGGCTACCCTCAAGGATCCTGCTGACCGCATGCAGGAGGTTACCTTGAAGTCAATTTACACACATTCTGGTACGTTACTCACACCGGCTATTGCGTCGGCCTGAGTTTGTAGTGCTGTAGCAGCATGGACAGATTCCTTATCAGCGGATATTGAGACCATTGATAAGGATACCATTTTAATGACCCTCGGGCATATAAAAGATGCTGTCTTATATATGAGGGATGCTCAAAGAGACATTAGTTTACTGGGTTCCAGGATAAACTCTGTCTATTTCTGCTAGGCGTGTCTTATGGACCCGACAGTGGTCAGGTGATGCCGACTCCAAGAGACATATGGAGTTGTTGCCTTTCAAGGGTGAGGAATTGTTTGGAGAGGGCCTTTCGGACCTCGTCTCCACGGCTACGGCAGGTAAATCGATTTTTTTGCCATATATTCCCTCACAATCTAAGAAAGCGCCTCATTATCAAATGCAGTCCATTCGTTCCAATAAAAGCAAGAGAGTACGTGGATCGTCCTTTCTTGCCAGAGGGAAGAAGCTGCATAACACAGCTAGTTCCCAGGAACAGAAGTCCTCTACGGCCTCTGCAAAATCCACTGCATGATGCTGGGGCTCACCTGAGGGAGTCCGCCCCAGTGGGGGCACGTCTTCGACTGTTCAGCCACATCTGGGTTCACTCACAGGTCGATCCCTGGGCAATAGAAATTGTTTCCCAGGGTTACAAGCTGGAATTCGAAGAGGTGCCTCCTCGCCGGTTTTTCAAATCGGCCCTACCGACTTCCCCCCTGGAAAGGGAGCTAGTGTTACATGCGATTCGCAAATTGTGTATTCAACAAGTGGTGGTAGAGGTTCCCCTGCTTCAAAGAGGGAAGGGGTACTGCTCAACTCTGTTTGTGGTCCCGAAACTGGATGGTTCGGTCAGACCCATTTTGAATTTAAAATCCCTGAACCTTTACTTAAAACGGTTCAAGTTCAAGATGGAATCGCTCAGTGTGGTCATCGCCAGCCTGGAAGGGGGAGATTTTATGGTATCTCTGGACATAAAGGATGCATACCTGCATGTTCCCATATATCCTCCTCATCAGGCGTACTTGATATTTGCGTTACAGGATTGTCATTACCATTTTCAGACGTTGCCTTTTGGGCTTTCCACGGCCCCGAGAATTTTCACCAAGGTAATGGCGGAAATGATGGTGCTCCTGCGCAAACAGGGTGTCACAATTATCCCGTACTTGGACGATCTCCTCATAAAAGCGAGATAACGGGAGAAGTTGCTGAACAGCGTATCACTTTCACTGACTGTGTTACAGCGACACGGCTGGATTATCAAAATTCCAAAGTCGCAGCTGAATCCCACAACTCGTCTGCCCTTCTTGGGCATGATTCTGGACACAGACCAGAAGAGGATTTTTCTTCCGACAGAAAAAGCGCAGGAACTCATGACTCTAGTCATGAACCTGTTGAAGCCAAAACAAGTGTCAATATGTCATTGCACTCAAGTCCTGGGAAAAATGGTGGCGACATACGAAGCCATTCTCTACGGCAGATTCCATGCAAGGACATTCCAATGGGACCTGTTGGACAAATGGTCCGGGTCACATCTGCAAATGCATCAGCGGATCACCCTGTCCCCAGGGCCAGAGTATCTCTCCTGTGGTGGCTGAAAAGTGCTCACCTTCTAGAGGGCCGCAGGTTCGGCATTCAGGACTGGATCCTGGTAACCACGGACGCGAGCCTCCGAGGTTGGGGAGCAGTCAC
Organism: Pseudophryne corroboree; assembly: GCF_028390025.1. Lineage (NCBI taxonomy): Eukaryota > Metazoa > Chordata > Amphibia > Anura > Myobatrachidae > Pseudophryne > Pseudophryne corroboree. The sequence goes on along the minus strand of NC_086445.1, from coordinate 750,982,314 downwards.
ACAGGGAAGAAATTTCCAAGGCCTTTGGTCAAGTCAAGAGACTTGTCTTCACATCAACATCCTGGAACTAAGGGCCATATACAACGCCCTACGTGAAGCGGAGATCTTACTTCGCGATCGACCAGTACTGATCCAGTCAGACAACGTCACCGCAGTAGCTCATGTAAACCGCCAAGGCGGCACAAGGAGCAGGGTGGCGATGGCGGAAGCCACCAGAATTCTTCGCTGGGCGGAGAATCATGTAAGCGCTGGGTCAGCAGTGTTCATTCCGGGAGTGGACAACTGGGAAGCAGACTTCCTCAGCAGACACGACCTGCATCCGGGAGAGTGGGGACTTCATCAAGAAGTCTTCGCGCAGATTGCAAGTCGGTGGGGACTGCCCCAAATAGACATGATGGCGTCCCGTCTCAACAAAAAGCTACAAAGGTATTGCGCCAGGTCAAGAGACCCTCAGGTGGTAGCTGTGGACGCCCTAGTGACACCGTGGGTGTTCCAGACGGTATTTGTTTCCTCCTCTTCCTCTCATACCCAAGGTGTTGAGGATAATAAGAAAAAGAGGAGTGAGAACAATACTCATTGTTCCGGATTGGCCACGAAGGACCTGGTATCCGGATCTGCAGGAAATGCTCACAGAAGATCCGTGATCTCTTCCTCTAAGGCAGGACCTGTTACAACAAGGTCCCTGTCTGTTCCAAGACTTACCGCGGCTGCGTTTGACGGCATGGCGGTTGAACACCGGATCCTAGCGGAAAAAGGTATTCCGGATGAGGTTATTCCTATGTTAATAAAGGCTAGGAAGGACGTGACATCTAAACATTATCACCGAATATGGTGTAAATATGTTTCTTGGTGTGAGGCCAGGAATGCTCCTACGGCAGAATTCCATCTAGGCCATTTTCTTCACTTCCTACAAACTGGAGTGAATTTGGGCCCAAAATTAGGCTCCATTAAAGTTCAGATTTTGGCCTTATCCATTTTCTTTCAAAAGGAATTGGCCTCTTTACCTGAAGTACAGACTTTTGTGAAGGGAGTACTGCATATTCAGCCTCCTTTTGTACCTCCGGTGGCGCCTTGGGATCTTAACGTGGTGTTAAGTTTCCTTAAGTCACATTGGTTTGAACCACTTAAAAGAGTGGAGTTGAAATATCTCACTTGGAAGGTGGTCATGTTGTTAGCCTTGGCTTCGGCTAGGCGAGTTTCGCTATTGGCGGCTTTATCACATAAAAGCCCCTATCTGGTTTTCCATATGTATAGAGCGGAATTGCGGACCCGTCCTCAATTCCTACCTAAGGTGGTCTCATCTTTTCATATGAACCAACCTATTGTCGTGCCTGTGGCTACACGTGACTTGGAGGATTCCGAGTCCCTGGATGTGGTCAAGGCTTTGAAAATTTACGTGGCCAGAACGGCTAGGATCAGAAAAACAGAAGCACTGTTTGTCCTGTATACAGCCAACAAGGTTGGCGGCCCTGCTTCAAAGCAGACTATTGCTCGCTGGATCTGTAACACGATTCAGCAGGCGCATTCTACGGCAGGATTGCCGTTACCGAAGTCGGTTAAGGCCCATTCCACTTGGAAGATGGGCTCGTCTTGGGCGGCTGCCCGAGGGGTCTCGGCACTACAGCTGTGCCGAGCTGCTACTTGGTCGGGGTCAAACACCTTTGCAAAGTTCTATAAGTTTGATACCCTGGCTGAGGAGGACCTCCTGTTTGCTCAATCGGTGCTGCAGAGTCATCCGCACTCTCCCGCCCGTTTGGGAGCTTTGGTATAATCCCCATGGTCCTTACGGAGTCCCCAGCATCCTCTAGGACGTTAGAGAAAATAAGATTTTAAACCTACCGGGAAATCTTCTCGTAGTCCGTAGAGGATGCTGGGCGCCTGTCCCAAGTGCGGACTACTTCTGCAAGACTTGTATATAGTTATTGCTTACATAATGGTTATGTTATAGTTTCATCGGTTTTGGACCGATGATATGTTGTTTTTTCATACTGTTAACTAGATAGTATATCACAAGTTATACGGTGTGATTGGTGTGGCTGGTATGAATCTTGCCTTTGGATTAACAAAAATCCTTTCCTCGTACTGTCCGTCTCCTCTGGGCACAGTTTCTCTAACTGAGGTCTGGAGGAGGGGCATAGAGGGAGGAGCCAGTGCACACCCAGGGTCAAAGTCTTTCTTAAAGTGCCCATGTCTCCTGCGGAACCCGTCTATCCCCATGGTCCTTACAAAGTCCCCAGCATCCTCTACTGACTACGAGAAAAAGATTTACCGGTAGGTTTAAAATCTTATTTTCTGTGGAGCAATTTAATTGTGTGAAAGGTAAAATGGACATCTTTGTGTCTGACTGTTAGGTGTTGGGTTTAGCGGGTTATAGGAGTATTGTGTTTTTTCTGGCCCCATATGATCATGGAGAGACCGAACCCATTAGGCTCTCGGCTTTCTTTCATTTTTTCCATTCCCCCTTGCATGGTACTACCCTTGTCAAATGCAGCCCTTCCATCACTCATCACAGTAGTTGGACAGATCACATGGTCTTCCACTAGATTGGCACTCGACTTTCCTGAAACTATGTGCTGCATTGTGTCTGTATACATGTTCTTTCCAACTACTTTATGGAGGAGTAGGAAATTAAAATGTGAGGTAAAAGGAGTTGACTTTACGGAATTCTTCCTTTTTAATGTAGAAGGAACCTCTGGTCATCGATGCTCTATTTTAGTTACTAATCGATTGGAAATGGGTGTCTCATTGGCCTTCTGTAAATCCCGTTGGACTATGTAAATTGTTGTCTTCAGGACTTTGTCCAAGAAGGGACTTACTATTGAGTCAATCTAAAAATAAGATTTTACTTACCGATAAATCTATTTCTCGTAGTCCGTAGTGGATGCTGGGACTCCGTAAGGACCATGGGGAATAGCGGCTCCGCAGGAGACAGGGCACAAAATAAAAGCTTAAGGATCAGGTGGTGTGCACTGGCTCCTCCCCCTATGACCCTCCTCCAAGCCTCAGTTAGGATACTGTGCCCGGACGAGCGTACATAATAAGGAAGGATATTGAATCCCGGGTAAGACTCATACCAGCCACACCAATCACACCGTACAACTCGTGATCTGAACCCAGTTAACAGTATGATAAACGCAAAGGAGCCTCTGAAAAGATGGCTCACAACAATAATAACCCGAATTTTTGTAACAATAACTATATACAAGTATTGCAGACAATCCGCACTAGGGATGGGCGCCCAGCATCCACTACGGACTACGAGAAATAGATTTATCGGTAAGTAAAATCTTATTTTCTCTGACGTCCTAGTGGATGCTGGGACTCCGTAAGGACCATGGGGATTATACCAAAGCTCCCAAACGGGCGGGAGAGTGCGGATGACTCTGCAGCACCGAATGAGAGAACTCCAGGTCCTCCTCAGCCAGGGTATCAAATTTGTAGAATTTAGCAAACGTGTTTGCCCCTGACCAAGTAGCTGCTCGGCAAAGTTGTAAAGCCGAGACCCCTCGGGCAGCCGCCCAAGATGAGCCCACTTTCCTTGTGGAATGGGCTTTTACTGATTTTGGTTGTGGCAATCCTGCCACAGAATGTGCAAGCTGAATTGTACTACAAATCCAACGAGCAATCGTCTGCTTTGAAGCCGGAGCACCCAGCTTGTTGGGTGCATACAGGATAAACAGCGAGTCAGATTTTCTGACTCCAGCCGTCCTGGAAACATATATTTTCAAGGCCCTGACAACGTCAAGCAACTTAGAGTCCTCTAAGTCCCTGGTAGCCGCAGGTACCACAATAGGTTGGTTCATGTGAAATGCAGAAACCACCTTAGGTAGAAATTGAGGACGAGTCCTCAATTTCGCCCTGTCAGAATGAAAAATTAAGTAAGGGCTTTTATATGATAAAGCCGCCAATTCTGACACACGCCTGGCTGAAGCCAAGGCTAACAGCATCGACACCTTCCATGTGAGATATTTTAAGTCCACAGTGGAAAGTGGTTCAAACCAATGTGACTTTAGAAAACTCAACACAACATTGAGATCCCAAGGTGCCACTGGAGGCACAAAAGGAGGCTGTATGTGCAGCACCCCTTTTACAAAAGTCTGAACTTCAGGTACTGAAGCCAGTTCTTTCTGGAAGAAAATCTACAGGGCCGAAATTTGAACCTTAATGGACCCCAATTTTAGGCCCATAGACAGTCCTGTTTGCAGGAAATGAAGGAAACGACCCAGTTGAAATTCCTCTGTAGGGGCCTTCTTGGCCTCACACCACGCAACATATTTACGCCAAATGCGGTGATAATGTTTTGCAGTTACGTCCTTCCTGGCTTTGACCAGAGTAGGGATGACTTCTTCTGGAATGCCTTTTTCCTTCAGGATCCGGCGTTCAACCGCCATGCCGTCAAACGCAGCCGCGGTAAGTCTTGGAACAGACAAGGCCCCTGCAGTAGCAGGTCCTTTCTTAGAGGTAGAGGCCACGGTTCGTCCGTGAGCATCTCTTGAAGTTCCGGGTACCAAGTCCTTCTTGGCCAATCCGGAACCACGAGTATAGTTCTTACTCCTCTCCTTCTTATGATTCTCAGTACTTTTGGTATGAGAGGCAGAGGAGGGAACACATACACTGACTGGTACACCCACGGCGTTACCAGAGCGTCCACTGCTATTGCCTGAGGGTCCCTTGACCTGGCGCAATATCTGTCCAGTTTTTTGTTTAGACGTGACGCCATCATGTCCACCTTTGGTTTTTCCCAACGGTTTACAATCAGGTGGAAGACTTCTGGGTGAAGTCCCCACTCTCCCGGGTGAAGGTCGTGACTGCTGAGGAAGTCTGCTTCCCAGTTGTCCACTCCCGGAATGAACACTGCTGACAGTGCTATCACATGATTTTCCGCCCAACGAAGAATCCTTGCAGCTTCTGCCATTGCCCTCCTGCTTCTCGTGCCGCCCTGTCTGTTTACGTGGGCGACTGACGTGATGTTGTCCGATTGGATCAACACCGCCTGACCCTGAAGCAGAGGTTTTGCTTGACTTAGGGCATTGTAAATGGCCCTTAGTTCCAGAATGTTTATATGAAGAGATGTTTCCATGCTTGACCACAAGCCCTGGAAATTCCTTCCCTGTGTGACTGCTCCCCAGCCTCTCAGGCTGGCATCCGTGGTTACCAGGATCCAATCCTGAATGCCAAATCTGCGGCCCTCTAGTAGATGAGCACTCTGCAGCCACCACAGGAGAGACACCCTTGTCCTTGGCGACAGGGTTATCCGCTGATGCATCTGCAGATGCGATCCGGACCATTTGTCCAGTAGATCCCACTGAAACGTTCTTGCATGGAATCTTCCGAATGGAATCGCTTCGTAAGAAGCCACCATTTTTCCCAGGACCCTCGTGCACTGATGCACTGAGACCTGTCCTGGTTTTAGGAGGTTCCTGACTAGCTCGGATAACTCCCTGGCCTTCTCCTCCGGGAGAAACACCTTCTTCTGGACTGTGTCCAGAATCATTCCTAGGAACAGTAGACGTGTCGTTGGAATCAGCTGCGATTTTGGAATATTTAGAATCCACCCGTGCTGACGTAACACTACCTGAGAGAGTGCTACTCCGACTTCTAACTGTTCCCTGGATCTTGCCCTTATCAGGAGATCGTCCAAGTAAGGGATAATTAAAATGCCTTTTCTTCGTAGAAGAATCATCATTTCGGCCATTACCTTGGTAAAGACCCGAGGTGCCGTGGACAATCCAAACGGCAGCGTCTGAAACTGATAATGACCGTTTTGTACTACAAACCTGAGGTACCCTTGGTGAGAAGGGTATATTGGGACGTGGAGATAAGCATCTTTGATGTCCAGAGACACCATATAGTCCCCTTCTTCCAGGTTCGCTATCACTGCTCTGAGTGACTCCATCTTGAATTTGAACCTTTTTATGTAAGTGTTCAAGGATTTCAGATTTAAAATTGGTCTCACCGAGCCGTCCGGCTTCGGTACCACAAACAGCGTGGAATAATACCCCTTTCCCTGTTGCAGGAGGGGTAACTTGATTATCACCTGCTGGGAATACAGCTTGTGAATGGCTTCCAAAACTGCCTCCCTGTCGGAGGGAGACTTTGGTAAAGCAGACTTCAGGAACCGATGAGGGGGAAACGCCTCGAATTCCAGTTTGTACCCCTGCGATACTACCTGTAGAATCCAGGGATCCACTTGCGAGTGAGCCCACTGCGCGTTGAAATTCTTGAGACGGGCCCCCACCATATCTGAGTCTGCTTGTAAAGCCCCAGCGTCATGCTGAAGACTTGGCAGAAGCAGGGGAGGGCTTCTGCTCCTGGGAAGCGGCTGCATGGTGCAGTCTTTTTCCTCTTCCTCTGCCCCGGGGCAGAAAGGAGTGGCCTTTTGCTCGCTTGTACTTATGGGAACGAAAGGACTGAGTTTGAAAAGACGGTGTCTTTTTCTGCTGATGTGGAGTGACCTGGGGTAAAAAGGTGGATTTTCCAGCCGTTGCCGTGGCCACCAGGTCCGATAGACCAGCCCCAAATAACTCCTCCCCTTTATACGGCAATACTTCCATGTGCCGTTTGGAATCCGCATCCCCTGACCACTGTCGCGTCCATAACGCTCTTCTGGCAGAGATGGACATAGCACTTACTCTTGATGCCAGGGTGCAAATATCCCTCTGTGCATCACGCATATATAGTAATGCATCCTTTAAATGTTCTATAGTTAACAAAATATTGTCCCTATCCAGGGTATCAATATTCTCGGTCAGGGAATCCGACCATGCGACTCCAGCACTGCACATCCAGGCTGAGGCGATTGCTGGTCGCAGTATAACACCAGTATGTGTGTATATACTTTTTAGGATATTTTCCAGCCTTCTATCAGCTGGTTCTTTGAGGGTAGCCGTATCAGGAGACGGTAACGCTACTTGTTTTGATAAACGTGTGAGCGCCTTATCTACCCTAGGGGGTGTTTCCCAACGCGCCCTAACCTCTGGCGGGAAAGGATATAATGCTAATAATTTTTTAGAAATTAGCTGTTTTTTATCGGGGGAAACCCACGCTTTTTCACACACCTCATTTATTTCCTCTGACTCAGGAAAAAATATTGGTAGTTTTTTCTCACCCCACATAATACCCTTCTTTGTGGTACTTGTAGTGTCAGAAAGGTTCAATGCCTCTTTCATTGCCGTGATCATGTAACGTGTGGCCCTACTGGACATTACGTTTGTCTCGTCACCGTCGACACTAGACTCAGTATCTGTGTCAGGGTCTGTGTCGACCCACTGAGGTAACGGGCGTTTTAGCGCCCCTGACGGTGTTTGAGACGCCTGGACAGGCACTAATTGATTTGCCGGCTGTCTCATGTCGTCAAGTTTTTTGCAAATTGCTGACATTATCACTTAATTGTTTAAATACAATCATCCAGTCAGGTGTCGACTCCCTAGGGGGTGACATCACCAACACAGGCAACTGCTCCGCCTCCACATCATTTTCCTCCTCATACATGTCGACACACGCGTACCGACACACAGCACACACACCGGGAATGCTCTGATAGAGGACAGGACCCCACTTAGCCCTTTGGAGAGACAGAGGGAGAGTCTGCCAGCACACACCCAGCGCTATATATATATATACAGGGATAACCTTATATAAGTGTTACTCCCTTATAGCTGCTGTTAATATATTTATTTGCTGCCAAACGTGCCCCCCCTTCTCTTTTTTACCCTGATTCTGAAGCAGGACTGCAGGGGAGAGTCAGGGAGCCGTCCTTCCAGCGGAGCTGTGAGGGAAAATGGCGCTTGTGTGCTGAGGAGATAGGCTCCGCCCCTTCACGTCGTCCTTATCTCCCGCTTTTTTGTGTAAAATGGCAGGGGATTAAAATACATCCATATAGCCCAGGAGCTATATGTGATGTATTCTGTATTGCCACCAAAGTATTCTGTTATATTGCGTCTCAGGGCGCTCCCCCCCCAGCGCCCTGCACCCTCAGTGACCGGAGTGTGAAGTGTGCTGAGAGCAATGGCGCACAGCTGCGGTGCTGTGCGCTACCTTAGTCTGAAGACAGGATGTCTTCTGCCGCCGATTTCACCGGACCTCTTCGTCTCTTCTGGCTCTGTAAGGGGGACGGCGGCGCGGCTCCGGTGACCCATCCAGGCTGAACCTGTGATCGTCCCTCTGGAGCTAGTGTCCAGTAGCCTAAGAAACCCGATCCACTCTGCACTCAGGTGAGTCCGTTTCTTCTCCCCTTAGTCCCACGATGCAGTGAGCCTGTTGCCAGCAGGACTCACTGAAAATAAAAAAACCTAACTAAACTTTTATTCTAAGCAGCTCAGGAGAGCCACCTAGATTGCACCCTTCTCGGCCGGGCACAAAAATCTAACTGAGGCTTGGAGGAGGGTCATAGGGGGAGGAGCCAGTGCACACCACCTGATCCTTAAGCTTTTATTTTGTGCCCTGTCTCCTGCGGAGCCGCTATTCCCCATGGTCCTTACGGAGTCCCAGCATCCACTAGGACGTCAGAGAAACATATTTAATTTTTGGTTTCCTGTGTGCTCTTCTTCTGCTTCCGTATCATGTTAGATTTGTACTTTAAGGTGAAAACAGAAGTCTTACTAGTAATCAGTGGTGGTTTGGACTGTTTAATTCAGTTATGCAGTTGACATGTTAGTTATACACATGCAGTTTTGACTAATAGTACCGATTGCTCTCCCAAAAGATGATGTATAGCATGTGCACTGCCTATTGCTGCAGTAATCTTTCATCATTGGCAGCGTGATTGGTGTATTGTGCAAAGGTCTGATTACAGCTGAAACATGTCTGAGTAGAACTGAACAAAGTATCATCATTCACAATGGTCTTTGATTAATATTAAAGTTAGATTGCAGCCATACAGTTTCATCTACCCTCCTTAGAAATGTTAGCGCATTTTCAAGTATCTTAAGATGTCCTGGTGTAGGAATTTTCTGTATACAGGTTAGCGATGGTTTAACTTTACCGCAACGTGGCATGCTGTAAGGCGCAGCTGGCGGTCACTCCATTAATTCCAATGGACGTATTCACGTATACGCACGTGCACGTCCTAGTCACGGGCACACTAGTGCCAGTGATGCCACGATGTATATGCATCGTGCAAAGAGGAGCGTGGCTACATCTGTACATCTATATAGCATTACTGCCTCACAGCACTGAGGTCATGGGTTCGATTCCCACCACGGCCCTAACTGTGCGGAGTTTGTATATTCTCCCCGTACTCGCGCGAGTTTCCTCCGTGTACTCCGGTTTCTTCCCACAATCCAAAAATATACTGGTGGGTTAATTGGCTCCCAACAATATTAACCCTAGTGTGAATGTTTGTGCATGTACATGTGATAGGGAATATAGATTGCAAGCTCCACTGGGGCAGTGACTGATGTGAATGGGCAAAATATTCTATGTAAAGCGATGCGGAATATGTGTGTGCTATATAAATAACTGGTAATAAATCTATATCACATTTTATTACCTTTTGTACTGTAAAAGCAACCTAATATACTCAGACTGGGTCTATGATATTTTTGAACAAATAATTTCTTTGGACAGGTACCAGTTTTTGGAGGAAGCATTTCAGAACCAGAAGGGCGCGATAGAAAATCTCTTAGCAAAGCTTCTGGAAAAGAAAAATTATGTGCATTTTGCAGCTACTCAGGTTCAGAACAGGTACGTAGCTTTCTCTGATACTCACTCCAATTTAACAAATGCACTTTATTCAGTATTAATGTAGTAATTGCTGTCAATATGTATGTTGTAGATTTGTATTTTTTTTTTCTTCTTCTTTTTACTATTGAATCTATAAAATGGAAAAGATGTTCGTTGTTTTTGTTTGTATCATTTTTCCCCCTTTTAAAAGTTTGTGTGTGCATGGACATCTGTCTAGCTGCCTACATATGAGTAGGTGGAAACATCAGTTTTTGGAGTATTCCAACAATAATGTACACAGCTTCCAAAGTGGCTGCACTCATGAAGAAATTAAGTACAGGAATGATGGAGTATCTTTCCCAATCTGGTGTAAATAATATCTGATATACCCTTATTTGAAATGCGGCGAGTACCCCCTTTCAAATTATGGTCTACGGATCACCAGACAATATTAACATGCACTGCAGAAATAGTAGTAGAGCTTAAATATATGGACAGGCACTTGTGCACAAACTTTACCATCCTGGCACTTTTACACTAATCCAGTGTCATGCCTTGTGGTCTGCCATTACTACACATTTTAAGCCTTACATTCAATTCCAAAAAAATAAAGTAATGGGTTATTCTCAAATTCAGATTTTATTCTGAAAACCTATGTGTATAATATAGTTTTCTTGCTGTTTTTAGAAATGTAGATTCATTTACACCTTTGGAACTGTATTAAGTATGAACCACAAAACCAAAAAAGTGTTTCTTGGTGCTGGTTAGGAAAGAACAAAATAAAATGCATTTGCCTTCCATTCATTTATATTTAATAAAAATAAAATAGAAATAAGTACATACAGCTAAACTGTCCTGGGCTGCATGTTGCAAACATCCATGCCAAGCATGGATTCTCCAAAGTCTGTACCCAGAACAATAGGTGGTTATACCTTTTTTCAGCAGAGTATCACACCTTGGGTGATGTCACAACGTCCCTGCTGGATAGATAATTGAGGCTGGGATCCTCCTTGCCTTGCTCATATAACTTAAAACTGAAATTCACATAATTGGCATAACTTTCCCTGCTATATGATGATCTAGAACAGTGATCTATGGGTAGCTCGCCGTAGTATTTTTGGTAGCTCAGAGAGCGTGCACAGGCTTGGGCAGTCACTGGCACTCCTCCTCCCTTCATCTTTAATATGGTGCCGGCCGTCAGCCAATCAGAGCTCGTGGACCGGCAGTGGCGGCACCTAATTGGCTGCCGGACCGCGAGTTTTGATTGGCTCACTTACCGGCACCATATTTTAAATGCCCGCCGATGCCGGAGACTCTGTCACCCTCATTGCAGCCGCTCTCGACTTCACAGGAGAGGCGCGCGCTGCGCTCTCCTCCCCTTCCGTCCCTCATACAGGAGGAGCAGCACCAGTGGCAGTAGAAGAAGCCAGTAAGGGTTAGCACTGTGTGGGGCACTGTATCGGACACGGGGGGGCGTCATTTTAAATGGCACTGCGGGGAATTGTATCTGGCACTGCTGGGGGGCATTATTTGTGTATCTGACACTGCGTGGGGGGTGGGGCATAACTTGTAATTGTGAGACCACACCCACTTTTGTGAGACCACACCCACTTTTGTGAGACCACACCCACCTTTGTGAGACCACGCCCACTTTTGTGAGGCCACACCCACTTTTGTGAGACCACACACACTTTCGCAGGAGCGCACGCGCATTGGGGGAGGGGGTAGCTCCTTCAGAGGTTTTACCCCAATTAAGGCTGGAGACCACTGATCTAGAATATGGGGTGCCCATATTACTCTGCTAATTTAGCTACAAAAGGACACTAAATATGATTGTGTGATGGGACTGGCCTAGATACTTACGGTGCATACACACTGGGTGTTTTTGCCCAGCATGTATGCACAACGATGATCGCTGACATCGCTGGACTGAAAATCGCTCAGTACATACACAGTGAGCGATTTCCCCCCCTGCCCAGTGATGTCCGCTAGGTTGAACTGCTTTCTATAGCAGGACGCTATGGAAAGCCGTTCACCCCGCCGTTCATCTGTTGGTAATACCATCGGATGAACGGCGGCTGCCGGCGATGAAGCGGAGACGCGCATCAGCGCTCATCGCCGGGGCATACACACTGGGCGGTTTTGAGCTGAAAGCCGCTCAAAACACCAAAATAATCGCCCGGTATATATAGGTCTAGAGAGAGATGCAACTCGCACCCCACCTGCGAATAGACTAGGATACACAGCTATGCATTGTAATGATCCCACAGGCTCACCTCAGCACTTCCTAGCTTAAGGCAACCCTCTATGGCTAAGAAAAGCTTCCCTTTTATTAGTCATCTGACTGTTAACAGATTCATAACTCTGTTTTAATTTAAATCAATCTTACAAGGCCCTAATATTTATGTTCTTGAAATTGAAAGTCCCATGGAAAAAAGAGGTATAACTTGTGTGGCTGTTAATTACTGATTGAGAATGTATAACCCCTTTCGCTGCTGTGTTTATTATTTCATAACGGTAAATGCGTTCTGGCCTACATCAGTTTTAGGATTTCAACCTGTGTGGACTTGCAGTTACCCTGAGCTCTCGATATGAGTTATGTACGGAGTTCTCCAGATATGCTGAAACTGAAATGTTTTTATAATATGGTGTTTTTATTGTTGCAATGTAGTAATAAAAGATTCTGCAACAGAATACATTATTGAACTTGTGATCATTAAACAATTCATTAACTTGGTCAGTGGGATGCACAACATTTTTTATGATTTTCCAAAGTGACAAACATCACATCCCCCCCCCCCCCCCCAACTACCAGACAACCATTAAAGTACTGTACGAGTTAAACCCTTTGTTATCAGAGTAGATATAGTATAGGAAACACAACTAGAATGTTTATAGTTTCACTCTTACTTCCCTTTGGTTTCTATTACTTGTCTCTTAGCTGAGTGAGGTCAGTGTAGTATTTTGTTATGTTCTACGTGGCTTACCTGTTCCTGGTTTGTCCGGATGGTCTCTATAAAAAAAACCCCTGGAGATGTTGGCAGGGACGAGGGGCACCCTTGGGGATGCAAGTTGCAAACATGGGGCTCTAGATTTGTCCCCCTCTCTATTACTGAAAGAGAATGCCAAGGAACTTAAAAATTATAGTATTAATTTGATTGTTGACGCTAAATTATGGCACAAAGCAGTCGTATTTCCCTCTGTGGAAATAGTTTACATAATTACAGACCTTGTAAAATTGAATTGCAATGTTTATGGGTCAATCCTTACTAGATAATCCAGAATTAAATTAATTGGTTGCTTGACCATTTTTTTTAAAATTTATTTTCTTACGTCCTAGAGGATGCTGGGGACTCCATAAAGACCATGGGGTATAGACGGGCTCCGCAGGAGATATGGGCACTCTAAAGAACTTTTAGTATGGGTGTACACTGGCTCCTCCCTCTATGCCCCTCCTCCAGACCTCAGTCAGATTCTGTGCCCAGAGGAGAATGGGTGCACTACAGAGGAGCTCTACTGAGTTTCTCTGATAAAAGAATTTTGTTAGGTTTTTTTATTTTCAGGGAGCACTGCTGGCAACAGGCTCCCTGCATCGTGGGACTGAGGGGAGAGAAGCAGACCTACTTAAATGATAGGCTCTGCTTCTTAGGCTACTGGACACCATTAGCTCCAGAGGGATCGGAACGCAGGTCTCAGAGCCGCGCCGCCGTCCTCCTCGCAGAGCCGGAAGATAGAAGCCGGGTGAGTATAAGAAGAAAGAAGACTTCTAAGGCGGCAGAAGACTTCAGATCTTCCCTGAGGTAAGCGCGTAGCGGTAACGCTGCGCGCCATTGCTCCCACACGTTACACACACGGACAGGCACTGATGGGTGCATGGCGCAGGGGGGGCGCCCTGGGCAGCAATATATACTTCTGTTTTGGCATGTTATTACACATATGGGCCGCGGAGTCAGTGGATATGTTCATCCCCCGCCATTAATTGTGAATTTGAGCGGGACAGAAGCCCGCCACTAGAGGGGGCGGAGTCGCACAGCACTAACCAGCGCCATTTTCTCCACAGTATGCTTAAGAGAAACTGGCTCCCCGGACTCTCCCCTGCAGAACGGTGATACAGGGCTGAAAAAAGAGGGGGGCACATTTTGGCGCAGTGAGTGTATTACACGATTGACATTATATATATATATATATATATATATATATATATATATATAATATACGCTGTATCTGGGAATTGTTTCCAGTGTCAGTTGGCGCTGGGTGTGTGCTGGCATACTCTCTCTCTGTATCTTCAAAGGGCCTTGTTGGGGAACTGTCCCCTTATAGATATATCCTTGTGTGTACGGGTGTCGGTACGCGTGTGTGGACATGTCTGAAGCGGAAGGCTCATCCAAGGAGGAGGTGGAGCAGATTGTGGTGTCTCTGTCGGCAACGCATGATTGGTATGATATGTGGAATATTTTAAATGCTAATGTGACCTTATTACATAAGAGAATGGACAAAGCTGAGTCCAAGGAAACAGCAGGGAGCCAATCCGCGGATTTGACTGGGTCACAGGGCCCGTCAGGGTCTCAAAAGCGTCCCTTATCACAAATAGTAGACACTGATACCGACACGGATTCTGACTCCAGTGTCGACTATGATGAGGCAAGGTGACCAAAAGTATTCATTATGTGATTATGGTAATAAAAGATGTTTTGCATATCACAGATGACCCCTCTGTTCCTGACACGAGGGTACACATGTTTCTCTATCGTCCTAGTGGATGCTGGGGTTCCTGAAAGGACCATGGGGGGATAGCGGCTCCGCAGGAGACAGGGCACAAAAGTAAAGCTTTCCGATCAGGTGGTGTGCACTGGCTCCTCCCCCTATGACCCTCCTCCAAGCCAGTTAGATTTTTGTGCCCGGCCGAGAAGGGTGCAATCTAGGTGGCTCTCCTAAAGAGCTGCTTAGAAAAGTTTAGCTTAGGTTTTTTATTTTACAGTGAGTCCTGCTGGCAACAGGATCACTGCAACGAGGGACTTAGGGGAGAAGAAGTGAACTCACCTGCGTGCAGGATGGATTGGCTTCTTGGCTACTGGACATCAGCTCCAGAGGGACGATCACAGGTACAGCCTGGATGGTCACCGGAGCCTTGCCGCCGGCCCCCTTGCAGATGCTGAAGTAAGAAGAGGTCCAGAATCGGCGGCAGAAGACTCCTCAGTCTTCTAAAGGTAGCGCACAGCACTGCAGCTGTGCGCCATTTTCCTCTCAGCACACTTCACACGGCAGTCACTGAGGGTGCAGGGCGCTGGGAGGGGGGCGCCCTGGGAGGCAAATGAATACCTATTTTGGCTAAAAATACCTCACATATAGCCTCCGGAGGCTATATGGAGATATTTAACCCCTGCCAGAATCCGTTAAGAGCGGGAGACGAGGCCGCCGAAAAAGGGGCGGGGCCTATCTCCTCAGCACACAGCGCCATTTTCCCTCACAGAAAGGCTGGAGGGAAGGCTCCCAGGCTCTCCCCTGCACTGCAGAAACAGGGTTAAAACAGAGAGGGGGGGCACTAATTTGGCGTTAGAAATATATAAAAAAGATGCTATAAGGGAAAACACTTATATAAGGTTGTCCCTATATAATTATAGCGTTTTTGGTGTGTGCTGGTAAACTCTCCCTCTGTCTCTCCAAAGGGCTAGTGGGTCCTGTCCTCTATCAGAGCATTCCCTGTGTGTGTGCTGTGTGTCGGTACGTGTGTGTCGACATGTATGAGGACGATGTTGGTGAGGAGGCGGAGCAATTGCCTGTAATGGTGATGTCACTCTCTAGGGAGTCGACACCGGAATGGATGGCTTATTTAGGGAATTACGTGATAATGTCAACACGCTGCAAGGTCGGTTGACGACATGAGACGGCCGACAAACAATTAGTACCGGTCCAGACGTCTCAAAAACACCGTCAGGGGTTTTAAAACGCCCGTTTACTTTAGTCGGTCGACACAGACACAGACAGGGACACTGAATCCAGTGTCGACGGTGAATAAACAAACGTATTCCTTATTAGGGCCACACGTTAAAGGCAATGAAGGAGGTGTTTCATATTTCTGATACTACAAGTACCACAAAAGAGGGTATTATGTGGGATGTGAAAAAACTACCGTAGTTTTTCCTGAATCAGATAAATTAAATAAAGTGTGTGATGATGCGTGGGTTCCCCCCGATAGAAAATTATGGGCGGTATACCCTTTCCCGCCAGAAGTTAGGGCGCGTTGGGAAACACCCCTTAGGGTGGATAAGGCGCTCACACGCTTATCAAAACAAGTGGCGGTACCGTCTATAGATAGGGCCGTCCTCAAGGACCAGCTGACAGGAGGCTGGAAAATATCATAAAAAGTATATACACACATACTGGTGTTATACTGCGACCAGCGATCGCCTCAGCCTGGATGTGCAGAGCTGGGGTGGCTTGGTCGGATTCCCTGACTAAAAATATTGATACCCTTGACAGGGACAGTATTTTATTGACTATAGCGCATTTTAAAGGATGCATTTCTATATATGCGAGATGCACAGAGGGATATTTGCACTCTGGCATCAAGAGTAAATGCGATGTCCATATCTGCCAGAAGATGTTATGGACACGACAGTGGTCAGGTGATGCAGATTCCAAACGGCACAAAGGTGTATTGCCGTATAAAGGAAGAGGAGTTATTTGGGGTCGGTCCATCGGACCTGGTGGCCACGGCAACTGCTGGAAAATCCGCCGTTTTTTACCCTAAGTCACATCTCTGCAGAAAAAGACACCGTCTTTTCAGCCTCAGTCCTTTCGTCCCTATAAGATCATATCTGCCCAGGGATAGAGGAAAGAGAAGAAGACTGCAGCAGGCAGCCCATTCCCAGGAACAGAAGCGTTCCACCGCTTCTGACAAATTCTCAGCATGGCGCTGAGACCGTACAGGACCCCTGGATCCTACAAGTAGTATCCCAGGGGTACAGATTGGAATGTCGAGACGTTTCCCCTTCGCAGGCTCCTGAAGTCTGCTTTACCAAGGTCTCCCTCCGACAAGGAGGCAGTATGGGAAAAAATTCACAAGCTGTATTCCCAGCAGGTGATAATTAAATTACCCCTCCTACTACAAGAAAAGGGGTATTATTCCACACTATATTGTGGTACTGAAGCCAGAAGGCTAGGTGAGACTTATTCTAAAAAAAAATTTTTTTGAACACTTACAAAGGTTCAAATCAAGATGGAGTCACTCAGAGCAGTGATAACGAACCAGGAAGAAGGGGACTATATAGTGTCCCGGGACATTAGGGATGCTTACCTCTATGTCCCAAATTTGCCCTTCTCACTAAGGGTACCTCAGGTTCGTGGTGCAGAACTGTCACTATCAGTTTCAGACGCTGCCGTTTGGATTGTCCACGGCACCCCGGGTCTTTACCAAGGTAATGGCCGAAATGATGATTCTTCTTCGAAGAAAAGGCGTCTTAATTATCCCTTACTTGGACGATCTCCTGATAAGGGCATAGTCCAGGGAACAGTTGGAGGTCGGAGTAGCACTATCTCGGATACTGCTACAACAGCACGGGTGGATTCTAAATATTCCAAAATCGCAGCTGATCCCGACGACACGTCTGCTGTGCCTAGGGATGATTCTGGACACAGTCCAGAAAAAGGTGTTTCTCCCGGAAGAGAAAGCCAGGGAGTTATCCGAGCTAGTCAGGAACCTCCTAAAAACAGTGCATCATTGCACAAGGGTCCTGGTAAAAATGGTGGCTTCCTACGAAGCAATTCCATTCGGCAGATTTCACGCAAGAACTTTTCAGTGGGATCTGCTGGACAAATGGTCCGGATCGCATCTTCAGATGCATCAGCGGATAACCCTATATCCAAGGACAAGGGTGTCTCTCCTGTGGTGGTTATAGAGTGCTCATCTTCTAGAGGGCCGCAGATTCGGCATTCAGGATTGGATGCTGGTGACCACGGAGCCCAGCCCGAGAGGCTGGGGAGCAGTCACACAAGGAAAAAATTTCCAGGGAGTGTGATCAAGTCTGGAGACTTTTCTCCACATAAATATACTTGAGCTAAGGGTAAATTTATAATGCTCTAAGCTTAGCAAGACCTCTGCTTCAAGGTCAGCCGGTATTGATCCAGTGGGAAAAACATCACGGCAGTCGCCCACGTAAACAGACAGGGCGACACAAGAAGCAGGAGGGCAATGGCAAAAACTGCAAGGACTTTTCGCTGGGCGGAAAATCATGTGATAGCACTGTCAGCAGTGTTTCATCCCGGGAATGGAAACTGGGAAGCAGACTTCCTCAGCAGGCACGACCTCCACCCGGGAGAGTGGAAACTTCATCGGGAAGTTTTTTCCACATGATTGTAAACCGTTGGGAAATACCAAAGGTGGACATGATGGCGTCCCGTCTGAACAAAAAACGGGACAGGTATTGCGCCAGGTCAAGAGACCCTCAGGCAATAGCTGTGGACGTTCTGGTAACACCGTGGGTGTACCAGTCGGTGTATGTGTTCCCTCCTCTGCTTCTCATACCTAAGGTGCTGAGAATTATAAGACGTAGAGGAGTAAGAACTATACTCATGGCTCCGGATTGGCCAAGAAGGACTTGGTACCCGGAACTTCAAGAGATGCTTACAGAGGTCTTATGGCCTCTGCCGCTAAGAAGGGACTTGCTTCAGCAAGTACCATGTCTGTTCCAAGACTTACCGCAGCTGCGTTTGTCGGCATGGCGGTGGAAAGCCGGATCCTAAGGGAAAAAGGCATTCCGGAAGAGGTCATTCCTACCCTGGTCAAAGCCAGAAAGGAGGTGACCGCACAACATTATCACCACATGTGGCGAAAATATGTTGCGTGCTGTGAGGCCAGGAAGGCCCCACAAAGAAATTTCAACTCTGTCGTTTCCTGCATTTCCTGCAAACAGGAGTGTCTATGGGCCTCAAATTGGGGTCCATTAAGGTTCAAATTTCGGCCCTGTCGATTTTCTTCCAAAAAGAATTGGCTTCAGTTCCTGAAGTCCAGAAGTTTGTCAAGGGAGTATTGCATATACAACCCCCTTTTGTGCCTCCAGTGGCACTGTGGGATCTCAACGTAGTTCTGGGATTCCTCAAATCACATTGGTTTAAAACCAGTCAAATCTGTGGATTTGAAGCATCTCACATAAAAAGTGACCATGCTCTTGGCCCTGGCCTGGACCAGGCGAGTGTCAAATTGGTGGTTTTTTCTCAAAAAAGCCCATATCTGTTTGTCCATTCGGACAGGGCAGAGCTGCGGACTCGTCCCCAGTTCTCTCCCTAAGGTGGTGTCAGTGTTTCACCTGAACCAGCTTATTGTGGTGCCTTGCACCTACTAGGGACTTGGAGGACTCCAAGTTGCTAGATGTTGTCAGGGCCCTGAAAATATGTTCCAGGACGGCTGGAGTCAGGAAAACTGACTTGCTGTTATCCTGTATGCACCCAACAAACTGGGTGCTCTTGCTTCTAAGCAGACTATGGCTAGTTGGATGTGTAATACAATTCAGCTTGCACATTCTGTGGCAGGCCTGCCACAGCCAAAATATGTAAATGCCCATTCCACAAGGAAGGTGGGCTCATCTTGGGCGGCTGCCCGAGGGGTCTCGGCTTTACAACTTTGCCGAGCAGCTACTTGGTCAGGGGCAAACACGTTTGCTAAATTCTACAAATTTGATACCCTGGCTAAGGAGGACCTGGAGTTCTCTCATTCGGTGCTGCAGAGTCATCCGCACTCTCCCGCCCGTTTGGGAGCTTTGGTATAATCCCCATGGTCCTTTCAGGAACCCCAGCATCCACTAGGACGATAGAGAAAATAAGAATTTACTTACCGATAATTCTATTTCTCGGAGTCCGTAGTGGATGCTGGGCGCCCATCCCAAGTGCGGATTATCTGCAATACTTGTACATAGTTACAAAAATCGGGTTATTATTGTTGTGAGCCATCTTTTCAGAGGCTCCGCTGTTATCATACTGTTAACTGGGTTTAGATCACAAGTTGTACGGTGTGATTGGTGTGGCTGGTATGAGTCTTACCCGGGATTCAAAATTCCTCCCTTATTGTGTACGCTCGTCCGGGCACAGTACCTAACTGGCTTGGAGGAGGGTCATAGGGGGAGGAGCCAGTGCACACCACCTGATCGGAAAGCTTTACTTTTGTGCCCTGTCTCCTGCGGAGCCGCTATCCCCCCATGGTCCTTTCAGGAACCCCAGCATCCACTACGGACTCCGAGAAATAGAATTATCGGTAAGTAAATTCTTATTTTAAGGGGAAGAAACCTGAAGTAACGTTTCCTCCATCTCATGAACTGAATGAATTATTTGAAAAAGCTTGGGAAACTCCAGACAAAAAACTACAGATTCCCAAGAGGATCCTTATGGCGTATCCTTTCCTAGCAAAGGACAGGGTATGTTGGGAATCCTCGCCCAGGGTGGACAAGGCATTAACGCGTATGTCCAAGAAGGTGGCGCTACCGTCTCCAGACACCGCGGCCCTTAAGGATCCTGCGGATCGTAGACAGGAGACTACCTTAAAGTCTATTTATGCACATACGGGGGCTGTACTCAGACCGGCAATAGCATCGGCATGGGTCTGTAGCGCTGTTGCAGCATGGACAGATAACTTGTTGGCTGACATGGATACCCTGGACAAGGATACCATTGTCCTGACTTTAGGTCACATTAAGGACGCAGTCTTGTATATGAGAGACGCTCAAAGAGACGTGGGGCTGCTTGGTTCCAGAGCCAATTCCATGGCAGTTTCGGCAAGACGAGCTCTGTGGACCCGCCAATGGTCGGGTGATGCCGACTCAAAAAAGCATATGGAGGTTTTACCTTACAAGGGTGAAGTTTTGTTTGGGGATGGTCTCGCGGACCTGGTTTCCACAGCTACCGCGGGTAAATCTACGTTTTTGCCTTTTGTTCCCCCACAGCAAAAGAAAATCGCACAATATCAGATGCAGTCCTTTCGGTCGCATAAGTCCAGAAGAGGTCGGGGCTCCTCTTTCCTCGCCAGAGGTAAGGGTAGAGGTAAGAGAACACCTGCTTCGGCTAGTTCCCAGGAGCAGATGTCCTCCCCGGCTTCTGCTAAATCCACCGCGTGACGCTGGGGCTCCACGGAGGGAGTCCGCACCGGTGGGGGCACGTCTTCGACTCTTCAGCCAGGTCTGGGTCCCATCAGGCGTGGATCCTTGGGCGTTGGAAATTGTATCCCAAGGTTACAAACTGGAGTTCGAAGAGGTGCCCCCTCGCCGATTTCTCAAGTCGGCCTTGCCAACCTCTTCCCCGGAGAGGGGAGTGGTATTAGATGCAATTCAAAAGCTATGTCAACAGCAAGTGATTGTCAAGGTTCCCCTAGGCCAACAGGGAAAAGGGTACTATTCAAGACTGTTTGTGGTCCCGAAGCCGGATGGTTCGGTCAGACCAATTTTGAATCTAAAATCCCTAAACCTATACTTGAAAAAGTTCAAATTCAAGATGGAATCACTCCGGACTGTGATATCCAGTCTGGAAGCAGGGGATTTTATGGTGTCACTGGACGTGAAGGATGCCTACCTTCATGTCCCCATATTTCCTCTTCATCAAGAACACCTGCGTTTCGCGGTACAGGACTGTCATTACCAGTTTCAGACGTTGCCGTTTGGGCTTTCCACGGCTTCGAGGATTATCACCAAGGTAATGGCGGAAATGATGGTGCTCCTGCGCAAGCAGGGTGTCACAATTATCCCGTACTTGGACGATCTCCTGATAAAGGAGAGATCAAGGGATCAATTGCTGAAAAGCGTGTCACTCCCTGAGAGTTACATCAACACGATTGGATTCTTAATCTGCCGAAGTCTCAGTTGCTTCCAACGACTCGACTATCATTCCTAGGCATGATTCTGGACACGGACCAGAAGAGGTTTTTCTACCAATAGAAAAAGCCCAGGACATCCAGAACATGGTCAGGGACCTGCTAAAACCAAAAAGAGTGTCTGTTCATCAATGCACACGAATTTTGGGAAAAATGGTGGCAGCCTACGAGGCCATCCCCTTCGGCAGGTTCCATGTGAGGACGTTTCAGTGGGACCTTCTCGGCAAATGGTCGTGGTCCCATCTACACCTTCATCAAAAGATACCCTGGCCCCCAGGGCCAGGGTATCTCTCCTGTGGTGGCTGCAGAGTGCTCAACTTATAGAGGGTCGCAGGTTCGGCATTCAAGACTGGGTTCTGGTGACCATGGATGCGAGCCTCCGAGGATGGGGAGCAGTCACAAAAGGAAGAAATTTTCAGGGGATATGGTCAAGCCAGGAGGCTTGTCTACACATCAACGTACTGGAATTGAGGGCCATATACAACGGCCTACGACAAGCGGAGTATCTTCTTCGCGACCTACCGGTTCTGATTCAATCAGACAACGTCACAGCAGTGGCTCATGTAAACCGCCAAGGCGGGACAAGGAGCAGAGTGGCAATGGCGGAAGCCACCAGAATTCTGCGCTGGGCAGATAATCACGTAAGTGTTTTGTGAGCTGTCTTCATACCGGGAGTGGACAACTGGGAAACAGACTTCCTCAGCAGACTCGATCTCTATCCAGGAGAGTGGGGACTTCATCAAGAGGTCTTTGCAGAGATAGCAAGTCTTTGGGGACTTCCTCAAATAGACATGATGGCGTCACGCCTCAACAAAAAGCTTCGGAGGTATTGTGCCAGGTTAAGGGACCCTCAGGCGGTAGCGGCGGACGCCCTAGTGACACCATGGGTGTTTCAGTCGGTCTATGTGTTCCCTCCTCTACCTCTCATCTCAAAAGTGTTGAGAATCATAAGACGAAACAGAGTGCAAACAACACTCGTGGTTCCAGATTGGCCTCGAAGGGCCTGGTATTCGGATCTTCAGGAAATGCTCACAGAAGATCCGTGGCCTCTTCCTCTCAGGGAAGACCTGTTACAGCAGGGGCCTTGCATGTTCCAAGACTTACCGCGTTTGCGTTTGACGGCATGGCTGTTGAACACCGAATCCTTGCAGAGAGGTATTCCGGAGGAAGTTATCCCTACTCTGATAAAGGCTAGGAAGGAAGTAACGGCGAAGCATTATCACCGTATCTGGAGGAAGTATGTATCTTGGTGTGAAACCAAGAATGCTCCTACGGAAGATTTCCATCTGGGCCGTTTTCTCCACTTCCTACAGACGGGAGAGGATATGGGCCTAAAATTAGGCTCCATTAAGGTACAGATTTCGGCCCTATCTATATTTTTTTCAAAAGGAGTTGGCTTCTCTCCCAGAAGTCCAGACTTTCGTAAAGGGAGTGCTGCACATCCAGCCTCCTTTTGTGCCACCAGTGGTACCATGGGACCTTAACGTGGTGTTACAGTTTCTTAAATCACACTGGTTTGAACCTCTTCAGACGGTGGAATTAAAATTTCTCACCTGGAAGGTGGTTATGTTATTAGCCTTGGTGTCTGCACGGCGGGTGTCAGAGTTGGCGGCCTTGTCTCACAAGAGTCCCTACTTGATTTTTCATGTGGATAGAGCAGAGTTGAGGACTCGTCTTCAATTTCTGCCTAAGGTGTTCTCTTCTTTTCATATGAACCAACCTATTGTGGTGCCTGTGGCTATGGGTGACTTAAAGGACTCCAAGTCCCTAGATGTGGTCAGGCCTTAAAAATTTACGTAGTCAGGACTGCTAGGGTTTGGAAAACAGAGGCTTTGTTTGTCCTGTATGCAGCCAACAAGATTGGCGCGCCTGCTTCTAAACAGACTATTGCTCGCTGGCTCTGTAACACGATTCAGCAGGCTCATTCTACGGCTGGATTGCCGGTACCAAATTCGGTGAAGGCCTATTCCACTAGGAAGGTGGGCTCTTCTTGGGCGGCTGCCCGAGGCGTCTCGGCATTATAGTTGTGCCGAGCGGCTACTTGGTCGGGTTCAAACACTTTAGCAAAATTCTACAAGTTTGATACCCTGGCTGATGAGGACCTCGCGTTTGCTCAATCGGTGCTGCAGAGTCATCCGCACTCTCCCACCCGGTTTGGAGCTTTGGTATAAACCCCATGGTCCTTACGGAGTCCCCAGCATCCTCTAGGACGTTAGAGAAAATAAGATTTTAAACCTACCAGTAAATTTTTCTCCTAGTCCGTAGAGGATGCTGGGCGCCCGTCCCAGTGCGGACTAAATCTGCAAGACTTGTATATAGTTGTTGCTTACATAAGGGTTATGTTACAGTTGGAATCGGTCTTTGACTGATACTGTTTTTTCGTTCATACTGTTAACTGGTTGCGTATATTCTAAGTTATATGGTATGATTGGTGTGGGCTGGTATGAATCTTGCCCTTAGATTTACAAAATCCTTTCCTCATATTGTCCATCTCCTCTGGGCACAGTTTCTCTAACTGAGGTCTGGAGGAGGGGCATAGAGGGAGGAGCCAGTGCACACCCATACTAAAAGTTCTTTAGAGTGCCCATATCTCCTGCGGAGCCCGTCTATACCCCATGGTCCTTACGGAATCCCCAGCATCCTCTACGGCAGAGGTTCTCAAACTCTGTCCTCGGGAGCCCACACAGTGCATGTTTTGCAGGTAACCCAGCAGGTGCACAGGTGTATTAATTAATCACGGACACATTTTAAAAGGTCCACAGGTGGAGCTAATTATTTCACTTGCGATTCTGTGAGGAGACCTGCAAAACATGCACTGTGTGGGGTCCTGAGGACCGAGTTTGAGAACCTCTGCTCTACGGATTAGGAGAAAAAGATTTACCGGTAGGTTTAAAATCTTATTATTTGTGTGTGATGACCCCTGTAAGTTAGTTGTCGGAAACCACCATTACTTTATTTTTATGTACCTTCACGTGAAAATGGTGGCTATAACTTGTCTACTTTTTTTTATTAGAGTACTTTGAAATTGCTTATTTTTCCGTTTTTAACCTAAATCGACCTCTTATGTCTTTGGTGGAGGACCTGATAAAAAGTTCAAATTCACAGCATACACCGTACTCTGAGGGTTAACTGTAAAAAAAAAAAAAAAAAATTGGAGTTTGAAATTCCATTTTTTGATATACTGTTTTTTTTTTTTTTGTTTTTAAATGGGGGGAAAAAATGTAATGTAAAAGTCATACGCCATGATACAAAATGGCTGCCATCTTCATTCGAAGGTAAATAAAAATAAAGTAATGGTGATTTCCGACTACTACCTTACAGGGGTCATCACACACAATATATATTTACAAAAAAAGTGGTCAAGCATCCAGGGCTGGACCACTCCACATGGATTGACCCTTATGATAATGACCATTTGTTATGACATTTGCTATATCGTCCAGTGTATAGGTACTGTATTGTTAATAAAGCGCGCTCCTCAAACGACATGAACGTCATCACAGACACTCCAAACCTCCATTTTTCTGTTTGAAGACACTGATCGCGGTACTGTTGACATATGGAGATGATCGCTGGCTGCATCATACTGCGGCTATTTATCCCCTCCTGAAGTCCTGC
This sequence comes from Pseudophryne corroboree, assembly GCF_028390025.1. NCBI lineage: Eukaryota > Metazoa > Chordata > Amphibia > Anura > Myobatrachidae > Pseudophryne > Pseudophryne corroboree. Next base: position 750,957,179 of record NC_086445.1, on the reverse strand, counting down.
CCACCCACCCTGAAATTCCTGCCCAGTATTTAAATTAATCTACGACACAACATTATGGTAGTATCAGACAACTCCTGTATATCGTTTGGTTGTTTGTAAAATAGCTCAGTGTGTATGCACTATTGTTTGTCCGTGGCTTCGGGAAATTCAAGGGAAAACGTCAGCCAATATCGTTCACTGTGCATGTCTAGTGTGTACCCAGCTTAAGGAAACCTTTAAATGTCTATGATGAGATAGATATATACATATATATATTTCTCTGACGTCCTAGTGGATGCTGGGGACTCCGTAAGGACCATGGGGAATAGACGGCTCCGCAGGAGACTGGGCACATCTAAGAAAGATTTAGGACTATCTGGTGTGCACTGGCTCCTCCCCCTATGACCCTCCTCCAAGCCTCAGTTAGATTTCTGTGCCCGGCTGAGCTGGATGCACACTAGGGGCTCTCCTGAGCTCCTAGAAGAAAGTATAGTTTAGGTTTTTTATTTTCAGTGAGACCTGCTGGCAACAGGCTCACTGCAACGAGGGACTAAGGGGAGAAGAAGCGAACCTACCTAAGGTGGTGGTAGCTTGGGCTTCTTAGGCTACTGGACACCAGTAGCTCCAGAGGGATCGAACACAGGACCCGACCTCGTCGTCCGTTCCCGGAGCCGCGCCGCCGTCCCCCTTACAGAGCCAGAAACAAGAAGGTGGTCCGGAAAATCGGCGGCTGAAGACTTCTGTCTTCTCCAAGGTAGCGCACAGCACTGCAGCTGTGCGCCATTGCTCCTCATGCACACCACACACTGCGGTCACTGATGGGTGCAGGGCGCTGGGGGGGGGGGGGGGGGGCGCCCTGAGCAGCAATAATAACACCTTGGCTGGCAAAACTAACACCATATATAGCCCCAGAGGCTATATAGGTGTATATTAACCCCTGCCAGAAGCGATAAAATAGCGGGAGAAAGCCCGCCGTAAAAAAGGGGCGGAGCCAACTCCCTCAGCACACTGGCGCCATTATTCCCTCACAGCTTCGCTGGAAGGAAGCACCCTGGCTCTCCCCTGCAGTCCTGCACTACAGAAAGGGTAAAAAAGAGAGGGGGGGGCACAATTTAGGCGCAATATATATATATTATAGGCAGCTATAGGGGAAAACACTCTGTTTAGTGATATCCCTGTGTTATATAGCGCCCTGGTGTGTGCTGGCATACTCTCCCTCTGTCTCCCCAAAGGGCTTTGTGGGGTCCTGTCCTCTGTAAGAGCATTCCCTGTGTGTCTGCTGTGTCGGTACTGCTGTGTCGACATGTATGATGAGGATAATGATGTGGAGGCGGAGCAAATGCCTGTGAATGTGATGTCACCCCCTGCGGGGTTGACACCAGTGTGGATGGACTTATGGAAGGAATTACGTGACAGTGTCAGCTCCTTACATAAAAGGTTTGACGACATAGGACAGCCGGCTACTCAGCTTGTGCCTGTCCAAGCGTCTCAAATGTCATCAGGGGCTATAAAACGCCCGCTACCTCAGATGACAGATACAGATGTCGACACGGATACCGACTCCAGTGTCAACGATGATGAGACGAGTGTACCCTCCAATAGATCCACCCGTTACATGATTGAGGCTATGAAAAATGTTTTACACATTTCTGATGATACCCCAGGTACCACAAAAAAGGGTATTATGTTTGGTGAGAAAAAACTACCAGTAGTTTTTCCTGCATCTGACGAATTAAATGAGGTGTGTGAGGAAGCGTTGACTTCCCCAGATAAGAAATTGATCATTTCTAAACGGTTAATGGCTGCGTACCCTTTCCCGCCAGAGGATAGGTCACGCTGGGAAACACCCCCTAGGGTAGATAAAGCATTGACACGCTTATCAAAGAAGGTGGCACTACCGTCTCCGGATACGGCCGCCCTAAAAGAACCTGCTGATAGAAAGCTGGAAAGTACCCTAAAAGCTATATACACACACACTGGCATTATATTGAGACCCGCTATTGCATCAGCTTGGATGTTGCAGTGCTGCTGCTGCGTGGGTCAGACTCCCTGTCGAAAACATTGATACCATGGATAGGGACAATATTTTGCTAACGATTGACCATATAAAAGACGCGGTCTTATACATGCGTGATGCACAGAGGGATATTTGCCGGGCTGGCATCAAAAATAAGCGCTATGTCCATTGCCGCCAGACGGGGGTTATGGACTAGGCAATGGTCAGGTGATGCCGACTCCAGCGGCACATGGAAGTTTTACCCTATAAAGGGGTGGAACTTTTTGGGGAAGGTCTTTCAGACCTCGTTCCACAGCTACTGCTGGGAAATCGACTTTTTTGCCACAGGCTACCCCACAGCAAAAGAAAGCACCGTATTATCAGGTACAGTCCTTTCGGCCCCAGAAAAATAAGCGGGCTAGAGGCTCATCCTTTCTGCCGAGGGGCAGAGGAAGGGGGAAGAAGCTGCAACACACAGCTAGTTCCCAGGAGCAGAAGTCCTCCCCTGCGTCCGGTAAGTCCACAGCATGACGCTGGGGCTGCTCAGGCGGAATCTGGAACGGTGGGGGCACGTCTCAGGTTTTTCAGCGCACAGTGGGCTCTCTCACAAGTGGATCCCTGGGTCCTTCAAGTAGTATCTCAGGGGTACAGGCTGGAATTCGAGACGTCCCCCCCCCCCCCCCCCCCCCCCCCCCCCCCCCCCCCCCCCCCCCCCGCCGTTTCCTGAAATCTGCCTTGCCGGCAACTCCCTCTGCCAGGGAGGCAGTGTTGGTGGCTATTCAAAAACTGTATTCACAGAAAGTGATCGTCAAGGTACCCCTCCTTCAGCAAGGAAAGGGTTACTACTCCACAATGTTTGTGGTACCGAAACCGGACGGTTCGGTGAGACCCATCTTAAATTTTAAAACCTTGAACACTTATATCAAAAGGTTCAAGTTCAAGATGGAATCGCTCAGGGCGGTTATTGCGAGCCTGGAGGAGGGGGATTACATGGTTTCCCTGGACATCAAGGATGCGTACCTGCATGTCCCCATTTACCCTCCGCACCAGGAGTACCTCAGATTTGTGGTACAGGACTGTCACTATCCGTTCCAGACGCTGCCGTTCGGGTTATCCACGGCACCGAGGGTCTTTACCAAGGTAATGGCCGAAATGATGATACTCCTTCGCAAGAAGGGAGTTTTAATTATCCCGTACTTGGACGATCTCCTGATAAAGGCGAGGTCCAAAGAACAGTTGATAGTGGGGGTGGCACTTTCTCAGGAGTGCTACAACAGCACGGCTGGATTCTAAACATTCCAAAGTCACAGCTGGTCCCGACGACACGTCTTCTGTTCCTGGGAATGATTCTGGACACAGACCAGAAAAGAGTGTTTCTTCCACTGGAAAAAGCCGAGGAATTGTCATCTCTGGTCAGAGACATCCTAAAACCAGGAAAAGTGTCGGTACATCAATGCACACGAGTCCTGGGAAAAATGGTAGCTTCGTACAAAGCAATTCCATTCGGAAGGTTCCACGCAAGGACGTTCCAGTGGGACCTGTTGGACAAATGGTCCGGGTCCCATCTCCAGATGCAACAGCGGATAACCCTATCGGCCAGAACCAGGGTGTCGCTGCTGTGGTGGTGCAGAGGGCTCATCTACTAGAGGGCCGCAGATTCGGAATACAGGACTGGGTCCTGGTGACCACGGATGCCAGCCTTCGGGGCTGGGGGGCAGTCACAAAGGGAAGAAATATTCCAAGGACTGTGGTCAAATCAGGAGATTTCTCTTCACATAAATATCCTGGAGCTAAGGGCCATTTACAATGCCCTAAGCCAGGCAAGACCCCTGCTTCAAAACCAGCCGGGTACTGATCCAGTCAGACAACATCACGGCGGTCGCCCATGTAAACAGACAGGGCGGCACGAGAAGCAGGATGGCGATGGCAGAAGCCACAAGGATTCTCAGATGGGCAGAGAATCATGTGTTAGCCACTGACGGCAGTGTTCATTCCGGGAGTGGACAACTGGGAAGCAGATTTCTCAGCAGGCACGACCTCCACCCGGGAGAATGGGGGACTTCATCCAGAAGTCTTCCAAATGCTGGTCAACCGGTGGGAAAAACTACAGGTAGACATGATGGCGTCCCGCCTCAACAAGAAGTTGAAAAGATATTGCGCCCGGTCAAGAGACCCTCAGGCGATAGCGGTGGACGCTCTAGTGACACCATGGGTGTACCAGTCGGTTTATGTGTTTCCTCCTCTACCTCTCATACCCAAGGTACTGAGAATAATAAGAAGGCGAGGAGTGAAAACCATACTCGTGGTTCCGGATTGGCCAAGAAGAGCTTGGTACCCGGAACTTCAAGAGATGCTTACAGAGGACCCTTGGCCTCTGCCGCTCAGACAAGACCTGCTGCAGCAGGGACCCTGTCTGTTCCAAGACTTACCGCGGCTGCGTTTGACGGCATGGCGGTTGAACACCGGATCCTGAAGGAAAAGGGTATTCCGGAGGAAGTCATCCCTAC